>NC_086101.1:80771592-82021592 GCF_963921235.1 Mobula hypostoma | reverse complement strand
AATGTGACTGTTAACGTTGCTCAACTACAGTTTAGCATGTTAAGAATAAAGCATTTTACACTCCTGACATTTTCTCGTACTAAAACAATGAGGCAATGCACATTTCATCTTAAGTGTGCTTTATGCAGTGCAATGTACTTTGCAGATCCACATTAACATTTGCCTCTTTGTTAATGAGAGTCAGATGGATATTCTTAAGCACTGGTGGATCATGCATGAGAAAGTACCCAAAATGAAAAATACTCTGACTAAAAGTGTTATCATTTAAAAAAATACTTCAGCATTAAGATTCTAACAGCAAAGTCAAATCCCCCTGTGAATGGAGAACACTCGAAGTGCATGCATGTGCAAAGCAATTTATTGCCATTTACATAATAGATGTATCGAAAGGTACAAATGCTTCATTTTCCTTTCTTTTGGTTTGCCTGTACATATTGATAGCCACAGCATATTTTCTCTTGATGTGACATTATGCAAGGCAATTCTGCTTCCTCATCAGGGTGGGCTTTTGTTCCTATCATTAACATGTCAGAATCTAATGACACATTCCTGTCTGTTGCAAGGGATCAGTCCAAGAGGCAAAGGGACTTGTAATTTCATGTAGATTGCTAAACTTAGCTGGAGCAACAGCTCTACATTCCTATTCTTCAGGGTCACATTGCTTAAGTATTGTGTACAGTGTCATCTAAATTATCCATATTTCATTAAATATTCTTTCTATGAATGTGCATTAAGATGATAAAACACAAAATGCTGGCGACTTCTTTCAACCTGAAATATTGAAATATTGGCTTTTTCTCTTTCCGCAAATGCTGCTCAGCCTGCTGTTTCCAGCATTTTGTGTATTTGTTTCACACTTCTAGTATCTGTCATTAATTTGTATGCAATATGATAATAATTTATTTATAATTATCAATATTGAAAGCTTCTGATTCATTTCCAACTGTACTTACTCACTGCCCATGACTCCACTGACATTTAGGGCAGCAATGAAGGTCCTCCGTCTCTTGTGGTATTTAGGGTTTCCCTCATCATATCACTATCTTCTTCTGGGTTTTCACTACCATCAGTCATGCAAGTCCCAGGTGGAAACTCAGGAACACCATCACACTCAGATGTAGAAGGATTCTTCATTGTTGTTTCTGTAACAATTTTGTTTTACCAGTCAGGGATGTTAGCCCTGAGCTGACCTCCAGAACTTGGAGGACTGATGGACCACTCTTATTCTGGCCTCTACCCTTTCGCCTGTTTGGCATGGGTGACCCTACCAAGACCCAAAGCATAAAGCCCCTGACTCCAGTCAACGTAGCTCTCCAGGTCACTGAGGCACCAAGCCTCCAAACCACAACAAGGATTTCCAACTGTAACAGACAGTAAGAACTAAATTAACTATCATGTCTGATTTCATTTGAGGAAATTCTTCTTACTTCCATCACATTGTTGCCTTTTGAATGTGTCAAACATTTTATTCCAAGTAGATTCTGAGTGATCCTGAACAATCCTTATTTTAAAATGATCACCGCAAGAAGATTCACAAAGTTGCACTTTGCTATAACATAACAACATCAATAGTCAAAAAGCACAATTCAGAAAAAAAAATGAGCAGGCCATTGAAGTTTTCCTTGAACAATGATCTCCCGAATTTCTGAATATACGTTCTTCCGACGACTTTAGAAGGGAACCTGCTGAGCCTACAAAAAGTAATGGATGCAGCCCAGTACATCACAGGAAAAGCCCTCTGTATTGAACACAAGAAAGCAGCATCCATCTTCAAGGTCTTACGCCATCCAGGCCTTCTCTTTTCTTGTTGCTGCCAAATGGGAAGGAGATACAGGAGTGTTAGGTCCCACACCACCATGTCTAGGAACAGATATTAGTCTTCAACCTGCAGGTTCCTGAACAGGCATGAATAACTTCACTTAACTCAACACTGAAATGAATCCACAAACTATGGACTTACGTTCAACGACTCTGCAACTCATGTTCTCAGTATTTATTAATTTATTTACTTACATACTTATTTATCTATCTATCTCCTTTTTTGTATTTGCACAGTTGGTCTTTTCCATCATTGGTTGTCTGTCAGCCTTTGTTTATGCGTAGTTTTTCATTGACTCTATCGTATTTCTTTGTTCTATTGTGAATGTCTGCAAAAGAATGAGTCTCAGGGCAGTACATGGTGATGTATATGTACTTTGATAATAAATTTACTTTCAGCTTTGAATCTTAGTGCCTGTGCCTCACTCGGTATTGTACTAGTGAGTTCTCATCCTAGCTTGGAGGCAGACTTAATTTATTTAGCTTCTTGATGTATTACGCATAAGTGGTCTAACTATTGGACAGGATGAAAATTGCTCCAACCGTACTTCTGGGACTAAAACCAAAATATGGGTCACTCTAGTTCTACTTGTGAAAGTCAAAGGGAAATAGAGAGAAACAAAGAGCGTGAAAGAGGGGGAGGGAAGGGGAAGGAAGGGGAAGGGGAGGGAGAGGGGGACAGGGACAGGAAAAGGAAGTGGGAGATGAACCATCTGACACAAAGGCATGAGTACTATCACTGAACAATAAGGGTGTGGTAATTGCACACAATGATCTATAAATGGTCCTTAGTAATTCAATATTCCTATCATATATGTGATAGAGATTATTTCTGAATATGATAATGATGTTGTCTGGTGTATTTCTAGGCATATTTTTCTCAACATAACCCAACAAATTAAGGTAACCCTAACAAAGGTTTTCTGTGAAATGATATGTAAGGAAATTCCCGTATGATGCACATTTTTCCAATGCTTGTGTTTGTATGGAGAGATAATGGTTCCATCAACACAGCATCTTACAATCATTTATTCCAGCTCACTATTTGGAAAAAAACTATTGGTGCCTTCAATCTTGATGCATCCTAGCCAAAGGGAGCATTGAAGCTCAATGCCTTGTCACTGGAGAGAGATTTGGTAACTTTAACGATCTCTGCAAGTACTTGCCTTATCAAACTTTGAGATGGTTGATCTATGACCTTATTTTATGTGTTATATCACCCAGGTTAGTGGATTCCTAAAATGCCTTGTATATTTCTATAAAGTTTAGGTCCTGTTAGTCAATGAGACAGAGTGGTTCACACTCATCAAAAAACCATAGGAAAACCAGCGCTGAACTTAAGAAATGTTCTTCATGAAATCTCAAAGAATTTTACAATCATCAAAGGACTTCTGAAATGTAGTTGCCATACATTCTCCCTACTACTATTGGGCTGGAGGTATAGGACCTTTAAATCCCACACCAGAATCAGAATCAAACTTAATATCATGGGCGTATGTCGTGAAATTTGTTCACCTTACAGCAGCAGTACAATAAAATACTGTGCATGATATTCATGGGTTCAATGTCCATTTAGGAATCGGATGGCTCAGGAGAAGAAGCTGTCCCTGAGTCGCTGAGTGTGCGCCTTTAGGCTTCTGTACCTTCTTCCCGACAGTTACAGTGTGAAGAGGGCATTGTCCACTAAGTTCGGTTATTATCCTTCAGCCATCAGACTCTTGAACCTGTGTGGATAACTTCACACACCTTAACACTGGACTCCACGGCCTATAGATTCACTTTCAATGGCTCTACAACTCATATTCTCACTATTATTTATCTACTTTTTTATTATTTGCACATCTTGTCTTATTTAGCACATTGGTTATTTGTCAGTCTTTGTTATTTACAGTTTTTCACAAATGCTACTGTATTTTTTTATTTTCCTATTAATGCCTGCAAGGAGATGAATCTCAAGATGGTATATGGTGGTATATGCATTCTTTGAAAATAAATTTTCGACTTTGATATGTCAGCGACTACTGTGAGATTTGAACCTTCTGACCCAAAGGCAAGAGTATTAACACTAGGCTATGGAGTGGTTCCTACACACAGTGAACCATAGGTGGTCCATAGTACATCAATATCCTTATCATGTATGTTGATATGTACCTGAATTTCTTCGGACTGCCACTTCCCATGGTTGATTGCAGGTTAGTGTTTAAAGCTCGTATGCTTATTATGAAATGCAACTTTCTTTGTTGCTCTTCAGCAAACAGTTGAATGCCTTTGAAAATAGAACTGGAAACCTGAGTGTTTATTCCCAAATTAATAACTAAATCCAAAGCAGCATTATAATATATAGATGCCAGTAGTTACAGTTCACTTATTCAGTCACACAAACGATTTTAAGGTCTATGTCACTATTAGCATCGCAGTTGGTTGAGCCAAGGTAGCATTCAGCAAGGTAGCATTCAGACTGATAAAACGTAAATCTCAACAATTTATATCTGTAACATTTCAATGTGAAATGACTTTGTACAGATTTATTTCAGTTGATAATATAATCTATAATAACTGAAGTCCTACTTAAGACATAAAGGCACAGTAGATATTACAATATACTGTGGAAAGATGGTACTCTTTTAGATTAAGGCAAGCAAGCTAACTCTTTGCACTCACATGTGTTTTGGCAAGATATAATCAGGGCTCAGTGCAGAGTAGGTCGGAGATGTCATAGTCCAAAAGGCCTGCCCCTGGAACTCCCTGACAGGTTTTGACAGGAGCCAAGCTAGGGGTTAAATGTTGCTTCCTGTCAAAGCTGGGAGGCTGTTTAAATATGATGTTCAGAGGCATTCAAAAAAACAGCAAACTGGACTTAAAGTAAGAAAAAGAAATGATTCAGAATTAAATTTAATGATGACATAATTTGTAAAACATATTTCAATTCAAAATAAAATAATAAAATCAATAACTAGACCTATCGTTAACATCCAAACTTAGAATCCTCGTTCACTATTTAAATGTGAGTGATGAAGTAGCGTAGTTGCCATGTGAACACATCCCAGATGTAAGGAGAACCCATGGAAGCCTAGCACTTATTTACCTGGGATTTACTGAATAGCAGGGGTTGCTTCCAGACCCTTCGGTGACAGCTTGAATCAGCCAAGTACCTTTCTGTAAGTGCCTAACTTGTCAAAATACCAAATATCAAAACAAGAAAGCCATTGAGAAAGAAGGAAAAAAAATCCTGATTATCTTTTTATCAAAGTTAAATACACACACTCACAGGGCCAGTACCTTAGTAAGGCTGAGAGACTTATTTTACTTGCTCCTTCTTTGAATTCAAGGTGTACTAATGGGGGTGGGTTTGTCAGATGACATGTACTGCAGGTCTGTAATTTCACGAATTGAAAATACATTTTTAGTCCAAAATGTGTCAGAAATATGGTGACAAATGAGAGAACATATATCATCTTTTAATTTTCATTCATTGTAATCAATAATTTTAACTTAGTGATTAAGTAAGCCGCTTTTATACATTCCTTTAATTAAGTGCACACATTGCAAAAATGGCTTGCATATAATCGGTTCGCCTTAGATCCATAGAGTCACCACTTATTCAGCATAACATCTATTAACTTTAAATTCCTTAACCCTTCCACACTTCACTGTTATGGAAATATTGGCTTATATTTTTTTACTGCAATTGCAAATTAAGACTTTCTGGTACAAAAGTTGAGGTGTATAGTGGCAACCACCTTCTGAAAAGGATTTTGGAATGCCTTGCCCTCGGATGTTAAAGTGACTATAACTTTTATCCTGACTAGGTCAACCACTTGAATATTCAATGTGGCAAGCAGGTGGTGCATACTTATTATTTGACAGATATGCATCATCATCAACAATAGTGAAGGCATAAAGGGTGTTCAGAGCTGGCAATAGTCAGGAAGTGTCACATAAGTGTAACAGTCCTTAAAGCGACAGATGAAAGCAGCCTCAAAAATGGTTAATTTCTATTTTTGCTAAGAGCTACAATTCAGTTACTTTAGTTTTTGTACAAAACAGCACAAGAAATTGCTGTCGGATCCCAACCTCCCTCTCTTGCCAATCCCATTCCTCTGATTTCTCACATTCTTGCTCTCTCCCTAACTTCCTCCTCTCTTTATTTTTCTCCCTCTGTTCATCTCTTTATCCCTTCTCTCTCTCCCTCTCTTTCTCTCCCTTTTTATCTTTCTCTCTTTCTCTCTCTCCCTGTCTCTCTCCCTCTCTCACTCTCTACCTCTCTAACTCTCTCCATCTTCCTCTCTCCCTCTCTCCCTCAGTCATTCCTTGCTCTGACCACAATTTCTACCTCTTCACCCCAATCAAGTTGCCATTCCCTCTCAGGACCTCCTCGGCAACCTCATGAAGATATACAGCCAGGATCTGCAGCTCTTCCCATTCACCAGTTATTGGATTCTGAACCTAAACAGAAATCACCTTGGGTGCACACATATAGCTTATGCCTAGAAAGTTAATGAATTGCTAGAGGCACATCAGACCATCTAAAAACTGTTAACGTCATACAACATTCTGGAAAAAAAATGATTTTAGCAAAACGGAATGATGCAACTAAATTTCTGAGCATAACTCCTTCAATTCTCATGATAAGTTCTTTTAATAACAACTTGGGAGCAGAAAGATAATGTACCCTTAAGAGAATAAAATATTGTTTCTCCCGAAACCAATACTTCCAATCTGCACTTTCAAAAAATCGATACATATTGAGTGCACTGACTGGAAAAATAAACAAAAAGAATCTGTGATCCAAAGGATTTTTCTTGTTCTTTGTGGATTAAGTTAAGATGTGCTGATATTTCGCAAAGAAATGTAATGCATACACTTTAGTGGAAGCTATCTCTTGTCTTCAAGATCTATTCTATTCTCACAGTCATCTGCAATCAGCCGCGGGAGTATAGTATGGCTTCACAATTGTCCAGGCTGTGAACCATGTGTTGCCAAAGGTTGCTTGCCCTTTGATTTTGTCTCTTGTGTGTCAGGCATGGTTCACAGGATGCTGGTTCAGCTCATTTATCTTCTGACAGCAAATGTCTCTTCCATTTCTCTCTCCATCAATCCTGTTTCAATCATGGCTAAAATTATTTGTGGAAAATTGATAAACTGTGAAGGTGTGCTCAGATATCATTTTTCTTCTTGCACAGCAGCCATTTTCCTGTTTGTGTAGTGGGCCTGAAAGGAAGGAGTAAGAAGCTTTGCAGGAATATTACAATATAACAGACAACAGGTGGTACACTTCTCTTTATTGTACAATGGCATTTATAAACTGTAAGTTTATGTGAATATTTAATATAATTTGTGATAAACTTAGCAGTGATCCTTTAGGGTCTTTCAATTTGAGGAATTAATGTGTGTTTTACATTGTATATTAATTTCTATTGTTTACAGTGTGCTTCATTTTTAAAGATGTGTTCAATGGCCTGGTTTTGTATAGCAGCATTAGCAATGGAAGATAATTAAGGCACACAGGCAAACATTATCAGTAAGTAATATCAGAAGACTGATTTTCCTAGTCAAATGTAAACATCCATACCTCTGCTTCCCACATATTATTACACTAACTCTCCTTGTGTATCTGAAGTCCACCATCTTATCATTATGAGAGTTACCAGCACTACTGTAAATTGGATATTGTGTTTTTTACCAGTATTAATAGCGTTCAAAAATGCATTTCATTATTATTCCTTATACCGAACACTGGAAAGTTCATCTGGTGTAAGTTGAAGAAATATCTTCTCCCAAATATCTTTGTGATACTGTCTATTCTCAGTTGCCATGATGGTAGCTTCTTCCTAAGTAGTGAACACATTGCAACCTAATGGCATCTTTGGAGTGTACTGGAGCCATCGTTCTCTGTGAGATTTGAGTCCTGTACCATGCAGATCAAGTTTCTTAGGATATTATAGAATTAGCTAATGTTTAATAAAAAACATTAAATTTGAATAAACATTTCAGCAGAAAATGCTGTGATTATTAAGGTGGAAACTTTCTACAGAAAAGGAACATAACTTTCTGCAGAAGACAACACAGCTTTTTTAAAGTTAAAACAATGGGGCAGAAGGACTGTCTTTTTCAAAGAGATGGTTGTAAGTTGTCTGCATGAGACAACTGATGGAGCATGTTTGATGGGCTGAATAGTCTGCCCATGTGTGTATATCAGTAGGAAAGAAAGGGCTTTCAGACGTGATTGTCATAAGACAGCCGGACTGGATGAGTAAATAAAGACTTGAATAAAAAAGGTGATCCAGATGTTATTAAATAAATCTGGAAGGCAAAAGGTTGTCTCAGTTTGTTTCAGTATAGGTAACCAATAAACTCATGTCTTTCAAGAAAAGATACTTATGGTCTTTACCCAGTGAGGTCTATTTGTGACGCCAAAATCAGCAAAGTTATGGACTCTTAAAGGCTTTCCAGTTAAGGGCAATTAAAGTTGAACAACAAATACTGACACTACCTGGAAGTTCTATAAATAGGAATAAATAAATAATGATTAAAAAGTGCAGGAGGGAAGATATAGCTGAAGGATATGGAAAGTGCTACTCTTTAAAGTTCAAAGTTTCAAAGTACATTTATTATCAAAATACATATGCAGTATACAACCCTGAGATTCATCTTCCCACAGAAAGCCACAAAACAGAGAAAGCACTGGAACCTGTTTAAAGAACCCCCCCCCCCATGTGCAAAAACAACTGCTCAAGCGGCTAGAAAGAAAAAAAGAGCAAAAAATACAGAATATAAAACACAAAATCGAAAGAGTTCAGGCACATTCAGCTCAGCTCAGCCCAGCTCAATCCAATGCCATGTCACCTGCCCTCTGCGGGCTGCCTAAATTACAGTCACCCAAAATAGCACAGTAAATGGAGCGACCAGGAACTACAAACACATCACAATGCGCACCATGGAGTCCAATCCATAAACTACATCAACTAAACCTTGCCCAAGACCCAGACTCTGACAGCATCGAGTGACAGGGAGAGAGCGAATGCAGGGACCTTACCTGGGAGTAGTGAGTGAAAGGGAGAGAGGGACTCTCACACATAGACACCTTCCTCAGGCAGAAGCGAGCAAGAGGCTGTAGACACCGCTGACAATGGACATTAGCTCTTGTCTGTACCATTTATTACTTGAATACTCATTATTTTACGGGACTAGTCACTGCCTCTTCAAATAAACACATCCCCTTGGATGTCAGCATGTCATTGTACCCAGTAACTACACTAAAGTCAGTTAAAGGACCATGGACAATTTGCAGTAATATGTAAGCGGCCTTTGCAAACTTTCGCATAGATTCTGCAGATCACCTGAGAAAATTACAGTGGACGTCCTCAGAGCTTCACTCATCTTGCACTTTGGAAAGGGTATAAATCTAGATTCAGAACATCCTCAAGTACTTTATGGGCAGGTGATATTTGAAGTATAGCTTTTGATGGAGTGCAGGAAAGGTGACAGTCTTTTAATGCACAAGAATCAGAATCAGGTTTAGTATCACCATCATACGTCAAGAAATTTGTAGTCTTTGTGGCAGCAGTACAATGCAATACACAGTAATAGAAAAAGCTGAGATTTACCATAAGTATACATATATATGTATATAAAATAATTAAATAGGGCAAAAAATAGAAATAAAAAAGGAGTGAGGTAGTGTTCCTAGTTTAGAAATTGGATGACAGAGGGGAAGAAGCTATTCCTGAATAGTTGATTGTAAGCCTTCAGGCTCCTGAACCCCTGACAGTAGCAATGAGGAAAGGGCATGTCTTGGTGATGGGGGCCTGAATGATGGACACCACCTTTTTGAGGCATTGCTCCTTGAAGATGTTCTGGATGCCATGGAGACTAGGGCCCTTGGAGATTAGTTAGTTAACAGCCCTGTTTGGCCCGGTGTTTATTGTTTTCTTTTCCCTTTAACACTATTCGCATTAAAACCTAATAATGTCTAAGTTTACAAATCTCTGTGACTCTTACCAGCAACCATTTCAGATGAGCTCTCTTTAGTTTATAGTAGTTTCAAGAGGGGTGATCATTGAAACCAAACAATGATAATCAATTAATCCCAAGTGAAGGATCAAACTCAAATATTTCTATCTTTTCAACTTTTAATTGTTGACTTGATTTCAATGCAGTTTGATTTCATTTTATAAAGAAAATAAGGCATGTTGGTCTAGAGCTCATATTTACACAATAATAGTGGACAAATTATTAAATCAGATAACGTAATGAAAAAGTATTTGAAAAATGAATGTCACCTAGAATGATCTTTAGATAGTTTGGTTCTTTTAATCACAACAAAGTGCTTTATTTTCTAATACTAAAATTAAAATAAACTTTGAATTATGAAAATGAAAGGGGCAAAACTAATGAGCTGTTAATTGCTAATTAATTGGGAGGCACGATAGTGTAGAGGTTAGTGTAATGTTATCACAGTGTCAGTGATCACCAATGGGGATTCAATTCATACTGCTGACTGTACGTCCTACGCGTCACCGTGTGGGTTTCCTCCAGGTGCTTCGGTTTCCACTCACTTTCCGAAGATATATAGTTAGGGTTAGTGAGTTGTGGGTAGACTACATGGTTGCAGGAAGTAGCGCCAGTGAACAACGCTATAACGAGCAACATTTTCACATGGTCCATGAAATGGTTGCTTTCTCTTCTTTTACGTCTTCTTTTTCTTTTAAATGTGGTTCTGTCTGGTCCTGTAGGAGTGTATAATCCAGAGTTTAATGATGTGTTTTCAGGCTGATTGAGCAATCTAGTGCCTTGCTGTCTCTGAGGGCTCCGGGAAGCAAGCAGCCTCAAGGCCAAGAAGCTTCGAGACGGGGTACAGGACCACAATGGACTCAATTTCCTGCTGATCTCACTGATTAAAGTGTCATGGAAAATTGACACATCCAGATGAGTAACACACATAAAAAATACTGGTGAATGCAGCAGGCCAGGCAGCACCTATAGAAAGAGGTACAGTTGACATTTCAGGCCGAGACCCTTCGTCAGGACTAGCTGAAAGAAGAAATAGTAAGAGATTTGAAAGTGGGAGGGGGAGGGAGAGATCTGAAATGATAGGGGAAGACAGGAGGGAGAGGGAAGGAGCTAAAAGCTGGAAAGTTGATTGGCAAAAGGGATACGAGGCTGGAGAAGGGAGAGGATCATGGGACGGGAGGCCTAGGGAGAAAGAAAGGGGGAGGGGAGCCCAGAGGATGGGCAAGGAATTATAGTGAGAGGGACAGAAGGAGAAAAAAGAGAAAGAGAGAAAAAAAATTAATAAACAAACAAAAATAAATAAATAAATAAATACATACATAAATAAGGGGTGGGGTGTGAAGGGGAGGTGGGGCATTAACGGAAGTTAAAGAAGTCAATGTTCATGCCATCAGGTTGGAGGCAACCCAGACGGAATATAAAGTGTTGTTCCTCCAACCAGTTCCTCTCTACCACCACTCTCCTCCGTCTAGCGGAATTAATCCTTAATAATTTTTCCTTTGGCTCCTCCCACTTCCTCCAAACTAAAAGTGTAGCCATGGGCACCTGTATGGGTCCCAACTATGTCTGCCTTTTTGTTGGCTTCTAGACCAGACGCAGGCTGGCAGACCATTTCGCTGAACACCTATGCTCTGTCCGCCAGAGAAAGCAAGATCTCCCAGTGGCCACACATTTTAATTCCACGTCCCATTCCCATTCTGATATGTCTATCCACGGCCTCCTCTACTGTCAAAATGAAGCCACACTCAGGTTGGAGGAACAACACCTTATATTCCGTCTGGGTAGCCTCCAACCTGATGGCATGAACATTGACTTCTCTAACTTCCGTTAATGCCCCACCCCCCCTTCACACCCCACCACTTATTTATTTATTTATTTGTTTGTGTTTGTTTGTTTGCTTATTTGTTTATTCTCTCTCTCTCTCCTCCCTCTGCCTCTCTCACTATAACTCCTTGCCCATCCTCTGGGATTCCCTCCCCCTTTCTTTCTCCCTAGGCATCCCGTCTCATGATCCTCTCCCTTCTCCAGCTTCGTATCCCTTTTGCCAATCAACTTACCAGCTCTTAGCTCCATCCCTCCCTCTCCTGTCTTCTCCTATCATTTCGGATCTCCCCCTCTCCCTCCCACTTTCAAATCTCTTACTAGCTCTTCTTTCAGTTAGTCCTGACGAAGGGTCTCGGCCCGAAACGTCGACTGTACCTCTTCCTATAGATGCTGCCTGGCCTGCTGCGTTCACCAGCATTTTTTATGTGTGTTGCTTGAAATTCCAGCATCCGCAGATTTTCTCGTGTTTGCGTTTTTTACATCCAGGTAAGTGTTCAGTGCTGACTACCAGCCTCTCTCTCGTTGCTGCCGGAGGAAGGTCTGTATCTGACGGTCTTTTTCTCTCCCCCTCACTCGCTGTTTCTGAGGGAAGGTCCCAGCATTCAGATGGTCCCTCTCTCTCACATGCTGCTGGAGGATGGTACCGAACCTCTGAGTCTGCCGTTTGTGGATTGGACTAATGAGCCCTCAGCTGAACTGGATACGGACTCTTTCAATATTGTGCTTTCTATTCTGTGTTTCAGTCATTCTTTCTTGTTGCCGTTTGTGTCATTTTTTTTGCATGGGGATTGGATGTTTATCTTTGAACCGGTTCCATGCTTTTCTTTGTTTTGTGGCTGTCTGTGGAAAAGACGAATCTCACAGTTGTCTATTGCATGTACTGTATACTTTGATAATAAATATACCTTGAATCTTTTCTGAATTCTTTGACACTTGCAGGCTACCAAGCAAAATCCTGGCCTATTAGTTTTGACACAAATGACACATTTCACCATAAGTTTCTGTGTACCTTTGACAGACAAAGTTAATATTTATCTTTATAATCTGGGAATAGCATGCAGTATATACTAGTGGCTATATTTCATTAGGAGCTTGAGAAGATTTGGTATATCTCTAAAAACACTTGAAAATTTCTACAGATATACTGTGGGGACTAATCTAACAGGCTGCATCACCGTCTGGTATGGGGTTAGGGGAGGCGGTGGCTACTGCACAGGATCAAAGTAAGCTGCAGAGGGTTGTAAGCTTAGTCAGTTCCATCATGGGCATTAGCCTCTGTAGTGTCCATGACATCATCAAGGTGCGATGCCTCAAAAAGGCCGCATCCATCATTAAGGATCCTCTTCACCCAGATCATGCCTTGTTTTCATTGCGACCATAAGCCTGGTACATAAGCCTGAAGATACACTCTCAACGATTCAGGAACAGCTTCTTCCTCTCATCCATCCAATTGCTGAATGGACATTGAACCCATGATCACTACCTCACTACTTTTTTATTTGTATATTTGCACTACTTATTTACTTTAACTATTTAATATATATATTTCCTAGTTTCAACTGTTATTCACAGTTTTTTTCTCTGTTATTATGCATTCCATTGTACTGCTGCTGCAAAGTCAACTATTTTCACGACATATGCTGGTGATATTAAACCTGAATCAGATTCTTTTGTTTTGCTCTTAACTGAAGTACAACCTGAGAATGATACAGCAGAAAAAAAACTGCTCAGCCCATCATGTTCTTCCTATCTGATGGAGTGGTTCACAGCACTTGTGTAATCTTTCCAAGTGATCTGCGGCTCAGTGGGTAGCATTCCTGATCAAAAAAATCCAAGGTGATTACTGAATGTATGCTTGAAAAATGACATATTGTCATATTCCAGATGAAATGTTAAAATAAGGTCCTGCCTGTGCTCCCTAGAGTACGCAATAGATCACAAGGGACAATGTCAAAGAAGATCAGAGGCATTTTTCCTAATTTTAATCTTTCAGCCAACTTTACAAAAACAAATTATCTCATCTTTGCAACAATGCTGCTTGTTGAAGCTTGCTGTGATGCACAAGCCCCACAAAACTACACCTATAAAATTTTTCACTGGCTGTAAAGCTCTCTGAAGCATTCTGAAAGGAATACGGAAGGTACTGCATAAATCCAAAACCACAAAATTGAATGATGTTTGCTTATGCATCATAATGGGCTGGTGCACAGCAGGCCAACAAGCATTCTATTCAAGAACCTGTCTCTATAAAATACGGTGGTACTGAAAACCCTAGGCATTGTGCAGAGCGGAACTCGTTATAAAATTTGAACAAGTCTTTGCTTTCATTGAGCAACATACACAAAATGCTGGAGGAACTCAGTAGCATTTATGGTGTGAAATGAACAGTCAACGTTTTGTGCTGAGAACCTTCACCCTGATGAAGGGTCTTGGCCAGAAATGTCTGCATCTATGTAGGAAAAAGAATAGTCAATGTATTGGGCTGAAATCACTTGCAGCATGAAAGGTCAACTGCTCATTTTCCTCTATGGATGCTGCTTGATCTGTTGTGTTTCTCCAGCATTTTGTGTGTTTTTCCAGCATCTGCAGAAACTCTTTTGACTCCATTTTGCATTCCATGACCTTGTGAAGTAGATCAGGGAAAATAATGCCTTGGTCCTGTTACTGGGCTAAGAGAGGAGTTGTTAAGGGCAAGCTAGGCATAGGCTGAAGTTGAGGGTAAGGTCAAGCTGGTTGGATACCCTGGAAGAGGATATGTAGGGTCCAACTGCCAGAGCACCATGTGATGGGTCAGGGCAGAATGTCAGAATGTTGTTTGGCCAGAAATGGGGTTGGATTTTGGCAGGTGATGTGTGTGGGGGAGGGGGGTGGATTGCTGAACAGTTAAAAGTTAGAGCTGAGTAGTGGTTGCAGGGGAAAGAGATCATGAGCAGTATGATGTTTGGGATGGAGCACAGAGATTCAATCATCACGCAAGTAAGTGCTACTAAAATTGGACACCTCTGAACTTGTCAACACTCCATGGTCTGGAAGCTGAATAACAGAAAGTTCCAGAAGTGGCATTCAGATGTCCAGATGAAGTCATGACACAAAATGTCATCAGTCCATTTCCTCTATAGATGCTGCCTGACCTGCTGAGATCTGGCACTTTGTTTTTTCTCTGCTCCAGATTCCAGCATCTGCATTCACTTGTGTCTCCCTGTGTCAAATAGGTTTGGGCTACTCTGCAAATCTACTCACCAAACCTACAGGGCAGAAATAGTAGGCATTGTAGAACTCACAGTAAGCCATTGATTTTTTGCTTTGCATGTTATTAGAGGCACACCAAAATATCGTGCAACACAATCCATTTTCTCATTACTGGACTATATTTCAGCCCTGCCAAAGACTTTGCAGCTTAGATCAAAGGAATGGGTTTGTGACATGCCTGAGTGGACCCTTCATATTGATTTAATTCTCTAATGTGTTTGCAATTAAGATGGATTTGTAGGTGGCTAAAATTATTCTTGGACCCACAGCTCAATTGGGTTTGCATTATATTGGGTGAAGAATTAACTGCAAATTTCAATTGTCATCCATTACACTGCTGCCAATCCTTTGGACCTGAGGGTTACACCGAGACTCAATCTGCACTGTTCATCAATTCTCCAAAGTAGAAACCTGAATTTTGGCAGAGCATTGAACTCAATGGAGATTACCCTGAGTTTGTAGAGATTGGATTCAAAGAAAATAATCCCTTATAGAAAAAAAACTTAAGCTTTCTCAAGATATTCTACATCTTTAGGCTGCATTTACTGAATATCTTTTCATTGAAACTAATGGTAACTGAAATTTAACACCTGACATCCTTCTATAATCGGGGAAAAAAAAGCCACAAATTGATTTTGAAAGTCTCTGGTGCTGGTTCTGATTTGATTTATTGTTATCTGAATTAGATCCACCATCCAATTTTACATCGTCCACAATGACATATTTTTCCCACTTGTTTTCCTATTGCATAGAACAGAGATAATTTTTGAACAAGTTGCCTCAAAATATGGTTGGCTGGTGGTGTAGTGGCATCTGTACTGGACTTCGAGGCAAGTGGTCTGGGGTTTGAATCGGCCGGCTCCTTGCACACTTCTCATCTGTGCTGGGTTGAGAGTCAAGCTAGCAGCTCGGCCTCATAAAAACAGACAAATGCTAAGGATCACAAGAGGTTGCTGCTTGATGCTCCACAAGGCATGGAGAGAAACAACAAGTTACCTCAAAATATTTACACCAGATAATGTCATTGTGTGTGTCCCTGTTGCTCTGTAAGATATTCACACCCCTAGACATCTTGAAGCACATGAAAAAAGATCAGAACATTTCTGATCACATTTAGTGATTGATTTTGATGAAATTGTATAGCATAGTGCATGGAAATGTAATTCTGTGTGATTACTTTTTCAAACGTGTCTTCCAACATACAAAAATTTGAATGAATGTAAAGGCCACAGCGCAATAAGCGATAATGCAAAGTATGGCTAACGCAAATAGTACTAGAAATGGATGAGACGGTGGATACTGTTGTAACGTGAACAGTGTCACTGGAGAGATACGGAAGCTAATGGATACCGAAGTGTTTTATTCAACAAAATGAGACACTCTTGGAGGAAGAAGCCTCCCAACCCAATATTACATGACATTTTCATATGCTAAAGATCAAAGGTAACAGCAGGATATTTCTATAGCTACAATGCACCTACAATGCTTCCTTTGAAATGCATGCGTCTCTTTCTTTGCACCCACATTCCAGACACCTAAAATGAATCTATCCAACATTGACTGGAGTGCAATCAACTCCAGTGCACGCCTCCAGGAAAACTATTGCTTACGGCTGCATTTTAAATTCAATCCACAATTTATGTTCATGTTTGAAGATTGGTCGCTGGTGAAGTAAATATTTGCTGTATATCCTAACTCCAGAATACACCCTAACAGTACAATGATCCAAACAATATACTTCAGACAGACCATCACCAAGCTGATCCATGCTCTCACCTGAAAGGGGCTGAAATGTTTGACAGTACATTAATTGGGATTGCCTATCTGAAACAGGTGGGGAGGTTGAATGTCAATTTATTTGGAAACATTTGACAGATGATTGTAAGGAGATGGGCTAAGATTAATATTGCAACAGTTATATTCTCCTGCTTTGGAATCTAAAATGTGCTCCTGAAATAAAATAATTTTGACAAATCAAGGAGGTACAATGCCCAGAAATAGAACAGAAATAAATTAGATCAGCACAGGAAACCAGAAATTAATTATCTAGGTCCAGCCTAAATAGTAAATTTCTTAATCCAAAACAAATATTTGCTGTCTAAGAAGTCAAACTCTTGCTATTGAATATTAAATATATACAAATTAACTCCAGTAATGCATTCCAAGGGTAAGCGGGAGATTGCAAGGATCACAGTGTTATATAAAGCATGGCATCTGGAAGTCATTTCTTTTATTATTTTCCTCCAAGTTCCTTTATATTTTTTATGAAGCTGAGCTGGATAAGGGCTGATCTGGTGTGCAGTCATGCTGTAAGAATACCTATAAAGTCATCATGCCTCTTATATACAAAAGCTCATGAAGGATTGAGGTGGTGGTGGGGGGTGGGGGGAGCGGGTGGAAAATGACAACCTCACAAAAAAAAGTAATATATTACAACTGTCGGAAAACCCAGGGATGGGTAAGAAAGCAATCTGTCTAAATTATGCTGATCTCAAAGGTAAATTTCACTACACAAGAAAAAAAATCATGTGTCAGAAATCTCTACCTCAAAATGCACATCAGAGTTGGCCAAAAGAATTTATAAATTTAATGTTCTAAGTACAGGGAAGAGGGAGTGTAAATGTTTTAACTGTAATCTATGAGCTTGGCAGACATGTATGAGAAAACAGTACAGCCAGGTGGGTGGTCACTCATGAAGTATTAATAGATGTTTTTCTTAGAGTAGTATTACAGTAAAAATACAGAGAGCATTGAGGAAATTACAGTTGCAGTGGGATTAGGTACAGGTTTGTGATTAAATATAGAGTAACCTTAATTTCTCAATGTTTCCAGCAACAAATATTTTTCCTTTCCTAATGCAGATGCTTTTAGCAGTGGGAAACTAGTAGGAGGCTGCAGGGGTTTCCAGAATTTTTCCCGTTATGTAACAAAGATGTGTGTGCATGTGTGTGTGCATGTGTGTGTGTGTGTGTGTGTGTGTGTGTGTGCGTGTTTGTATGTGTTACGTATTTCAAAATCACTTAATCCCTTCCGAAAGTTATCATGAGCTACATTCACCCCTAAGTTAACTTGGGCAGAAAGAAGTTCATTCACTGTTCTATGCACTTATTGTCTGATGCAAACCCAAATGAATCCTTTTGAAAATTACTTCCAATTAATGAAGAGTCAATGAATGTTAGAAGCAAAGATAACTGCAAGGGTTACATCATTTGAATTTGAGGCATTTTAGTTTCCATTCCCTTTTCTGTTTCGACGTGTTCATCCATGGCCTCATCTTGTGCCTCGATGAGTCCATCCTCAAGGTGGAAGAGCAACACATTATATTCTGTCTGGGTAGCCTCCAACCTGATGGCAAGAATATAAAATTTTCCTTCCAGTAAAAAAAATGATCACTCCCTCTTCTATTCCCAACACTTACCTCTTCTCTCCTGTCTATTACTTCCCCCTGGGTCCTCTCCTCCTTCCCTTTCTCCCATGGTTCACTCTCCTCTCCTATCAGATTCCTTCTTCTCCAGCCCCTGACTTTTCCCACCCACCTAACTTCATCTATCACCTTGCAGCTAGCCTACTTCCACCCCCAGTTTTTTTTTATTCTGGCATTTTCCCTCTTCCTTCTCTGTCCTGAACAAAGGTCTCAGCCTGAAACATTGACCCCTCACTCCTTTCCATAAATGTTGCCTGACCTATTAAGTTCTTCCATCATTTTGTGTGTGTTGCTTTGGATTTCCAGCATCTGCAGACTTTCTCATGTTTATGATTTACATCATTATATGTAGTGTTTAAAGAGCGGAAGAAGATTGTTATCTTTGTAAAAGCATGAATGATCATTTGAAATGCAGTAGATGTATTTTCCTCCCTGTGCATGTACTTCACCTCCTTGCTCACCCACCTTTTTCACTGCAATTCCTTCACTTTAACAAATCAAATATTTGGAAATGATCCTGTCAATCATTTCTCGGTCCATGGTCCATAAATGGTTGGGTTACCAAAAAGGGCATTGTTTGAAGGGAAACTGAAGTAATTTTAAAGGGGATTTTTTTTTAACCCAAGCAGTTGATGTATGGGGCATGCTGATGTGAGGTGGTGGAATCATTACATTTAATATGACATTTAAATAGGCAAGGATAAGGACTTATTATGGGCAATGGGATTAGTGTGGATAGGCAAAAAGCTTATAGAGTCTCAAAAGGCCTGTTTCTGTTTTGTACAATTGTACAACTTTATGATTCTACACTGAATGGAAACAACATAAAGATCCTGATACAATACTGAGCAAAAGTCTTGGGCACATATACAGTTGGGACGCCTAAGACTTTTACACAGTACTGCATTTGTCAATGTGGAGCAGAAAGCAAGTCTGTAAATCTGGCAGGAGTAAAGGATGTTGGGAATGGTGAGGGTGGAGTGCCTTGAGAGGGGTGTAGGACAGGTTGTAGAGAAGGAGTGCCGGGGTGGGGGGTATAGTGAAAGGGAAAAAGTCTTTGGCACATATATATAGCTAAGGGGCACATACATATAGCTAAGGTGCCTAAGGCTTTTGCACAGTACTGTAGTAATTTTATATATTACACTGTAATGCTTCTGCAAAAAAAATTATGACATATGTAAGTGATGATAAACCTGATTCAGGTATGGGTCTCTCTTGGGGGTTGAAAGTGGGGAGGAGGCAGGGAGAGGAGAATCATGGTTGGGAAAAGGGGAAGAGAGAGGGAAGGTAAAGGAAAGCACCAGAAAGACATTCTGTAATGATCAATAAACCAATTGTTTTGAATCAAGTGACCTTGCCTGGTATCTCATGGCCTTCCATGGTGCTCCACCCTCACCATTCTCAACCTAGCTATATATATATATGCACCTAGACTTCTGAACAGTACTGTATATCGTAGATTGTATGAATAGCATATTTGGAAACAATCTATCACAATAATAACTCCTAGATCACCACCAGAATCCACCTGCCAATAATTCCAACACCTGGAGCAAGAGAGGCCAGTTACACGGTTTCTTTTGCTATTAAGAATAATTCACCAAGACTTCACCAACATACTACACAACTATGAACCAACTACTAAACTTTACAGAAATATCATGAAACGAATATTTATAGGGAAGAACAAAAATAATTTAAAAAATAACAGAGTTTTAACTTTGGACCCATGATCTTCAGAAACCATCTATGATCTAATTGTAATTATTAACTGTTGGGATATTCATATTTCAGAAGTGTATTTCTAGCAAATTACTGATCGGATAATGACAATCTCTAGTACAAAGTACCTATCTGATCTCTGTAATCAGTCTGACCCTGCAATATTATTGAAGTGGATGCACACAGGGATTATATAATGAATTCCAGGTTATTCAGGAGCAAAACAATTCATGTTCAAGTCTGCCAAAAGAAGCTACAGAAAGCTGTAAAATTAGTCAGCTCCATCCTGGGTACTAGCCTCCATAGTATCCAAGACATCTTCAAGGAGTGGTGCCTCAGAAAGGCGGTGTCCATTATTAAGGCCCCTCATCACCCAGGGCATGCCCTCTTCTCATTGTTACCATTGGGCAAGAGGCACACACTCAGCGATTCAGGACAAGCTTCTTTCCATTTGCCATCCGATTCCTATATGGACATTGAACCTATGAACACTACCTCACTTTTTTATTATTTCTCTTTTTGCACTATTTTAAATTTAACTATTTACATACATATATACTTACTGCAATTGATTGATTGATTGATTGATTTCTATATCATCATATATTGCATTGGACTACTGCTGCTAAGTTAACAAATTTCACAACAAATGTTGGTGATATTAAACCTGATTCTGATTCTCATTGTTGGTGCTGATTTTGGGGCAGTCTGATTAATTACCTCAGGAGATTGGAATTCTATTACACCTGTGTTATCTGAATTTTTTTCTGTATATGTTTATTAACAATAAGATTATTCCAATCTGTTTGTATCAACATTGTTATTTTGCTTATAATTTTGGAAATATTAATAAAAAGATTTAAAAAGGAAGATTTTGGGGCAGTCACACAAGAAGGACAGAGTACGTCCAGGTAAGCAGAGTTCCTGGTTATGGAGAATGTATTTGTGATGATTTAGAAAGTTCTCTGGACTCTGGGCAGATTCCGATGGATTGGAAGACAGTAAATGTCATGACACTCTTTAAAAAAGGATGTAGGCAAAAGATGGGTAACCATAGTGCGGTTAGCCTAATGTACGTATTCAGAAAAATGCTCAAAGCTATCATTAAGTTCAAATTCAATTGTTATTCAACCATACATGAGTGCCCACGAATTCAGCTAAACGAAACAGCGTTCCTCTGGGGCCAAGCTGCAAAACATTGTAGCAACAATCATAAACAGCACAAGGCACATAGAGCACATATAAGATTCCAGTAAACATACATCAAAATCATCATGCCATGTTGTATGACATGGACGATTATGGTCTTGACCATGACCATGATTTACCTTGGCAAATTTTTATACAGAAGGGGTTTTCCATTGCCTTCTTCTGAGCAGTGTCTTTACAAGATGGATGACATCAACCATTATCAATACTTGTCAGAGATTGTTTGCCTGGCGTCAGTGGGCACATAACCCGGACTTCTGATATGCACCAGCTGCTCATACAACCATCCATCACCTGCTTGCATGAGGATGGGGGAGTAACCATACGGTCACAAAAAAAAAGCCAAGTCCCTGAGTTCATGGATGTTTTCAGAAAGAAAAAGCCCACGGCAGTCCGCAGACAAATGCAGTCTAACTTGTCTACCACTGAGCGAACACTGGAGGCAGCACCGACAAGAGGCTGTGCCACACCACCGTTGATGTCAACTCTGCTGGACAGCTGCAACAGGCGACACTGTGGCATGAGGCCTATTTCGCACTACAACTGAGCCCAATCAACTCACCCACTGCCGATCTTGCCAAAGAACCAGTGAATCAGGCTTGCAGTATTCCACATTACCGATGTCTAACAGTTGCAATCACAAGAAAGATGTCCAAGACAATCACTCATTGTTAGCCTATGCACCTTCTTTGCATTCCAACCCCAGCTGTGTCTGAGCAGACCACCATCACACTGGAAGAAACACATGGATTTTAGTAAGGCATTTGACTAGGTCCCTTATGTTTACAGCAATCTGTACTGGAACCTCTGCTTTTTGTGATGTATAGAAACAACCAGGGTGAAAATGAGGCAGGGTGGATTAATAAGTTTGCAGATGATCCAATGACTGATGCTGTTGTGGATAGCTTAGAAGACTGCCAAAGAATATAGCAGAATATAGATCAGTTACCGATATGGGCAGACAAATGGCAGATGGAGTTTAACTCAGTGAAATGTGAAGTGTTCCACCTTGGTTGGTCAAATGTAAAGAGACAGTATACTGTTAAGCACAAGACCCTTAATATTGAAGGTTATTGAGTTCAAAAGTCAGGAAGTTATGTTGCAGCTTTAAAACTGTACTGAGGTTGTATCCAGAGTATTGCATACAGTTCTGGTCACCCCATTATACTAATGATGTCGAGGCTTTGGAGAGGGTGCAGAGGAGGTTTACCAGGTTGCTGCCTGGATTAGAGAGGAAATATTATTGAGAGGTTGGACAAATTTTTTTGGAGTAGTGGAGGCTGAGTGGAGATCTGATTGAGGTTTATAATCTTATAAGAAGCATAGATAGAGGAAATAGACAGTATCTTTTTTCCTAGGCTTGAAATGTCTAATACCAGAGGGCATAGATAGAGGATTGGTAGACAGTTAGGATAAATGGGTGTTTCTCTAGTTGGCCGTCAGTGGTGAGCAGGATGCCACAAGTCTCAGTTTTAGGCCTGTAACAATCTGCAATTTACATTTACAATTTGGAATAAAGGACCAAGTGTAGCATATGTAAGTTTGTTGATGACCCTAAATTGAGTCGGAAAGCATATGGTGCAGAGGATGTGGAGAGTCTGCAGGGAGATATAGATAAATTAATTGAGTGGGCAAGGATCTATATTGGTAAATAAAAAGTCACTATCTTTGGAAGAAAAAAAGATTAGATTATTATTTAAATGGTGAAAGATTGTAGAATGCTATTGTACAGAGGGATTTTTTGGTTTGCCACTGAAGCAAGTTATCAAGAAGGCAAATGTAAGCAAGCAAATCTCAAGGTTGTATAATTTATACATTCTTTGATAATAAATGAATCTTGAATCTTGAATCTTGAATGTCTGCATTTAAGAGCAGGGAAGTTAGACAGCAAATGTACAGGGTATTGGTGAGGCCAGACATGGGGTACTGCATGCAGTTCTGGTCTCCTTACCTGAGAAAAGACATACTGGATTTGGAGGTGGTGCAGTGGACAATCAAGAGGTTGAATCTGGAGCTGAGGAGATTAAGCTATGAGGGGAGATTGAGTTGCCAGGGATTATATTCATTGGGATCTTGAAGAGTGAGAGGGGATTGCATGGAAACATATAAAATTATAAAAAAGTAAGATAAGATAGAGGCAAGAAAGTTGTTTCCACTGGTAAGTTAGACTAGAACTAGGGGTCATAGCTTCAAAGTTTGGAGGAATCAATTTAGGACGTATATCTGGAGGAACTGCTTTACCCAGAGATGAGCATACATGTGGAATCTCAGCCCAGGGAAGCAGTAGAGGCCATCTCATTAAAAATATTTAAGACACAGATCAATTTTTGCTTAGCAGGCGAATTGAAGGTTATAGGGAAGAGGCAAGTCAGTGGAACTGAGTTCTTGGCCAAATCAGCCATGATCTTATTAAATGGCAAAGCAGGCTTGACGACCAGGTGGTTGATTCCTGCTGCTGTTTCTTATGTTGTTAATACTTGTATTCCATGAACACAAAGTGAGTCAACAAATGTGGCTTTCTTGGGTAGATTCACAATCCTTAGGAAAGGACATCTTCCTTACCTGAATCTTAAGTAAATAACTTATTGATCCTATGGCTCCAGATTTAGATTTATCCCTGCTGCATGTAGCTCTTCAAGCTCCCTTTGGACCTTAAGCATTGCAGTAGGAGAGGGGAAGAAGATGGCAGAGAAAGAGAAGGTAGATAATCAGAGGAAGAGGACAGAGTATTAGGACAAGGGAATGACAAGGAGCAGACAAGGAAGGGAATTGAAGTAGGGTTATGAAGGAGGGAGGAAACAGAGTGGGGGTATGGAATTGAGTGAAGAGAGGGGGCTGTGACTAGGAGGGGAGTTGATAAAACAATGGATTAGTCAAGGAGCTGCAGAACATAGAATTGGACGTGACTTACGATAGCAATGTAACAGAAGCAGAACATGAAGGGAAATGAGGAAGATAGAACGGAAAATTTATCAAGTGTTGGAGGTAAAGAAGAGAGTAGGTCACTGGGGATTATAACATGATCAAAGTAGAATTTGTGGTGGTAGAGAAGATTGGGAAGAAGAAGTGGGAATGTAGACCAAGAATCAGAGATTTTAGGATTGAGACTGGTCTAGAGGAGACATCCAGAACCTACAGATTATCCATACCGTATCCTCAGTGCACAGCTCCTGTGATAGTGTCTGAATGGTTATTGTATTCTTCACAAACAGAGAATGAGTGCACTTGAATCAGAATCAGGTTTATTATCATCAGCATGTGTTGTGAAATTTGTTAACTTAGCAGCAGCAGTTGAATGCAATACATAGTATAGAACAGAAAAATAAATAAATAAATCAATTACAGTATACATATATTTAATAGATTTAAAAAACATGCACAAACAGAAATACTGTATATTAAACAAAATGAGGTAGTGTCCAAGGATTCAATGTCCATTTAGGAATCCGATGGCAGAGGGGAAGAAGCTGTTCCTGAATCACTGAGTGTGTGCCTTCAGGCTTCTGTACCTCCTACCTGATGGTAACAGTGAGAAAAGGACATGCCCTGGGTGCTGGAGGTCCTTAATAATGGACGCTGCCTTTCTGAGACACTGCTCCCCGAAGATGTCCTGGGTACTTTGTATGCAAGTACTCAAGATGGAGCTGACTCGATTTACAACCGTCGGCAACTTCTTTTGGTCCTGTGACATCATGTGACATCATATCCATGCTAGTTGTATGCACACCTCTGGTGCATACATCCAAATGTTAAGTATTTCTTGCAAAACATTTAGTTTCCATTTGACAGCTTCCAAATTATGTGTCCCCAGATTTGGTTTAGAAAATATGGCTACATTCATCTGCAAATATTGCACATACTTCTGTGATTGGCCAGGAAGTTTAGGGAGGACCTAATTTGATATGAACCCAAATATAACAGAACTTCCAGATTTTGTCCCTAAACTCATTGTGGATATTGTCGTCAGCCAACTATCCAATAAGATAATCCATTCACTATGATTGGGCTTGGCATAAATTTCAGACAAGACTCGTAACTGCTATCTAGTGACCTCTGCTGGAAAGGCCAAGTGTTTGGAACCTAGGTTAAGACAGGATTGAGCTCAGTCAGCACTGCTCGCTCGTCCATGGTCCAGTTGTCTGCCAACAGTCAATGAAGAAAGAAGATTTGGTTGAGATGCCAGATCTACCAACAGCTGTAGATCTGGACCCTTGCAAGCAGTCTCAGAGACAAGAGGAGAGAAGTAGTTGGATCCAAGACAAACAGACACATTTAAATCAACAATGGAGTTGTAATTATTTTTTCTAACAATTTGCAATATCATATGGTGTAAATTCTGTGTGATGAATATAAATTATAATATAGGTCATATGAATGCATGGAATACCTCCGGAGAGCTATATTTCCTGTATTAGTTCTATCAGGAAGGGAGGTGCAAGAAACTATGATAAAAGATTTGCATTTTAAATGATTTAAGTTCTAAGGTTTTTCAAAATATTTTATGTATCATAATTCAGTGTTAAGACACACTGTGTGGGAGAGAAGAAATGTTCCAAATTGAAAGGAATGGACAATTTATAGGCAATATCTGTTCATTTAACATGCTAGATCTTTAAATGATGTGAAGTCCCTAACAAAGGACTAAAACATATCTTTTTAAAAATCACACAGGGGTCAACTGTTAAACTGCACAGCCATTTTAGAACACCAGCAAACTTGTTTGTTTAAAATACAATTGCAACAGGGAAACGTTATGAGAAAACCAAATAGTATGATGTGTATCCTATTTGTAATCTGTAAATTGCCCCACCACAAACTGTTTGAAAATTCAGACTCCCAGGCTCCAGTGTAAATACAGTTGGAAAGAAGGAGAAAGGGGAACCTTTTGACTGATAAAGACAATTATCCATAATTTCTAAGTATGAATTACGAATATAATGCCAGATTCAAATCCTTTGGAATGCTGTTATACATTGCATGGACTATTATACATCAAGCAGTTTTATTACTAACTGCACAGCCATCCAAAGTGTATAGTATATATAGAATTAAAACTTTCCTTTTATCTTTTTAACAGGCACACTCACAAACACAGTTATTCTGTGTGATTGGAGATCTAGATTGGAGATGTCCAAGAGAATCTTGTTCTATCATTTAATCATTCATCTTCTTGCCTCCAATCTTGGCAGAACTCTTTCTCTCCTCTGTAACCCCCCTCCCTCAACAGATGGCCTGTTTAAGATCAAGCACTTATTGTACATGGAATCCTGAGGATAAACCTGTATCCTACTGCTCTCAGGCACAGCAGGCTAGCACATCAACATGCTGAGCCAGTGGGTTGCCTTTTCTTTTAAGTGTACAGTTCTGTGGTTTCTTCTTTTTGCCTTCAAATGCTGATCTTCTGTTATTCTAATTGTGTTTCAGCTATTTTAATTTGTCCTGTTATGAAAAATGTAAAGCCAACATAGACTGAGATAAATTAACTTCTGTTCTACAATGTATTTATGTTAAAGCTTTATTCCTGATGATAGGTTTATTAAAAAATCCGTGGGAAATCTGTGGAAAACCTGAAAGCAGACTAGTGTTATGAAAATGGCCCCAGGTCTTTTTAAATACACTAAGACCTAAAGGGTGACTTTAAATAATACCAGATTGAGACTGGTATTATATGATATCATGAGAGAGTACACACAAATGATTCCATAAAAATTATCAAAATATCAAACTTGAACTTAAAACACAAATATTAAAATTAGAGGAAATCAATTAAGCGAACTGCAGATGATTATTTGATTAGTCATGTGTAAGGGGGCATCGCATTTTCTAGTGCAGCTCTCACTTGTCTGCTTAAACTTTCAATATGCAACAGAGCTACAATTTGTGGATTGTTAGAGCCAGACCATTGGTCATACAGTATATTAAACAGGCCCAAATAATCCTTTGGAATCTCAAGACTTTCCCTGTAAGCTATTTTTAATCTCACAGTGGTCAGAGGATTTTCCCACAGGAGACAATGAGACCTGGCTGAAATTGTCTAACTCTCTAACTATTGGTGAATTAGACAGGCACAAAAAGTGGCCACTTAGTGTATTACCCATACTAGTTTCCTTATGAACAATATAAACATTCTAATTATCCCATTTTTTCCCTAGAATAATCCAACCCTTTTTTGAAAGCACTGATAGAACCCGATTCTGTTTTTCTCACTGTTGTATGCAGTGAGATTCAGCTCATCACCAGTCTCTCTGTTAAATAAAGGTCATTCTTACAGTTTTGCCCACCACTTTGAAAATAGTCTTTGAACCATCTGGTAGTGGGAACAGCCTCTGTCTGCTATCCTAAATAAACCTTCTATGACCTTTTATGTCTCAATTATATTTCCTGTTGACCTTCTTTGCTTCATTGAGAATAATACCAGCTTCCTCGGAGTAGTACTGTTGATGAAATTTCTTATCCCGGGAACTATTTTAGTTAATCTTTTCTGCACTCTCTCTTAGACCTTCCTAAACTGCAGTGATCAGACTTGTTTACACTAATTTAATTGTGGTCGAACCACAAAATCATTCACAATGGTTCACATAACCTTCTTTTGTATTTTCAGAATCAGAATCAGGTTGAATATCACCAGCATACGTTGTGAAATTTGTTAACTTTGCGGCAGCAAAGCAATACATGATAATATAGAAAAAAAACTGAATTACAGTAAGCATATATACGTATATTAAATAGTTAAGATAAAATAAGTAAATAAGTACAATAAGCAAACACAGAAATAAATTTTTTTTAAATTGTGAGGTAGTGTTCATGGTCTCAATGTCCATTTAGAAGGCAGATGGCAGAGGGGAAGAAGCTGTTCTTGAATCACAGTGTGCTTTCAAGCTTCTGTGTTCCATCCTGATGGTAGCAATGAGAGGAGTGCATATCCTGGGTGATGGGGGTCCTTAATGATGGACACCTCCTTCCAGAAGATGTCTTTGATACTACGGAGGCTACTACCCATGATGGAGCAGACTAATTTTACCACTTTCTGCAACTTACTTTGATTCTGTGCAGTAGCCCCCACCCCCAACACCCCGAAACCAGACAGTGATGCAGCTAGACAGAATGCTTCTATTTCTGAAACCAAAGATATCTTTTACTTTTCTCTGAGTACAACCTTCGAATTGTGCCTTTTAATCTTTATTGCTTCTCCACATTCACTTTCCCTAAAGTGCACCACTTCACAGTTCTTTGCATAAAACCTGAAATATTAATGCAAGAAATCTGTGATCTTCCAAGTCTGTGCAACCAAGATCACCACACATGGCATGGAATTAGCATGTATCCTTTTTATATACATATACTGTATATGTTTCCTTATCAAGTGAGCCTGATGTGACAAGAGAAGTTTACAACAATTGTTATGAAATAATTATGCGGGAGAGTTAGAATGGACTAAGAGTCCTTCGTTGGCTGAGAACAGGATTCAGGTTTACATTGGTAGTCAAATTTCAATGCCTACATTAGACGTGATTGAGTCTATTTAATTTACAACATCACAATACAACTTAAAATGACACTAGAGAGTTAAGGATAAAAAGCATGTTCAGGCTGTTATGAAAGGGTCAAGTGTTCTACACTATTCAAGGCACTCATAACATTCTTTTACCCCTGACCTATGGAAACACATTTTTGTATCTGTCATTGTATCAGACGCCTCCACAATCCAGAGCATCATTTTCTCTAAATCCATCACCTTCCACAAGTAAAGATGTTATTCGAACTCTTTCTCTATAATGGTGAATGGCCTTGTTTTTATTTCTGCTCATAAAATAATGTTAGCACTTGGAAAGATCATTATTCATCAGTATAGCTTGTTAGACTTCTAGCTAGAAGCTGAGGGATTTGCATGTATGTTTTCTTTGTCCCAGTCGTAATTTGAAATTCAGTCTTAACAAAGTACTCTCTTCCTAAATGACGACTTTAGATTGTTTACAATTCTGACAGACCACCACATGTACCTAAGAATCATTACACTAAGAGTACCTGAGATTTGACAAAGATAAATATGTCATATATAAATTTGCCAGAGGAGGTAAATGGAGCTGAAATAATAATGCAATAAATTCCCATTGATGGTAAGGAATAGCGATTTAAGGTTAAATATAGAATTGCTAAAAACATAAAGAAACATTGATTAACATTTTATGACTCTGCTCTCTTCCGTACATTGCAAATATATGCTAAAAAGCCACTTACTTACACAAATATTTTGATTCCAAGCATCTTTCATTACTTCCAAATGACTAGAAAACATGTTAAACAGTAGGTTGTATTTGGCATTAGACAAACTGGTGCTTTTTTTTCGGATGCAGTGCAGGCATTTAAGCTGGAAAGGGGTCCATCAGAGTCCAACAACAAAGACATCTCAGGAGTTGCCCTGTAAAGATGTTATTCTGGCTGTATTTGAAATATGCTACTTTCTTTCTTTATAATTTCTGTCCTGGATTTCACCACCAGAGCTCATATTTACCACCCAAAAACTAACTACCCATAACATGAGTGGTGTTAGTGAGGTCTAATCTAGAGTATTGCATGTAGTTTTGGTCACCTACCCACAGGAAAGATGTAAATAAGATCGAAAGAGCACAGAGAAAATTTGCGGTAAGTTGCCAGGACTGGATGACCTGGTTTATAAGGAAGTATTGAGCAGGTTAGGAGTTTATTCCCTGGAATGTAGAAGATAAGGGAGATTTAATAGAGGTATACAAAATCATGAGGGATATAGATAGGGTAAGTGCAGGCAGTCTATATCCACCGACATTGTGTGGGACTACAATTAGAGGTCATAGGTTAAGGGTAAATGATGAAATGTTTAAGAGGAACATGATTGGAACCTTCTTCACTCAGAGTGTCATGAGAGTATGGAGCTCTCAAGCTCGTTTTCAATGGTTAAGAGAAGTTTGGATAGGTACATGGATGGGAGAGGTATGGAGGGCTATGGTCTGGGTGCAGATTGAGGGAATAGGCAGATAAAATAGTTTGGTATGGTCAAGATGGGCTGAAGGGCCTGTTTCTTTGCTGTACTTTTCTATGACTCTATGACTTGCAATGGCAGGGATTCTGACATTTTTCTATGAGCCTAACTCCATCTTCGCTCTGTCTCCTCTCATGACATTTGTTTAGCGAGGCCCTCTCTCAATGATGACTGTTCAGTCATTTCAGAAGTTTGGATATTATACAGATTGGTGGAGTTGTGGATAGTGTAGAGAGGTAACAAAGGATAGAACATAATATAAACTAGCTGCAGATATGGTGCAGAAAGATAGAGCTTGATCTGGGCCATTGTGAGGCATTGCATTTTTGTGAAGTACACAATTAATGACAAGACACAAGAGCATTGAAATTGAGGGGGATTTTGAGGTCTAAGTCCAGAGCTTACTTGAAATGGCTCACAGATCAGATGATAGAGAATGTAGGTGGCATGCTTGACTTCATGGAATTAACATTGATTCTAAGAATAAGGAAGTCACATTGCAGCTATAAACCTTGAATTTGAACAAAAGCTCTTTCAAGCATTATTGCATTTTTTTGCACCACCCAAATATGACCTGCTGGTTCCAGACAAGTCCTGCATTAAACTCAGTGCAGCTGCCAATGCCTTGTTACTTTGCAAAGGCAACAGCCCTGCTAGGTAGACTTGCCCTTGGCACCCTGTGACAAGCAACACATATGAACTTGCTATGGAGGGTAGAGGGGCTGCAGGCAACAAAGATATTGGAGGTGCCACATATACATTGGAAGTGTTCTAGATATTATGGTCAATGACATGAACACTTGGAATGTCAGGAAACTTGTATGGATCACTACAAGGAGATCCTGAGAGAATATAATTCCCTTTTGCATCCACCAGAGATGAAAATATCCCTTTGTTTAACTTTGCAGGGTTCATTCCTGTGTGGTGGTGTGGAGGGAAGAATACAATGGAGTAAAGGTGGGGGTAGGGCTGGAGAAGTAGGATGTGTGAATGGAATCGCAGGTTGTTTTGGTGTGTGTGTGTGTTTGTATGCACATAGATACTGCTGGGTCTGCATGTTCAGGGGAGTAACCAAGGTACCTCCAACCATGGTCTCATGGACAGCATGTTAACTTTTACCTCACAGAAGCAGTCACAAGTATAACAGCCAGACCAAAGCCAACCTACTTGGGGCAAGAGCTTACTGTGGGATGTCAACGAGGACACAGATTGCAGTCACAGAGTGAACACTGAAGTATAATACTCGGCCATCAGAAGCTATCCTGAAGGAAAGGCACTATGGTATGACAATTTAAAGAAACAAATTTTGTTATTTACTTTAGGTTATCACTTGATTTGGTTTGCTATCAATAACTCTCAAGTCACTTAGATAGTTAAAATATATTCTCAACAGGGCAAATAACATTTCATTGTGCCGAGATAGTTCTCACAGGTGTGGCAGCTGCTGATACTACAATAATTGCAGCTAAATATTGAGTAACACATTGCATTTAAAACTATAGTGTCACGGTTGCATTCTATAGGATTGTGAATTAATTAGAATCACACCAAAGCTGAATTGTTAATCCAACAGTGATTGCATATGCCTCAAAGTGAAATTAGTTGCTATGTTTTGATTTTTTCACTGATTTTACCAACACTACTTAACATTGCTACATCTGAGGGAGAAAATCTGAAGGGAGACAAAGAAACATGAAGAAAATTGAAAGATGAATTAAAATCCTGCTCTATATTGCCCCTTTCCTTAGTAGAGCTACTAGGACTTGATGTTTCAATCCATATGGTAAGTTGGCACTTTCGATGTTGGTAGTGGGTTTGGAGTGGTGACAAGGAGGGAGGGTAGCTACGTCATTGGGGTCATCACGTGGGCACCCTCCTTTTTGACGTTTCATTGATATGCCCACGACATCTCCAGAGGGCTCAACGGTGCTACCTGGCATCCCAGATACACCCCCCACAGTTCCATACCCTCCTGTCCTCATCTTGCAGCCCAGTTGTTGTCTTTCCTTTTAATGCAAATCCAATTGTTGCTTTCTTCTGCTGCATTTGACAAGGACTTGACTGCTTGTTGGAGGGAGTGACCCCTCACCCCCATCTTCTTCAGTAGACTGGTCATAGATGTAGCAACGAATCCCCTGCATGCCGCTTCTACAGGGAAAATCTTGGTCTTCCAGCCATTCTGGGCAGCTTCAGTTACCAGTTCAGAGTACTTGGTCTTTTTCCTCTCATAAGCTTCTTCAACACCATCTTCCCGTGGTACTGTCAATTCCACGACATATGCCAGCTTGGCTGTTGTGGACCACAGGACCATGTCTGGCCGGAGTGTTGTAGCCGCAATGTCTGGGGGAAACACAAGCTTTTTTTCCAAGTCCACGTCCATTTTCCAATCCCGAGCAACCTGCAGAATGCTCAAAGTACCTTTGATGTGGAAAACTGGATTCAATTGGATTCAAGATAAGAGAACGTTTGTGAAAAGTGATGGCTTATACAAGACAGCATGATACTACATAAATCAGATCCAGTTATTGCAAGTTCAGTAAAATATAACACCTCCAACATTGATACTTAATTGGTTCTAACCTTTTGTATATCTTGAACTGATCAATTGGTACAATGTTTTAAAATGAATTTCAGTGTTGAGCAGCAGTTCAAAGATATTCTAGTCTTGATTCCCTCCGATCTATAGCCTATAGTCGAAATATATCTGTAGTCCAATTTCTTATGGCTGTAGATTTTGTCATATCCAGGGGAGGGAACATCAACTCAGACCATGGGAGGCCTGCATCGGGCATTTTCATGGCTTAGCAGGCGCAGATTGGAAGTATCCAAGCAGTAGATTATGCTGAGTCCATAATACAAAAATATGAACTTGCATTGCATTAGGCTCTTATTTGTAGTGCTGAGATATTAACAATTGGACAGTGTATAAAGTTTGGGCCATGAGTGGACTGAAGGAGCTGCCCACTATTTCTATGCTGTTAAGAAAGGCTCTGTATCTGCACAATCCATATGCAAAATTGGCAGTGAATTCCTCCATTCCTTCATACTACTTGATATTGCACAGAGGCTTTCTGATAGGATTATCAATGCACCAAATGGCGATGTGTATCGGTCTTCATCCCTGGATTGCCCCACCAGTGCTCATCTGATGCTTTTGTGACAGAATCAAAAGAGTCTTGGAGTCATACAGCATAAAAACAGAACCTTCAGCCCAACTACTTCATGTCATCCAAGCTTCCAATCTAAGCTAATCCCATTTGCCTGCATGTGACCCATATATCTCTAGATCTTTCCTCCCATGTATCACGCCATGTACCTTTTAAATGTTGTTGATGTATCTGCCCCAACCACTTCCTATGACAGCTCGTTCCATAATCAGACCACAGTCTGGGTGACACAAAAGCCGTCAGATTCCAAATATATCCTTCCCCTCTCACCCTAACCTAGCTCCTCTAGTTTGAATAAAAAGACCATGCATATTCACTCTTATGAATTTATACAGTTCAATCTGAGCAGCCCTCATTGTCCTACACTGTAACTAATAAAATCCTAACCCGTTCAATGTCTCTCCCTTGAGCCTTAGCAAAATCTTCCTAAATCTCCTCTGAGGGTGATAAATAATGAATACAATAATCTAAGTTCAGTTTCACCAACACCTTGTACAAGTGCAACATAGCATCCGAATATTTATACTCAGTGACGTGACCAATGGAAGCCAGATTTACTAAACTTTGCTCATCTTCCATGCCACTTTCATGGAACCATATTCTTGTAAGGCTAGTCCCCTCTGTTGTATAGCATTTTTCAGGGCCCTATCATTTACTGTGGAATTCCTCCCCTTATTCTTCTTCACGAAGCGCAATACATTTACTGTTCTGATTTAAACTCCATCTGTCGTTTTTCAACCCATGTACACAGCTGATCAAGGTCCCTCTGTAAATCCCTATGACTATCTTCACTGAAATGAAGGAGGAGATTGATAGTTCAGGCTGGCTGCTTGTTCGAAGGTTTGATCGCCGAACCTGCAGGTTAGGTCACATCAAGATGACATCATCAGTTTGCAATTGAGTGTTGTTCCTGCAGAGTGATCGTGTTTATATTTGTCCGACTAGTTGTTCAGATTGGTTGGCTGTGCGATAGTTGCTAGACTCTGCTGGGTCCCAGCCAATCAGATAACTGAGTGATCTCCGCTAGCCCATATCCCTAGTTATCAGTCATCATGAGTATTGGTTCCTCAGTGTCCACAGCTCATCCATCAGACCCAATCCCACAGACACAGGTCCAGTTCAATATGCTTCATCGAGTCTTCCATTGAGAACCAGGCTTCTAAGAATTCTTTTGCTTTCTTGTTTTGCACTTCTGCCAGAATTTTGTGGTTCCCCAGATGAGTTTGTGTTCTTCTTGGTTTTCATTCATGGAGATGAGCGGCAGAGGATTATGTCTTCTTACTATCTTCAATTTCTGTGTCATGTGTGACCTTGACATTGTATTTGATGAAGTGCTGTAGTGCCGTTAGCATTGTATACAAACAACTGAGCAGGAAATCTTGTTACTAATGATTTGAAGCCGATGCCCTTCTTTGCAGGCCATCCATTTTAACCGTCATAATATTCCATGTTTGTAACTACTTGTCAATGTATTGGCTGCCAGGATGTAAACTTTGCACTTGACATGTCTCTTGTTTTCTCATCAACAATAATCCTATCCCCAAACCTAACTGTGAAATTCTAGGCTGGCAATTGTTAAAGGGAAAAAAAGCTTAAGCAGTTCAGTATCATTTTGTGAATGAAAATTAACTCTGTTAAATAAAAATAATGATGATGATTAGAGTAATTGTCAACATTAGAGGCTTTATGACTAACTTGTACAGATTTCACAGCACAAATAATAAATCTAACCCTGAGTTATGGACTAACCCTACTTATTATAACATATGATTCATTGTGTGACAATGATCTATATAAAGTGTTATAATAGTTGTAATTGTTGCAATGGTTTCTGTGTTATGTCTCAGAATTTCAGGCTTTCCTGCCAATAGCTGATTGAATCCCTTCCAAAAACAGTAAGCTCTATTGGAGTGTGTCCTGTATATCACATATTATTATGCAATACTTTTTCTTTGCACATGACAATTATGAAATGTCACAATGCCCTTTGCAGTTAATGCTAGGGGCATGTTTCAAGAAAAGTACTAACTGCAGCTGTTGATGTTTTACGGCTTAATTAAAGTTGTCACTGTTAAAGAAACAAATGGGATTAAATAATTACATAACATGAAAGGGGGCAATACTTTTTTCTACTTTTATGGGTTTCAATATCATCTAATAAAAGACATTGAAGAAAGGCTACGATGATGGGCTAGAATTCTGCTACTTATCTTGGAACTGAAAACTCATATCATCAAGCATTTCTGACAATATCATGATCTTAATATTAATCCACAGACCGGGGGTCCAACCTTTTTTTATGGCATGAACCTTTACCATTAACAGAGGGACCATGGACTCTAGGTTGGGAACTCCCTGCCATAGACAAACATAAGGTAAAGAAACCTCATGAAGTTAAGGGGCCAGAAAAGAAAACCCACAGAATTAGAATTCTGAGATCATAGAGATCATAATGCTCTACTAGCCTGAGTCTAATCAGTACATTGCAAAAATTGTATGCTAAGATCGTACTGTTGACTCTTAATGATTTCAGCATCCAGTCAGTGTTAACCAAATCAGATGCATCAGCAATGGGTCAAAATTATAAACGTTTATAGAAAGACAAATTGAAACTACTACAAAATGGGCAACCATTCTGCTTTTGCTTTCTTCTGTGGAGGAGAATTAATTCAGGTTCTGCCAGCCTTTGCTTTAGAACTCAGTATAATATTACTATTTCATAATCAGATTGGCCCACTCGGCTGCTTTCTCAGCAGTTAGTTAATTCAAGAATTCAGCTTCAGAAATTTAGCATTTTATTGTACATTATGCCATTTGAGAGCCGTGCTGTTGGATGGATTGACTTTTGAATAAGGGATTAAAAAAGAAAAAGTGTTCTCATGGTTCAATAAGATTTGCTGATCTTCAGGTACAGAACATGACCTGAAAGATTCATTCTGTTTTACCAGCATTTTCTCCTTTGATTTTATGTTCTGCTGGCCAAACTCCTATTCATATTGCATGTTACTCACTGACATACTTTCCTACTTCTTGGCCCACAACCAGAAGCAGCAGGAAATGATTTGTCAGGGGGCAATACACTTGAGGTCCAAAATGGCCTCCTCCTTTACTTTCACCTGTTCTACATCATCATTCTTATCCTCCAGCTACTTGGACGTTCACCATGTAACAAAAGCTGAATTGTCAAGACTAACTTGGAAAAATGACTCTTGACGATCATTATCTATTATTGGAGAGCTGTACCAGAGTGGGTCAAAGCAGTGGAATTATTTCATTGTGCTTGCTCTCTGCTTCATTACTGTTCATGTGAAAGCACAACATTTGTTTAATATATGACCAATTCTGAACAAAGCAACTTGTTATATCGTTATTCTCACTAGTGGGTACTTAGTAGTTCAGATCATGTTCTTTGCTGTAGTAGCTACGATATGTGACTGCTGCAGATGGAAGACATCAAGTATTATCCAGAATGGATCACTTCCTCAGGTTATGCACCTGTTATCAGGGCTATGTCTTCAGCATTTAACACCTAATTTCCTGTACACTTTTACAACTTGAGAAAGCAAAGAAAACACTAAACACACATATAATTGTAACAACAGCCAAAAGAAATGAAATAACAGTTAACCTGTGGCGTATGATCCCTTGCAGTGTTGAACACTCCTTTTGAAAACACATTCACCCATGCTGGTTTATGAGAGAGCATTAGCACTGAGCTCCAAAATGGCATTACTAGTGTCAAATCAGAATTTCATACCTGATTGCCAGCAGGAGTTTCCTACTCTGTGAGTTTTCAGTGCGCAGGTGGAAACTCTTCAACAATATTACCTTTGATGATACCTAATGTCCATACAAAAGAAATCACATCAGATATAACAGGGGTCCGTCTCTATCAAAGGTGCTGTGCAAGCTGATAGGGTGGCTAAGAAGGCATATGCCTTGAACTTATGAAAAGACTTCTGCTTACAGAAGAACAATATCTCCACATAAAAATGATTCAGTGTTGGAGAAGAGCTTTCACTATGCTGAGGATATAATATGATACAATGCTCATGATGAGCTCAATGGTTCATTCTGATCAATATGTTTCTATGATTATATAGTTTCCCACATTCATATATTCAAAATAATGCACAAAATGTTAAAACATAAGAGTCAAAGACCAGGTCATCTTCCAATGTCAAATATTTATCTTTCTACTGTGAAGTTAGAAGTGTGTGAATTCAAGCAGATATTATTGATCTCTAACACAATAAAATGCAGACAATACCATTTTACATTACAGAGTGTAAATTTGTGAAAAGCAAATTCATAATCTCCCCTAAACCTTGTCCTAAGCTCTATAACTGTACTATTTGAAGAAAAGTGTTCAAAAATTACAAATCAAAGGAAGGCATGTGTCAAGTAGTTCTACAAATCACATCAAAATCACAAGGGCATTTGTACCATACCCTACAATATTTAATTTATGCGATTTACCTTGTTTACCTATGCATAATGCATTTGTAGAGTTAATTCTTACTTTTCTAAGTTGTTGTGTGTTATGTGTACTACTGTGCTTTACACTCTGGTCCAGAGAAATGTTGTCTTATTTGGTGATATACATGTATATAGTTAATTGACAATAAACTTGACTTGACTTGATCTGACTGAACAATTTTATCCCAATATTCATGGTTAACTTATTCCTCCTTCTATCTTTCTTTATCTAAATATATTCCATTCTTCTTTGTCAATTTTCTTGTATAATTCTGAAGACCTACACCCAACTTTTAAGGAAAGAAGACCCACATTCCATATTTTAAGAACAGCTTCTTCCTCTGCCCCCTTCAGATTTCAGAATAGTCCATGAACCCATGAATATTACCTCACTATTCATCTTTGCACTAATTATTTACTTATTTATTGTAACTTATAACAATTTTATGTCTTGCACAACATAGCTGCCACAAAACAACAAATTTCACAATATATGCCAGTGATAATAAACCTAATCCTGATTCTGAAAAGATACAGAAAGTTGATAAGTATCACCAAAGCAAGTACAAGGAGCCCCCGCATTATGGACTTTCAGGTAATGGAAATTTCCCCTTACTGAATTCACACAATAGTATTCAAAAACCTGGGATAAGGAGAAAGTTTTGCGCTCGTGAATTTTACGTGAAAATAAATATAACCAAGTATTTTCTACTATATTTGCAGTTTTTGATGTACGTTTGAATGACATGACTTCACTTTATTCAAAATCTGATTATTGACTGTTTTCTAAGAAAGTAATCCACCTAAAATATAAAGGAGGTGGTGAGGTGAGGAGTTCTCTGTAATAAAATAAAGTTTCAATAGAATTAATCTAGAAAGAATGACAACAAAGTGTAAGTTAGGTTTAAAGTATATGTTAAACAATGTAAGAAACTTATTAACTAACATTGGGGAGTTGCAGGAGGAAATTGTGACTCTAACAGGGATGGGTGAAAAAAGAGGGCAACGGTGAGTTCAGAATTTTTCTGGATGCCCATGTCTTTCAGAAAAGATGGTGGAAGTTGAAAGGAAGGGAAGCAGTAGGAAGGGCTGAAAATAATATTGCAGTTTTGGAGACAGTGTTGTATATTTAACATTTCAGTAATGTATGATTAATATTTTATGTATATTGTTTATATATTGTTTGATTAAGCATTCTTGTTTGCTTAAATAACTAATTATGGGTTATATGTAAAAATACGTGCATTACATGTGTAACCACACTACCACATGATACATGTGTGCCTTACTTCAAGTAAACTCGAAGTTTGACCTACATTTTGGACTTTTGTGTTTTACTTTGAATTAGTTTAATGTTTTGAAGTTACAAAACATAAGAGAGGATGTCCTAGAATGACCCTGTTTTAGAATTTCACCCTCTATTTTATGCTGCTTTTTCTCATTCTTCAATCAAAATTCAACCCTCCACATTTCTCAGCATTAAATTTCATCCATTGTCTATCCACCCTCCCCATTTCTACCTGTCTAGTGATATCTTTGTCTTCTTTGTCACATCTCACTATGTCTTCAAGTTTTATGTCCTCCGCAGTTATGGAGATCATCTCACATATCCAAGTCCAAATTGTTGAAGTACATGAAATAAAGCAATGATCTTACTATTGACCCCTGGGAATTTTCTTCTTTCTGTACACTTCTTTCTAATCAGACATTTCAACCTTTCACTAATGCTGCCTTCTTCAATTTTCAAATCATACTCATTCAACCCCTTTTTTACTCCATGGACTCTAATATTAAAAACATAAGAAAAGAGTTGAAGGAGTAGGCCATTTGGCCCGTCAAGTCAAAGGTCTGATTTGCCCCAAGACAAAATTACTCTTCTATGACAAAAGCCCGTAGCACTTAATCTTTCAAATAATGTACCAAATTATTCTTTGGATACAGCTGATGATCTTTCCTCTGAAGCAGAGAAGTCCAGAGATTCATCACCCTCTCTGAACAGGGTGGTGAATCTCCTGGAGTCCTCTGCCTAAACATCTGCCTCATCATACCTCCGAAAGTGTTATATATTTCAAAAAGATTATCCCTCATGTTTTAAACTCCAAAGAATACAGATTAATTTCTTTCACCACTTGTTTTAAGATTCCTTTCATCTCAGCAATTAGCCAAATGAATCTTTTTGGTCTACCTCCATTACCAATATATTATTTCTTAAATAAGCGGACTAAAACTGTGCACAATCATCCAGATATGGTCTCAGCAACACCCTGTAAAATTGAAACAAACCTTCCCTATTTCTAACTTCCAGCCCTCTTTCCATTTGCATTCCTACTCTGGCAAAAATGAAGTTTAATATGGGAGCAGGTAAGGTTGTACACATTAGTAAGAGGAATCCAAGAGCAGATTATCTAACAAATGGAAAGGGACTGCAAATGAGAAAAAAATATAGATGGATCCACATAGTCTTCCGCATGAATCAGAATCAGGTTTAATATCACTGGTATATGTCATGAAAGTTGTTGGCTTGGCGGCAGCAGTACAATACAATACATGATAATATAGAAAAGAAAATAAATAAAGTAAATCAATTATAGTAAGTATATATGTATATTAAATCATTAAATTAAAAATAGTGCAAAAACAGAAATGATGTAAAAAAAAAGTAAGGTAGTGTTCATGGGTTCAATGTCCATTCAGGAATCGGATGGCAGAGGGGAAGAAGCTCTTCTTGAATTGGTGAATGTGTGCCTTTAGGCTTCTGTATTTCCTTCCTGATCGTAGTGGTAGCAATGAGAAGGATGATAGGGGTCCTTATCAATGGATAGCGCCTCTCTGAGGCACCGGTCCTTGAAGATGTATTACAAGAAGTTGGTAGGCAGTTGTAGCAAGCAGGTTAGAGGGGAAATGACACATTAGCTTTTACTCAAAATGGGTTGAGGTTTGGAAATATGGAAGTTTTGTTACAGTTGTTGAGGGTTTTGTAAGACTATATCCGGAACAAATAAATTATGAAGAGTGTAGGTAGATTAGATGGAGAAGATCTGTTCCCAGTTAGTTAGGGCAGAAATTGTGATTTGCAAAAGTTAAAAATGACAAAGGGAGTTTTCTTATTTTCCATAGCAAATGGTAAGGAACATCAAGAACAGTGATAGAAGAAGATTAAATTGTAGACTAAGAAAGGAACTGAACAAGCTTCTCAAAGGAAAGACTTTGCAGAGCAAGGGGAAGAGAGTGAGCATTGGGACTAGTCGATTTTCTGTTACTAAGAGCCGGCATTAACTCAATAGGGCGAATAACTTCCTTCAATGCTGTAACCTTTCTGTGATCTGTGATTCTGAGAAATGAAATATTCACAACCTCAGGACTTGCCAAAGCGCTTTACAGCCAGTGAAAGTATTTTTGAAGTGTAGATAGTGTTATCATGTAAGACATGCGGCAGCCAATTTGCACACAGCAGGGTCCCACAAACAGCAATGTGATAATAATCTGTTTTAGTGATACTGGTAGAGGCATAAATATTGGCCGCAACACCAGGGAGAACTCCCCGCCTATACTTCAAAATATTTCCAGGGCCTTAACTACATCCACCTGAGAAAGGGAAAGATATATGAAATTAATGTGGTCTCAGAAAGATGCCATTTCTAATACTGGCCTGAATGTCTAAGATGTATGAATATGATTGGCAGCATATTAGCAAGAGGCCTTTTGAAACTGGCACTCAGTAAGTGAAAATAAAAATGAGCATTACATCAGGAAGTTCACTAATGATCGTCGTCTCCCAGACTTGCAGATTGTCAGACCATATTCCAGTAATATTGCAAATTTAATCTCTTCTAAAATACTTCTGTTTTTATTCCATTTAAAAAAATATTTGAATAATCAGTAACTAGTACTGTCTGTGTTATTCTGTGTAATTGCCTCAAATGAACCTGACGATTGTCTTAACCAGAATGTATGCTCTTTGCCACTCTTTGGTGTTGCTGCTTGTAGAGGCAAATAACAGAGGTGCTGTAGATTAGGTAATAAAATGGTGTTTAAAATGAAGTCATCTCTCATGTTGTAGCAATGACTGGTATAACATTGTACTAAATGTCATACCTTATGGTGTTTACAGTCCTTAATGCTATACTAGTACTTACAAAAACCCAACTGCACCACTGAAATAAAAAAACAAACTATTAATTATTTTTATAAAATTATTCCATTTATTAACCATGCACAAATACCAAATTATATTATAATAATATAACAGCATAACTGTTGTTTTGTCTTTCTTGTCACATTCTGGCTGAGCTGTAATGAGGTGACTTCAGGAAATCCATGCTTATTCTAATAATTATTCACAAATATATACAAATAGAAACATACATTTACTGAATCTCCTAAACTTTTCTCTTCACTGATGACCTGTAGTTGGTATCTCTGAAGCATTTACTCCAGACGTTGCCAATCCCCATCAATCACTTTTATGTACAGGCTTCACTAATCACTGATTTCCCATCTTCTGGTGCAATGGCTAGCTTAGTATTTGTCTTCATACTACATATTGCAAAGAGTATTTTGTATTATGTATTTTCTACATATCTACTGAGAACATTAAACTAAACAAGGGCTAATCATGTTTATTAACCATTGTAGTCTGTAGCTACCATTCTACACTGTACTTGGTGGGTTATATAACACCATAAGATCAATTACAAATTTTCTACTTTATTGTTTCTTAAGGCTCTTCTTTTAAGTCTGTTATTGTTATCTATTGTATTTGTTATCTGATTTCCCAAAGACACTGGATTTTTCTCTTTCCTGCTGTCCCTTATGAAACAATGAATGAATCTCCTCCGGCTTGTGCTTTCTGGATAGTTTCCAATCTGCACAATTCTGACATTCCTGGCTGAACTGTAATGAGCTGACATTAGGAAATCCATGCTTATTCTAACATCTAAATGAGGATATTCAGAGCTCGTAGACTGCTTCACAAATTGCAAAGAATATCTCTGTCAATTTTCACCGAACTCAGACTTTGGCAACTTCTGCAGCAGCATCACCAACTATGCTCAACGCTTTGGAAATTACGTTGCTGCGCCTCACCCCTCACCACACAAAGAGTTTTTTAGATTAGATTATGAGACATGCAGTCCTCTTTTATTGTCATTTAGTAATGCATGCATTAAGAAATGATACAATATTCCTCCAGTGTGATATCACAGAAACACAGGACAGACCAAGACTGAAAAACTGACAAAAACCACATAATTATAACATATAGTTACAACAGTGCAAACAATACTTGATGAAGAACAGGCCATGGGCATGGTTAAAAACAAAGGTCAAAGTCTCTCGAAAGTCCCACATCTCATGCAGATGAGAGAAGGAAGAAAACTCTCCCTGCCATGCCCGACCACAGTCTGACTGAGCCGTCCGAAAACTTCGAGCCTCCGACCAGCCCTCTGACACCGAGTACCGAGCACCATCTTTGCCGAACACTTCGACCCCAGCCTCGGCCGCCAGCAGCAGGTAAAGCCGAGGATTTTGGGGCCTTCCCTCCGGAGATTCTCGATCGCACAGTAGCAGCGGCAGCGAACTGGGCATTTCAGAAGTTTCTCCAGATGTTCCTCCGTGCTTCTCACGGCTGTCTCCATCAAATCAGATTTGTGCACGGTACCCTATTTAACAAATACAATATGAGAGTTTTGTCATCCACCACGTTTACAAATTCTTATACTGCGACAGTTGTCAATCTGAAGTTCCAGCAAGCCAGATCTCTCATATGCCCACATTCTGAAAATGTTAAAGCACTCTCCATTGATACACTGGACTCAGATTATACAAGTTTGTAGAAACATCAAATATTTAAAGCCTTATTGGAGGCTGTTCTGCCCAATAAATCTATATCAACATTTTGTAAGAAGATTCCAGTTAGCCCAACTTAGCCATGGAACTCTATCATTTAGAAAGGCAGGGAGTATTCAAAGATTCTCTTCTTGATTTCTTCCAAGAGATAATTACTGGTGAGATGTTTGTAGGGGGAATAGAGCAAGAGGTGGCAGGTGATCCAGGTGAGGAAGGGTGACAGGTAGATGGAGTCATGTGAGGGAGCGATGCTACCCGATCCACTGAGTAGCACCAGTAGTCTTTTTGCTCAAAATTCCAACATCTGTAGTCTCTTGTGATTCTGGTAATGCATTTAACAAGGTCTGATATACATAGATCTAAAAGGTTAAAGCCCATGGAATCCATGGAAACTGGATTCAAATTTTCTGCTAGGTGGGTGATAGTGAGGAGTATTTTTGTGATGGGAAACCTCTATTTGATGGTGTGAAAGGAATTATTGTCTTACTGTTTGTCATCCATATTAAGATTTGGATAAGAATTTAGGAGATTTGATTAATAAGTTTACCAGTGATGTGAAAAATGGTGGCATGTTCGATAATGAGGAAGGGAGCCTTAAGTTACAGAATGATATTGATGAGTTAGTAAATTGAGTAGAGAAATGGCATATGGAAACTAATCTTGGTAAATGAAAGGTGATGCCTATTGGTAGAACCTGCACAGTAAATGGCAGTGCCTGGGGATCATTTGGAACAGAGGGGCCTTTGCGTATAAGTCCAGAGATTACTGAAGGTGGCAGCACAGGTAGATGGAGGAAAATAGCATATTAAACTTTCCAGCAGTTAATTTCTTCAATGATTTGAACTTTATGTCCTGTCGTAGGGCAATTAAAACCATATTATACACAGCAAGGCATCCTGCTTTCACAATCACATGGCTTATACCCTTATACCCTTATTGTCTTTTGAACTTAACTCACCTATTTCATTCCTACTGAACCCAATTAAAATATCCGCATGACACAAATGCAGGAGTGAAAGAGTATATCACCCTGACACCCCCTGTCTGTCATTCCATGCTTGACTCAGATTCAGGACCGCAACAAAACGGCTTCACATTTTTAAGTACTATCTCCGTACTGGTGGCCACTCTACATAATTGCTGGATTACTGAGTCCAATTCATCAAATAGTTTTATCTAAATTCTCTCGTTTGTTCATCAAAACAGTAAATGTTCCCTGCAACAACCAAGGCATGAAGTCTGGACATTACACCTGTTATCAAAGTCTTCATTTTTGTCTGCTGTCCACTCTGGTTGTACATGAAAACAAAAACAGAAGAAATAAATTCTCATGTCCGTTTCCCCATTCAATAGCATGGCCGATCTTTCACCGAACTGTTGCTCTGCTATATATAACCTGTATCCATCGATTGTTTTCATATCTTGAAAATCTATCATCTCTATCTAGAGTATAGTACTTAACACTATACCTTTGATGTACTGGATTAAAATATCCAAGTTCAATTTCAAGTTTGTTGTGGGCATACATGTGAAGTGTATAATTGCCTTGAAAATTAGCCTTTTGCAGCAGCACAGTACATTACAAACATGACAAACACAAATTAACATTAACATGATTTAGTACAAATTATACATAACTTACACAATAAAATAAACGTAATGACATTAGTGCAAGTTGAAAGAGAGGAAAGGAAATACATTCAGAGTTTGTGTCGCTTCAAGATTTACCAATTCCTTATGAGAGACCTTGTCCTTGAATTGCTGCACTTATAGACTCCTCATATCAACAGCAAATGTCTAACAGAGTGCTGTCTGCAGCAATTCATTGTACAGCGGACAATGAGATAGATACCTCAAGTGATAAAGATGTAATTGTTGTGGTATATTATTAGTTCATGGCTTACATAAGAGGCATATAATGGTTCATGAGAAATCTCTACTGTTTTTGGAATTAGAAGTGTTGAAAGATGGACAATATATAATGCATTAATAATTAGAATCGTAGAAAAGTACAACACAGAAACTGGCCCTTTGGCCCATCTGAGTGATTTAAACTGTCTAATCCAATTGACTTCCACGGGGACCATGGTCCTCCGTACCCCCTGCCATCCATGTACCTAACCAAACTTCTCTTAAATGTTGAAATACAGCTCACATGTACCACACGCACCGGCAGTTTGTTCCACCCTCTCACGGTTATCTAAGTGAAGAAGTTTCTCCTCATGTTCCCATTAAACATTTTACCACTTACCCTTAACCCATGATCTCTAGTTGTAAACAATATTATTATCAAGGTCAATATCTCTAAGGAAATTCACAGAAACAAATAATGATCTTTGAACATGTTACAATCATAACAGTAAAAAAAATTGTTCCATTTGACTACTCATGCCTGTTTCCTTGTCATTCGTTATAGCAAATACTCTCAATGTATCTCACAGAAATACAATCAATCACAGATAATAGTGACACTCATTACATTGGGCTGCAGTAAAATGCTTGCTAAATTCTTCCTGTCACTCATCTTCATTCAGTTCTGATTGTTTATATTACTAAGTCATATATTTAATATATCTGCTTTATATTTTGTCAAGAACAGATGAAAAGATGAATGGAACCTCAATAATTGGTTGCTTGACAAATCAAGATTTAGTATAGACAAGACTTTACCACTTCATATCAACAGCTGTGCATGTATGCTAAGGACAAGTAAATGGATCTATGGTTGTGAACCTAAAGATGACAAATCCCAGGATGTTCTATTTGTAGAAAGCTGTGCGATTGCAAATTATGACCTGAAATATCATCAGTGGTTTCCTCAACTGGTGGAGGATTAATGGAAACCTTGGATACATTGAATAATTGGGAGATCTACTATCTATCTATCAAAGATACAGTGGCTAACCAAAAAAAATTAGTGAGGAAATTCCTGGCGTATGTGATTGAGGGACTTCTTAGCCAAGCCTGATGAATGCCAAAGCTAGTTCAAATTTTTTTTTGGCTGCTGGCTGGAAATCATAGATGTGAAAACACAATATTGAACAATAAATCAGAAACAAAAGCAGAAAACTTCACAAATGTACAGAGGTCGATCAGTATTTGGTAAGGGCAAAAAATTTAATATTTGATAATCCTTAAAAAAAGATGGCTTTAATGGGATTCATCAAATATTTCCATTCAGGACTTCTACAGCTGGAATCCACAGACAGAGCCGTGGATACTTCAGTAAGCAACATTGTTTTAAGACATTTTAAAAAAATCTATTGGTACTCAAAGTTGACAGTTTACAGATTGCAGACTCAGATCGCGAGTGCAGTTTCTCTTTAAGAAATAGGAAGTGAGGAATATGTGCTGGGCTGCAAATAAGATTGAAACGCAAAGGCTGTAAATCTCCAGTCCTGACTATCCTGCTCATGAATGTACAATCCCTGGAAAATGAAATTGAAGAAGACAGAGCATGATTGCTGTACCAGAGGGATATCTGGGACTGTTGTGTACTTTGCTTCATGGAAGCATGGCAACCCCGCCATTTTGGACTCAGCACTGCAGCTTGATGGCTTCACCATTCACCATAAGGAAAAGACAGCTTAGCCTTTTAAAGGCACAGGAAGTGGAGTATGCTTTATAATTAACTCATCATGGTGCACAGACATAGCAGTTCTGTTTCATTCCTGCTTACCCAGCCCGGAACATCTAGTAGTCTTATGTCATCCTTTTTATCTACTGAGCGAGTTTTCCATCATCATTCTGGTAGTGATGCACGTTCCACCCATGGCTGGTGTCAGCCATGAAAGAGCACAGACTGATGTCTTCCCTATCATGATGGCAGAATTCAGCAAGGTCGGCTTGAAGAAGTCTCTAAACGGTTATCACCAATATGTTGCCTGTGGAACCAGAGGAGCCAATTCACTTGACCACTGTTATACCACCATCAGGATTGTTTACTGTGACAACCTATGCCCACACTTTGGAAAGTTCAATTGCCTAGCTGTACTCCTGCTCCGAGCATACAGACAGAGACTAAAGACCACAGCACCAGTGGTGAGGTCAAGAAGGTATGGTCAACTGAAGCGAAGCAGTGCTTATAGGACTTCTTTGTGTCGGTGGACTGGACAATATTTAGGGATTCATCTTTGAGTCTGAACGAATATGCCACGGTTGTCACCGACTTCATCAAAAACAATGCGGATGAGTGTGAGTCCTCAGGAACATACCAGATTTACCCTAGTTAAAAGCCATAGATGAATCAAGAGATTCATAGTCTGCTGAGGGATAGATCTGTGGTATTCAAGACTGATGATCCAGAACTATACAAGAAGACTAGGTACAACCTACAGAAGGCTATCTTAAGAGCATTAAAACAATTGCAATTGAGGTTAGAGCTGGAATTAGATGCACATCAGCTCTGGCAGGGTTTGCAGGCCATTACTTCCTACAAAGCAAAACCTAACACCATGAGGGCAGAGATGCTTTGCTCCCTGATGAGTTCAACACCTCTTATGCATACTTTGAAAGGGAGAATAAAACAACATCTTTGCAAACCCCTGCAGCTTCTGGTGACTCTGTGATCTCTGTCTTGGAGGCCGATCTTAGAACACCTCTCAAGAGGGTGAACCCTCGCAAGGCATCAGGCCCTGATAGTGTACCTGGTAGGGCTCTGAAAACCTGAGTCAACCAACTGGTGTGAGTATTCAAGCACTTCTTCAATCTCTCACTGCTGCATTCCGAGGCAGCAATCATACCGGTGCCCAAGAATAGGGTGAGCTACCTCAATGACCATCACCCAGTTGCACTCACATCTACTGTGATGAGGTGCTTTGAGAGTTTGGTCATGTCTAGAATTGATTCCTACCTAAGCAGGGATCTGGACTTGCTTCAATTTGCCTATCATCACAATAGACCTAAAGTGGATGCAATCTCAATAAACAGTCTGACTACTGTTCATTGACTACATCTCAGCATTCAACGCAATCATATCCTCAATCACAATCAAAAAGGTCCAAAACCAGGGCCTCTACCTCCCTTTGCAACTGGATCCTTGACTTTCTTACCAGGAGACTACGATCTGTGAGGACTCCTCCTCACTGATAATCAACGCTGACACAGCTCAAGGATGCATGCTTACCCCACTACTCTACTCTCTTTACACTCACGACTGTGTGGCTAGGCACAGCTCAAATGTCTTTTATAAATTTGCTGAAGACACAACTATTGTGGACAGAATTTCAGATGGTGATGGGGGTGGGGGGGGGGGCGCGAGGTGTTGTCCAAGAACCAGATAGATCAGCTGGTTGTGTGATGTCGCAGCAATAACCTTGCACTCAATGTCAGTAAGACCAAAAGAATTGATTGTGGAGTTCAGGAAGGGTAACTCAAGGGAACACATACCCATCCTCATCGAGGGATCAGAAGTGGAAAGGATGAGCTGTTGCAAGCTCCTGGGTGTCAAAATCTCTGTGGATCTATCCTGGGGCCAACATATTGATACAATTGCAAAGAAGGCACGGTAGTGGTTACATTTCATTAGGAGTTTGAGCAGAATTGGTATGTCACCAAAGACACTTGAAAATTTCTACAGATGTACTGTGGAGAACATTCTAACTGACATAGAGGGGCCTCTTCACAAGATCGGAAAAAGCTGCGGCAAATTGTAAACTCAGCCGCTCCATCATGGTCACTAGCCTCGCCAGCATCCAGAACACCTGCAAAAAGCAATGCCTGAAGAAGGAGGCATCCATTATTGAGGACCCCCATCAGTCAACACATTTCCTCTTCTCATTGCTACCATCAAGGAAGAAATACAGGAGCCTGAAGGCACACACTCAGCGTTTCAGGTACAGCTTTTTCCCCTCTGTCAAATTTATGAATGGTCACTGAACCCATAAATACTATGTAAGAAATTATTATTCCTCTCTTTTTTGCATGACTTATTTAATGTATTTTATATACTGTATACCTGTTATTGTAATTTATAGTTTTGATTACTATGCTTTGCAATGTACTGCTGCCACAAAACAACAAATTTCATGACATATGCTGGTGATATTCAACCTGATTCCGAGTCTGATTCTGATTCTAGTTCTAATCTGTTATTCAATACATGCCTTCAGGTATTTTTGCGACTTCCAGCAGCATTTTCACTCCTTGAGATTTTTTGCTTGCTTTTTACAGATTCCTATTTATTTCTTTTAAATATTACTTAAAGTAAGTTAAAAAAATAAATCCATTACTCTGTAGAATTACTTTAGTATGTTAAGGAGGATACAGACATAAAAAATGATAATGTGAATGCGTTTGAATATTCGAATATAGCTGGGAAATAAATGAGAATAATAAAAGCAAAGAAAGTGGGCAGTGAAACATGATTTCATTTTTCCAAAAGGTCAGAATTAGTATACGCCTGCATAAATCAAATTACAGGTTGTCACAGTCAAGGACACAAAAGATATGTACTTAAGAATCTTGACTTCCTAAGCATCTTTCCTTGATGGAAGACAAAAGGTACATGTTTTTTCACCTTTGCTTCTCAGTAGACTCTTTAAGACGCTGCAAAATGTTTGGTTGGTGTCTCCAATTAGTTAGTACTGGCTGAGAGACTTAAACGTCTGCCTGCTGGACTTTCAGCTGAGGATCTGCAAGTCAGGCAAGTGGTGAAAAGAGCCTTGCGTTACCCTGCTCTAACAGTTAAGTGCTTCATAAATTTTGAATTTGGAAAACTTTTGCTATTGCATATACTGAAGCTATTTGAATAAACCCATTTAATAAAATCAGAACATTTGGAGCTAACAGTTGAGGGCTGAAAAAATGAAGAATGTTGGGCATTTGACCAGTGGAGATAGCAGTTGTTAAAATGTTCTTTATATTAAGCTGCACAAAATTAAGAAAGATTCTGAGTTGCGTGTAGGTAATATCCATTGCTACGCTGCTACTACCCTCCAAGAGGACGGTAACCTTCTTGTAGAGTTTGGAGGCTTGCGAGCCTCAATGACCTGGGGAGCTATGTTGACTGGAATCAGGGCCTTGTGTTTTGGCTCTTGGTTGGATCACCCATGCCAACAGGTGAAAAGGAAGAGGCCAGAATAATAGTGGTTTACCAGTCCTCCAGGTTTGGGGGTTCCGTCAGGGCTAACAATCTTGATTGGTCAAAAACAATTGTTATGGAAACAGCAATGAAGGATCCCTTTATACAGACAGATGGAGAACCTTCACTGCTGCCCCAAATGCCAGCAGTATAACTGGTAATAAGACAGTAAGTACACCTCTACTAAGGTCAATGCATAGATAGAGCATATATACTGTATGCATCTACTTTACAGCATAGTCTACCAACTTCTCATGGCCCGTCAAGAACTTTTGAGCAACAGAAAGTGAATATAAAAATAAAGCAACAAAATATGTATTTGCAAGTCTTAACTTGAAGATAGTAGAAAGAATTATGAGGAATGAAGCTTCAAGTGAAACTTCATTCCTCAAGATAATTCTTCTTATTATAATCAAGTGAAACATCATGGGTTTAAAAGTGATAGATCATGTTTGGGCAACTTCTTGGATCTTTTGGAAATTTGGTGACTCATTTTAATCAGATCGATGTGGACTGGGCTCCTTCACCCTGAGGATAGCCTCACCTTGGCATAAGAGGAGGCCATGGATGAATATTGTTCCAATGTGGCCACCCTCAGGGTGGAGGACCGATATATTATATTCTGCCTGGTTACCTTCCAAAGTGATGACATGACTAATAATTTCTTTTTCTGGGAAAAATTTCCCCCACTTCCTCCTACTCTGATCGGTTACTGCTTGTTACCTGCTTATTACTTCCCCCTGGGTCCCCTCCTCCTCCAATAGTCCACTCTCGCCTCCTATCAGATTCTTTCTTTTCCGGCCCTTGATCTTTCCCCCTACACCTCTTGACCTATCACATTCCAGCTAGCCTCTCTCCCCTCCCCCCACCTTTTTATTCTGGTATTTTCCCCTTCTTTCTCAGTCCTGAAGAAATGTCTCAGTCCGAAATATCAAATGTTTATTCTTTTCCAAAGTTGTTGCCTGACCCGCTGAGTTCCTCCAACATTTTGTGTGTGTTGCTTTAGAGTCCCAGCATCTGCAGAATTTCTCATTTTTGTGATTCTTGATGTTCTAGCTTCTTCTTTTCCAATCCTTGTGAGGGTCTCAACCCACGATTATACTTTCCCCTCCGCAGGTGCTTCCTGACCTGCTGAGTTCCTCGATCATGTTGCGTATGTTGACCCAGATGACGAGCATTTACAGCTCTCTTGTGTCTATGTATAGCACTGCGCAAAAGTTTTAGGCACATATGTATAGCTAGGGTGCCTAGGACTTTTGCATAGTACTGTATTTGTCAATGTGGAGTGGAGAGTGAGTTTGTAAATTTGGTGGGAGCAAAGGATGTTGGAATGGTGAGGGTGGAGCACTACAGGACAGTTGTGGGACTGATAGCAGAGAAGGAGTTCCAGGGGCAGGAGGTGGCACGTGTGCAGACACATGCAGCTCTGAGACAACAAGCAAGGTCATTCAATTCCAAACAATTGGTTTATTGATCATTACAGAATGTCTCTCTGATGCTTCCCGCTCCCTTGCTTCTCCCTTCTCCTTTTCCCAACCATGATTCCTCTCTCCCTGACCCCTTCCCACTCTCAGTCCACAATAGAGACCCATATCACAATCGGAGTTATCATCATTCAATGTCATGAAATGTATTTCTTTTTTGCAGCAGTGATACAATGCAATACATAAAATTACTACAGAACTGTGGAAAAGTCTTAGGCACCACGGTTATCTATATGTGTCTAAGACTTTTGCGCAGTACTGTAGAGAATCCTATTGGCCACTGAAAAATACCTGACATTGTCTTTGTTTGTTACTGGACAGGTAATAGAAGAGTCAGTGGAAGAACACTTTGAGAATAGTGACCATAATTTTATAAGTTTTTAGGTAGACATGGGAAAGGGTTAATTTTGATCCTCAATTAAAGGTTTTGAACAGGGATCAGGCTGATTTCAATAGTGTAAGACAGGGACTGGGAGCAGATGCTTGTGGGTTTAATGACAAGTGGGAATCTTTTAAAAGATGGTTTGTAAGAATGCAGGGCCAACATAATCTGATGTCTGAAAGGCAAAAATGGAAAAAAAAAATTGGTAACCTTGGATGACAAGGGATATTGAAGTTTTGATCTGGAAAATGCAAAGAAATATGTGGCAACATACATCAAAGTTGCTGGTGAACGCAGCAGGCCAAGCAGCATCTATAGGAAGAGGCGCAGTCAACGTTTCAGGCCGAGACCCTTCGTCAGGACTAACTGAAGGAAGAGGGAAAATATGTGGCAAGTGGGATTGTAGAAGTCTCTTTAAAAGAAATAAACAGTGTGCAGGAGAGAAGTTAAGGAAATTAGGAGGGGAAGTAAGATTAAAGGGAGTCATATATAATGCCAAGTGCAAGAGGCTCGCTAGGGATTCCCTTAGGGACCAAAAATGTTAATCTTTATTTGGAGTGAGGTGATGTGGGTGAGGCCCTAAATGACGACTCCTCACTTGTATTCATCATTGTGAAGGACATGGAAGATAGTGGCCTCAGAGAAATGTATCTGGTTAATCTGGACAGGTCAATACTAAGAAAGAGAAAGTGTTAGGATATATAAGGTTTTATAGCTCCACAGGACTGAATTAGAACTATCCCAGGCTGCAATGGGGCAGAGAGCTGGGCATTGACAGAGATTTTTGCCACATGGAAGATGTCAGGAGACTGGAGAATAGCTGATTTTCTTCTTTTATTTAAGAAGGTCGGTCGGGATAGACCAGGTAAATAAACACCTGTGAGCCTTATGTCAGTGATGAGGAAAAATTCCCAAAGTACATTGTACAATATGTATATTTGGAAAGACAAGGGATGGTCAGTGACAGCTCGTGTGGTCTTGTGCAGGGTAAATAGATTGAGTTTTTTTTTGAGAAGGTAACTGATGCAAAGACAGGTTGATGGGCATTATCTGTACAGACTTCAGTAAAGATTTTGACAAGGTTCAAAGTTCTTTGTAAATTTATTATCGAAGTACATATATGTCACCATATACAAACCTGAGATTCATTTTCTTGTGGGCATACTCAATAAATCTGGTTGGTAGTCAATGAAAGACGACCCAACTAGGGTGTTCAACCAGAGTGCAAAAGACAACAAACTGTGCAAATACAAAAAGAAGAAATAATAATACACAAATAAGTAAGCGATAAATGTCGAGAACATGAGATGAAGAGTCCTTGAAAGTGGGAACATTTCAATGCTGGGGTAAGTGAAGTTGAGTGAAGTTATCCCCTTGATTCAAAAGCCCAATGGCTGAGGGGTCAAAACTGTTCCTGAACCTGCTGGTGCGAGTTCTGCGGCTCTTGTACCTTCTTCCTGATGGCAGGAGTGAGAGAGAACATGTCCTGGCTGGGGGGGGGGTCACTTGATGATGGATGCTGCTTGATATTGCATGGTAGGCTCATCCAGAAAGTTAAGGCACATAGGATGCAAGACAAACAAGTTAATTGAATCCAAATTTGCCTTGGTGAAAGGAGGCAAAAGGATGTTTTTCTAATTAGGAGTTTGCGACCTGTGGAATTGTACTGGGACCTTTGTTTTTTTTAATATCTGATATACTGCATATTACCAACTTGGGTGTGAAAGTAGAAGGCATGATTAGTAAGTCTGCAGATGAGAAGAAAGTTTAAAAATAAAGAATTAAAGATGTACATTGAAACAGAGTGAAATGCATCATTTGCATCAAGTCAAAACAAAGAGCACTGTGCTGGGCAAGTGTTGCTTTGCTTCCAAAATAGCATGCCCACAACTGCTATCTACACAATTGTATGTCTTTGGAATGTGGGAGGAAACCAAAGAACCTGAAGGAATCTTACACAGTCAAGGGAGAACCTACAAACTCCTTCCAGGCAGTGGTGATCAATGGTGCTGTAAAGTGATGGGCTACCATGCTGTAAGGAGTTATCCTGTTAGAAAGAATGAAGAAGGCTACCTAAGGCTATGGGCAGTATTTAGATAGATGGGAAGCTGGGTAGAACAATTGCAGGTGGAATTTAATACTGATAAGCATGAGCGTATACATTTGGGACATTAAAATAGGACCAGACTACATACATTAAATGCTAGGATGTTTGATGGTAGAAGGTCTTTGGGGCTCATCTATTTTTTCTAGAAAGTGACAACACAGGTAGGAAGAGTAGTAAAGAAAACATATGGCATGCTTGCATTCACAGGTCAGGGCTTGGAATTTCGAAGTTGGGATATCATGTTGCAACTTAAAAAAATACACTGGTTAGAGTACATTAGGCATGTTGTGTGCAGTTCTTTTTGCCACAGAACAGAAAAGATGCATGTATCCTGGAGTGAAAGCAAATGAGATTCTCCAACATTTTATCAGATTTGGAGGAGAGATTTAGCAAATAGTCAGAATCCTTATGGAGACGGATTGAGTTAAATAGTCAGAATCCTTTCCCCAAGTTAAGGGTACCAAGAACAAGAGGACAGAGGTTTAAGGTAAGAGGAAAGAATTTTAAAGGAGATTTATGAGGTTTTTTTACATAGAAAGTTAGATTGATACCTGGATCTCACTTTCAGAATCAGGTTTAATATAACGAGCATATTTTGTGAAATGTGTTGTTAAGAGACAGCAGTACATTGCAATACATAACAATAAAAACTGTAAATTACAGTAAGAAGTGTGTGTGTATATATACACATACACACATACACACACGTGCATATATATACAGCATATAAAATAAATTAGTAATGCAAAAAGAGAAAAAAAATTAGTGAGGCAGCATTCATGGGTTCAATATCCATTCAGAAATCTGATTGCAAAGGAGAAGAAGCTGTTCTTGAATTGTTGAGTGTGCGCTTTCAGGCTCCCATACCTTCTCCCTGATGGCAGAAATGAGAAGAGGGCATGCCCTGGGTGATGGGGGTCCTTAATGATGGATGCCACCTTTTTGAGGCATCTCTGCTCGAAGATGTACTAGATGCTGAGGGGGCTAGTGCCTATGATGGAGCTGAATGAGTTTACAACTTTCTGCAACTTATTGATGATGGAGTCAGATATTATTATGTTCAAAATACATGTTTACAGGCAATTAAACAGACAAGGTAAAGAAAGACACAGAACTAATAGAGGTAAATTGATTGGTGTAGATGGACAAAAAGATTGGCATTGACATATTAGTTCAAAGGGCACATTTCTGTGCTGTAAAAGTTCAAAGTAAATTTAGTATCAATGTGCAGATAGATCACATCACCATACACAACCCAGAAATTCATTTTTTGTGGGCATACTTAATACATCCATAATAAAGTACTAACCATAATAGAATCAATGAAAGACTCCATCAATTTGATGGAGTGGAACCAGTGCGCATAAAACAACAAACTGCAAATACACAAAAAAAAACAATAACTATCAAGAACATGAGATGAAAAGTCCTTGAAAATAAGTCCATAGTTTGTGGAAATATTTCAATGATGGGCATTGAAATTAAATGAATTTATCCCCTTTGGTTCAAGAACCTGATGGTTGAGACGTAATAACTGTTCCTGAATCTGGTGGTGTGAGTTATGAATGGTAATTATTTGGGAAATATAACAAAATTGGTTGAGTTACTAGAGAAACAAACCAATGATCAGGAGACACAAATTCAACTTCCATGATGGTGGACAGGGAATTTATGTTCAATTAGTAAATAATCTTCAATCAAAACACAAATCTGAAGATTGGATTCTTCTAAAAACCACTGGCTTTGTAAATTACCTCAGGGAAAGAAATCAAATGTTCTTGACTAGTGAGACTCCAAATGCCAGCACCTTAACTGTCCTCTGAAATAACCTAAAAAGCCACTCTGTTTAATTAAGCTCCATTTTTGCTCATGCTCATGAATCTATTTGTCAATAAAGTTTTTTTTGAACTTGCTAATCATACAAAGTTGAGAGAAGATTCAAATAGTGATTAGTATTTTGCTGAAACTAAATAGTTAAATAGGCTGTGTGTAAAATAAGTCACCAAATTACAAGCATATGTGTGGAACTTTTATTCACTATTGCTTCATAGTAAAAAGACAACAAAACACCCTTTGGAGAAACAACTAGTTCTTTGTAAGTAAAATGATAACAGACATCAGGGAGAGACCGACAGGTGGGATGAACCAGTAACAAATAATGTTGCTGATTATTAGAGGAAGTGGAGAGGGAGCAGCAAATGGAGGCCATTGGAAGGAGGCAGGGTGTGTAATTCTATGATCTTCAGCTCCTTGTTACAATTTTTTTAATTCTCTTTTGTTTTCAGGATTCAGTCAAGTTCTGTCTAATTGAAGAGCAGGGAAAGTAAAGTTGAGAGGGTAGTTGCCAGGTCCTGCGATTACCAGGTGTTATTCTCTAAGGGAATGTCTGGATAGAAGCAAGACAATTGCAAGGATGGAAGAGATAGATGAGTGGTGGCGAAATCAACAAGCAGAAGGAAGAGAAGCCGAGATTGGGGGATTGCTTTGGTCATTGAGTGGAGTAAAGAATGGTATAGTACTTGAACCATGGTAATTTCATGGGGGGAAGGGAGGCAACAATTGGGGGATGGTGGGTCAGTGATAGCAATGATTTAAGAATGGGAAGCAAGAGGAAAGGGAAGAAAGGTTGGGAGATTCAGGATAATGGATTGGATGTGGATGCAGTGAGTAGCTGTGATTGCCAGGTTGTTTGAGTGGCCTGGCTCAGAGAGGGAACTTTATATGCACCTGAATTCTGTAGGTAAAATCTAGCATCTTGAATTTACAGTCAATTTTCTCACGAACTGGTTACTTGACTAACTGAGGTTACTTTAAACCTCTCACTGACAGAATGAAAAGCAGATTCAAATATGTTAATGAGTTTCTGTGGATTGTTAAACAGGACAAAGAAAAACTGTATAAACTCTGCTTTAGTTGTGATAGCCCTCTTGTAAATTGTAGGCTAAGGTTCTGCTCTGGAATCCTTAAATTTAACCTCTTTTTCAATCTTTGCATTACAGTGTTGGTGTGGAAAGGTTGAGATTGGGAAGAGGTGGAAGAGACCAATAGGCTGGATAATGCTGATTCCAGGCCACAGTTAGTGAATATTGCTTAAGGAGGAACCATCAGGCTCTTGAACACTGGTAGATATTTTCACTCAGCTTCACTCTCCCCATCACTGAACTGTTCCCATAACCTATGGACTCACTTTCAAGGACTCTTCATCTCATGTTCTTGATATTTATTACTTATTTTTTATTATTATTTTTTTCTTTTTGTATTTGTGCAGTGTGTTGTCTTTTGCAGATTGGCTGTTTGTCCATCCTGCTGGGTGCAGTCTTTCATTGATTCTATTGTGTTTCTTGTATTTACTGTGAATGCCTGCAAGAAAATGAATCTCAGGGTTGTATATGGTGACATATATGTGCTTTGAAAATAAATTTACTTTGAACTTCGAAGTGGCATGGATGCATTGTAAGAGAATATGTTGAATTGATTATGCAATTAATGTGGTGAAAGATGTACTAGTAGTTTTACTGTGTATATATAATAAATGAAATATATATATTTCATGGAGGGCCTTGACTGGATGGCAAAGATTAAGGGTTTTCCCAAAGATTGAGATGATGGCCATCTGTCAGCTCCCACTGTCAAAGACTTTCCTCCCCCATTTCCATATGTGTCTGATTATCATCAGTAGAAAATACACAAGTTAATTAAAAACATTTGAAATGATTAAACATTGAAATTGATACATATATTTAGAAGCACTCATGTTACTTAATTAAAGACATAAATTTACAATGAAATTTGAATAAACTAAACAAAACTTAAATGAAGTTACTTTCTAAATGAAATCTGGTGATTTTATTCAAATGAATGGTGCCTCTGGAGCATCACTATTTGTGGCTGGCATAAAGCTAAAGGTTCCGATATGAAGAGTTACTCATCCTTTGGCCCAAATGAACTGGTTCAAATTGGTTAGCCATCAGCATGTTCTCGTCTAATATCAGCTCTCAAAGGATTCAAAATACATTTCTTATCAAATTATGTATGCAGTATACAATCCTGGAATTCAGATCCACTGAAAGCCAAGAAACAAAGAAAACCATGGAACCCATTCAAGAAAAAAAATCAACAACCCTCACAAAACAAACTAAGTCATGCAAACAGCCACAAGAACACCAACCCCGCCACATGCAAAAAAAAAACAAATTGCCCAAACGACAACACAAAAGAACAAGTGAAAACACAGAAAATAAAACAGAAAATCGTAAGAGATGATATTCAGTTCAGCTCAGTGCTCATTAGTCCACTCCACAAACTGCAGACTCAGAACTTCTGTACTATCCTCTGACACCATTGAAGGAGAGAGAGACCATGAGAATGTAGGGACCATTCTTCAGCAGCAGCAAGTGAGAGGTTGGCAGACAGCACCGAACACTCACTCGCCTTCTGCACTTGCCTGAATATTTCAATCGTCGTTGACGCTTTAATCTGTAAGATCAGTGAGAAATAGAATTGATCATGGGCTCGTGCCTTGATCGACTAAGCTTCTTGGCCTTGAGGCCACTCGTCTCCGGAGCCTTCTCTGAGACAGCAAAAGCACCTGATTGCTCAATGGGCCAGAAAACACACCATTAAACTGTAGATCACAACTCCAACAATACCAGGACCACATTTAAAAGAAAAAGAAGTGAAAGAAGCAGATTTGTAGACCATCTGGAGAATGTCACCTATGGTAGCGTTATTCCAGGAGTCATTAAAGGTCAGGGAAAATTTTTCTCAGAACAGTTATTAGAATTAATATTACATCCAGGTAGTTTCACAGGTATGAGTGAGACAATCTTAGGCTCATAAGTTGCCTCTTTCCTACTGAAAATCAGTTAGCATTTTTAAATTATTGACTTTCAATGGCCCGACCAAGAGTTACAAGTGTATTAGTAAATAGAAACTGTAGCCACATTTCTGTAAATGATGAAAGATGAAGAATAAACCATTTAGGATTTTGACATTATATATCACTGACTTGTTTATATTTGATATCTATTTATTTATTGAGATACAGTGCAGAATAGGTCCTTCTGTCCCTTCAAGCTTCACCACCCAGCAACCCCCAATTTAACACTAGCCGAATCACAGAGCAATTTACAATGACCAATTAACCTACCAACTGGTAGGTCTTTGCACTGTGGGAGGAAATAGAGCACACAGGCATGGAGAGAACATACAAACTCCTTACAGGTAGTGGTGGTAATTGAATCCTGGTTGTCTGTATCGTGAAGTATTGTGCTAACTATGCTACCACGCTGCCCTGATTGTTCTATATTTTCATGTGTTTTCAATAGTTCGATTGTTCAATTTAATATCAGAGGAATGCACTGTACAACCTGAAATTCTTGTCCTTCGCAGACATCCACAAAATCAGAAGAGTGTCTCAAAGAATGAGTGAAAGTTTAAGCGCCCCCCCATTCCCTCCTCCCACACAAATGCAGCAGCTAAAGCATTGAGAGAGAGACTCCTACAGTTCATCTGCTGTTTCCGATGTTTCGTTCTCTCCTGCAAAGCTTCAGTCATGGCACTAGCTTGGAATCAGCCCAGCCAGAGGTTGACAAAACCTTGGAACCCCAAAGGCCATTGTAAATATGGGCCACGTTATTCCTGAAGTATTTATACGATGAATCATGTACTCATGCAATGTGTTGTAATGTGAACAAGATCACTGGAGAGATATGAAGCTAATGGATACAGAAGTATTTTATTTAGCAAAACTGCGCAATAGGCATCATGTTGAGACACGCTTAGAAGAAGTAGATTGTTTGACCCAATATTAAATGACGTTTTTCTATGCCAAAGATCAAATGTAACAGCAGGACAATTCCATAGTTACAATGTATCTACAATGCTTCCTTTGAATTACATATTGTATTCTAACACATCCTTCTTCACACCCACACTCCAGACACTCAAAATGAACGTTAATCCCTACTGACTCTCTCTCTTTGGATTCATATGTATGCAGACATCAAGTGCATGGCTGATTCCCTAACCTGCAGCTCCAGGGAGACAGTTGTTCAGAGCTGCATTTTAAATTCAATCTACAATCCACATTCAAATCTGAAGATTGGTTGCTGCTGAAATTAATATATACTATAAACCCTATCTCCAGAATATGCCCTAACATAATGAATCTCAAGTATCTAGTATTATTTATGTACAAGTATTAAATGTGAAATTTCCTCGTTTTACTCTGGAGGACCTTCCCAAATCTTAGCTACACCCCTTGATATGTGACAGCTTTCTTAGTAACTTATTATTTCATAATTGTTACCTTTCAATGCTCACAAGGATTGTACAAAAACATCCTATTCAAGCTTGCTTTATTTTGTTTCTTAGACGAATAAATTTAAATAATCTTCCAGCCAAAACAGAGGCCCTGAACCTCAGCACAAAATAAGTATTAAGTGAAAAAAGTGCAGTCATTACACCTCATGCTACATCTCCAAAGTTTAAACCATCAGTCGATAATCAGAATCAGAATCAGAATCAGGTTTCATATCAAGGGCATATGTGGTGAAATGCGTTAACTTTGCGACAGCAGTACAATGCAATACATAATAATAGAGAAAAGATTGTGAATTACAGTAAGTATGTATATTAAGTAGTTAAATTAAATAAGTAGTGCAAAAATAGAAATAAAAAAAGTAATGAGGTATCACCATCACTGAATATCCTAATATCAATATCCTGGGGTTTACCGTTGACAGGAAACTGAACTGGTCTAGCTACATAAACACTGTGGCTACCAGAGCAGGTCAAAGTCTAGGAATACTGTGGCGTGTAACTCACCTCCTAACTCCCCAAAGTCTGTCCACCATCTACAAGCCTTCGGTCAGGAGCGGAATGGAATACTCGCCACTCACCCAGATGAGTGCAGCTCCATCAACACTCAGGAAGCTTGACACAGTCCAGTACCATGCAGCCCATTTGATTGATACTCCTTCCACAAGCATCCAATCCCTCCACCATTGATGTACAGTTTCAGCAGTGTGTACTATCTACAAGATGCACCACAACAACATACCAAACTTCCTAAGACTGCACCTTCCAAACCCACAATGACTACCATTTAGAAGGACGAGAACAGCAGATACCTGGGAACACCACCATTTGGATATACCCCTCCAAGTCATTCACAATCCTGACTTAGAAATATATCGCTGTTCCTTCATTGTTGCTGGGTCAAAATCATGAAATTCCCTCCCTAACAGCACAGTGGGGGTACCTACACCTCAGGGACTGCAGCGGTTCAAGAAAGCAGCTCATCCCCGCCTTCTCAAGGGCAACTAGGGATGGGCAATAAATGCTGGCTTAGCTGGTGATGCCCACATCCCGTAAATGAATTACGTTTGTGGGTTCAATGTCTATTCAGATATTGGATGGCAGAGGGGAAGAAGCTGTTCCTGAATCGTTGAGTGTGTGCCTTCAGGCTTATGTACCTCTATCCTGATGGTAGCAATGAGAAGGGGGCATGTCCGGTGATAGGGGTCATTAATGTTGGATGCCGCCTTTTTGAGGCAATGCTTCTTGAAGATGGTTTGGATACGCTGAAGGCTAGTGCCCATCATGGAGCTGACTAATTTAACAACTCTCTGCAGCTTACTTTGATCCTGTGCAGTAGCCTCCACCCCCACCCCCATACCAGACGGTGATGCAGCCTGTTAGAATCCTCTCCACGGTATATCTGTAGAAATTCGCAAATGTCTTAGGTGACATACCAAATCTCCTCAAACTCCTCATGATATATAGCCACTGTTGTGCCCTCTTTATAGCTAAATCAATATGTTGCATCCAGATTAGATCCTCAGAGCTATTGACATCCAGGAAATTGAAATTGCTCACTCATTCCACCCCTGATCCCTCTATGAGGACTGGTGTGTGTTCCCTCATCTTGCCCTTTCTGAAGTCCACAATCAGTTATCTGGTCTTACTGATTTTGAGTGCAAGGTTGTTGTTGTGACACCGTGAATAAATTTGTTTAACAAACACTGTTCATTGAAATTAACCTACCGAGAGTGTTTGAACACCAGTCTTGGAAAGAAGATGAGGTGTTTGTCAAGTGACATATGAAAGTATCTCTTAGAGGACTCACCTCAGCAAATATATGCATGGCACAATGAGCAACACTCTCTTTATGTACATACCACAGAGCTGAGAGGTAATTCTCAATGTCTGGCCTGTCAGCCAGTGTAAACAGCACTTGATGAATGGGGCTCAAGGTGTTCAGTCACCTGAAGCAGCTGTTTGATGTGCTCTTACACACAGCTCCTGGCCTGTGTTTTCACAGCTGTAAGATCTCTTTAAAGCTTTCTCTTTTCACCATGGGCTGGGTTCTCAGCTCAAAACACGGTTACAATCTGCACATTTTCAAAAGAACAGAAGAAACTGTAGAAGCTAATTTATAAAATGTATAGCGGCTGACTCGGCCTTGAAATAATAAATGTCAGTGCTGCACTGAAGAATTCATGTAGATTGGCAACATTCCCAACATTGTAACCCCTTCCCCTTACCTTCTTAATTTGTCACAGCAAAATTCTTTGACGTTTACATTAAAAAGAATTATGCTTTGCTTTTGTATTTATGGCAAAAAAACACAAGTTAGGTTTGTTTTAGGAAAGGCCTTTCTCAGTTGTGATTGATGTTTCAAATAACAATTATATTTTCAGAGCTACAGATAATTCTTTACAGATGTTCCCAGATTACAGGTTAAATGGCTAAATTTTACCACCCAGAATAGGTGCATCCCTCCCCCATTAATTTACTTTAAATGACTTTCACTTCCTATTTAAAAGGACAATTTAATCCTTGAAAGGTTTTTCTCAGAAGCAGAACAGTAACCTTGCTGTTCATGTTTTATTGTTGCCAACTATTAGTGCGGGGAGGTACAGGTTGAAAAGGTTAAAGGCTGCACAGCCTCCATTATTGTTCTTTTCCCAGCCTTAAGTTGGAACTGAAGCAATTTTTCAAGTCTTTATTTGGTGGATTTGTTATGTAGATTTTTGTCTTTTGTCTCACAGGTGGAAATTGTGATTCAATACAAGAAAACAAAGGTTCTCCAACATTATGAGTACATTTTTTTTTAATGAATGATCTTTTGCATTTAGGAGATGAGTTCTACTGATTACTTAGAATATAATCACTCTACTCTAATGAAAATAAATGTCTGAAGTAATTTCGTTTTCCTTGTCCTTTTTTTTTAACTGGTGGTTTTAGATCAACCTAAGTACAGAAGTTAATGTTACTTGAGTGTGAATGATTCATCACGTTTTCAATGTCATCTGTAGCTAGGAATGTCAATTTGGAGTAAGCACGCAATGAGGTTTGGTACTAAAGCTTCCCACCAGAGAATGCAGCAGCATCACCACCGACGGCAGCAACGCATGTTGCAAGGAATTCAGAAATGGAACCAGGTGGCTAGCTTGGGGGATGAGGTCATCGATAGCAAGGCCAAAAGAATCACTTCTAAGAAAAAAGTTTTTAAAAATGAGGGAGTTGTTTGTGTTTGCTGAAAATCTGCCAATGAGTAAGGCATAGATACAGTACTGTACAAAAGTGTTAGACACGTTAAAAAAAATCCTGTAAAGCAAAGATGCCTTCAAAAATAATGAAATGAAGAGTTTCTAAATATGAAAAATGTACTATAAAGAGCAGCAAACAGTAAAATTAATAAATCAAATCAATATTTCGTATGATCACCCTTTGCATTTAAATCTGCATCAATTTTCTTGGGTACACTGTTGTGCAGTTTTATAAGAAAATCAGTTCCAAGCATCTTGGAGAAGTTGGCACAGTTCTTCTGCAGACTTTGGCCGTCTTGCTTGCTTTTGTCTCTCCAGGTATTTCCAGACAACCTAGATGATGTTGAGATCAGGGCTCACTGGAAACCTTACCATCTGAAACCATATAAAAACCTAGGATGCCTAAGACTTTTGCACAGTACTGTAATCCAAGCCATTTCCAGTCATCTTTGTGCTAATACTGGTGACAAAAGAGTATGTAAGGCCGAAAGACATTCCAGATAAGGAGGGAAAATGAGACGATGAAATGGTTTCAAATTGAGCACATTTAGGATAATGGTCAGCAAAGTTTTCGGTGTTGGGTAAACAGGGCTTGGTTTTAGCAATTAAATTTTGAAGTATATGGACGGTGAAAACCCATCCCGAAGATGGTGAGTAACTTATATCAGCATTGGTTCAAAAAGTTGATCCTATTCGACAATATGAGACATATTAAGGAATTCCATGAATAATTTCACATTCGGTTTAAAAGCTAAACATCTCCCAGCCAGGCACTTGGTTTCCAATCCTGATAATGCTGCTTTTATTTGCTTTTTACACTTGCTTACTTCTTTCCAGAGTAAATTGTCAAATTGTGAGTTGAAAATTACTTGTAGCATTACGTAAACCCCAGAATTTGGAAGCTTTTAAATTGGGACCAATTCAGAGGCAATACAATTTAAATGGTTGTGAGGGTTACTGCCAATTTCATTCAGTTCTGCCACTGCATCTGTTCCTTTCCACAGATATAAGTGGAAATTATTTTGTTTATTTGGGCACACGAATGCAGTGGAATACAACATTTGACATTGGATACGCTGCACACTTGCAGATATGCTCCATTGCGTAGCTTGGAAGAAAAAGGCAAATGGTTTAGCTCAATATTCTCGGAGCATTAATTAAACCCTCATCTAAAATCATTGAACAATACAATTGGACAGGGATAGATCAAACAATTCTATAAATTCTGCTAGATTAAATTAGGGAAAAGATGAAAAAATAGCTGCACCAATCATGCATTTAATTACTACAGAACTTCTATGAAACATTTGGAGCTCATTTATTTCATCACAAGGAACAGATGAACTGTAATACAATGCCAATGCTGAGAGCACCAGGTACAGGAACAGTTATTACCCTTCAAGACCACCAGGTACAGGAACACATTTACCTTCAACACCACCAGGCACAAGAACATATTAGCCTTCAGGACCACCAGGTACAGAAACACATTCACCTCAGGACCACTAGGTACAGAAACACATTAACTTTCAACCACCAGGTACAGGAACACATTAACCTTCAAGACCACCAGGTACAGGAACACATTAACCTTCAGGACCACCACGTACAGGAACACATTAACCTTTAGGACCAGGTACAGGAACACATTAACCTTCAAGACCACCAGGTACAGGAACACATTAACCTTTAGAACCACCAGGTACAGGAACACATTAACCTTTAGAACCACCAGGTACAGGAACACATTAACCTTCAAGACCACCAGGTACAGGAACACATTAACCTTCAGGACCACCACGTACAGGAACACATTAACCTTTAGGACCAGGTACAGGAACACATTAACCTTCAAGACCACCAGGTACAGGAACACATTAACCTTCAGGACCAGGTACAGGAACACATTAACCTTTAGAACCACCAGGTACAGGAACACATTAACCTTCAGCATCAGGTGGAGGAATAGTTATTACCTTTCAGACATTAGGCTCCTGAACCAGTATGTTTGATTTCACTCAACTCAACACTGGACTGACTCCACAACATATAGACTCACTTTCCTGGATTCAACAGCTCATGTTCTCAGTCATTCATTCCTTTGTCCATTGGTTTATTTATTTGTTTGTCTGTTTATTTAATTATTTATTTATTGTTATATTTTTATTGCCTTAGCACATTAGTCTTTGTGTGTAGTATTCACTGATTCTATTGTTGCACTGTGAATGCTTGCAAGAAAATGAATTACAGGCTAGTATATGGTGACATATACTTACTCTGATAATAAATTTACTTTGAGCTTTAAATTTTGATTGGTGGTATAGGGATGATGAAGCGGAAAAAATCAACAGTTAATAGGAACATCATGTCAATTCTTAACAGAAGCATCATGAAAGGACTTTATCTTACTCGGTTTTCAAATACGGAATGAGATAAAGACTCTGCGGGGTTGTGATCATCCAACAAAACTGTGGAATAAATTACCTCTGAGTAACCTCTTCCTTTCTCACTCTTGGAGAAAATCCACCCTGGCTATTTAATGCAAATATTAATTTCCAAATGTCATACAAAAATATTATTCTCTATCCAACCCTGGTTAGACCACACTTGAAATATTGAAATATTGAAAATATTGAAAAATCCTGATGAAGGGTCTCGACCCGAAACGTCGACTGTACTTCTTCCTATAGATGCTGCCTGGCCTGCTGTGTTCCACCAGCATTTTGTGTGTGTTGCTCGAATTTCCAGTATCTGCAGATTTTCTCGTGTTTGCGTCTTGAAATATTGTGTTCAGTTCTGGACACCTCATTATAGGAAGGATGTAGGAGCCTTTGAGAGGGTGCAGAGGAGATTTACCGGGATGCTTCCTAGATTAAAGACCATATCTTATGAGGATAGATTGAGCAAGCTAGGGTTTTTCTTTTTGGAATGAGAGGTGATTTGATTGATATGTTCAAGATGATAAAAGGCATAGTTTGAATGGGCAGCCAGTGTCTTTTACCAAGGTGGAAGTTGCTGATATGAGGGGTCATAATTTTAAGGTGATTGGGGGAAGATAAAGCGAGGAAATCAGAGGCAAGTTTTTTTCAAATAAAGTTGTAAGTGTGTGGAACGCACTGCTGGGGTGGTGCTAGAGGCTGATACATTAGAGACTTTAAGAAACTCTTAGAAAGGCATATAGATGATAGAAAACTGGAGGACTTCGTGGGAGGGAAAAGTTAGATTGATCTTAGAGTAGGTTAAAAGGTCAGCACAACATTTTGGGCTGAAAGACCTGCATTGTGCTGTAATATTTCAAGGTCTATGTCTTTATCCTTTAAAAGATAATTAAGGACGCATCATAAATTCTTCCAACAATGTTCCACATTCAAAAACTACTTTCTTACAAGAATGTTAAACAAGGTATATTTATCTGCTCTGATTTTGAGAGGTTTAATGTAAATTTATGAAAATCACCACAGAATTATGATTGACACTGATGATTGCTTTTGTGTAATGTGTAGTATTTTGATTAAATATATGCTTACATATTGTTTATTCTGTATGCACTAATTGCATGTCTTACAATTGACACTGAAAATTTTAATTAATATCTCAATTAACATATACTATATTACTAAGATATTTGAATTAATTTTCCTTGGATCCAATCAACTATTCACAATCATGTGGCAAGTGCGTTAGAGTGACTTTCAGTAACTCTACCACAATCATCAACAGAACATCCAGTGGACTAAAGCAGGAATCATATTCAATGGAGACCAGTCTGATTAAAATGTAATCTGTATCCATCAGCCATGGCTAATAAGCAAATTGTTCAGAGGTAAGAAACTATATCAGTTTTACAAAAAAAAGTACAGACTTTCTAATGCTGAAAGAATGATTTACCACAAAATGCAGAATGAGAATATGTATAGAAAGGGAGTTGAATTAATTGAATTATGTCACATACTGTGTCAGTCATACAACATTAAGATCAAAATTTATTATGGAAATATACTTACAATAGTATGATTCATATCAGAGATCTTGGGGTACTGATACTCCAATCAAGGGTGATTAAAAGGACATCAAATGCAATTAGTATTCTGGATTTTTTATGGAATGGGCAGTGAATATAACTCAAGGAAATGATAATTTAAAAAGGCATTGGTTAGGCTTTCTACGGAAAGGCTATCTGACCCTTGGAAAAAGATTAGCAACGTGGGATGTTTTTACTAGATGAGAAAATCTATTTATGAGGAAAACCATTAAAAATATCTAAGCCTATCCTCAATGCAACAGAGTAGGTTAAATGATGGGTGGGGAATGTAATTGAAATGAAGAAAGGGCTTTAAGTCCTGGGGCGCATTAAACTCAACAATAGCTCTCGAGGCACAAAGAAGGAGATTAGGAAGATATTTTCATGCAATAGGCTATTAGAGTATGAAATGCATTACCGCAGGTCAATCACCACAGTGAATAAGAAATTAGATAAATATATGTAAAGCAAAAATATTAAAGGCTACGAGGAAAGAACAGAGAAAGGAGATTACAGGGGCAGATCTAAGGGGAAAGTCCTACACATAGATTCATTATGTACCAAAATGTGTGACTCTGTGATATTTACAGTTCACTATTACTTCAATTATTATGATTACTATAGCTCCATAACCACTGCACCTAGTAATGCAAATGTTACTATAGTCACAACACTAATTCTTTTTCCTTCTGTTGCACTATTTATTTATTTTTGTGACTTTTAGTGATTTTTATGTCTTGCACTGTACTGGTGCCACAAATTAACAAATGTCATGACATATGTTGGTCATAATAAGCCTGATCGTGTCTTGAGCAATTCAAATCACTAGTATCAGTGCTATTCTATCTTAATCCTCAACAACACAGCGTGGGTAATATTGCAAAACTACTTACACTTGACTTCTTTTTAAGGCATTCTCAGACTTATCAGTATTACCAGAATCAGAATTGACAATAAACTGGACTGGTCCAAGAACACTGAGGCTGTCTACAAGAAGGGTCAGAGCTGTCTCTATTTCCTGAGGAGACTGAGGTCCTTTAACATCTGCCGGACGATGCTGAGGATGTTCTACGAGTCTGTGGTGGCCAGTGCTATCATGTTTGTTGTTGTGTTCTGGGGCAGCAGGCTGAGGGTAGCAGCCAGCAACAGAATCAACAAACTCATCCGTAAGGCCAGTGATGTTGTGGGGATGGAACTGGACTCTCTCACGGTGGTGTCTGAAAAGAGGATGCTGTCCAAGTTGCATGCCATCTTGGTCAATGTCTCCCATCCACTACATAATGTACTGGTTGGGCACAGGAGTACATTCAGCCAGAGACTCATTCCATCGAGATGCAACACAGAGCATCATAGGAAGTCATTCCTGCCTGTGGCCATCAAACTTTACAACTCCTCCCTTGGAAGGTCAGACACCCTGAGCCAATAGACTGGTCCTGGACTTATTTCATAATTTACTGGCATAATTTGTATATTACTATTTAACTATTTATGGTTCTATTACTATTTATTATTTATGGTGCAACTGTAACGAAGACCAATTTCCCCTGGGATCAATAAAGTATGACTATGACTATGAGTATGACTATTAACCTTGGAAGATGCAATTGGCTCAAACCATTATAGGACAATAGTCCAGGTGCATGCTTTGCATAAGTTTAGCAGCTAGATTTATGAGTGATCAATCAATATCAGGCCATTTCATTATCTGAACATCTGCTATTTTGTTTCTTCACAGTGGAGTTCATTTTCAAGTCTGTTTACTGTCTGGAAAATAATGAGAACAATGGTTTCAACAATTCTGAAGCAGAGTTCTAAAGTGACACACACAAAATGCTGGAGGAACTCAGCAGGTCAAGCAGCATCTATGGAAAAGAATAAACAATCAATATTTCAGCTGAGACACTTCATCAGGATTCTGATGTCCTGATGATGGGTTTTGGCCTGAGATGTCGACTGTTCACGCTCTTCCACAGATGCTGCCTGGCATGCCGAGTTCCTCCAGCATTTCGTATCTATTACTTTGATTTCCAGGATCAGCAGATTTTACCTTGTTCATATAGTGACAACTTAGATAATGAAAAAAATTTTTGATGATGGTCGTATGAGCAAATCAATAATAATATCTCCTCTTCACTGGTAACCAACATATGTGGACCACAAGGATGTGTGCTTAGCCCATTTTTCTGCACTCTCTATGCTCATGGCAATATGGCTAGGTATCACTCAAACAACACCTATGAATTTATTAATGACACAAGAGTTGTTGGCAATGTCTCAGATGTCGACGAGGAGGCATATTGGAATAGGATAGATCAGTTGGTTTAGTGTTGTCACAACATCAACCTTGCACTCAATTTCAGCTAGACTGAAGAATTGATTGTGGATTTCAGGAAGGGGAAGTCAGGAGAACACACACCAGTCCTTATCGAGGAGTGAGTGGTTGAAAAAGTAAGCAGCTTGAGGTTCCTGAACATCAGCATCTCAGAGGATCTATGGTGTGCCCAACTTATTGATGCAATCACAAAAAAAAGGAACCACAATAGCTATACTTCATTTCGAATTTGAAGAGATTTGGTACGTCACCAAAGACTCTAGCAAATGTCCATAGCTGTACAGTTGAGAGCATAGTTGCATCATTGCCTTATATAATGGTGATAATGCACAAAATCAGAAGAGACTACAGAGGGTTATACACTCAGCCAAATCTGATAAAGGCACCACCCACCCCCACTATGAAGGACATCTTCAAAAGATGGTGCTTCAAGAAGGTGGCGTCCATCATTAAGGACCCTCACTATCCGGGTGATGCCCTCTTCTCATTAGTGAGATCAGGGAGAAAGTTACAGAAGCCTGAAGCCACACACTTAACATTTCAGAACCATCCTCTTCCATCGACCATCATATTTCTGATCAGTCCATGAACTCACGAGCACCACCTCACTATTCCTCTTTTTCACTATTTATTTATTTTATGTTTTATTGTCACATTTTTTTTCTATATGGCACTCTACTGCTACCACAAAACAATAAACTTCATGACTTCATGAATATGACATATGTCTCAGAAAGGCAGCATCCAGTATTAAGGACCTCCAGCACCCAGGGCATGCCCTTTTCTTACTGATACCATCAGGTAGGAGGTACAGAAGCCTGAAGGCACACACTGAGCGATTCAGGAACAGCTTCTTCCCCTCTGCCATCTGATTCCTAAATGGACATTGAACCCTCGTACACTACCTCACTTTTTTTTAATATACACTAGTTCTGATTTTTGCAAGTTTTTTTAAACTATTCAATATACGTATATTGTGATTGATTTACTTATTATTATTAGTTCTTATTTTATTTATTATTTTTTTTCTATGTTTTGTATCACATTGAACTGCTACTGCTAAGTTAACAAATTTAGCGTCACATGCCGGTGATAATAACCCTGATTCTAATAAATTGTGAATTGCTTTATTATTATCAAATGTACCAAGTTACAATAACAAATAATGTAGTGAAGTTTCAGCATTACCAGCTAGGTCTTCCTTAAATTATGCAAAGCATTGTCTCATAGAACATTGCATCAGAGCAAACAGATATTCTGTTCAGAAGATTTCCATTGATATTTTTCTGTGCTTGAAGTAGGAAGTTTAAGCAAATGTGATATGTATTATTTTACTGAAGCAAGAGGAGTAATATCCTAGTTTTCAGCATGAATAAGGGAATCAGGAGAACTGAGGAAAGATAAGAACACATCTTCCCTGGAGATAATCAGTATTTGTGAGTGGACTACCTATGGCTGACTGATGCATTGCATTCCACTCCATAACATCTCCAAAGTTGAGATGGTTCAAAGTTCAATGTTCAAAATGTTTATTATCAAGGCGCATACAGGTAGATGTCACCATATATTACCCTGAGATTCATTTGCTCTTGGGTATTCACAGTAGAACAAAATAATACTATGGAGTCAATCAAAGGCTACACACAACTTTCAGTAAGATTGTGGCGCGCTTGAACGCAGCGGTTTCTATGGGGCCAACAACCAAAGGTGCTACAAGACCATGATTACAAGACCATGTTGGACATTAAGAGCATAAGTAACTGCAGGTCTACCCATCAGTGATTTGCTTGTTGGTGGAGAAATTGGACTTAGTGCTGATTGTGTTGCTGTCTTCGTCAGAGAGACGTCAGAGTGGTTGTGCGAAAGAGATGTGCAGTCTAACAGTGAGTAATTGTCTTTGTCCATTTTCTTGTGATTGCAAGACCCTTTTAGACGGTGTTATACTTTATACTTTATTGTCGCTAAACAATTGATACTAGAACGTACAATCATCACAGCGATATTTGATTCTGCGTTTCACACTCCCTGGATTACAAATATTAAATATTAAAAATATTAAAAATTGTTAAAATTAGTAAATATTAAAATTTTAAATTATAAATCATAAATAGAAAAAAGAAAAATGGGAGGTAAGGTAGTGCAAAAAAAATGGAGAGGCAGGTCCGGATATTTGGAGGGTACGGCCCAGATCCGGGTCAGGATCCATTCAGCAGCCTTATCACAGTTGGAAAGAAGCTGTTCCCAAATCTGGCCGTACAAGTCTTCAAGCTCCTGAACCTTCTCCCGGAGGGAAGAGGGACAAAAAGTGTGTTGGCTGGGTGGGTCGTGTTCTTGATTATCCTGGCAGCACTGCTCCGACAGCGTGCGGTGTAAAGTGAGTCCATGGACGGAAGATTGGTTTGTGTGATGTGTGGCGCCGTGTTCACGATCTTCTGCAGCTTCTTTCGGTCTTGGACAGGACAACTTCCATACCAGGTTATGATGCACCCTAGAAGAATGCTTTCTACGGTGCATCTATAAAAATTAGTGAGGGTTTTAGGGGACAGGCCAAATTTCTTTAGTTTTGTTAATGTGGAATGCTGCAAGTCTGATTCATTGGTTTGTTGGTGAATGGCAGAGGCAGATGGCAGGGAACCTGTGTAGCCTCAGTCATAGTAAGGACGAGGCCTCAAGCTACGGTGTCACCTGCTTGCTGTCACCCAGGGGAGAGGTGTTGGAGTGGGAACATTCATCCAGACTGTCAGAGACAGTGTGGCATGGCATCCATTCTAGAGTTAATGCTGTCCTCTAGTATTCACTTGGAAGAAGACAAAATATATTGAATCTGATGCAGACTGCTGCAACATATATGGACTCAAGGTCTTGAACTATATATTTTTGTACATGACTATGTTATACTGTTGTCTTATTTATATGTGCCTTGTGCTGTATTTGACTGTTGGTACAGTGTTTTGCACCTTAACCACAGAGTGATGCAGTATTCATGGGTATTCATGTATGGTTGAATGATAATTAAACTTGAACTTAAAGAAGAAGCAAAAGAAAGCCCATAACTCCAAGTGGAGTGATCAGGACACTGTCATGATGGCATTTTTTAGCAGGCTTTCTTATTTTTACGAGGCCGAGTTGCTAGCTCGACGCTCAACTCGGCACGCATGGAAAGCGTGCAAGGGAGCCGGCTGAATTCGAACTCAGAAGCCTTTGCTCCAAAGTCCAGTGCTGATGCCATTACACCACCAGCCGGCTATTGAACTTAAAACTCAGTATTAAATTTTGGCTGATAAATTTCCACTGAAGTGTTTTGAGGAATTATACTATTAAAATTGCATTTAATTGCAAGTTATTATTGTTGTTATGAGAAGGTCCATCATTGTGGTGTATAATCGTTCGTTTGTTATAGAACATAGAACATAGAATAGTACAGTGCAGTACAGGCCCTTCGGCCCACAATGTTGTGCAGACCCTTAAACCCCGCCTCCCATATAACCCCCCACTTTAAATTCCTCCATATTCCTGTCTAGTAGTCTCTTAAATTTCACTAGTGTATCTGCCTCCACCACTGACTCAGGCAGTGCATTCCACGCACCAACCACTCTCTGAGTAAAAAACCTTCCTCTAATATCCCCCTTGAACTTCCCACTCCTTACTTTAAAGCCATGTCCTCCTGTATTGAGCAGCAGTGCCCTGGGGAAGAGGCGCTGGCTGTCCACTCTATCTATTCTTCTTAATATCTTGTATACCTCTATCACGTCTCCTCTCATCCTCGTTCTCTCCAAAGAGTAAAGCTCTAGCTCCCTTAATCTCAGATCATAATGCATACTCTCTAAACCAGGCAGCATCCTGGTAAATCTCCTCTGTATCCTTTCCAATGCTTCCACATCCTTCCTATAGTGAGGCAACCAGAACTGGAAACAGTACTCCAAGTGTGGCCTAACCAGAGTTTTATAGAGCTGCATCATTACCTCATGACTCTTAAACTCTATCCCTCGACTTATGAAAGCTAACACCCCAAAAGCTTTCTTAACTACCCTATCTACCTGTGAGGCAACTTTCAGGGATCTGTGGACATGTACTCCCAGATCTCTCTGCTCCTCCACACTACCAAGTATCCTGCCATTTACTTTGTACTCTGCCTTGGAGTTTGTCCTTCCAAAGTGTACCACCTCACACTTCTCCGGGTTGAACTCCATCTGCCACTTCTCAGCCCACTTCTGCATCCTATCAATGTCTCTCTGCAATATCTGACAATTCTCTACACTATCCACAACACCACCAACCTTTGTGTCGTCTGCAAACTTGCCAACTCACCCTTCCACCCCCACATCCAGATCGTTAATAAAAATCATAAAAAGCAGAGGTCCCAGAACTGATCCTTGTGGGACACCACTAGTCACAATCCTCCAATCTGAATATACTCCCTCCACCACGACCCTTTGCCTTCTGCAGGCAAGCCAATTCTGAATCCACCTGGCCAAGCTTCCCTGGATCCCATGCCTTCTGACTTTCTGAATAAGCCTACCGTGTGGAACCTTGTCAATGCTTTACTAAAATCCACTGCACTACCCTCATCTATATTCCTGGCCACCTCCTCAAAGGACTCTATCAGGCTTCTTAGACACAATCTGCCCTTTACAAAGCCATGCTGATCAGACCATGATTCTGTAAATGCTCATAGATCCTATCTCTAAGAATCTTTTCCAACAGCTTTCCCACCACAGATGTAAGGCTCACTGGTCTATAATTACCCAGACTATCCCTACTACCTTTTTTGAACAAGGGGACAACATTCGCCTCCCTCCAATCCTCCATACCATTCTCGTGGCAATGAGGACATAAAGATCCTAGCCAGAGGCTCAGCAATCTCTTCCCTTGCCTCGTGGAGCAGCCTGGGGAATGTTCCATCAGGCCCCAGGGACTTATCCATCTTAATGTATTTTAACAACTCCAACACCTCCTCTCCCTTAATATCAACATGCTCCAGAACATCAACCTCACTCATATTGTCCTCGACGTCAACAAGTTCCCTTTCATTGGTGAAGACCAAAGAGAAGTATTCATTAAGAACCTTGCTCTCTTCCACAGTTATGTGCCATTTTGTGTGATATAGACAAACATGGTCTTTCGATGACCATGATTGTACTTGGCAAGTTTTTCTACAGAAGTAGTTCGCCATTGCCTTCTTCTGGGCAGTGTCTTTACAAGACAAGTGACCCCAGCTATTATCAATACTCTTTAGAGATTATCTGCCTGGTGTCAGTGGTCATATAAGCAGGAGTTGTGATAGACACATGCTGCTCTTATGACCATCCACCACCTGCTCCCATCGCTTTATGTGACCTGATGAGGGGTGGGTTGCTGAGCAGGTGCTACACCTTGTCCAAGGGTGACCTGCAGGCTCGTGGAGGGAAGGAACGCCTCACACCTTCTTTGGTAGAGACGTATCTCTACCCTGCCACTGCCATAATAATAATAACAACAACAACAATAATAATAATAGATAAATAAATAATACTGAGAACATTAGTTGTAGAGTCCTTGAAAGTGAGTCTATAGGTTATGGAGTCATTTCAGCAGTGGTTTGGTAGCCTGATGGTTGTAGGGTAATAACTGTTGCTGACCCTGGTATTCTGGGGCCTAAGGCTCCTGTACCTCTATTCTGATGGCAGCAATGAGAAGAGACCATGGCCTGGATGGTGATGGACCTTGATAATAGATGCTACTTTCTTGTAACCGGGGTCCTGGTAGATGTGCTCAATGGTGGAGAGGGCTTTTCCTGTGATGGACTGGGCTATGTCCACCACTTTTCTGAGGCTCTTCCATTCCTGGGCATTGATATTTCCATATCAGGCTTTGATGCAACCAGCCATGATACCGTCCATTATGCATTTATAGAAGTTTGTCAGAGATTTAATGACATGTGGAGGGGAGCTTGTGGTATTTTAATTTAATCTCTTGTAATAGTGAAATAGAGCAATGCTTAAACAGCTGGATATTGCCAATCTTTTCCTGCCTTCTCTTGTATGGTTCTCAAAGAAGCCAAAATTCAGAGGAGGCATGTAACATGTGCTGAAATAATATAATTAGTTTCACACATTGGCAAAGGTCAAACCTGTCTCCAATGGTTTAGACTCTCAACTTGTCATTCAGGTGTGAAGCAATGTTGCATATCAGCTTTCCATTCTAGAATCAGATCTGTTGAAATAAATGGAAACAGATATTGAAATGTTTCTATCAGAAAAAGGGCAAGTATACAGCACTAGTTTTTATTTAAGTTGAAAGGTATCCTGACATCTAATTCTTGCACTGTTGCATAACTTGGAATCTAGGTGTTTTCTTGATCTGAGTGAGGTATAGAAGTTCAAAAGCCACAATGTTTTAGGAACAGCTTTTTCCACTCAACCATATAATTTCTGAATGATATATGAATACTATCTTATTACTTTGTTTTTTTTGCACTATTTATTTTACAGTTTATTAGGTACACCTGTGCACCTGCTTGCTAATGCAAATATCTAATCAGTCAATCATGTTGCAGAAACTCAATGCATAAAAAGATGCAGTCATGGACAAGAAGTTCAGACCAATCATCAGAATGGGGGAGAAATGTGCTCCAAGTGCCTTTGAGCCTGGAATGATTATTGGCGTCAGTCAGTTTGTGTGAATATCTCAGAAACTGCTGAGAATGGTGCAAATAAAACAAACAAAAGAAAAATCAAGTGAGCAGCAGCTCTGTGGGTGAAAAGGCCTTGTTAATAAGAGACGTTGGAGGAGAACAGCCAGACTGCTCCAAGCTGATGAGAGGGCAACAATAACTCAGATAACCACGTGTTACAACAGTGGTACGCAGGAGAGCATTTCTGAATGTACAACACATTGAACCTTGAAATGGTTGGGCTGCAGCAGTGGAAGACCATGAGCATACACTTAGTGGCCACTTTATGAGGTACAGAAGGTATCTATGAAGTGGCCACTGAGTGCAATTGATATGTACCACAGAGATAATCGTAGAGGTAGAATTAACTGTTGAATTCAAATTAAGATGCCTTAATAGCTGAAAGGAAAGAATACACATGACCAATAGAAGAGCAGTGAACAGCAGTAGCCAATAAGAGAACAGTGGCCATGTACTTGCTGGATTTTTCTTACATTGCTGGGATGAATTTAGTGACCTGTTCCTATGCTTTAGTTTATTTAATTCTGTGACCTAATACTGAACTACAGTACATAAAACTTTATTGGAAATACTTCTCCAGTAACTCAACCATTAATTGTACTTCAATCTTTCTTCCTGTCACTAGGCCAACTTTGGATCCAACCTGCCATTTTCTCTTTTATTCTGGGGCTTTTACCTTTTTGATCAGTACCACATGGGACTATTTCATTAGCAGGAGCGTGGTGAATCTGTGGAATTCATTGCCACAGATGGCTAAGTCATTGGGTATATTTAGAGTGGAGGTTGATAGGTCCTTGATCAGTAAGAGTGTAAAAGAATATGTGGAGAAGGCAGGAGAATGAGGTTGAGAAGGATAATAAATCAGCCATGATCAAATGGTGGAGTGAACCTATTAGGCCAAATAGCCTAATTCTGCTCCTATGCCTTATGGCCCTATCTGCGATATTTAATGAAAGACTCTGTAGATTACCTCAAATGAGCATCCCACTTTAACCCTCATTGTTATTGCCACCAACCCCACAGTCAAAGACACAGACTTCCATTAATAAATTCATATTTACTTATAGGTTATTCCACATACAAATAAGCAAGTAGTTTACAGATTTTTTGCTGGCCATCAAGTAGCATTTTACACAAATTATTACACTAATCTGATTTTATTCTCCTCTAGTTCCTACCAATTCCTTCCTAACACAATTACTCATGTACACGTTATAAGCAGTTTACATTGACCAGCTAACCTACCAATCTACACTCTCTGGGATGAAAGAAGATACTGGAGTGTCCAGAATGAATCAAAACAATGACAGGTAGTACATGCAAAGCCCACACAGAGTATAGTCAGGTCACTGGAGCTGTGCAGTAGCTGTCTCGGCCTGAAACGTCGACTGTACCTCTTCCTATAGATGCTGACTGGCCTGCTGCATTCACCAGCAACTTTTATGTGTGTTGCTTGAAATTCCAGCATCTGCAGATTTCCTTGTATTTCCATTCTGCCCCACTACTTTAACCTGTGTCTTCTGAAATGCTGATTTATACCTTTACTCACATCTTTTCCCTCTAAATACAGTAGTGTGCAAAAGTCTTAGGCTCATATATGTACCACTTGGCTGCCTAAGACTTTTGCACAGTACTGTAGTAATTTTATGTATTGCACTGTACTTCTGCCCCAGAAAAACCCACATTTCATGACATATGTGAATAATGATAAACCCAATTCAGATATGGGTCTCTATTCTGCACTGAGAGTGGGAAGGGAGCAGGGAGAGGGTAATCATGGTTGGGAAAAGTGGAAGGGAGAGGGGAGGGAGCAAGAACCACCAAGGAGACATTCTGTAATAATCAATAAAGCAATTGTCTTGAATCAAATGATCTTGCCTGGCATCTCGGGGCTCTGCCTACACTTGTGCCATATCTCGTCCCAGCATTTCCTCTGCCACTTGTCCCACATTCCTTCTGTGACGCTCCACCCTCACCATTCCCAACATCCTTTGCTCCCACCAGATTTACAAACTCACTGTCTGCTGCACATTGACAAATACAGTACTGTGCAAAAGTCTTCAGCACCTTAGCTATATGTGTCCCTTTTTCTGACTTGTAATCACTAAGGTTATTCTTTTGATTTTTTTTCTTCCCAATGAAAACAATTCCATAATTGCAGCCTTCCAGTTCTTTAAATTAAATGGTGAAATTAATGACTGGAATTTAACTTGTTTCCCTTAAGGTTACCCATGTTTCCTTGCTCCATATTCCTACATTCAGTGCCCGCACACATAGGGTTAGGAGCTGCAATAGGAGAACCTGTCTAAACTGTAAACCTTTGCCTGTTGTTCTTAATTTTCAGGTCCATTTGTTAAAAATAGTGAATAAATGAAGGATTTATTTTCAATTCTCCTTTAATAAATACTTTTAAAGTGTGATATGTAAAAGAATAAAGGTGTAGTTTAAAACCAATGAAGTCCAGATGATTGTTCCTGAATAGAAATGACACTTATTTCTTGCATGATTATAAAGCGAAAACCACATTACCCATTCCTTTTAGTCTAGCTAGTAATATTTCACTCCCGGTGTGAAGAACGAGCATGTATAATGAGGGCAAAACTAGTTTGGGGAACTATATTTATGAGGAGAGACTCATGAGACAGGCTTCATATTGCAACAGAAAGGAGGAGATTTAGTAGATGTTTGTAAAATTCTGAGGGGTTTTAATGGGGTTAAGAGGGAAAGCACATTTCCTCTGTTTGGCCAGTTAGTGATGAATGGACAACAACTTAAAAGTTATCACCAAAAGAAAGATGGGGTGAGGGGAGGTGTGTGGAGCTCTATTATGAACAATAGCTCAATGCAGAAAACTATTGAAGCATTGCATGCTTTATTACATGAAACAATTGAGGCAGGGACCATCTGAGAGAAAATCTGATACATTTGCAAAGCAGAAACAAGGCTTTAGTGGATTCTAGTTCAATAGTTATTTCTCAGTTGCAGTTCAATATAAATATCACAGACCAAATGGCTGTGTTTGATTCCATAGTTCACATAAATAATATCTATTTATCAGTATAAACTTTTATTTAATCATAGATATCAAGCCAGCCAGTATATTGTTTTATAGTATTGTGCTGCACAATGCACAATTCTGAACACAAAATATAAAAAAACCTTTAAGTAATCTTTCTCTTTAATGTCACAGAGATCTATTTATTTCAAGAGGGTGATCAGTTGATGAATAGAAGCAAACTTTCTCCTGTTGCCAAGTACTTGCTGATGTGCAGGTGCTTGCAAATTTCCAGTTCCGAGCCAAAAGTCATTGCAATAAAGTAACAACCTTATTTTCTCCTTATTTTTAAATCCTTCTCAAACTTTAAATTACTTTCATTTAGGACTATAGCCAACATAGAATTTAGTTGATCATTTATATCTGAAATCTGAAACTTGTTTTTCTGCTTCGTAACTTTCTTCCAGACTTTGCCTGCCTACTGGGCCCCTACCCGCCAATACCGAATCAGAAGTCTGCACACAAGCTGCAGATAATTTTATTTTGTACTTATTTTATTTTTGTTTATTTATTGAGATATAGCACAGAATACACCCTTCTGGCCCTTCGAGCTGCTCCGCCCAGCAACCCCTGATTTACCCTAGTCTAATCACGGGACAATTTACAATGAGCAACTAACCTACAATTGGTACATCTTTGGTCTGTAGGAGGAAATCATAGCACCCTGAGGAAACCCACACCGTCACAGGGAGAATGTACAAATTCTTTACAGATGACGGCCAGAATTGAACCTGGGTTACTGGTACTATAAAGCATTATGCTAACCATTACTCTACCATGCCATCCCATTTTCTGACTGGCTTATAATTACAAGTCAGAAAGTTTTGTCTCTAAATATTAAAATGAGCTCTTGGAAAGCAAGGCCCATCTTTAGAGAATGCAGTCATAAAACTGCCCCTGTAGTCCTTGGAATTTATATATGGCAGCACATGTTAATTCTTATGGACTGACTAGCAAAATTTTTCACATAAATAGAATTTCAGTCTGAGATTTGCTATCACTGACTTAGATAACATGTAATTAGCTGTTTTGCAGCAGTAGTACAGTGCAAACATAAAATTGCTATAAATTACAAAGTTAATCAGTGTAAAGGAAAAAAGAAAAATGAGAAAGTGTAGATAGGCTCTGGAACCTATAGGCTCAGAAACCTGATAGCAGAGGAGAAGAAACTGTTTCTGAACATTTGGCTCCTCAGGCTCCTGTACCTCCTCCTCAGTGGTGGTAGTGTTGATGAGTTCTGGACCACACAAAAATCTGATGGTGGAAGAAAAGAAACTGTTCCTGAATCTGCGGGTTTTCAGGCTCTTGCACAATGGAGAGTGAGAAGAGTGCACGTGCTGGATAGTGGGGGCCCTTAGTGATGGACACATCCTTCTCGAGGCACTTCCGCTTGAAGATGTCCTCATTTGGGGTGGTGGGGTGAGGATTGTGTCCATGATTGAGTCTACAGCCTTCTGCAGCCTCTCATGATCCTGTGCGCTGGAGCCTCCATAATCTCATACCAGTGGAAGATTAAAATGACTTGCAGTACTGCAACAGAAGCCTGTGGCCAAAATCTGAAATAGTGACGCCATCAGCAATGGTACTAGTGTTGTAACTACAAAGCAGAGTAAGTACAAATGCACAAGTACATCTAGAGACAGCTTTAAAGAAAAACTTACTTGCAGCAGCAAGCAACACATGCACATAGCATCAGATATCAAAGTGGTGATAGTGTTGCTATACTATAGTTTTTAAGATTGTTCCAATTGGCTTAAGAACCAAATGGTTGAAGAGAAGTAATGGTTCTTGAACCTAGAGTTGTGGGATTTCAGTCTTCTGCCACTCCTGCCCATTGCTAGCTTTGAGAAAATAGCATGGGCGTCTATCCATCCATCCATCTGAAATGGATGGTGAAGATTCTTGGTGATAGAAACATAGAAACATAGAAAATAGGTGCAGGAGTAGGCCATTCGGCCCTTCGAGCCTGCACCGCCATTTATTATGATCATGGCTGATCATCCAACTCAGAACCCAGCCTTCCCTCCATACCCCCTGACCCCTGTAGCCACAAGGGCCATATCTAACTTCCTTTTAAACATAGCTAATGAACTGGCCTCAACAGTTTGCTGTGGCAGAGAATTCCACAGATTCACCACTCTCTGTGTGAAGAAGTTTTTCCTAACCTCGGTCCTAAAAGGCTTCCCCTCTATCCTCAAACTGTGACCCCTCGTTCTAGACCTCCCCAACATCGGGAACAATCTTCCTGCATCTAGCCTGTCCAATCCCTTTAGGATCTTATACGTTTCAATCAGATCCCCCCTCAATCTTCTAAATTCCAACGAGTACAAGCCCAGTTCATCCAGTCTTTCTTCATATGAAAGACCTGCCATCCCAGGAATCAATCTGGTGAACCTTCTTTGTACTCCCTCTATGGCAAAGATGTCTTTCCTCAGATTAGGGGACCAAAACTGCACACAATACTCCAGGTGTGGTCTCACCAAGGCCTTGTACAACTGCAGTAGTACCTCCCTGCTCCTGTACTCGAATCCTCTCGCTATAAATGCCAGCATACCGTTCGCCTTTTTCACCGCCTGCTGTACCTGCATGCCCACTTTCAATGACTGGTGTATAATGACACCCAGGTCTCGTTGCACCTCCCCTTTTCCTAATCGGCCACCATTCAGATAATAATCTGTTTTCCTATTTTTGCCACCAAAGTGGATAACTTCACATTTATCCACATTAAATTGCATCTGCCATGAGTTTGCCCACTCACCCAACCTATCCAAGTCACCCTGCATCCTCTTAGCATCCTCCTCACTGCTAACACTGCCACCCAGCTTCGTGTCATCCGCAAACTTGGAGATGCTGCATTTAATTCCCTCATCCAAGTCATTAATATATATTGTAAACAACTGGGGTCCCAGCACTGAGCCTTGCGGTACCCCACTAGTCACCGCCTGCCATTCTGAAAAGGTCCCGTTTATTCCCACTCTTTGCTTCCTGTCTGCTAACCAATTCTCCACCCACACCAATACCTTACCCCCAATACCGTGTGCTTTAAGTTTGCACACTAATCTCCTATGTGGGACCTTGTCAAAAGCCTTTTGAAAATCCAAATATACCACATCCACTGGTTCTCCCCTATCCACTCTACTAGTTACATCCTCAAAAAATTCTATGAGATTCGTCAGACATGATTTTCCTTTCATAAATCCATGCTGACTTTGTCCGATCATTTCACCGCTTTCCAAATGTGCTGTTATCACATCCTTGATAACTGACTCCAGCAGTTTCCCCACCACCGACGTTAGGCTAACCGGCCTATAATTCCCCGGTTTCTCTCTCCCTCCTTTTTTAAAAAGTGGGGTTACATTAGCCACCCTCCAATCCTCAGGAACTAGTCCAGAATCTAACGAGTTTTGAAAAATTATCACTAATGCATCCACTATTTCTTGGGCCACTTCCTTAAGCACTCTGGGATGCAGACCATCTGGCCCTGGGGATTTATCTGCCTTCAATCCCTTCAATTTACCTAACACCACTTCCCTACTAACATGTATTTCGCTCGGTTCCTCCATCTCACTGGACCCTCTGTCCCTTACTATTTCTGGAAGATTATTTATGTCCTCCTTAGTGAAGACAGAACCAAAGTAATTATTCAATTGGTCTGCCATGTCCTTGCTCCCCATAATCAATTCACCTGTTTCTGTTTGCAGGGGACCTACATTTGTCTTTATCAGTCTTTTCCTTTTTACATATCTATAAAAGCTTTTACAGTCCGTTTTTATGTTCTCTGCCAGTTTTCTCTCATAATCTTTTTTCCCCTTCCTAATTAAGCCCTTTGTCCTCCTCTGCTGAACTCTGAATTTCTCCCAGTCCTCAGGTGAGCCACTTTCTCTGGCTAATTTGTATGCTACTTCTTTGGAATTGATACTATCCCTAATTTCTCTTGTCAGCCACGGGTGCACTACCTTCCTTGATTTATTCTTTTGCCAAACTGGGATGAACAATTGTTGTAGTTCATCCATGCAACCTTTAAATGCCTGCCATTGCATATCCACCGTCAATCCTTGAAGTGTCATTTGCCAGTCTATCTTAGCTAATTCATGTCTCATACCTTCAAAGTTACCCCTCTTTAAGTTCAGAACCTTTGTTTCTGAATTAACTACGTCACTCTCCATGTTAATGAAGAATTCCACCATATTATGGTCACTCTTACCCAAGGGGCCTCTCACGACAAGATCGCTAATTAACCCTTCCTCATTGCTCAAAACCCAGTCCAGAATAGCCTGCTCTCTAGTCGGTTCCTCGACATGTTGGTTCAAAAAACCATCCCGCATACATTCCAAGAAATCCTCTTCCTCAGCACCTTTACCAATTTGGTTCACCCAGTCTACATGTAGATTGAAGTCACCCATTATAACTGCTGTTCCTTTATTGCACACATTTCTAATTTCCTGTTTAATACCATCTCCGACCTCACTACTACTGTTAGGTGGCCTGTACACAACTCCCACCAGCGTCTTCTGCCCCTTAGTGTTACGCAGCTCTACCCATATCGATTCCACATCTTCCCGGCTTATGTCCTTCCTTTCTATTGCGTTAATCTCTTTTTTAACCAGCAACGCCACCCCACCTCCCCTTCCTTCGTGTCTATCCCTCCTGAATATTGAATATCCCTGAACGTTGAGCTCCCATCCCTGGTCACCCTGGAGCCATGTCTCTGTGATCCCAACTATATCATAATCATTAATAACAATCTGCACTTTCAATTCATCCACCTTATTACGAATGCTCCTTGCATTGACACATAAAGCCTTCAGGCACTCTTTTACAACTCTCTTAGCCCTTTTTAATGCTTGCCCTGGATTTGTCGGCCTGCCACTTTTACTTTTCCCCTTTGTACTTTTTGCTTCTACGCTCACTTTACACCCCTCTGTCTCTCTGCACTGGTTCCCATCCCTCTGTTGTGAACTAACCTCCTCACACCTAGCCGCTTTAATTTGATTCCCACCCCCCAACCATTCTAGTTTAAAGTCACCTCAGTAGCCCCCGCTAATCTCCCTGCCAGGATATTGGTCCCCCGAGGATTTAAGTGTAACCCGTCCTTTTTGTACAGGTCACACCTGCGCCAAAAGAGGTCCCAATGATCCAAAAACTTGAATCCCTGCCCCCTGCTCCAATCCCTCAGCCACGCATTTATCCTCCACCTCATCGCATTCCTACTCTCACTGTCGCGTGGCACAGGCAGTAATCCCGAGATTACTACCTTTGCGGTCCTTTTTCTCAACTCCCTTCCTAGCTCCCTATATTCTTCTTTCAGGACCTCATCCCTTTTCCTACCTATGTCATTGGTACCTATATGTACCAGGACCTCTGGCTCTTCACCCTCCCACTTCAGGATATCTTGGACACGATCAGAAATATCCCGGACCCTGGCACCAGGGAGGCAAACTACCATCCGAGTCTCTGGACTGCGTCCACAGAATCGCCTATCTGACCCCCTTACTATCGAGTCCCCTATCACAACTGCCCTCCTCTTCCTTGATGGATGTTGCCTTTTTGAGACAGAACCTCATGAAGATACTACCAATAATGGGGATCAACGTGCCAGTGGTATATTAGACTGAGTCCACTCATCTTATGATCCTATGTGCCTACCTTATGATTGGGGCAGTATAGTACTGTAGCGGCTAGTGAAACACTATTACAGTGCCAACAACCCAGCTTCAGCTCCCGCTGCTGTCTGCAAGGGGTTTGTATGTTCTCCCCATCACCGCATGGATTTCCTCCGGGTGCTCCAGTTTCCTCCAACATTCCAAAGACGTTTGGGCTAGTAGGTCAATTGGTCATGTGGATGTAATTGCATGGACCGGAAGGCCTATTAATTTCTGTATCTCTCTGGGTAAAATCTCTGCAGCTATTTATATTTCTACATAATTGGATTTCCTTATCGGACTATGAGTAACCATTCAGGATGCTTCCAACAATACCCTTGTAGAAGTTTATTTGAGTGCTTGCCAACATATCTAACTTTCTTAAGCTTCCAAAAAGGTAAAGATGCTGGTGTCCCTTTCATATAATTGAATCAATGTGCTGGGCCCAGGGCAGCACCATGGAATTTAAAGGTGCTAACTCTCTTCACTACTGATCCCCTGATGTAGACTGCTGCATGTTCATCCTTCTTCCCCTCTGTTACCCATGTGCATCTCCAGTTATACTGTGCTTACCATCCATGTTCTAAACAGTCACATTCCAAGCCTTCACTGGTAAGGCTGCCAAACTCTGTCTGTGCTGCATTGATGACTGCACTGGTGCTGCTTCATGCAACCATGCTGAGCTCGTCAATTTCATCAACTTTGTCTCCAGCTTCCCTACCCTTGAATTCACTTGGTCCATTTCCAACACTGCTCTCCGCTTTCTTGATCTCTATGTATCACTAGAGACAAACTGCCTACCAATATCTTTTATAAGTATACTAACTCTCGAAGTTCAAAGTAAAATTCATTATCAAAGTATGTACATATCACCACATACAACCCTGAGATTATTTTTCTGCAGGCATACTTAACAAATCTATAGAATAGTAATTGTAAATAATGGACAACAAACTGAGCAAATGCAGATATAAATAGATTGCAATGAATAACGAGTATGAAATAACAAGATAAAAATATCCTTAAATGGGAGTAGGTATCCCCTTTGGCTAGTTGAGAGGTAGTAGTTGTTCTTTAACCTGGTGGTGCAAGTCCTGAGGCTCCTATACCTTCTACCTGATGGCAGCAGCGAGAAAGAGCATGGCCTGGGTGGTGAGGATCTTTGACAATGGATACTGCTTTCTTACAGCAACGTTTCATGTAGATGTGCTCAATGGTTGGGAGGGTTTTACCCATGATGTACTGGGCCGAATCCACTACCTATTGTAGGATTTTCCACTCAAAAGCATTGGTGTTTCCATACTAGGCCGTAATGCAGCCAGTCAGTACACTTTCCACCACACAGCTATAAATGTTTGCCATAATTTTTGATGACATGCCAAATCTCCACAGATTCCTGAGGGAATAGAGGCGCTGTCACAGCTATCTTGACTATAACTCTTCCCATCTTGTCACCTATAAAAATGTCCTCCTTCTCCAAAAATGAGGGTTCCATTCCTCCACCATTGATGCTGCTCTCACCCGCATCCCCTCCATTACCCAGACATCTACCCTCAGCCCATCTTCCCACTGTATTAACAGTGTTAGAGTTCTTCTTGACTTTGCATACCACCCCACGAGCATTCACATCCACACCTCATATTCTGGTCAGGTAGCCTCCAAACTGATGGCATGATCATTATTTCTCCAAATTTCAGTATTTTTCCCCCTCCCCTCGTCTTCCTTTCCTCACTCTGATTCCCCTCTTATCTTCTTTCTTCTCCTTATCTGCCTATCATCTCCCCCTAGTGCTCCTTCTACTTCCCTTTCTCCCATAGCCCACTCTGCTCCCCTATCAGATTCCTACTTCTTTTTCAGCCCTTTACATTTTCTGTCTATCACTTCCCAGCTTCTCACTTCATCCTCCCTCCCCCACCCACCTTCCCATTCACCTAGCTTCACCTATCACCTTCTAGCTTGTACTCCCTTCCCTCTACTACCTTTTCATTCTGGCTACTTTCCCCTGTCTTTCCAGTCCTGATAGAGGATGTCAGCCTGAAATATCAAGAATTTATTCCGTGCGATAGATGCTGCATGACCTGCCGACTTCTTCCTGCATTTTGTGTGTGTTATCAGGATGTGCTTACTGTTCAACTATGGACGAAAATTTTCAGATGCCATGGCCGAAAATCCTACAATACTCTCTCCATCTTTCTTCCTGTTCAATTCTCCTGCTCCTTAAAACCTTGTTCTTTGACCTAGTCTTTGTTCACCTGAGGTATAACCTCCTCAAGTAGCCCTGTGAGGTTTTGATAATCACTGAAATGTTGTGACTGTGGATAAAGTCACCGGAGAGGTACTGAAGCTGGTGAAAATAGAATTCTTTGTACAGCAAAACGAGCAGCAGGCATCATATTTGAGACACTCTTGGAAGAAGAGGCCTGCCAGACACAATATTACATGCCAATTTTATGTACTAAAGAGGAAAGGTAACAGCGGGACAATTCTATAGTTTCAATGCTTCCTTTGAATTATGTATGATTTTCAAACACGTCCATTTTTTCACCCACACTCTAGACACCCAAAATGAATGTTAATTCCCACTGACTCTGGGCCTCATTCTTGCATATGCAGACACCTGTGTTTCTTTGTGTTTCCTTGTTTGCAATCAACTCCAAAATGCAGCTCCAGGAAGACCATTGTTCAGAGCTGCGTCTTAAATTCAATCTACAATCCATGTTCAGATCTGAAGACTGACTGCTGTTGAAATCAGTATTTGCTATATACTGTACCATAACTCCAGAATATGCCCTAACAATTTAATAATCACTCTGATGAAGCAGCCTTGCACAGTATTGTTTTTAGGAAAGAACTGTCAAAAGAAAGAGCAGAAACAATATTGGAAGATGCATCCCATTGAAGTCTCCCATTGCTTGAAGATTGGAAATGTTTCAGCATCAGAACTATAGTCATAGAGCACTCAATGTGGAAACCTGCCCTTTCACCATTCATCTACATTGATCATCAAGCACCTATGTTCTCTAATCCTACAGTCATCCCTTTTTATTCTTCCTACACTCTCACTAACTCTTGTAGATTCCAACACTCACCAACCCACAAGGGGCAATTTACAGTGTCAAACTAACTTCCCAAGGTACAAGCAACACACATCAAAGTTGCTGGTGAATGCAGCAGGTCAGGCAGCATCTCTGGGAAGAGGTACAGTCTCTTCCAAGAGATGCTGCCTGACCTGCTGTGTTCACCAGCAACTTTGATGTGAGTTGCTTAAATTTCCTCCCAGCATCTGCAGAATTCCTCGTGTTTGCGTTCCCAAGGTACACATGTTTGGGATGTGTGAAGAAATCGCAGGTCTAAGGGAAAACATCAAACTCCACGCAGATATGCCAAAGCAGCGTCACAGATAGATGGTCATAGAATGACCCCCTGATCTCTGATGCTGCAAGGCAGTGCTGTGTTAGCCCGCTCCTTGAGATATTAAGCAAAGCTAACAGAATGTTCCCAACAAGAAGGAAGGCTCTTTTGAAAGGCAATCGATGTTTGTCTGTATCTGTGGAATCTGACACCAATTGTTGATGGTTTTAATCACAGAAAATAACATAAAGGCAGAGTTTCAGAGCTGGGTTTAGTTGGGGAAACTAAAATGCCAAAGCTTCAATTGAGGACAGGCTGCCTTAAGCAGAGTCACCTACAACAGTGTCCATATGTTGAAGGCTGAATATTTGCAGCATTTTTCAGAGCTTTAAGCTTTGCAGCTCTTGTGAACATTAATTGATCGCCTCCTTAGACATGTGATGTGTAACCTTGACTGGGTCCACTCCTACACTATTGACTAATTCAATTAAACTTTGAATCATGAAGAGACTTTAATTGAGACAGGCTGGCTGTGAGGAAGGCTAGGTGCCAAAGTCAAGATGCATTTTAAGTTCAAGATAAAAGAGAACAAAATTTGATGGATTTGGCTTCAGATTCTTCACACTTGTCTTCATGATAACATGCACTCTCCACACAAATTCAAAATTCCAACACTTATACTAGGATTAATAGATAGTTGTTAAAATAAATAATATTCTTCTGCTGCTTGTGTCCTGAAAGAAAGGGCAGTGCGGTTATTAAAATACTGTGCCTTGGCTTTGTGTAAAAGACAGGTTTCAATGTTCTTTCTTTGAATTTTCCTTCCAAGTGTTTCCAGGATCAAGAGGCATATGATCAACAAGTACTGCATGCTCTTATATAATTTATTTATTTGTTGTGATACAGCACAGAATAGGTTCTTCCAACCCCTCGAGCTGCACCACCCTGCAGTCCCCAGATTTAATCTTAGCCTAATCATGGTCAATGTACAGATCAACCTACCAACCGATACATCTTTGGGACGTGGGAGGAAACCGGAGCTCCCAGAGGAAGCTCATGTGGTCACGTGGAGAACGTACAAACTCCTTACAGTCCGCCGCGGGAATTGAACACAGGTCACTGGTACTGTAAAACATTGTGCTTTACTACCATGCTGCCAGAGTAAGCACTTTTCAAAATTAATTGATTGTTTGTCCGTCATATTCAACAATGACAGTTCTGTTGTGTGGTCACAGGTGACTGCCGAGTCCAAGTTGTGAGCAACATAGGCGTCTACAATAAGGACATAAAAACTGTGCTGGATCTGGGAGTGGAGCTGCTACTATTGCTTTCCTTCTTTGTCGGGCAGCGAGATTGTAAAAACACAGCTTTGGTAGACAGGGTTTTTCAAAATACTTCTTTGATTATTCTTCTCTGACTGCAGAACACTTGTGGTTGTGAAAAGCATGACATAAGGAAGTTATATAAATGTCTTCCTTCTCAGGGTAGCATCTAAGAACAGAGGCTAATGTGAACTCCTTGAAATTAGTTGTGAAATGCCACTGACAACAGAGTGAATAGCTAAACAAAGAAGTTATAAAGTCTGTCAAATGCAATTTAAAAATAGAACCACATTCTTATTAAGTGAACGTTGAATGGGAATTAACATGGGGAATTTACCTAAATGTACTAATTGTGCTAAAGAATGTAATAACCAGTTATCTTGAACAACTGTAGAACACGTACCCAAAGTGGTAAATTATGGTAGGCAGTACCAAGATTTTGATCTAACAACAGTACAGGAGACTTTATATTTGGATTATGAAGACACACAGTCCTCTTTTATTGTCATTTAGTAATGCATGCATTAAGAAATGATACAATATTTCCTCTGCTGTGATATCACAAAACACAGGACAGACCAAGACTGAAAAAAACTAACAAAACAACATAATTATAGCATATAGTTACAACAGTGCAACAATACCATAACTTGATGAAGAAGTCCATGAGCACAGTAAAAGTTCAAAGTCTCTCAAATGTCCCATATCTCATGCAGACGGAAGGAGGAAGAAAAACTCTCCCTGCCATACCCAACCAAGGTCTGACTCTGAGGCATCCAAAAACTTCGAGCTCTGATCAGCTCTCGGACACCGAGTACTGAGCGCCATCTCTATCCGAACGATTTGACCTCCATCTCAGTCGCCAACAGCAGGCAAGGCCGGGGATTTTGAGGTCTTCCCTCTGAAAGGTTCCCGACTGTGCAGTAACGACAGCAGCGAACGAGTGTTTCAGAAATTTTTCCAGATGTTCCTCTGTACTTTCACGTCCGTCTCCATCAAATCAGAATTGTCCACGGCCCCTATTTAATGGATACAATATCATTTTTCACCAGAGGGCTGCGATGTTAGGTATGATATACAGCTTTTGAGCAGAGATACTCATGCATGTGAAAACAGCTAGGTGTTGGGTTGCCATTTTAAAGAGGTTTTGCTAAGGAAGCCGTGACAGATGGGGTGGCAAGGTAATGTAGTGGTTAGCACACCATTTTACAGTATCAGTGACCCAGGTTTAATTCCTAGCACTGCTTGTAGGGAACTTGTATCTTCCCCCTATAAATCCATGGGTTTCTTCCCCATGCTCTGGATTCCTCCCACAGTCCAAAGATGTGCTGGTTGATAGGTTAGTTGTTTAATGTAAATTGTCTCGTGACTAGGTTAGGGTTAAATTGGAGGATTGCTGGACAGCGCGGCTTGAAGAGTCGGAAGGGCCTATTCCACACAGTGTCACGAAAAATAAAAATATAAAAAAATAAATTTGCTGCAGATAGTGTATACTGTAGTCAAGGTGCTCTGGTGGTGAGGTGAGTGAATGTTTTAAATGGTTAATGTAAAGCCAAATAAGCTGTTGCTTTACCCTGGATCCTGTCTTAATAGATTGGCACTCATTTGGGCAAATGGGACCATATTAAAGTAACTTCATACATTATAAATATTAAATATGAACAGTAAGATCATAGCAGCAATGTGCCTTTTACTGTGATCATACTGGGTTTGCTGACTGTGAAGTTCTAAACTCAGATGAGGACCTTAAGCATCATCCAATGTAGATAGCCAGAGTACCCTCAGTAAAGGGAGGTTAGACTATAACTATCCAATCTTCAAAGAATAGTTCACTTCCTTGTTTATCCTCCATGCCAAGCTTAGCAGCAATATCCACTACTTGAACCAGAATCAGAATCAGGTTTAATATCACTGAAATATGTCATGGAATTTGTCATTATATGGAAGCAATAAATTGCAATACACGTCGTGGGTCCCCCTCCCTACCAAGAAGAAGACACTTCCAGCTAACAGAGTACTTTAAAACGCAGTTCATTTATTTTCAGTAATAAACATTTAAATCCAAGCAATATTCTTAAAGCACATATAAAACTCACAGAGGATTTCTATCTTATGAAACATTTCTAAATTACAAACCATTTCTAAAGCACAAAGGATTTCCAAAGCACAGGTACAATTCCTGTAAGATAAAAAGACATACCCAAGAGCTGCCGATGAACCAGTCATCTATCATAGAAATCAAAGGCAGAGGAATGGATTCTAGTTCACCCTGTGTTTCTGACATTCTTCTTGATGTTCTTGGCCAGAAGCTGCTGTCTACACTTATGGTGTCTTTCTGTCACTTAGGTGACTTCACACACATGTGGTATTTTTTCAGGTACTTTCTAGCACAAGCAATTTAATAACTTTTATTTAATTAATTAATTGATTTTTATTTAGGGATGCAGTGCAAAATAATCACTTCCGGCCCTTTGAGCCACGATGCCAGCAACCCACCGATTTAACCCTAGCCTAATCAAGGGACAATTTACAATGACCAATTAACCTACTAATTGGCAAGTCTTTAGAGTGTGGGAGGAAGCCTACGCATTCCATGGGGAGGAATACATATTCCTTACAGAAGACGCCAGAGTAGATGTCTGAACTCCAACGCCACAAGCTGTAATAGTGTTGCGCTAACCACTATGCTACTCTGGCGGAGTCCCTGGTATTCATTATTAATGCTGTGAAGCTGACTCCAAATTATTAATAGATTTGCTATTGATATGTTCAACAATATCAATCTGGTCTTTAAGCTACCTTGATCTAAACAACTTAGCCAGTGTTGTCTGTTTTGAAATAAGTCCAATTAAATAACCCATTATCTTATATTGCACTTGTTTAGAAGTCAGCCCAGGTGCTGTGAAGCAACATTCTGTTCTATATACAGTGCTTATTTGCAAAGTTGTCTTTCTAGTTTCAGACTCATTACTGCTTTCCATTTACAATAAGAAATGAAAACTAGCTCCCATTTATGACAAAAAGCAAAACAAAGAATATTAGTTGGAAGTTTAACTTATTCAGAAACAACTTTGATATTTAGAATTGTCAGCCACTGTGTTTGAAAAGCTGAGTGGGACAAAATCATGGCTCCTTTTGGTCCTGTACAGTGAATATCCCATGTTACTTTGTGATACTTGTGCAATCCAAATCTAAAACATTAAAGAAATTACTTTTATCTAGGGCAGAATGATGGTAAATTAGTTAGCAATGTTTCGTCACAGATTTGGGGACTTAGGATTGAGGCTGTCCTAAAAAACTATTTATGTGCAGTTATTGTACAATCTCCCCATTATCACATGCATTCTTCCTGAGTATTCCTGGTTCCATCCATATTCCAAATTCCTGGTGTTAATAGGTGACAGGAAAACCAGGGTGGAGTTTACGGACAAGTTAGAGAGAACAAGATACTGGGAAACAAGTGTGGGAATGGGATGACTCCAAGAGACAGCAGGTACTTGATATGCTGAGTGGCCTCCGTCAACGCAGTTGAAAATATGTTATTCCAATCACAAACAAGAGAAAATCTGCAGATGCTAGAAATCCAAGCAACACACACAGAATGCTGGAGGAACTCAGCAGGCCAAGCAGCATCAATGGAGAAGAGTAAACGGTCAATGTTTTGGGCTGAGACTGTTCATCAGGACTCAAGTTATCCCTTTCACTTCAAAAAGATATGTATATTGCAGAGGGTTAGATTGAGAAGGAGGGTTAAGGCAACTGATCAGAAGATCTGTGGGCCCACAAATTCTATTGCATCACGCAACCTTCACGTAGCTAAGCGATTCAATTTCTATGTAAAAAAATGAAGTTGGTAAAGTTAATAAAGCGTCTACCATATAGATTGCAAAATCCACATTTTTTTCCTTCCAGGTCCTCCAAGAATGAGATGCACTAAACTCACAGTAGTATCTGGGAATCATTGTGCTAGAGAGAATGAATTGGCTCACAGTGTTGCTCAGTTGTTCCTCCAAGGCTCCACTGGCATTCCAATGTCTAACTTCTTGTTTCCGTCTCCTCTGGGGGAATATGCCATTCCTCTGCTTCTGGGTTGAGTTGTGAGTCTGCCATCTGCAACTACTGGGTGGAGTTGCACCAACGTTCTCCGTAACAGAGAAATCTTGCCGTTCCACTGCACTTGAGTCCAGTCCTCCGAGAGCACACTGTAACATTGTGTTTAAAACTTATTTCATTTTCTGCAGACTTATCTCTAAAGCAAACTTGGCCAGCCATCATGCACTTGGCTGTGTCTGTGCAGAAATTCTAATATCGCCATGTTTTCTTTTCTTCAGTGAACACCACTGTTCCACACTGGGATGTTTTCGAGTAAATGATGCCCACTGAGGACTAATTTGTAGAAAATTGCAGCCAAAGGAAGGTTGCTATTTTTGTGAATTTTAGCACATAGTAGACAAGGTGGAAAGTATATTTAGTAAAAGATAGCTTGTTAAAAATAATCAGAAAATACAAGAATGTGAATTTGCATAGCTATGGCTTCACTGATGACTAAAATTGTTATGTCATTTTCAAAGTTATTTTGCAGCAATTTCTCAAGTGATCTGTTCTTTTTTAGGCACATGATGATAAGTCTCTTCTCACATTTATCTTTTTACATAATGTAGCTGCACTTTGTTCAAACAGGATTAGTATCAAGCTTAAAAGGGAATTTGTGCAAATATCATTTGTATGATATGTGTAAGTTAAGATTCTTCATCCAAGTCTACTAATTTAAGTGAGTTTGAACTGTGCATACCTTGGGCAGAATCCTATTCTGATTAATCCATTCTGAAGCTACTGGAACGGTAACTTGATCAGCACAAAACAAATTGGTGCCTATGTGAGTCTATGGAAAGAATCAATTAATGACACAAGTACCTTTGACAGGGGCAGCTTCCAGCATTGTGCCAATGACTGTTTTACATTTTATGAACTCACATCTAATTTGCTCATAGATAAAATCTTTCCTTCTTAACCACATTTAATAAAGGATCATATAAAGTTCCTCTCTAACTACCATTTGAATCATAATTCACATCACACTAAAAAAATGTAACTCACTGTTTTCAGCTTTCAAAATAATACTGCTGAACACATTTCATTTTCTATAAGCAGGCTTGTTACCTTAAAATTAATTAAACATGAAGAAAGTAGTACTGTTACATTCTTCTGAGTGTTCTATTTGTTTGAATCAAGTATTCCCAATCAGATATACAAAGGTTAAAATATTTATGCGTATTGATGGCAGTTATTGATAACAAAATACAGAGCACATGTTTCTGAAACTACTTGCATTTTGAGTTTAAAATATTCGATGTTATTGACTTGTTAAAATGGTTCTTTCTTTATTTGTGCTTCACTTCTGAAGGTATAATGTGAATTAAATGTCCTCCAATTTGCTGCTTTACTAATTAATTAACATAATTTCTAATATCTCAAGGATACCAGTCATCACTGATTGACATTTTTTCAAGGAATTTTTTTTTGTATTTCCCTTATTTCTTTCCAGGCTAAGTGAAATGCACTGTACCTGTTAAACCATATTTGAGACCGCTAATTAGATGGTTATCCTTCCTGTAGATTTTGAATACCAGGAGCTCGTAGAGTAGCATTAGAGACAGGGACGGATGGCATAATGGCAGCCTAGAGAGGTGTGGTGTAAAGTTTTTGCTGGCTGTTTGCTGTGCAGAACCTACTTTCTCCTTGGCATTACTGGGGCTGTGAAGAAACGAGCTCCCAGGGCTGTCATAGCAGCTGCTGAGCGAGCCTCCGGATGGCTATAGATCAAGGGGTGTGACCCATGGTCCAGTGGTGCTGGGACACAGACTAGGGCCTGATCGACCCTGGCTGGGTCGGCTGGGCGAGGATGTCTGATGTTGAAAGAGCCAAAACAGCCAATGACCCCTGGTTACATCACTGATGATGTGTCCCAGTGCATCCTAGGATGTATCTCACATCATGGTAGTCATAATGGAAGAGGTAGGAGTAGAAGTAGGAATAGGCCATTTAACTCACTGAACTTGGTCTGCAATTCAGTAAAGACTGTCGAGGGTTCCCTGCCCTAAACTGCTTAATTCCCTTAATGGTGAAATATCATCATGAATATTTTCAGCAGCTGAGTACCCACAGCACTTTGGATCAAAGAATTCCAAAAAAAATTAGAGCTTTTTAAGTAAAGCAATTTGTCCCTTTTTGAAATAAATGGTTGACCCATTATCCTGAGACTAGACCTTCCGTTTTCAACTCCCACCTTTGTAGTGAGAGTTATTCAGTCCTCTGAGAATGGATGCAGAAATTGCCACTCACATGAAATGACAGGAGCACGTGGTTAAAAAGTGTCCAGCCATTAAATATACAAAATGTTGTAAAACTTCCACTTTTGTATAAAGAAGGGGGAAAAAAGCTCTACATGTATTAAATAAGCAAATTAAAATGGATGCTTAAAATGAGCTGAGTTCAATGGAACCTATTTTAGTTTGAGGAAATGCATATACAGCCCTTGTTTTTGCAAGCAAGTAGCTTTTCCCAGATGGTCAGAAAAAAAGTTTTTTTTATTATTTTTTATCAGAAATTGCAAACCATTGCTTTTGGGTAAAGCTCCACATAAAAGGTAATTTCCCTATCAAAATGAAAAACGGAAGTTAGTAAGGTAATGATTTAATTTATCGTTAGGAATAATTACTGTCTAGCTGGAGGCTACCTCTACACTCATTTGAAAGGGAAAGCATTCAGACTGTATTTATCTGTTTAATTGTTCTGAATAGTCAACAAATGCCCAATTGTGTATGTGAAACTACATTAAAAATACATTTTATCTTGAAAGGTTTACATAGATTTTACTGTGGTAACATAAAGCATAGATAAGCACAGATAGAGCGAGCTGATGTGGAGGGTAATGTGCAAGAGCATTTCTGTAAAATTGTGAAGGCACCTTTAAATTTCACTGTAGTGAACGAATATTGTTAAAATTGTAACTTTATATATTACCAGGAGCTATTTTTAAAATATATGATCTCATGGGTTATGCTAAAGCATTATATATTTATAATGCTCATGTCAAATGGACTGCCTTAAAACACTGACACTTGCACAACCTATATCTGCTTCCTTACTATTCTTTATGTATTGCCAGCCTTAACACTGCAAGATTTGGTTGAGAGTTCAACCCCAAAGGGACTCTATCCAGTTTAGAGAAAGATGCCTTGAAATCAATACAGTCCCTCCACGGTTTTATATGAGGGTCTGTCCTGAGTCAGTTCATATACCTGGAGGTGTTGAATTACCTGCTGGAAGCCCAGGCTGCCTTTTGATTAATAGCTTGGACCTGCAGGAGAGCTGCATTAGCTGTAAACCAGCTCTATGCAAATCTCCTGTGTTGTAGCCTCAAACAAACCCACCAGTGCAAAGACAAGTGCCTTTTGATCTGGTTTCCAATTGCATATGCATTTCCAGTAATATTTCACACAACAATCCTGTACTGACTGCAAAATCAGTGATAATATTGAAATGTTTGCGCGGAAAATTATGTTTGAAGCCTGTTCACCAGTTTTTAAATATATAATCACTTTGAGTGGAAAAAGAAATAACTTCAGTTATGGGGTCAAAAGGAAAGTAATTTTTATTTAATTAATTGCATTTCTTAAAAATAGCTTTGCCTATATAATCTGATATAATTTTGTTTTATCTCTTTATGTTCAATTGTTGCTTTTGTTTTACTGAAAAGATGGGTCAAGTTATGCATCCTAATTTACATTAATTAATTCTCAAAACTGTGAAGATCAGCATTTCTGGTACATATCCAGCCACCTCGTGGTAAAAACGAACATTGGCTTGCTTGGTTTCATGCTGTTTCACCAGAGTGGATTACAAATATTCAAATTACATTTATTATCAAAGTATGCAGGCAGTGTACAACCCTGAGTTTCATCTCTCCCACAAACAACCATGAAACAAAGATAATACCCATGTTATAGTTACAGTTACAATCTCCATTCCATACTCAACTGAGGCAGTGGCTGGAAAGCTAAAGAATTCCTCATTGCCTCTGTATTGTGAGGAGGAGCAGATCAGCCATAGCTATTGATTAGTTTTAGGTGAATAGAACATAGAATATAGACCATGGCAGCACAGTACAGGCCCTTCAGCCTATGATGTTATACTGATCTTTTAACTTACTCTAAGATCAATCTAACCTTTCCTTCCTTCATAGCCTTCCATTTCCCTATCAAATAGTTTCTTAAATGACGCTATTTCATTTGTTTCTACCACCACCCCTGGCAGGGAATTCCAGATACTTACCACTCTCTGTGTAAAAGAAGACTTTCTCCTTCTATTTTCCTCCAATTACCTCAAAATGATTAGCCACTTCCAACAAAAATCTTGCTGAAATGTGCAGACTTTTCACTATAGTCTATTAACGTTCACTTCATTATAATAGTGGGAAACTTAGACGTGGTATCAGGAAGTATTTTGCAGTACAAAACTGTAATTTCTTAGTGCTTCATGAAGATCTGGCAGAAGGTTTGAACCTAGTCCCTGCCATCTTTAGTAATGTTGTTGTGGAAAATTTTACTAATGACTTAAAAGAAATTAACTACAATGGTTATGGTAATACATTTTCCTATTGAATTTCATACATAATAGAGTATGGTAATGCTTGAAATCACACCCAACATTTATGACCTGCAATAGATGCCCATTTTAAACCCTTTCTTATTCTTTGATTTTTTTTCTTTTCTGAAATTACTGTAGTGTTGCTGCTGAGAAGACTATATTTTCCATTTCTTATAAATAGCCACAAGAAATGTATTAATTATCCTCATGGAATTTAATGCGCCAAGTGCTTTAACCTTTTAGGTTTTAAACTCCTGCATAACAAGGCATATCCATGGTAGCAAATGTGATTTATGACACGAATGTTTAATTTGTGTTGTTTAAGACATTACCGAGCTATCTGCATACATTTAAATTCACCCGCAACACTTTTTTTTCTGACTCTAGACAGTTATTTAATATTCAAGGATGATTTTGTCCACATACATTTTGCTTTGTGTCACCTCAGATTAAATTATTACTGTTTCCTTCCTTTGTAGCAGGCCCCAGGCTGTTATTTACAAGAATCAATGAAACGGTAATGAAAATCCATTTTTCATACTATCAGCTGGGTTCTACCTTGATTTAGTTAGCTTTATCTACTCAAGCTATTCTTTATGTACAAATGTCAAATCATAAAGGAACGGAGAGTGGTGTAAGAGTTAAATTTTAATAGGGAAAATATATTTCACCATTCCATTTAGACAAAGGACTTGTAATTATGCTTTAGTTTAAGTAAGACCAAACAAATTTGCTGAAAATTACTCATTCAAGAAATGATTTTCCTTTCTCAGAGCGAATACCTTGATAGGCAATACAGTGATCCTGATTTGGAGTGTGACCTTTGAAAACTCTCTCTGGCTTGATTAAAGATGTATTAAATTTGTTTAAATAAACCTTGTTGTAATGGCACATCATTTGTAAGAAGCTATTAGGGCCTGGAAATTGTGCTGGTGTATTTGCATTAAAATGTGCCCTGCTAAAATTGAGGATCACATTGAATGAGCTGCTATGCGATGGTGACACTTTCATAATTTCTCCAGTGACAAAAGCAGATGAAACTTTATGTTGAGCAGGGTGAGGGGAGGGGGATGGGGAACTGCCTAACAGCACTGGAGTTTTATAGCTCACTATTGAGGGAGCACATTGGCAGTTTTCTGTGTTCCTCTGACAGCTATCTGTTCAACAGCAATATATTTATTGCAATCCTGGAGTTGTTTTGCTCAGCGTTTCTCAGTAAGATATACCCTTTGCATTTATGATCCAAGAACTCAGAAATATGACGTAGAAATGATCTTTTTAAGCCATCACATTATTTGCAAGATAATTGTACATAGCATCTCCATTATGCAAAGCTATTTCAGGGAATAGTTTTGCAACTTAAATTCTTTTCCTACTGGGGATTTCTAGAGGTCACACCTGAGACTTTAAAAAAAAATTCAGATGTAATATTGTTAAGGTTAAGCCAGCCAGTGTAGTGGCATCCGCACCAGACTTTGAGGCGAGTGGTTCCGGGTTCGAATCAGGCCAGCACACTTTCCAACTGTGCCAGGTTGACTGTTGAATTAGAAACACGATCTTGTAAAAAGCAGACAGAAGTGCAAACAAAATGGCAATGTTGCCGCCTGATATGCCACAAAGTGCAGAAAGGAAAAACAACAAACTGTTAAGGTTGCATTCTCCTTCAACATTGTCGGCAACTTGATGACTGAAACTCAGAAGGCAGGTGGTCAGAGCAGTATTGGATATTCCTGTGATGCATCTCACCATCAAGGACCCCCACCACCAGGCCATGCTGCTGCCATCTGGGGAATGGTACCGCAGCATAGAAGCCAGGACCAACAGGCTCCAGGCCATCAGACTGATTACAATTGTAGTTCTCTGTTATATTGACTGTCCTGTGGTACTTACTATTTATTACAAATTACTATAAATAGCACATTGCACATTTAGACAGAGACATAACTTAAAGAGTTTTACTCCTCATGAATATGAAGGATGTAAGTAATAAAGTCAATTCAATTCAATTTTCACTACTACCATCAAGCAGGAGGTACAGCAACCTTGGGTCCCACACCAACAATTCAGGAACAATTATAACCCTTCAGCCATCAGGCTCTGGAACCAGCATCAACAACTTCACTCACCTCAACACTGAACAGACTCCACAACTTATGGACTCACTTTCAAGGACCCTACAATCCATGTTCTCCATATTAATTAATTACTAATTTTTATTTACATGATTTGTCTTTACTTGCACGTTGTTCATTTGTCAGTCCTTATTAATGCATAGTTTTTTATAAATTCTATTATGCTTCTTTACTTTGCAGTAAATGCCTGCAAGAAAATGAATCTCAAGATAGTATATGGTGACGTTTGATTATGTTGACTATAACTTACTTTGACTTTGAAATTATTAGTTACCCTTGAAAAGGGGAAAGTGAGCCTTTGTTTTGAGCAGCGGCGGTCTATGCAATGAAGTTAAGTGGTTCTGCCCAAACATCACTGAAGGAAAGGTTGCATATGCTCAAGTCCGAATGATGTATTCATCTGGAGGTGATACTTCCTTATGTTTGATGACTTTGTACTCTAAATGAGTGTTTCAAGCAAGGCAAGCATTTGGTGCCCTCAAGATCAAAGTCTTGAGATGACTTCTTAAACTGATGAAGATCATCTGAGGAAAGTATTCCGACTATGCTGCTGGATGAAAAGTGCAAGGATTTAGACCCAGGATGGGTTATGACCTGGATGAGAATCTATAGTGGTGGTTTTCCCAAATAATACAGAAAGATTGGGAATTAGCTTTATTTCTCACATGTACATTGAAACATGCAGTGAAATATCTTGTTTTGTGTCGAGTTAAATCAAGGAAGGTTGTGCTGGAAAGCCCACAGGTGCCATCACGCCTCCATTACATAGCATTACCACAACTCTCTAGCCCTAAGCGTAGGTCTTTGAAATGTGGGAGGAAATTGAAGCACCCAGAGGAAACCCATGTGGTCACAGGAAGAATGCCAGAACTCCTTACAAAAATGGCAGGGATCAAAACCCAATCTCACCGCTGACACTGTAAAGTGTTCCGTTAACCGCTACACTACCGTCCCGCCCCCAAGTAATGGCATGAGCTTGCAGGTTTGGTAGGTAGTTATGAGGATTTGATGAATACATCACTACCTTTAATTGTCGCTTGAAATTTGTCGGCACAAAGTATCTGTTTGAGGTAATGATTTGTGTGGGCATGTGGCCAAGTGGTTAAGGCATTCGACTAGCAATCTGAAGGTCGTGAGTTCGAGCCCCAGCCAAGGCAGCATGTTGTGTCTTTGAGCAATGAACTTAATCACACAGTGCTCTGCGACGACACTGGTGCCAAGCTGTATGGGTCCTAATGGCCTTCCCTTGGACGACATCAGTGTCGTGGAGAAGGGAGACTTGCAGCATGGGCAACTGCTGGTCTTCCATACAACCTTGCCCAGGCCTGCGCCCTGGAGAGTGAAGACTTTCCAGGCTCAGATCCATGGTCTCGCAAGACTAACGGATGCCTTTATTTAAGGTAATGATTTAGTTTGATTAGATTAGATTATGAAAACACTCAGTTCTCTTTTATTGTCATTTAGAAATGCACACATGCATTAAGAAATGATACAATGTTCCTCCAGAGTGATATCACAGAAAACAGAACAAACCAAAGACTAACACTGACAGAGCCACATAATTATAACATATAGTTACAGCAGTGCAAAACAATACCATAATTTGATAAAGAACAGACCATGGGCACGGTAAAAAAAAAGTCTGAAGTCCCGATCAACTCCCGAGTCCCTGATAGCAAGCGGCAAAAGGGAGAAATTCCCTGTCATAAACCTCCAAAGCACCGACAACTGCCGATACCTTGGAAGCAGACAACCACAGCTGACACCGAGTCCGTCCATCCAAAAACTTCGAGCCTCTGATAAATATTAAGTAGTGACATTGAAACAGAATGAGCAGAAAATCATCAATTTAAAAAAAAAATCCCTCCCTTCCTTCTTTTTCTATTCCCCATACTGGCCTCTTACCTCATCTCACCAACCCATCAGCTGTCCTTGGTGCCCTTCCTCCCTCCCTCCCTTTTTCCTATGGTCCACCCTCCTTTACTATCAGATTCCTTCCTCTCCAGCCCTTTACCTTTCCCACCCACCTGGTTTCACCAATCACCTTCTAGCTATCCTCCTTCCACTTCCCCCACCTTGCTATATTAGCATTTTCCACCTTCCTTTTCAGTCCTGAAGAAGGGTCTTGACCCGAAATGTTGACTGTTTATTCTTTTCCATAGATGCTGCCTGATCTGCTGAGTTCCTCCAGCATTTTGTGTGTGTTGATCTGAAAGTTCAGCTGTGTTGACTGATATTGGTACAAGAAATTGTCAAGATCAGTTTATGGTCAAATTTTCCTTTCCGTAAAACTTTGGCTTTCTCAGTCTGATGAAAGAAATGTGATCATTTGCTAGTTTGATTTTTCAGTGAGCCATAGAAAGACGGCATCCATTTACAAGCCATGAGCAATGTAGTCACAAGTGAGTTATGACAATCTTCCACATGAATGGAAAGACACCTGGAACTCGCAGGTCACAGATGACATCCTTTTTTTGTTACATTACACCACATGGGAAATATGATATAATGCCAAAATATAGTACTGTGCAGAAGTCTTAGGCTCCCTAGCTATATATTTAAGCCTAAGAGATTTGCACATGACTGTAGAAATTTTATGTATTGCACTGTACTGCTGCCATCAGAAACCTGTCCCACACCCCACCCGTGGTGCACCACCCTTGCCAGTCCCAACAGCCTTCGCTCTCGCCAGATTAACAAACTTGCTTTCTGCTTCATGTTGACGAATACAGTCCTGTGCAAAAGTCTTAGGCAACTTAGTTATATATATGTACCCAAGATGTTTGCACAGGACTATATAATAAGATGATTTTAATTTGAATAACTGCAAACGAAGATACAAAGATTATCTTCTTCAAAATTAAAACTAAATTTGAAAGCTTACAGCCTGATTATCAAATGGTACAGCTTCACACTTTATCTGCTGTGGCTTGAACTTGACGGCTTTTGATAGAGTAAGTAAGGAGAAACATTCTGTAGGAAAGATTAATTGTACAATGGTACTGGAAAGTTTGTGAACCCAGTATAATTTTCTCTGTTTCTGCATAAAAATGACTTAAAATGTGATCAGATCTTTATGTAAGTCCAAAAATTAGGTAAAGCAGGTCAGAACCAGAATCAGAATCAGGTTTATTATCACCGGCATGTGACATGAAATTTGTTAACTTAGCAGCAGCAGTTCAATGCAATACATAATCTAGCAGAAAGGGAGAGAGAAAAAAAAATAAAGAAAATTAATAAATAAACAAGTAAATCAATTGCATATATTGAATAGATTATTAAAAATGTGCAAAAACAGAAATACTGCATATTAAATAAATAACACAAAATATTATATTTGTTCATTTATTTATTGAGGAAACTTATCCAATATCACATGTATTTGTTGGAAAAAGTATGCAAACCTCTTGGGTAATGCCTTCTGCAAGTCAGATTGGAGGTGTGGATTGCAGAGGTGCCCTACCCTATAAAAAAAAGAGACAGGTTACTGACAGAGCCTGCTCTTCTCAAGAAAGATCAGTTAATCTGCACTGTGCCTCAAACAAAACAACTTTCAGAGGACCTTAGAAGAAGAACTGTAGGGATGCATGAATTTGGAAAATGCAACAGAAACATTTCTAAAGACATGAGTGTTCATCAGTCCACAGTAAGGGAATTGTCTACAAGTGGGGGAAAATAAGTACTGTTGCTACTCTCACCAGAAGTGGGCATCCTGCAAAGATCACACCAAGAACACAACGTGCAATGCTGAGGAGGTGAAAAAGAATCCAAGGGTAACAGCAAAAGACCTGCAGAAATCTCTAGAACTTGCTAAAATCTCTGTTCATGTGTCCACTATAAGAAATACACTGAACAAAAATGGTGTTCATGAAGAAGTAGTAGAGCTACTAGGACTTGATGTTTCAATCCCTATGGTAAGTCGGCACTCTCGATATTGGCAGTGGGCTTGGAATGGTGACAAGGGGGGAGGGTAGGTATGTCATCGGGGTCATCAGGTGTGCACCCTCTTTCTTTGTGTTTCATTGATAAGTCCACGATGTCTCCAGAGGGCTCAACGGTGCTACCTGGCATCCCAGATACACCCTCTCAGTTCCATACCCTCCTGTCTTCATCTTGCAGCCCAGTCGTTGTCTTTCCTTTTAATCCAAATCCAATTGCTGCTTTGTTCTGCTGTATTTGACAAGGACTTGATTGCTTGTTGGAGGGAGTGACCCCTCACCCCCATTTTCTTCAATAGACTGGTCGTAGATGTAGCAACAAATCCCCTGCATCCCACTTCTACAGGGAAAATCTTGGTCTTCCAGCCATTCTGGGCAGCTTCAGTTGCCAGTTCAGAGTACCTGGTCTTTTTCCTCTCATAAGCTTCTTCGACACAATCTTCCCATGGTACTGTCAATTCCACAACATATGCCAGCTTGGCTGTTGTGGGCCACAGCAACATGTCTGGCTGGAGTGTTGTAGCCGCAATGTCTGGGGGAAACACAAACTTTTTTCCCAAGTCCACGTCCATTTTCCAATCCCGAGCAACCAGCAGAATGCTTACATCTTTTGTTGTTATATGGCGCTCTGGAGGTTGGCCTGCTGGTACAAATCGTGTGATGTGGACATTTCTTGCTGATGTTTGTGGGAGAGCATTTGTGGTGATTCGCCTCTGTTCCAAGATTGATGCCAGCTGTCTGAGAACCCGGTTATGCCACCAAGTGTACTGCCCCTGGGTGAGGCTCGTGGTGCATCCTGTTAAAATGTGCCTTAGTGATCCAGGTGTTTGACAAAGAAAGCAAGCGGGGTCTTCTCCCCACCACTGGTTCAGGTTCTGGAGTGTGGGTAGGAGGTGATAAGTGGCTCTGATGACAAAACTTAGCTGAGATCCCTCCATCTCCCAGATGTCACGCCAGCTAAGTTTCCTCTTTTCCAGGCTCTCCCAATTAGTCCTTTGGCTCTGTTTGATTACTGAGACGGCCCTGGTGTGTCGCTCTGCCTCCTCCTGTCTTCTTAACTCCTCCACCACGAGCCATCTCTTCTGCACTGATGTTACCTTGTGCCACTGAGGAGCTTTTGGGACGAGCCCGAGACTGGCTCTCCCATGTTGGACTTGGCCAACCACATCGCTGAAGCGAAGAGCAGACTTAGCACTCTGAATGGCTTCAGATGGGGACCACTTCCTCCCCATTGCTACACGGGGGGCCGCTGTTCGAATAACAGTATCTTCAGATTCAGTGAGGGTCATGACCAACCTTGCTTTGGTGCATTTGAATTCTTCCACAAGACTTGCAATTGGTAATTCCAATTTGCTATTCCTGTACAGTCCAACAGGACTTAAGCATCGTGGAAGTCGAAGCCACTGTTTTACATGTGTGCTGATCATTCTTTCGAGCTTTTCAATTGTGCTGATGGGGATTTCATACACTGTTAAAGGCCACGTGAGTCTTGGGAATATGCCGAACTGGAAGCATCACAGTTTGAGTTTTCCTGGCAGCCAGGTCTTGTTGATGTGAGCTATGCACATGATGGTATCCTTTTTTAAGTTGTTTAAACTGCACAGTGTCCTTGAGCTTAGCATCATACCATCAGCCCAAGCTCTTCACTAGCATTTCTGAAACAGTTGGGACAGGTGTCCTGTCAATATGAAAGCTTTTATCCGTGACTTGACCTTTGACAATGGAGATGCGTCTGCACGTGTTGGGTTTGATCTTCATCCTTGCCCATGTGATGTTTTGATGAAGCTTTTCCAGACGTCCCTTGGTGCAGGGGACAGTGTCGTCAGTATTGTTATAGCATCCATATAGGTTCGTATCGGTGGTAACTGTTGACCAAACTGTAGCCCTTTTCCTCCCACAACCCATTTTGAGGCTCTGATAATGAGCTCCATTGCCATAGTGAAGGCCAGTGGGGAGACGGTGCACCCCGCCATGATGCCTACTTCCAGTGGTTGCCACGCTGTAGTGAACTCTGATGTTGTAAGACGGGAAACCACTGCTCTCTAAAAATAATACTGCACATCTCAAGTTGGCAAAAGACCACCTGGATTTTCTACGTTTCTTTTGGGACAATGTTCTGTCAACAGATGAGACAAACTTTTTGGCAGAAATGCACATTGCTATTTTTGGAGGATAAAGGGCACTGCACACTAACACCAGAACCCTATCTCAACTGTGAAGCACGATGGAAAGAATATCATAGTTCGCGGCTGCTTTGCTGCTTCAGGGCCTGGACAGCTTGCAATCATTGAGGGAACAACAAATTCAAAACTTAATCAAGACATTTTACAGGAGAATGTCAAGGTAGCAGTCCATCTCCTGAGGCTTAATAGATGTTGGATAATGCAACAAGACAATGATCTGAAAGGCAAGAGTAAATCAACAACAGGACGGTTTAAAAAGAAGAAAATTTGTGCTTTGGAATGGCCAAGTCGAAGTCCCAACCTCAATCCTATAAAAATGTTGTGAAAGGACAAAGCAAGCAATTAATGCAAGGAAGCCCACCAACGTCCCAGAGTTGAAGCAGTTTTGTAAAGAGGGATACACTAAAATTCCTCCAAGCTGATGTGCAGGGCTGATCAACAGTTACCGGAAACATTTGTTTTGAAGTTATTGCTGTACAAGGGCATGGGGTCACACCAGTTACTGAAAGCAGAGGTTCACATACTTTTTCCAAAAAAATACATGTAATATCGGATCAATCTTCTCAATAAATAAATGAACAAATAAAATGTTTTACTGTTATTTATTTAATTGGGCTCTCTATCTGGTTTTCGGACTTGCATAATGATCTGATCACATTTTAGGTCATATTTATGCAAAAATAGAGAAAATTCTACAGGGTTCACAAACTTTCTAGCACCACTGTATATGGCAAAACAAATAGGTAGGATGAGAAAGTGTTATAGAAGTGTAATAATTGTAATATAATATTCTTGTGTCACTACCTAAAAGACAAGTGTGAAGAGTAGTGTTAATAATTTGCAAAGCATCATTGAATAATACTTGAAGCAAGAGATTTAGAGGGTTTCTGAACAAATACCATAAGACATAGGATCAGAATTAGGCATTTTGTCCCATTGAGTCTGATTTGCCATTTCATCATGGCTGATCCATTTCCTGCTCAACCCCATTCTCCTGCCTTCTTCCAATAACCTTTCACACCCTGACTGATCAATACGCACCTCTTTTCAAGTTACTTCAGAGCATAGTGGAATGAATTATCTTCTTTGGAGCGGCATCATTCTTGTTAGTATAGCAGTTTGGCTGGGACATTTGGCATGGAAAAAAGCCCATGCTGCTGTTTATACTCCACACAAGCCTCACCCTTACCCCATTCCTCCGTCCTGATGTGAATCTAGCTGTGCAATAACTCTGAACACAGGATTTTAAATAGGAAATGCTGGAAATACTCAACAATTCAAACAGTATCAGTGAAGAACAAAACAGGATGAATATTTCACTTCAGTGAGCTTTTATTCATCTCGAAGCTTAATCAACATTTCAGTTTTCTTGTTTTCTTCTCTTCTAATATTCCAAATTAATTTTCATTCTAAGAAACAGAAGTCATTTCATGAAGTAATAGAGCTGTATAACACAGAAACAGGCCCTTTAACATACCTGTAATGACTTTTCTGTCCCTCTACACTAATACCCATCTGGGATCCATTTCCTTTTACACCTTGCCTATCAAGTGCCTGTTAAACATAATGATTGTACTTGAATTCATTGTATCCTCTAGCAGCAAATTACAGATATCAACCATTCTTTGTATGAATAGAGACCTACTCCCAAACTCTGTTTTGAACATAGAGCAGAGAATATAAAGCAACATAGTACAGAAACAGAGTCCTCGGCCTCCAACGCCAGTCCATCTAAACTTCTGTGCTGGTCATAATGCCATTCTAAACTAATCCCATCTCTATCCCTCCTACCACTGTCTGTTTGTAACCCTGTATAATTCAGTATAAATGCTGCTATTGTGTCTGTATTCACCCCTTCAAATGGCAGCACTTTCCAGGCATGTATTACTCCCTGTGTGGAAAAGAAATGCTCCTCAAATCTCCTTCAAGCTTTCTTGTCTCCCATTATTTCCATCCTCCCTGGAATATGACATTTACATCCTGAGAAAAGACACCAACTAACCACCTTATTTTTGCCTGTCCTTATTTGAAAGGCTTCCGTCAAACAATAAACCGAAGCCTCCGAATTTTTTATACTTCTATCAATTTATATAACCAAGCTTCCAATGCTATAAAAGGAACAAAGCAAATTGGAACAACCTTTGCTTTAGCTAATATTCTCTAGTTCAAGGAACATTCTGGTGAAATTCTCTCGCTCTCTCTCCAAAGTCTCCACATCCTTCCTGCAGTGCGGTGACTAGAATTGCACATAATATTCTAAATGTAGACTAACCCAAGTTTTGTTCAGCTGTAACGTGACTTCCCAGCTTTTATACTCAATGCCCTGACCATTATAATGTTATTTACCATACTATCTATCTAGGTTTCAGTAAACTTTGCACTTGAACTGTAGGTTCCTCTGTTCATTGGTATTCCTGAGAGTTCTACCATTTACTATGTGTGTTCCTCCCTCTTTGACTAATGAGATGCACCACACCCTTCCGTAGCATTGGAAAATCTTCCTTTCAATCTTTAACACTGCCAATATTCATACTATTTGCCAGCTTACTGATTATATCTTCTATATTCATATCCATATCTTTAATACATCTCACAAACAGCAAATAGCTCAGCATTGATCCCTGTGGTGCATCACTGGTCACAAACTTCCTATCAGTAAAGTCTCCTCCTACCAGTACCCCCTACCTCCTAACACAAAATTATTTTTGGGTCCAATTTGCCATCTTGGATCCCATGTGGTTTAACTTCCCGGATCAGTCTACGATGTGGCATTTTGTCAAATGCTTTACTCAAATCCACCTAGACTGTTAGCAAGTATTCTGGAGTTATAGCAGATGTTAATTCAAACAATAACTAGTTTTCAGTTCTTATATTAAATATAAATATTGTAAGTTCAGGAAGCTTGCAAATAGTCATCTGTTTTTATTGTAAGTTACTAACAATAAACTGAAGTTAAAAGCTCACAGACTAAGAGATGTAGTTTCCAAAATAGTGACTATAAGATGTTTCTATATGCTTGAGCCAAACATCATGCCCATGGGGTTGTATTAATTGGCCTGCATAAAACCCAGCAACATAAGTTATATGCACCACTGTGACTTGATTTCAAGGTGGCAGACCAGACTGATGTTGTCACTTAACATATCAAACATGGTCCCAGGTATAAGCAGTCAGTATTTTTATTTTGTGTATTCAGGATATTTGTGTACTTAAAGACAGCCCCGAATCTTTCTCCGAAGTAATTCAGAAAAGTAGTCTTCAGAGACTTTTAGACTGTTTTTGTGAATTACTTTGTGATTCCGTTCCTGCAGCTGCCTGTTAGGAGTTTGTAAGTTCTCCTCATGATCATGTGGATTTCCTCCAGGCACTCTGGTTTCCCGCCACAGTCCAAAGATGTACAATTGATCATTGTAAATTGTACCGTGAGTAGGCTAAGGTTAAATCAGGGGGTGCTGACCAGCCTGGATCACAAGGCTGGAAGGGCCTATTTCGCGCCGTATCTCAATAAATACATAAATAAATTGAAGGACATGTTCCTGGGCTGTACTATTCCATGTCCTCTGGTGATAGATATAATTGCTCATGGTTATGATACATTCCTTGTGTATGTTATAGATAATCAGTGATGACATAATTCTTGGGAATCTCCACTATATTTTTGAATTGTTTTCTTCTCTGTAACTGCTAGACAATCATTTTCCATCATCCCCTTCACATTTTTTTCTCCAAATCCACAACAAAGGAACCTTCCTCTTCTCCTGCTGTAACAAGAACCTTGCTCTTAAATTGTCTTGTCCTGCACCAAGACAATATGCTAGTGGTCACTAATGTTCCGTATTCAATTGGAAAACATAAATAACATCTCTGAGGTTCAAGGATTCAAAGTACATTTATTATCAAAGTATGGATGCAGTATACAACCCTGAGATTTGTCTTTCCCCAGAGAGCCGCAAAACAAAGAAAGCCATGGCACCTGTTCAATTAAAAACATCAAAACCCCCTCCTCTCAAGTACCCAAAAAAAGTGCAAACAGCAAATAAAAACAAAAAACACAAAATCAGAAGTCCAGGCGTATTCAGTAAACCCATTTCTAGTTCAACCTAGAGAGAGAGAGAGAGAGAGAGAGGGAGAGACCATCACACATAGGCAGAATGAGCCAGAGGACAGTAGATGACGCTTGATTCTTTTCATAGCCTTGCTTCCTTGTGGTCGCCTCTTAGGTCTGACGCGGAGCTTCATTTTGGAGACAATGAGCCTGTGATCCGTCCGGCAGTCAGCACCACACATGGCCTTGGTCACTCTGACATCCTGTCTGTCTTTTCTCCTGACAATGACATAGTCGATAAGATGCCAATACTTAGAGCGGGAGTGCATCCAGGAGGCCTTGTTACGGGTAGGCTGGCGGAAAGTTGTGTTGGTGAGGAGCTGGTCGTGTGCTGCACAGGTCTTCAGTAAGAGTAGGCCATTACTGTTACACTTGCCCACTCCATGACTCCCAATGATTCCATGCCAGGCTGCAGAGCTGCAACCTACTATTGCACTGAAGTCACCGAGCAAGATCAGCTTGTCGGCGCTACTCACTGCTGATAGTAGAGCATTTAGTTCTTCATAGAACCTGTCTTTTGTCTCATCCAGGTTGGTCGTTGTGGGGGCATAGGTGCTAATCAGGGTGGCTTGACTTCTGTTCTGTAGAGGAAGCTGTAGTGTCATGAGCTGGTCATTCACGCCCTTGGGGAGATTGACAAGTTTCCGAACAAGGTGATTCCTGACTGCAAATCCAACTCCAGCATCATGACGCTCATCGCTGCTGTGACCGCTCCAGAAAAAAGTGTATCCACCTCCAGTTTCAGTCAGCTGACCTCCATTGGCAAGACAAGTCTCACTCAATGTTGTATCTTGCAAGCTCTCTGGCAACTAAGGCTGTTCTTCTATCTGGTCTGTTTGCTGTAGGGTTGTCCAATAGCATGCGTACGTTCCAAGTGTCAATAGTGAGTGGTGTCACCTTGCGTTTTGTTGTGTTTGTTCGACCTCCAAGATAGGATCCCTGCCAGCTGCAGTAAACTGACCAGGGTGTAATGAAGCAGGCAATGTTTAGGGCACCTTTTCTAGCCCCTTCCTCATACTACGGAGGTGAGCAGTGCATTCCTAAAGAGGGCTGCTCAGTCGCACAGGTAGACACAGAGTTTCACTGCTGCTTCGGTCAACGAAAAGTGACCATTAGACCTGAGCCGCCTGTGTGCAGGTCAGTGACTACAGCTCCCAGTGTATCCACACCTGCTGCTTCTTCGCTCGCCCATCGCCACAGGACTTCAAAGGTTGAGGGTGATGATGATGGTGTCTAGACTAGCGCTTGATTTGGATTTAAGTGGGGGAGAGTTGCGTAGCGTCAGCCTCACTCTTTTCCCAATTCCATCTGGATCCAGTGGCAAGACAAGAGTTGAGATGGCTGGAGATGGGATTGGGTGCAGTGGATGACCAGAACATCTTCTGTGTCTTGTCCTGCTCTACGCGTTCCATGACGCTTACAGAGACCACCTTCTTGACCGTTGGACCTTCCATTGGTCTCGTCCACTCAATCAGCCGAAATCTGTCTTCACATGCTGAGATAGACAACTCCCTATCTCACCGAGGGTTTGAGACCCGTTGGCTACCCTCACCTGGTTTAGCCAGCTTGTCAAAGCCATTGCCTGGGGTGTGGCCGCTGTCGCATGCAAACAGCTACGGGGAGCCACAGGTGAGAGCTGAGTGCCAGGTGGGGACCAAAGGTGGACAAACCTCCCTGAAAAGGACACGACATGTACCCCCACCAGAGGTGCTACCCCTCCCTGACGCCGCTAAACATCCACTCAAGCATCGATAACTTTAATCTTCCTCGACACTTTAATCAGTGAGATTGGTCAGAAATGGTGTCGATCATCTGGCTTGCACCCCATCTTCAGGCTTCTTGGCCTTGTGGCCGCACACCTCACAGAACACCCTTTAAGGCAGCAAAGGGCCAAACCACTCAATCAGCCTGAAGACACACCACCAAAATGTAGATCACAGGCTCCAACATTAGCAGAAATACAGTGGATAGAAAAGGAAGATGGTAAAGAAATGAAAGAAGTAGGTTCGTGAATGGCCTGGAGGATGTCACCCTTGTTCGCGTTGATCACTGGCACCAGCTTCTTCCAGAGGAACCACCTCCTACTGCTAAAAGAGATAATATGAAGCAAGTTGACTGCCTCTGCAAAAGACAGTTAAATGGAGTGAAAACATTCTATATTCTTCAGCTAATAAGCAAATTTGATTACAATTATCATAGACAGTCACACTAGCAGAATTTAGTATATACATTGGTTGAATGTGTTGCAGTAGTCTAAGTCCATTTTTTATTGTGAACCCATGTGCATAGGTGGTCTAAACTAATTTAAGTGCATGTTATCTACTTCAAAGGAGTCAATACTTGATTATGTGCCAACGCGTGTTGATGATGGAGGGGCCAGAGTCATCCTGGATGGATACATCAGTTGCACAAATTAGGTCAATACAAAATGCTTTTTCAGATGGCTGTAGGGAATGTATTGGTTCAGTTTCTAAAGGTTTATCACCTTCTAAGAAATGAACAACTTCAAAGGTATCCTTGTCATTGTGAGGGTATTATTGACTGGCTATGGATTGCAAGGACTGCAGGAGATTCAATTGCAGATCAAATAGAGTCTTTCTTCAGGGTTCACTTGAGCTTTTCGTCAATATTTATTAATGATCATCTGTGACCATCACTCTCCTCCCCTTTCTCTACTTTTTAATAATACAGAATATGTAGAACATAAGCCAAGTGGACTTTAGGTCAACAAGTTCAATTTAATCACATAAACACAAATAAGCTTAGTTCAAAATTTACTTAACGTATTTCTGCTCAAAGTTTACAGCCCTCATTCACCTTAGGTGTACTTGCAACTGAGTTTAGATATAAAAAAAATAATTACTAGAATATTTCATTCATACATGCATTTCAGAATGAGGCTAATGATCACATTTCAAAATAGTAGAGAGCCCCATGTTGACACATATTGGACATACGCCTGGCATTATCTTCTGCTTTCAATCACACCATCTCATCCAAGATTGTTCTGCCGCATTTTTTAAACATCACATGTTGGTGAGACGGTGTAGCTGTCAAAACTCCCTGAAATGATTCACTCTGTGTCAGACACGTTGCCAAAATGAGATGTGAGGCAAAAAAAAAGTAAAGGAAGAAACAATCTGAACATTTCTTTTCACCTCTGTCCTTTGCATAAAGTGACAGGGCTATTTTATGAGTCTGATTGCCTGCTTCTGAAAGGGCAACGGTCAGGGTTGCCTAGAGAGCCTAGTACCATCTACTACACATTCCTCTTGCAAAATAGACACTGCTAAAAGGCTGTGCAAAGGCCTGTGTTCTGTATTGTTCTCTTTTATGAAAATCTTCATTGCTTTTGCTTCCTTGTGCTTATTTAACACCAGATGCAAGTGGCAAAAACAAAGCAATATAAAAGTACACATGACTTGGTCTGCTGATTCCCGGTGAAGGTATTGAAGCTTCGCTGCAGTTTAAGTCACACAAGATGAAAAGAAACCAGCCTATTCTATATTTTCCATTTGGTCGGTCAGAACTGATGGCAGTGCTTAGAGAGGACATCCTGGAGGGATTGTCCAATAGGGCAGTATGAGTAGAATTTGGGAATAAAAGAACTATCTCTTTGCTGGGGTTATTCTGTAGACCTCTTAAAAGTCAACAGGAGTTAGAGGAACAGATAAGTAAGAAAATCAAAGAAAGTTGAGAAAGTTCTGTTAGGTTCTAGTGGTGATGGATTTTAACTTACCCAGTTTTGGCCAGGATTATTGAAGTACAAAGGACTTAGATGGGATGGAATTTGTTAAGTGAGTCCAAGAAAATTCTTTTATAAGTTATGTCTGCAGATTGCCCAACTAGACACAGTGCAGTACTTGACTTTATTTTAGGAAAATGGGCAGATGGTGGAACGAACAATGAGGGAACACTTTGTGAACAGTGACCATACATCTCTAAGTTTTAAGGTCATTTTCGAAAGGAATAAATTTTGTCCTCAGGTTTTGAATTAGAGGAAGGTTGATCTCAATGGCATTAGGGTAGAGCTGGTGAAAATAGTTTGGGAGCAGATGTTTGAGGGTGAAATAATAGCTGATATCTAAATATTTTTTAAAAGGGAATTAGTAAGAGCTCAGTGCCAGCACATTCTGGTAAGTGTGAAAGGCAAAGATGGCAGAATTAGGGAACATTGAATGACAAAGCATATTAAAAGCCTGATCTGAACTACAAGGCAGAAATGGCAAGATGAGGTAAGTGGAATTGAGGGAGCCTGTTAGAAATATACAGGAGAGAAATTAAGAAGACAAAAGTGGGGAATGAACAGAGACCCTCTAGTACTGATGAAGTCCAGTTCTGATGAATGGTCTCAGTCTGAAACAATGAATGTTTATTCCACTTTGTAGATGCTGCCTGACCTGCTGATTCCTTCCAGCATTTTGTGAGTGTTACGATTATTCATTTATTTTTGTATAGAAAGTAGTTTTACTCATTCACTGTTACATCTTCAAATTAAATTTTGAACAAAGTATATATGGCAGGAATTTTGTAAAGTCTTGATCTAGTCTGCCAAAAGTTTTGTAATGATAATGTTCAAAGCAGAATCATAAAATGGCAGTGAATGTTGGTGACTAAAGTATGAAACAGCATCGAAACAGGCTCTTCGACCCAACTTATTCATGCATGCCAAGTTGCTGACCTGAGCTTGTTCCATAAGTGTGAGTTTGGTCCATATACTCCTAACCCAGGGGCTTCCAGCCTTCTTTATGCCATGGACCAATACAATTAAGCAATAAGCCTTTCCATCTCTGTACCTGTCTAAGTATCTTTTAAATGTCATAATTGTATCCATCTCTATCACTTCCCCTGGCAGCTCATTCTATTGCCCACTCCCAACTATGTGAAAAAGGTGGCCCCTCAAAATCCCTTTCAATCTTTCCACTCTCACCTGAATATAATGTATGTTATTACTGTGTTTCATAACTGATATATCCATTTTGAGAACACACTTAAGGACACTGTATATACATGGGAGAATATGCGGTAGATGTCAAGGCAATAAAGAAGCACACAATGACTCAATTTTCCTGAGCAGCAATACTCGTTGTAGGAGCTATGTATCTGCATTGTATATTGTGTTGCACATTTAGATTATGAGAACACTCAGTCCTCTTTTATTGTCATTTAGAGATGTATATATGCATTAAGAAATGATACAATGTTTCTCCAGAGCGATATCACAGAAAACAAGACAGACCAAAGACTAACACTGACAAAACCACATAATTATAACATATAGTTACAGCAGTGCAAAGCAGTACCATAATTTGATAAAGAACAGACCATGGGCATGGTAAAAAAAAACAGTCTCAAAGTCCCGAGTTGATCGACTCTCGAGTCCCTGATAGCAGACGGCAAAAGGGAGAAACTCCCTGCCATAAACCTCCAGGCACTGTCAACTTGCTGATACCTTGGAAGCAGACGACACCAGCTGACCTTGAGTCCATCCGACCGAAAACTCCGAGCTTCCAAGCAGCCTCTCCGTTACAGCCTCCCAAGCGCCATCCTCTGCCGAGCGCCTTTGACCCCTCCCTGGTGACTGAAACATGCAAAGCCAAGGATTTCGAGGCCTTCAGCTCCAGATTACCATTCTGGTTACCACACTGTAGCAGCAGTAGCAAAGCAGGCAGTTCAGAAGTTTTCCAGATGTTCCACTGTGCTCTCACGTCTATCTCCATCAAATCAGGAATGTGCACGGTCCCCTACTTGACAGATAACAGACATCATTACGGAAGTGGCTGCGTGCGCTGTCATCACGCCGCCATCTTCTCCCCCCTCCCGGTATTTATTTATTAAACATTTATTATGTTTATTGTGGTAACTAGTCACATGAATGGGTGCGTGGTAAAAGCAAAGGAAATAAGTTACGTATTCATGCTTTATATGTGCTAGTTTGCAGCTGGAGACCAACAGATGTCATATCTTTTGTGACCACTCAATTATGCTTAATTTTGCTTAGTTTCATCGCTTCAAGATTGTATGTCTGCTAATTGCTAATAAGGGATCGAATGCATATCTTCCACTTTGGAGCAATCATTATTGGAGCTGAGGGTGCAGCATACAAGTATGACAAATCCATGGGGGTGGCCAGCAGTGGCAATTGGTTTGGTTAGAACTGGCCACAATATAAGTGCTTAATCAATATTACAGGACCAAATCATGGGGCTACACTTCAAAGAGCTGTTGTATTGGTCTGCGTGAATTATCTGCTAAGCTTCACATTTTTACTTGCTCCAGATGGGTTTGGCTATATTTAGGTTATGACATGAATACACTGCTATTTGAATGTAAAAGTCAAATGGACATTTCAGCACAGAACTGAAGGAATGCTGCAGTATTGGAGGTACTGTTCTTCAAAAGAGAAATTAAAGCCACACCGTATCCAACCAACATCACAGAAATTTACTGACAAGATAAGGCAGCTAATATCAGCATCCTCTTCCCCTGCCAATATCCCCAGTATTAGAGCTCTTATTACATTCTATCAAACATAGAAAGGCAGACATACTCTTCTAATCTCTGTCATGGGAAGAGATTTATAAGGCAGACAGACAAAACAATTTAACAATGTTTTCAAAGACCTCTTGATAAGCTGAAACATCCTCATTGATTCATGGGAATCCCTGGCCATGACTATTTAAAATGAAGATAGAATATTCAAGCTAGCATTGAGAACATTGTCCATTTCTCCCAAACCTACAGAGGCTGAATAAACAACAGAAGGAATGCCCCCCCTCCCAAAATACACAGCCAGTCCCTCTATCAGACTCCTCCGTTCCTACTGCAGCAGCTGGAATCTCAGCATGGGATTCAATAACTCAACCTAAGATTAAATTGACTCACAAGGTTTATTATTGCTGATATATGTAGTGAGATTTGTTATTTTGCTGCAGCAGTACAGAGCAAGACATGAAAATTACTATAGCTCTCTAAAATAATTATATAGTTTAAAAGACAATGATATAATGTTAATGAGTACAAGAGTCATTCAGAAATCTGATGGTGAAGGGGAAGAAGCTGTTCTTGAAAGATTGCATGTGGATCCTCAGGCTCCTGTACCTCCTGCCCGAAGGTAGTAAGGTGAATTGGGTATGTCCCGGCCCAGATAGTGAGTCTTTAAAGATGGATACTGGCAACTTATTTTTAGATTATGAGGACACGCAGTCCTCTTTTATTGTCATTTAGTAATGCATGCATTAAGAAATGATACAATGTTTCTCCAGAATGGTATCATAGAAACATATGACAAACCGACTGAAAAACTGACAAAAACCACATTATTATAACATATAGTTACAACAGTGCAAAGCAATACCGTAATTTGATAAAGAACAGACCATGGGCATGGTAAAATGTCTCAAAGTCTCTCGAAAGTCCCATCATTTCACGCAGATGGTGAACCTCCAGTGCTGTAAACTTGCCGATGCAGCATCCTGGAAGCATCCAACCACGGTCCGACTCCGAGTCCATCCGAAAACTCCGAGCCTCCGACTAGCTCTCCGACACTGAGCACCGAGCACCATCTCTGCTGAGCGCTTCGACCCCAGCCCCCGCAACAGACAATAGGCAAATGCCGAGGATTTGGGGCCTTCCCCTCCAGAGATTCTCAATCGCACAGTAGCAGCGGTAGAGAAGCGGCCATTTCAGAAGTTTCTCTGGGTGTTCCTCTGTGCTTCTTACAGCTGTCTCCATCAAATCAGGATTGTGCATGGCCCCCTAGTTAACACATACGATACAGGTGTCCCCCGCTTTTCGAACGTTCGCTTTACAAAACCTCACTGTTACGAAAGACCTACATAAGTACCCTGTTTTCGCTTTCAGAAGGTGTTTTCACTGTTACAAAAAAATTCAGCGTGCGATAAAAGGCAGCGTGCCCTGAGCAGCCGCTCTGCCCCAGATTCGGAACTGCTTTGCTTTAACACGTGCCTGTGAGCAGCCGTTTTGCAAGATGAGTTCTATGATATCGGAAAAGCCTGAAAGAGCTCGTAAGGGTGTTACACTTACGGTAAAACTAGACATAATTAACGCAAACAACAGGAATTCTGCAGATGCTGGAAATTCAAGCAACATACATCAAAGTTGCTGGTGAACGCAGCAGGCCAAGCAGCATCTGTAGGAAGAGGTGCAGTCGACGTTTCAGGCCGAGACCCTTTGTCAGGATCTCCGCCTGAAATGTCGACTGCACCTCTTCCTACAGATGCTGCTTGGCCTGCTGCGTTCACCAGCAACTTTGATGTATGTTGCTAGACATAATTAAGCGTTTTGATCGTGGTGAACTAAATAAGGACAAAGTGAGTTTGGCTTGTGGAAGCTGATGAACATGATGTTGAAGAGGTTTTGGCATCCTATCACCAAGAACTGACAGATGAAGAGCTGATGCAATTGGAAGAAAAAAGGATAACAATCGAAACCGAATGAGTAATGATAAAGTACGACTTTAATTTTGACAGGGTACGTCAGTTTAGGGGATATTTGCAGGATGGTTTGAATCCTTATTAAAGAACTGTGTGATAGAAAAATGCGCGAGGCTCAGCAGTCAAGCAAGCCTTCCACATCAGCCACAGCAGACGACGAACCTCGACCTTTGACATCGAGGCGGGCAGAGATAGAAGAAGATGAGCTGCCTGCTGTAATGGAAATAGGCGACGAGATGACACCCCAGTGTCCCACCACCCCAACCCCCAGGCCACGTAAAGATACCGATTCGCAGAGAATGCAAAGGTAGCCGGGAGGCACACAGCACCCCTTTAATAAAAAAGCCAAAATAAACATGCTAATTAATTAGGTGCCACCCATAATTGTTGACCCAGATCAGAGACGATGCAATTGGAAATCGGCACTGATCTGGGCCGACAATTATGGGTGGCACCTAATTAATTAGCATGTTTGTTTTGGGTTTTTTCTTAAAGATGTGCTGTGTACCTCCCGGCTACCGCTGGACCCCTGCGTTCTTCGCGGCAATATATCGCTCAGTGGCCTGGAGGGTGGGGGCCACTGCACCACCTCAACCTGCGGCGACTCAGTCTAACACGCCATCATCAGTGTGCTCACTGTCTTCCCGATTCCCGTAAGTGATACCACACTGAACATACATTATTTCTACTTTATACAGGCTGTGTATTTTTACGTGTTATTTGGTATGATTTGGCAGCTTCATAGCTTAAAGGTTACTGGAGAGAATGTTCTTGCCAACAGCGCTTGCGTGAGATTTTTTGCCAACAGCGCTTGCGTGAGATTTTTGCTACGGAGAACAGTTCAGTCATGACTGTGGAAAAGTATTTCTACTTTATATAGGCTGTGTATTTATCATACCATTCCTGCTTTTACTATATGTTACTATTACTTTAGGTTTTATGTGTTATTTGGCATGATTTTGTAGGTTATTTTTGGGTCTGTGAACGCTCACAAAATTTTCCCATATAAATAAATGGTAATTGCCTCTTGCTTTATGACATTTTGGCTTACGAAACGTTTCATAGGAAGGCTCTACCTTCGGATAGCGGGGGAAACCTGTATCATTCGGAACGGCTGTGTGTGCTGCGTCACGCCTCCATCTTCTCCTCCCTACAATTGTGAAGATGCCTCCTGAAGATGGCCTCGATGGTGGATGCTCGTGTCCATGATAGAACTGGCTGAGTCTATAACGCTCTGCAAACTCTTATGATAATTTGCATTGGAGCTTTCATACCAGGCTGTGATGCAACCAGTCAGAATGCTCTCCACCATCTGTAGAGGTTTGCAGGAGAAGTCTTTAGTGACATACATTACCACCTTTGGTGACGTCCTCTGAAGCTCCTAAAGAAGTTTCTTGATCATTACGTCAATGTAGTGGCCCCAAGGTAGATCCTCCAAGTGGCTAACAGCCAGGAACTTCAAGCTGCTCATTCTTTCCACCACTGACCCTTCAATGAGCACTGGTGTGTGTTCTCTGAGCACACTCTTCCTGGAGTCCACAGTCAATTCCCTGGTCTTGTTGACACTGAGTGTAAGGTTTCCAGGTACACCTTATCCTCATTATATGCAGAGGATACGTTCCTCAAAGTTGATGCATAATGTGAAAATGCATAATGTGAATAATTATTTAAATGGAGCTTCCTAAATATGTTTTATCTGTAATTTATTCACATTTTCATACCAATATGACACAAAAGCAGTATCACAAGGCAACATTTATATTATATTTCATCAGTTTAAGGTAATATTCAATGTAATAAATCATAGAAAGTTAACATGCTAGGGTGTACAGTACTCACCAACAGTGGCAGGTGTGTTGGTTCCGGGAGATGAGTGGTTGTGCAGTGGTGTCGGGCAGCTTTACATGGATGTGGTGGATGGTTGTGTGTCATCAGGATCATCAAGGACAGCAAGGGGTGAAGGAAGATTCACAGAACTCTCCGAACTTCCAGCAGCAGGAGATGACAACGATTTGAAGAAAGTGGTGAGGGTTGTTTGCTTGGCAGCATTTTGTTTTTCAGTATAAATTTGCTTGTAGGGAAGAAGGCCTGACTGCAGGGAATGACTGAAATGCTGAGTCTGTTCTAAACTTGGGTCCATGTTCATCGCCATTTGTGCCAAGTGTTCTGCAGCCTTTAAAAATTCTGTCAGTTGCTTCACCATAAAGTCCGTCACCTGCAACTTGACACTTTCTTCTTCATCATTATCACCTTCAGTCTGAGTTAAATGCAGAAGATCATCCACACTTAATTCTTCATCATGAGAATCTAGGAGTTCTACCAGGTCAGCAGTCTCAAAATCTGAGAATCCTTCCCCACCAATTCTACGGCCCAAAGCCACACATTCCTGGACAGCTGCAGTGAAGGCAGGAAACCCCTTAAGGGTGCCCACATACTCCGCCCAAATTGATTTCCACGCTCCATTGAGAGGCTTCTTACTCAAACCCTTAAGAGCACGAGGGTTTAGTGAAAGGTAAACTAAGAGAGGCTTCATCTTACAGTCTTCTTCGGCATTGGAACACATAAGCAAAGTCAATCTATCCTTTGCTGCCTTGAAACCTAATGCAGTTTTTTCATCCTTACTTATATAAATGCATTTCGGCATACACTTCCAAAAAAGCACGGTCTCGTCTGCATTAAACACCTGCTTTGGTGCGATGCCTAACTCAGCTATCATAGCCCGCAACTGCACAAGGTAGCGTCCCAGAGCCTTGTTACCTTCACCTGACATTGCCCTGTTTATAATTTCCAACTTTTTTTTCAAGTGTTAAAGTGGCTCTCTGTCGCTTGGCTGATGGCCCAGGACTTGACATCGGACATTTAGGAGGCAAAGTCAAATATTTCAAGCAACAAATCACTGCACCATAGGTAAAAACAACAAAATTTTAAGAGTGCAAGATCACACATCCATACGTTGCCAAAACCAGTGTGAGACTGTGAGGCGTGTGCACATGACTTGTATTGGCAGGGAAGCGGTGCTTCTTGACCTAACAGTGAGAATGTGAGGCGTGCGCACGTGACTTTTATTGGCGGGAAAGCAGTGCTCCTCGCATAACTGAGTTTTGGGCACATATAAGGAGAAGTTGGTAGAAATAGGTTCTTCGCATAACTGTGGATCCGCATTGTCTGAAGACGCATATAGCGAGGAGAGGGTGTAAATGATTGATATGATAAGAAATCAAATAAGTTGTGATTATTGTGTACACTGTTTTATAATGTAGCAATTTTTATTCTCAAATTATGCATTGATATAGTGACTCAGTGGCTCACTGAGTGGGTCATTATTAGAGAAACCATACATTTCAGGAGAATGAATTGCTTCTGAGATGTATGTTTTTCTAATAATGGAAACAAGGCAGGAAAATTATAGATAGCAAGAACACACAACAGCAACATGATACTGGCTAAACAATCTATTCTAGTGATTTTTAATAATCTCCTTCTGAGGCACTACCTGTTGGTTGAGCATGATTTACTTCCACTGAATTTGTGTAGGGACTGATACAGCCAATGTGAAACACCCACATTTCCTGCCTGTTCCCAGTATCAGAAAACCATACATTTCGGAATTACTTCATCATTATGAAGTGTTTTGACACACATTGAAATACTCCACAAATGCAAGATTTTTTAAGATCCATTGTTACATTTTGAAACAAGGTATATGAAAATCACAGTTAGATTATGAGAACACTCCGTCCTCCTTTATTGTCATTTAGAAATGCATACATGCATTAAGAAATGATACAATGTTTCTCCAGAGTGATATCACAGAAAACAGGACAAACCAAAGACTAAAACTGACAGAACCACATAATTATAACATATAGTTACAGCAGTGCAAAGCAATACCATAATTTGATGAAGAACAAACCATGGGCACGGTAAATAAAGTCTCAAAAGTTCCCGAGTCAATCAACTCCCGAGTCCCTGATAGCAAGCGGCAAAAGGGAGAAACTCCCTGCCATAAACCTCCAGTCATCGTCAACTTGCCGATGCCTTGGAAGCAGCCGACCACAGCCGACACTGAGTCCATCTGTCCGAAAACTTCAAGCTTCTGACCAGCCTCTCCGATACAGCCTCTCGAGCGCCATCCTCTGCCGAGTGCCTTCGACCTCGCCCCGGCTGCTGAAACACGCAAAGTCGAGAATTTTGGGGCCTTCTGCTCCGGAGAATCCGGTTACCACACAGCAGCAGCAGCAGTGAAGCGGGCATTTCAGAAGTTTTCCAGATGTTCCTCCGTACTCTCACGTTCGTCTCCATCAAATCAGAATTGTGCACGGTCCCCTACTTGACAGATAACAGACATCACCACCGAAGTGGCCGCGTGCACTGCCGTCGTGCCGCCATCTTCTCCTCCTCCTTCAGTTGCAGTTATGTTATCAAAGGAGAAAATTCTCAAGTTTGTATAATGTATACATACTTTGATAACAAAAGTACATTGAACTTCAAACTTCTAAATTATTTATTCACCTAGAACTATGTAGTTAACTAGCTCAAACATTAATTTAATCCTGGATTAAGTTAGAAGATGTCCAATGCAGAGATTTAATCCATCAAATCATACAGCTGGAAGTCACCACTTTCTTCTTTCACGTAGCTGAAAGTTGAGAGACTAAAACATGCTAATAGTTTCACAACGCTCATTTAATCTTCAATCCTTCCACTATGCTTGAATAGCATAACATGTCAGCTATGACTGTGAACATACCTAAGGAAACCAAAGATCATAAAAGGCATGCAAGTCTACATTCTGAAGGTGGGGAAGAATGTGTATGAGTATTGTTATTTTTTGTATATATGTAGCCAGATGAGTAATCATGCTGTCATCAGAAACTAGCTGCAGCTGGAATCTAAGTGGCTCTTTAAATTAAAGCCATTAGATCTACACTTGGAAAGTTATGAAGTAATACTGGGCAGAACTTACAAACAGTTCCAGAAATTGTATCAAAGAACTGCCCTGTGTCATCAGCCTGTAATTGTATTTGCTGTAAATGACCCCGTTAAGTCTTCAGAGTGGAAGTAGACATTGCACCATCGTAATTACCAACTACATAGCAATTTCCGATTCCAGGCATATAACCCTTTTCTTATTTCTAATAAAGGGCAAGGTTAAACCCATGTTTAAAATTATCAGTACCCATGACTGGATGTTCACCCATGTGTTAGCAATTGGGTGCATAAATAGTAAATTTATCACAGGAACATGTGAACATCTTCCAAAAAAGCAAGACTCATCAGAAAGGTGGGGTCTGAAGAATTTCCAGTTCAAAAGCTATTAGTCACATTAACAAAACACAGAAAATGACCTTTCACCTATCTATGGCTAAAATTGAGAAATGCTTCCCAGAAGCTTTAAAAGGTTCTACCTACAGTCTTCACATTTCCTTTTCAATGTGGTTGTTGCACATTTTCTTGCTGACAGTGTCATGATCCTTGGAACATCCTGCCATGCTGTAGTTGCACAACTCTTGGACTGTCTGACCTGGCTTCAATCTAATGGTCTAACCTGTCATTGTTTGTTAACACTGAGCTAACCCAGAACCTGAAGAAGTTTAAACTTATCTCACTTTCTCCAGGGTTGTCCATTTCACTTGAAGAGACATCCTTACAAGTATCTAAAATTGCCCATCAATGATTAAACTAAAACAATATTTTCCATACGATAGTCTTAGTTTTGAAAACTGTACATGATTAAGTCAATAAAACATCGATTACGGCGTATACTCACTAATACATATAAACTATTATAGTCACATTGAAGTAATCAATTAATAAATCCATTTGAAGCTTCATTACAGTGGATAAGCCAGGAATTGTCAGTGTTCTCAGTCAAGTATCTCAGTTTGACTGAGTTGTAACCTCAGCCAGCGCCATCATGGAGGCTAGCCTCCCTGGCACCGAGAACATCTTCAAAAGTCTATGCCTCAAAAAGACAGCATCCATCATTAAGGACTCCCATCACCCAGAAAATGCCCTCTTCTCATTGTTACCTTCAGGTAGGAGGTGCAAGGGCTTGAAGACACACCCAATATTTTAGGAATGTCTTCTCCTCCTCCGCCATCAGTTCAAGTTCAAGTTTAATTATCATTCAACCATACTTGAATATAAACAAACAAAACAGTGTTCCTCCAGGCCCAAATTGCAAAATACAACAGCACACAGCACATTGCACATAGCACAAATAGCACACATAGTTACAATTTAAAAAAAAAACATACTGTCACAAAGAGCAAACAGATATATAGCCTAATTCCTTGAGTTGTCCTGGTCCATCTTGTTCTTCCACTGAGCGAACACTCGAGAACAACATCGAGCAAATACCGGAGGGCAGCAACGAGTGAATACTGGAGCGCAGCAACCAACCTCAGACAAAATCCAGCAGTACACAGCCACCCCTCGTGTTTTTATCGCCAGCGACTGCAACAGGTGACTCTGAGGCATGAGACCTTTGTCCATGCGACAACCAAGGCAATGCTGTACCCCTGCCATGGGTTTCACCAATGAACCAGTGAACTGGACTTGCAGTATTCTACGTTACCAATGTTGAACGGGGTCTTGCAATTACAATAAAGATATCCAAGACAATCACTTGCACCTTTTTTTGGACCATGTACCGCCTTGTCACAACAGTACATAACAAGTCCAGGTGACAACAAAATAATGGTTCACAATAAATCCGTCGAGCTGATGGGATTGTCCTGAAGTAATTAATTTCTGAATGGACAATGAACCAACCCACAAACACTATCTCACTTTTTTGCTCTCTACTTGCACAATTTACTTAATTTATTTTTTAGATTTATTGTAATGAATAGTTTTTTAAAAATGTATTGAAGTGTGCTATTCTGTAAAACAACAAATTTCACAATGTATGTCAGTGATATTAAACCTGTAGCAAAATCATGAATACATTATTTATAATTTGTGGGCACTGATGGCCATACTCAAAAGTCCAAGGCTATTTTTTTTTTATTTCTTCCTTTGTTATTATTTATTTCGATACAGAGCAGAATATGTCCTTCTGGCCCTTTGAGCCATGTCACCCAGCAATCCCCTGATTTAATCCTAGCCTAACCATGGGACAATTTACAATAACCAATTAAACTACCATACGGTATACCTTTGGACTGTGGGAGGAAACCGGCACACCCAGAGGAATCCCACCCAGACACCGCACACACACACGCACACACACACACACACTCCTTACAGGCAGTGGTGGGCATTGAACCCGGTTCGCTAGAACGGTGAAGTGTTTTGCTAACCACCCTAATTCTTTCATTAGTATCTGCAAATATAAGTAAATTTTAGCAATATTTGCAACAGATACTTAATCTGAATTAAGCAGCTCAATCAGTTCTGCCAGCAGTTCTCAGTCATTCATTGCGTTGCTCTGAGATATGAAGAAAGTTACACACTCTGCCTTTGGTCTTTGGTAAATTAAGTGACGTGATCTGGGATGTAGGAAGGACATTTTACATAATCTTAGTGTGACTAAACTAACAGAGAGAGAAAATAAACCAGCTGGAAGCCCAGTCCCTGTGCGCCTCCTGAAATCTGCATGCAAGTGGATGGGTCTGAATCCTGGAACTCCTAATAGAGGCGATACGAGAGTATATTCAGAAGGACTGCAGCATATCAGGAAAATGGCTCACTACCTTTTTCTCAAAGGTAATTAGGGATAGGGATAATTAGGGACATCTACATCCACATCCCAAAAAAGGAACAGATAAATGCATTTATACAAATCTGCATAGTGACATTAAGCTACTGTGAAGGTAAATTGGATCACAGAGAAGAGAAGTGAATATATGAGGTGTATACCAGATGAAGGAGGAGTAAGAGGCAAATGGTTGTTGGGGAGCAGACCAAATGAAATTAGATATTATGGAAACACATCCTCCAAAGGGTTCCCAATCTCTTTTATGCCATAGATCCCTACCATTAACCGAGGGACCGTGGACCTCAGATTGGGAACTCCTGCTCTGAACAAAAGCATTATGGTAGTTAGTTCCAGGCACTTGTTTCAGCACAACTTAAAGCTCATACATCCTAACCCTAAGAATTTTTTCCAGTAATTTCCCTACAACTGATGTGAGACCTACCTGTCTATAGCTTTCCAGGATTTTCCCATGTTCCTTTCTTAAATAGAGGTACAAGATTAACCACTCACCAGTCCTCTGAGACTGTGTCCAGAGAGGACATGAAGATACTGGTCAAGGTCCCAGCAATCTTATCTCTTGCCTCCCTCAATAATATGGGGTAAATCTCATTAAGCCCTGGGGACCTATCCACCTTAATACTCATTAGGAGACCCAATACTTCCTCCTCCTTGAACTCTAAATGCCCTAACATATTTATGCACTTAGAACTGATCTTCTGATCCTGGTCCTAATGTCCTTTTCCTTGGTAAATGCTGAATTAAAATATTCATTAAGAACCTCACTCACATTACCCGCATTCAAGCAAATTTCCCCCTCTTTATCCTTGAGTAGTCCTATCCTCTCTCTATGTATCCTCTTGCTTTTGATGTATGTATAGAATGCCTTGGATTTCATCTTAATCTTACTTGCTAATGGCTTTCCATAGCCCTTCCTAGCTTTCCTAATTCTTTTTCTTGAATTGAATTGCTACGAGGGATGATTGATAAGTTCGTGGTCTAAGATAGAAGTAGTCACTTTTAGAAAACCTAGCACACTTATTTTTCAACATAGTCTCCTCATACATTTACACACTTAGTCCAGTGGTTGTGGAGCATACGGATCCGTTCTTTGTAGAAGTGGTCCACAGCAGGGGTGATTGATAAGTTCGTAGCCTAAGGTAGTAGGAGATGAGTTATACAGCTCTCGTTACATGCACGTGCAGTTCAACTCTTTGAGTGAAAATGCAGAAAGTTTGAAGTTAATAACTCAACTCCTTCCACCTTAGGCCACAAACTTATCAATCACCCCTGCTGTGGACCACTTCTGGAAGTCCAAGACACCAACTTCTACCAAGCAGGGATCCGTATGCTCCACGACCGCTGGACTAAGTGTGTAAATGTAGGATAAATAAATGCACTAGGTTTTCTAAAATTGACTCCTTTTACCTTAGGCCATGAACTTATCAATCACCTCTCATACATATTGGACAGAATTACTGTTATTATCATTTCATATGGAGAAGATGGCAGTGCAAGGCAGCGCGCAGCAGCCACTCCGGTGATGAATATCTGTTATCTGTCAAGTAGGGTGCCGTGCACAATCCTGATTTGATGGAGACTGATGTGAGAGAACGGAGGAACATCTGGTGAAACTTCTGAAAGGCCTGCTTCACTGCCGCTGCTACTGTGTGATCCAGAATCTCTGGAGGAGAAGGCCCCGAGTCCTCAGTTTTGCTCGTTGCTCGGCGGCTGGGACGGGGTCAAAGCGCTTGGCAGAGATGGTGCTCGGTACTCGGTGTCGGAGGGCTAGTTGGAGGCTTGAAGTTTTCAGACGGACTCAGAGTCGGCTGTGTTCGGGTGCTTCCAATGCATTGGTAGCTGTTGGCGCCTGGAGGTTTATGGCAGGGAGAGTTTCTCCCTTTTGCCATCTGCTATTGGGACTATTGGGAGTCGATCGGAACTTTGAGACTTTTTTTTACCGTGCCCATGGTCTGCTCTTTATCAAATTATGGTATTGCTTTGCATTGCCGTAACTATATGTTATAATTATGTGGTCTTGTCAGTGTTAGTCTTTGGTCTGTCTTTTTTTTTGTGATTTCACTCTGGAGGAACATTGTATCATTTCTTAATGCATGCATTTCTAAATGATAATAAACGAGGACTGAGTGTCCTCATAATCTAATCTAATCTAATATTTATTGTTACTTCTTGAAGTTATAACTGGAGTCTACTTTTACTGTGTTGCTTTGAGTATAATATTACAGTCTTCCCAAGAATGTTTCATTTTGGTTTCAGTCACCCACTCATCACAAAATGAAGTCTCCATTCTTGAACTAAGCACCCACTGCATCCTTGCAGTGAATCAGACATTACCTTCACATTATGTTGACATAATGATTCACTTGCAGGCTTAGTGGATGTGGAAAGGATGTTTCCATTAGTGGGAGAGTGAAATACCAGAGGGCGCAGCCTCGGAATACAAGGATGTCCCTTTAGAAAAGAGATGAGAAGGGGGTGGTGAATCTGTGGAATTCATTGATACAGACAGCCATGGAGGCTAAATCATTGGATATATTTAAAGGAGAGGTTGACAGGCTGTTGATTAGTAAGGGTGTCAAAGTTTGCACGGAAAAGACAGGAGAATGGGGGTGTCGTGGCATGAACAATGTTACCAGAGAGACACTAAAGCTAAAGGACAGAGAATTCTTTATTCAACATTTGAGACATTCTTGGATGAAGAAGTCTGCCTGACCAAATATTACACGACACTTTTATATGCTAAAGATCAAAGGTAGCAGCAGGGTAATTCTATAGTTACAATGTATCTACATTGCTTCCTTTGAATTACATAGAATTTACAAACACCTTCTTCTTTACACCCACACTACAGACACCCAAAATGAATATTAATCAGCATGGTCTCTCTCTCTCTTGATCCATGCACATGCAGGTATCAAGTGAATGGGTGTTTACTGGTTTGCAATCAACCCCAATCTGCAGCTCCAGGAAGACCATTGTTCATTCAGAGCTGCATTTTAAATTCCATCTACAATCCACATTCAAATCTAAAGATTGGTTGCTGGAGAAAATAATATTTGTTCTATACCCTAACACCAGAATAGGACCTAACAGGGGTAAAGAGGGAAAATAATTCAGCCATTATGGAAGGACAGAGCAGATTTGATGAGCCAAATGCCCTAATTCTGCTCCTTTGCCTTCTGATCTTATGGTCTTGTGATCTACTATTCCGACAGCACCTCAAACCTTTTAGGGTTTTCTGGTACCTGCAGTTGTGCTTTTGATCTAGAGCCTACCAGTTTTTAAACCTGCAAGGTGGTGGCATCCAGCACCTTATTACTGATTTAAACACCTCTTCATCATCATGTTAGGTCAACTGTATGTGAGGTTCAGTCCATCAGGGATCAAGACATTAAAAATAATAACTGCACAGAAAAACCTTTGCTGTCAATGCTGAATGCTATCACTACAAAAGGGTGACTGCTTTGATAAAGATCATGTAACAAGTATATTCAGGAACATTTCAGGGTTCAAGGCTATGAAGATTATAGTGAGAATTCAATGAATAATAATTGTCAGAAACCTTGAAAAAACGTGGTGAGTACCACAGATCTGATGACTGCACATCCACTTCCAGATGTTCGGAAATAAAAGAGCTATTGCGTGGTTTCTAGGTTTGACTTTAAACTGCTGGTAACCGATCCATCTGTGCAACATTGTGTAAGAGTAGTTTTACAACACAGCACCTGACAGTTTGCTCATTGTCCTGTGTCATCTGGTGAATCACAGACCACATGCAGGAAGAGTACATTAGGCTTGGTTGCTGGACCTTGCAGTGCTGGAGATCCCAGACATTGAGGCTTAGTTAAGGCACTGTAAGCTATACCAATGGCAAACATATCAGCACAATGAAAATACAGCAATTCTGACTGTGGGTTAGGATTATTAATTGTTTGTTCCTTCACCCTGAATGTGGAATGCCATAGAAATGTCAACTAAACATATTTTAAAAATCGCTGTTTCATACCAAAAAACTATCTGACAATTTTTAAAAACTGAATCAGAACTGTTTTAATATCATTGGCATATGTCATGAAATGTGTGTTATGCAGCAGTAGTACATTGCAATATATATATAGTTAAATTAAATAAGTTATATAACATGAGAAAAAACAGTAGTGAGATAGTCTTCATGGGTTCAATGTCCATTCAAAAATCAGATGGCAGAGGGGAAGAAGCTCTTCCTGAATGGTTGAGTGTGTGCCTTCAGGCTCCTGTACTTTCTCCCTAATGGTAGCAATCTGCCGCGGGTGATGGTGGTCCTTAATGATGGACACCATCCTTATGAGGCATCTCTCCTGGAAGATGTTCTGGATGCTGGGGAGCCTAGTGCCCATGATGGAGCTGACTGAGTTTACAACTCTCTGCAGCTTGTTTTGATCTGATGCAGTGCTCCCCCACCCACACCCCATATCAGAGAGTGATTCAGCCAGTTAGAATGTTCTCCACAGTACACCTGTAGAAATTTGTGAGTGTCTTTGATGACATAACAATTCTCCTCAAAAATTCTAATGAAATATAGCTGCTGTCATTCTGAAGCTCTGCCAACAATAGTTGTGCTGTCAGCAAATTTATAGATGGCATTCGAGCTATGCCTAGCAACACAGTCAAGGGTGTAGAGAGAGTAGAGCAGCGGGCTAAGCACACATCCTTGAGGTGTGCCAGTGTTGATTACGTGAGCTGGAGATGTTATTTCTATGTGAAAACATGAAAATCTACTCAGAATCAGCCTATCATTGTCATTTGCAATAGACTAAAATCCAATGTAATGAAAGATTACTGTCACATAACTTTCCCCATACCCCCATAAATAATACCCATGAGATTTGATGCTGTAACAAACTTTTAATTGAGCAAAGTGCATCCTTTATCCCCAGGGTTTGGTTCCCACTTCTAATAAAAGTAGCAGGAAATTTCTATGTTTTCCCATAATTAGCCATCCACTAATGAAATTAAAGCCACCATTCCCACAATTTTTATCAAAAACTCATTAATTATGAAGGAAAGCAGATATGCTTCTGCTTTTAGTTGGAAGACAAACTTGGTCATTATCAGTGCCACAGTGGCTCAAATTGAATTATGTCCTCACAACATGAGATTATTAAGTTACAACTGAAAGAACTGGATTTGGATGAATATTTGACTTTGCTCTGCCTGCTTAATGATTGTTAAAATTTTGGCCAATATTAGGTGTTGCTGTGATTGGATTTTATTGTGATTTTGTTTTCACACACAATATGAATATTTGCTCATAAAAATGGCAAAAATATGAATTGATTTGATACACACCTCTACATGATTAAACAGCTGTAACTATTTATGAGTTTTACCAAGATATCTTATATGCCATAGCAACGCTAACCTTCCCCTGTCATAGGTATTCCCTAATGTATCAGGGTATTAGAGGGTTAAAAATGTAAAGGATGTAGGCTATAGCTATGTATATTGACATTAATAGTAGATAGGAATGTAAGAATAATTTCCTGAAAGGGAGGGAAAAAGCTTTTGATCAATGAATTCTACATTTTATTAGTGACATTCTCAATTTTCTGCTTTGAGAATTCACAATGAAGGTCATTTTTCACAAAGTAAACAATGTTGTTGTTTCCTTTTGTATAGACTGATACTCTGCCAGAATGATTATACCAGAATTAAAGTCCCTTTCAGAATGTTGATAAGGAGCCAAACTGGTGCTAATCTGGTACGACAACTGATGAACAATGGGAGCAGTATAAATTCTCAGAGGGGTGGATGGATGAAGTTTTGGAGATGGGCAATGATGAGGCCATTGGAGGTGATATGGATACAAACTTTTGCTAAACAAGGAGCAAGGTACATCAGCAAGCACTGGTGTGCTGGATAATTGCACCTGTGTGTTAATTGGAACACATTGGATTTAACAGAGATTTAAAAAGAGCAAAGAGAAAATAAACAATTCAGTTCAGACATTGACCATGCAATTGAGAAAAAATGCAGGAACAATCCTTATTGAATAATGAAATTAACTTTAAATATTAAGATATATGTTCAATGATATCAATTCCAATCCATGGTAATGGATTTCAAAATCAATGGTAACTTATTGGCTGTCTCTCATCCAGCTATATACAAACATGGACAAGGACAGTGAAGCTACAGAATCTCACAGAGACTGATGTGCATTAGGCTTTAACTTGACTTAATTTTTTGATTTTTTAAAAAATTGAGATGAAGTGTAGTGTAGGCCCTTCCGGCCCTTCAAACCACGCTGCCCAGCAACCCCTGATTTAACCCTAGCCTATTCACAGGACAATTTACAATGACCAATTATCCTACCAGCCAGTACGGTTTTGGACTGTGGGAGTAAACCAGAGCACATGGAGGGAACTCATGCCATCATGGAGAGATCGTACAAACTCCTTACAGGCAGCAGTGGGAATTAAACCTGGGACACTGGTGCTGTAAGTCATTGTGCTAACCACTACACTAGGACGCCACGACAATTCTATTTCTGCTGAATCAAAACAAATACATACAAATAAAGAAATAAAAGCGAGGCAGGATAAACTGGGTTTGCTTTCCTTGGAGCAGGGGAGGCTGGCTGAGTGAGAACCTGATAGAGGTCTACAAAATCATGAAGGGCATAGATAGGGTAGATAGCGAAATGTTCTTCTTCAATGCGGAATGGTTTAAACTTAGAGGGGATGGATTCAAGATAAAGGGAAGTACTTTCAGAGTGGATCTGAGGAAGAACCTAGAATGGAAGAGACAGGTTCTCTCACAACATTTAAGAAGAATCGTGATGAACATTTGAATCATGGAAGGCTATTGAAAAAGTTCAGATAACTGAGATTACTATAGATGAGCGCTTGCTGATTGGCAAGGACGTGGTGGGCAATAGGATTGTTTCTGTGCTACATCACTTACTGCATGGCTCTGTGTCATTTTCCCTGCAAATCATGGCCAACACTAATCCCGCAGTCTCTTGTTTATTTGATCACGGGTGTTATAAAGAGCTTACTCCGAACATATGGGTGGAGAGCAAAGTGCTTAGGAGCGTTTTAAAGTCACTTTAAAGATTTTATTCTAAAGTACACACAGTGGTGCAGCATTTGGTGTTGCTACGCCATCGCTCCAAAGACCTAGGTTCAGTCCTGTCCTTGGGGCTCCATGTTTGGAGTTTGCATGTCCTTCCTGTGATGATGTAGATTCTGTCAGCTATCCTGGTTCTTCCTACATCCCAAAGATGTGTTGGTATGTCTATTACTTACTGTTACCTACCTTTTGGTGTAGGTAATCTCCAACGCCATATTTAAAGTTCACTAATGTCACCTCTGTTATCGTCCGAATCAGAGGTGATGATGAATCAGTGTATAGGAGGGAGATTGAAAATCTGACTGAGTGGTGCCACAATAGTAACCTGTCTCTCAATGTCAGCAAAACAAAAGGGATGATTATTGACTTCAGGAAGAGAAGACCAGAGGTCCATGAACCAGACATCTTCGGCAGTGGGGGGTTTGGGGGGGAGATGTGGGATCAGAGACGGAGAGGGTCAGCAACTTTAAATTCTTCAGTGATACCATTTCAGATGCTATTTCCTGGGTGACTTTACAAAGAAAAATGGCAGCGCCCCAACTTTCTTAGAAGTTTGTGAATATTCTGCATGTCATCTAAAACTCTGATAAACTTCCATAGATGCACGGTAGAGAGTAAAATGCATCATGGCCTGTATGGAAACACAAATAACCTTGAACAGAAAAGCCTATAAAAGGCAATGGATACAGCCCACTCCATTGTGGGTAAAGCCCTCTCCACCATTGAGCACATCTACATGGACTGTTGTTGCAGGAAAGCAGCATCCATCATCGAGGACCCCCACCACCCAGGCCGTGCTCTCTTCTCACTGCCACCACCAGAAAGGAGGTACAGGGGCCTCAGGACCCACACCACCAGGTTCAGGAATGGTTATTACTCCTCATCCATCAGGCTCTTGAACCAGGGAGGATAACTTCACTAACTTCACTTACCCCAACACTGAACTGTTCCCATAACCTAAGAATTCATTTTCAAGGACTCTTCATCTCCTATTCTCAATAATTATTGGTTATTTATTTATTCTGATTATTACGTTTGTTTTGTTTTACTTTTTGTAGTTGCACAGTTTGTTGCCTTTTGCACACCTGTTGCTTGTCCGTCTTGTATAGAGTTTTTTCCATTGTTTCTGTTGTGTTTCTTTGTATTTACTCTGCATGCCCACAGGAAAATGAATCTCAGAGTTGTATACTATGACATGTATGTACTTTGGTAATAAATTTACTTTGAACTTTGAAATCAATTAAACTGGACTTGATACTGATATGAGGGAAAAGTAAGCTAAATGACTACCAGAAGGTAAGAATAGAGGGAAACAAATCTCTCCGTTGGGAGAAGGCATGGATTCAATGTGTTCTACAGTCTGCTTTTGTATCACAGAAGAGAAGTCCATGAGAGCACAGGACCATAATTTATACGAGCAGAATTAGGCTATTTGGCCCATCAAGTCAGCTCAGCTATTTCATCATGGCTGATCCATTTTCCCTCTCAGTCTCAATCCTTTGCCTTCTCCCCGTATCCCTTCATTCCCTGATTAATCACGAATCTATCAACCTCTGCCTTACCGATACCCACTGATTTGGCCTCCACAGCTACCTGTGACAACAAATTCCACAAATTCGCTATGTTCCGGCTAAAGAAATTCCTCCTCACCTCCATTCTGAAAGGACACCCCCTATTTTGAAGCTGTGTCCTCTGGTCTTTTTCTTCCCCACCACTGGTAACATCCTCTCTACGTTCACCCTATTGAGGTCTTTCCGCATTCAATGGGCTTCAATGAGGTCACCCCTCATTCTTCTGAATTCCAGTGAGTAGAGTCCGAGAGCCATCATCTCCTAGAGTTATGTTAAAAAAAAGCACCTACCTTTTGCTCTGATTTCTCCTCTTCTCCCATGGCGAATTCTATGGTTACTGGTTACACCTAATACCAGAAAGATGTTCTCCGTAAGGAGGATTGGCCATCATTGTCAGTGAGAAAACCTGATGAAATGTCACCTTGTCTTTATCCAAAATCTATAAGCAATGCATTCTACACAGCGGATTAAAATGGAACTGGAAGCTAAATGCAGTGTTTTCTTCCTATTCCAGATGTGGTGTTGCCACACTCCATTCCAATTAAGGCCTCTGCTGGTCAGCATCGACCATGGATGTTATGTCCTAGCTGTCTGGGTATGCAAGCCTGGGCAGTACAATGTGCAGAGCAAGCTGTTACCCATTGTAGCAAGCTCCCCCTCTCCATGCATCTGATGAACTCAGAGGAATAGCACAGAGCAATACAGCTTAATTCCAATTAATCAGGAATCAAATGTGGCACCTTTCCCCTCTGTAGAACAAAGTTTCCTACTGGCATTCTATATATCAATAAGGACATAACTTTTGGAAGTTAAGTGAGACATTTAAGTTTATTACATTTTTATTGGCAAATTAACATAAGTTTAAGGCATTTCAGAGTAAAGGGCAGTGAGGCCAATTCAGCTAATGACATTATAAACACAAGAAATTCTGCAGATGCAGGAAATCCAGAGTCACACACAAAAAATTCTGCAGGAACTCAAGAAGGAGGGGGTCGGCCCGAAACGTTGACTCTTTATTCCTCTCCATAGATGCTGTCTGACCTGCTGAGTTCCTCCAGCATTTTATGTGTTTAATACCTTTTGAAATTCATCTGTTCTTATCACGGAATTTGAATACCTTGAGTGAGTGGTGGGTGGGGAGATCAGTAGATGAGGAAAGGGATGCATTGTGAACGATGGTCCTACAGAAACATGAGTAGACAATGACTTTGCAGAAGGGTGAGAAATTTCTGACTGCAGTTTCTTTGAGTTAATATTCTCTTCATAAAAAAATAGCTGTAGCATTTTCACATTAAAATATTTCAATTAATTAATTCTTTAAAATGTGTTGTTTCAAAATTACACTTCAGGTTGGTTATGCAGCTTCCCAATTTATTTTTAAAGTTGGCTTGTTCTGCTCCAGACAGTTCTTAATTCTGTTGTAAAATTTGACTTTTATCTTATCTTTCCAATAACACTGGATTGTACAGAAAATTAATTGGTGTCGAGTTAAATATTCCCTTTAAGTGCGTGTTTCTCATCAACAGGATGTCTATTAACTTTACTGCAATGTCATGGTTATCATGAAGTATAGTGAACTCTATATTCACACATAATGGCTATGTATGACCCCACTTTCAGTATGTTATACTGTCATCTCTGACATGTACATGACACTGAACAGAATTACATCCTATTTTCTTACTGTTGTATCGGATAAATGACAGGGCAAACGTTATGCTTCAAACTTTAAACCTGCCGATAGTTTGATCATACTGACAGTCCACTGAACAGACATCCACGATGATTTTATCCCGGCTGGAGTTCACTATGCCAGGTAGGCTTCTGGAGCATAAAAGAGGAGCAAACATGATTGTAAGCCAATTGTTAATGTTATGTTCTTTTTCCCTGTTTCCTGACATTGGATAAGACAAAATCATTATGGCAACGGAAATTGAGTCAGAGAAAGAAAATACCCACCTTCTGGGAAAATACTGAGGTTTGGGAATAGAGAGACTGACCTTTGACTTTCACCCACATAGGAGCCCAGGCAATCTCAGCACGGACATTACATTTTGATCCCGCAAATCCATGATTAGGAAATATGAACATCTTTCCATAAATTAACATCATATGGAACAGAATATCACTTTATCTTTAAATAATGTCATAAGTAAAGGAACTTTTATTGTATTCTCAGCAGACTATTAAGAACTCTCATAAATATCTGTTTAAACAAAAATCTAGCAACTACTTAAAAACAAAAACCTTGAGGACCATAATTAGTGCAAAGAAAAAACACAGCCAAAGTAAACACCACAAAAATGTTTAAGGCAGTTTTCTTTTAAGTCTTGATTTCCTCACTTTCCTGTGGAGATTTACTTTGGTTTGTCAAATTCTCAAGCAGAGATATGTTTGCCAGCACTAAAAAATGCACTTTATTGCTCAGCTTAAAATATATACAATTTTGTGGGAAATAAAATTTTTAATGCTTTAGCAGAAGGTAACATGTTTTCCCACGAACGTAACTAAATACTTCATCATAGCATAAAAGGTGTCCACAATTTATTTGCTTTGGTCTTCGTAGATTTGCCTCACGGCTAGTTGTGGTCTAGCATTAAGGGACACACCTAAACTGGAATGGTCCCTAGTGGCCTATGTTCGCTGTTCGTATATTGTGGTACTTGGACCAAAACCAAGCATTAGGTGTTCTCAAGCTGTGTTTGGCTCAGTCTGCCTGGAATGCCATGGGATTAGTTTGTGCACTTTTCTTACAGCCCACATATCAATAGGGTATTTAACCACAGGGAGACAGGAGTTGTAGAGGAGCATGCATTAAAATAAAGTCAAATATGCAACCAGAGAAAATGTAGGAGGAGACAATGGATTGGTGACAGGGCTCTGGAACAATGGATTCATTGTAAACTGGTGAGCTGATGGCTGTCAGATTGGAGCTCCATCTACTGGTCAGTAATATAGAGCTGCGGATTAAAACTGGAGTGTTTTCAGCAGTACTTCCAATGTGACATGAAGTTAGTCCTCCACTCAACAGTTTCAATACAAAACATTTCATTAATTTATTTTATAAAAAAATCTATCACACCAAATCATAGAAATAAAGGTTACAAACAGTAGGAGAGGGAAGGATAACGTGAATAAAGGAGAAATCAGAAAACATCTGGTCATCTTAGCAAAAATTAGGAATCTTACTTTCGGGAGTACAAATATCTTACTGCTTTTCAGTTCAAAAAATAAACTTATAAAACAACTACATTATTTTCTGATGTACACAAGCACATACACAGTATCACTGATTAGAATTTGTAGTGAACAACATGCAGGATTTAAAGACGTTTAATTTTTGTAATGAACGTTAGACTGTAATTATAGCACTGAGAACTACTTGGAATCCAAATCAAAGTAAAAAAAAAGAAAAGGCGCTGCAGGCCCCTTGTGGTCACATCCTGACTAAGTTTGCCAGGCAGTGGTTCTCAATCATGGTGACCTTGACTCAGCTGGCCTGCCTGTGAAGTGCCAAAGAAATGTGTGAGACAGAGGCAGAACCCAAGGCATTTAATTTGCTCTCAGGCGCCTCCTAGTGGCTAAGACACTGAGCCACGCTGAGTGGGGACACCAGCTGTGCAAGATGTTCTGAATCTAAAACTACCCCGGAGACTCAACAGTTCAAAGTGAAAATATATTTTAAAAAAGAGCATAAGGGTTTTGAAAATACTATCTAAAGCAACTTAAATACTTTTGAGTTTTGACAAGATGAACTGGGTTTTACAGTCCTACAATTTTCTTGATCTCAACTATGTTCTCAATGACTGCTACAATGACCAAGCTCTTAACAGAACGAGCACGTTACAGGACAGGTTGTTGTTGATCAGTCTGACACACTTACAAATCAGTTCCAGAGCTTTAATAGAGGTGCTGAAAATGATGAGAGATTTGGCTGGGGAAACTATTACCTCTGGCAGATACTGTAGGTCAGAGTAACAAAATAACTGGGAAGGGAACCAGAGGGTGAAATGAGGATTTTTTTTTTGCACAGCAAATATTATGACTTGGAATTCACTGTTGGAATGGATGAAAGAAGTAGAGTCCATCGAGAATTGAGTGCATACTTTAAAAGGAAAAAAAACAGATTGCAGGGCTACAGAGAGAGAGAGCGAGGGAGTGGGACTGATAGGGTAGTTCCTTCAAAGAGTACGAAGGGCTGAGGGATATCTTTCTGTAGTGTGCTCTTAAGATTTCCTTCTTTGAAGTTGTGAGTAACATTCCTGCGGGTCCATAAGCAGATAGCAAGAATCAAAAATGGGATCTTCCCAGTCTCTACTACTGAAACTTTGGGAAAGCAGGAGGTTTCAAAGTAGACTTACAACTCCTTTACTGTCAAGGCAACAAGCCAGCTGCTGACTGGCTCTCCACAACTCAGTCCTAACCAACGCAACATTAAATTATATAGGACTGTCAACTGAAAACCTCAAGGGTAATCTCTATTGCACTCAGTGTAGGACTTAGATTACGGCTATGTGACCACACCTTAACCTGACTTACTTCATCACCATCATGATATTTCTCATATTTCAATACATTTCTCAGCTTAATGCTTGATACAGTGAAAATGAAGGGATTACTAGATTGAAGGTTCTCGACAAAAAGATTAACATCATGTTACCATGAAATAAACACTACTCTCAGGATGAAGAGTTCATTCCACAGGGTTCTACATGAATCACGTTCAGATGAAAAATGTTTCTTCATATGTAAGCCATCTTTCTCTTTTATTTCTTTCCTGCCAAATCCAACTAAAACAACAGAAGTTTATAAACAATGAGAATTCCAACTGTTTGACATCAGTGATGCACGACTACCACAGAGATACAAATATTTACCCTGAGACCTGGCACAGAAACCTATACCAATGTCTTCAGTCATACATTTTTTGTTTGATTGTGTTGTGCTCTTAAAGCACACAAAGAAACTGTTGATTCTTGCTTTTCGTTAAAAAAGATGAAATGCGTACGTATGCCACAAGTTTTGCCAGGGTTAATTTCTTTCAAGTTGTCTCTTCACATCAGTTGATTTTGGATGTGAGAGTGAAAGGAGATCTGTGTCCAGGAGTCTCTATCAAAAGGCCGGAAGACAGTAAGATATAGGAGCAGAGTTAGGCCATGCAACCTACAGAGTCAACTCTGCCATTCAGTCATGGTTGATTTATTATCCCTGTCAACTCCATTCTCCTTTCTTCTCCCTGTAACTTTTGACACCCTTATTAATTAAGAATCTATCAGCCTCCGTGTGGTGCGTGGCCAAGTGGTTAAGGCGTCGGTCTAGTGATCTGAAGGTTGCTAGTTCGAGCCTCAGCTGAGGCAACGTGTTGTGTCCTTGAGCAAGGCACTTAACCACACATTGCTCTGCGACGACATCGGTGCCAAGCTGTATCAGCCCTAGTGCCCTCCCCTTGGACAACATCAATGGCGAGGTGAGGGGAGACTTGCAGCATGGGCAACTGCTGGTCTTCCATACAACCTTGCCCAGGCCTGCGCCCTGGAAACCTTCCAAGGTAAAAATCCATGGTCTCACAAAACTAATGGATGACTAGATCAACCTCCACTTTAGATGTACCCAATATATTGGAATTCCACAGATTCATCACCCTCTGGCTAAAGAAATTTCTCCTCATCTCTGTTATAAGTGGAAATCCTTCTTTTATATTCTCATCTTCTTGAAATGAATTCCAGCATTACCTTTGCCTTCCTTACCACTGATTCAACCTGCAAATTAATTATATGGCATTACATGGCAAATGCTATGTTAGCTTATGATGTAAACATGCTGGATGAGGAAAAGAATTTGAATCCGAGACCTAACGAAATTAACTAAAATACTTTCTTGCTTTAGGTACCTTTTTATTTCAGCTAATAATTATCAGAATTTCCGTTGTTACCCACATTACCAGAAATAAACCTAAAATAACCATTAAAAGTATTTTTGTGAGACGTATGTTTACAATGGAAACTTGAGTTGCAGAAAAGCCCATATCAATTGTCATGATTTTAGAAATGTTGCAACTCTCTGTTCACATTCCATGTTGAGTGCTATGATCTAGTTTAGTCAACAAGGTAGAAGGGAAAAGTTAAAGTCAGATAGAATGTCTAAATGCAGACCTCCAGTACTCAGAAGAAGTGGGCTAACTTGAAGAGAAAAATGTACACCCTGGTGCAATGTTTCAAGTTAAATTGTGACAATGGGATGGTACAATCAAGAAGTAAAAGTGAAAAGACAAGTTTCAAGCATATTTCTCTCATATAATGAGAGAACAAGATGAGGAATGGATCCAGCTGGTGTGGACAGTTGACAAGGGTTGCAGTGTGGATGGATGCATGAACAGCCTTTTAATGTTTCTAATGATTACGGGTCACATATAGGGACATTGAAACACTAGAGCTGAATTTTGAGAGACTATGTCAATCGCTCTGTGTAGAAATGCCAATAATTTCTACATATTTGCCAACAAGTTTACAATCTCTGCATGGTTAGATCTTTGAGAATGTGGCCAGAAAACCGGAGCAAGTAAGTGTTGCAGAGCGTTGTGGAGATAATGAGAATAGCTACTGCCGTCTATGGGTGGCACAGTAGTGTAGCAGTTAGCATAATGCTATTACAGTGCCAGCAAACTGGATTCAATTCCACCATTCTCTGCAGGGGGTTTCCTCTGGGTGCTTTAATTTCCTCCCACAGTCCAAAGCATAGAGGTTAGTAGGTTAGTTAGTCACATGGGTTGAATTGGCTGGTGCAGGTTCACTGGACTGGAAGGGCCTGTGCTGTATCTTGAAGTAAATGAAAAAAAAATTGGATCAATATTAAGGCTGTTGTCAAGAAGAACAAGGGTAGATCGAATACTAAGGTTGGTCGATTTCAGTATGAGAAGCCATTTCCTACCATCAGGCAGGATGTACCGTAGCAATAGGACAAGAACTGTTAGGATGGGATACAGCTTCTTCCCCCAGGCTGTAAGACTACCGAGCTCCCCGCCACCACCCAGGTCTCATCACATATGAAGTGCTAGTCGTGTTATGTAGCATTATACTGTTTACTTTTTAATTGCTATCTTATTATTTATTAATTTATTTGTGATACTATTACTCCATCTGTTATGTGAGAGGTATATGTATTGCCTTGTGTACCTTGGTCCCTTTGGAACGTTGTCTTGTTTGGCAGTGTACGTGTGTATGGTTGTATGACACTAAACTTGAACTGAAACTTAAATTTGAACTTGACTTAGTACAAATGGACTACAAGTAGCTACTCACAGCTATTACAGAAAAAAAAGCGGTCATCTAAAAATGAAACTGTAAGAGTTAAGAGCCAGCATGTTCTTGCAAGCGTCAAAGGAAAGGCCAACAACTCCCTTCATGTTAAATGATGCCTAAGGTTGGATAAAGGAGGAAAAAAAGGTAGCTTCTGACAAGGTTAGAGAACTGAAAACAAGAAAAAGGACTACAAAGTGTAAGAAAATTTAAAGTAATTATGAAATCAAAGGGAAATATAAACAGTTCTCAGGATTCCAGCTGGGTATAGATATCTGATGTGTCGATGACAAACTTTGCCATCTTATTCCAGCTTGCCATCAAAGCGTTGGTTATAATCGATAGCTGTACCCAGCTGGAAGCCCTACAAGAGTTTATTCATCATATACACTAGGAAAGCACTAGATCCTTTTTGCAAAGGGATGTGTTTGAAATAGCAGTGCTGTGCAAGATTAATGAAAATCACAAAACATTTTTATTACAATATTAAGGGCAAAAGGTAATTAAAGAAAGATCAGAATGTATTAGAGATGAAAGATGCAGTCTGCACATGGGGTCAGAGGGTGGAGGTGAAACCTGTGCTGGCCAGTGGGTACCTATCTATACTAGTTCTAACACAGTGCCCATTAGTCTACTATGCAATGCCATTTTAATGTGCATCTTAAGCATTCTTAATTGTTATGATAGTACTGATTTTATCACCCCCTTCAACCAAGGTGTTCAGAATTTTAAACATTCGCTGAGTGAAACCCTAGCGATTTTTTTAAACCTCTTGTCATAGACATCACTGTTAGAAGGAAATGTTCCTCATTACCTTCTCTCTTCATGGCATATCATAATTTTGTACACCTCAGTCAGATCCACACTCAGTTTTCTCTGCTCTGATAAATGCAAACACAGCTTCTCTTCATAGTCAAAGCTCACCATCTCTGATACATCTTTCTCCAGTGCAATTCCTATTTTGTCGTCTAGGTAATACTTTATCTAGTTGCACCATAACTTTCCTGCTCATATATTCTAAGTCCCAGCTAATGGGAACAAAAAATTCTATATACTATCCTATGCTTTCTAAAGGTGATGGGGGTATTTGCTGACATTCGCAACCTCTCTCTGCTTCAATCTGAGCTTACCACCTGCTTTGAGATGAGGACTATTGCCCAGGTACCTACGAGAAACAAGTTAACGTATAGTATGTTAATAACTAACACTCTATGTCTCTGACATCTGCCATCATAAAGGGTTTTGAGAAGCTGGACTTGGCACATATTAAATCCAACCTCCCAGACAATCTCGACTCCCTGCAATTCACCTACTGTCAAAATAGGTTTCGAGCTGGTGTCATTTCCCTAGACCTACACTCACCTCTGGAGTATCTGGACAGCAAAAGTACCTATGTCAGATTATTATTTATTAGAGTGCCACCTTTAATACCAAGCAAGCTCCTCTCCAAACTCTTTGAGCTGGGATTTAATAGCTACCTTTGAAATGTGACCTTTGACTTGCTGACCAACAGACCTCAATCTGCAATGATAGGCAGCAATACCCCTGCCCGTAATGATTCTAAACCAGGGGTTCCCAACCTGGGTTCCACAGACCCATTTCTTAATGGTATTCGTCTATGGCATAGAAAAGTTTGATAATCCCTTTCTTAACACTGCTGCTCTGTAAGTGAGCATCCTCTGCCCCCTACTCTACTCCCTGTTTGGTTATGTCTGTATAGCTAGATTCTGCTCTCCAGGATTACAGATGATACCACCACAGTGGAGTGCAGGAATAAGGCAGAGAGCCCAGTGACATGGTGTCATGCAAGAACCTTTCCTTCAGTGTCTGCATAACAAAAGAGCTGTTAGGTTGACTTCAAAGAGGGTGCGTCACATGTGCTGCTATCTACATCAATGGCGCTGATGTCGAAAAGGTTGAGAGCTGCAAGTTTCTAGAACTGAGTGTCACCAATAGACAGTCATAGATCAACCACTCAGACACCACAGCCAAGAAAACTCACTAGTGCCTTTCCTCCAACAGGAACCCAAAGAAATTTGGCATGTCCCTTAGACTGAACAATTTTTATTGATGCACCACAGAAAACATCTTATCCGGATGCATCATGGCTTAGAATGTTTACCACTCTGCCCATGACGGCAAAATACTGCAGAATTGTAGACTCAGCACATCACAGAAACCAGTCTTCCCTTCGTAGACTTTGTCTACATTTCTTGCTGCCTCAGTAAAGCAGCTGGGTAACCAATGATGCCTCCCACGTTGGACAATGTCTCTTGTACCCCCCTCTCATTGGTCATAGGATATAACAGCTTTAAAGCATGTACCACCTTATCGTCTATCTGTACTGCATGTTGTCTGTAACTGTAACACTTTATTCTGCACTTTGTTATTGTTTTACCTTTTACTATCTCTATGCATTATTGTAATGAATTGATCTGTATGAATAGTATGCAAGCCAAGTGTATCAATATACATTGGCACATGTGACACTAATAAACCAATTTGTGAAATAACAATTTATCAAAACAAAAATCTGGTATTTTAGATTTTTTAATTGAGCAAGTTTAGTTAAATGTTCCTAATTCTTTAAAAATGCTTTTAAAGTGTTTTTGTTATTTTGTTTTTTTACTTCAGTTGATAGCTAATACAGTTTCAAAGTTTTTGAATGTTAAGGGTATTCAGAAAACATTTAAGTTTTGACAGCTGGCAAAGCCAGAGGGTGAGGTTTATTAGGCTGCTAAACGTTCCACAGCTGTTATGTTGGCTGCACTTGTTCTGGCCTCACCACATTAAGGAATTACATCAGTCTGCCACCACAGAGGGCCTCATCATTCACAATTCGGCCAGCTTGGAAAAGCAAGTTCATAAAGGTCACAAAAAGGTCAACAATGAATAACTCATCACTGGCAGAAAATTCTGGATCATGGATGTTCCAATACAGAAGTAGATCTTTGGCTCGACCAATCGTCTTGTCTCTAACTGAAAAGGAAAGTCTTTTTGTTTAAGAGAGTATCTTTCAATCTAGAATCTTCCTCATGAGGAATCTTTCTCTTCCACAGCGGCAGAGATTTGAACTTTCAGGGTCTTATAAGTTCCAATTAAGTTGTTTTTCACTCATCTAAACACAATCAGATAGACACCTAGATTGTCCATCTTTGCCTTGTAAAATAATATACCTATTTTATTCTTCACAAAAATAGTTTAACAAAACTACCCAGAATTGCTCCCACTGATATTCAACATCATTATGTGCCATGTCATATGATGTTGGTGATTACAGTCTATGAACATGATTGTTCTTTGCAAATTTTTTCTACAGAAGTGGATTGACATTGCCTTCTTTTGAACAGTGTCTTTACAACACGGGTGACTCTAGCTATTATCAGACATTATTTGTTGTACCAGCAGACAAGTAAACTTATTCATCTGAATGGATGTATTGGCCTTAAATTAAAAAAAGGTAAAGAAAGGAATTATTTTAATTACCATTAATGTTTTAATTAATTTATATAAGTTATTGAGGATTAAAATGTTTATAATTTTTAAAGAGAAGAAAGTCTGCAGGTGCTGGAAATCTAAGCAACAAACACGAAATGCTGGTGGAACTCAGCAAGCCAGGCAGCGTCTATGGAAAAGAGTAAACAGTCAACATTTTGGGCTGAGATGGGGTCTCGGCTTGAAACATCGACTGTTTACTCTTTTCCATAGATGCTGCCTGGCCTGCCGAGTTCCACCAGCATTTGGCGTGTGTTACAATTTTTAAATATTTTATTCATATTTTGCATTTTTTGAAAAGTGTTTTTGTTTTGACTTTGTCTAACTGATACAGGAAGTTTTCTGACATAAGGAACTGCTAGGGTCATATATGAGAGGGTCTTTAATATCTGCCATCTGTGGCCTGTTTGTCTCTCATGGAACATTCCACCTTGCAGAACAGCTGCAGAAGCCGGGACAACAGGATATTGGGGTCACTGAGCCATAGACATAACTTTGACAATGGACACCTACTGGCAAAGCTACTGCAGGGAGTGTGCAGTGTTCAGTGTAATCCTGTTCAATATTTACTTCCCAATCAACATTTCTTGGAAATAAAACAGCTATTCATTATCACACACTAGCTTGTGAAAGCTTGCTTTGCATGTTACTGGCCACATGTTTCCTACATTATATCAAAGAACACATCAATGAACATAGTATAAAGTGCTACAGAACTGTGAAAATGTCTTAGGTATATGTATAGCTAGGGTGCCTAATGCTTTTGCACAGTACTGTAGTAGTTTTATATTTTACACTGTACTGTTCTTACCCCCTCCCCTCTTCTTCTACTATTCCCTTTTACCTCTTCTCATCTACCTATTATTTCCTTCTTGGTCCCATTCTTTTTCTCTTTCTCCTATGGTCCACTCTCCATTACTACCAGATGCCTTCTTTTTCAGCCTTTTACCTTTCTCACCCATCTAGCTTCACCTATCACCTTCCAGCTCTCCTCCTTCCCATCCCACCACCATTTTATTCTGTCATCTTCCCCCTTCCTTCTCGGTCCTGAAGAAGGGTCTCGGCCCAAAGTGTTGACTCTTAAATGATTTCCATAAAGGCTTCCTGACCGGCTGAGTTCCTCCAGCATTTTGTGTATGTTGCTGTGAGTTAATTTTGATTTGATATGAAGCACAGGATGGAAAGACATCCTCTCTTTATTTCCCCTTGAAACAGCAGCATCTGTTAGTCTTAAGTTTATGTTAATACAGTATTGGTAAGCATTTAGTAGATACAGTACTGCTCAAAGGTCTCAGGCACCCTAGTACTTTAGCACAGTACTGTATAACACATTCCGAGGTTGCGAAAAGAACAGGAAAAGTGAATACCTTTTGAAGCGAGGATAGTTTCTCCACTCTTTGCACAGTCCAAAAATTCTGTTTCTTTCATTTGAGATATTCACAATTCACAGTTTACCAGTTAATCTTTTCAGATGTCCAAATGTTACCTTTAAAAAAATGCAGCCAGCAGCTGACTAATGGATGTATCCACTTCCTATATTTCTAAACAGTTTTCCTCACTGCTGAGAGTACCATGCTGTCAGAACATCCTTGAGTAAACCTGAGAGTACTGAAGCTCAAATCACTTGTGGCATTTAGCAGAAAGAAAATATAACCTTAACATAAGAAGAATCAAAATGTTGCTGCCAAGTTCTGGTTAAGCGCTCTTAGATTAGCAATGAGAAAAATCATCTCATATTTTTGGATTTGACGTAAATCCTTATGAGACAAATAATTTGAGGCTAATCTTGTTATTTTATAATGAAAACAAAATGCAATAGAATATTTTAAAATTAGCTCACAGTTCTGCTTAGCAGGTTAAATTGGGAGGAAAAGACATGAATAAAATAATCCATCTCACTGATTTTGAATTTTAAAGTGTAAGAGCAGCTTTGAATGAGTTTAGTCAAGAATATGGCAAAAGTAATTCTTTTACTTTTACTTGTGACGAGCTCGGGTGGCAGGGTGGAGATACATCTCTACCAATGGAGATGTTCGGCACTCCTTCCCTATGCTAGCCTTCAGGTCAGCCTTGGGCAATGTGTGGCACCTTAGCTCCCACTGATCAGGGTCACGTGAAGCTGTGGGTGCAAGTGGTGGATGGTTGTATGAGTAGATAGTATAAATCACAAATCCTGGTTATGTGACCACTGACACCAGGCAGACAATCTCTGAAGAGTATTGATAATGGTTGGGGTCACCCATCTTGTAAAGACACTTCCCAGGAGAAGGCAATGTCAAAACACTTCTAGAATATGCTAAGAACAATCACAGTCATGGAAAGACCATGATCGCCCACATCATACAACACGTCACACAACGAACGAGTAAATGAACAAGAATATGAGGCCAACAGGAAGGTTTTGCTTTCAGGTTAAGTATAATGGCTCTGTGAGGTATGTTTTCTCTATAGACTTACTGCAAAGTCAATTTCCAGAGTGTCTAAATGAACGGTCATGAGGCACAAACAGATTAAAACAAAACATCTCCTTTTTATTAAGTGGTTCCTCACAGACAACCTCTATGGAACATGCTCTAACCAATGCTGTGTGAATCATGATGTGACCCTTAGTGAAGGAATTAACTTCAAACAGGAAGTACTGTTTACATCAAATATTACATATACTACAAAAGTAGTATAGACAATATAGACAATAGACAATAGGTGCAGGAGTAGGCCATTCGGCCCTTCGAGCCAGCACCGCCATTCACTGTGATTATGGCTGATCATCCACAATCAGTATCTAGTTCCTGCCTTATCCCCATAACCTTTGATTCCGCTATCTTTAAGAGCTCTATCCATCTCTTTCTTGAAAGCAGCCAGAGACTTGGCCTCCAAAGTCTTCTGGGGCGGAGCATTCCATATATCCACCACTCTCTGGGTGAAAAAGTTTTTCCTCAACTCCGCTCTAAATGGCCTACCCCTTATTCTTAAACTGTGGCCCTTGGTTCTGGACTCACCCATCAGCAGGAACATGCTTCCTGCCTCCAGCGTGTCCAATCCCTTAATAATCTTATATGTTTCAATAAGATCCCCCTCAGCCTTCTAAATTCCAGACTATACAAGCCCAGTCGCTCCAATCTTTCAACGTATGACAGTCCCGCCATCCCGGGAATTAACCTTGTGAACATACGCTGCACTCCCTCAATAGCAAGAATGCCCTTCCTCAAATTTGGAGACCAAAACTGCACACAGTACTCCAGGTGTGGTCTCACCAGGGCCCTGTACAGTTGCAGAAGGACCTCTTTGCTCTTATACTCAATTCCCCTTGTTATGAAGGCCAGCATGCCATTAACTTTCTTCACTGCCTGCTGTACCTGCATGCTTGCTTTCAGTGACTAATTTATAAGAACACCTAGATCTTGTTGTACTTCCGCTTTTCCTAACTTGACTCCATTTAGATAATAATCTGCCTTCCTGTTCTTACTACCAAAGTGGATAACCTCACATTTATCCAAATTAAACTGCATCTGCCATGCATCTGCCCACTCACCCAGCCTGTCCAAGTCACCCTGCATTCTCATAACATTCTCCTCACATTTCACACTGCCTCCCAGCTTTGTGTCATCGGCAAATTTGCTAGTGTTACTTTTAATTCCGTCATCTAAATCGTTAATATATATTGTAAACATCTGCGGTTCCAGCACTGAACCCTGCGGTACCCCACTGGTCACCGCCTGCCATTCCGAAAGGGACCCATTAATCGCTACTCTTTGTTTTCTGTCGGCCAGCCAATTTTCAATCCATCTCAGTACTCTACCCCCAATACCATGTGCCCTAATTTTGCCCACTAATCTCCTATGTGGGACTTTATCAAAGGCTCTCTGAAAGTCCAGGTACACTACATCCACTGGCTCTCCCTTGTCCATTTTCATAGTTACATCCTCAAAAATTTCCAGAAGATTAGTCAAGCACGATTTCCCTTTTGTAAATCCATGCTGACTCGGACCGATCCTGTTATTGCTATCCAGATGTGTCGTAATTTCATCTTTTATAATTGACTCCAGCATCTTTCCCACCACCGACGTCAGGCTAACCAGTCTATAATACCCTGTTTTCTCTCTTCCTCCCTTCTTGAAGAGAGGGACAACATTAGCCACCCTCCAATCCACAAGAACTGATCCTGAATCTATAGAACATTGGAAAATGATTACCAATGCGTCCACGATTTCTAAAGCCACCTCCTTAAGTACCCTGGGATGCAGACCATCAGGTCCCGGGGACTTATCAGCCTTCAGACCCAACAGCCTATCCAACACCATTTCCTGCCTAATATAAATTTCCATCAATTCATCCATTATCCTAGGTCCTTTGGCCGCTATTACATCTGGGAGATTGTTTGTGTCTTCCATAGTGAAGACAGATCCACAGTACCTGTTCAATTCATCTGCCATTTCCTTGTTCCCCATAATAAATTCACCTGTTTCTGTCTTCAAGGGCCCAATTTTGGTCTTAACTATTTTTTTCCTTTTCACATACCTAAAGAAGCTTTTACTATCCTCCTTTATATTCTTGGCTAGTTTACCTTCGTACCTCATTTTTTCTCCATGTATTGCCTTTTTAGTTACCTTCTGTTGCTCTTTAGAAGATTCCCAATCCTCTGGCTTCCCACTCGTCTTTGCTATGTTATACTTCCGTCCACCACTCTAAATATTCATTCCATGAACAAAGTCACCAGAGAGACGTAGTTGGCAGATATGAAGTAGTCTGTTTATTTGATAAAATGAGACAGTGAAGATATCATTTTGAGATGTTTTCAGAGGAAGAGGCCTGCTCGATCCAAAATTACATGACATTTTATATGCTAAGGATCAAATAACAATTCTGTATTTACAATGCTTCCTTTGAACCTCATTTAACTCTCACACATCCCCTCTTCACACCCACACTTCAGACAATGTTAATCACCATTGTTTGGTCCTTCAATCATCTGCTGTTTTCACAGATTTAGGATCCCATTGTTCAGAGCTGCATTTTAAATGTAATCTACACTCCATATTCAGATCTGAAGATTGGTGGCTGAAGTTAGTTGCTGAAGGCATTTGCTGTATATCCTAACCCCAAGAACACCCTAAAACCATTCACCACTGGGGAGGAATGAGTCTATTGGGAGTTGTTTAAAAATAGCACTGCACTTACTTGCCTAGGCTACTTGATCAGCATCTCCAAAACCACAAATCCTTCCATAAAGAAAGAGAACAGCTTCAGACTTAAGCCCACCTCCCTCTTGTTCTCCACCAAGTTACGGTGGAAATATATCAATGTTGCAAGTAAAAGTATTTGCACTGCAGAGGTTCAAAAATGGCTCACCAATATCTCCTTGAGGGAATTGAGAAAAGACAATAAATGCTACAAGCAAAATTCCAGAAGACTAACATTTTTTCTTCTTATAAATATTCTGCATTTGGCAAGCTGTTTTCTCAAAGCGGCCCTGAGTATGATCTTGAATTGTTTCATTATCCCTTGCCTATCTTCCGGCAGATGAATCTGGTATAGCACATCCTGGAGACCATTGTAACACCCAGATTCACTCACTAAATTTGTGACAACTGATGAGGCTCCAGTCTTTCTGCATTCACAAACATTCAATATCACTTGTTAAAAAAAGAGAAAAAAAGAATACTAAGATATTAAATGAAAGTTTAAAAAAAAAATTATTTTAAAATAGTAAATACTAAAATATTCATTAACACAGGGGTTTCCAACCTTTCCAGTGCCATGGACAAATGCCATGAAACAAGAGGTCCATGGACCCCAAGATAGAAAAACCTGTATTAACCGAAAGAAAATAAAAAAAATCATTTAAACTAACTTCATTAAGTCAAAGGAAAATCTTTATTGACTTTTCTTTTAAGAATTGATTACAATTGTCAGTAGAGTAGACTTGACCTGGTATAGAATTGACAGACAGATTTCCCAGATCAAGACTTGGGAAGCCTGCAGAATTTGACCGTGCCCAACTGGAATCACAGGAGTAACCCCGCTATGGGCTTACCCCTTCATATCCCAGCAGATCTTGACCAAATATACCCCGTTGCTATTGGAAAACTACAATCGGCAGTAGCTTATCTAGCTCAGAGTTGCAAATTTAGTGGGCTGAATTACAAGGATTTGAGTACAAGAAAACTTAAATAAAAGGTGTGATGGAGTAGGCCTGTGAGTAAAGGGCAGGAACACTGCAGCGGTGAGCAGCGATTCTGTCTCAAAGTTCAAGATGTAGATTTAATCTCAGTGGAGATAATAAAGAGGGTAAAAAGTTACTGATAGGAGTTGTACATGAGCCGTCTAAGGGTTTGGATGTTCAAAGGGCATTTTATTATCAAAGTATGCATGTATAACATAACTCTGATATTTGTCTACTCCAGAAGGCCATCAAATACAGAAAGAACATGAGTGTTGATGAAAGAAAAGACAAGATCTCCCCCACAACCGGCATGATAAAGAAAAGAAACAAAACTCACGGACCACAAAATCCCCTCCCTCGCCCCAGCAAAAAACAGCCACAAAAACAATCAATGATCCTTTTGCGCATACCAATCCATGACTCCCCACTTGCAGAAAAGAACAGTATATACGTAACTATATAATATATACGTGGTTCCTTAAGATTGTTATAGCCAGGGGTGGTAATGAGGACAAGATTTCACTACCTATTAAAAGCTCCCTAAAGCATGCAATTCAAATAGCCTCTGAAAACCAGGTCCATCTCCTAGCCTTCACATGTGGCTTAGCTACTTAGTCAAGCAGAACCATTTCTACTGACAGTACAAGGAGCAGAGGCGGGTTATTGGCACCTTACAACCAGTTGCTTTGGGGCTCGTCAGCCATGGTTGGAAGCTTATCTAAGAGATGGAAAACTCTGATCTCAAATCTCTGCAACACACATCAAAGTTGCTGGTGAACGCAGCAAGCCAGGCAGAATCTCTAGGAAGACGTACAGTCGACGTTTCAGGCCGAGACCCTTCGTCAGGACTAACCAGGACTTCGTCAGGCCGGCAGTTAGTCCTGACGAAGGGTCTCGGCCTGAAACGTCAACTGTACCTCTTCCTAGAGATGCTGCCTGGCCTGCTGCGTTCACCAGCAACTTTGATGTGTGTTGCTTGAATTTCCAGCATCTGCAGAATTCCTGTTGTTTGCGATCTCAAATCTCTGCTGCCTTACAGCTACAGGTCAACATTCACTAATCCGACTACCTGTAATCCGGTTCCTTGCATAATCTGCACTGGTTTCAAATTTTCCACGCAACTGTAATTTCAAATTTTCTGGGCCACTGTACCAATCTGCTGCGCATTGTTTTGGTTGTGCTAGATCTGTTCACGTGCTGGGGCGCTCTTGTAAACACAGACAGGTGATTCCTGCTTGTTTTCCTGTATTTATTAATAACATTTGAGTGTGGCGCGGCCACCCGGCACTCACCCATCTCACCCGCCAGTGGCGGGGGAGCTGGCGCGCTCTGGTTCAGTCCGCCTTCTCGCCCACCTGCCGACAGTTGCACATTGCCCTCTGGCATCGCCCGGCCAGCGCTCCGTTCTCTTCTGCCTACGACCTCAGATCAGATGTGGTGACCCACTGAATTTAAGCATATTACCAAGCGGAGGAAAAGAAATTAACGAGGATTCCCTCAGTAACTGCGAGTGCAATGTAGCCTTTGGGGCAACTGAAAGTCTGTGCCTTTGCTATCACCTAGCTCAGGCTTGAGTGCTGGTAGCGGGTGTGCTTTATTTTTGCTGGTGGGGGGAGGGGGATTGTTACTCTGTGCCGCTTACGCGCAGGAGGGAGGCGAGCGGAGGTTACTTTGGGGTTCTAACGTTTAACTGTCATTCATTCTTTGCGGGCACTCCTCTGTTTTCGTAGATGGTTGCAAAGAAAAAGCATTTCAGGATGTATATTATATACATTTCTCTGACATTACATGAACCTTTGAATCCTTTAAGTCCTTTGATATTTTAAAAGTATGATGAGGCAGTTAGCTATTGCTTAATGTGATCCTTCTGTAATTCAGTGTTTTCAGTAATTCGGCACTCCTCAGGTGAGAATGGTGCCAGACTATAGAAGGTCGACCTGTATAACCACTGTTGGGGAAGGCTTCGGGAGTAAGTCCTAACGAAAAATCCAGAGCTGGAGTCCCTAATGCAGTCCTACATGGAGTTCAATGCTGACTGGCAACTCCTGTGATGCTGCTGGTGCCGAACTGTATCAGTCTCTGCCGTTCCTTTGGGTTCAACAGATGCATGGAGACGGGGAGCTTGCTAAATAGGCAACAGCTTGCTCTGTATGTTGTACTGCCCTAACCTGTGTATCTGGACAGCTAGGATACAACATCGTTGTTTGACCCCGAGGGACAGAGTCCTACATATAGTAAATTTTGCTATTGTAAGGAACTGCAAAACATAGAGCATGATTAAACAAACTAGTGCAAGAAGTTAACAGGTAGTTCATAACTTAAGAAAACTTGAGGTTATCCATTTAGAAGGGAAGGTTGAAAAATCAAACTCCTACACTAGACAACAAAAATTTTGCTTCCTGAATAGTTTTGGGTGTATCTTATGGATTTTGGGCTGCTGATCATGAAAATCATCATGAAATTCCTCAATCACGCACCTTTAAAAAAATCACCTATATTTGATATTTCAACTCATAATCCAAATTAGAATAATTGATGCCAAGATTAAGGAAGTGATTTTTGTTGGTCCACAAATCAAGCAGGTCATCAATGACAGGCAATTCGAAGAATTTCTAGTGTGTCTGGAGAAAATCACTTGGAAGGCATTCAGGGATGTTGCTGAAATTATTCTTGACAACTACAAAGCACCAAAGTACATGCAGCTGGTTGACAACATGCTTCAAACATACAAAACCAAGAAGTGCAACATGTCACTAAACCATGAAGTGCAACATGTCATTTTCTGCATTCTCATCTAGACTTCTTCCCTACAAATCTTGGTGCTGTCAATGATAAGTATCGTGAAAGGTTTCACCAGGACATTGTGGTCTTGGAGAAACAGTATCAGGGCAATTGCAATCCATCAATGCTGGCTGATTATTACAGGATACTTGAATGAGAAGCCTCAGACAGTGAGTACAAATGAAAATCATCAATTAAGCATTTTTAACTTGGTTGAAATATTGCAAAGTTTCAGCACCATTTGCAATTAAATACATTATATTCAATAAAAGTTAATTTCTTGTTTCTCCAAATTTCTACATGATACAAGTAGTCTGAAATTATATTTATTTTCAAGTGGTCTATCATAAATAAAAAAAAATTCTGAGGAAGCAGCAGTTCCTGAAAATATTGTTGTCCAAAGTTATTACCTAGAGTGAGGTTAAATCATGTTACATTATTAAGAGATCAGACCATCCTAGTACGGAAATATGAAAAGTTAGCATATGCATATTAAACAAGTAATCAGGAAGACAAGCAGTATGGATTATAGAAGTAGGGAAATTTTGATGCAACTTTACTGGGCACAAGCGAGACTTTAGCAGGGACCTCACTTTCAGTTTTATTTTCTGTCTTTAAGAAATGGCATGCTTGTACTAGAGACATTCAGAGAAGACTTATTAGATTATTTTCATGGAATGAAGAGGTTGGTTTACACAGAAAGACTAGAACAATTCAAGCTTGTACTCAGAATGTCGCAAAATGAGAGACTATCTTATCAAAACAGATTTTGATAATAAATGGACAGGAATATTCCCCTAAAGCTAGATAACCATATTTGCAGAACAAGATAGAGATGAGAAAAAATGTCTTTCTATTTTTTTAAATTTAGAAATACTGCTGTCAGAGGACTGTGAATCTTTGGCATTTTGTACTCCTGACAGCTGTGAAGACAGAGTCATTGAATACTGTATATTCAGTGCAGAGATTATGAAATATCTAAACTACTAGCTAGTCAAAAGAGTGAGAAAGTGGTGATGAAGTCAAGTTGGATCAACTACGAATTGCAGAACTTGTTTCTTATTTATGTTCTTAATTACTTTGGGAATGTTGCACTATTATACTGATATGACATTAAATCAAGCCTCTCTTCGTTCTGAGATATAACTACATAAAAGAATGACAAAGGGATGGACACCATCCCAATAATTATTCCCCGTGGGCAGCCCTAAAATAGATTATATATACATTATATTATGAAGAATTGTTGTGGAATCTTCCTGGCAACAGATTTGTCACAGCATTTCTAAGATTCCAACAGTAGAAACTGTTCAAATGCATTTCATTGACTGAAAAGTGCTTTGAGGTATTCTACCGGCCATTATTTTAATGATTGCTCTTGTTTTATTAAATTTTCCTGTGGATGTTTCCTTCTGACAGTGGCATCCAAACCTTTGGGATTGGAAGTTCATTTTCAGGATGAAGTAGAAGGCCACAGAATAAAATATTTGATTTTGTTCGTGAAAGAGAAAATCTATTGCTCAGAGGTCAGAGGATATACACAGTGACATCAAACTGTGCTCAAGACACGTTTGATATTGTGTGCATAAAAGAGAGTATTAGTTAGAGGATCCCATCTGTTCAAGCAATTTTTGGACAGTTTAAGGTATCTGTCATCCTTCATGTAAAAGTGTTCATTAACTTTCCCTCATGAGTCGCTGGATTTCTGGCTGTTGTTACTTTTCCTCAACTCCCACTTACCCGTATTCCTGGTCCCCTTCTCTTACCCCATCCACTTCAGGACTGCCATTCACCAAATAATACTAAGTCTTTCAACAGGATAATCTCGGGCTAATATTTGTTGCACTACACAGAAAGGAAAGAGGCTAAAGTGCATGGAAGTTTGTGATCCTATCATATTTTCTTATTCCGTTTCTTCCTAAGGTAAAGGCTGCTGTCCACCAGATTGATTTTTTGGCATTATTGGTTGGGATGTAATCTGTTGAGGCAATGAAGGCAGAGATTTTCCTACCAGATGGATTTCATTTAGCTTCATTTTGCCAGTAACAATACTTCCTTCTTACAGCAGATTAATTTCATAAGCTACAATTAAGTTGTTCATTTGTTGTGTTGGAACCTCATTCTGAATCATCAATTCAGAGTTCAGGGATATTAGCCCAGAAAAATCATCACAATGCTGTTGTTCCTGCTTTAAACCATGAGAACTGAGGTTATTCTAGTGGAAATACCATTTAAAGCAAATCATGAAGAGGAAAACAAAATATTTTTACAAAGTATTGAAAGCCCTGAGACTATCTTATTTTATTCAATTTTTAAATTTAACATAGGAAATATTTGGTTGAGGTTACCCAAATGGAACATAACGTGTTAATCTTCCAACCTGAGTGTGGCCTTATCGCGACAGTAGAAGAAGCCATAGACTGACATGTCGAATTGGGAACGGGAAGTGGAACTAAAATGGGTGGCCACTGGGAGATCCTAATTTTTCTAGAAAACGTAGGTGCTTAACAAAGTAGTTTCCCAATCTGCATCGGGTCTCACCGACATACAGGAGACCATACCAGGAGCACCGGATACAGTAGGTGACCCCAACAGACTCAAAGGTGACGTGTCACCTCACTTGGAAGGACTGTTTGGTGTCCTGAATGGTTGTGGGGGAGGAGGTGTAGGGGCAGATATAGCACTTGTTCCGCTTGCAAGGATAAGTTCCAGGAAGGAAATCAGTGTGGAGGGACAAATAGACAAGGGAGTTCAGTAGGGAGCAAACCCTGTGGAAAGCCGAAAGTGGGGGGGGGGGGGAAGAGAAAGATGTGCTTGGTGATGGGATCTCGCTGGAGATGGCAGAAGTTACAGAGAATTATGTGCTGGATTTGGAGGCTGGTGGGGTGGTAGGTGAGGACAGCTGGACCCCTATCCCTGGTGGGGTGGCAAGAGGATGAGATGACAGCAGAGGTGCACAAGGTGGAAGAGATGTGATGCAGGGCAGCGTTGATGGTGGAGGAAGGGAAGCCCCTTCCCTTGAAGAAGGAAGACATCTCCTTAGCTCTGGAATGAAAGGCCTCATTCTGAGAGCAGATGTGGCGGAGATGGAAAAATTGAGAGAAGGGTATGGTGTTTTTAAAAGTAATAGTGTAGGAAGAGGTATTGTCCAGGTAGCTGTGAGAGTTTGTGGGTTTGTAATAGACATCAGTAGGTACGCTTTCTCCAGAGACAGAGACAGAGAGATTGAGGAAGGGGAGGGAGGTCTCAGATATAGATCAGGTAAAGTTAAGGGCAGGGTAGAAGTTGAAAGCAAATTTGATGAAGTCAACAAGCTCTGCATGGGTGTAGGAAGCAGCACTGATGCAGTCGTCAATGTAGTTTAGGAAAAGTTGGAGAGTGATACCAGTGTAGGCTTGGAACATGGACAAAAAGGCAGTCATAGCTGGGACCCATGCCAGTGCCCATAACCACACCTTTAGTTTGAAGGAAGTAGGTGGAGCTAAAGGAGAAATTATTAAGAGCGAAGACAAGTCCCGCGAGATGGAGGAGAGTGGTGGTGGAGAGGAAGTGTTTGGGTCTGGTGTCCAGAAAGAAACAGAGAGCTTTGAAGCCTTTCTGGTGGGGCATGGAGGTGTATAGGGACTGGACATCTACAGTGAAAATAAGATGATCAGGGCGAAGGAACTTGAAATCATTGAAAAGTTCAAGAGCGTGTGAATGTGGTCATTCTTCTGTATAATTAGTAAATCCAAAGTAAATCAACAGAGTCTCCTAACACAGACATTCAAACATATTCATCACAAAAAATGTTTAGACAACAATATTCCTTGGCTTCTCTGACCTAGCATCAGTTCAATTTTTACAACCAAAATGATTCAACCCTGACAAATGGTCCTTCTGCAAGTATGCCCCATCAGCACATTAACCAAATAAAACAATACTTAGGACCCCTGAGGGATTTGAGTTGGCTGCCACTAGTGGTTCCCTTATACCCTGAAATGTATTAATTGCATATATTTCACAGTAAGTATGTTGTTGAAAGTTAACAGATATATTCCCTATGTACTCTTGTAGTGTGGAGGTCATTAAGTCCTAATATAAATTGATAAATTAAATTACTCGCAGTAGTGTAGAATACTGAAAGAAAGTTTTGCGTTGCTATAATACCTATCATTGTTTCTGAATGCTCCAAAAGATATGAAGTACTTTTGAAGTGTGGTCACTGTTGTAATGAAGGAAACAACAGCTAAAAGCACACACAGCTTTGGAATAAAACAATATTTTATGGTTGAAAAGCTTGCCTGTGTAGGCAAGACCAGAGAACACAGGGAAGACGTACAAACTGACCATGGCACTATAGTAGAGGGGGCATTGAAGATGGGGAGTAAGAAAGAATGGAATCGTAGCAGAGAACAGTATAGTTAAGAAGATGAATGCCATTCTTTGCAGCAGTGTGTTTTGATTCCTAAACGATCCGTTAACTGCCTGTTACTAGATATAACGATGTCTCCTCACATCTGGAGAGAAGAAGAGTAGAACTGAGTAGATCTTTTTGACGTACATACCAATAATTGTAGTGTAAAGACTTTCACCTGTTCAAGATTTCATTTTTTTTTCTGACCAATATTTTGTAAATGTGATTTTAGACCATAAAACCATAAAATATCGGAGTAGAACTGGGCAATTTGGCCCATCGAGTCTGTTCCATCATTTCATCATGGCTGATCCATTTCCCTCTCAGCCCCAATTTCCTGCCTTCTCCCTGTAACCCTTCATGCCCCGACGAATCAAGCATCTATCAACCTCTGCCTTAAATATACCCAATGACTTGGCCTCCACAGCTGCCTATGGCAATGAATTCCACAGATTCAACGCACTCTGGCTAAAGAAATTCATCCTCATCTTCATTCTGAATGGATGTCCCTTTACTCTGAGGCTTTGTCCTCTGGTCCTGGACATAGATTTCGGAGTGTTCCTGAAGAAATTAAACTACAGGAAGATGTAAACTCAGCCAGCTCCATCATGGGCACCAGCCTCCCCAGCATCCAGGACACCTTCAAAAGGTGATGCCTCAAAAAGGTAGCATCCATCATTGAGAAAGCGATCAAGCAGGAAATGCCCTCTTCTCATTGCTACCATCAAAGAGGAGGTGCAGGAGCCTAAAGACACATGCTGAACATTTCAAGAACAGCTTCTTCCCCTCCACTATCAGATTTCTGAATGGATTCTGAACCTATGAACAGCTCCCCAGTATTTTTCCTGTCTCTTTTTGCAATATATTTAATATTTTTCAATATATACTTATTGTAATTTGTAGTTTTTATTACTATGCTTTGCAATGTTCTGCTGCCAGAAAGCAACAAATTTCACGACATCTGCCAGTGATATTAAACCTGATTCTGATTCTAAATACTTCTTTCCAGTTGTGTTTGAAAACTTTCAATCAAGGATGTGTTAGCACAGTAACGATGCAGTAGCATTAGAAAGAGAGCAGGATATTGCATGGAATGAACAGCTTAGGGATTGGATTAGCTTGGTTAATAGTGTAGGAGTTTGAGTGGTGACATTATACGAGGCTTATAAAATTATGAGATCATAGATAGCGCAGAGAGTCAGAGTCTTTTCCTGGGGTGGAGGAGTCTAAATCTAAAGGTCACTGGATCAGGATGTGAAGGGAGAAATTTAAAGAAAAGCTGAGAAACATATTTTTCATATGGCGGGTGGTGGTTATATGAAGCAGGCAGCCAGAGCAAGTAGAAAAGGCAAATACAATGGTGACATTTAAAAGACAATTAGAATGATACTTGGATGGGATAAGAGTGGAGTGATAAGGGGAAACATAAGAAAAGGAATTTAGCACGGATAAGCATTATAGGTGGAGGGGTAGAGATAAGCCTCCACCAAAGATGTAAGGTGCTTCTTCCTTCGGCTAGCCTGCAGGTCACCCTTGTGCAAGGTGTAGCACTTGTTCAAGGTCACGTGTAGCCATGCAAGCATGTGGTGGATGGTCGTATGAGCAGCTGGTGCATATCACAAGTTGTGGTTATGCAACCACTGACGCCAGACAGGCAAACTCTGAAGAGTATTGATAATGGCTGGGCTTACCTATCTTGAAAATACACTGTCCAAAGAAGGCAATAGCAACCCACTTCCCTGAAAAAAAATTGCCAAGGACAATTATGGTCACAGACCATGATCACCCACATCATACGACACGACACATAATGATGATGATGTGCAATCATGGTTGGGGAGGTTGGGTTTCTGTGCTGTAGGTGGGTAGGGCCTGGTTATTTGAGGCAATTATGATGTTCTCCCACAGACTTGTCTACTGGTGGGTCCTTATGTAGCTGTAGAGTCTGATCCAGGATCTACATATTGTAGTGCTGTCTGGGCAAGAGTAACTGGTGGCTGTGGTACAGAAGATACGGAAGGTGCTGACGTGGAGGGCTATCAATGACATGAAGGAAATCTGGAAGTCGAACCTGACCAGAGGGCTTAAAATGAGGATTTTCATAGCAGTCATAGAGTCCATTCTCACGTACGGGTGCGAGACGTGGACACTCACCAAGACTATGCGAAAGTCTCTAGATGGTTCCTATACACGAATGCTCCGGATGGCTCTTGACGTGAGTTGGCAACAGCACATGACGAACGTCGAGCTCTATGACACCCTAGCGATGCTCACTAAAATCGAGGCGAGAAGACTGCAACTAGTGGGGCAATGTCTATGCCACCCCAAGCTACCTGCAGCCTAGTCATCGTATGGGAGCCCAAGCATGGGAGGATGTACCCTGGGTATCCTCCCAAGACTATGGTCAACACGCTCTGAGCAGACAGTGGCGCGGCTAATGTAGATGAATTGAACACACTGACGAGGATGAGGGAGAGGGAGAAGTGGAGAGTCCGTCATCGTGCCCGACGCCGGCCCCCTAGGCCTGAGTCAACGTAGTAGTGGTAGTAGTAGCAGTCGGGTCTTTTGGTTTTTAAGCTCTCATTTTGCAGCTACTACTTGCTGTCTACCTATTGAGTGCAATGTACTCCTGGTTTTTAGATGTAATGTTGAATTTCTTCAAGATGATTTTGATGATATCTTTGAAATACTTTCTTTGCCCAGCAGGGCTCGCGGACCTTCCTTCAACTGGGAGTGAAGGATTTGTTTGGGGGAGGGGGGCATGTGTTAGGCATCTAAGTGAGATGGCCTATCCATGGGAGTTATTGACAAATCCATTGGTGTTTCTTTTCATGGTGGAAATGCTGGTCATGTTGGCCTCCTGCAGAATGCTGATGTTGGTGTGTCTGTCCTACCAAATGGTCCTCAAAATCTTTTGTAAGGGTCTCTGGTGGTATTGTTCAAGGGCTTTCAGATGCATCCTGTAGGCGGTCTGAGATTTAGCTCCATACAGTAATGTAGAAAGGATGACTGTTCTATAAACATAAAGTTTTGATTGGACCTGTAGGTTGTGATCTTCAAAGCTTCATTTTCTTTATCTTGCACAGACTCCACTTGCACTATGCAGGCAATGGCTGATATCTGAGTCAATTTAAAAACACAAACAACAGGAATTCTGCAGATGCTGGAAATTCAAGTAACACACATAAAAATTGCTGGTGAACACAGCAGGCCAGGCAGCATCTCTAGGAAGAGGTGCAGTCAACGTTTCCTAGAGATGCTGCCTGGCCTGCTGCGTTCACCAGCAACTTTTATGTGTGTTATCTGAGTCAATGTCTGCTTTTGAGGAGAGAATGCTCCTAAGGTAGAGAAAGTGTTCTACATTTTCAAGGGTGACTTTACAAACTTTTGTGGAAGACTGGATAAATGGCTGGTTGAGTGGTGACTGATACAGGACCTGTGTTGTTTTTTTTGTATTCAAGACCCAGGGCCCCAATTAACTTGGCAAAGGCACTTAAGATACATTGGAGGTCTTCGACGGCGTGTGCTCCAATGGCATTGTCATCTGCAAACTAACAGTTCATGATAGTGGTAGTGCTGACTGGATTTTGGCCTTGAACCAGATGAGGTTGAAAATCCTGCTGTCCGTTCTAAACATGATTGCGATTTCTGCCATGCAAAGCCTTTTGTCCTGGGGAATAGTGTGTCCTCCAGTCACTTCGTATCTGTTCTAATATCTTCAAAAATCCCCATAAGTAGGTTAAGAATCTGACCATGTCTATAAGGAAAGGTGATTGGACATTGTTTATTATGTATAATCTAAATTGTGTCACATCACCTGCTGCAGTCAGGTATATGATCTTAACAATCTCAAAATCACCTGAGGATTGCTAATGATAACAGCCCTACTGATTAAATTCTGCCCTGTCTTATTGTAGCTTTAAGGCTGCATGGGTTGGGTCTTCATGGGATCTTATAGAAAAGAAAATTCCTCTCTGTGTTCCCACTTTATGTTCTGGGTTATTTTTACAGGCTCTGCTTCTTTCTATACTATTTTTTTTGGGATGAGAAGCACATTAATTTACTGAAAAATCAGATGCATGAGGAATGGCTGCCATTACAAATAAAATGAAGAGTTGAGCCACCTGTGGTCAAATCATTGAGCAAAAGGGTGGTCTCTTTGTCTAGACTAAAGTTTTGATTTTTGCCAGTAATGTTAAATTAATGGTTTCTAAAGCACGTGCACAGGAATCATCAAATAGAGTGCATGTAAACAAATTAAATATCTAGTCAAACCAGTCCATTGCAAATCAAAATCATTATATGGCTCCATAAGGGGCCAAATAGAAGAGTCTGCAAACATTAGAAAGAAATCATGTCCTGATCAAAACAACTTCTATCTTTTGGAAATCCTAATAATAGTTATACCTAAGGCAGATTTTGTGGTATCTACAGTACATAGTAACTTACAGTAGGAATTCTATTCCTTCGATAAATTGTGATTTTAAATCAAATTAACATTTTTTGTAGGGCAGAGGCAATTGTCTGTGTAGGCAAAGTAACTTTATTTTCAATATGCTGAGCACAAATGATGGAAGAGGTCCTAAACTTCTTCTCCATCACAACGTGAGCTTGAAATTTGTATAGCCATGGTGATGAACCTTGTACTGAAAATAAGTGCTAATGGGAAGAAACCCGTTACAGATAATCTTTGAGAGAACATCACAGAGTTAGGGTCTTGCCTTGGAACATTCAGTGGAGTAAATCATCCAATTGGCAGTATTTCCCTTTGCTCTGGATCTGAAGGTGACCAGATCAATGGGATGGGATCAAGCTAACTATTTTCAGAATGCTCTGTCAATGTCCTTTGGAGGTTGTATTTCCTCTCTTTTATGTGATCCTATGCCTCTGTCCCTCAGCAGTTCAACACCACGAACATCTTTTGGTAGAATTGGACATCTGAGTAGTGAAGGGTTCTAGCTGAATCTGACAATCTGAGACTTCTGGCTTGAGTGATGGAGGGATGATAGTAAGTGTATTTTGTAAACATCACAAGCCTATATAATTGCCCAAAATACTACTAAGCAACACAGAGATATTTTGAGTAAACAATTAAATGAAGACAGAAATCATTCCTAATTTAATTTTTAAGTATTAAAACATGTTTCCTTCTAGATCAGGGATTCCCAGCCTGGGGTCCACTTGCTTAGTGATATTGGTCCATGGCATAAAAAGGTTGGAAATCCCTGTTCGAGAAGACTGTCATCACTGTTAGACTTCTGTAATAAGAAGTGAAATATCAGCACTGCAAGTTCTGATTTCATGACTGTTGGTAGGCATATTGTCCACAAAAGGAAAGACCTGAAGTCTGAAAAGGGGCATATTGAAAAAAAAGTCAGAACTGTCCACATTGATCAGATGACTACAGCAAGAAACAGACATGAAGATGCTGAAGTGATGAGTGATGGTGAGTTTAATCCTAATGTTTTCAATAGAAAGAACATCTGTTGAAGAGTCATCTGCGAGTTAAGCCAACAGGTTGCAATCTTTCAGTCAAGGAACTAACATGGTGTCAGAGATAAATACATAGAAGAAAATGATGTACTTATCGAGGAGGACAGTTGATACAATGGATCTGCAATGAATGTGTATATGTGAATAGAGTTCCCACTTTTAAAGAGGGAAAACAGTGTTGTATTTATGTATAATGTGTAAATAATTGGAAAAAGAATGTCCTGATATCATCTATCATTCTGTGTAAGTATGATATAAGCATCAGTAATTATGTTTTCCGCACTTCTTCGTTAAAAAAGTACCATCCCTTGTTTGAAGTGCGTTTTGTCTTGTAGATAGTATCTCAGAGATCAGGAGCAACTCAGGAGGCCCATTACAACTTTTTTTCCCCCTGGATGAATATCATTAGAGTTGTGTAGAATAACCTATCAAATTGCTGACTTTGATTTTGTGGACAGTTGTAAAGCTTTGTGCATTCAGGATTGAGCACATCTATTTGATTTTGGGGTCAGAATCATTCAGAGGACGACAAGAGACAGAATTGTATTTCCTCACATCCAGTAGACTGGCAAAAACACAAATGAGCACCAAATAAATTAAAGTTCGCAAGAAATTACTGTGGGTGTTAATTGCAACTGTCAGTAAGTGTGCAGGTGTAGTTAGGGAGATGTGCAAAACGATTGTCAATTCAACATAAATTGGTGGAAGAACTTAACTGATATGTTTGCATGCAACAAGGAATGAACTCATCATTTTGTTGCATTCAACAATTAAACCATGTAGTTTCAGAAATAGTTAGACAAATGGAAAAACTTCCAAGTCAGTTCTGGAGCTGCATCAAGCATGAGAGCTATTTCCCTTACAAGTAGTTGGCAGTTTCTAAAATCTCTCTGCTCTTATAGCTTACTGCACTGTTAGATCCTTTTGATTATATTAGAGCCTTGACTCCAATATCCATTATTTTATACATTACTTAGCCCAATCAACCAGAAATAACGCCACTGTGAATCTATGATAGCATTTTGCATCAAATTAAAAAGCACAACAAGGGCACAGAAAGGGAAATAGCATGTGGCTCTTTTATATATTTGTCATTTATTCTAAAATAAATGACAAATTCTTTCTTGTGGTATATATTGATAAATGTACTACTAGAAGTTTAGCTTTATAGTTAAACCAATAGCTATTGTAAGATTTTTTGAAAGGCACTTGAAGAAAAGATTCAAAATATTATGTTATTCATCTATTCAACCAGCACAGTTTAAGTACTAACTATATGCAATTTAATAAGCATCTAATGAATATTCATTTGGACAATGATCTCTAAATAAGTCACTAATAAAAATTTTCCTTCCAAATTTTGTAAAGTGACATTCAGTTAATAACACAGAATTTTGTTCGACAAAGAAAACTCATAGAAATCTCATTTTATTGCAGTCAAAGCAGAGAATCATTGCAAACTCGTGGTCCCAGAATTATTTAGGCTTGTATCACCAACAGTAAGCAGTGAAGAGTATAAAGGCTAAAAGAGCCTTCCTGTTCCAGCTGCATACACAACTTTACTAGGCATATAAAATACTTCTTGTGTTCCCTAATGCTTTCTCGTGTTGAGGTCTGCTGGAATTTTACTGCTCCCACAGTGATAAGGGCGCCAACTGGCGCCTGCAAGATGTGATTCTGTGCAAACAAGTACAGTGGATCCAATTATATTGCTGTTTTGTCTTGTAGGTAAACTTGTGCAGAAAAAAAAAGGTAACATTATTAATAAAGAAGTTACAAGGATTAATTGGACAAGTATGTTATTTACAGATACAATTGATAACTTAATTGAAATACAGAAACAACATACATCAAAGTTGCTGGTGAACGCAGCAGGCATGTGGATTTAAATGAAAAAATATGGCTAATCATCCTCTTCGTGATTTAGTAATGGGGTTTAATAGTGATAAGATTTTGAATGATATTTAACTTTAATATGTATTTTTACAGAATTATCTATTCTCAGTCTTAAGATATTGGTTGTGCCTTAGTTTGCATAATCATAAAACAAGGTTTAGAAACATTATATTGACCTGACATTGGATATAGATACAATGCAGCTGGATTACAAGCACATGAACATGAAAGTATTTGAATTCAGCGTAGGAATAGGTCTCCCCACCATTTAAGCATTCCACCATAATTGTAACCACAGCTAGGTATTTGTACATACCTAGGGCAATCATTCATAGCCTTGTTTATCAGGTACCTACCTACATCTGCCTTAAAATTATTCATAAACTCTAAGTTCAAAGTAAATTTATGATCAATGTACATATATGTCACCATACACAACCCTGAGATTTGTTTTCTTGTGGGCATACTTAGTAAATCCAAGAAACACAATAGATTCAATGAAAGACAACACCCAACAGGATGGACAAACAACTAATCTGTAAAAGACAACAAGCTACGCAGATACAAAAGAGAAAAAAAAAGACAAAAATAAATAAATAAACAATAAATATACAGAACATGAGATGAAGAGTCCTTGAAAGCGAGTCCATAGGTTGTGAAAACAGTTCAGTGAAGGGGCGAGTGAAGCTGAGTGAAGTTATCCCCTCTGGTTCAGGAGCCTGACAGTTGAGTGGTAGTAACTGTTCCAGAACCTAGTGGTATGAATTTTGAGGCTCCTGTATATTCTTCCTGATGGCAGCAGCAGGAAGAAAGCATGCTCTGGGTGGTGGTGGTCTATGGTGATAGTTGCTGCTTTCCTGTGACAGTGCTCCATACAGATGTGTTCAATGGTGGGGAGTGCTATATCTGTGAAGGGCTTATCTACTGCTTTTTGTAGGATTTTCCATTCAAGGGCATTGGCATTTCCTTACCAGGCTGTGATAGAACTAGTCTGTATAGTCTCCACCACACAGCTATAGAAGTGTTTCAAAGTTTCAGATGTCATGCTGAATCTTCGCAAACTTCTAAGGAAGTAGAGATGCTTCCATGCTTTCTTTGTAATTGCACTTACATGCTGGCCCCAGACAGGGTCTCTGAACTGATATCACTGAGGAATTTAAAGTCTACCATTGATCATGGATCTCCAAATACCTCCTCCTCCTGAAGTCAAAAATCAGCTCCTTGGTCTTGCCAATTCTTAATCTCCTCCTAAATGCTGATTCATCAGCACCTTCATTTCAGCTAATGACAGTACTGTTATCAGCAAACTTAAATATGCCTTTAGAGCTAAGCTTAGCCTCACAGTCAGAAGTGTAAAGCAAGTAGATTGGGGGGGGGGGTGCTGAGCACACAGCCTTGTGGTGCACCTGTGCTGATGGAGATTGTGGAGGAGATGTTGCCAATCCAAACTGACTGGAGTCAGCAAGTGAGGAAATTGCAGATCCAATTGAACAAGGAGGTATTGAGGACAAGGTCTTGAAGCTTATTGATTAGGTTTGAGGGGATGATAGTATTGAATGCCAAGCTGTAGTCGATAAAGAACATCCTGAATTATGCATCTTTGCTGTCCAGGTGATCCAGTTTCGAGCAAAAAAACAATGAAATGGCACCTGCTATGGAACTGTTGTGACAGTAGACAAATTCGAATGGATGCAAGTCACTTCTCAGGCAGAAGCAGATATATTTCATCACTAACCTCTTGAAGCACTTCATCACCGTGAACGTAAGTGCTCCTGGATGATAGTTATTGAGGCAGGTTGGCACATTCTTCATCGGCACTGCTATAATTGAACATAAAAACATAAGAAATAGGAGCAGGAGTAGGCCATCCGGCCCATCGAGCCTGCACCGCCATTCACTAAGATCATGGCTGATCTGTCTGTAAACTCAGCTCCATCTACCTGTCTTTTCCCCATAACCCTTAATTCCCCTACTATGTAAAAATCTATCTGACTGTATCTTAAATATATTTAGTGAAGAAATATTAACTGCTTCCCTCGGCAGAGCATTCCACAGATTCACCACTTGCTGGGAAAAACAGTTTCTCCTCATCTCCCTACTAAATATTCTCCCCTGAATCTTGAAGCAATATCCCCTAGCTCTAGTCTCACCTACCAATGGAAACAACTTTCCTACTTCTATCTTATCTATCCCTTTCAAAATGTTGTATGTTTCTTTAAGCTCCCCTCTCATTCTTCTGAATTCCAGAGAGTATAGTCCCAGGTGATTCACACTCTCCTCATAAGTCAACCACTTCATCTCTGGAATCAATCTGATGAACCTCCTCTGAAACTGCCTCCAAAATCAGTATACCCTTCCTCAAGTATGGAGAGCAGAACTACACACAGTACTCCAGGTGCGGCCTCACCAGTACCCTGTATAGTTGCAGCATGACCTCCCTGATCTTGAATTCAATCCCTCTAGCAACAAAGACCAGCATTCCGTTTGCCGTCTTAATAACCCGCTGCACCTGCAAGCCAACTTTTTGTGATTCACACACAAGTGCTTCCAAGTCCCTCTGCACAACAGCCTGCTGCAATCTTGCACTATTTAAATAATAATAATAATAATAATAATAATAATAATAATAATTGAAGCCTGTTTGAAGCAGGTGTCGACGGAAAATCACAGGATTGTCAGGGTCTGTGGTTCCTCCATGATGTCCCTTCATATTTTGATGGTGAAAGCCAGCATAGAAGACACTGAGCTCATCTAGAATCACAGCTCTGCCGTCGCCTTTGTCACTGGGATTTAACTTTGTAAGAGGTTGGAGTATTCAAGCCCTGCCACAACTGTCGAGGATCCTTCGCGGATTCGAGTTTAGTCTGGAATTTCCACTTCGCCCGTGAGATGGCTTTCTGGTGATCACACCTGGATTTTTTGTAACTTTCTTGATCACCAAACTTGAATGCCTCTGACCTGATCCTCAGCCGATTGTAGATCTCATGGTTCATCCAGGGCTTCTGGTTCGGGAAAACTCTGAGTGATTTTGTGGAACACAATATTTAACAACTATATTAATAAAGTTCATGACAACCATGATGTATTCATTCAGATCCACAGATGAGTTCTTGAACACAACCCTGAGCACCGATTTGAGCAACCCCGTAAAAGCACCTCTGCTTCCTGCGACCACCCTTTTGTTGTCCTAAACTCTGGAGCTTTGCTTTTAGCCTCTGCCTATAGACAGGTAGGAGTAGGACAGCCAAGTGATCCGATTCACTAAAATGTGGTCTAGGTATAGAATGGAAGACATTCCTTATCTTAGTATAACAGCGGTCTAGTGTGTTGGGAACTCTGAAGCTACAGGTTATATGCTGATGATAATTGGGCGGGGTTTTCCTAGGATTAGGCCACTTGGCCCATCCAGTCTGTGCCGCCCTTTCATCATGGCTGATCCACTATTCCTCTCAGCCCCCATCTCCTGCCTTCTCCCTGTATTCCTTCATGCTTGATCAAACAAGAATCTATTAATCTCTGCCTTAAATATTCACAAAGACTTGGCCTCCACAGATGCCTGTGGTTACATTCTAGCCAGTGAAATCTCTGCCTTGTGGAAGAGAAATCTGATAACTAATGACCCTCTGAGAAAATTCTGCAACTAATGTGCGGTCACAAGTTGAAAACTACAATTTTCTTCATATATAAATCAAGATTACTTGGGTTACATGTAGTAGGAATACTGACTAAAAAAAAACAAATTGCTGAAGGAACACAATGGATCAAACAGCGTCTATGGAGACAAAGGGATAGTCAATATTTACGGTTGAGACCCTGCATAAGGAATGAGAGCGTAAAGGGGAGGCAGCCAGTATAAATATATTAGGTCAATCTAAATGAGTACAGTATACAGTGAACAAAAAAAAAATACAGACTCTGGAAATTTTCAATAAAAACTGAAAATGGTAGAAATGGTGGCAATTCAGGCACAATCTAGCAGAAAAGAGAGAGAGTGAATTAGTTTTTGAGTAAATACTTTGAAATTTGAACTTAATTGTGTTTAATGTGCAGAGTCATATGAACATGATAGTTCCTGAAGATAGTCATGCCCCACACAAAGTGACTAATAAGTAAATCTGTCAGTGTAGGAGAAACTCAGCATGTTAAGCAGTATGAGTGCAGGTAAAATAATGGTTGATATTTCTAATCTAGACCCTGGAAATATAATAAATTCTTGTCCCCACTGGTGTACATTAAGACTGATACTTACTGTGAGTAATATCTTTGTTCTCCATGGAGTCTGGCATAACAATCCTGGCTAGCGGATGTAACATTTGAAACAACACAATTCTGGGAGCTCACTGTATTTCTTTATTAAAGATATTAGTAAAAGCTAGGATGATGCATTGAAATGTAATTGAATATTTAACATTGCTTGATAAGTTTTTGCTGAACAACTGTTCCTAGAGTCATAGAACACTACATCGTAGAAACAGGCCCATCGGGCGATCTAGTCCATGCCAAGCTATTAATCTGTCCAGTCCAGGGATTCCCAAACTGAAGTCCATGGACCCCTCAGTCCATGGCATCAAAAAAGTTGGGAACCCCTGGTCTAGTCCCATCGACATGGGTCTTGACCATAACACTCCATGCCCCTCCCATCCATGTACCTATCTAAATTTCTCTTAAATATTAATGTTGAACCCAAATCCATCACTTCAGCTGGCCGCTCATTCCACACTCTGAGTGAAGAGATTCCCCCTCACGTTCCCCTTAAATATTTCACTTTTCACCCATGACTTCTAGTTCTAATCCTATTCAACCTCAGTGGAAAATGGTTGCTTGCATTTACCATATCTATACCTCTCATAATTTTGTAAATTTCTATCAGTTCTCCCCTCATTCTCCTACACTCTAGGAATAATGTCCTAACCTCTTCAACCTTTCCCGATTACTCAGATCCTCAAGCCTTAGATTCTAAAGATTCAAAAGATTGAAAAACACTTTATTCTCATTCTAACCGTACATCAGCTCTGCAGGGCAAAATGAGACAGCGTTTCTCAGGAGCAGTGCAATCATAACATAACAATGCAACACTAAATAATAAACATAGCAATCAATAGTAAAACACAACAGCCACATGTCAGATAAAATCAAGTTATAAGTGTCCAGTGCAAGTTAAAAGTGTCCAAAGCAGAGTCAGGTCGAGCAGCTATTTAGCAGTCTGACTGTCTGTGGGAGGAAGCTGTTTAGTAGCCCTGTGGTTTTAGTTTTGATGCTCCTGTAACATTTGCCTGATGGCAGAAGAACAAATAGTTCATGGAGAGGGTGCGAGTAGTCTTTAATGATGTACCGTGCCTTCTGGAGGCATTGAATCTGAAGGAGGTCTTGGGCAGAAGGTAGGGAGACCCCAATAATCTTCTCTGCTCCCCTAACCACCATCTGCAAGGCTTTTTTGTTGACAGCACTGCAGCTGGAGTACCAAGTTGTGATGCAAAAGGTCAGCACACTCTCAACTACGCCTCTGTAGAATGTAGTTAAGATGTTTATGGGGAGTGATGCTTGTTTAAGCTTCCTCAGAAAGTGCAATCTCTGCTGGGCACGTTTCACAATCCCAGTGGTGTTCCTGAACCAGGTGAAATTGTCCGAGATCTGCACCCCAAGGAACTTGATGTTTTCCACTCTCTCCACTGTGGAGCTGCTGATGCTGAGGGGTGTGTGCTCAGGCTGAGACCGTCTGAAATCGACGATCATCTCCTTGGTTTTGCTGACATTAAGCATCAAGTTGTTATCCCTGCACCAGCTCTCTAGGTGTTTGACCTCCTCCCTGTACACTGTTTCATCATTTTTGCCGATGAGCTCCACCACTGTTTAATGATCAGGTTCTCCTTGAATCTGGCTGCACAGTCATGTGTTAGCAGTGTAAACAGCAATGGGCTAAGCACACAGCCTGTAACAACATGCATGTAAATTTTCTATGCATTCGTTCACTCTTTTTGATATCTTTCCTGTGGGTAGGTGACCAGAACTGAACACAATACTCCAAGTTAGGCCTCAAGAATGTCTTATACAATTTCAACGTAACATCCCAACTCCTGTACTCAATCTTTTGATTTATGAAAGTCAACAACCGCTCTCTTCATGACCGTATCTACTTGTGACACCACTTTCAAAGGAATTATGGATCCGTACTTGCAGATCCCTTTGTTCAATCACACTCCTCAGTGCCCTACCACTCACTGTGTATGTCCTAACTTGGTTGGTCTTCCCAAGTGTCTGCATTTAATTCCATCTGCCATTTTTCAGCCTGTTTTTCCAGCTGGTTCAGAACCCTCTGCAAACTGTGACAGCCATCCTTGCTGTTCACTACACTCCCAATCTTGGAGTCGTCCACAAATTCACCGATGCAGTTAACCACATTTTCATCCAGATCATTGCTATAGATGGCAAACAACAATGGACTCAGCATTGATCCCTGTGGCACACCACTAGTCACAGACCTCCAGTCAGGGAAGCAACTATCTCCACTACTCTTTGGCTTCTTCCATGAAGTCCATGTCTAATCCTATTTACTATGTCATGCTGAATGCCAAGTAAACTGAATATCCTTGAGCAACCACCCATGCTGGACCTTGTCATCGGCCTTGCTAAATGTCATGGAGACAACATCCACTGTCTTGCCTTCATCAACTTTCCTGCTAACGTCCTTAAGAAACTCTATAAGATTGGTTAGACACGACTTATTGTACCATACACAAAGCCATGTTGACTACCCCTAATTAGTCCCTGTCTATACAAATGACAGGTTCTCTTAGAATACTACTGATGTCAGGCTCACTGGCCTATAATATCTTGGCTTTCTTAAATAACGGAACAAGATTATCTATCCTTCAACCCTCTGGCACTTTCCTGTAGCTAAGGACATTTTAAAAATCTCTGACTGCAATTTTTCCACCAGCCTCCCACAAGGTTGGAGGAAATACCTGATCAGGCCCTTGGAATTTATCCACCCTAATTTGCTTCAAGACAACAAGCACATCCTCCTCAGTGAATTGTACAGGGCCCATGACCTCACTGCTGCTCTGCCTCACTTCCATCAACTCTGGGCCCATCTTTTAATTAAATACAGGTGCAAGAAACCCAGTTAAGATCTGCCCCATCTCTTTTGGATTCATGCACAGATGAACACTCTGATCTTCAAGACGACCAATTTTGTCCCGTGTTATCCTTTTGCACTTAGTATATCTATAGAAGCACTTGGTTTTCTCCCTCAACTTGTCTGCTAGAGCAACCTCATGCCTTCTTTTAAACCTTCAGATATCCTCCTGAATTGGTCTTTGCATTCCTTTGTACTCCTCAATTGTTTCATTTGTTCCTGCCTACTTGTACTCCTTGTACTGAAATATACTCAATTCACAACCTTAGTCCCGCTATACTCAACCGTTTGATTCCTGACTTTGTATGTAGGTTTAATAACATCTTTCTCCACAACCACTCCACTACCTATTCTGGTGCTTTCGCTCCCATCCCCCTGCATCTAATATAAACCCCCTCCCGTACATCACAAGCAAATCTTCCCATAGGGCTATTAGTCCCTCTGCAGTTCAGATGCAAACTATCCTGCCTGTACAGGTTCCACTTACCCTAGGAGAGAGCTCAATGATCCAAAAATCTGAAGCCCTCCCTCCTGCACCACCTCCTTAGCCACGTGTTAAACTGTTTTATCTTCCTATTTCTGGCCTCTATGGATAATAATCCTGAGATTACAGCCCTGAAGGTCCTATTCATTAACCTGGCACCCAATTCCATGAATTCACTCTGCAGGACCTCATCATACTTCCAACCGATGCCATTGGTACCAATGTGAACCATGACCTCTGGCTGCTCATCCTCCCGAATAAGAATGCTAAAAAATTCAATCCCAGATGCCCCTAACCCTGGCACCAGGGAGACACGTACCATTGTTTTCATCAACAGTATCTCCTGTCTCTGCCTGTAAGCATTGAATCTGCAATCACTACAGCCCAACTCTTCGCTCCCCTTCCCTTGTATGTCACAGAGCCAGACTAAATGCCAGAGACCTGGCCGGTGTGCTTTCCTTTTTATTTCCTTCTGACCTGTCTTTTATCTGAATCTATGCATTTTGTACGTGATTTAAAAATAATGCATTGATCGCACCTTGAAGTTCCTGGTTAAGACACTATCTGCATTTAAACTTGTGATGTTTTATATATGTGTACACAACCTTCATTGCCTAGGTATAATTATGAATAAGAATCAGAATTCAATATCACAGGCTTAGATGATGTGATATTTGTTGTTTTTGTCGCAGCAGTACAATGCAAAGACATAAAATTAATGAATTATAAAAAAAAAATAAATGTTGGAAAGTGAAAAGGAACAATGAGATAGTATGATGGGTTCATGAACCATTCAGAATAGTCTGAGTTTAGAAGGAAATGAGTTGTTTCTGAACAATGAGCAAGGAGCTTCGGAGTCTAGACTGCCTCACCATTTCAATGGACCAATAAGATTAGTGGATCTGGAGTTATATTGCAGGATTGCATATTTCCTTCCCAATTATATAAATAAGTTTCTACCACTGATGATTTCAAAACAGTAACGCTTTAGAAGCACAAAATTTGGACAAAAATTCTGTCAAGTTAGAATTCTTCAGTCTAATTGTTTGAAGACTCTTTTTGTTACTTTAACTGTTCATGGATTCCACAGAGTCTACTGTAGGAGGTGTTGTGCTGGGGCTGGATATTACAAAGAAAAAAGTTCCATTCTAAATTCCTAGAAAAGATAGTGTGCAGTTCCAGTCAGTAAAAATAAATAAATGTGATAAATTTCACATATTTCTGACATGTGAACTAGAAAAAGTGAAGTTTGTGATTGGATGAAGTGATGTGAATGGAAGGCAATATAAATACATTCATTTTGAGACTGTAAGCATTTTATAAGGATATAAATAATCAGCAGAAGATGAAATTCTAAACCAGCTGCTTTCATTTTTAACAATTCATAAACAGGTCAGAGCTTTAAATGAAATGAGTAGTTGGCATTTTTAATAAATGGCACTTGGCAGGTGCAGTAAACTTGGTTTCTGAAACAACCTGGCATAGAGTATATCACAGGCCACATTGATCCACACAAGGGAACTGATAAGCATTCACTATCATGAAATTAGTCCATCTGCTCCAGTGCAAACTTTTCTCCATGGGTCTGCAATGAAATAATTTATGTTGCAGAACTGTAATAAAAAAAATCAATTCAATAGATAAAGTGACAAAATTTAAACATTTTATTTAGTAAGATGGTGAAAAGGATAAAAACCTGTTTCACAAACCAATTTATCCTCTTTATGCTATTTAACCTCAGCAGTTAAATGCAGGATTATTTTTGTGAAAGACGTTCAACATGGGAATATCGTTCACTTGTTCTATTGAGAGCAATAGAAAAGCATTAATTGCCCATCATTAGATGTCCTTGTGAATGCTTTCATAACTGATTGTCTTGGTAAGTCACTACAGTGGATTTTAATATTAAAGCAATCGGTTGAGAACTGGAGCACAGGCCAAACCAAGCAGGAATGTTAGCTTTCTAATACCAAGTGATGCCAGCAGCCAGACCATCAGAGAAAATTATTCTCATGACCCACTTAGTTTTTGCAAATGGAAAGCAACACATTGTAGATGCTGGAAATCAGAAATAAAAGTGCCAGATAAAGTGTTGGAAATGATCAGCCAGTGATTGTGGAAAAAGGAACAGGAAAATGCTTCAGGTTGATAACACTGGACAGCAAAGATTTTGCTTTTGGGTGTATCTGATGATTTTTGGGCTGCTCATCATGAAAAATCATCATGAAATTTCCCTATCATGCACCATTTTTTGAAAATCACCTATAGTTGTTACTTCAATTCATAATTCAAGTCAGGATAACTGATGCCAAGATTAAGGAAGGCATTTTTGTTTGTCCACAAATCAAGCAGGCCATCAAGGACAGGCAGTTTGAAGAACTTCTTGTGGGACTGGAGAAAATCACATGGAAGGCATTCAAGGATGATGTTGAAAATTTTCTTGGCAACTACAGAGTACCAACTGATTGACAACATGCTTTAAGCATACAAAACCATGAAGCACAACATGTCACTAGAGATTCATTATCTGAATTCCCATTTAGACTTTTTTCCTGCAAATCTTGGTGCTGTCAAGGATGAGCACGGAGGAAGGTTTCACGAGGACATTGTGGTCATGGAGGAAGAGTATCAGAGCAAATGAAACTCATCATTGCTGGCTGATTATTGTTGTCACTTATGCAAGGATGAAGTACAAACAAAAATCATCAATAAAATATTTTTAGATTCATTGAACTATTATAAAGCGTCAACACCATTATGTAATTAAATGCATTATATTCAATAAAAATTAATTTATTGTTTCTCCTAATTGCTACCTGATTCAAGTATTCTGAAATAACATTCGTGTTCAGTTTCAAGCAGTCAATCATAAATAAAAAATTTTGAGGGAGCAACACTTTCGAAAACATTTGTTGTCCACTATAATCAGTATTAAGGAATGTACAAGGGGTGATTGATAAGTTTGTGGCCTAAGGTAGAAGGAGTCAGTTTTAGAAAACCTAGCGTATTTAATTTTCAACGTAGTTCCCTGCTACATTTACACACTTAGTCCAGTGGTGGTGGAGCATACGGATCTTGGACCTCCAGAAAGTGTCCACAGCAGGGGTGATTGATAAGTTTGTGGCCTAAGGTAGAAGGATATGAGTTATACAGCTCTCATTACATGCACATGCAGTTCAATGCTTTGAGTGATTATGCAGAAAGTTTGAAGTTAATAACTCATCTTCTTCTACCTTAGGCCACAAACTTATCAATCACCCCTCGTATATAATTAACCATAGGAACATAGAAACATAGAAAACCTACAGCACAATACAGGACCTTTGGCCCACAAAGTTGTGCCAAACATGTCCCTACCTTAGAAATTACCAGGCTTACCCATAGCCCTCTATTTTTCTAAGCTCCATGTACCTATCCAAAAGTCTCCTAAAAGACCCTATCTTATCTTCCTACACCACCATTGCCGGCAGTCCATTCCATGAATCACCACTCTCTGATTAAAAATCTTTCCCCTGACATCTCCTCTGTACCTTTCCCCAGCACCTTAAACCTGTGTCCTCTTGTGGCAGCCATTTCAGCCCTGGGAAAAAGCCTCTGACTATCCACATGATCAATGCCTCTGATCATCTTATATACCTCTATCAGGTCACCTCTCATCCTCCGTTGCTCCAAGGAGGAAAGGCCGAGTTCACTCAACCTACTCTCATAAGGCATGCGCCCCAATCCAGGCAACATTCTTGTAAATCTCCTCTTCACCTATGTCTATGGCTTCCACATCCTTCCTGTAGTGAGGCGACCAGAACTGAGCACAGTAGTCCAAGTAGGGTCTGACCAGGGTCCCATACAGCTGCAACATTACCTCGCGGCTTCTAAATTCAATCTCACGATTGATGAAGGCCAATACACCGTATGCCTTCCTGATCACAGAGTCAACCTGTGCAGCTGCTTTGGGCGTCCTATGGACTCGGACCCCAAGATCCCGCTGATCCTCCACACTGCCAAGAGTCTTACCATTAATACTATATTCTGCCATCATATTTGACCTACCAAAATGAACAACCTCACACTTATCTGGGTTGAACTCCATCTGCGACATCTCAGCCCAGTTTTGCATCCTATCAATGTCCCGCTGTAACCTTTGAGAGCCCTCCACACTATCCACAACACCTCCAATCTTTGCAACACCAGCAAACTTACTAACCCATCCCTCCACTTCCTCATCTTGGTCACTTATAAAAATCACGAAGTGTAAGGGTCCCAGAACAAATCCCTGAGGCACTCCGCTGGTGACCGACCTCCATGCAGAATATGACCCATCTACAACCACTCTTTGCCTTCTGTGGGCAAGCCAGTTCTGGATCCACAAAGCAATGACCCCTTGGATCCCCTTCCTCCTTACTTTATCAATAAGCCTTGGATGGTGTACCTTATCAAATTTCTTGCTGAAATCCATATACACTACATCTACTGCTCTTCCTTCATCAATGTGTTTAGTCACATCCTCAAAAAAATTCAATCAGGCTCGTAAGGCATGACCTGCCCTTGACAAAGCCATGCTGACTATTCCTAATCATATTATACCTTTCCAAATGTTCATAAATCCAGCCTCTCAGGATCTTCTACATCAACTTACCAACCACTGAGGTAAGACTCACTGGTCTATAATTTCCTGGGCTATGTCTACTCCCTTTCTTGAATAAGGGAACAACATCCGCAACCCTCCAATCCTCTGGAACCTCTCCCGTCCCCATTGATGATGCAAAGATCATCACCAGAGGCTCAGCAGTTTCCTCCATTGCCTCCCACAGTAGACCGGGGTACATCTCCTCCAGTCCCGGTGACTTATCCAACTTGATGTTTTCCAAAAGCTCTAGCACATCCTCTTTCTTAATATCTACATGCTCAAGCTTTTCAGTCTGCTGCAGGTCATCACTACAATCACCAAGATCCTTTTCCACAGTGAATACTGAAGTAAAGTATTCATTAAGTACCTCTGCTATTTCCTCCGGTTCCATACACACTTTCTCAGTGTCACACTTGATAGGTCCTATACTTTCCCGTCTTATCCTCTTGCTCTTCACATCCTTGTAGAATGCCTTGGGGTTTTCCTTAATCCTGCCTGCCAAGGCCTTCTCATGGCCCCTTCTGGCTCTCCTAACTTCCTTCTTAAGTTCCTTCCTATTAGCTTTATAATCTTCTAGATCTCTAACATTATCTAGCTCTCTGAACCTTTTGTAAGCTTTTCTTTTCTTCTTGATTAGATTTATTACAACCTTTGTACACCACGGTTCCTGTATCCTACCATAACTTCCCTGTCTCATTGGAACGTACCTATGCAGAACTCCACACAAATATCCCCTGAACGTTTGCCATATTTCTGCCATGCTTTTCCCTGAGCACATCTGTTCCCAATTTTTGCTTCCAATTTCCTGCCTGATAGCTTCATAATTCCCCTTACTCCAATTAAACGCTTTACTAACTTGTCTGTTCCTATCTCTCTCCAATGACATTGTAAAGGAAATAGAATTATGATCACTATCTCCAAAATGCTCTCCCACTGAGAGATCTGACACATGACCAGGTTCATTTCCCAATACCAAATCAAGTACAGCCTCTCCTCTTGTAGACTTATCTACATATTGTGTCAAAAAACCTTCCTGAACACACCTAACAAACTCCACCCCATCTAAACCCCTTGCTCTAGGGAGATGCCAATTGATATTTGGGAAATTAAAATCTCCCATCACGACAACTTTGCTATTATTACACCTTTCCAGGATCTGTTTCCCTATCTGCTCCTTGATACCCCTGTTACTATTGGGTGGCCTATAAAAAACACCCAGTAAAGTTATCGACCCCTTCCCTTTCCGTAGACAATCCCTCCACCTTTTCTGCAGCCGTGACACTATCTCTGATCAACAGTGCCACACCCCCCACCTCTTTTGTCTCCCTCCCTGTCCCTTCTGAAACATCTAAAACCCTGCTCTTGAAGTAACCATTCCTGTCCCTGAGCCATCCAGGTCTCTGTAATAGCCACCACATCGTATCTCCAAGTACTGATCTATGCTCTAGGCTCATCTACTTTGTTCATAACACTCATTGCGTTAAAATAGACGCATCTCAAACCTTCGGTCTGAGCGCGTCCCTTCTCTATCACCTGCATATTCTCCCTCTCGCACTGTCTACAAGCTTTCTCTATTTGTGACCCAACCTCCTCTTCCCCAGTCTCTTCAGTTGGGTTCCCACTTCATGTTCAAGGAAAAAGCAAAAAACACCCCAGGGCATCTTGTAGAAGACTGACTTGAGGATCCTTCACTTCTGTGGGCAGAAGCACAGCCAGCTTCTTTCCTATACCGTACTCCTCTGCCTCCCGGAAGTTATTCTTACACCACATAACTTCTCCTTTAACTTCAATCAATTATTCCAAATCAAGAGAGCATCTACTGTCACTTGTGTGGGTTCAAACTGTACCTATTTCTTGGTGACTGAGTGATGCAGCCCTTATTTCCATCAAATTTAAATTCAAATTTAATTGTCATTCAACCATACATGAATACCCATGGATACAGCCAAACTAAACAGGGTTCCTCCACTGCCAAGGAGCAGAACACAGTACCAACAGTCATACATAGCACAAGGCGCATACAGCACATACAAAATAGCAGTAAACATGCAGCTATACTAAAAAATATAATATGACCCAAGTCCCTGAGTATCAAACTCTGTAGATGGTTGTTGCCTGGATGTTGTTTTCAGGAACCAGCCTGTAGCAGTCTGCAGACCAACACAATCCAGCTTGTCTTCCACAGAGCAAATACTGGAGGGCAGCACTGATGCTAAGGACCAACACCACCCCCCTCCGCCCACCCCACCTCCCCCAACCAACCTGGACTTCAGCTTATCCACTGTATCTCTGGTCTTTCCCACACTACCTTCAGCCTCTCTCCCCCAGGCAACTGCATCAGGAGACCCTACAGCTCGAGGCCTGGTCCATACTACAACCTAGACCACGCACCTTCCGTAGCCATCAGTTTCGCCCATGAACCAGTGAACCAGACTTGCAGTATTCTACATTACCAATATCCAACAGGGTCACAATAAAAATGTCCAAGACAATCATTTGCCCCATTTGGTAGAATACACAACATCTCATGCTCGGACTCCGATGCTTCTCCGTAGCAGGTGGCAACACAATCCGCACCAAGTCCAGCTCCATTGCTACCAAGCACCTCACTGATAGGGCACACCTACAGTACCTGATCTTCTTGATAACCAGCAGTGTCTTGCAATTGTATAAAGATGTGAAGGACAAACAATTGCACTTTCGGTTGGACCCGAAGTGGCTGCCTACGACTATGCATGCTGCATCTTACTAGAAAGGAAACCAAAAGAGGCCCTTGCTCTCAATGAATTGATAACTATGTAAGTAAAATCTTGCTCTTCCCTTTCTCAGCTTCTCTTGTATGAAATGAGTTATTGATCATTATCCATTACAAGCCTATAGCCAGCTCTTTCACTATCTGTCCTCATACCCAGCTTCCTGTAAGGACTCCAATCCATCCTCCCAGTTTCTCTAACATTTATGTAGCTGTTCTGAGGAGAACATTTCACACCTTAGTACCAAGGGACTGCCTAAGAAGAAGAAAATGAAAAATAACATTTTCCAGCGTTGTTTTTTCTCTTCTCTGTCTTCATTTATCTCATTTGATTTATTTCTCCTTTAGACAGATTAACTATCGCATCCTCTCAGCAGTTAAATGTGAGATTATATTGTGTGAAAGACATTGAACATGGGAATATCTTTTCACTTGTTCTATTGGGAACAATAGAGAAGTATTAATTGCCCATTCATGTGAATGCTGTCAAAACTGATTGCCTTGGTAAGTCACTACAACGGAATTTAATATTAAAGTAATTTGTTGAGATTTGCAGCACAGGCCAAACAATTAATCTCTCTCTGTCTCTGCCTTTGCATAGACATTCACTTTGAATTTCATATCCTCTTTCTCCACTGTGACAAAAGATTTTGAATTCTACCTTTCTTCTATGTTAATGTAAGTTTATTGACTGAAACATTAACTGCTTCTGTCTATGCAGATGCTGCCTGACCTGCTAGGAATTCACCGGACTTTCTGTTTTTGGTTTTTGTTGATAGAACTCTTCCTCTTCCAATGGGAGAAGGTGATTGAAAGCAACAAGTATTCATTCAATCAAGCAGATGCACATCACTAGTTTGATCGTCCGTTACGTGCCATGTCATATGACATGGGCGATCATGGCCTTTCCATGACCATGATCGTTCTTGGCAAAGTTTTCTATAGAAGTGGGTTGGCATTGCCGCCTTCCGGGTATCACTAGTAGCTGATGGAAATATCAAAGATCTTGCAAAAATAAAAGCAGTAAGGATTCAAATAGCTTCTCTGAAGAAGTATAGATCTGCCTTTGTGTGATGATATTGGTTAATCCAACATCTCCTTTTGTCATTTTGCCTGTTATAGTCTACACATTGCCAGACATATTGAAATAACTTAAATAATTAATTATTGTTCAAATTGAACTTAATGCTTGTCTTACTGAATGCTTGCTAGTTCTACTAAGTTCACAAAGGGATAAAGGAGTTCCCCTTATTCAGGAAAGTTGGAAAAGGATGTGATATGGCTTCTCTAGCTAAAGCCACCATTTAATAAGATCATGATAGAACCCCTGACGAAGGGTCTCGGCCTGAAACGTCGACTGTACCTCTTCCTAGAGATGCTGCCTGGCCTGTTGCGTTCACCAGCAACTTTGATGTGTGTTGCTCTATTTCAATTCCACTTTCCTAACACAATATGTCTATTTTTTGTTTTATTTTATTGAGATACAGTACAGAGTAGGTCTTTCCAATCCTTCAAAGCATGATACCCACAACCCCCAAGTTAACCCTAGCCTAATCATGGGACAATTTTGCAGTGATCTGTTAACCTACAAACCAGTACATTATTGGACTGTGGACAAAAAACAGAATACATGGAGGAAACCCACATGGTCATGGGGAGAACATACAAACTCCTGACAGGCAGGTATAGGAATTAAAGCCAAGTTGGTGGTACTGCCAATTTTGTGCTAACCACTATGGTACCATTCCACTCCTTTCTTCGGTGTTTAAGCATCTGTTGATTCCAGTTGAGTATGCTCAATACCTTGTTATCCAATACTCCAGGAAAAATGAAAAGATTTGTCTTAACTTGTGAAAATAGCCAGATACTCCCCTGAGCCAATGAATGTTAATTTTATACCCAGTAGTCAGAAATACAGTCTCATCACCCACTTTGTCAAAACCTTAAATCCTCAATTTTTACATTTAAGTATGATTACCACTCAGCCTTCTGAGTTCCAAAGAGCATAGCTCATTATTCTCAATCTCTCCACGTGGCATAGCCTTCTCAGACTTGAAATTAATTCTGTCGTGTTCTTTCTTGGGAAAAGGGGACAAAAAATTATTTTCCTTTATTTCTATTAACTGTCCTATTTCTATCAGTCACAGGCAATGTGTCCTGTCTGATTAGGGAAGCCAAAATCACGTACTATGGGTAACAAATATCTCAGGAAGTAGAACATCCATAAACATTAAATCAACAAGTAAATACTGTATATTGTTCAGAGATCCACAACTTAACTTTGACCTAGGTTTAGAACAACACTGCCCACCTCTTTCTGTAGTCACTGCCATCCTCCCTTCACCCCCCACCCCCACCAACCCCGACACTGGTTACCATACTTAGAAGCCTGGGCATGTGGACACTTGTTACCAGACAGAAGTGTACCATTTCCCAACAATTATGTTTCACTGGCCGACCTGGACTGGAAAGGCAGTTTCCCGGAGCAAATAGCTTTCACCACATTGCATTCAGATATAATCGTACGGTCTGACACCAGTAAAGAAGTGGCTGTTGGTGAACTCACAGTCCCCTGGGAAGACAACATCGATGAAGCCCATGAGCGCAAGTTAACCAAGTATGCATAATTAAGATCAGAGTGCAGAAACAGAGGGTAGAAGGTCTCATGCTATCCATTCGAAGTAGGTTGTTGTGGCTTTATTGCGTTCACTTTCCAAAAGTGGCTGTGTGACCTTGGCTTCACTAGAAAAGAGATCAAGTCAACCAGCAGGGCTGCAGCTGAGGCAGCAGAGAAAGGATCAGCATAGGTGTGGACCAAGTACGTCCAGAGGGGCTGATAGTCAGACAGCGTATACATCTTTTGCAAACCCTTCAGTAGTTGCATAGACACCTGAAGAGTAGACTATCTGTTGGATGGAAGCGACCAACAACCCTGATAGAGGCAAATGCTAAGTTTTTAAGCTCACCAGTGGGAGGTGGTGCTTTAGCACTGCTGGCCCACCACCTCGAGGGAGTCTTGATCATAAGCAGGCCGAAACTCCTGAAGACAAGTGGCAGATCAAGTGGTGGTCCCACTGGTGATAGTACAGGACAGTTAACATCTTAGTCCATGTGTATTTTCAATTCAGTAAGGCTGGCTTAACCTGAACGTAAGTTCTGAAAAGTGACGATGGAGTTTGGATGAAAACATCTGGAGCCTAAGATGCTTATTATCATTCAAAGAAATACACACAAAATGTTAGAGGAACTCAACAGGTCAGGCAGCATCTATGGAAACAAATAGTTAGTTGACATTTCAGGCCAAGACACTACTTTGGGACTGAGAAGGAAGGGAGAAGGTGCCAGAATAGAAAGGTGGGAGGAAGGGAAAGAGATTAACTTGAAGGTGATAGTTGAAGCCAAGTGGGTGGGAAAGGTCAAAGGCTGGAGCAGAAGGAATGCAATAGGAGAGGAGAGTGGACCATAGGAGAAAGGGAAGGAGGAGGGGACATGGGGGAGGTGATAGGCATTTAAGAAGAAATAAGAGTGCAAAATAAAAGTAGAGGGGAGGGGTGGGGGAGGGAAGGGAAAGATTTCTCTCCCAGAAGGAAAAGTCAATATTCATGCTATCATGTTGGAGGCTTCCCAGAAGGATATAAGGTGCTGCTCTTGCACCCTGAAGGAGGCCTCATCAAGAGAAGACCATGGACCAACACGTCAGAATGGGAATGGGAATCGGAATTAAAATGTTTGGCCATCAGGAAGTCCCACTTGGGCTGAATGGCATGAATTACTCCCTCAATTTCTGACGGATCTCACCAATGCAGACTGCATTGGGAGCACCAGACACAATAGGTGACACCATCAGATTTACAGGTAAATGTTGCCTCATATGGAAAGACTGGAGCCCTGAATGGAGATGAAGGAGGAGGTGAATGGGAAGGTGATTATCATTCCCATTGCACTTCCTTCACAATTATGGGAAGGACACTATTTGTTTCCAATCTCTAGTGTCTCTGCAATCATTGAGTTGAGCATTATAAAGGACTAGGCTGTGGACCTAAAAATCACAGCAACATATTTGTGTTACATGTTTTATGGAAGGTCAGATAGCAGAGCATGTGAGAATTGAAAACGGCAGTAAAGAAGACAAGTCAGCATCAATTAATAGGCAACAGGAAAAGAGCTGAACATTTTGGGAAGGAAAATACTGCTTATGAGTCGCACGGTTTTGGAGGAATTTAAAAAGAATGATTAATACGATGAATTTTGATTTCAACTCAATGTCAATAATCTGGTAGTTGATGAAGGGACTAGAGGAACACCATCCACATTAATATAATGGGTATGTATCTAAACAATGGGCATGGGTCTAGTGTAACAGGCAAAAGATCAGAGGGCATCTGAGGAGGTGTATTTTATTCACCTCTAGCATGGTTGCTGGGTGGCTGGGTGGAGATACATCTCTACTAAAGGAGGTGTAAGGCATTCCTCCTTCTGCTAGCCTGCAGGTCACCCTCGGGCAATGGTTAGCACCTGCTCAGTCCCCCACTCAGTGTCACATGATGCCAAGGCAGCAGGTGGTGAATAGTCATATGAGTAGTTGTTGTTTAACACAAGTCCTGGTTATATGACCATTGATCCCAGGCAGCCAACCTCTGAAGTGTATTGGTAAGTGGCTCGGGCCACCCACCTTGTAAAAGACATTGCTCAGAAGAAGGCAATGACAAACCAATTCTATAGAAAAATTTGCCAAGAACAATCATGGTCGTCTATGTCATACAACATGGCACATGACAACAAGAATGGTTGGAATCTGCAAGATAATGCTTGAGACAATGATGAAAGCCAAAGCACTCACACCATTTAAGAAATATCTGGACAAGCACTTGACTCACAAAGGCTGAAGGTCAAATGTTGGTAAATAGGATAATTGTGGACAGGTACTTGATGGATGGCATGGACATGGGTAAGTTTAAAGACCTGCTTCTCTGATATTTGACTCTGAAACTATAAAGAATTCCACTTGCTGTCTGAACAAGAGGATATCACAAGTCACCTACAATGAAAATAGCTGCATCTGAAATTTGCTCCTAACTCTCTCTCAACCACAACACAATCCAAGCGGAGACTGAAAATTCTTATGTCCTTTTCAGGGTCAGTTTCCTGGAGGACTGATGACCCAGGTCTTAACCAGACATCTCCACCTTGCACCACACCTAGTCAACAACATGAACCAGGAAACCCCTCTGTTGGCAAGGTAACAGGTATTAAATCAGAGTACAGCAAATGTTAATAGCATCAAAATTGTAAACCTGGATAATCTACCACATATTTTCACAATGCTAAAATCATTTCCATTTATGCTCCCATTCTTGTGTTAACAGTCTAATTTATAAAGACATTTTAGAAGTATATTTCATTCTGATAGGTCATTTATCCATACTTCCTTTCTCTTGTGCTTCCCCCCCTCCCCCCAACCTTCATGGAAGTATGTAAAAATCAAATTTGTTCAACAGTTGTATCTAATGCTCAAGACTGGGCCATGGGATAGGCTTTATTTACATATCCAGGGTTACTGGCATCACTGGCATGCTTCCACTGAGCCTACTGGTCAATAGACTGAGCCTACTAGTCAATAGGTCAATGCTAATAAAAATGCCACTAATGAAATTAGGAGTATCATCGCAAAGGACAGCTTTGGCTCTTTCCATATACACTACGACTCAGCATTATGAACTATGTGACGATCTTATGACCAAATCTAAGTGTAAGTACAGTGTGTATTTGATGGCTGATGGTCAAACCACTCATACAAAATACACCAATTCAACACTGAGTCAGTTAGTACAAATCAATCCTTGGACTTCACTTCGCCACCCATTGCTGTGCATCTAGATATAAAAGCTTTTAATATCATTAGACTTCATGATAAAATGGGTTATATTTCAGAAACATTTATGGATCTTTCATAAATATAAATTTTTAAGCCGCAGGATTCCAAATTTTGCAATTTTAAGACACAGTTCATTAAACCATACAGAATGATAATTACCACACCCTTGTAGCACAGTCACACAGTATATATGCTATCACTAAAAAACTGAAAAGGAAATTTAACTTCTAGAACATTAGCTGGTCTATGAAGGCCCCAGCAAGAGTGTTATAATGACATCTAATTTTCACTTGCAACAGATAAAAACTCCAATTATCAAACCAAACCAATTTTGCAATCAATAGAAAGATTTATTTATATAAACAACCCAATTATCTTTGCAGCTGGTGATTGAAATAACTGTGAAATGTTCCTCTTGTTACTTAACAACCTGCCCATGATAATGTGATGATTTTAAAGTTGCCATTGTGGCTTTCCTTTCAACCCTTTAAGTGTGATGCTTTGTTGTTTCTGTCTGAGACGAATACGTATGATTACATTGCAATCTGATTGTCAACGTTACAAAAGGTTCATTTGATTGTTGATCTTTTCTTTCATTTCAGACTGGCTGGTGTTCTGTCATATCCCAATCTGCTCCAGAATTGTCTCTTTCCAACTCAATCACAATTCATGGATATTCAGTGAATAAGTAACTTATTAATGATTCTGTAGGGAGATAAGAGACATTTGAAACTGCAACAGCTGGTATATAATCTCAATATCTGTCATTTGCAGTTATATCTGTTGTAGCTTTAGTCAAGTGATACCGTACATTTGGGCTGGTAAATGGTACTCTCTGCCCTCAGTGCCACAACCTCACAACCTCTTTGCCAAACCATCTGATAGAATTAGTCCCTTTCATCATCTGCCTGATTGGCAAGCATACTTCTTTTATGCAGCGTAACTTGCCTGAAGAGGCTCAAGTTTGTTTTTACGCGTAAGAGTCTATCAGATGCTTCACACCACTTGTTCAATTTGACAGCTGAGGCTGACAATCACCTCTCACCTGTAAGCAACCTGGGAAAATACAGCTATTTGTACTTTAGGGAAATACACTTGGAAAAGCGTGCACACATTATGTAAACCATTTTGCATCCAGAAACTGATCACATCAAGAACATGCCTTAATTAGTTCTCACTAATGCAATGGAGGTTTAATATTGCCCAAACCCCATTATGGGAGATAATAGTGTCAGGCTACAAAACAGGGTTTACTTCAGAGCACAGAAATGTGGCTGTGTTTGACTGAGTGTAACATATTGTTCATTTAAATAGCAGAGCATCTGTATAATATTGTTTTAGGGAGACATTTTAAAAACAAGTTAGAATGAGAACTATTTCCCCGAGTGTTTTATATGATTCGCTGTCAAGCACAGCACAACAGCAAGCGAAAACAAATATATTGATACTGCCCGGGTAACGTAAACACCCCAAGACAATAAGAGTGAAGTCTAAATGTAATAAAGCCTGACAACTAGGCAGAATGCAGTCAAAATGATACTATAACAAAGAAGACAAAGTTAGAAGTAAGATAAATCTAGCAAATAAGAAAAGTGTTACCTTGCTCAAGTTGAGTGTTAAGACCACAAACTGGGGGAGCTCACTTTGAAAATAATACTTTGGTTTCAGTGAAGCAAAATCACATGTATTTACCAGAATTAGTAGTAGCACAGACAGATTTATAGATTTCCACATCACCTAACTCAGTGCACTGAGGATATGCCCTTTCTTTGGATTTGATATCATTCTCCAGGCCTGGCTACCTCAACAGGTAGAGGTAAAGGCTTTCATGAAGCTATGCAGAAATGAGCAGGGTAGATCTCCGTAGTCTTCAGCCAATATATCTTAAAATAAAACTCTTTTAACAAGCTATTTATTCAGAATCAGAATCAGAATTAGAATCACGTTTAAATTTGGTGTCTTTGAGGCAGCAGTACAATGCAATACATAATAATAGAAAAATAAATAAGTAGTGCAAAATAGAAATAAAAAGTAATGAGGTAGCATTCGTGGATTCAATGCTCATTCAGAAATTGCATGGCAGAGGGAAAGAATCTGTTCCTGAATCATTTGAGTGTGTGCCTTCAAACTCCTGTACTTCCTGATGGTAGCCATGAGAACAGGACATGTCCGGAGTGATGGTGGCCCTTCTTGATGGATGTTGCCTTTCTGGGGCATCACTCCTTGAAGATGTCCTGGATACTGTGGAGGCTGTTGCCCATGATGGAGTTTACAACTCTTTGGAGCTTATTTCGATCGATTGCAGTAGCTCCTACATACCAGATGGTGATGCAGCCAGTTATAATGCTCTGCATGGTACATCTATAGAAATTAGCGAGTGTCTTTGGTAACATAACAAATTTCCACAATCTCCAAGTGAAATATAACCACTGTTCAGCCTTCTTTGTACCTGCATTGATATGATGGTCCCAGGACAGATCCACAGAGACATGGACACCAGGGCACTTGATGTGGACATCGAATTATGTCAATTCTTAAATAATTCCTTAACTGAAAGTCTTGCTCAGTCTCTTCAGAGGACCAATTAGAATTAATCAAATTAACCAAAATGTTGTGTCTGAAGTCACAGACAGTCACAATGTGAAAAGGATTGATTTTTTTTATGACAGTCCACAAGTTTAATTAGTGATCAAGTTTTTAGATAGCTTGATTTTGAATGCCTTTTGGGCATTAGGATTGAGAATGTTTTTGGATTAATAGTCCAGGTGTCTGAATGTTAACAGTAAATAAGCAACAATGCTAACTTATCGCCTGCTTTTGGTGGACATTTACCTGCTGTATTTACTAATTTACCACATTTCTTAAATTTTAAAAGCATTGAACTGACAATCAAGTGCTTTGGGATTGCCTAGAATGGCCACTACTTTATTGTTCCTCATCAGTCATCTTATGTACAGCTTAACATCACTTAATGGACATATCATCTATGTATATAAGTTGTCTAATGTTCTTATATTTATTGTGTTTTTATTATTATTGTGTTCTTTATCTTTTGTGGGTTTTTTATGCTGCAATTAGATCTGGAGTAGCAATTATTTCATTTTCTAAACTTACGTACGGGAATTGACATTAAACAATCTTAAACAATCTTAAAAACATTAAATGTATTCATTTTTCACTTTTAAACAATTGTTTATATAATCCTCTTGCTGTGAAGCAAATATTTTTCTGATTTTACAGCAGGAAGAAATCAGAATCAGGTTTAATATCATCAGCATTTGTTAACTTTGCAGTAGCAGTACAATGCAATACATAGTAAAAGAGAAAAGTAAACTGAATTATAGCATGAATATATATTAAATTGTTCAATTAATTAGGTAGTGCAAAACAGAAATGAAGGAAGTGGTAAGGTAGTATTCATTGGTTCAATGTCATTTCAGAAATCAGATGGCAGAAGGGAAGAAGGTTTTCCTGAATCACTGAGTGTATGGCTTCAGGCTTCTGTACCTCTTTCCTGATGGCAGCAATGAGAAGAGGACATGTCCTGGGTGATGGGGATCCATAATGATGGACACACGTTTTTGAGGATTCGCTCCTTGAAGATGTTCTGGATACTGCAGAAGCTAGTGCCCATGATGGGGCTGACTAAGTTTACAACTCTCCACAGCTTACTTTGATCCTGCACTGTATACCACCCCCACCCCCACACACACACACACACACACACACACACACACACACACACACACACACACACACACACACACACACACCAGATGATGATGCAGCCAAAGTGAAAAGTGCTTTCCATGGCACATCTGTAGAAACCTGCCAGTGTTTCTGGTGACATATCAAATCTTTCTAAACTCCCAATGAAATACAGCCACTGAATTGCTTTTTTTTTTAACTGCATTGATATGTTAGGTCCAACTTAGGTCCTCAAAGATATTGACACCCAGCAGCCCAAAATTGCTCACTCCCTCCACCTCTGATCCTCTGTCCTACCCCCTCTGAGGACCACAATCAGTTCTTTGGTCTTATTGACGTTCTTTGAGTGCAAGGTTGTTGCCAACCAGAAAGTGAAGTATGTACCAAGTGAGACTATACTAGTAAAGAAGCCTAAGTTAAAAGGAAAACAGGAAGCATTATGACAGCAACCCATGTTTGTGTCAAAAGCAAATTGCAAAGTCTGGCACCCTCATGGTTGGAACATCTGCTTCTGATAAATGGGTTGGATTTTACAGGAAGAAAATAATCGAAAATTTGGCAGTCACACCTAAAGACCGGGAGAGGTCTCCCAAAGAGGTGAGATAAAATGTGGTCTTTACATTTTTCACTTTTTATTTAGAGATACAGCACAGTAATGGGCCTTTCTGGTCCAATGACCCCACACTGCTCAGTTACACCATTGTGACTAATTAGCCTATTATTTCATAGATCATTGAAATGTGGGAGGAAACCTGAGCACCCAGAGGAAGCCCGTGTGGTCAAGGGGAGAATGTGCAAACTCCTTAGAAACAGCAGCAGAATTGAACCAGGTTCACTGGCACTGTAATAGTGTTGTGTTAACTGATATGCTACAGTGCTTGTTTAGTGAGAAACAGAAGAAATGGAATTGGAATTGGTTTATTATTGTGATACAGTGAAAAGCTTGACTTGCATACTTTTCATACAGATCAAATCATTACACAGTACACTGGAGCAGAACAAGGTAAAACAATAAGAGAATGCACAATAGGTGCAACAGCTACAGAGCAAAGTGCTATGCAGGTAAACAATAAGGTACAGTGAACTGATTGAAGCTGAAGGTTGTAGGATGATAGAATCATTATTGATGCGGTCTGAGGGGAAAGAATTCCTACGATAGAATATTTCATTGTCTGAAATCTTTGTAATGTAGTCTTATCAAAGGAGGGAATACTGCTTAGGAAAATGTTCAGGCAGTAGATTCTCAAAATAATAAACTTGTAGATATGATTTCAGTTATGAAACCAGCATTGGAAATTTGCAGAATTAATTGAAGACATTACATGATCAGCTCTCTATGTCATTTTGAACTATTTAAGTTTTAATTCTTAATTGTTCCTAATGCAAAGGAGAAGACAGTACTTAAATCTGGTTATGACTTTTTTTTAAAGAAACCTCGAAGTCTAAGAGGAGAAGAATCAGTGTGCTGTTAACATTAGCTGACTATAGGAGTTTCTTTCAGAAGTTTATTTTTAAAAGAAATAAATTTTGTATTTTGACAATGCAAGTATTTTTTTTAAATTCTGGCTTACTGTGAGGTACAGATGGTCCTGCATGTAAAAAGCTACTGGAGAGATACTTGCTATATAAGCTATTAACATAGTCTGTTCATTTTCATTGTAACATTTGCAAATATTCTGCAGGGAAATGTTTCTTTAATTTTTTTAAAGACAGAATCAACAGTGCATAGTCCATTAAGACATGGCTGCCTGCTGTGGAGTCATAAGAATACAAGACTTTATTCTGGACAGGAGCAAAGCTTACGTAGTAGGGGGTTTGATGACTCCTACATTTGCATAGTTATCTGTCTCTTCTGGTAATACAGATTGATTGACCAGCTACTTGGCAACATCTCTGCAACATTGCATTGGGGTTAAAGCTCCTTGGGGGAAGAGAAACAACTTTAAAAACAATATTACATGAGTATCTACTACATTAACAAGCAAAAAAAAAACAAGTTGTCACAAGAATTTTTATGGAATACATTGGTTTTACTTTCAGTACCAAAAACATGACATGTTCCTGTATTTACACTATGTAGTCTGGCTGAGCAAATTTCTCTAACAAAGTTCTGATGAGGAATTCCCTCAAATATAAACAACAAACTTTACATTATATCTGTAAAATGAACACTGACCATTTCAGAGAGTAGAGGTCATGTCTCAAAGTTCAAAATTCAAAGCAAATTTGTTATAAAAATACATCTATGTCGGGGATCTTCGTATGGAGTAGATGTGTGTCCCGGGAGCTGTGCCTACCTTCACAAATAGCAGTTAATTCTTAGTTTTTAAGTGACTGAAGTGAGCTGTAATGGGCTGAACGAAATGACAAAGCCAGGTAAAGAGCAGAAACAAGAATAGGGTGCAGGAGAAGAAGATTCTGGCGAGGGCTCTGCGAAGCTAGTAGGCCCAGGAGAAGCTAACACCAATGCTAGCGCCCCGGTCCCAACTATCATTGAAGAGGTCTTTGTGGCGGTAAACAAGTTGTACAGTTTGGTAGACGGGAGACATGCAGAGCATAATAAGTCACTCATGAACCTAACAGCGGCTCTAATTGAAGTCAGTAAGCGTGTTTCTTTAATGGAGGATACCACCAAATCGTATGAGAGACAAATCGAAGAGTTGGAGAGGCGGCTTGATAGCCTAATATCCCAAAACACGCAGCTACAGGCTAAGGTGGATGACCTTGAAGCTCGGTCCCACTGTCAAAACATTCGCATTATCAGGGTTCAGGAGAAAGCCGAAAACAATAAGCCGACGGAATTTGTAGCTACGTTGCTTCCGAAGTTGCTGGAGGAAGAACACTTCCTACTGGAGCCTAGCACTGGCTAGAAATGGAAGGCCAAGAGCTATTATTGCGAGGCTACCCCTCTACCAGGTTAAAGAGCTGGTGTTACGGATGTCCAGAGAGAGAGATCCACTGCTATATGATGGGAGTCCGGCATTCATTTACCCGGATTTAACCTTGGCTACCATGAGGAAATGTCAGAATTTTCAGCACATTATAGATATGTAAAATAAATTACATTTATAGATATGTAAAAAGGAAAAGACTGGTAAAGACAAATGTAGGTCCCCTGCAGACAGAAACAGGTGAATTGATTATGGGGAGCAAGGACATGGCAGACCAATTGAATAATTACTTTGGTTCTGTCTTCACTAAGGAGGACATAAATAATCTTCCAGAAATAGTAAGGGACAGAGGGTCCAGTGAGATGGAGGAACTGAGTGAAATACATGTTAGTAGGGAAGTGATGTTAGGTAAATTGAAGGGATTGAAGGCAGATAAATCCCCAGGGCCAGATGGTCTGCATCCTAGAGTGCTTAAGGAAGTAGCCCAAGAAATAGTGGATGCATTAGTGATAATTTTTCAAAACTCGTTAGATTCTGGACTAGTTCCTGAGGATTGGAGGGTGGCTAATGTAACCCCACTTTTTAAAAAAGGAGGGAGAGAGAAACCAGGGAATTATAGGCCAGTTAGCCTAACGTCGGTGGTGGGGAAACTGCTGGAGTCAGTTATCAAGGATGTGATAACAGCACATTTGGAAAGTGGTGAAATGATCGGACAAAGTCAGCATGGATTTGTGAAAGGAAAATCATGTCTGACGAATCTCATAGAATTTTTTGAGGATGTAACTAGTAGAGTGGATAGGGGAGAACCAGTGGATGAGGTATATTTGGATTTTCAAAAGGCTTTTGACAAGGTCCCACACAGGAGATTAGTGTGCAAGCTTAAAGCACACGGTATTGGGGGTAAGGTATTGGTGTGGGTGGAGAATTGGTTAGCAGACAGGAAGCAAAGAGTGGGAATAAACGGGACCTTTTCAGAATGGCAGGCGGTAACTAGTGGGGTACCGCAAGGCTCAGTGCTGGGACCCCAGTTGTTTACAATATATATTAATGACTTGGATGAGGGAATTAAATGCAGCATCTCCAAGTTTGCGGATGACACGAAGCTGGGTGGCAGTGTTAGCAGTGTGGAGGATGCTAAGAGGATGCAGGGTGACTTGGATAGGTTGGGTGAGTGGGCAAACTCATGGCAGATGCAATTTAATGTGGATAAATGTGAAGTTATCCACTTTGGTGGCAAAAATAGGAAAACAGAATATTATCTGAATGGTGGCCGATTAGGAAAAGGGGAGGTGCAATGAGACCTGGGTGTCATTATACACCAGTCATTGAAAGTGGGCATGCAGGTACAGCAGGCGGTGAAAAAGGCGAACGGTATGCTGGCATTTATAGCGAGAGGATTCGAGTACAGGAGCAGGGAGGTACTACTGCAGTTGTACAAGGCCTTGGTGAGACCACACCTGGAGTATTGTGTGCAGTTTTGGTCCCCTAATCTGAGGAAAGACATCTTTGCCATAGAGGGAGTACAAAGAAGGTTCACCAGATTGATTCCTGGGATGGCAGGACTTTCATATGAAGAAAGACTGTATGAACTGGGCTTGTACTCGTTGGAATTTAGAAGATTGATGGGGGGTCTGATTGAAACGTATAAGATCCTAAAGGGATTGGACAGGCTAGATGCGGGAAGATTGTTCCCAGTGTTGGGGAGTTCCAGAACGAGGGGTCACAGTTTGAGGATAGAGGGGAAGCCTTTTAGGACCGAGATTAGGAAAAACGTCTTCACACAGAGAGTGGTGAATCTGTGGAATTCTCTGCCACAGCAAACTGTTGAGGCCAGTTCATTGGCTATGTTTAAGAGGGAGTTAGATATGGCCCTTGTGGCTACAGGGGTCAGGGGGTATGGAGGGAAGGCTGGGTTCTGAGTTGGATGATCAGCCATGATCATAATAAATGGCGGTGCAGGCTCGAAGGGCCGAATGGCCTACTCCTGCACCTATTTTCTATGTTTCTATTAAGAAGAAATGCAAAGCCAGGAAAATTAGGTGTGGATTCCAGTATCCGGCGAGGTTTGTGGTTGCAGTTAACAATACCACCCATACATTCAGCACTGCAGCCGTAGCGGAGAAGTTCCTGAGCCGAGAAGTTAAAGATTGGCATTCAGACACCATATCAACCTAAAAACGGATTAACACTGGGTTTCTGGATTCGTCGTTGATTGATAGCGGCTTCATCTGGAGACTGTTATGTTCAGCGCATGAAGAACTGAAAAATAAGCTCATTCTAAGATGTGGGTGAGGACTGATTGTTATTGTTTATTTTTATATTTCATAGTGTATTTGTGAAGAGGTGTTTCTCTCGTGTTTAGTGAGTAATGGGTAGTTATCTCACTATTCCGGGCCATGTGTTGGCTCTTGGATATAGCTTTGACTCTAGGTTAGGGGTATGGAAGTACTACTCCTGGTGTGTTTTATTTTTGGGAGGGTATTTTATGTTTCTTAAGGGGTTAAAAAAACAAACAAAAAAAAACATCTATATCACCATATACATCCCTGTGATCAACTCAATAAATCCATAAAAGAAATAATAACCAGAATAGAAACAATGAAACCAACTTGGGTGATCAACCAGTATACAAAAGAAAATAAACTGTGCAAATAAGAAAGAAAGAAAGAAGAATGAATGAATGAATGAATGAATGAATGAATAAATGAATAAATGAATAAATAAATAAATAAATAAATAAATACATAAATAAGCAAGCAAGCAAGCAATAATTATCGAGAGCATGAGATGAAGAGACCATGAAAGTGAGTCCAAAGGTTGAGGGAACTTTTCAATGATGGTGTTCTTTTTCCTCTACCATCTTAATATTGCTTTGCTGATAGCAAACCCAAAAAGAAAGATGATCGTTTGTATTTATAATAATCAAAGTACAGTTGTATGTGACTAAATGGGGAAAACTTTGACTGGCCCCAAAATCAGCAGGAACTATTCGAATTTTGCAGAGGGTTAGGCATCATTGTGCTTGAAGCAGGTTCAATAAGGACTTTTTAATATGTTTCTCAACACCTGGTACAACAATATTACCAGATCATTATTTTTCCAGTCATGACATGGAGCCCTTATCTGTGTACTTAAGTATTTCTGAACACAGGAGGTTGTTGGTTCTTAATCAACTTCAAGTTCAAGTTGGGTCACTGTCCTTCTGGTTTGCATTTTCTGGTTGCAGAAACTGAACTTGAAGTCTGCTCTGCCTGGGGGGGAGGCTAGGGGGAAGGTAGGATGAGAGTAGAAGTGCTGAACATGCAGGTGATGCAGAATTCCTCTCAGAGGTCAAGGAATGGAAAGCTTTGTTTCAAGAACATGTGGCAAAGAAGAAGAAACTGAGAATAATTTTTACTTTACTGACAAGGCAAGGCTAAATGCAAACCAAAAAAACAAAATCACACATCCTGCCTAAATTATTTATTTATTTATTTATTGAGCTACAGCCCTTCCAGACCTTCATGCCACACCACACAGCAATCCCCTGATTTAATCCTAGGTTATTCATGGGACAATTTGCAGTGACTAATTAACCTAACAACCGGTATGTCTTTGAACTGTGGGAGGAAACCAGAGCACCCGGAGGAAACCCACATGATCATGGGGAGAACATACAAACTCTTTACAGGTTGGGCAGTAATTGAACCCAGGTCACTGGTATTGTAAAGCGTCGTGCTAACCACTACGCTATTGTGCCGCCCAATGATATAATCATGGAATTTTCCACTTTCAGGTAACCTGCAGCCCCTGTGTTCCTTTCTCTCCTTCTGAACCACCAAGATTCTTTCACACACCAATACTTAGCAAACCCTCCATCGGCCCCCAGGTGCCATGTTTCTTCCCCCTCCCTCACCTAGTTCCATCCTCCCAGCATCTATAACATTTCAGGAAAAGTTTGTGTCACTAGCAAGGAGAAGGTCATCTGACACTTCAAGCCTACTTTGACTTTCCCCGAGATTATACATACTATCTCACTGCCCTTTTCCTGTGGGGCAACACAGTAGGATAGCAGTTAGTGAAATCTCTTTATAGTGCTAGTGACCACTGATCGGGGATCAATCCATTTACCCTCCCCCCCCACCCCCCAGTGTCTGTAAAGGATTTGTATGTTTGCTCTGTGACAGTGTGGGTTTCCTCCAGGTGCTTTGGTTTCCTCCCACATTCCAAAGATGTACGGGTTAAGTCTAGCAAGTTGTGGGCATGCTATGTTGGCATCGGAAGCATGGTTGGACTGGTGGGCTGGGAGAAAATAGCAAGCTTACCCAATCTACCCTTACAACTCAAGTTCTCCAATCCAGGTATCATTTTTTGTACTGGTATTGGTTTATTATTGTCCCATATACAGTGAAGAACTTGTGGTAACATACTGTTTATACAGATCAAGTCATTACCCACTGAATTGAACTAGAATAGGGTATAAGAATAATAATGCAGAATAAATTGTAAAAGCTACCACCAAAAAAGTGTACAGCAGGTAAACGATAGAGTGAAAGATCATAATGAGATAGATTGTGAGGCCAGGAGTCCATCTTATCATAGTCTGATAGAATTGGGACAAAAGCCGGCCTTGTGCCTGGTGGTACATGATCTCAGGCTTTTGTACTTTCTGCCTGATGGGAGAGGGGAAAAGAGAAAATGTCCAGGGTGGGCGAGGTCATTGATTACATTGGCTGCTTTACAGAGCCAGAGATAAATGTAGACAGACTCTTTAGAGGGGAAACAACAGGGATTCTGCAGATGCTGGAAATTCAAGCAACATACATCAAAGTTGCTGGTGAATGCAGCAGGCCAAGCAGCATCTATAGGAAGAGGCGCAGTCGACGTTTCAGGCCGAGACGGCCTGAAACGTCGACTGCGCCTCTTCCTATAGATGCTGCTTGGCCTGCTGCGTTCACCAGCAACTTTGATGTATGTTTCTTTAGAGGGGAGGCTGCTTCCTATGAAGACCATAACTTTTCGGAGCAGAATTCGGCCATTTAGCCTATTGAGTTTGCTCCGCCATTCCATTGTGGCTAATTCTATTTTTTATCCCTCTGAAACTTATTTTCCTGCTTTCTCTTTGCTACCTTTGACACCCTTACTAATCAAAAGCCTATTAATCTCAGCTTTAAATATACCCAATGACTTGGCCTCTACTAACAGCTGTGGCAACGAACACCACAGATTCACTACCCTCCAGCTAAAGAAATTCCTCCTCATCTCTTTTTTAAAGGGACATCCCTCTATTCTGAGGTTGTGTCTTCTGGTCATAGACTCCCCTACTCTAGGAAGCTTCCTCTCTGCATTCACTTTATCTAGGGCTTTCAATATTTGATAGGTTTCAATGAAACTTTCTTCTAAATTCCAGTGAGTACGGGCCCAGAGCCATCAAATACTCCTCATATGTTAACCCATTCATTTCCAGAATAGTTGCCGTGAACCTTCTCTGGACCCTCTCCAATGCCAGCATATTCTTTCTTAGATAAGGGGCCCAAATCTGCTCACAAAACTCAAAGTGGGGCCAAAACAATGCTTTATAAAGCCTCTGCATTACATCCTTTCTTTTATATTCTGGTCTTCTGGAAATGAATGCTAACATTGTATCTGCCTTCCTTACTACTGACTCAATGTAAGTTAAACTTTAGAGAATCCTGCATGGGGACTCCCAAGTTTTGAATTTTTCTTCCTGTTTAGAAAATAGAGCATGCCTTTATTCCTTCTACCAAAGTACAGAACTGTATACACTTCCTTATACAGTATTCCATCCGCCACTTCTTTTTGCCCATTCTCTTAATCTGTTGAAGCTCTTCTCCAGCCTCCCTGCTTCGACAAAACTACCTGCCTTTCCATCTATCTTCATATCATCAGTAAACCTAGTCACAAAACCATCAATTCCATCATCCAAATCATTGACATATAAAATGTAAAGAAGCAGTCCCAACACTGACCCCTGTGAACATCACTAGTGGCTGGCAGCCAACCAGAAAAGGTCACCTTTACTCCCAGTCTTTACCCCCTGCCAGACAGCTAATCTTATCCATGCAAGTAGCTTTCCTTTAATACCATGGGCTCTTCCCCCGTTTAGCAGCCAACCTTAGACAACCTTCTTCACTGTCTACTCTTCCACCAATTTTGATGTCATTTGCAAATTTACTGACGATGCTACCTAAATTTTCATCCAAATTGTTAATATACATGACAATCACTGGTGGTCTAAAGATTTATCCCCAAGCACACCATACACAGGCCTCTAAATAAAAAACAGCCATAAACTCCTACCCTTTCCCTCCTTACACCAAGCCAATCTTGTGTCCAATTTGCTAGCTCACTCAGGATTCCATGTTTTCTAACCATCTGCTAAGTAGATATTTCACAAGGTTCTACTATGCAGGACCTTGTCAAAGATATACTTCTCTGTCTTTGCTAACCCTCTTAGGCCCTTTTTCAAAAAATGTCAATCAAATTCATGAGATATGATTTTGCATGCACAAAGTCATGCTGAATATTCCAATCATTCATTGCCTTTCCATATTCAAATCCTGTCTCTCAGAATCCCTTCCAATGGCTTTCTCATCACTGATGAAAAGCCCATCTTAAATGAGGGAAAAGTATTAGGTTTCCTCCAGTTTTCTACTGCTTCATCTGTGAGGAATAAAAATACGAACTATTTGTTGGCCCCCAGCAATCTCCACCTGAGTTTCCCATAACACCTTAGGACACAGTTATTTTTAAACTTTAATGTCCTTCAAGACCTCCTCTTTGGTAATATGGATTTGCTTCAGGATTTCACCATTCCCTCCCCTGAGCTCTGTTCGTTTCCTTTTTTTCCATGTAAATATAGAAGAGAAGTATTCAATTACGATCTTTCTCATTCCTCATGGATGCACATGATTACTACTATGGAGACCTATTCTCTTCATAGCTTTCTTTTACTGAACTGCTTGGATGAAATTAAGTCTGGTCTGTTCTAAGTTAGTGGAGAATGTACTTCTGTGTTGTAAGCATGGAAAAGACATTGGAAAGTCAAGAGACATACCCAACCTCTGAACACTTGCTGCCACAATATCTATATAGCCAGCGCAGATGAACTCCTCATATTTAACTTGCGTGTTGTTGATGATAGAAGATTTGCTGAAGGGTATGTGACCATGGTAATGAATTTATATATCAAGTAACTTCAAGATAGCCTGCAAACAATATTTTTTTCCTTCAGTTTATTTTCTCTGTTTCAATTATTGTTTAAGTAATTATATAGTGTACAACAAGACTGTGTGCTTAGCCCCCTGCTCTACTTGCTTTATACTTATGACTGTGAGTCTAAGTACAGCTCCAATGCCATATTTAAGTTTGCTACAAGACCAGTATTGTGGACCAAATAAAGGTGGTGACAAAGATCTGATTATTGACTTCAGGAGGAGGAATCCAGATATCCATGAGCCAGTCCTCATCGGGAGATCAGAGGTGAAAAGAGTCAGGAACTTCAAATTCCTCCATGTTATCATTTCAGAGGATTTTCCCAAGGTGGAGGATGCAACTACCATTACAAAGAAAGCATGCCAACACCTCTGCTTTCTTAGAAGTCAGGGCAGATTCGGAATGTTATCTAAAAGTTTGACAAACTTGTATAGATGTTTCATGGGGAGTACATTGACTGGTTGCGTCATGGTCTGGTTTGGAAACACCAATGCCCTTGAATAGAAAATCCTACAAAAAGTAGTGGATACGGCTCAGTCTATCGCAGATAAAGCCCTCAACACCTCGAACAGAAAATCCTACAAAAAGTAATGGATACAGCCCAGCCCTCCACACCACTGAGCACATCTACACAGAGTGCTGTTACAGAAAAGCAGCATCCATCAACAAGGACCCCCATCATCCAGGCCACGCTCTCTTCTCACTGATGCCATCAGTCAAGAGGACAGGAACCTCAGGACTCACTCCACCAGGTTCAGGAAAAGTTATTACCACCACCCTCTCCACTATCAGGATCCTGACCAAGAGGGGATAACTTCAATCACCCCGATGCTGAGCTGATTCCGCAAACTGTGGACTCACTTTTAAGCAGTCTAAAACTTATGTTCTCTGTATTAATTGCTTATTTATTTATTATCATTATTTTTGCATGTTCTCAGATTGTTGTCTTTTGAACATTAGTTGTTAGTTTGTCTCTGCCATGTGCAGTTTTTCATTGATTCTATTGCATTTCTTTTTATTTACTGTGAATGCCCACAAGAAAATGAATTTCTGGGTTGTATATGGTGACATTTATGTATTTTGATAATAAATTTACTTCGAACTTTTTGAACTTGATTACATTCGGAAGGCTAACCAGAGTTCACAGTGAAAATTCATTGTAGGGAAAACGGACAGATATATAAATAAACATCCTGTAAGGAAAATCTAGATCTAGAATTAAGATATAGGAATAAAATTAGCCCATTTAGCCCATTGAGTCTGCTCCACCATTTCATTATGGCTGATCCATTTTCCCTCTCAGTTCCAGTCTTCCGCCTCTCCCTGTATCCCTTCATGCCCTGGCTAATCAAGAATTTATCTGCCCCTGCCTTAAGTATACCCAATGAACCAATTCTGTAGATTCACCATTCTCTGGCTAAGCAAATTCCTCCTTATCTTTGTTCTAAATGGACGTCTCTCTATTGCTGTGTCCTCTGGTCTTAGTCTCCCCCCACCACAGGAAACATCCTCTCTACTTCCACTCTGTTGAGGACTTCCAACATTTGATAAGTTTCAATGAGACTCCCCCTCTCCTATTCTTCTGAATTCCAGTGCGTACAGTCCCAGAGCCATCAAATGCTCCTCATGTGATAAGCCTTTCAATCTTGGAATCATTTTTGTGAATTTGCTTTGAACCCTCTTCAATGTCAGCACATCCTTTCTTAGATAAGGGGCCCAAACTGCTCATAACACCCCAAGTGAGACCTCACCAGTGCCTTATAAAGTGTAAACATTTCATCCTTGCTTTTGTATTCTTGAAATGAATGCTAACATCACATTTGCCTTCGTCACCACTGATTCAACAGGCAAATTAGCCTTTAGGGAATCCTGCACAGGGACTCCCAAGTCCCTTTGCACCATAGATATTTGAATTTTTAGATGTCATTCAGGTTTTGAGTAAATGCAATTGCTTGTTGTGTTGGTAGAAAATAAGAAGGATGGCTGCCCGATGATGTTCTCTGTCACTGGGGAATAAAGGTTTCTTAGTGCATTAACTGCTGTTTCTCTTCAGATGTGTCCAGCCTACCTGAATGTAATCCTTTAAAGTTTAATTCACTTTACATTAAAGTATAAGTAATAAGAACCACATCAGCTCCCAACAAATATGTTTCATGCAATTCCCATGGTTCCACCTTCATTTGTACAAACTCTTCTGCAGCATCTTCATTTTTAACTTAATATACACCATAGCTAATGGCATACAGCCTATATTTGAATGGTTCCCTATGGATAAAATGCAGCCTGACTCAAATGAAACTCCCAGCACTTTCATGTTTAAGTCATATCTGTGTGCTCTCTAGGAGACTCTCTTCATCAGAAGATCATATCTCCCTTTTATTCCTCTGTGTACTTCTTTCTAGAGTTACACTAAGCTGTTTTGATTCATATAGTTCATCGGCCACTTTATACACAAGAGAACCATTCTGGTGTTTAGCATTGGGGCCTCAATAAAAAGTATCCCGCTTTAGATACTGTTGGGGATGGGGTTCAACCTACTGGGGAAAGCTGCAGCGACCAGGTCTCTGGCACTGAGTTTGACTTTGTGGCTCAGAAGGGAAGCAGGGAGAAGAGGAGAGTGGTGATGATAGGAGATTCAATAGATGGGGGAGCAGACAGGAGATTCAGCAACAGAGACAATGAGGAACCAACTGAGGGGAAGAAATTTTGGAAAGGTGCAAAAATAGCGTGGTTGTTGTCATGGGTGAACCTATCTCCGCTAATATTGATTGGCACCTCCTTGGAGCAAAAGGTTTGGATGGGGCAGAACTTGTAAGGGGTGTCCAGTAAAGATTCTTGATACAATATATGGACAGGCTGACTAGAGGAGAGGCCATACTGGGACAGGGTAGGACTGATCAGGGTGAAATAAAGAAACATGTGCCTGGAGTCAGAGGAGGTAGGAGAGATCTTTACTGATACTTTGCTTCAGAATTCATCAGTGAGAGGGACCTTGATGTTTGTGAGGACAGCCCAAAACATGCTGGAACATGTCAACGTTAATAAAGAGGATGTGCTGGAACTTTTGAAAAACATCTGAGGCCAGATGGGGTATACTCCAGGTTACTACAGGAAGCAAGGAAAGAGATTGCTGCACCTTCGTTGATCATCTTTGTGCCCTTGCTGGTCACAGAAGTAGTACCAGAAGATTAGCAGGTAGAAAATGTTACTCCTTTGTTCTAGAAAGGTTACAGGAATAATCCTGTGAATAATACAACAATGTGTCTTACATCAGTGGTGGGCAAACTATTGGTGAGGATTTTTAGAGAAAGTACTTATAAGCATTTGGGGAAGCATGTCTGATTAGGGATATTTAGCATGGCTTTGTAAGGGGAAGGTCATTCCTCATTAGGATGGTTGACTTAGAAAAAGTGACAAAACAATTTGATGAAGGGTGATGTCAGAGGTAATTTTTTTTTAAAACACAGTGAGCGGTAAGTGTGTGGAATGCACTGCCAGGGCTGGTAGTAGAGGCAGATACATTAAGGACATTTAGGAGACTCTTAGATAGGCACATAAATGAAAGAAAATTAGAGGGCTATGTGGGATGGAAGGGACCTTGGAGGAGGATAAAGGAGCGACACAACCAAGAGGGATGAAAGGCCTGTACTGTGCTGTACTGTTCTATTTTGTATTATTCTGTGTGTCAGAGATTCTCTACAAATATAGGTAATTGTTGGCCTAAATGTTTCATGTTAAAATGTACCTTTAAGTAATCAATATTTGGGGTTCAGTGGAATGTTACAATGTACTGTACAACATAAATTTGTTTATTGCAGCACACACAAAATGCTGGAGGAACTCAGCAGGTCAGGCAACATCTATGGAGATGAATAAACAGGTGATGTTTCGGGCTGAGACCTTTCTTCAGGTCACATCAACAGTTTATTCATTTCCATTGATGCTGCCTGGCCTGCTGAGTTCCTCCAGCATTTTGTGTGTGTTGTTTCAGATTTCCAGCATCTGGAGATTTATTTGGGTTTTTAAATTTGATTATTGCATGGTTTAAAGTCATGATTTGGCATTGCCAGGGAGGTTCTGATATATTTGGGCAACTAGACAGAGCAATGGTAGATGAACTTCAATCAGAGAAGTAGAAAATATTTTGCATGAATACAAGAAGATACAGGAAGGGTGTATTGCTTGGTGGATATGGACGGAGAAGGAAATGGGAAGTTGATTACCAATGAAACCCCTTGGTTTCCTTGGCTGCCTAAGCCTAGGGAAGACTCTCTATAGTCCTGTCAAACCCATGAGATGGAGGTGCTCTCCTACCCCAAACCCCGGTTTGTGTGGATATTATGTAATTTGCTCCCCGTTACAAATTAGTGCCACAAGATAACAGACAGTACACTGCATACAATTAAAGGAATTATATTTATGATTCTTAACCAAAGGGTTAATAAAGAAAAACGAAAAGAAAAGGGCTCATTTGAATTAAACAGTCAAATGTGCCCAAGTTGGAGCTGATCTTGAACTTCTCTGTCGCTCATACTCTGGGCCCTCAGTCAGCGTGAAACCACACACCACCTCCCGAATGTCGCTCACAACCCATCTCAAACATACGCGTCTCCCACCGGCTCATATCCTACAACCAGTTCTCCCCCAGCATCTCCTCTCATCATCACCCGCCAAACAGAAGCCCAAGCCAAACCTTAGTGTCCCTCACCAGAAAAACCTCCTCTCAATTCTACCATCCTAATAGGATGGTACATATTTCTCCTCATCCCTCATCTTCGATAATAGCTCAAACAAGCTGAAAACAGAACAGACTGCTCTTACAGAACTGCCAAATGAAATACCTACAGCATAACAGTAAAAATATGAACCAGGGCATTACACCAATAAATTGAAGCTGTTGTAACAATGCTACTAAAGGCAGTCAGAAGTGAGTAGATCTTAAGTAATCAAGGTCAAGCAAAAATGCAATGGGTAATTACTATGGCTTAGATCAAATTATCTTTTCAGTTCTGCTTATTGCAAGACAAAAATAATTGTGATTATTGAAAGGATATGGAAGGAAACAATTAGAATGACTAAGGGATTGAAAGGCCTGAATGAACTATTTATTTATTTACTGAGATAGAGCACAGAATGCCCTTTGAGCCATGCCGCCCTGCAATCCCCAGATTTAATCCTAGCGGAATCACGGATTAATTTACAATGACTACTTAACCTACCAACCGGTACGTCTTTGGGTTGTGGGAGGAAACTGGAGCACCCAGAGGAAGCACATGTGGTCATGGGGAGAATGTACAAACTGCTTCCAGGCAGTGGTGGGAATTGACACCAGGACACCTGTAATGTTAAGTGTTGTGCTAACTCCTAAGCAACTGTGCCACATACGAGGTGTATTAATGCAAATTAGCAACATTCTGTTTGTGCAAGAGGGATTGAGACGTAAGGATGATTTTAGGATTTGAAAATTATTGCATATGCAAGTCATGATAAGTGATATTATCCTGCCCAGTACAGTACAGAACAGTATGACTAAAGACATGCTTGAGTGCCATGGACTCTATATGCCAGGGAAATAATGGAATTCATTGGACTAATTCAGCAGCATATAAATTGAATACATTTTTTTCAGAGAATAAAAAAAAGAAATGGAATACTACATACTGTGATGCAATGTGGTAAGAGCAACAATGGTCACTTATGACTTAAGGTTTCAAAAACATTGCTGCGATTTTCCTGGCATCATTTAGGGATTATGTAGATGTACAACTGATTGCTATGAAAAACTGACAAAAACCACATAATTATAACATATAGTTACAACAGTGCAAAGCAATACCGTAATTTGATAAGAACATCCATGGGCACGGTAAAAAATCTCAAAGTCTCTCGAAAGTCCCATCATCTTACGCAGACTGTGAACCTCCAGCGCTGCAAACTTGCCAATGCAGCATCCTGGAAGCATCCGACCACAGTCCGACTCGAAGTCTGTCCGAAAACTCTGAGACTCCAACCAGCTCTCTGACACCGAGCACCGAGCACCATCTCTGCCGAGCACTTCGACCCCAGCCCCAGCAACAGGCAATAGGCAAAGCTGAGGATTTGGGGCCTTCCGCTCTGGATCGCACCGTAGCAGCGACAGCGAAGCGGGCATTTCAGAAGTTTCTCCATGTGTTCCTCCATGTTTCTCATGGCTGTCTCCATCAAATCAGGATTGTGCACAGCCCCCTAGTTAACACATATCGATATCATTCGGAATGGCCGCGCGTGCTGCGTTGTGCCGCCATCTTTCCTCCCTCCCCTTCAAATCAGAATCTAATGGTTCTCTATGAACTTCCCAGTTGTTGTTGGTAAAATCTCACATAGAAGTGAAGGAACATACAGGAATCAGATACATCAACTGATCATGTAGAATCACAATACCAACATCACTGTCAGTGTCACCAAGACAATGGAGTTGATTGTGGAAGGGCAAGGCACACTCCAGTCTTCAATGAGAGGCCAGCAGTGCTAAAGGTTTAGCAGCTTTGAGTTCCTTTGTGTCAATATCTTAGAGGATGCAATAAGAAAGAAGGCACATCAGTAGCTTCTTTGTTCAGATTGTGAGGAAATTTGGTACATCACCAAAGACACTTTCAAATTTCCACAGATTTCCATTGGAGAGCATTCTGACTGATTGCTTCACAGCTGGTATGGTGTTTCCAGTGCATAGTATTGCAAGAAGCTGCAGAGGGTTGTAGGTTCAGTTGTCGTGCAGACCAAACTGCACCATGGGGAAGAAATGTGATCTGAGTGACTTTGATCGTGGAATGGTTATTGGTGCCAGGTTTGAGTATCTCAGAAACTATGGAGAATGGTGCAACAACAACAACAACAAAAAACAGCCAGTGAGTGGCAGCTTGTTAACGAGAGAGGTCAGAGAAGAAGGGCCAGATTGGTTCAAGCTGACAGGAAGGCAACATTAACTCAAATAACGATGTGTTACAACAGTGATGTGTTGAAGAGCATCTGTGAATGTACATGTTGAACCTTGAAATGGATTGGCTACAGCAGGAGACCACAAACATATACTCAATGGCCACCTTTTAAGGACAGGAGGTAGGTAATAAAGTGGCCTCTGAGAGTATTTTGTAATTTCGAGTAATTTTATGTCTTTACACTCTGCTGCCAAAAAAAATTTCATATATGGCAGCGATGTTAAGCATGATTCTGATTTTGGTTATGATTCAGTTGTTTAGAGCAAATGCTCCCAAGGTCTTCATGCAGGCATTATTGTTCATCCATCAAAATTGTTCTGAGGTAAAGTCATTTCATTGAGAGGATAGTGAACCTTAAGAATTCTCGTCCCTATAGGGCTGTGGAAGCTCTAGTCATTGTGTTGAATCGAAACAAAAATTTCTTCATTTCTGCTCGTTAAGGGGTTCAAGGGATCTGAGGATAGTACTAGAAAACTGTGCCGAAGTGAAATACTAGACATGAACTTGGTGAATAATAGAGCAATAGTGAATGGCTCCCACATCAATTATTTATATTATTCTGTTTTTTTTTTGTTCTTGTTGCAAACGTTCTGAATGACTCCAACCCATCAGGAGCAGAAGAGGGAACAACCCATTCATCTCTTCATACCTGCTCTAACACTCAGTAGTATTACAGATGATCTTCTTTTTCATTTCAGCAACACTTTCTAATACTAAACCTACCTCTCTTGTGTATCTTAATACTAAAAATCAATCATTATGTTTTATTTCAATCAACAGCTAAGCCTGTATAGCTCTCTTTGTTAAAGAATTCCAAGGATTCACTATTCTCTCAGAGAAGGAATTTCTTTTCATATCAATCCTGAAGCATATCAATCATATCAATCTCCCTATCATGAGACTGTAACCTCTGGTTATAATACATCCTTGTGTACTTGGAGTCTTGATTTTCTCACTTGCAAACCCCACTCAGTTCAAAAAGTCAACAACATCTACTCCACGATCTCCATCAACGCAGGTGCGCTACAGAGCAGTGTGCTTAGCCTCCTGTTCTACTCACTTTATACTTATGACTGTGTGGCGAAGCGCAGCTTCAATACCATAGCTAAGTTTGCTGATGACTTGATTGTTGTGGGCAGGATCAAGGGTGGCATTGTATCAGCATACAGTAGGGTGATTGAAAATTTGGCTGAGTGTTGTCATAAAAACAACGCCTCACACAATGTCAGCAAGATCAAGGAAATGATTGTAGTCTTCAGGAGAGGGAAACCAGAGGCCTAAGAGCCAATCCTCATTGGAAGATCAGAAGTGGAGAGGCTGAGCAATATTAAGTTCCTGGGTGTTACAATTTCAGAGGATCTGTCCCAGACCCAGCAAATAAAGAAAGCACTGCAGCACCTCTACTTCCTTAGGAGTCTGTGGAGATTTGGCATGGTATCTAAAATTTTGACAAACTTCTATGGGTGTATATTGACTGGCTGCATCATGGTCTGATATGGAATCACTACAAAAACTCCTACAGAAGGTAGTGGATTTGGTCCAGTGCATTGTGAGTAAAGACCTTCCAATCACTAAGCACATCTACATGAAATGTTGTCATAAAAAGCAGCATCCATCATCAAAGATCCCCACCAACCAGACAATGCTCTCTTTTCACTGCTGCCATCAGATGGAAGGTATGGAAGCCTCAGGTCTCACATCACTAAGTTCAAGAGCAGTTACTACCCACAACTATCAGGCTCCTGAAAAAAAGATAACTACACTCACTTGTCCATCCACTGAGATGTTCTCACAACCAATGATCTCACTTTAAGGACTCTTTATCTCATGTTCTCGTTATTTATTGTTACTTTATTTATACGTGTATTTGCACAGTTTTTTATCTTGTCTTCTGCACTGTAGTTGGTCTTTCATTGATACTGCTATTTATAGATTTACTGAGTATGCCCACAGGAAAATGAATCTCAGGGTTGTATGTGGTGACATATATGCACTTTGATCATAAAATTTACTTTGAACTTTGGTCATCCTGGATAGGAGAAACATCTAAACCTATCACTTTGAACCCCATAAGAATATTATACATTTCAATGAAATCTTTTAATCTTCTTCGAAACACAGGAGTATAAACTCGTTTTACTTCATACCCTGCAATCACAGGAATCAATCCGATGAGCCTTTCCTGTACTCAGCTCTTTCATAAATATACTTTTGCTTCAACAGGACCACCAAACTTGTAGTGCTGCAAAAACCACTATTCATTATACATGTAAGAAAATTGCTTTTCCTATCAGCCTGGGAAGAAACCAATATATTGTATATTGCACAGTGCCATTTTGACATTCACTTCTCTTTTCAATTTCTCTCTTGTTAGCTACATATCCATAAAGCAAAATTGCTCAAGATTTGGAAATGCAGGTGAGGGAGTGAGATGGTCAATTTTTGAGCATAGGTGTTCATCATGTGTTTGAATCTAGAGTAAAATTCATGAAAACTCTATTTATGTTTAATGTAAATAGGGTTAAAATATTGGTTTATCCAGTTTCAACCAACTCAGCAAAAACTAGTGGAAAACTAACCCCAGATTTGGAGGTGAAGCACATGTAAATAATAATCTTTAATACAAACAAAATAAATTCTACACTGAACTACCACCATGAATAGTAGGCAGCACTGTTGCAAATTAAGAAAATTGCAGAAAATATGCTTTACTGGCACAGGCAAACTGGATCTTAACTGGAGCCAAATCAATACCAGCTTTAGCTCTGAAGCTAACTTTGGAACCTCCTTTCGGGCAGTTGCAATTACTTTTTAAGTCGACTTAATTTCCTGCGGGTGGCCTGCCAATTCACTGGAGTGGGATTGGACCAATAAATTTGACTGACATTCACTCCCACACATGACTGGATATTCTTCTTATCAATCACAATTCTGAACCTGTTGTATAATGCCTGCTTGCTTAGTCAAGAAGTAATGTATAAAAGAGTTAAAAGCAAGCTTCTATGTTGCTTCAACCATGAAATGCACACACTGAGATTTACATTTGACTTTCTACAGTAGTATCTTATTTGCAAATTCCATGCTTGATTCTCAGAATCAATAGAAATAACAGTTGGACCCAAAATTGATTGCATAATTTCCGTTTGCCCATCATTTTTGGAACCCAACCACATTTTTTGTTCCTTTCTCAGTTTTATGTATATCAGCTGTTGGACAACTTTTACCGCTCCAGCTGTGCTTTATTTCATGTACATATATTTTTCACGGTTTATTTTCACATTCAAATAATTTCTCCCCATGAAAAGCTCTATTGACACCTACCACCATGCTTCGGCATTCAAGCTACTAGATTTAATTCCGGATAGCACCACTCTGCTCCCTTTCCCTTTCACTCCTGAAGTCCTCACAAAGTTAACATCCAAGAGGACCATTCATGGTTTGGAGGCTTGTGTGCCTCAGTGCCTTGGAGAGTCATATTGACTGGAGCCAGGGCTTTATACTTTGGCCCTTGGTAGGGTCACCCATGCCAAATAGGTCAAAGAATAAAGGCCAGACTAAGAGTGGTTCACCGGTCCTCTGGGTTTGGGGGTTCAGCTCAGGGCTAACAACCTTGACTAGTAAATCAAAACTGTTACAGAAACAGCAGGGAAGTATCCTTCTATATCTGAGTGTGATGGTATTCCTGAGTCTCCACCCGGGATTTGCAAGACTGACAGTAGTGAAAGCTGAGAGGAAGCTACTGACATGAGGAAGAATGCTCCGAACACTGCCAGAGATTCATTGTTGCCCTAAATGCCAGTGACATAATGGGCCGCAAGTGTGTCACAAAGCTAAATAAACTGGAAGTTAGTGAAGCTCCCATTGAGAAGAAAAACATTGCAGCAATGGTCCTGACTATTGACTGGAGTGTGACTGACTAATCAAATGATTTTTCTTCTTTCACTCAATCCTAAATGGAAGCTAACTCATCTATACTTTTTTTACACTCATCGCAATACACAATGTAAATGCAATGTTAAGAACAAATTCACTACGTTATAACCTTAAAAAGAGAATTGTTCAAATTATGGAATGTCAGGAAACACAGTGGTTTTAATATCCTGTGAATAGTCAAGCCAAGTAATATTCATTGAAATATTAATCTTTCAAAGATGTAGTTACATCAAACATTGATATCTCTAATGCTAACTGCATAAACTCATCATTTATGAACAATTAATTGGATTGTAGATCCAGTTAAACACATGTTATATGGATAAATATTGGCTGGATCATAGGGCATGTCTTCCATGGTTTCCTTTAATGAGATCTTTTACATGCACCTGAGAGGATTGACAAGACCTCGGTTTAACATCTCAGCTGAAAGACAGTCACTGTTATTGAACTACCCTGAGGGATCAGTCTTGATTTTTTTTATGTTCAAGATTCGGAAATATATTTCTCAGGGCGCATTCTGGAGTTAGGGTATATAGCAAATATTAATTTCACCAGCAACCAATCTTCAGATTTGAATGTGGATTGTAGATCAAATTTAAAATGCAGCTCTGAACAATTAGACCACAGATGCCAGCTTTTCCATGCATGTGGCCTAGAGTTAGTTGGGATCAACATTCGTTTTGTGTATCTGGAGTGTGGTTGCGAAGAAGGAGGTATATGAAAACGATACGTAATTCAAAGGAAGCATGTAGTTACATTGTAACTATCGATGTGTCCTGTTGCTATTTTTGATCTTTAGTATATAAAATGGCATCTAATATTGGGTCAGGCAGGCCTCTTCTCAATATGATGCCTGTTGTTCACTTTTGCTGAATAAAACACTTCTTTATTCATTAGCTCAGTAACTTTGTTCACAGTCACAACAATGTTAAATGCACTACATTTTAACTCAGAGGCTGAAGTATTTCCAACTAAAACAGAGACAATAGTTAAACACTGAATAAACCTATAAAGGCTTGGTATGATATTATAATACTGAACATGCAAACAATATAATGCTTCAGCCATTGACCAGGGTGGTAAAGTACTGTTGCAGGGAGTGCTGCAGCTTCACAGCTCCACTGTCCAGAGTTTGCAGCCTCTGACCTCCAGTGCAGTCTCTGTGGTGTTCACACATTCTCGCTGAGATTATAAGGGTTTTCTTCAGGTTCTTTAGCTTCCTCCCACAAACCAGAGATGCATTTGCTGGTAGGTTAATCGCTTAGTGCAAGTAGCTGATGGGGAAATTACGGGAACAAACAATGAAAAGGGCATATGATAGGGAATAGACTATGGGGAATTAGATGGAGAATGGGTTTGGGGAGCTGCTTTAGATTCAGTGGTTAAATACTTTTCTTCTATTAAGTAAGGAAATATAAGGCTGAAGTGTAGAGCTTCTGTCTGCAGTGAAATTTAGCTGGACCATTGAAATATGTACCTCAGTAAACTGAGCTTTGAGGACAGAAGGAAAATCATTTGATCTACCTTGCAAGTAATATGTTATGTAATTCTGGTGTGGATTCTAATTGATATATTTAATCTTAGTTAAATCCATAAATGTTCTCCACTCTTCTCAAGTCCTCCAAGAGGACCACAACATTGTGGTTTGGAGGCTTGCATGACTCAATGACCAAGAGAATTATGTTGGCTGGAGTAAGGCCTTTATGCTTTGGCTCTTGGTAGGGCCACCCATGCTAAACAGCTCAAAGGGTAGAGGCCAGCCTAAGAGTGGGCCACCAGTCTTCCAGGTTCTGTGGTTCATTTCAGGGCTAACAATGCTGACTGGTAAAACAAAATTGTTATGGAAACAGCAATAAAGAATCCTTCTAAATCTGAGTGTGACAGTATTCCTGAATCTCTACCTAGGACATGCATGACTGACAATACTGACAACTGAGTGGAAGCTACTGACATGATGAGGAAAGGCCTGGACATCACCAGAGATGGAAGACCTTCATTACTGCCCTAAATGCATGAGGCATAATGGGCAGTAAGTGATCTTCACAAGTAGTTGAAGATAATCCAGAATGTTTGCCCAGCTATATTTGTATCAACCTGTCTATATAGTTTCCTTCTCTAGACAAGATACATAATGCCCTTCCCCAATTTAACTTTGCCAAAATGTTTTCCTCAAAAGATCAGAGCAGCGTTAGATGGGAGACAACTAACAATAGCCGGAGGAACTCAGCAAGTCAAGCAGCATCTGTAAGGGGAGTGGAATTGTCAATGTTACGGGTTGAAACTCTCCATCAGGGGGTTAGGCTGAACTATGTTTTGCGCAACTTCTAGAGAACCAAATGAAAATAAAAATGAAAGTGACTAAAGTATCAAGTAATTTTTGTTCCATCAGAGGCAAGCATGTGGAAGGCAGAAAGAGAAACAGAGAATTAGTTAGAGTGAATGTGGAGAGGATGCTTCCTGTATGTTGTTTTATTTTAAATGAATTTAGACTTCATGAAAGCAATTTACTATCCATACCAAATACAAAAATATTATCATTTATAACTGTCCAATTTTAAAAGGAAGTTCAAATCTAAAGTTATATTCCTATTTCAAATAAAAAACCCTCAACTTTCTTTTAGTTGCCACATTTGTAGAAATAACTCTTTCTTTTGAAACCAGACTTGAGATATAACTTAACTACTGTAATGATCTTCAGAATGAGCAGAGCCAGGTGTGGAGCAAACTCAGGACTCAATAGTAGAAATGAAGGTTGACGCTTTATTTGGAGGATAATACAGAGAATAATTAAACTAAGAGCTCACTTACTCAGGACTTGAGCACACAGAATGGTAGTTCACACAGAACTGGAATCCAGGACTCAGTGATGTGCACTGGTCCAGAATAACCTTAAATAGAATATCAAACACAGGAAACCCATGCAGGTCGAAATGAAAACGAATCACTTACGAACAAGAAGCATAAGGAAACCGCATTCACATAATGGGTGTCACTAAAAGCACAGTGACAGCTTAATGATAAAAGTAGTCATTAAACAACTCTAATAAACTCAAATAAATGACATTCAGATGTGTCGAGACCTGCCTCTATCCAGCGCCCCTCACTGGTCCGAAGGATTCATGACACCTACATGCTGAAACCCTGAAAGAGGAAAATAAATTAATATTTGAAATGAATAAGCCATGCGCTATGCGAGAAGTATCCTGGTTCATGTAAAAGCAATCATCTTCAGTTCTGATGAAGGGCCTTAACTCGAAACATCGACTATTTACTCTTTTCCATAGATGCTACCTGGCCTGCTGAGTTCATCCAGCATTTTGTGTGTGTTGCTTCAGATTTCCAGCACTTGCAGGTTTTCTCTTGTTTGTGAATATTCAGCAGTACTTTTTCCAGTCCACCTTTTAGCTGGTGAAAGCCAGATCTCTAGAATGAAATTGTAAAGTATATACAGCCATGTACTCATAAATTCCATATCACACATCTATAAGTAAGTTCATGCCATCTTCCGGGACGAAGTTCAAAGTAAATTTATAAATACGTTTGTATATACATTTATATATATACAACCCTGAGATTCATTTTGCTGCAGGCATTCTCAGCAAATCTATAAATAGTAACTATAACAGGATCAATTAAAGATCAACCAGAGTGCAGAAGACAACAAACTGTGCAAATGAAAATATAAGTAAATAACAATAAATTGCGAGAACATGGGATAACAAGATAAAGAGTCCTTAAATCGATATCATTTGTTGTAGGAGCCAATGGATAGTCAATTGAAAGTAGTTATTCCCTTTTATTCAAGAGCCTGATGGAGGGCTCCACAGGGGACTGTCTTGTCTCCCTTTCTCTTCACCAGTTACACCTCGGACTTCAACTACTGCACAGAGTCTTGTCATCTTCAGAAGTTTTCTGATGACTCTGCCATAGTTGGATGCATCAGCAAGGGAGATGAGGCTGAGTACAGGGCTACGATAGGAAACTTTGTCACATGGTGTGAGCAGAATTATCTGCAGCTTAATGTGAAAAAGACTAAGGAGCTGGTGGTAGACCTGAGGAGAGCTAAGGAACCGGTGACCCCTGTTTCCATCCAGGGGGTCAGTATGGACATGGTAAACAGGAAATTAGAAATGTGTGCAATAAAGGAACAGCAGTTATAATGGGTGACTTCAATCTACATGTAGATTGGGTAAACCAAATTGGTAAAGGTGTTGAGGAAGAGGATTTCTTGGAATGTATGCGGGATGGTTTTTTGAACCAACATGTCGAGGAACCAACTAGAGAGCAGGCTATTCTGGACTGGGTTTTGAGCAATGAGGAAGGGTTAATTAGCAATCTTGTCGTGAGAGGCCTCTTGGGTAAGAGTGACCATAGTATGGTGGAATTCTTCATTAAGATGGAGAGTGACATAGATAATTCAGAAACAAAGGTTCTGAACTTAAAGAGGGGTAACTTTGAAGGTATGAGACGTGAATTAGCTAAGATAGACTGGCAAATGACACTTAAAGGATTGACGGTGGATATGCAATGGCAAGCATTTAAAGGTTGCATGGATGAACTACAACAATTGTTCATCCCAGTTTGGCAAAAGAATAAATCAAGGAAGGTAGTGCACCCGTGGCTGACAAGAGAAATTAGGGATAGTATCAATTCCAAAGAAGAAGCATACAAATTAGCCAGATAAAGTGGCTCACCTGAGGACTGGGAGAAATTCAGAGTTCAGCAGAGGAGGACAAAGGGCTTAATTAGGAAGGGGAAAAAAGATTATGAGAGAAAACTGGCAGGGAACATAAAAACTGACTGTAAAAGCTTTTATAGATATGCAAAAAGGAAAAGACTGGTAAAGACAAATGTAGGTCCCCTACAGACTGAAACAGGTGAATTGATTATGGGGAGCAAGGACATGGCAGACCAATTGAATAATTACTTTGGTTCTGTCTTCACTAAGGAAGACATAAATAATCTTCCAGAAATAGTAGGGGACAGAGGGTCCAGTGAGATGGAGGAACTGAGCGAAATACATGTTAGTAGGGAAGTGGTGTTAGGTAAATTGAAGGGATTGAAGGCAGATAGATCCCCAGGGCCAGTTGGTCTGCATCCTAGAGTGCTTAAGGAAGTAGCCCAAGAAATAGTGGATGCATTATTGATAATTTTTCAAAACTCATTAGATTCTGGACTAGTTCCTGAGGATTGGAGGGTGGCTAATGTAACCCCACTTTTTAAAAAAGGAGAGAGAGAGAACCCGGGGAATTATAGACCGGTTAGCCTAATGTCGGTGGTGGGGAAACTGCTGGAGTCAGTTATCAAAGATGTGATAACAGCACATTTGGAAAGCGGTGAAATCATCGGACAAAGTCAGCATGGATTTGTGAAAGGAAAATCATGTCTGACGAATCTCATAGAATTTTTTGAGGATGTAACTGGTAGAGTGGATAGGGGAGAACCAGTGGATGTGGTATATTTGGATTTTCAAAAGGCTTTTGACAAGGTCCCACACAGGAGATTAGTGTGCAAACTTAAAGCACACGGTATTGGGGGTAAGGTTTTGATGTGGATGGAGAATTGATTAGCAGACAGGAAGCAAAGAGTGGGAATAAACGGGACCTTTTCAGAATGGCAGGCGGTGACTAGTGGGGTACCGCAAGGCTCAGTGCTGGGACCCCAGTTGTTTACAATATATATTAATGACTTGGATGAGGGAATTAAATGCAGCATCTCCAAGTTTGTGGATGACACGAAGCTGGGTGGCAGTGTTAGCTGTGAGGAGGATGCTAAGAGGATGCAGAGTGACTTGGATAGGTTGGGTGAGTGGGCAAGTTCATGGCAGATGCAATTTAATGTGGATAAATGTGAAGTTATCCACTTTGGTGGCAAAAACAGGAAAACAGATTATTATCTGAATGGTGGCCGATTAGGAAAAGGGGAGGTGCAACGAGACCTGGGTGTCATTATACACCAGTCATTGAAAGTGGGCATGCAGGTACAGCAGGCGGAGAAAAAGGCGAATGGTATGCTGGCATTTATAGCGAGAGGATTCGAGTACAGGAGCAGGGAGGTACTACTGCAGTTGTACAGGGCCTTGGTGAGACCACACCTGGAGTATTGTGTGCAGTTTTGAGGAAATCTGAGGAAAGACATCCTTGCCATAGAGGGAGTACAAAGAAGGTTCACCAGATTGATTCCTGGGATGGCAGGACTTTCATATGAAGAAAGACTGGATGAACTGGGCTTGTACTCGTTGGAATTTAGAAGATTGAGGGGGGGATCTGATTGAAACGTATAAAATCCTAAAGGGATTGGACAGGCTAGATGCAGGAAGATTGTTCCCGATGTTGGGGAAGTCCAGAACGAGGGGTCACAGTTTGAGGATAAAGGGGAAGCCTTTTAGGACCGAGATTAGGAAAAACTTCTTCACACAGAGAGTGGTGAATCTGTGGAATTCTCTGCCACAGGAAACAGTTGAGGCCAGTTCATTGGCTATATTTAAGAGGGAGTTAGATATGGCCCTTGTGGCTACAGGGATCAGAGGGTATGGAGGGAAGGCTGGGGCGGTGTTCTGAGTTGGATGATCAGCCATGATCATAATAAATGGCGGTGCAGGCTCGAAGGGCCGAATGGTCTACTCCTGCACCTATTTTCTATGTTTCTATGTTTCTATGGTGGAGGATTGCGAATACCTGGGGATACGAATTGACAATAAACTCGACTGGTCAAAGAACACTGAGGCTGTCTACAAGAAGGGTCAGAGCCGTCTCTATTTTCTGAGGAGAATGAGGTCCTTTAACATCTGCCAGACAATGCTGAGGATGTTCTACGAGTCTGTGGTGGCCAGTGCTATCATGTTTGCTGTTGTGTGCTGGGGCAGCAGGCTGAGGGTAGCAGCCACCAACAGAATCAACAAACTCATCCGTAAGGCCAGTGATGTTGTAGGAATGGAACTGGACTCTCTGACGGTGGTGTCTGAAAAGAGGATGCTGTCTAAGTTGCATGCCATCTTGGACAATGTCTCCCATCCACTACATAATGTACTGGTTGGGCACAGGAGTACATTCAGCCAGAGACACATTCCACCGAGATGCAACACAGAGCGTCATAGGAAGTCATTCCTGCCTGTGGCCATCAAACTTTACAACTCCTCCCTTGTAGGGTCAGGCACCCTGAGCCAATAGGCTGGCCTGGACTTATTTCATAATTTACTGGCATAATTTACATACTACTATTTAACTATTTATGGTTCTATTACTATTCATTATTTATGGTGCAACTGTAACAAAAATCAATTTCCCCGGGATCAATAAAGTATGACTATGACTATGACTATGTTATGGCGTAATAACTGCTCTTGAACCTGGAAGTGAGAGTCCTGATGCTCTTGTACCTTTTTCCTGCTGGCAGCACTAATAGGACAGAATGTGTGGGTGATAGGGTTCCTGATGATGGACACTATTTTCCTCTGATAATGCTTCATGTAGATGTTCTCAATGGTTGGGAGGGCTTTACCCGTGATGTACTGGGATGAACTCCAATGCAAAATGAAAGAAAAGTCTTGAATGATAAACACCACCTGCATATAATTAATACATCTTGATATAAAGGCATTATTACAGCACCCAAGATGCAAATGCTGGAAGAGCAACCCACCACTTTCATGATAAAAGGAAAATACATGTTTTCACATTGTGGAGAATATTAAAACTACCCAAGACTAATCTTGATGCCTCTGGGAAATGGGTATTTGGAAAGTAACATTTAACTTAGGTGTATAATTGTGCATTGAAATACTGTAGGTCTACCATGCTGGGAACAGAATTAAATTTTGTGGTGAGAAGTTTTATAATATCACACTCAAACTATTCATAATGAACAGCAATGAAAATTTGTTGGATTTATAAGCCTACTGTACTTATTACAAAACAAAAATGTGAGAAAGTTATGAATCATAATCAGGTTTAATATCACTAACATAGGTCATAAATTCATTGTTTTGTGGCAGCAGTACATTGTCATGCACAATAATAAAAATATAAATTAAGAAATATATATAAAATTTAGTTAAGAAGGTAGCGCAAAAAGAGAGGAAAAATAGTGAGGTAGTTTTCAGGGGTTCATCGTCCATTCATATATCTGATGGTGGAGGAGAAGAAGCTGTTCCTGAAACATTGAGTATGTGTCTTCAAGCTCTTGTACCTCCTCCTTGATGGTAGCAATGAGAAGAATGCATGACTTGGGTGATGCGGGTACTTCATGATGGATGTTGTCTTTTGGAGTGTCCTCAATGCTGATGAGATGGGTATCCATGATGGAGCTGGTAGAATTTACAACTTTGTGAAGCTTTTTTTCTATCCTGTGCAATTGTCCCTCCATATCAGATGGTGATGCAATCTGTTAGAATGCTCTCCCTGGTACATCTGTAGAAAAGTTTTTGTGTCCTTGATGACATACCAAATCTCCGCAATCCCCTAATGAATTATAGCCACTGTTGTGCCTTCTCTGTAATTGCATCAATAAAGATCTCGGCATCAGAATAGGTCTTTAAAGATTTTGACACGAAGGACTTGCAACTGCTCACTCTTTCCACTGTTGATCCCTCAATAAGGACTGGCGTGTGTTTCCCTGAATTACCCTTCCTAATGTCCACAATCAATTCATTCATCTTGCTGATGTTGAATGCAACATGGTTGTTGAAATATCACTCAAGCAGCTGATCTATCTTGCTCCTGTATGCTTCCTCGTTACCATCCAAAATTCTGGCAACAGAAGTGTGTCATTGGCAAATTTATAGATGGCATTTGAGATGTGCATTTGAACTGTCATGGCTGCAGAAAGAAAAAGTGGAATAAGCATGCATCCTTGAGGTGTGCCAATGTTGATTGTCAGTGAGGGGGAAAGGTTATCCCTGATCTTCATTGACGGTGTCTTGGTGAGGATGTCAAGGAACCAGCTACAGATGGAGGGACAGAGGCCCAGATTTGGAGTTTGTTGATTAGAACTGAAGGCATGATTTCATTGAGTTATAATCAATAAACGGAAGCCTGACATAGGTATTACTATTTTCCAGGTGATCTCAAGGTAAGTGGAGAGCCAGTGAGATTAAATCCACTGTAGACCTGTCATAGCAATAGTCAAATTGCGGTGAGTCTAGGTCCTTGCTTAGGCAGGAGTTCCTTCTGGTCATGATCAACCTCTCAAAACACTTCATCACAGCAGATGTGATTGCAACTGGACGATAGTCATTGAGGCCACTCACTTTGTTCTTCTTGGGCACTGGTATGGTTGTCACCCCTTTGTAGTAGGTGGGAACCTTTGACAGCAGCAGTGAGAGATTGAAGTTTTCCTTGAACATTTCTGAAAGTAGGTTGGCACAGGTTTTCAATGCCCTACAAGGTACACCATCAGGGCCTGACACCTTGGAAAGATTCACTCTCTTCATAGATGTTCTGACATTGGCCTCTGAGACAGAGATCGCATAGTCAACAGATGTGAAAGGACTCAGACAGGAATAGTTTTATTCTCCCTTTCAAAGTGAATGTAAAAGGAGTTGAGCTCATTTGGGAGTGAAGCATCTCAGACATTCATGATATCCTCTCTGGGTATCCATCCCATAGGATGATGATGGTTCCTTTCAGTCAGTTAGTGGGGTTTAGGATACCCCACTCCTCAGAAAGCAACAGCGTGTGTGTGAGTGGATCTTAGGTGAGTAGGGGGTAGCACAGGTCCAGACCCACCCTCTTGACATCCCCTCCCAGATCCAGCGACATGGTGGGGTCCAAGATGGCTGGAGGAAGTTCTGTTGCAGTGAATGGCCAGACCAAGCTTCGATGCAAGGGATGCTCTTTCCGCACTTCACAGCACGTGTTTGCTAGATAGCCGCTGACCCTACGAGAGGGTTTATACAGTGGTCATGTGTGTTGGCTCTTCTGGTTCCACAGGTGATATGTTCAGAGATTTCTTAAAGCTGGCCTGGTTGAAATCCCCCGCAATGGGAAGGCATCTGGGTACACCATTTTGTGACTGCTGGATCATGGTGCTCAGCTTCTCCAGTGCCTGCCTGACATTAGCCTGAGGGTGGAACGTAACCACTATCAGTATGATTGCGGAAAACTCCCTCAGCAGATAAAGTGCGTGACATTGGACTGCTAGATACTCCAGGTGGGTGAGCAGGAATGACAGAGCCACCATGTCTTCATGCCATGATGAGTTAATCATATAGCATACTCCTCCTCCTCTAACTTTAAAAGACTGAGCTCTCTTGTCTTCACGGAGAATGATGATAACATCAAGCTGCAGCCATTCAAAATGGCTAAGGATAGTCATGTTACCATGACACAAAGTACACAGCAGTCCTTGATGTCCATCTGGTGCAGCAATCTTGCTCTGAGGTCTTCAATTTAATTTCCAGAGACAGTACACTCACGAACAAGGTAGTCAGGAATGGCAGGTCTAAGGCCTCTACGTTTCTATTGTACCAGTAGACCAGTGTGCTCTCTTCACTTCTGTTTTCTTAAAGGGGAACTGCACTCACAACCTGAGTCTGTAGTCTGGGACTTGCTGATGTCACTAGATTTGAAAATTGTTAAATAGTTTAAACATCTCAAAAGGATGTGGCTCTCTGAAGTACTGATGATTGTGACCGTGGATTTCAGCTGGAGGCATCCTGAACAGGAATATTTGATGAATCATTGAGGTTGCATGTAAAGTTATTCAAGGTATTTCAATATCATCTCCATTAACCTAGTTTTGGTTGCACTGTTTAGTGCAGCATATTGGACAGTTTGATATAGTGTACAGGGTAGATTGATAAAGAATATAGGATAGTTTGATGCAGGGTGGAGCTTAGGAGCTAAGGGTGCCTAACAGTGACTCCTCTGCTTGCATCTTCGGAAACAGCTCTATTTATATCTTTAATATCTCTATTTTTCCCTTTCAGGGTTCTTTTGAAGACCTTGACCCGGAATTGCACACTGGCTTCAGTTCTTTGTGGGAATGGGACCCACTCTCGGGGTCTCATGACTGCCCGCTATTCGATATAACAAGGACGCAGCCTAGGAGACTAGCACGCCTTCAGGGCGCTGGGATTTTGTGGCTCTGGAGGGGAGTGGATTTCAGGTTGGTGTCTCTGCAGGAAATTGGTGTGTCGTGTGAGAAGGAAGATCAAAAGCAGCAAGCTGGCTGCTGGCTGTGTGCCCAGAGACCAGAGTTCTTTGGACACAGAGCTCAGAAAAAGTGACGCAACGAACTTTTAACATCGTAAATCAATGAGTTGTCTGTTATTTCTTCCCACTCGCTGTGAAACGGAGACACTTCTTTTTCGCTTATTAAGGAGAAAGAGAGAGCCTGTGGTAAGTTGAGTTACTGGGTGAACGAATAGGTTTTGGGGTACTGCAAGTCTGTGTTTTTATTGATGCTTTGCTGCATGCTTGAGTGCTCAGTGAGGGATGCCAATGTTTTTTTTTGTTGGTGGGGGAGGGGGGTTCGTTGCTTTGCTACTGCTTACGTGTGGGAGGGGGAGCTGGGGGGGCGACTTTGGCGTTCTAACATTTAACTGTCATTCATTCTTTGGGGCACCCCTCTGTTTTCATGGATGGTTGTGAAGATAAAGCATTTTAGGATGTATATTGCATACATTTCTCTGATATTAAATGTACCTTTGAAACCTTTGAATATAGGATAGTTTGATACAGTGTATGGGCTAGTTTGCTACAGCATATGATATAGTTTGATACATTGTATGGGATAGTTTGATTACAGCATAAAGAAAAGTTTGATACAGCATACAGGATTGTTTGATAAATATACAAGATAGTTTGATACAGTGTACAGGATAGCCTGAAACAGCATACTGAATAGTTTCAATGCAGCATACAATATAGTTTGCTACAGCCTACAGGATAGTTTGATACAGAATACAGGATAGGTTATTTGCAGTTCATAAGATAGAGAAAGACCTCAAATGTTCTAAGCAGGCAAATTATTTCAACATTAGTTTAAGAAGGACCAGAGGATACCTTTGGAATTTACTTAAGAGCACAATTGAAGAAATGGTTTTCTTTCGAGAATAGTGGATCAGTTGTTTGTTATATAGCAAAAGCTTTGTTTGCTCAATATTCTCAAGAGAGAGCTTTATATAGAACTTGGAACCGTACAGCACTGTTTCAAGTCCATTGGCCCACCATGTCTGTAGCAACCATGATGCCAATCTAAACTGATCCCATCTGCTTGCTCATGTGTCTAATTCGATGCCTCTTCAACATCACTGTGATTTCTGCTTCTGTCACCTCTCCTGGCAGTGGATTCCAGGCACCTACCAGTCTCAGTGTAAAAAATTGCCTCACATATCTCATTTAATCTTTCCACCCTCTTCATTAAACCTATGCCTTCTAGTATTTGACATTTTTTACCCTGAAAAATAGACTCTGAATTTCTATTCTATCTATGCCTCTCATATCCTCTATCTGATCACACAGTTTCTCACACTCCAGAGAAAGCAGTTCAAGATTGTCCAACCTGTTCTTTCAACTAATACACTCTAATTCTGAAAGCACCCTGCTGAACCTCTTCTGTACCTTCTCCAAACCCACCACATCCTTCCTGACCAGAACAACACAGAATACTCCCAAAGAGGCTCAGACTAAGATTTATGTAGTCACATATGACTTCCCAACTTCTATACTCAATGACCTAACCAATGAAAACCAGCCATTTCAACCAGCCTATCTGCACTTCAGGATCCCTCTGTACAGCAACGTTCTTAGCTGTACAACAGATCACCTCACACAGGTGAAAGAAAGCCCATGAGTTAACTTGATGTCAAAACTGATCTCAAGGCTAATTTAGATGCTGCAAGGAGATTGTAAGGGAATTTCCTAAATTCACTCCCTCTCCTTTGCCTTTTTCTTTGTTTTTCCCTTTCTTGGAGATGTCAGCGTAGAAGTTTGCTTGCTGTTGTGTCTGCAAGACCGAAAAAAATGGCATGAACAACTGCACTTCTGAAACGTAATTCCTTTGAACGTGAGGAAATTTAAGCAGTATTTCAAGATTAGAACACACTGCACATATGCAGCTACATGACATGCATAGTGAAACCATATGTTAGGGAGTAACGAAGTCATGTTTCTGTACGATGCCACAACTATACAGGACATGGTTAAAACCACTTTAGTTTCTTGCTAGTTTGTTTTCCAAGTCCTAAATGAAAGGCCTCATCTTAAAAAGTTGACTGTTTATTCCTTTTCACAGATGCTGCCTGACCTGCACAGTTCCTTCAACATTTTGTGTCTGTTGCTTCTGTTTCTGTATTGATTTTATGTTACTTTTGAGTGTTGGGGTGGAAATACATCTCTACCAAAAGAGGTGTGAGGTGCTTCTTCCCTCCGTTATGCAGGTCATCTTTGGGCAAGGTGTGTTAGAACCACAACCCTCCCCCCCCACCAGTCAAGGTCACATGAAGCCAAGGGAGCAGGTCATATGGGCAGCTGGTTCTGGTACTGTTCTGCTCATGTGGCACTCCACTCTCATCCCGATATCCTTTCCACCCACCAGATTTACAAATTCACTCTCGTCTCCATAGAAACATAGAAACATAGAAAATAGGTGCAGGAGTAGGCCATTCGGCCCTTCGAGCCTGCACCGCCATTCGGTACGATCATGGCTGATCATCCAACTCAGAACCCTGTACCTGCCTTCTCTCCGTACCCCCTGATCCCTTTAGCCACAAGGGTCATATCTAACTCCCTCTTAAATATAGCCAATGAACTGGCCTCATCTGTTTCCTGTGGCAGAGAATTCCACAGATTCACCACTCTCTGTGTGAAGAAGTTTTTCCTCATCTCGGTCCTGAAAGGCTTCCCCTTAATCCTCAAACTGTGACCCCTCATTCTGGACTTCCCCAACATCGGGAACAATCTTCCTGCATCTAGCCTGTCCAATCCTTTTAGGATTTTATATGTTTCAATAAGATCCCCCCTCAATCTTCTAAATTCCAACGAGTATAAGCTTAGTATGAAAGCCCTGCCATCCCAGGAATCAATCTGGTGAACCTTCTTTGTACTCCCTCTATGGCAAGGATGTCTTTCCTCAGATTAGGGGACCAAAACTTCACACAATACTCCAGGTATGGTCTCACCAAGGCCTTGTACAACTGCAGTAGTACCTCCCTGCTCCTGTACTCGAATCCTCTTGCTATGAATGCCAGCATACCATTTGCCTTTTTCACCGCCTGCTGTACCTGCATGCCCATTTTCAATGACTGGTGTATAATGACACCTAGGTCTCGTTGCACCTCCCCTTTTCCTAATCGGCCACCATTCTGATAATAATCTGTTTTCCTGTTTTTGCCACCAAAGTGGATAACCTCACATTTATCCACATTAAATTGCATCTGCCATGAATTTGCCCACTCACCTAACCTATCCAAGTCACCCTGCATCCTCTTAGCATCCTCCTCACAGCTAACACTGCCACCTAGCTTCGTGTCATCCGCAAGCTTGGAGATGCTGCATTTAATTCCCTCATCTAAGTCATTAATATATATTGTAAACAACTGGGGTCCCAGCACTGAGCCTTGCTGTACCCCACTAGTCACTGCCTGCCATTCTGAAAAGGTCTCGTTTATTCCCACTCTTTGCTTCCTGTCTGCCAACCAATTCTCTATCCACATCAATACTTTACCCCCAATACTGTGTGATGACCCCTCCTGTTAAACTGCTTGAAGTAACGCATTTTTTATTCTCTCTTACTTCTTTTCTAATATTTTTATATTTGTATATCTGTGCACTTGTAATGCTACTGAGACACTGTAATTTCCTTTGGGATCAATAAGGCATCTATCTATCTAACTATGATCATGGAAAGACCATAACTGCCCACATCATACGCCACAACACATAATGGACGCACAATGTTACTTTGCATATTCACTTGGAACTTACTTGGTCTTCTTGAAAATCTGTTTTAAGTATTCCTTCCATCAGAAAATATAAAAGAATTTGAATGGAAATTTAATATAGTTATTAACTAGTCTGAATTATAGAATTTCTTTAAAGTTCAATTTTATAATTTAAGAAAGCAGATTACCAGAATAAAAACCATATCTAAGAGTACCGCAACAAGGCAGAGTATTCCAACAGGTTGAATTCTCCAGCAATTAAGCATTTGATGTTGTGGATCAATGTTTCTTTAAGCTGAATGCAATAAAAAGATACAATTTCCAAGGAATGCTAGGTTAGATTTTCTGGTTATTCTTATGTGACCAAAGACTCCAGTAAAACTCTGCATTCAGATCAGTGGTTGACCGTTACACAGACAGTAAAAGATTTTACAGACATTTGAACCCAAGAGGTACATGTGGTGTCATTCAATTCTGCTTATAGATGTATATGAATACATATAACTTTAACATATGTATGATATGTGTATTGAATATATGTAAAACAAAATTGTGTAAGGTTTTTATTTTATGGCTGTAAAGTTATCCAGAAATGTTTGCCAATTTAATAATTTCATTGCAGGAGAACTCTCAAAGACCTAATGTATGCCGCACAAACGACTTGCTTCTCAAGAGATTATATGTTGCAAATCAGCTTCAAATTTTCAGGAAAAGAAGCAGCAGGGATTCCAGTCTTGCCACAGCCATTGAATTAATACTAGATTACAGTTTGCTATTAAGTGACCGCAGAATTTCATAGCCGTGGGATCACTAAAGTCTATCAAAATGCTGTTAGGGTTAAATTGTTAATGCTGCATTCTTGGCCTAGTTTCTCAAAAGTTTCCTTCAGTTCCCCTGGGATCAGGAAAAAAAGAAATAGACTGCATTCTCTGAGGTACTCCTGGTTCCATTACCTTGCCTGTATAATGCATCGGAGACTGTAATAATTCAGCGATGAAATACAAAATGTCGCATTGCAATGTTTTTTTAAAGTGAATTGAGATTTTGTCATGCCATTTTAGGTGCACTAATAGCTCTTTGAGCCCCTTGGAGCGGCCTAATGTGATTTTAATGAGCTGATAGCATACAAATGACAGTAGTGCTTGGGTGAAGGTGACATAACCTTTTTCTTCTACTTGATACACATCATTCCAATTTTGTTTTTTTTATCTTATTCACTTTCTGGTTGATAGATGCAAGGACTCTTTCTGCAGAGAACGAATACCCTAAAAACAACTTTTCACTTCAATATTTAAAAAACCGCAGCAATTTCTTTTGAAATGTTCTTGAGTAGGGTAAAATACGTATTGAGGTAAAGCAACCTGTTACCTTCTAGCTAGCCTCCTTGCCATCCCCCCAATTGGCTTCACCTATCACTTTCTAGCTAGTCTCCTTCCCCACCCCGCCATCTTTTTATTCAGTCATCTTCTTCCATCCCCCCACCCACTTTCCAGTCTCGAAGAATGGTCTCAGCCAAAAGTTTCGACTGTTTATTCATTTCCATAGATGCTACCTGACCTGCTGAGTTCCTTCAGCATTTTGTGTGTGTTGCTCTTTATTTCCAGCATCTGCAGAATTTCTCGTGTTTATAACCTGTTACTAAAATGTCTATGGTCATGTGTATGTAGAGAAAATCTGGCATAATGAAATTTTATTTGGAAAATCAATGCAGTTGCTAAGCAACCGAGAGAAATAAAAACACATATGCTTAACAACCAACCATGTACATATTTTGTTATTGCATGGTTTCTAAGGCTAGCCCTTATTTTACATTAGATGGAATGCAGATGTGACCGTCTGCTCCGATTCTTTGGTACAGTATTTATTCAACTCCTCTGTAAACAGCAGAACAAAACATCTGAATCAAACACTAAACGCGCCAAATAAAATTTATTGAATTTTAGATCTATGCCACTCTTCGTGGCTGTTTGTGAGAGTGAACTGGGAAATAGCTAATCAGTTCATTTTAATCCTCTACACATCAGAAAACATCTTTAAACTGGTCTTTGTTAAATGGTAACACATTCAAACTATGACATCCTCACAAAAAGTAATGGATACAGCCAGTTACGTCACAGATAAAGCCCTCCCCATCATTGAGCACATCTACATGAACTGTTGACTAGGGAGATCAGCATTCATAATCAGAGACCCTCACCACCCAGGACATGCTCTCTTTTCACTGCTGCCATCGGGAAGAAGGTATAAATACCTCTGGAATCATATCACCAGCTTCAGGACAAGTTACTACTTTTCAACCATCAGGCTCTTGAACTAAAGGGAGTAACTTCACTCATCTTCACTTGCCCCATCATTGAAATGTTCCCACAGCCAATGGTCTCAACTTTCAAGCACTCTTCATCTCACGTTCTCAATATTTATTGCTCTTTTATTTATTATTATAGTTTCTTATTTTTGTATTTGCACAGTTTGTTGTCTTCTGCACTCTGGTAGAACATCCTTGTTGGATAGTCTTTCATTGATTCTGTTATGGTTATTATTCGGTCGGTTTGTTAAGTATGCCCACAAAACAAGAGTGTATATGATGACATATATGTGCTTTGATAATAAAATTGACTTTGAACTTTGATGGAATACAAAGCATTTCATTTGTACAGACACAAATTTCATTTTTTTTTACATTTTATTTGTTCACCTTTAAAACGGAGCTTAAACCCACCTGATATCTGGCTTTGAAATTAACCCATCAATGAGGATTAGTTTTTTTTATTCCCCTGCAAGGGAATGTAAATTCATCTTTACTTCTGTTTTGAGAAAACTGTTGGCATCTCAAAGGATGCTTCTGGCCATTCACAAATACAGATTGTAAGATTAGTGAATGGAAAATTTCATTGTATGGAAATAATACCAATCATAAACTTTTGCTTGAAGAGCTCTCGACAGAATAGGTAAAACAAGTTACATCACTGATCCTGATGAAGGGTCTCAGCCTGATACATCGACTGTACTCTTCTTCATAGATGCTGCTTGGCCTGCTGAGTTGTTCCTGCATTGTGTGTATGTTCCTTGGATTTCCAGCATCTGCAGATTTTCTCTTGTTTGTTGATTGAAATTACATCACCTCAGTGTTTTATCTTTAACAGATCAATGACAGCAATTAACATATTGCATCAATGATTAACTCTAACAAAAAAGAAGAAACTACGGGTATTTTTATAACTGCTCTAAAAGACCTGTGTTATTCAGAACATATGTCTGCTGTTTAACATTAACTCTCTCACCACAGGAAACTTCCAAGGGTTTTCTACTCAATACAGATTTTAACCTTCATTACTCAAGCCACAGTATAGCTGGTGACATAAAACATAAGATGCATGCAGTCAGTTGCATTATGAGGGGCATGGCAACCTGGTAGCTAGCATAATGCTTTACAGTGTCAGTGCAGTGACTGGGGTCCGAGAGTGAGGAATGGCCCAAGGGCTAGACAATTTCAGTGTAAGACCAGATTGAAAAGGAGGCAAGGAATGCGTAGGTTCAGCTCGCTGCTCCGTGAGGTTCACTCATCCCTGTACTGAACTGGGGCTGTGGTCTGCAACAACAGTCTCCTGAATCGGCTGCAGCGATGCCTGGCTTCGTGGCTGTGGATTCATTTTCGTGAACTTCCGTTGCTTGCTTGCTTTTGTTGTTTGCACCATTTTTATTTCTCTGTACATTCGGTGTTTCATGGTCTATTTATCTAATTGGCTCTATTGGCTGTCTTTGTTTCATGGCTGTCCATGAGGAGACAAATCTCGTGGTTGTATAAAGTATGCATACTTTGACAATAAATGTACTTTGACTTCGACTTTGAAATTGCCACGAGTATCTGTAAGGAGTTTGTACATTTTACCCATGACTACATGGATTTCCTCCAGGTGCTCTAGTTTTCTCCCACATTCCAAAGATGTAGTTTAGTTAGTAAGAATTAGTAAGTTGTAAGTTGGTACTAGAAGCATGGCAAAACTGCAGGCTGCCCCCAGCACATCCTCAGAGTGTTGGTCATGGCCACAAAAGTTTCATTTCACTGTATGTTTCGATATACATAGACAAATAAATATAATCTTTAATATTTTTCTACTGTTGCATTACTTTGCTTTTCTTGGATTATCACAGCAATTATTTCTATGGCCCATTATAATTAGATTAAAATTACAAATAGAAGTTTAATTACATGGAAGATCCCATTTTAGAATCAGCTCTGTAACATTAAGGGCTCATTGGTTTTCTATCAGATTAGCTCTCAAACACCAATGAAGAATGTTGATGATGCTGGAATCTGAAAGGCAAACCAAAATACATTGCAGACCAGTCAGCATTAATGGAAAAAGATGCAAACATTCTGTTCAGGTCATTAACCTTTCATTAGAATTGAAAAATGATATTTTAATAAAGTATGGAGGCATCATAATCTGATTTTCAGAAGAAAGGGAGAAATATTAAGGTTTGTGATCAGTTAAATAAGTAAGTAAATTAATTTATTATTGGCACATATACTGAAGTACAGTGAAAAACAGTTTTGCATGCCATCTATGCAGATCGTTTCATCACATCACAATTGTAATAAGATAGTATAAGGGAAAACAATAACAAAATGCGGAATAAAGTTTCTTGCCACCATGTGTAATCAATTGTTGTACATTCATGTCATTTTTAATCAAAATTTGAAAATTAAAACTGATCTGCCAGAAGTGAACCCTTTAACAGGTGTAGTATATTGAATTAAATTGATTGTTCATAGTTCTGATATTCAAAGTTAAGAATATGTTGGCCAGAAAGAACTGCAATCAGTAAACAGAAATGGAGTTGGCCGTTTTGTGAGACTGTCCTTGCACCGGCCATTTTGTGAACTGCATGATGAACCTATTCTTGCTCTGGGGTAATTTACCTGAGCAATTGCAAATGGACATGGACAAGAAGGGCCGAGATGGCCTGTTTGCGTGCTGTAATTGTTATATGGTTATATATTGTTATACGGACACAAGAATTTTCTGCTGTTGATCGACTAAACCTGACACCAGTCTCAAATAAGAAGCTGATTAATAAGAAGCTATGTAAAATGGCAAGTTTGCAGAAGTAACGTTGTAATCTGGGACCAGAGTCTGGGTGACCTGGTATGATTGGTTTAAACCAGTCAAAGTTGAAGATTAAAACAATACCGCTTATAGCCCTGGTCTACGTCCAATGAGAACTGACATAGTCTGTCAGATGACTTCGAGCCAATGAAACTGAAAATCAGAGATTGATCTGATAAGTGAAGGAATAAAACTGAAAGATTTTGGGAGCACAGCAAAAACAGCTCTCTGGAGACCAACTATTGCATATGTAGCGAACCCTGCATTGGGACTATAAGGAATACCTGGCCAATGTAGATTTTTCTCCTGGTATTACCTTTTCTATTCTTTGACTGTTTATGAAGTGTCAGGGAAACTTGGTGTGTACATATATATTTAGTTGTGTGAATTCATGTGCTTGTGAACTGAGCCAATAAAGTTAGTTGTCAGAAAATATAGATTCTCTCTGTGGCTGACTGATCATTACTACTAAGCGGTGTATGGGGTGTCAGGGAGCGGTAGCACCGCTGGTAGGGGAAAATGTCACGTCCTTTTCAGGGCGGTTAGTCCACCTTTGGTCCCCACCTGGCACTCAGCTCTCACCTGTGGCTCCCCGTAGCTGTTTGCATGCGACAGCGGCCACACCCCGGGCAACGGCTTCCACAAGCCGGCTAAACCAGGTGAGGGTAGCCGACGGGTCTCAAACCCTTGGTGTGATAGGGAGTTGTCTATCTCAGCATGTGAAGGAAGACTCCGGCGGATTGAGCGGACGAGACCTATGGAAGGTCCAACGGTCAAGAAGGCGGTCTCTGCAAGCGTCGTGGAATGTGTAGAGCAGGACAAGACACAGAAGACGTCCTGGTCATCCACTGCACCTAGTCCCATCTCCAGCCGTCTAGACTCTGTCTTGCCACTGGATCCAGATGGGAATTGGGAAGAGAGAGTGAGGCTGACGCTGCGCAACTCTCCCTCACTTAAATCCAAATCACACGCTAGTCTCGACATCATCATAATGGTGTCGAGGTCCTCATCGACGTCAACGATGGGCGAACAACCAACTACTAAGGGGTAAACTTTGTCATAAATATTTTATGGAATGAGCTTTTCTTCTCTTCAATTTTGCTAAATTTCTTCCATCCTGACTCATGCTGAGGTAAGGTTCCATGTTTCCGATAATTCAAAACAACCTCACCCATAAATTTGATTTTCATGCCAAAACTTTAGCAGTGATGTGAGGAAGGAAAACGTGGAAGAAGCAGGTTTATGGGGAAGGTAGAGAGCATATTGCAGTCAAAGAGTGCAATCACCTGAAAGTACATGACTGTGTACATGCCTACCAGAAGAAGGGATTCCTGTTGAGGTATCTGTTCAACAGTCTAATGCTATGTTTTAAAACTTTATTGCCACACAAGCTGAAATCACTTAACCCAACGTACCTCAACACTGCACTGGTTTGGTTCCTAATCATCTGAAAATCAGGAAGCTCGAATAATTATCAATTACTATTGAAGAGGCCACAAGAAATAGGGAATTATTTAATATGTTTTAAATAAAAGCATTAAATAATCCAAATTTCTTGTTTGTTTCATTCTATCGCATATTTCAATTATGCTTGACATCCACTATATATTAGAATCTGAACTCTGATTAATTGAGAGCAGAGTTAAACATTGGACTATCGAGTGTGAGCAATTATCGATCTGTTCCATTACAACTTAGTATATCTGTTCACATTAATCAAGTTATGAGCAGCCATTTACAAAACCATAAGCCTTCATATTTTAATCCATTATACATGCTATATTTTGAACAATAAATTGAGCTGTCATCATTATTTATTACATAAATATATTTTTTTCTGAATCTCCCTGTGCACAATGTGAATGCTTTGCAATGTTTAACAAATTAGCAATAATAAACATTAACTTTCCTATTTATGGGAAATAAAGAAGATTAAATGCACATAGTCATGAAATTATTACTGGGTATTATGGATTCACATGCAATTAGGACTTGGTGTTGAGCTAGCTGAGCTAGCCTTGCAGATTTCATTGTACATCATAGAGTTACCATGGCATTTTGAATACTATCAGTCCAGCAGGTTTTCAAGATTCAGGCATTTGGAATAGACAATATGGGACACAGATTTCTGGACTTGGCATCCTTCAGAAAGAGATTGCATGCAATTTAATAATGCTATTAGAACGAAGTATAGAGTGGCAGAGTAATCCTTGTAGGCTTTCACAGAATGATATATTCACTTCAACATGGATGAAGGCCACTTATCCCTTCAAGTAAAGATGATATAATAGAACATATATCATCTTTATATCAAGTATAGAGCCTTCGGCCCACAATGCTGAGCCTACCTTTTAACTTACTCGAACATCAATCTAACCCTTTCCTCCAACATAGCCCTCCATTTTCCCATCAGTTAAGAGTTGCTTAAGTGCCCTTAATGCAGGGTTCCCAGCCTAGGGTCCACAGACCCCTCAGTTAATGGTAGAGGTCCATGGCATATAAAAGGTTGAGAACCCCTGCTTTAATGTATCTGTTTCTGCCAGCACCACATATATCTTAGCCAGTCACATATCACATCTCTTTATCCAAACTTCCAGCTTAAGTTGTTCTCAGAAAAAGCTTGAATCTCCTTTTCAAGTGTTTTCCAGTGACGTCACCTCTGATGACCATTTGGCTTTAATGGCTACCTGAAACACGTCATTCCGGAGCGTTCCTCTCTGGATATTGTAGTTGGATTCCATTTTGCTTCTAACAGAGGCCCGTTAGTATGCAATGATCATTCCTGTCATCACCTATGTACTGAAATGTGAGGTAAGCAAAATTATATCCAGATGCACGCAAGGCTACAAGGAATGTATGCAGTGATGGAAAAATAAGAAAGCTAGTATCTCTAAGAATAAGTTAAAATAACATTGTGAAGAAGTGCAGTAATTAAGTTAAATGGTAAAATGATACAAAATGTTTGTAATTCATTGGAGGTGGATACTGCAAGTCTCTTATTGAAAACTAAAGCTATTTCATTCATAACCAGCTTCAAGTCTAATGAAGTTGTAGCTTCCTTTGGAATATAGTTTGGACAATGTTAGCTGAGTCAACTAAAAACAATTTTTGTGTATTCATTCAGCACTGCAAACATAGCAAGACATTCTCCGAAAGTGGTGCCACAAGCACACAGGGTGGTGAAGAAGGCTTTCAGCAATGCTGGACATCATCAGTCAGGATATTGAATACAAAAGCTGGAACCTTGTGTTGCAGTTGTACAAGACATAAGTGAGGTAGCATTTGTAATATCATGTTCATTTTTGGTCACCTTGACATAGGAAAGATGCCCTTAAACAGGAAAGAGTGTTGAAAAGAAGAGGATGTTGTCAGGACTCAAGGGAATGAATTATAGACAGAGTTGAGTAGGTTGAGATTCTATTCATTGCAGCATACAGTAGGACAATGAGGGGAGATCTTCATAAGATCATGAAATACCAAAAGGTGAATGAAGACAACCTTTTTCTCAGGATTGGGAGGTGAAGGACTTTGTCATCAACTTCTGGTATGATGGCAGCACGTTCGGTTGCAGCGGCCTCTATGGGGTCAACCAAATGAGCTGGATTTGGTACAGGTGCCACTGCTCCCTGCCTCAGAGAGGCCTCCTTGTGCGAAGGAGGTGTGCAGTCGAACAGCCAGTGATCAGTTCAGTCAAATTTTCTTGTGATGACAAGACTCTGTTGGAGGGCAAATGAACTGCATGGCTTTGGTCATAGCAACAACTAGACCTCAAGCAGTAGTGTTGCTTGTTTACAGCTGCCCAGGAGAGAGGCATTGCAGTTCCATCAGAGGTGGTGTGACGTAGCGTCTAAGCTGAAGTTGGTGCTGCCCCCCCCCCCGCCCCCAGTGTTTGCTCAGAAGAAGCCAAGCCATATTGTGTTCTGCTGAAGGTTTCTGCAACATTCATATATGTGCTTATGCTGTGTGTGACTGTTGGTACTGTGTTTTGAACCTTTTTCCCAGAATAATGCCCTTTCGTTTGGCTGTATACATGGGTGTTCATTTATGGCTGAAGGACGATTAAACTTGAACTATAGACAACATACTGTAGGTTTAAGGTGATAGGGGAGAGATTTAATAGGAGCTGGAGAAGCATCATTTTCACCCAGAAGGAAATTCACACATGGATTGAGCTGCCAGTTGAAGTGATCGAGGCATTTATATTAAATACATTTAAAGGATACTTGGACAGGTACATAGATAGGAAAGGTTTAGAAGGGTTTGAGCCAAACACACCAAATGGGATGAGCTTAGGTAGGCATCTTGGTTGGCATTGACTGGTTGGGACAAAGGGCTTTTTTCTGTGCTGCATGTCTCTCAGACGCTAAATAATCCCAAGGCACCGTACAAGAGTGTTAGATAAATGTGAAATATGACCATAAGGAGGTATTAGGGCAGGATCTCTTCTCATCTGGTCAATGAGAAGGTTTACTGAATGTTTTAAAGGCACAGAGCAAGAGAAGTTTAACTGTCTGGGAAAGGAAGTCCAGAAATTTTGGCCTAGTCAGCTGAAACCATACTTCTTAATGATGGGGTGATTGAATTCAGGAAGGATATAGTTGGAGGAGGCAGGGTGCTGTAGGGCTGGAGTACATGACAGAGGGATTACAAGGAAGGTTTACATAATGCTTTGAAAACAAAGATAAAAATAAGTACAAGGGCAATAGATGATAACTGCCTTTCACTGCAGAACTGCAAGAACCATTTGTTATACATTCCACTTGAATTTCATTTTCACAGAACACAATTATACTAAATTTCATACAAGATGTTATCAGAGAGAGCTGATCTGGTTGACTCAACAGAGGTTAAATCCCAGCTCCTCAACACACAGATTCTGCAATGCTATTGTAAAGAAGCACGCTATCCAAAAGGATATTTCAGTCTACGTTTCAGGTTGATGACGTTTCAATGAAAACTTAGCAGCCTGAAATGTTAGCATTGTTTCTCTCTCTCCTTAGATGGTGTTCTATCAACTGAACGTATATGTATTTTATGTCCTGAAAAAGGGTCTCTGCCTGAAACATTGACTGTTTACACTTCTTCACAGATGCTGCCTGACCTGCTGAGTTTTTCCAACATTTTATTGTGTGTTGCTTTGGAATTCTAGCATCTTCAGACCGTCTCATGATTTTATTTATGCATTTTCTACTTTCTTGTCATATTTCCAGCATTTTTAATACTTTGCTGTTTGGAAACTACCTACTCCCTGAACTCAACAGAACACATTAACATGTGTAGGGAGATGGTAGGACTGGCAGGCCAGATATCGTTTTATATGTTGATATCGACATTGGTCACTACAAACTTGGCTGGAACTACTGCTGTAACATTTCCTCTCTTTCCCTGTTTTCTATTGACAACACCTGATAATGTTGAAGCTGAATTTATTGTTAATCTTAATTTTGCTTTATATAAAATAATCACATTCATTTTGAAGACCTGAGACTACTGGTGTCGGAGGAGACAGTTTGAAGAGGTAAATACAATACTCAAACTTTTATGTTCTTATGGAATTACAATAGGATGCACGTAATTATTTGTACAATTACAGAGATTTATTTGTTTAGACACATTCATATACAAAAAAAAAATTCCTTTCTTCATGTGGAGAAGCAAACAGTACTTATTTGCCAGGAACTAAACAAAAAAAAATTACAGTGGTGTACAGTACAACATCTATCGAAGTTTTTAGTGCCTGTTTCTTTCCAACTTAATTCACTTTTGCTTCATAATGCAGTGTAACTTTTGATTTGTGGTGGATATGCAATGGCACATACTCTAATTGCATTTGTAGCACGTTCAACACTGACCATGAATTAATGGGGAGGAAGGTTAGTAAAGAGACCGCCTCTTCTATCATCTTATACAAAAATAATCACTCCAATCTCATTTTTAAAAGTAGCACACATCTGGTCATGATTTTCCTCAAGTTCAGGTGATTCAAAATTGGCTCAAGGCAAGTTCAAGTTGCTGTTCCTCATTTAAATCAACTTTGTAACTCATGTCAGCAGAACGCTCAGGGAATACATAGATCAGAACTAACTTAAAGCTGTGCATTACAGTGATGAGAACCCCCCAAAAAAGGTTAAGAAAAACGGTGGTGGCGTTAAACCTGCAAATAAGTTGATGGTGGAACACATTATAATACTTTTGCATGACAACCTTAGCACACAGAGACCGGAATTTTTGGGGGGAGGGGTCAAAAAGAAAGCAACTGTTTAGTTGTTTTTATCTTATTTGAGTTAAGAATAAATGCCAAGATGCGTATGAGTATTTGATCAGATCCAACAGCGATGTCAATAGAGCTTTTCTAGGTTCATATTATAACAAATGAAGCCACAAGGTACAGAAAGACAGTTGATGTCTATAAAATATCAATCTAGCATTATAAATAATTTCTGCAGACAAAGTAGCAAAAACATTCCAACAAGCTCAGCTGGCCTTCCTTAAATTAGTAGCATCTGGAAAATGATAGGGATTACTCCTAAAACTTCAAAACCCATTTTTATATGCAGAAAGTGGCATTTGTCAATAAACAAATTCTACAGCAAAACCTGTTCGCTTACATTTCCAAAAAAGCTATAGTGTTGCAAAAGATAATCAATTGAACATTATTGATGTTTACAGGCTAATAGACTGAAGAATTTGTCAGATACACGCTGCACAGTGTTATTTATTATAGAAAGTAGAAAAAAATAGTTTATCATGTTCAGATTTATATCATAGTCAGAATTAATTACTCATGGGAAATACCTTAAGAACACTCAAAGTAGTCATGGTACAAGTAATTTCAAAGAATCACAGCTTCTTAAAATTTAAAATGACTTCCTCAAAATTTATTTTCACACAATTTTGAATGAACTTGTTCCCAGTGTGAGAATTATCAATTGTCCACCGAACATATTATGTTTTGTAATTTCAAAATATTAAACTAGTTCAAAGGAAGTCACGGGAGTCCAGGAACGTGTGTCTAACCTTAAGTTTACTTTAAGCGAGGCATGCATCTATCACGTGGTAATGTGATGAAGTATGCTGTTTACGTATTTTTACATATAATCATAATGAATTAAATAAACAATAAGGAATGCTTAATGAAACATATATTAACTAGTTTACTCAAATATTGCCGAGATATTAAATACACAACATTCCTCCATGCTTAACTATAAACTCCAGCTCAATATAGAATGCATCTCAACTGTATAGACAGTATACCGTATAATACAACTACTATACAGACATCCACAGCATAGTCAATTTTAAATGTTCCACTCAGGCCTAAAGATTAAATTGCTGTGGAGGGTTTCTTACTCTTGCCGGGTAACATCTTTCTCGACAAAGGGGATCACTCTGCTTGGTAGGTGAGACGTGACTGCGAAGCAGTTTCAGGTTCTGGGGCCTCCTTCATGGTGGTTGTAGAAGTTGACTCTGACACTGCTAAAAGTGGTTCTGATATCTTTCTTTTTCCTTTTTCTTCAAGTTTGTGCATCTTGATCTTGGGAAGGTACATTTAGTTCATTGGAGTATTTGCTTAATAATCCTTCTATTGCTCCCTTTATGATCTGGTCTCTTCTTTTACTTTCCTCATCCACAACATCGTCTAATGAATCCTCTGTTTCTATATCTCCATTGACCCCTTTCTTTTTGGACTTCCATTCATCCAGCTGAGCTTTGATCTTTGCACCTACTTTTTCAAGCAACTTTCTGTCTTCCACTTGAAGTTTATCCAATAACCTTGATGCACTATCAATAACTCCAAAAGACTGGAAGTAGAGTAAATACTGAAAAGCTTTTATTAGCAGTAAAATGTGACCTCCACCATGCTGAGTATCTGCCCTTGGACTGAGAGGAGAAGCAATGGCACAATTGCCTTTATTCAGGGAATTTGTGGGAGGAGCTACAGGAGCAGTCAGCAGAGAGGCGTGTCCAGACAGGTAACCCAGTTACAACATATATATATATGGTTTACCACAAACCTTAATGTACACAGATTAGATTCTGGTTTTTCATACTCAAAAAAAGCTGAATGCTTGCAACATTTCAGAAGCAGTTTGGGCTCTCTTCCAGCTTAAAACCAAGCCACATTTTGTGAGTAACTGCCAGATTAACATATCAGAAGCTTTTCCAAATCGGTTGCCTATGAAACCTGTTGTAGTCGGACCACTGCTTTCATAATGTTCATGCTTCCACTGAGCAGCATGGTCCTTCCTTGGTCCAATATGCTTCCCAACTGGAGGCATGGAGGTTAGCACTCATGCTTGTTTGCCTTCTGGTGGGAAACAGTTTGTGGTATACAGCATAGAGACAGTTGTGGCATTATCTCGTACCTTTCTTAATTCAGTTTCAAATGGCTCTGTTGCAGGGGATGTGGCGTCCAAATGATAGATGGATCTCCAATCAAGTTCTAGATGTCTCAGCCAATCACATCCCCACAATGTTGGCCTTCTTGTTTAACCACACACAAGCTCAATGTGGCTTGTTTGTTGTTGTATTTCACTGTTACAAGTGTCATTTCCACATGAGTTATCTTTTTTCCAGTATAAGTTCTTAGTCGGATATCTGCAGGCTTCAGTTTTGTACCTTTGAAATACTGTCCAAACACATTTTGTGGAATGACTGAAACAGCCGAGCAAATGTTCAATTCTATTTTAGTTACTTCACTGTTCACTTCAGGAACAAGCTAAACTGATTGTCTATTGTTAGTTTCCACATTGTAAATCTTAAGTCTGGCCTGTCCTGCATCATGCTTATCATTATTTGATTCTTCTTCAGCACTATGCAGATCAGTGCCCCTTTGGAAACTACAACTTGAATTTTTAGCTTTTTCTCTTCCCTGTGCAGTCTGTTTATTTTTAACTGCCCAACATACTCTTTGTATGTGACCTACTTTGTTCCATTTTCTGCAAGTTTCTCCTTTCAACCAGCATTTGTTTGGTGTACGTGAGCCCCAGCCACAACAGTAACAAAAATTGTTTGGCCAAGCTGGTTTCTGTTTAAGCACTGCAGTTTTATTTATGCTCACTTTCATTCCTGACTGCAACTCAGTTGAACCTCTGCCTGAGGTTTGCATTGAAACAGCTGTTTCAATTGCTCGTTTGAATGTAAGCTGTGTTTCAGTTAGGAGCTGTTTTTGAATGCTTTCTTTTGGGATTCTACAAACCAAATGATCTCTTAGTGCATCATTAAGCCCATTTCCAAACTGAAAATGCTCAATCACTTCAATTCAGCCATGAACATTGAAATGGACTCCCCTTCCTCATTATTCCGCTTATGAAATCTAAAGCATTCTGCAGTCAACAATGGCTTGTGTCCTAAATGTTCTTGCAACACTTTGACAATATCAGCAAACTCACTTCTGCTGGTTTGGTTTGAGCAGACAAACGTCAATAAACTGTATGCCTTTAAACCCAATAAACTCAGCAAAGTTGGTACTTGTTTCTCATTGGCTATTTCATTTGCTTTTAAACATTGTTGAATTAGCTCAGTATACATATTCCAGTTATCTTTTGTGTATTCAAATGTGTAAATTTTTCCAATGTATCCTGCATTCCCGCTTTTTAATGATAATTATCAGCCGACACTCATTCTTTATGAATCTGTGAATTCTTTCAGTTCTGCCTTTATTTAAATTTGACAATCTCTACCCATGCTCGGCTGTTTTTTTTCCACTCGGCATTCCTTGATGCCTTTTTAAATTTCAACATCACGCTGCAATTCAAAATGTCAGTGGCTGTCTTGGGTTCATTTTAAAAATGTCTCTTTGCCAATGTTATATTTTGTAACTTCAAAATATTAAACTAATTCAAAGGAAGTCACGGAAGCTCAAAAATGCAGGTCTAACTTCATGTTTACTTTAAGCAAGGCATGCACCTGTCATGTGGTAGCATGATGACATATACAATTCATGTATTTTTACATAGAATCATAATGAATTACATAAACAACAAAAAATGCTTAATCAAACAACATAGTTATAAGATTACTCAAATATTATTGAAATTTTAAAAACAAAACAGAGTACACCTAGCGAATTTGTCAGTTCCAGAAATTGAAATGGAATTGAACTAAAGTTGGGTGCCAGGGTAATGTAGCACTGTTATAGCCTGGAGCATTCCGGTGTTTGGAGTTCAATTCCTGCACCGTATGTATGTAAGGAGCTTGTACGTTCTCCCCATGACCACGTGGATTTCCTCCAAGTGCTCCGGTTTCCTCCCACGATCCAAAGACGTACCAGTTGGTAGGTTAATTAGTCATTGTAAATTGTCCTGTGATTAGGCTAGTGCTAAATAGGTGGGTTGTTGTGTGGTGCAGCTCATTGAATAAAATATATATAAAGTTATAGAATATCAAAGATATTTTCTGACTGATCAATTAACTACAGATATTTTTTAACCACATTGCAATTTTCCAGTAAACTCTGGGCAGGCCAATCAAAACATCTTCGACTTATTTTATAATTATCTTGGAAACAGAGAGAGAGCTACCAAAAATGCTACTGCTGGCCTTGCAAACAAAAAAAATCAAACCATTTTTCTAGTTATACGTACCCAAAACTATTTGAAACTTTACTTTTACAGAAAAAATGCAGGATGAAAACTTGCTTTTGGTATGTTAGCATGAGACTTACGTGTTTAACCAAAATGAATTTAAATTTATATTTTTAGACACAGTATGAGCTGCTATACCATTTGAAATGAGCTGATATCAAGGTGAATTACTAAGTTTGTGAAGGAAATGATGAAACCCTAGTCACATTGGGATTGGAACCATATTGAGTTGGTGACAGTAATAAAATGCAGCATTGACATCCAGACATGTAAGAGTCATGATGTTATGGTGGGCATACAGAAGCAAGGCTAACAAATGTGAAACTTGAGCACTGGAATGTGGCTTTCAGTATTTTGTAAAAAAATATTATTCAAGGCTTGCTCAGAGAAATTTATACAATGCTGGTTGATAGAATACTTTCCAGTTATACTGAGTCTCTTCACTTCTGTCAATTTCCAACATATATTCACAATCAATTAATGCCTTTAAATTTGATGAAATGCGACAACAAATTGGCGGTTCAACGAGCTTCTGCAAATAACGGTTAAGTAATTGGGTGGAACAACCAGGTTAATTTTTGGATGAGAGATAATTATTGACCAGAAGAATTCCCCAGTGGTGTGAGATCACTTATAGCAATCTGTGATGGCTTCAGTTTTATCCAAAACATGGCCCCTCCAAACAGTGCAATATTCCCTTAGTACTCCACTTGGTTATATTCTAGATTATTTATTTAAGTCACTGGGATATCTTTTAAATCCACAGCCATTTGATTCAGAGACAAGAGTGTGGCCAATAAGTCAACAGCTGAGCACACATTAAAAAGAAACAATAGATGGAATTAGGAAAGTATCGTTTGAGATGCTGCATCATTTGCAATTGGAACATATTATGAGATCCCAAATGAGTAGATCATCAGGCTTACAAAAATTCTGCCCAGTTATGATAGCCAGTAGTTCAAATTTGTAAAAATCTATCCTCTCCCTAGTAAACATGAATTTTAAAACTGTCTTGCCTCAAATTAAAAATACAGCAGTTCCGGCAGGGATTAGGTCTGTGCCAAAAACACAGATCCAGTTCATGTGCAGTGCAAATTTTATGGCACATTAGGTTTACTTTCCATTCTGTGCTATTTTAATCACATGGTTATTGTGTTTACGCAGATTCTGGTCTGTGTATTTTATTGCACTTATTAAGCTATTCAGAACAAATGGGTTAAGAACTCTATTAACATAAGAAGGCAGTAATTAATATGGATGCATTAACTTCTACAGTCAAAACAGCCTGCCTAAGAAATTGAACATTTATTTTTTCATTAAAAAATTATCAGAGTTAGCTTTAAATAAACCATGTAGTAGGCCTTAAAGTACATTGACATGAAAATTCTATCACCTGTTCTCCTGCCTTTTCATCCCTATATGGGATAGTCCATGTTCCAAGCCTATATGGTCCCCAACTTTTCCTTCACTACATTGGTGACTGCATTGGAGCTACTTTCTGTACCCATGCTGAGGTTTTCAATTTCATCAACTTTGTCTCCAACTTCTATCCTGCCCTCAAATTTACTTGGTCCATCTCTGCCATCTCTCACATTTCCCATCTCCAGAGACAAACCATCAAAACTGATAACTTTTTACAAACTGTTCTAACTGTCACAGTTGTCTTGACTTTATGCATCCATAAATGCATCCATATTAATTACTTGCATCCTACCTTGAGCTCGCTCATCCTTTCCTCATAAGACAAGTTCTCTAATTCAGGCATTATCTTGGTAAACCTCCTCTGCACCTTCTCGAAAGATCCCACACTCCTCCTATATTGAGGCAACCAGAATTGAACACAATACTCCAAAGTTTTATAGAGATGCAATGTTATCTCACAGTTTTTTAATTTAGTTTCTTGACTAATGAAGGCCAGCTCACCATAACCCTTCTTATTCACCCTATCAACTTGTGCAGCACTTTAAGGAATCTATGGATTTGGACCCCAAGAACCCTCTGTTCCTCAACACTGCTAAGAATTCTGCCATAAACCCTGTACTCTGCTTTCAAGTTTGACTTTCCAAAGTGTATCACTTCATACTTTTCCAGATTGAATTCCATCTGCTATTTTTCAGCCCAGCTCTGTGTCCTGTCAATGTCCTGTAGTATGACAAGCTTCTCCTCTATCCACAACACCACCAACCTTTGTGACTTCTGAAAACTTACTAACTCAACCCTCTGTTTCTTCATCCAGGTTATTTATAAAAATCACAAAGAGCAGGGGCCCCAGGACAGATCCCTATGGAGCATTAGTAGTTACCAATCTCCAGGCAGAATAGGTTCCGTCTACTACCACACTCTTCCGTACAGGGGCAAGGCAATTCCAAATCTATGCAGTCAAATTTCCATGCACTCTAAGCCTCATGACTTTCTGGATGAATCTTCCATGGGGAACCTTGTCAAATGGCTTACTAAAATCCATATACACTGCATCCACTGCTCTACATTCATCAATTTGCTTTGTTGCCTCCTTGAAGTACTCAGTTATTTATTGACATGCAGCTTGGAATAAGCCATTTAGCCTTTTGATTGGTGCTGCTCAGTTAGGCTCGTCTCTCTCTCTCTCCAAGCCATGGTGACTATACCTAATAAGACTAAGCTTCCCCACATTCTTATAAATCTTGTCCCTAAGAATCCTCTCCAATAATATGCCCACCACTAGCATAAGAGTCATTAGCTTAAAATTCCCAGGATGATCCCTATTAGCTTTCTTGAACAATAGAACAATATTTCCTATCTAATGGAGTATGGAGATTTGACTCAATCAATTCAACACTCAATCACATAAGTGTTAACAGTATTCTTTCTTCTTTGTTTTCCAAGAATAGCTCCATTTGTTATGGTTCTATCACAATGACTCCTCATTTTTAAGTAAGTCTCTTCTGGACCCACTGAACTTGCAGCTATGCTGACAATGAAAGGATAATAGATTTCCTTCTCAGTCCACCAGAATTTTTTTTTTTTAGCTCCCTCACCCTGTGCTGGACATTTGCCTTGGCTCTGGAGTAAGCTTCTTTTTTATTTTAGCCTTGCTGCTGATGTCATTCTGCCAGGCACAAAGGCTTTCCTTCTCTTGGAGATAACTTGTTCTTTCTCCATGTCATTATCACCAAAGCAATCCTGAAGTTTTCTGGACTTGTGCCCAAGGATGCTTTTGCACGTATCAAGGATGGTGGATTTTAGCAGATCCCAGTGTTCTTCGATATCCTCCAGATATACCTGCTGAAGGTTTTCTCCAGATGAGACCTGAATGAGCTGTTAGTTGACAGTGTCAAGCAGGCTCTCAAGTTTTACTCTTGGCCTGGTCTGATTCTTATGAACCCTCCTCTATTTCATGAGTCTGAGGAACATGGTGGAGTGGAACAGGTGATGATCTGTTCAGCAATTATCTGTGCCGATTGTGGCCCTTGTAATATTCACATCATGGGTGTCCTTAGCTTGGACAATGACATAGTCACTGTGATGCTACTGTTTAGATCAAGTGTACTGCCAAGACAGCTTGAATTTGTTTCTCTGGTGGAAGATAGTACTTGTGATGATAAGATTATGCTCAGCACATATAGTGAGAAATGGTTCTCGATTTGAGTTGATGTTGCCAATGCCTTCCTTCATTACCCTTCCAGAAGCTGAAGTCCTGACAGACCCTGACACTGAAGTCCCATAAGAGAATTATCTTGGGGATGCCTGACATTGTTGCATCTAAGAAAGAGTAGAAGGTCTCTTTTCCATACTCATGTGAGTCCAGAGTTGGTGCATAAGCGACTTTTGCTATCTGGTCGCTGGCAAATACCAAATGGATCATCATGACAGATCCCCACAGGAAGTTCAGAGAATTGACTGACAATGTGGTACTTTACTGTACACCTAACAGCAGCGGTCCCCAACCACCGGGCCACAAAGCATGTGCTACCAGGGCGCAAGGAAACAAAATGATTTGGCAATATGAAACGATATGAGTCAGCTGCACCTTTCCTCATTCCCTGTCGCACTCACTGTTGAACTTGAATGTACGCGAGGTCATCAGTGACCCAAGACATGCAAAAGAATGGGTCCGTAACCCATTTGTGAATGTCCCCGGTGAATCATCCGTGTCAGCGCGGGAAAAAGATCAACTCCTTGAGCTTGCACATGACGGTGGGCTGAAAAGTATGTTTGACATAACATCTCTGCCAGCATTCTGGATCAAAGTCAAGGCTGAATATCCTGAGATAGGCACAAAAGCACTGAAAATGTTGTTTCCATTACCAACATCTCATCGCTGTGAAGTGGAGTTTTCTGCAATGAATATAACGAAAACTAAATTGTGGAATAGACTGGACATAAGGAGCTCCCTTCGAGTATCTCTGTCTCCCGTCACCCCTCGATGGGAACGTCTTGTTGCAGGAAAACAAGCCCAGGGCTCCCACTGATTCAGCGATATTGGTGTGTTACAATGATTTTATATGTTCATTCGTGGAAAATATGCGCTATGTGTTTAATATCCAAATGTTACTTAAAATGTTATGATGCTATTGACTTATAAGTGACTTATATGTACCTTGATAATAAATTTGAATGTTGAACTTTGAAAGGAGACCTGATAAAAGTTTATAAGATCATAAGAGACACAGACAGAGTTTTGCTGCTGGCTGGTTCTTTGCTGCGAAGATCAGGAGGGAAAAAGTTCTCCACCACTGTAGGGTTTTTCTTCCTGCCTGCGCTGCGTAGGTCACAATTGACTTATCACTATATTCATACGAGGAAAATATGCACTGTGTTTAATATTAAATTTGTTAGATAAACCCATTTAGAAATGAAATTGAGTGTATTAGCCACTTATAAGTGACTTATAGTTGACTTATCACCTATATTGCGGTCATGATTAACACCCCACCCCCCCCCCCCACCCGGTCAGCCGGTCCACAAGAACATTGTCAATATTAAACCGGTCTGCGGTGCAAAAAAATGGTTGGAGACCCCTGCCTAACACCATGGATCTTGGGCTCATAAGCTGCCTTCCTTCTCCAGAAAAACAGAAATCCAGAGACTGGCAGATTCTGGTGACCCAGGGTGTTTCTTCAGTGTCACCAGAGAAGCTTATGGTACAAGTTACTTTGGATTAAACCTCCGTGCTGAAAGGATGGAAAGAACTTGCTAAAGGATTGAAAGGATACCAATAATTGATGGACAGAGCAATATCAAGAATTTCTTAACCTGCAACAGCAGTTCTGAACCAGAGGTCACTAACCAAAACATCTAGAGACCTGTGAGATAAGTCATAGACTACCAAGCTCTTTGGTGTATACCATCAAGACATGCCTGTCCTGACAAGTACTTATGAATACTGAGGCTACTGCATCATAACATGTCAGCCACAGTACTCAGCAACAGTGGCACTGAATCAGAGTACTTCACTGTCAACACAGGAGTCAAACAGGATTGTATAATTGTATCCGCCCTATTTGCTGTCTTTATTGCTGTCATCCTTCACCTCATTGGACAAGACATGCCACAGAAATCCCTAATCATAAAAAGAAAGGAGAACAGATTTTTCAGTCCAAACCAGTTCAAGGCCAAGAACAAGGCCATCATGATCACTCTCATGGAGCTTCAGTATGTGGGTGATAACGCCATCACAGCACACTCTGAACAAGACACCCGATACATCCTGAACATCTTTGCCAAGGAATATAGAGCCCTGGGTCTTTCTTTGATAGATAAAAGTCACAGGTCCTATATCAGCCTCCACCCAACCAGCCATTACCCAGCCTTCCATAAGAGTTGACGTATCACCCTTGAAAGTGTAGATACTTTTCGTAACTTGGCAGCATTCTCTCTTCAATAGCAGACATCAACTCAGAGATCAACCACTGCCTGAGCAATGTTAGTGGAGTCTATGCAAGCTTAAGGAAAAGAGTCTTTGATGACCACGACCTCCAGGTCCAAACAAAACTTCAAGTCTGCAGCATAGTCATCCTTCCTACATTAAGGAATGAAGTTGAATCATGGACCACCTATAGCAGACATCTGAAAGCCTTGGACAATACCATCAAAGATCCTTATAAATGATTTTCAGAATCAGCTGGAAGGACAGATGCACTAACACCAGCATACTGGAAGCGGAATGGAGCTGAATCAATGAACAACCGCTTACGAGAACATTTTACTCGACTCGAGTAATAGATACAAATAAATTCCTATCTCTAAAAGACAGGTCAACCAGTTATGCCTTTATGAGAATCTGACAGTGCTAAGGTAACTTCTACTGATTCCAGTTTTTTTATAAGACCATAAGATATAAGAGCAGACTTCTGCCCATTGAGCTTGCTGCATAATTCCATTGTGGCTGACTTAGTATCCCTCTCAAACACACTTTCCTGCCTTCTCCCCATAATCTTTTACACCTTTAGTAGTTAAGAACCTATCAGCCCTTAAATATATCCAATGATTTGGCCTTCACAGCTATCTGTGGCAATGCATTCCATAAATTCACCACCAGCTGGCTAAAGAAATTTCTCCTCATCTATGTTCTAAATGGACATCCTTGCATTCTGAGGCTGTGCCCTCTGGTCCTAGACTCTCCCATTATTGGAAACGTCCTGTCCACGTACACTCTATCTAGGTCTTTTCAATATTTGACAGGTTTCAGAGATCCTCCCTCATTCTTCTAAACTCCAGCAAGTACCAGGCCCAGAGCCATCAAACGCTCCTCATATGTTAAGCCTTTCATTCCCAGGATCATTCTCATGAACTTCCTTTGGACCTTCTCCAATGCCAGCACATCCTTTTTAGACATAGGGCCTAAAACTGCTCATTATACTTCAAGTGTGGATGGACCAATGCCTTATAAAGCCTCAGCGTTACATCATTGTTTTCATATTCTGGTTCTCTTGAAATTAATGCTAACATTGCATTTGCCATTTCTATAAAAACAGAATTCAATTTCTGAATCAGCAAGCTTGGAATCTGAAATCACACTGGCTGATTTTACAAATACAAGGGTTCAGGGTTTCTCATTCAGTACCACAAATGGTGCACCACCTCTCACATTTCAAAACTATGGAAGCTTACAAAAGCAAAATCAAGAAGCCTTGAATTATCCTACAGCAATTTCATATTGTTAATATGTCAATAATGTACCTGGAGAAGATTGCAGAGAACTGGTGTAATTCCTGAAGCTAGGATTAGTGTTATTCAAGAAATATGGGAGATAAGTTGAAGAAAAATCTTCGGGTTTCGTGGGTTTTATTGACTAAATCTCAAACCTTTAAGAAGGAAACAAAGAAGGAACTTCATTTAGATTGCCTGAAGGCACACCAAAGTGCTTCACAGTCAATAAATCATTTTAAACTTTAAATCAAACTCAGTTCAAACTCAACACAAAGCAATTCTAAACATATGTTCACATGCCCAGTGTATTTGATTACACTTGGCATTTTTGCAAATATTTACCAGTCTGAATAGACTACATATGTGACACCAATCTTTTGTCTCCATTTAAACTGTGCTGCCAAACATGTTTTTCCTTTGTGCAATAAAACTCGATATCCTTCTCTCAGGCACGGCCTGTCACTGTGTCAGATCTTCCATTAATCAGAGTTTTATAAATTATAAGGACAAAGTTTGCATGTTCGAAATGACACATATTGGTCTTGATCACAAGCATGATACAATCTCAAGGTTTCTAAGAAACGTTTAAATTAAAACATCGATCTCATAGTTTTTGATGTTATTTGAGTTTCAACCCTGTAAATTCTTTGCTGCCATTGTTATTTTATGCATATTGGTTTTATGAATGATCTCAGACATCTGCTTTGCAATGGCTTTGGGCAAGCTCTGGGTTTGGCCAATGTAGCTAAACCTGCAGTAAGAACATGCTTAATTCAGCCAACACTAAAGGAGACAGGCATTTGTAATGTAAAGGCAGTTTCATGGTCTTTGCACATGGAAAAAGACCAAGGTTAATATGCCAATGTGCTGCAAAAGAAATACAAAAGGCTTCATAATGAATTGCTGAAAGTAGACTGTAAGCTAAGATTGTAGGGGAGGAGAAGATAACGCCGCGACGCAGTGCGCACAGCCGCTCTGAAATGATATCGTATTTGTTAAATAGGGGCCATGCACAATCCTGATTTGACGGAGACAGACGTGAGAAGCACGGAGGAACATCTGGAGAAACTTCTGGAATGCCCGCTTTGCTGCGCTGCTACTGTGTGGTCGAGAATCTCCGGAGGGGAAGGCCCCAAATCCTTGGCTTTGCCTATTGCCTGATGCCAGGGTCAGGGTCGAAGCGCTTGGCAGAGATGGTGCTTGGTGCTCGGTGGTGGAGGGCTGGTCGGAGGCTCAAGGTTATCGGATGGACTCAAGAGTCGCTGTGGTCGGGTCCTTCCCGGGGTGTTGCTTCGGCAAGTTTGTGGTGCTGGAAGCTCATGGCAGGGAGAGTTTCTCACTTCTACCATCTGCATGAGATGATGGGACTTTTGAGAGACTTTGAGACTTTTTCTTACCATGCCCATGGTTGGTTCTTCATCAAATTATGGTATTGCTTTGCACTGTTGTAACTATATGTTATAATTATGTGGCTTTTGTCAGTTTTTTATAGTCTTGGTTTGTCTTGTGTTTCTGGAGGAACATTGTATCATTTCTTAATGCATGCATTACTAAATGACAATAAAAGAGGACTGTGTGTCCTCATAATCTAATAATCTGATCTAAGATAAAGTAATTGGAGTGTATTTACAAAACTTAATTATATTTCCTTCTTGAATCACAGTGGTATGACTATCCACACCACCAAGAGGACCACAACCTTTTCCTGGTTTGGAGACTTGCGCGCCTTAATGACCCAAAGAGTTATGCTGGCTGAAGTCAGGGCTTTATGCATTGGCTCTTGGTACAATCACTCATTCAAATGGTCAAAGGGTAGAGGCTAGACTAAGAGTGGTCCACTAATCCTTCAGGTTCAGGGGTTCAGCTCAGGGCTAACCAACCCTGACTGGTCAATCAAAACAGTTATGGAAACAGCAATGAAGAATCCTCCTTCATCAGTGCAGGATTGTATTCCTGAGTCTCCACCCGGGACTTGCATGACTGACAGTAAACTGAGAGGAATCCACTGACAAGATAAAGGAAGCCATGAATGCCACCAGAGACTGAAGACCTTTGTTTGCTGCCTTAAGTGCCAGCGGTGTAATGGGCAAGAGAAGAACAAGAATGGCTGTCCACAGGACGTACAAATCCACAGAGGAGTCTCATCCTTGCTTTCACCAAGCCTGGATTTACCCACAAATGTCCTTGGGACTATTAGTACTCAGGTTGTTAATGGACCCATTCATCAGTCCTTCAAAATTCCCAATATTATTTCAGTGAAAATGCCTTTGCATTACTATGGCCAATTATCCTATATGTTGTATGGGCATATGTCAAATAAAGCTACCTTTTAACCTTTATCTACAGAATCACATTTGCTGAATGGCAATAATGAATTTGGAACAAACAGGTTAAAGATTGACTATGCTGGACAAGGGGTGGAGGTGGAGGAATGGTGAAAAGATCTGCGTGCTGGCAGATAGACTGAGTATTCTGATGTATTTTTTTCTCTCACACAAAGCGAAAATTAATTGCAGACCAGGGATCTATTGTTAGATCTTGAATTTATGTTCCCATACAGCATGACTAACCCAACACAGATTGAAGAGACAATGCTGAAATTTGTTGTAAGGATGGATTCTATAGCAGTTTGACATGGATATATCCTATTGGATATTTGATTAAATTTTTTGAAAATGTAACTAATTTCGTTGATGTCAGTTTGTGATTGATGCAGGATGCATGGATTTCATTAAGAACTTTGACAAGGTCCACATGTGAAACTGGTCCAGATGATAAAAGTGATGGAATTCATGTAACTTGGCAAATTTGGTTGAAAATTGGCTTGGTGATAGAAGGCAGAGGGTGATAATTTTATTGCAATTGAAAGCCTGCAACATAGGAATCAGTGCTGGACCCCTTGGTATTTGTTAGTTATGTTAAAAGTCTATTTGCCAATGTTGGAGGTAGGATCAGTGTGTTTGCAGCATGAGAATATGATCAGGCTCTTTGGTGTCTCCAAGGAGTCTGGTCAGGTTTGGAGTGAACCGTGTGACCTTGAAGCCTGGAGCCCATGATCGACTCCACTGCTTCCCTCTCATTGAGGTGTCGAGTAAGGCTGGAGTCAGTGATGATGAAAGCAGAGGATGGACAGGTGTTCAGTGCTGTTTGCCTGCATTTGATTGGTCTTCCTCTCCCTCTCACTAGCTGGCACTGGAGGAAAGTGCTGGAATCTTGGGAGCCACATTCTAAAGATTGATCAGTGAGGTCGTGGACTAATTTTTCGGGGGCTTTGAGGTCCTTATTGCATTGTGTTTCTGAATTCTGATTACTCTTATCTTTACTACTTTTGAGTGGTTTGATCGGTGCGATTGATACATGCAGGGGAGTTTCAGTGAAGAATGGCATTGCAGCCTGCAGTGGGCTGGCAGTGTGGTTCTGAACTGTACTGAACTGAATACTCCTGGACACCTGGTTTGATATTGCTATGGTGTTATTCACTCACTTTTTGCTGTTTGTGGAATTTGTTCTTTTTTGTATACTGGGTGGTTTCTTGATGGGTTCCATAGTGTTCCTTTTTTCGGGGTTGCCTGTTTGATAATAAATATACTTTGAATTAGTATGTTCACAATATGAGAATTGCTGACTTAGTTGAGAATGAGTGCGGCTCTCCATTAGAGAACAATATTGATGAATCAGTATGTTGGGCAGTGAAATGACACAGAATTTAAACTGAATATCATGAAGTGATGCATCTCAGAAAATCAACATGATACAGGTTGATTGAATAAATGACAGGACCCTAGAAAGTACATAGGGAAAAAAGCTGAACATGCCCAAGGATCCCTGAAGCGAGCAGCACCAGTAGATAAGGTGATGAAGGATACTTGCTATCATTAGATAGGGCACAGAATATAAAATCACAGACATTATATTAGATTGTTTATGTCACATTTGGAGTATTGCGTGGTGTTCTGGTAACATGGGTTCAATCCTGACCTCGTGCTGTCTGTGTGGAATTTACACATTTCTCCAGTGATTACTTTGATTTTTGCAAAGAACCCTCACTTCATCACCCATCACAAGTAAGTGCAGTTTGGACAACTAATTGCCCATTGTGAATTGCCCCAAGTAACTTTGCAAATTGATTCATTCTGTCAAATATTCCAAAGTGCAGTGAAAAAATTGTCTCGCGTATTAATCAGTCAGATCAAATCATTACAACAGTATTGAAATAGTTCAAGGTAAAAGAATATCAGTGTGCAGAATAAAGTATTAGTTACAGAGGAAGTACAGTGCAGGTAGAATATTAAATGCAAGGTCATAAGACAGTGGAACACTCACAACACGCTGGAGGAGCTCAGCAAGTTGGGCAGCATCCGTGGAAAAGATCTGTGGATGTTTTGGGCTGGAACCCTTCGTCAGGACTGTAGGGGGAAGGGGAAGAGACCCTATAAAGAAGGTGGGAGGAGGTTGGGAAGGAGAAGGCTGGTAGGATCCAGGAGAAAAACCAGTAAGGGGAAAGATAAAGGGGTGGGGGAAGGGAGGCAGGGAGGTGATAGGCAGGAAAAGTGAAGAAAGAATAGGGGAAAACACTATGGGTAGTAGAAGGAGGTGGAACCAAGAAGGAGGAGATAGGCAGCTTGGGGAAGGGGGCATAGGGATAGGGGAAGGGGGGGTGGAGGGAATTACCGGAAGTTGGAGAACTCTATGTTCATACCAAGGGGCTGAAGACTACCTAGACGGTATATGAGGTGTTGCTCCTCCAACCTGAGTTTAGCCTCATCATGGCAGTGGCGGAGGCCATGTATGGACATATCTGAATGGGAATGGGAAGCAGAGGTGAAGTGGGTGGCTACTGGGAGATCCTGTCTGTTGTGGCGGACGGAGCCAAAACAGACAGGATCTCCCAGTAGCCACCCACTTCAACTCTGCTTCCCATTCCCATTCAGATATGTCCATACATGGCCTCCTCTACTGCCATGATGAGGCTAAATTCAGGTTGGAGGAGCAACACATCATATACTGTCTAGGTAGTCTCCAGCCCCTTGGTATAAACATAGAATTCTCCAACTTCCAGTAATTCCCTCCCCCCGCCTCGCCTTCCCCTATCCCTATATCACTCTGCCCCCTCCCCCAGCTGTCTACCTCCTCCCTCTTGGTTCCGCCTCCTTCTACTACCCATAGTGTTTTCCCCTATTCTTTCTTCACCTTTCCTGCCTATCATCTCCCTGCCTCCCTTCCTCCACCGCCTTATCTTTCCCCTTACTGGTTTTTCTCCTGGAACCTACCAGCCTTCTCCTTCCCACCCTCCCCCCACCTTCTTTATAGGGCCTCTGCCCCTTCCCCTTACAGTCCTGACGAAGGGTTCCGGCCTGAAACGTCGACAGAGCTTTTCCACGGATGCTGCTTGACTTGCTGAGCTCCTCCAGCGTGTTGTGAGTGTTGCTTTGACCCCAGCATCTGCAGATTATTTTGTGTCATAAGACAGTGAATTGTGAGGTCAAGAGTTATTGTATCATACCAGGGAACCATTCAGTAGTCTTAAAGTAGTGGACAGATGTTGTTCTTGAAACAGGTGCCACGTGCTTTCTGGCTTTTGTATCTTCTGCTCACTGGGAGGAGGGAGAATAAAGAATGTCCAGGGTGTGCGTGGTCTCCGATTATGCTGACTGTTTTTTCACGGCAGCAAGAAGTGTAGGCAGAGTCCATGGAGGAAAGGCTGTTTTCGGTGATGTGCTGAGATTCTTGCAGTTGTGGGCCATGCCATGATGCATCCAAATAGGATGCTTCCAACAGTGCACCAAGAAAAAATGATGAGAGTTAAAGGGAGCATGCCAAATTTCTTTAGAATCCTGGCTATTGCATTAATGTAATGTATTAGAGATGTTCACTCCTAGGAACATGAAACTCATAACCACCTTGACCTTAATATTGTTGATGAAAGGGGCTGATGTGCATCGCCCACCCTCTTGAAGTCAATGACCAGCTCTTTTGTTTTACTGATGTTGAAGGAAAGATTGTTGTCATGACACCATGTTACTAGGCTGTCTATCTCCTTCCTGTATCTCCTCATCATTATTCGAGGTAAGTCCCACTATAGAGACCAACTGCAAACTTGTAGATGGGGTTAGAGCAGAATCTGGCCACATGGTCACGAGAGTAGAGTAGGGGGCCAGGACACAATCATGTGAAGTACCAGTGTTGAGAAGATTTGTGGCAGAGGTGTTGCTGGTAGTCCTTACTGATTGCAGTCGGCTGATCAGGAAGTCGAGAACCCAAGTGCAAAGGGAGGTGTTGAATCCCAGGCTTAGGAGTTTGGTGATGACTTTGCTTGTAATTATGATATTGAAGCTGAAGCTTCAGTAAATAAAAAATAGTCTAACATAGGTATCTTCACTGTCCAACTGTTGCAGAGAGGAGTGTAGGGCCAGGGAGACGGTGTCTGCTGTGGAACTGTTTTGGCAATAGGTGACTTGCAATGGGTCAAGCTTACTTGGGAAGCTGGAAGTAATGTGTGCCATGACCAGCTTATTGAAGCACTTCATGATGGTGGTTACCTTGTTTTTCTTAGCTATCAGGATGATAGCAGTCCTCTTCACATAGGTGGGAAACTCAGTTTGAAGCAAAGAGAGGTTAAAAACATCTGCAAATAATCCCACTACCTGATCTATACAGGATCTTTGGACAAAGCTTCAGGCACCATCCAGGTCAGATGCTTTCCAGAAGACCGACCTTACATCTACAATGTTGTCTCTGGGTTCATGTCCATTGGAGGTTGTTGAGGAGGAGTGTAGTGATATTTCAGTCCTCATTGTGTATTTAATACTTCAGTAATATTTGATTAATATTGTAAATTTATTGTTTGATTAAGCATTGTTTGTTGTTTACATAATTCATTGAGGGTTGTTTGTAAAAGTACATGAATGGCATATCATTACGCCACTACATCATAAGTGCATGTCTCACTAAAAATAAAAATAAAACTGAGATACTCATTCCTGGCTCTGTATTTCCTTTCAATTAGTTTAATACTTGGCTGATAAACAACATAACAGTGGTGACGAGGAAGTTTTAAATGAACCTGAGCTGACTACCTACTCACTGAAGTGCAGTGAGACATTGGAGTTAAAAAAATGCACAGCGAGGCATTCAACTTCTTAGAACACTTCACTTCACTTTGGATATAAGTGCAACTGGGCCTTGGACATAGAGTCTGGTCGCCACACCTTTCTTTGACATTTTACCAAATTGTGGTCTGGGCAAGGAACAGTAGCCATTCCTTATCTTAGTGTAACAGTGGTCTAGTACATTGGGATCTCTGATGCTACAGGTTATATGCTGAAGGTAATTGGGCAGGGTTTTCATCAAATAAGCCTCCGACTATGACCTGAAATGCGTCAGGATGGACTCTTTCTAGTTTGTTGATGGCAACATGCAGTACCATGGGGGCTTGATTAACGTCAGCCACTGGTATCTTAACTGCAGTCAGGGTTATAAGAGACAACCAATATGGCTTACATCAGAAGTGAACAGCAAATTAATTAAAGTGGAATTGGACCCCGGCTCAGCTGTTTTAGTTATTCCACAAAATGAGTTTGATTGGCATTTCAAAGATACTGAACTGAAGCTTGCAGATATCCAACTAAGGACTTATACTGGAGAAAAGATAACTCCTGTGTGAATGACATTCATAACAGTGAAATACAACTAGCAACAAGACATATCAGGTTTGTATGTAGTAAAGACAGGAGGGCCATCATTGTGGTCTGCAAGTGGCTGGGACAACTAAACTTGTTTGGAGATCCATCTCTGATTTGCATGCCACAACCCATGCAAAAGAATCAATTGAAAGCAAATTAAGAAAGATACTGAAAGATGCCATTGAAGTGTTCAATGATGGTAGTGAAAAACTCAAACATATCAAGGGTAAAATAGTGTTAAATGAAAACACCACACCCAAGTTTTACAAAGCCCGTCTGGTTTGTTATATCATCTGTGATAAAGTAGCCTGTGGTCTTGATCTCATGGAGGCTGAAGGAATTCTTTCTGAGGTTGAATGGAGCTCATAGGCAATGCCAGTGGTCCCAGTAGCCAAGTAGAATGGGTCCATCAGGATTGGTAGTGATTTTAAGGTCACCATCAACCCAATACTGAAAGTAGATCAATATCCTCTGCCCAGGATAGAGGATATCTTTGCTTACCTTTCTGAAGGAAAACACATCAGCGAATGAAGAGATGGGCTCTGTTTCTTGGAGGACACAGTTACCAGATCAAATTCAAGAGGACAACTAATTATGGAAATGCTGATGGATTATCCCATTTACCCTTGGAAGAGTAAATACCTGAAAACTTTACAGAAGTGGACACCTTCTTGATGTATTTGCTCTAACACTAATCAAAAATCTCCCTGTTACAGCAGAGATGGTCCAAAGGGAAACCAGGAGAAGAAACCCACACTGTCTCAGATTTACATGGCAACTCAAAATGGTTGGAATGTGCAGCAGAAACTCCAGTTTCTCAAATTTTACCAGCAGCAGGATGAGCCTACCCATAATGAAGGTTGCCTTATGTGGGGATGGAGAATTGTTGCACCATCTAAGCTGAGAACTGAAGTGTTAGAGAAGTGTCGGTCATCTAGACGTGGTCAAAATGAAATCATTGGCTCGAAGCTTTGTCTGTTGGTCTGGGATAGATCAGCAGATTCACCAGCTTGCCACACCCTGTTCAGAATGCCAACACTTCCAGAAGTAAGGTTCCAGGGTTGGCAGAACCACTTCCTGCAGTTCCAGAGTCAACTCCTACAACCACCACAGAGGAGACCCCAGAACTTGGGATTGTTTCACAGCCACGGCTCTCACCTGTCAAGCAAGGTGATCCCCCTAGTCAGGAAAGATGTTATCCCCACAAGAGCAAGAAGTCTTCCGCAGCAATTAAATCGTTTGGTGTGAATGGGACAATTTAAAATTTACTATGCTATGGATGGTTATATGGTAGTAGTATTATATAGTGTATTGTGTATATAGTGGAGATGCATTCTATGTTGAGTTGGAGTTTGTAGCTAAGCAGAGAGGAGTGTTGTGTACAAACAAGAGATAATCTGCAGATGCTGGAAAAACAAGCAATACGCACAAAATGCTGGAGGACCTCAGCAACCAGGAACTCAGAATATTGCGTATTTAATATTTCAGTAATACTTGAATAATATTGTAAGCATATTGTTTGATTCAGCATTATTTGTTGTTTACATAATTAATTACAGGTTATCAGGTTATATGCAAAAGTAAGTGAATGGCATCCATTAGTTTTCGGCTATGTCATAAGTGTGTGACTTGTTAAAAGTAAAAACAAAACTAAGACACACATTCCCATCTCTGTGATTCCTTTCAATTAGTTTTATGTTACTAAAATTAAAATAAAACCCTTCTGTTCAGAACATGCATTAAGCTCATTATGTGTTGTTGGCAATGCTGCCTGTAATCGTGCTGTAGCCTGTAGTAGGATACAAGACCTGCCACAACTAATGGCTGGCCTGGGACATATTTTTGGACTGGTACTGTCTCTTGTAATCTATGATAGCTTTATGGATGTCATAAAGATTGTAAAGATTGTAAAGATTAGGAACTCCCAGATTGAACTCTTATCCTCTCAAAAAGGAAATCATGGATGAAGCAGGAGATCCACTTATTGCTGGAAAAAAGCAGTGGATGCAGTCCAGTCCATCACAGGTAAAGCCCTCCCCACCACTGAACGCAGAGTGCTGTCACAGGAAAGCAGCATTCATCATCGAGGACTCCCACCACCAAGGCCACAGAATCTTCTTGTTGCTGCCATCAGGAAGAAAGTACAGGAGCCTCAGGACCCACACTAACAGGTTCTGGAACAGTTATTACCCTTCAATCATCGGGCTTTTGATCCAGTAGGGATAACTTCACTCAACTTCACTCATGCCATCACCGAATTATTCCACAATCTGTGAACTCACTTTCAAGGAATCTTCATCTCATGTTCTCAATATTTAATGCTTATTTATTTATTATTATTATTTATTTTTTTTCTCTTTTGTATTTGCACAGTTCAGTGTCTTTTGCACATTGTTTGTCCATCCTGTTGGGTACAGTCTTTCATTGATTCTGTTATGTTTCTTGGATTTACTGAGTATGCCTGCAATATAATGAGTTTCAGGGTTGCATATGGTGACGTACAGTATATGTACATTGATAATAAACTTACTTTGAACTTTTAACTTTTTTGAAGTCTAGGTCTGTAGCATTCAAATTAGGTGCTCCGAACCTTTGCAAAGGAAAAAAAAAACCAAGGTATGACAGAGGAAGCACTCATCAAACAGATACAGGAAGAAGTTACCATCATGTCACACCCAAAAGCCTGAGACCATGATGACCCATGGAAACATGGAAACATAGAAAACTTACAGCACAATACAGGCCGTTTGGCCCACAATACTGTGCTGAACATGTACTTACTTTAGAAATCACCTGGGGTTACCCATATCCCACTATTTTTCTAAGCTCCACGTACCTATCAAATTTAAATTGATCCATTTAAATTGACTTCCTTAGGCTTTTGGCATCTTTTAAGAAAGTTAATAAATATGACCTCATACTGGGGAATAACTTCACTAAGTGAGTGGAAGTATTCTTCTACTGAGCTTCAATATACTATGGATGGTAAGGACACAGGTTAGGAAATGATCTCCCAGTATGGATATCCAAGAGTTGTTAGACCAGGAACCTATTTCACTGGCTAAGTTATGCCTGTCACCATGACATTATTTACAGGACTGGCAGGTTAATTGGCCACTGTAATTTGTCCATAGTGAGTAAGTGAGTAGTAGAATCTTGGGAGATGTTAATGAGAAGGTGGAGAGAATAAAATAAGTTTTGCCTGAACAGGTGCTTGATGGTTAGCATATATTTGATGGGTAGATTGGCCTGTTTCTGTTTTGTATGACCTTATGACAAGGGAAGTTGCAAATGGCTCAGAACACACAATCTTTATAGGTTGCATAGAAAATGAAGCAGGCTATAAATCTGGCCTTGTGGAAGAAAATGAATGAGCGGTTCACCACATGGGATGTGATGTTCCTTCTGATCCACATGAGGATTAGGTGCAGAAATTCAGTAGAGAACTCTGTGTTCTCTGCATGAATTAGTGAACAGGAAATGCACGTGAAGCCAAAATATATATCTTCCCCCTACCGAGCCAAACAACAGACAAAATACAAATATAATTTTCCCCTACATAAGAAAGGAACCCTTTGATGTTGTTCTAAAGTTCATCAGTGGAATTGATCTGGTTCCAGGCAAACTCCACGTACATTATGGAAAGTGCCATGAGATGGTACAAAACTCTGCAAGGGTATATGTGCATCAGCCTCTTTGTAAGGTACCTTATTGCATAGTGAACAAGCTTTTCAGATGGTATATTATACCCTGCTGCCAAAGACAGTTAAATTGATACATATTATTCAACTGAAATTGATTAAATCTGAAGAGAAAGTTAAAATTCAGCAGAAAGCTGCCACATGCATCATTGCCCACACTCAGCCGTTTTGTGAGGGTGGTAATGCAGCAGACATCCAAACCTCTGCTTGAGGGTGACACAAGAGACTGACACAGGGTTTCAGTGCAAAATGTTGACAATTCCTTTCCTCCCACAGATTCCACTTGATCTGCTGAGATCTTTTAACAGATTGTTAATCTATGTGACGTTTTTGTCTGTGTGAAATGAGCCTGGCAAAGACCTAGAGCAACATCCAATATGATCCCCAGATGAACAGATGTAATTCCCCAGAAGAGCCACCAGCAGAGGGTAAAGCCTTTCTGAACCAAACTGCAAATTCGGCAATAACTCGAAGGCTAAAGGAACACTTGTTTATCACAATTCCTGTCTTTTCCATCTTTCATTAAATGCCTTGAATTATTCAGAATGGAATATTGATCATAATGTTCTGGGCATGCTCTCTGAGAAGACACAGCTTTGATCAGTGACTGATTGGGAGATCAGAAGCTTGAGAGGAGGGAATTTCACTCAGGCTTGCTAACAGAGTAGGAAAAGAAAGCAAATCACTGCAGTATTTTCTGGAGTCCTGACCAGAAACTATATGGCATTTGGGTCTGAAGAGCAGGAACACATTAAAGGAAGGTAGGGGCAACCATAATGGCCAGCATCAGGGCAGCCATTGTCTGAGCGGACAGAGTTAGAGTGGTCACCTTGAGGCTTTATCCCTTCGAGGCTTTAGTCAAGAAAGCAAAAAATGCAAAGCTGTAAGTTGAGTTTTCGCACCTTCCTTCTTTAAATTTGCTCAGCTCGGACAGTAGAAATGCCAGGCAGGATAGTGGAATGCTCCTCTTGTGAGATGTGGGAAGGCAGGAAGACTTCTGTGTCCCCAATGACTGCAAGTGCGAGGTGCATCCAACTGCAGCTCCTAACCATCTGTGTTAAGGAGCTGGAGCTGCAACTGGATGAACTCTGGATCATTTGGGAGGCTGAAGAGGTGATAGATAGGACATGTAGAGAGGTAGTTACACCCAAGATGCAGGATACAGAAAACTGTGTGGCAGTCAGGAAAGGGAAGGGGTTAAACAATCAATGCACAGTACCCCTGTGGCCATATCCCTGAACAACATACATATCACTTTGGATACTGTTGGGGCCGGGGGTTGGGGGGGGGCGCGGGTGTGTGGTGACCTGGCAGAGGAAAGTCATGGTGCTCAGGTCTCTGGCACTGCGTCTGGCTCTGTGGCTCAGAAGGGAAGGGAGGAGAGGAAATGAGCTATGGTGACAGGGGATTTGTTAGTTAGGGGAACAGAAAGGAGGTTCCGTGGATGAAAACAAAATTCCTTGATAGTATATTGCCTCCCGGGTGCCAGTGTCTGAGACATCTTGGACCAAGTCCTCAGCATTATCAAGTGGGAAGGTGAACAACCAGAGGTTGTAACCAATATGTAGGTACCAATGACGTGACTAGGATGAGTGATGAGATTCTGCATAGGGAGTTCAGGGAGTTAGGTGCTAAGTTCAAGGTAAGGGCTTTTAGGGTTGTGATCTTAGGATTGCCACATGCTGGGGAGGCCAGAACTAGGAAGATTACACAGCTTAACATGTGGCCAAGGAGTTGGTGTAGGAGGGAGGGCCTAAGATTTTTGTCTTCAGGGATCCGCCTTCAAATCTGGATTAGTATGCTGCAGTTGTTACTGACTTAATTTAAATCTGTGTGGATGAGTATGTGCCCACAAAGATTTATTGTGCATTCCCAAACCAAAAGCCATGGATGAACCAGGAGATAAGTCATCTGCTGAAGGCTAGTTCTGTGGTATTTAAGTCTGGCGATCCAGGTCTGTACCAGAAAACCAGATATGATTTGCGGAGGGCTATTTCAAGGGCGAAGAGACAATTTCGAATGAAGTTGGAGGCAACATCGGATGTCTGACAACTCTGGCAGTGTCTGCAAGATATTACTTCCTACAAAGCAAAACTCAATAGTATGAATAGCAGCAATGCTTCACTACCAGATGAACTCAACACCTTCTATGCACACTTTGAAAAGGAAAATATAACTACAGCTGTGAAGATCCCTGCTGCAGTTGGTGACCCTGTGATCTCTGTCTCAGAGGCTGATGTTAGGCTGAACCCTCGCAAGGTGGAAGGTCCCAATGGAGTACCTGGTAAGGCTCTGAAAACTTGTGTCAACCAACTGGCGAGGGTATTCAGGGACATTTTCAACTTCTCACTGCTACAGGTGGAAGTTCCCACTTGCTTCAAAATGGCAACAATAATACTGGTGCCTAAGAAGAATAATGTGAGCTGCCTTAATGACTCGCCTGCTAGCACTCACATGCACAGTGAAGAAATGCTTTGAGAGGTTGGTCATGACTGGACTGAACTCCTGCTTCAGCAAGGATCTGGACCCTTTGCAATTTGCCCTTCGCCACAATAGGTCAATGGCAGATGCAATCTCAATGGCTCTTCACACAGCCTTAGAACACCTGGACAGTACAAACACCGATGTCAGGATGCTGTTCATTGACTATAGCTTGGCATTTAACACCATCATTCCCACAATCCTGATTGAGAAGTTGCAGAACCTGGGGCACTGTACCTCCCTCTGCAATTGGATCCTCGACTTCCTAACCGGAAGATCACAATCTGTGCGGATTGGTGATAGTGTCCCCTTCTCGCTGACGATCAACACTGGTGTACCTCAGGGGTGTGTCCTTAGCCCACTGCTCTACTCACTCTATAACCACGACTGTGTAGCTAGGCATAGTTCAAATACCATCTATAAACTTGCTGATGATATAACAATTGTTGGTGGAACCTCAGGTGGTGACGAGAGGGCGTTCAGGAATGAGATATGCTGAACGTAGAGTGGTGTCGCAGCAACAACCTTGCACTCAGTCTCAGTAAGATGAAAGAGCTGATTGTGGACTTCAGGAAGGGTAAGACGAAGGAACACATACCAATCCTCATAGAGGGATCAGAAGTGGAGAGAGTGAGCAGTTTAAAGTTCCTGGGTGTCAAGGGCTCTGAGGACCTAACCTGATCCGAACATATCGATGCAGTTATAAAGAAGTGACCATAGGAGTTTAAAGAAATTTGGTATGTAAAGAAATACACTCAAAAACTTCTGTAGATGTACCATAGAGAGCATTCTGACAGGCTGCATCACTGTCTGGTATGGGGCGGGGGGTGCTTCTGCACAGGACCAAAAGAAGCTGCAGAAGATTGGGCACTAGCCTACAAAGTACCCAGGACAACTTCAAGGAGCAGTGTCTCAGGAAGGCAGCGTCCATTATTAAGGACCTCTAGCACCCAGGACATGCCCTTTTCTCACTGTTACCATCAGGTAGGAGGTACAGAAGCCTGAAGGCGCACACTCAGCGATTCAGGAACACCTTCTTCCCCTCTGCCCTCTGATTCCTAAATGGACATTGAGCCCTTGGACACTACCTCACTTTTTTAATATATATTATTTCCATTTTTTTGCACAATTTTTAATCTATTCAATATATGTACACTGTTATTTGTTTATTTATTTGTTTGTTATTATTTTATTTTTTCTTCTTCTATATTATGTATTACATTGAACTGCTGCTGCTAAGTTACCAAATTTCACAACACATGCCAGTGATAATAAACCTGATTCGGATTCTGATTCTGATTCATAGTGTCATTACAGCACAGAAGGATGCTACTAAGACTCTTGTATTTTCCCAGGCTCCCTACTAAAGTTACTCATAGCTCAACTTCCAAACTTTTATTCCTAGTCTTGCAAATTGTCCTGCAGCATATATTTACCTAAATCATTTCTGAAGCTGACACCACATCTGCAAGCAGTGCATTCCTAAGCCCAACCATAATACTGCATAAACAAAGCTTTCCCTTGAGTAAATATTAATAATTTTCCCTTTTATTTTATACCTGTGACCTGTAGCCTTCAACTCCTTCACCAATGTGGAAACTGCTTCCCACTATCCACATCCCTCATTATTTTATATACTTCAAACAGATTTCGCCTTAGCCTCTCTACAAAAATGGTCCAAGTTTCTCGAACTGTCCTTATAATTGTATTCTCTCATCCCATAAACCATTTCCCAATTTTGTTTGGGTTCTCTCCAAAGCCTCTACATTCTTACCACAATGAGTGAGCAGAATTGAATACAATACTCTACTTGAGACCAGACCAAATTTTTTAAAAATTTCAGTTTTACTTCACTAATTTTGTGCAGTCCTCCAGCTTCCAGTAGGAAAAATAATCATTCACTATGACACACTATTGTCTGTGTCATAGATAATTTCATGTCTATGTTGTAAAAGTCTCCTTTTTATGCCTTGCCTTGCAACTTTTTGATAAGCTTTCTGTGCAGCCACTTATTAAATGCCTTCAGGAAGCCTATATGCACCATATTGTTTGCATTATTCTATTTATTATCACATCAAAAATTCCATCAGATTAATTAATAATGACAAATTTGTGCTGACTTGCTCTATTTTCCTTTGGGCAACTATTAATCCTATCCCGGATCAATGTTTCTAAAAGCTTTTCCACCACTAAGGTTAATCTGTTCAGCATGCAGTTGCTTGGCCAAAGAATACAGGAGTAGCATTTGCCATCCTCCAGTCCTCTGTAACCACACCCTTAACCCTATTCTAAGAGCTTTGAAAGATGTTAGCCAATGCTTTCTTGCACTTCCCTCAAAATTCTGCACATTTGCAACCCATTCTGTCCTAGTCTTGCAACAAAGTTAGGTTGAGCCATAAAGTAGAAAGATGAGGATACGTGGTAATTCACAAATACAAGGAGATGTCATATAACAGCTAGGTCCCTGGGTTGAGAGGCACATTTATTGTTGTTGGGACTCAGTCTCACTCTTACCAAAAATATCAAGCCACAAACAATGGTGAGAAAGGTTAATTTGTAGGGTGTTACATGCTCAAGGAGATCTGTTTTATTTTGTGAGAATGATGTAATGGTCTTTTGGAGGTCACCTGATGTGATTTTCCCGCCAATGTGAGGTCAGGTGATGACATGTGCCTCGTGACTATATTAGGGTCGACTCAGGTGACGCAGTTGGTTTTTGAGTTTGTAGATTTCCAGGTAGAACGTGTTGTGCCTCCGTTTCTGTTGCGTGTTTGTTTTTGTGATGCAGTTTCATTTTTAAAACGGAGGGTGTGTTCTCTTACAAGATATAGTATTATTGGAGTGGAAACTTTTGCTAGATGTGTTGATTTATGCAATTCCAACATTCGAAGGGAGAATGAAGAATTTATCGAAGTATAGGACTGAAGGATGGAGAGGAGTCAGCATCATTTGGCAGTTTAATAAAGGATTGACCTTATTGAGTCTTTGTTGGAGTAGTAGCTACCTGCATTGAGATAACTCTTGCCAGAAAGAGCAATGAGTTCATGCAAAAAGGTTCTCTCTCTCTCTAAAGGAATTTAAGGTCAGTCGATTTAAACTGTTTATTTTCGGCTTTGTGAATCCTGTCGACAGAACCAGCAGAAAAGTTGCATCTGTGAAGAAATCCTTCTCCAGAGAAGTCTCTCCCAATTGAACGGGTAAATCTGTTAGACTTTCGAAGTTATCACTTTAAGAACTATATCTGACTGTATCGCTTTGAGAACTGTTTTCGCATTTAACGCTTTAAGAACCAGAGCCGAGTAGCGAGTTGGTGAATGGCTGCGTACCTGTTAACTTCAAGTTAAAGTTTTCGTGTGTTTTTTTACCCTTATCATTTATCAGTGTTTAATAAAGGTTTGGTTATTTTTATATAACCTGTCTCGATTGATATTCATTGTTCTTTCTTTCTTTTCAAATCTCTTTATTGTATATATAGGAAAAATAACATGAGTACATCGAAGTAACAACACTTACAATGCCTCAAAAAAAACCCATTATCTTAAAAATTGAAAACAAAATTTTGTGATAACAAAAAAAACCTACTGAGCAGAAAAGTGAAAGAAAAAAAGAACCCATTAGGTGTACAACCCTGGAGCCATGCGTCATACAAAAAGCTTCTAAAAATAAACATCAAACCGCCAGCAAGAAAAGAAAATATACTAAAAAAATTTACAATTAGATCGTGGAAAAATTATATCAATTAACTCAAATGATAATAACGAGCAAATGAGCCCCATCTTTTCTGAAAATCAAATAAAGGTTCAAAGGTTCGACTTCGATATTCATTGTTGCCGGTTACGTAACAAAGAAGAGTTGGTCGTAAGTAGGGCAAATGCAATGCTAGCATTCATTTCAAGAAGATTAGAATGTAAAAGTAAGGATGTAATGTTAAGGCTTTATAAAGCTCTAGTGAAGCTTCACTAGTATTATGAGCACTTTTGGGCCACCTATCTAAGAAATGATGTGCTGACACTGGAGAGGGTTCAAAGGAGGCTCCTGAAAATGATTCTAAGGATAAAATGTCTTGTCATATGAAGAGTGTGTGATGGCTCTGGGCTTCTATTCACTGGAATTCAGAAGAATGAGGTGTGACCTCATTAAAACATATCGAATGTTGAAAGGCCTCGACACAGTAGACGTGGAGAGGATGTGCAGAGTTTAGGAACGGAAGGCACAACCTCAGAATAGAGGAGCATCCCTTTAGAATGGAGATGACGAATGTCTTCACCCAGAGAGTGGCAAATCTGTGGAATTCATTGCCACTGGCAGCTGTGGAGGTCAAATCTTTATGTATATTTAAGGCAGAGTTTGTTGGATTCTTGATTGGTCAGAATATGAAAGGATATGGGGAGAAGGCAAGAGATTGGGATCTCTTGACTCGATGGGCCAAAAGACCTAATTCTGCTCCTCTATCTTATAGTCTTATGAAATGGGCCCAGACCAAGAAACAGAACTGATTTATCACACTAAATAATGTGTTGATGTTCCATTAGGGGAGATGAAGTTGGAACCATAAAACAAAGCATTGCACCTGCCCTATCCCGCCACTACCCCCAATTAACAAGACTGGCACAATAAATGGGCTGGTGTCAATTGCAACTTGCATAGCCTCACAGCAGGGTCAGTGACCATTCACATAACAATGTTGCAGCTCCTGAGGTGTAGCAAACTGGGAATGAGTCAAACATTCAATGTAATTGTGGAGCATGCCAAGTTTCAAAAGGAGAATATTAGAATGAGGAGAAGAATATAATTGGGTCAGAATATCAATATGAAAATATAACCCACAATACTCTTTTCAGTCCTTGACAATTATAGTCACAGGTAGGCTCAGAGGAGAAATGCCCTCTGCTTGGCCAAGTCAAGTAACAGTAGGGACATCATTTACTGTATGTTATTTCATGGGGTATTAGTATTACTGGTTCATTCAGTGTTTATTGCCTATTTCAAATGGCTTTTCAGCATAGATAATTGTCGGGCTACTTCAGATTCATCATCAGCACTGGTATTTGCAATCACACATAGGTTAGCCCAGGTAAAGATGGTTGTTCCTTTTACCAAGATGGATTTTATAACAATATTTTAGTTTTATACCCAATAGCAACATTGTTTTTTCTAATTCCAGACTTATTTTACCACTGGAATTAAATTATACTGCTACTTTTGTCAGAGTCAAACTCACATCTCTAGAACAAGATTTTAGGTCACTGGCTACCAGTCCAGCAACTTAACCACTCTACTATTATACCTGAAATTCGGAGAAATTTTATTGAGAAGTTGAAGATTCATTTCTGCCTCACGTTGGATATAAAATCTTTTGTTCAGTCATGCAGCACAATGGACTTTTGGATCCTATTAATACCCAATGATTCCATGCTGCCAGGTAATTACCTTGAAGTAATTGTACTGTATACAAGCTTCTCCTTGTGTAATGACAGCACGTCGTGTATTTGTAACTGAACATTCAACATCAAAAATGTAATCATAAAAATATAATGGAACTTTTGTGCAAAGGCTAAGGTGAGATATTATAAGATTTTGCACACTTTATGTACAGGCTAATACTGAAGGATATAGTAATCTAGCTTCTAAACACCTCCTTCTGAAATGAAATCGCCACAGGCTCTGTTCATGATGAATTTGTTATTAAACCTCTCACACCTGCTTAGCAGCACAACTCAATGGTACTGAAGTTTTTCTCTTGGTGTCTGTCTCGTTTACTTGCTCCCCAGCAGGGTCTGACAATGCTAATGAACTCACAGCAGTGCAGCATGGTGCAGTTATTACAGGTCTAATTCAGTCATCAACATTTCATTAATGGAATGGCCTCCTGGCTGTCTGCATGACTGCCTGGCATATTGATGAACGCTCCAATACAGCCAACTGCCACTTAATAGAAGGCTTCTATGAGATGAAGCTTGCAGAATACAGCAGACTGGCAGGGGACAAAAAGATTTCCCATTATGGGATAGCCTACCAAAAGGCTCATCCAAGCACATTTATCCTGGCTCCTCTGGGTGTCAGGGCAAATAAAACGAAGAGACAACAAGGCAGTCTGTGGAAATGTCATGTGCTGTTTCATCGCACAAGGCATCTCAAATTCACTGTGTGGACTCTCCTCTTATTCTTGCATGTAATTTTCTCATCTGTAAGAAGTCTTGCTGTCTCTCAATTAACTGAGGTGTTATACTCCCATGGAAACAAAAGCAAAACATGCTTCTAATTTGTTCTCAATTTCTTTTTAAGCCATTTAGACATGAATTGTATGGTCATGATAAGCAGATTGTAAATATACATTGGCTGGCTTTGCAGTTTGGAGGTATTGTTTCTCACACTAATATCGTCAATATATAGACTGAATTTTGAATGTTATGTTAATGATCGAGAATAATGTGGATATGTTACCAACAAAACTAAAATGCCCGCATAAAGGTAAACTGCTCGCCTTCTCATTTTCCATGTTATCTCGTCAGCCTTAAGTGAAGATACTTATCACTTTTTCCTCCTGGCTGAGGCATGACCTTTCTGCATTTTCATCTCTCTTTTTTAGGATCACATATGTAATAAAGACATATAGAACCTGATGACTTTATTATGTTGAGAGTAAACGACAGTAGCATCAATGAAATGAAGATGAAGGTGAGAATGAAGGCAAAACTAATGAAACTTGATGTTATTTATGCATAAATTATAAATAGTAATATATTAAACTTCAGGCAAAATACAAGTAAGATGAGAATGAATTACACAGTTAAACATTGTTGTCTGAGTTGCACAGATCCACACACATAAGTATCTTGTTGCCCAGATACTCTGAAATTTTCTTGAGTACTATGACGAATGTACCAACTAATGGCTTTGTAACCTTGAAAGTTAAAACATGCTGTTGCTAATACTACTATCACTTAAATTTCTGTTAAATGTTAACAGCTGCCAGTCAACTCCTCTTCTTAATAAAATGGAAAGGTTCTCACTCTGATAAGCACCAATTACTAAGTAAGTCCAATTATAATATAAAATTTATTAATTGTATAACTTGCACAATTGATAAAAGAATCAACAGATCCTATGTTATATCCAATATGACAGAGTGGTTGTCCATCATATAATGTTGATTTGTAAGTGTATGGCCTTCTTCAATGATATTGACTGACTTAAAACTAGTCTTCTGGTTTAAGTTGGCACTGGTAAACCTCAGCATCTTCTGGCTGGTGGCTAATGAAGCAAGGAAAATAACTAGATACTTTGTTAATCAAATTTCTTTTCTAGCAAACTATCAGTGCAAGTAATAACATGTAATCTCCTTTTGGACTTGGTGGCAATTCAATGAGGTGGAATCGAGGCGAGGTGAAGCAGTGGGCCCGTTGCCAGGAGCAAAGAAGACCCAAGGTTCGATCAACTTAAGTACCGTGCTGAATTGGAAAGGTTGGGTACAGAATGAATTGACGCAGTATGGTCCAGGCACCAGTGTATCGAGGTGACTGAACCTGACGATTGGACAAAGATTTAAGCACCGTGCCGAATTGGAAAAGTCTGGTACAGGCTGAATCGAGGTGGCGAGGTCCAGGCTCCAAAGTGTATCGAGGCCATTGAACCCAGTGTTTGGACGTCAATTCAGGCACCAAGCCAGATCGAAAAGGTCAGGGTGTCAGGATCTGAGGCGAGGAACAGGCAAGTCAGTTTGCTGCTCTGTGATGCTTACTCAACTCGGCGATGAACCATTGGTCTTGAGCTCTCTTTGTGGACCAGTTCAGATTGTATTTCTTGTGGATATTGTTTGTATGATTTGTTCTTTTTTCCTCTACACACTGGGTGTTCAACAGCCTTTTTTTTGGTTTTCTTTGTTTCATGGCTGCCTGTTAGGAGACGAATCTCAAGGTTGTATTCATACTTTAAACTTTAAAACTTATTCTATCAAAGGAGGATTTTTGAGTGTAGCAAGCCAAAACCTGGGCAACATAATAAGGCAAGAGTGATCCCTGCAACGTAAAAAGTTTCATGCCATTGGAACCAGAAGTAGAGAGATAAGAATTGTACACACAAAGTGAGTGGGCACATCTTTCCTGAACCAAGTATTAGGACAGTTATAGGTAGAAGAACAAGTGACAGAACCAATATGTAGATATTTCAAACCCCAACATTCCTACTTCATTTTTAGCAATAACTCCCTATTGTTATTAAACAAACAACTCCAAGCTTCTTTTATTTCAAACACTGAGAGAAACTTCTGCTTTATTCCACCAAAAAGCTGCTTCGGTATCGAAGTACTCATTGTGATGTTACTGCCTTCGAATTTCACAACATACCTTTCTTCACTTTCTCACAATACAATGCCATTTATTCAGATGCCCTTTCTTTCAAGTTTGTCTCGTCACTTTTTAATCCGATGAATACCATCAGCTGTGTTTACCATCCATCTGATCTTTAAAAATCTGACTCAAGTGGTCTTTTTCAATCATTTCAGGAGAAAATATGGCACTTTCCCTGTTTGGAAGTACCTGCCACCAGTATTTGGTTGATAATTCAATTTACTGGAAGTGTACAGCAGAGTTCAGGATTGTTTCACAATTTAGTCTCTCAGGGATGACTAAAGGTTTAACAGTCCTGCAAAATCCCCTTAACACAAAAGCAAGTTGATTTATTGGATTAGAATGGTCAAAGACTGAGATGTTTCTTCTAAGAAAACATAATATTGCATGCCAGATCCTCTTGGGTTTCTAAATATGGATGTAGCTACAATAGGACAAGTCACATTATCTTTTGCTTAAATTGTTGAGGATTCTCACAACTCTTGCTGGACGGGGTCTGCTGAGCTGGGTGTGCGATAATCTCTTAGGTGAGGAAGCAATGAAAGCACAATATTTTATCAAAACTTTTGGTAGAGTACTGGAAACCAAACCGATGCAACCTTTTGACCTCTAATTCCATGCCACAGATCATCTCCCTTGCTCAGCTAATTTAAATGAGTACATCTGGGCATATTTTTCTTTCCATAATCACCCATCCCCATATGACCTGAGGTGCAGTAAAGGTATGCAACAAAATAATTGTGATGGACAAGCTGCTCTTTATGCAGTCCAGTGAATAAAAGAGGTATTGAATATTTAACTCAATACATTTTCACTTGCCCATTTCACAATGTGGGAAAAAAATGAGTTTCATGTTAGATCTAATTGTTTTGACAAAGACTATTGATTCCATTATAAACACTTGTTGGGAAGAGCTCTATTAGCTGGCTCCCAATGATATGCACAGTGAGGTGATTAATCAGTAATAAATTCAGTGACTTGATAACTGAATTTAAGATTGATGTTGCTATCATTTTGAAAGTACATCAATTACTAATATGCAAAATTTGCTTATTCATCAGTGAACATTTAACAAGACACAGCTCAATTTCGCTGTGAGAATCTAAAGCAAATTCTTTCATTAGCTGAAGATGCAGACTTTTACATTTTGTTCATTTATTTTTATAATTTCAGCATAATATTAGTCACTAGTGCATTTTGATAATAATTGGTAAAGAAAGCACTACCTTTCATATTTTCTTTTCCATGCTCCAAAAGGAATCTTATATGCTACATTATAACGTTTATGATTCTGACCAGTATAAATTACACTGTTTGTAGTCAGTATCAGGATATCTTTCTTCCCAATGATTTCTGATTGATCAGTACCAAGACAAATCCTATTGCTGTTTTTGGTGTTTCTCAGTATGTGTTGCTATTCAAGTTCAAGTTCAAGTTTAATTGTTTCAACCACGCATGAATACCCATGAATACAGCCAAACAAAACAATGTTACTCTGGGGCCAAGGTGCAAAATACAGTACCAACAGTCATACACAGAACAAGGCACATATGGCACATATAAGATATCAGTAAAATGGAGTCACACACAAGAAAATATAGTCCAACACCCTGAATCCATGAATGCCTGCAGTAAATAAATTCAGTAGACGTTAAAACCCCTACTGAGAGCAGAAGAAGAAGAAAATGTTGTTGGATTTTGTTTGTTTCCAATTACATTTGGCGAATCTTGTAAAGTAATTATTCACGATCTTGGATGAGATAACTTTTTATGTCCTTTCTTGTCCTGTCTAAACACTAAGAGGATAAGAAATATGACACTTATTTCTTTCTGTCATATTTTAATTGGTCGCTAATGATATGATCACCTACTGCCTTACTTATATGAATACAGCCCTATGTGCATATGAAAGCTTTCCTAACATAATGGATGAAATTGCATTGAGATTAATTAGAACTTCATCTTCCACCTTGCTTTTGTAAAAATAAACTTTTCTGCACAGTCGGTTTAGTGGCGTAGTGGCTAGTACAATGCTTTTGTCACATGTGACGTGGATTCAGTTCCTATCGCTGCCTGTAAGGAGCTTGTACATTCTCCCTGCGACCATGTGGGTTTCCTATAGGTGCTCTGGTTTCCTCCCACGGTCCAAAGGGGTACCAGTTGGAAGGTTAAGTGGTCATGGTAAGCTGTCCCTCCATTAGGATATGATTAAATCAAGGGATTTGTTAGGCAGCATTGCTCAAAGGGCTGGAATGACCTATTCTGCTCTGTATCTCAGTAATAAAAAAAATCATAAATAAAAGCAGAAAATGCCAGAAATGTGGAGTTCATGCTTCGGCATTTATGATATACTTTATGTAGAAGTCAAAGTGATTTAGATTTAGATTTAGATTATTTAGATTATGAGGACACTCAGTCCTCATTTATTGTCATTTAGAAATGCATGCATTAAAAGATGATACAATGTTCCTCCAGAAAGATATCACAGAAACACAAGACAAATGAAGACTAAACTGACAAAACCACATAATTATAACATATAACTACAACAGTGCAAAGCAATGCCGTAATTTGATAAGAGCAGACCATGGGCACGGTAAAAAAAAGTCTCAAGTCCCGATAGCCCCATCATCTCACGCAGATGGTAGAAGGGAGAAACTCTCCCTGCCATGAACCTCCAGCACCGCAAACTTGCCGATACAGCACCCTGGAAGCACACGACCACAGCCGACTCTGAGTCCGCCCGAAAACTTCGAGCCTCCGACCAGTCCTCCGACACCGAGCACCGAGCACCACCTCTGCCGAGCGCTTCGACCCCGTCCCGGCCGCCGAGCAACAAGCAAAGCTGAGGACTCGGGGCCTTCCCCTCCAGAGATTCTGGATCACACAGTAGCAGTGGCAGCGAAACAGGCATTTCAGAAGTTTCACCAGATGTTCCTCCATGCTCTCACGTCTGTCTCCATCAAATCAGGATTGTGCATGGCACCCTACTTGACAGATGACAGATATCATTCACCGGAGTGGCCGCTGCGCGCTATGTTGCGCCACTATCTTCAGAAGTGATGTTGGAAATTTATTGCCATGCATTTTCACTAGTCCATTTCATGCTAGAGCTAATTGTTTGGACAAAGACTATAGGATCCATTACAAATATGTGTTGGAATAGCCTGATTGACTAACTCTTAATGATATGCACAGTGATTATCACAATTGCTCTGAAGGATTTCAGACCTGAAACTTTAACTTGGTTTCTCTTTCCACAGCTACCACTTGACTTGCTGAGAATTTCTGTCATTTTCAATTTTCATTTCATATTTGCATTTTCACCAGATTTTGCTTTACTTTCCTATTATATTCATTCATCATCATTATCATCATTATGTGCCATGTTGTATGACATGAGTGATTATGGGCTTGTCCATGACCACGTTTGTTCTTAGCAAATTTTTCTGTGGAAGTAGTTACCCATTGCCTTCTTCTGGGCAGTGTCTTTTCAAGACAGGTGACCTCAGCCATTATCATTACTTTCCAGAAATTGTTTGCCTGGCATTGCTGGTCGCATAACCAGGACTTGTGATATGCTCCAGCTGCTCATACGACCACCTACCATCTGCTCCCATGGCTGCTTGACTGGGTGGCTAAGCAGGTGTTACACCTTGCCCAAGGGTGACCTGCAGGCTGGCAGTGGGATGGATTGCCTTACACCTCCTTTGGTAGAAATGTATTTCAACCCTGACACCCTTTAGTTCATCAGCCCAACTAAATAGCAAATTCAAGTAACTCACATTGCACATTTTGGATATTTTGGTTCTCTTTATGGCAGAAGCGTACTTAAATGGCATTCGTATGTGTGAGGTAAACTTGGAGACATATGAGACAACAGAAGCTGTCATCTAGAACTAATATATAAACTACTGGTGGAAATCAGCAGGTTGAGCGGCACCTGTCTGACTCATGTTTCAGATTGAGTCCTTGCATCCAGACTGAGTGTAGAAAGATGGCCAGTATAAAGAGTTGAAGGAAGTGAGGCAGGGGCTGTCATTTAAGAAGTTTAATGAGAGGTGGAGAGGGTGATGGGCGGATGGAGCCAGCTGGGGGCAGGGGATGGGTGATTCAGTAGGTACGGTGTATGGGTGAAAGGTAGATGGGACAAAACGGGTGAGGGGAAAACCTATATGGATCAGAAGAAGAGAGCAAGAAACACAAAGAGTTACCTGAAGTTGGAAAACTCAATGTTCGTACAATTGTATTGTAGACTACCCAGGCAGAACAGGAGGCGTTGTTCTTCTAGTTTGCATCTGGCTTTAACCATGCAGTGGAGAAAGCCAAAGACCGGATGATGTAGGAATGGGGAGGGGAATTACAATGACATGCAGCCGGGAATTCAGAATGGCAATGGCAGGCAGAGTGCAGGCATTACACCAAACTGTTGCTTTGCCTCTCTGATATAGAGAAGTGCACATCAAGAGCACAAAATCGAGTAGCTGAGATTGGAGAAGAATGTGTAAATCTTTGCCTCATCTGTAATGGCTGCTTGGTCCACTGGATGATGGTGAGGGAGGAGCTGTGCTTAAACTACTAGTGTTGTAGGGCAAAATGTCAGGAGACAAGGATGGGTGGCTGAGCAAACCAGGGAGTCACAGAAAGAGTGGTCCCTGCAGAAAGCAGAAAGGGGTGGGGAGGGGATATTTTGACAACTGGTAGTATTATGTTGTAGTTGGTGTAGGTGTCAAAGGTTGATATGCTGGATTTTGAGGCTGGTAGGACATAGGTGAAGACTAAGAAAACTCTGCCTCTGTTCTGTCTGGTGGGAGGTTGGTGAGAGCAGAAGTGTGGGAATTAGAGGAGATGCGGATGAGGGCTCCATCAACCACAGTAAAAGTGACACTACGTTTCCTGCACCAGGACACATTGGATGTCCTGGAACAGATGGGTCAGCTGGAGAAAAAACGCAGTGGATCATGAGTAGCTGAGAGAAAGGAATGGTATCCTCACAAGAGGCCAAGCAGAAGGAAGAGCTATTAAAATAGAGAAGGAAGTCAGTGAGTTTACAGAAGATAGTTTTACTCCTGAGATAGACACAGAAAGATCCAGAAAAAGGAGAGAGATGCCCCAGTAAAGTCATCTACTCTTCCCCAACCATCTGCATCTGCTGTGCTGGAATATTGAACTCATAACTGGAATACCAGTAACTTCACTGATGTAGCTCATGAGAGGCTTAAACAGGCACTCCTTCTATTCCTTGCCTGCAAAGGTGAGTCACATTTATCTTGATTGGCCTTCTATCTCTTTTCTTAAATGATTTCATTTGGTTTTAATTTGTCTAATCAGAGTTACATTCATAGAATGGTACAGTTCAGTACAAACCCTTCAGCAGACATGTCGTGCCAACTTTTTAACTAACTCCTTTGCTTCCACAAAATGCTCCATTTTTCTTTCATCTATGTGCTTATTTAAGAGTCCCTTAATGTTCCTAATGTATCATCTTCTACCATCATCCTGGCAATGTGTTCCAATCACAGAGGGACTGTGTAATTAAAAAAATTCTCATCTAAACACCTTAAATTTATGCCTTCTTATATTAACCATTTCTGTCCTGGTGAAGAAAGGTGCGGCTTGTCTACTCTACCTGTGCCTCTTACCATCATATCAAATCTCCTCCCATTCCCTTTCACCGCAAAGAGAAGAAACCTAGATTTCTCAAACTTTCTTCACAGGAAGAATCCTAGTAAATTTCCTCTGCACTCTCTCTAATCCTTCTATAACCTTCCTTAATGAAACAAACAACACTGAATGCAATACTCCAAGCGTGATCCAACAAAAATTTTATAGAGCTGCAACATTATCCCATGGCTCTTGAGTTCAATCAAAGTTCAAAGTTCAAACTACATTTATTATCAAAGTATGTGTATGTTATACAACCTTGAGATTAGTCTCCTTACAGAAAGCCATGAAACAAGAAATCCAAAAGAATCCATTAAAAAAAGACCAACAAATACCCAATGTGCAGAGAGAGAAAAAAAAGAAATTGTCAAACAATAAAAGCAAGCAAACAGCATTCAAACTGAAAATGAGTCCATAGACATGAAACTCGGAGCATCTGGAGCAGGCCGCAGCCTCAGCGTCAGTTCATCACACAGCGGAGCAAAACATTGCAGAGCCTGCAGATATGAAGCCTGAAGTAGTTGGAGCAGGCCCAGTGCAGCGAATAGAACTGGCCTGACCCTAACCTCTGGTCCTGACGCCCTGCCTTTTTAATGCATCTGGCCTGGCAGTTAAATCGTCCAAACACCGGGCCGTTCCTTGCTCTAAGACCCAGGCTCTTTCTCATCAATAGACTCTCGGCTGCGCTGCCATGCTTTGGCCCTTACCTGACCTTTCAAAATTGGCCCAGTTCTTAGATCGATCAAACCTTGCTCTTGCTCTTGGTTCAGGGAAATGGGCACCGAAACCTTTCCACTCCGACTTTTCTCCACTTTGCACACCCTGACTCTGTCTCAAACATGCCTCAACCCCCCTCTGACCACTTATCCTCAAACATGCGTCTACCTCGCTCCAACTTTGCATCGCAATAGCATGCCTCAAGTCAGCCATGCCTTCACTCGCCTCTTTACTGTTTGCGGTGATTGTTTACCACAATTTTTTATGGAAAAACTGCTATTAATGAAGTATTTAGTTGCATTTCTTGCTTTGAAAACTGCCACTAAGTTGTTGCTCGTCCTCGGTAACGCCATCTTAAACCAGAACTTAATACCTAAAGTAATGAAAGTCAACTCACCATATAGCTTGTTAACCACCCTTTCAACTCGTGCAGCAACTTTTAGGGATCTATAGACTTGGGCCCCAGGATCCCTCTGTTCCTCCATACTACCAACAACCTTGCCATTAAACGCGTATTCTGTTTTGACCTTCCAAAATGAATCACTTCACACTTTGGCAGATTCAATTCCATCTGCTACTTCTCAGCCCAATTCTGCATCTTAACAATGTCCTGTTGAAACCTATGAAAACTTTCTGCACTATCCACAACATGACCACTCTTGGTTACATTTGTAGTTAAATCTTGATGATGCCATTAGGTGCCAATCTGCATGTTTTGAATGCCATTGAGGCTCTCTTGGAAAGCCAGCTTTAAACCTGAGATTGTGCAATCCAGTTCAGACATAACTGGACATCCCACTTAGTCATTCTTCAGGTTCTCTGGGTCGAAGCTGCAATCCTCCCAACTCCATATCCTTCATGTCGACCTTATAACAAAACTGAATCAACAGTGACCTTCAGTGGTCAAATACAGTGTAGGTATTAAAATATGGAGGAAGAATGTTAGAATGCCAGTAACAAATAATTCTCAAATACATTGGATTCTGTACAAAGTAACATGGAATATTAAAACAAGGTACCAATACTTATAAAAGCAGTATTCAGAGTGCGTACGCACATCAAAGTTCATTCTGAGAAAGTAAATCAAATGTGAAATGTACCCTTGAAAATTCATTAAATTGTCTTCCCTGTGCAATATGACTGCTGAGACGTATTGATTAATTTCCACACACAAATGCAAGAAAACGCAAAGTGGCAATGGGAAATTATTTCACTGCTGCCGTGTGCCTCTGGGTTCCGGGTTAAACAGTGCATGCTCAGTTGTTTACTCTGGAGTAATTCCAGTACGGGAGAAAGGCAGGACTTTGGCAGTGGAAGTGCAAGACTGGAGTCACACTGATGTGAATGAATCAAGAGTAACTCTCCACAGAGAAACTCCTAGGGGGGTTTGCCCAAAGAAAAGTGACTTGTTTATTGCTACTCAGCAGTCCTGTGCTTTGAAGAGACAAAAGCAAATGTGCCACATGTGCATCACAGCTCAACAAACAATATAAACTGCAGGATTCTCTTCTCAGCACCATTTGAAGAGAAATAAAAGGGCACAATCATTATTATAATAAACTATACATTTCTTATGCTTCTATGGAATTTATGAAAAGTATAATTAAATTATACTGAAACACCTGTTAAGTGATGATGAGCATTCTCTAGATCAAGAAGCAAGACACGTAAATGCACCTATTCTCTCTTTCAATGGCATTTCACTATGAATGGGCAGAAGTTAGTCATGAGAACTGCGAAGTGTGTGTTCATTTCCAACAAAGGTAGCATTTTCACTGTGCAGTACTGTCAGTTAAAGGGAAGTGAGCAGAAGCGATGCTCCATCTTACAATTCTGGGGATCCGAACATTTCAAGGCATCTCAGAGAAGGTAGCTGCTCTGATTGAGGTCAGTTCTTAAGGAAAATTGAGCCACTACCATGAGCTTTGTTGACTTGACAAATCACTATTGCAGTTATTTTCTTACTCCTACTTTCTCAGCTCCTGTTCTCCTATATCTCCGATTGGTATGTTAGCAATATATCACAAATTTATTTATCTTCTTTGAGACCAGCTTCTCTCCCTTTAAATCTAATATAACTACCCATCAAAACAAACTGTTTTCATCCATCTGTTCTATCTATTTTTCCTTCCTAATTTTTCCCTCTGCATGCTGTGACTGTTCTCTGTCTTTCCACAGCATTGAGTGACCGCCAAGTTAATTTGTGACTCTCATTCCATGTAACTCTCATGGAGTATCATTGTTCAACAATTCGACCACCTTCAATTGACCTGAATATATTAGTCTCAGCCTATATCTCTTCAATATCAGCTTATGCAGGGATTTGCATTACACAGCTTCAGTCACTCTATAGCAATAGCTAATCTACTTCCACTCTCATTTCCTGAGACCAGTTCTCTTACTATATTGATTGTACTTATGCTCAGTGGCCATTTTATTAGGTACATCTGTACACCTGCTCCTGATTGCAAATATCTAATCAGCCAATCATGTGGGAGCAACTCAATGCATAGAACCATACAGACATGGTCAAGGAGTTTAGCTATTGTTCGGATCAAACATCAGAATGGAGCAGAATGGGGAAGAAATGTGATTTAAGTGACTTTGACTGTAGAATGATTGTTGGTTCCAGATTGAGTGGTTTAAGTATGTCAGAAACTGCTGATCTTCTGGATTTTCATACACAAGATTGTCTAGACAGAAAGCATCCAGGGAGTGGCAGTTCCACGGGTAAAAATGCCTTATTAATGAGAAAGTTCAGAGGAGAATTTTCAGACTGGCTCAAGCCGGCATGACAGCCACAGTAAATCAAATAACCTTGCTTTCCAACAGCGGTGTGCAGAAGTACATCTCTGAATACACAACATATCGAATCTTGAAGTGGATATGTTACAGCAGCAGAAGACCATGAGCATACACTCAATAACCACTTAGTAGGTAGAGGAGGTAGCTAGTAAAGTGACCACTGAGTGTGTATTATTCAGGTGCAGCAGAGATATCACTTCTAGAATGAATCATAACTTTCTGTTGTTGAATACCAGGAAAGTATTACTTTATGTGCATATTGATCTCATTCCTTACCTGAGCAATTTTAGACCGAAGTAGGTAATTTTCAGGTTTATCAATCTGTTCAACCACATGCTGATCTTTAAACTCCATATTCTATTAATTGCCAAGACCACCTACTTCCATCTGGATAGCTGTGCATGTTTTTACCTCTACTTCATTTCTTCTGCTGAAACCAAATTACATTAAAACATTACCTGTGTTCCCAACCATTTTAGTTAGACAATTATCCTGTCTTTTCCATAATGGTCTACCATGCATCTTTTATTGTGGGTTAAGGGTACTATGCTCTTTAGTCCACTCTTCATTGAACCACTCTGGTTTCCAGCTTTGCCATAGAGGCAGACAGCTTGGGAATTAGGCCTATTCTGATGATGAAGTACCCCCCTACGATAGTACAATTTTGTTCTCCACATATCTGTTTTGCATTACCATCATAATGTGCTGTGTCATGTGACGTAAGCTGTCATGGTCTTTCTCGTGACCATGAGTGCTCTTGGAAAATATTTCTAGAGAAGTGTTTTGCCATTCCCTTCTTGTGGGCAGTGTCTTTACAAACCGGGTGACCCCAGCCATTATCAATACGCTTCAGAGATTGTCTGCCTGGTGTCAGTGGTTGCATAAACAGGACTTGTGATATGCACCAGCTACTCATATAACCATCCACCACCTACTCCCATGGCTTCATGTGACCCTGATCGGGAGGCTAAGCAGGTGCTACACCTTGCGGGTGACGTCCAGGCTAGCAGAGGGAAGGAGCGCATTACACCTCCTTTGCTAGAGAAGTATCTCCACCCTTCAATAATCTTGCTTAGTACTTTACTAAGCTTCTCCTGCCTTCAGTAACTCCCAAACAAGCTAATCCTCTATGATCGTTGTTTGCATTGTGCCATTGGTAATGGAGGCTTTAAGTTCCTTTGTCCTCTCTTAAAACTCTCTCACTGAAATTCTCTGGCTGTCTATTTCCCATTTCTAGCTCAAAATTCTGCTTGAAATCTTTTCCTCTGAGAAAAAAAAATTAATCACACTTCTGATCTTTTTTTCCATCTTGGCTTTGCATCTTTTTCTAAATACCTGATTCTAAGGTATTTTAGGATATCTATGTTGAAAGAATTAGGTAAGTATCTTTGGCAGTTGTACCTTAACATGGAACATAAATAATTCTTTAGATAAAATATGGACAAATCAGGAAGCAATCACTGAAAAATATAAAACAGAATGTGTGAATATATTGAGATTGATATTGATTATTTGCGACTGAATGCTCAATATATTCCTTTCTTTTAACTGGTAGTAGAGATGTGTGCAACAGGGTTTACGGTTATCTCTAATTTATATGCATATGCATAAAAGGTCAATGCCAGAAGGTAACCTCTCCAAGATAATGTGAACAACTTTGACCTTTATTTCCTGAAAGAAATCAAATCAGAGATGCTTCCTGACCTGGAGAGGATTTCTAATATTTCCTGTTTTTTTATTTCAGGATTTTAAATCTACAGCTATTTTGCTTTATATTATTGGACATGGTAAAATCTTCATGAATGTTGTGAGAAATAGCTTATATACAGTATAACCAAAAAGTAACAGTTGATTTGTAAGATAGTATCTTTAAATTATTTTTATGGTGAGAGTTTAACTTAGCAGACTGAATATTCCCGAAAGTCTGTGACAATGATGCATTGATTTAAACCAGACACACTATAAGACATGAAAATACAAAAAAATTTGAAATTTGAAATGTACACAGAAAATGCAGGAAACATTCAGCAGGGCAGGAGACATGTCTGGGAAAAGTAATAGAGTTAATCGTTGCGACAAAACGTCTTCAAACCGATATGTTAACTCTGTCTTTCTTTCCACAGAAGCTGCCTGACCTGCTGAGGCATTTTCTGTTTTAATTTTAAACTACAAGACATTCTTGTCCAATCAGGATCAGAACATGAACACATGTACGGAGACAGAGAGGGTAGCATATCCATGCTTAATGTTACAGTGACATTGTTATTGCTGGATGCAAGGAATCTTCAACTGACACTTGACAGTAATTGAGTTGGGATAAAGTACAGTCTATGATACAGAATTCACTAGGGAATCGTTGGCTGTTTCTTTGAGATATATGGCTAACACTGTTCTGTCACTTCACTACGGACCGTGAATTCCAGGCTAATATCTTTACTTTGGGGCAGAAAGGTAATGATATAGTAGATTCTAGGAAGCTAAATGACTGCTTTTGCAAAGCTGCAGCAAAGACATGGAGTCCTGGCACTTACATCGGTGTCAGCTTCAGATATAAATGTACCCCCAGAAAAAATTATACACACATTTCTTACCATTTTCATTTCTTGGGCAAGATAAATAAAAGGTCGTCTTGATAGTTATTTTAGGAATGAATGTCATCAAGACCTGGACTTATATGATTTCAATGAACAACGTGCATTGTCTGTGCTGAGCAATAATCAGCAATAGCACATTACATTTTGGTGTTAAAGCTACCTATTAAGAGTCATTTGAAAGAGTGCATGATAATTTCTTGCATGCCAATTAAAGTTAAGCATTATAATATGATGTCATCAAGAAATGAGACCTTAATGACCCTGTGATTTTCCATTCCATAATTTTTCTCTCCATGAATTGCTTAAATAATAAGTAATAAGATGACTGTCATCAGATTATTAGGGTCAGAATAAGATTGGATTTCATAAATATAAAACAATATAAATTTCCATTATTTTCTGTGGAAATATTTAAACAATATTTTGATTAAAGTGGGTGAGTGCCCTAGATATTTTTCATGCTTTTCTAAATACCTCATGGATTCTTGCTTTGCAGTGCCAACTATTGAAAATGTATCTGGGTGGGAGTTAATTGGACCCCTACCTAATTATCAACTGTACAGCCAAGAGTAATTAAGTATCATTACAGAAGGTCATTATGGTCATTGTGAGGTTTTGCCTACTCAGATGTTCTGCATTCAATGAGATTCCAGTGAAAATAAAAATGTTTCCTCACAATTGAAAGTATGCCTAAAGTAAGTGCAAGGGCTGAGAGCGTGTGATTCTAACTAAACATTACTGAGATGACTGTGATTTCCCAAAGGTAATTGCTGTTTCGAAAGAAAAGCAAAGGATTGTTGAAACAAACATTTCTCATTTAGGACCGAGGCTGACATATCTCCATTCCCAGCTGTAACATGCTTACCAAAAGCCGAGGATCAAGAGAAAACCAATCTTGGAAACATGTCCACCAAGGTCAGGTCAGCAAATACAATGAACTTGGCATCATAAAATGATATCAATAAGGTACTTAAATTCATAACAGTAAAATAAAATAACTCAAAAAGCTATTTTTTTCTGGATACTTCCGATATGAAGGCATCTCATGTTGTGGGAGACTCACAAGCATATTGATAAAGAAGATATATAAAAGATGGATATTTTTGCTGTGCTAACACTCAATTGGGTCTTCTGCAAAATAAAGCAAATAGTTAGTTTAAGTAACTTTTGAAATATTGTTTGGACTGCTTACACCAACCAGTAAAATAAGACCTGTGCAACTTCTGGTAGAACATCACCTGATTTAATGAAGAAGGGCACTAGACCTCGAAGATAAACTCTCTTAGCAGTCAGATAATAGAAGCACACAATTAGGCCTCCATCGAGCCTGTAGGTGAAATGGACTCATATTGCTCACTATTTGAAAGGCAATCTATATTGTAGTCAATGAGATATCTTCCAGGGGAAAGTTTTGCGCATCATCTATCCATAAATATTCTCAAGCCCAGTATAAGAAAATCCAGATATGTAAATGGATATAATAGTCTTCACTAGGAGTGAGACTCCTACACAATAGATAAAATGGCAATTGTTTCTTACTTTAATAGAAGGAAGTAAGTAACATTGAAGGATTTTAATTGAGATAAATGTGAAGTAACATACTTCAGAAAGCTAAATACCTATAAGCATATAAGCATATGGCAGGGACCATAGGAGCATTGATATGACTGGACAACAATGATTTTGCTTCCTGAATACTTCTGGGTGTATCTTATGGATTTTCAGCTGCTGTTCAAGAAAATCACCATGCAATTTCCCTATCATGCACCATTTTTTAAAAAAATCACCAATACTTGTTATTTCAATTCATAATTCAAGTCAGAATAACTGATGCCAAGATTAAGGAAGGCACTTTAGTGTTCTCAAAAGAGGTCATCAATGACTGGCAATTTGAATAGCTTCTAGTGGGACCAGAGTAAATCACATGGAAGGCATTTAAGGATATTGTTGAAAATTTTCTTTTCAGGTAGGGTACTAAACTACATGCATCAACAGAATATTTTTAGCTTAGTTGAACTACTGAAAAGCCTCTTCATCATTATGTAATTAAACACATTATATTCAATAAAGGGTAATTTCCTGTTTCTTCACATTCTACACAGTCTGAAATTATATTTGTGTTCAGCTTTAAGCGGTCTATCATAAAAAAAATCTGAGGAGGCAAATCTTTCGAAATAATTTGTTGTCCATTGTATATAGATGCTTCTTGGACTGCAAGTCCCAGGCTCACTGAAAGTGGAAAGTGTAGTGGAAAAGGCATTTGATATACTTGTCTTCATGGACAGAGGTGCACAAGACTGGGGATGTCTTGTCATGTCATGTGAGAATGGCATGTACAAAACATTGGCTAGACTCTACTTGGAGTATTCTGCACCTTTTTGGTTAACACACTACATGAAAGGGAATGGTGGCAATGGAAAGAACATACCAAGATATTGCCTGGAATGGAGGGCTAGAATTATAAGGAGAGAGATTGGATAGGCTGGGCTGATTCTCGCTGGAAGGTATGAGACTGAGGATGATCTTGAGGAGAGAATTATTGACCTTAATCTATTAAAAAAGCACAATAGTGCCTCTTTCACCTCAGATGGTTGAAGAAGTTTGGCATGAGTCCCCAAATCCTAAGGACTTTCTACAGTGACACAATTGAGAGCACCCTGACTGGCTGTATCATTGCCTGGTACGGGAACTGTACTTCCCTCAAATCGCAGGTCGCTGCAGAGAGTAGTGCGACAGCCCATCACATCCGTGTATGTGAACTTCCCACTATTCAGGACATTTACAGCGATGGGTTCATAAAATGGCCCTGAAGGATCATTGGAGACCTGAGCCACCCCAACCACAAACTGTTCCCACTGCTACCATATGGGGAATGATACTTCTGCATTAAAGCCAGGACCAACAAGTGCCAGGACAGCTTCTTCCACCAGGCCAACAGACTGATTAATTCACGCTGACACAATTGTATTTCTAAGCTATATTGACTGCCCTGTTGTGTATCTCGCTGTACATACTATTTATTACAAATTACTATAATTTGCACATTGCACATTCAGATGGAGATGTAACGTAAAGATTTTTATTCCTCATATATGTGACGGATGTAAGATATAAAGCAAATTCAATTCAATTCAATTACGTTTGAATTCATCCATGGTGGCTGGATAATTTAATTGAAGTTAATTAAAACTCTATAGTTAATCAGGGCTCTGGCACTGATGCAACTTCAGACCAATTTTTATTGCTGAAATGTCCAAGCAACAATTTCATTCAAGGTGCAGTGCCAGTACCCACTACAATCAAACAAAATAAGAACAAAGATCCACTTCCAAGCTTAATTCCATTCAAGTCAACAGAACCAAAGTACAATATGGAACTGTTTATTGTTATTCTGCAGGTTTCTTCATGTAATTCAAAATTCAGAACAGTTCTGATGAAATGTCACCAAAATGAAACATTGACCCCTGTTATTTCTCAACAAGTAGTACATGACCTACTTGATTCCAGCATCATCTCTTTTTATTTCAGATTTTCAACATTTACAAAATTCTAATTCTCCATTTTCTCATCCAACATTCTACTGCCCTGGGTGATAGTTCTTCTTGCTTTGGATTCTATTTCTTGCAAAAACTTGTGGGCAATTCTTTCCTAATATTTCAATCTGTTTCACTGTTTGCTTTATTTCTGTTTTTTTTTTCTTTTCACACACAAATTAAAGACTTAACTGGGAACTCCATCAAGTTACTTTTGTGAAACCTTTCTTGAGCTTGGAGTTGTTGATTGAGAAGAGGCTCTCCAACAGTAACCAATATGAGATGGAGTGCCAAGTAACGGTGGTGATGGATTGTTTGTTAGGCCAAGAGGCAAAAGCAACAGCTAATTGACCTTACATTTGCTGAATACATTTCATTCATAAACCATTTCACATCTACCTGAAATATGCCTGAGTTTCTGTTCTTTATAGAAGAGAAGAGAACCTCCAATGCCAGCACATCTCTTCTCAGATAAGGGGCCCAAAACTGCTCACAATACTCCAAGTGCAGTCTAACAAATGCTTTATAGATCTTCGGCATCACATCCTTGCTCATATTCAAATCCTCTCAAATTGAATGCTAACAGTGCATTTGCCTTCCTTACAACGGACTTCTCTTCCTATTTAGAAACAGTCTACACTTCTTATTTCTTCTACCATAGAGCTTGACACTTTCCTACACTATATTCCATCTGCCACTCCTTAGCCTATTCTCCCAAACTGTCCAAGTGTTTGGCAGACTCTCTGCTTCTTCAACATGACCTGCCCCTCTACCTATCTTTGTATTGCATGCAAACTCGACCACAAAGCCATCAATTCTCTCATCCAAATTGTTGACATATAACATGAAAAGAAGTGGTCTCAATACTGTGGAACCCCATTTGTCACCGACACCCAACCAGTATAGACTCCATTTATTCCAACAGTCAGCTAACTTTCTATCCATGCTGGTATCTTTTCTATAATGCCATGGGCTCTTATCTCGTTAAGCGTCTCACGTACAGCACCTTGTCGAAGGCCTTCTGAAAACCCAAGTAAATGGCGTCCACTGACCCTCCTTTGTCTATCCTGCCTGTTATTTCCTCAAAGAATTCCAATAAATTTATTAGGTAAAGTTTCCAAAATCATGTTGATTTTCCCTTACATTATTATGCGTCTCCAAATACCCCACAACCTTATCCTTAATAATGGATTAATAATTATTAATCAATATTTGTCCTTAATAATGACACCTTCCCAACCACTGAAGTCAAGCTAACTGGACTATAATTTCCTTTCTTCTGTCTCCCTTCCTTCTCAAGACTGGAGTGACATTTGCAATTTAGCAGTCCTCTGTAACCATTCCAAAGTCTAATGATTCTTGGAAGATGCCTCCACAATCTCTCCAGCTACTTCTTTCAAAATCTTGGGGTGTATTCCATCTTCAGAGTTTTCAGCTTCCCAAACACCTTCTTCCTAGTAATAGCAACTGCACTCACTTCTGTCCATGACAATTTTGAATTTCTACCACAGTGCTTGTGGCTTCCACAGTGAAGACTAAAGGTTCAAAGGTTCAATTTAATATCAGAGAAATACAAAATGCTTATTAGTTTGTCTGCTATTTCTTTGTCTCCCATTAGTCCGGCTTTATTTTCTGGTAGCCCAATATCTACCTTTACCTTTCTTTTACTCTTTATACTGTATATCTATAAAAACCTATGGTATCCTCTTTGATATTATTGTCTAGCTTGCCTACCTAGTTAATCTTTTCTGCCCTTATGGTTTTTTTAGTTGCCTTCTGTTGGTTTTTAAAAGCTTCCCAATCCTCTAACTTCCCACTAGTTTTTGCTGTTTTATATGCCCTCTCCTTAGCTTTACTGCTGTCCTTGACTTCCCTTGTCATCCATGGTTGCCTTATCCTCCCTTTAAAATACTTATCTATCTCTATCCTGTGTCTTCGGAATTGCTCCAAGAAACTCTAGCTATTGCTATTCTGCTATCGTTCCTGCTGGCATCTCCTTTCAATCAACTTTAGCCAGCTCTACCCTCATGTCTCTGTAAGTCCCTTTACACCACTGTAATAATGATTCATCTGACTTTATCTTTTTCCTCTCAAACTACAGGATGAATTATATCATATTATGATCACTGTCTCCCTAGGGTTCCCTTACCTTACGCTCCCTAATCAAATCAGGTTCATTACATGGCACCCAATCCATAATTGCCTTTCCCCTTGTGAAATCAACCAGAAGCTGCTCTAAAAATCTTTCTGGGATTGCACATGGCATTCTAAAAATTCTCTCTCTTGTGATCCAGCACCAACCTAGTTTTCCCAATCTACCTGCATATTGAAATCTCTTTTTACATACCTTTTCAATTTCCTTTTGAAGGTTCTATACTACATCTTGGCTACTGTTCAAAAGGTTCTGTATAAATCCCAACAGGGTCTTTTCACTCTTGCAGTTTAACTCTACCCTCAAGTATTCTACATCTTCTGCTCCTATATCACCTCTTTCTAAGGATTTGATTTCATTTGTTACCAACAGATTGCCTCTCAATAACAGTGTCTAGCTCATAGTAACAGTAACTTGTGTTCAGTTCTTATCCTGAACGTTTGACGGTAACAGTAACCTGCCTCACAGTAACAGTACTGCGTCAGAGTAATAGTAACCTGCTTCACAGTAACAGTGACCTACCTCACAGTAACAGTAACCTACCTCACAGTAACAGTGACCTGCGTTCATTTCCAACCCCGATTGCTGTCTGTATGGTGTATGCAATTCTCCTTGCATGGGTTTACACTGGGAGCTCCTATTTCCACATCTAAAAGACAGTCAGTTTGTAGGTTAATTGGCTGCACAGAATTGCCTCTCTAGTGCACCTAAGGTACAGAAGCTGGGGATTTATAATGAGAATGTGAGAATTTAATAAGTTTTACTGTAGGATTAGTGTGAATAGACAGTTGATAGTTGTCACAGACTTGACAGGGCAAAGGGCCGGTTGCTTTGTGGTATCTTTCAATGAAATTGTTGCAGTATTTTGCTATAACAAAATACAAAATTGCCTTTAAGCAGCCATATCTAACGCTTGTCAGCTCAACCTGGTAACATAGCAATACCTTTAGCAGGTTAGCAAATATTACTTGCCCATTGACCGATTTTTCTCTCATTTGGAGACAGGCCATGTTCAGAAAGAGGATAGAGAAAGTATATGTATATATATATATATATATATATATATATATATATATAAACATTTGTGTGTGTATATATATATATATATACTTACAGTTTTTTATTATTATGTATTGCAATGCACTGCAGCTGCATAACAATAAATTTCATGACATATGCCAATCATATTAAACTTGATTCTGAATGGTGACTGGCTCAGTAAGCAGTTCAGCCACAGGTGTAGGATTTCCTGTTGCTTCTAGTGGCGTAGGTAGGCCTGTATTAGTTGTGGGCACAATGTTTTAATTGAAATTAAGCAAGAAGTACTGCTGCAATCTTGAATCATTCTTTCTCTGACTGTGACTGCTGAATTCATTATCACAGAGAACACGAAGAATGCTTAGTGTAATTCTATGCTTTGGGACCCCCGACCAAAAGTTTTCTGGGACTCCTGGGTGTAAACCAAGAATGTGGTAAATTGAGAAAAAAGTTATATTACCTCCCATAAACCAAACCAAATCAAATCATTTAGGGATTTCTGGTAAAATGTTGAGGTAGGAAATGGAGGTAAAACATGGTATTTTTAATGTGTTTTGTTCTGCGGCAAAGCCTAATATTTAGCACAATGCATGACCATTTTCTGAAGTAGTATAATAACCCGTATCTGTTTGAAGTTCAGTAAGGTACCTTTGGTAAAGGAGGAAACGAGGTACCCCTGCTTACTACTGAACAGTGCTTCCTAGAATGGAGACCCGTGTTCGTCTTCTCACATATCTAAAACAGAGTTTTCTAAACAGGAAATGCATTACTCTATTAACATTGAACATAGCACATTACAGTACAGACCATTCAGCCCACAGTGCTGTGCCAGCCTTTTAACCTGCTCTAAGATCAATCTAACCTATCCCTCCTACATAGGTCTCCATTTTTTTTTTATCACCCATATGCCTATTTGAGAGTTTATTAAATGCTGCTAATCTAATACATCTGTCTCGACCACCGCAACTGGAGGGTGTTCCTTGCACCCACCACTCTACAGGTAAAGAATCAACCCTCTTATACATTCCTCCAAACACTATTACTGATAGTGATCTTGCTGTATAAGTCTATGAGCCATAGGGTCGTAGAGTTATCCCTTCAACCCAAATGATTCATATTCACCAAGACTCCCATATAAGCTCTTCCTAATTACTTGCATTTAGTCTATATTTAGAACCATAGAACCATAGAACATTACAGCACAGAAACAGACCCTTTGGCCCTTCTTGGCTGTGCCAAACCATTTTTCTGCCTTGTCCCACTGACCTGCACCTGGACCATATCCCTCCATAGACTTCTCATCAATGTACCTGTCCAAGTTTTTCTTACATGTTAAAAGTGAGCCCGCATTTGCCACTTTAAACATTTCTCTAAAATTTACCATCCATATACCTGTGTCCAAGTACCTTTTATGACCATATATGTTAAGAAATTCTTGTAGATTTTTTAGATGTGCATCAAATGGACAAATGCTCTGTTTTAAATTGTAATTTAGAGTCATAGAGTCATAGAAAAGTCCAGCACAATAACAGGCCCTTCAACCCATCTAGAGCATGCTGAGCCATTTAAACTGCCTACTCCCATCAACCTGCACTGGGACCATAGCCCTCTGTACCCCTACCATCCATGTACATATGAAAACTTTTCTTAAACATTGAATTCAAGCTTGCATATACCACTTGTGCTGGCAGTTTGTTCTACAATCTCATGACCCTCTGAGTGAAGAATTTGTGCAAGAGACCAGGCATTACACATTTTCTTTTTTTCTGAGGCCAGGATTGGGGAGTCAATGGCTGCAGAGATAATCCGGCTATTCTGTGGCGAGAGTAGGGATGAAGACATTATACTCCAGAATCTGATCAGAAGGGAGGCAGTGGCACCACTGGATTGCTGGGAGGAGGAATCACCTTTGGAGAATTAGTATCTAAAGCTGTGAGACAGAGGTGAAAGATGGAGGGGTGTTCATCAGAATCAACGAGTCCAACAGTCCACCGCATTGTTCTGTGTTGCAGGACTGGCTGCATGTTAGGACAGGGACTGGGCAGGGAATGGAGATTGGAAACATTTGGAAGAGAATTGGATTGGAAAGGGGCTGTAGTCATAGGGATTTAGCATTTTCTGCAGCATAAGTGTGCAAAAGAAGTAATTCACCTATTTGTAGTAGTCCCAGTTCAATATTGTGCAGGTATGTCCATATGTTCAGAAAACGCCCAACAATGAACACCACAAGAACAGCTTGTTCATCAGGGAAGCTAATGCCAAGAAGTGTCTGATTGAATTTCCAGAATGATGCGAAACATTCTGGAAATATTTCTAACCGTGATTCACTCCAAATAAATGAGTGTTCAGCTGCATAATGCTGAAAAGAAATTATTATGCAACAGATTTTCTAGCTAATAGACTCCAGACACACAAAGTTCAAACTCAAGATAAAATTTAAAAAATGGAAGTGAAAATTTAGAACCTCCAAATTCTTCTAACAAAGCTTGCAATGCAACGTGCTTAAATTCTTAAACTGCCCCACCTGGCTGCCCAAGGCAAAACCACACCATTTAAGTCACGTAATTAGGATCTCATTTTAATATGATTAACTGTAATGTAGTAAGTGTTCCTGTCAATAGTATGAAACCACTGATGGAGAATAGGTCTTGGTGGTAAATAGACAGACACTGCTATAATGGACCTCTAATCATTTTCCAGTGCTTATCTTACCTCACACTTGCTTAACAAGACTATCTAATGAGAAAGGTTGCCATTATTGTTGGCAATTTTCATGACTGGGAAGACATCCTTAGGTTAGCTAAGGACCATAATAAGCAATGGAAACTGTTTTGGGTTTGTAGACAATGCCACAGAAATAAACATATTCTGACATTCAACCTGAAACATCTTTATGTCAACCATTTTGTTCTGACCTAAATATATTGCTGGTATGTTTAATATTTTTCTAGATTAATTAACCGAAGGAAAAAGGCATAAAATCTTCATCTGTTTCCTAAACAGTGACAATAAAATGTGGTTGTCATAGCCGGGGGTGGTAATAGGGTCAAGCTCCCACTACCTATTAAATGCTCCCAATGGCATGCATCTCAAATAGCCTCTGACAACCAAGTCCAGCTCCTGGCCTTCATGGGTGGCTGAGTTACTGAGCCTGGCAGAACCATTTCTATTGACAGGAGAAAGGGCAAAGGTGGGTTACTGGTGCCTTAAAGCCAGTCACTTCAGCAGATGGGGCTTGTCAGCTGTGGCCGGCAGCTCTTCTAGAAGAAGGAAAACTCTGATCTCAAATCTTTTCTGCCTTGCAGATATATCCACTCATGGGGAAGGCTTTGGGAGTAAACCCACAGGAAAAAATCTGGAGCTGGAGTCTATAAGTCAATCCCACACCAGTTGGCAGCTCCTGCAAAGCTACTGGTGCCAAACTCTGTCAGTCTCTAGTCTTCCTTTGGATTCTTCAGCTGCGTGGAGGTGGGGAGTGCTGCATGGGCAACAGCTTGCTCTCCTTATCGTACTGCCCTGGTTTGCGTATTGGCTAGCATGGACAGTTAGGACACAGCATTCATGGTCGACCCTAATCAATGGAGGGCCTACTAACATGTGGTTCATAAGTCCATATACTGTTCTAGGTTAGGTTAGATTATGAGAACACTCAGTCCTTGTTTATTGTCATTTAGAAATGCATGCATTAAGAAATGATACAATGTTCCTCCAGAGTGATATCACTGAAAAACAGGACAAACCAAAGACTAACATTGACGGAACCACATAATTATATCATATAGTTACCGCAGTGCAAAGCAATATCATAATTTGATAAAGAACAGACCATGGGCACGGTAAAAAAAGTCACTAAGTCCCGAGTCCCCGATAGCAGGTGGCAAAGGGAGAAACTCCCTGCCATAAACCTCCAGGCCGCGAAGCACTCGACCACAGCCGACACTGAGTCTGTCCGTCTGAAAACTTCGAGCCTCTGACCAGCCCCTCCGATACAGCCTCCCGAGCGCCATCCTCTGCCGAGCGCCTTCGACCTCGTCCCGGCCACCGAATCAACCAAAGCCGAGGATTTGGGGCCTTCTCCTCCGGAGATTCCGGACCACACAGTAACAGCGGCAGCGAAGCGGGCATTTCAGAAGTTTCTCCAGATGTTCGTCCGTACTCTCACGTCTGTCTCCATCAAATCAGAATTGTGCACAGTCCCCTACTTGACAAATAACAAATGTATAAATTACTTTGTTTCTGTGAATGAATATGAAAAGCAAAAACTAGTTTGCAGCAGTTACAATTCACCCTCATTTAGTATGTGTGTAGCTACTGCTTACTCAGATCCTCTGAAAAGAAATAGCAAAACAGAGCAAAAATCTAATAGATCTGTTAGTATTTTTGTGCCAAAACAGAACCTGTGATGTTCTTCACAGGGGCTGTATGCTGAACCACAGTTACCACATCATTCCCATGTATATAATTAGAAGTGGTTGGGGCTGAAAAAACTCACTCAAGGATGCCACCATCCAATGACAGAAAACTCTGCCATAGCGATGAAAGAAGATGTGTGGGAAGGGGTAGTTCAAAGTAAATTTATTATCAAAGTACATATATCTTACTATACACAAACCTGAGATTCATTTTCTTCAGGCATATTCAATACATTTATAATAGAATAATAACCATGACAGAATCAATGAAAGACAGCGCCAAATGGGCATTCAACCGATGTACAAAAGCCAACAAACAGTGCAAATACAGAAAGAAAAAAAAATAGATTAATAAGCAATAAACATCGAGAAGATCTGATGAAAAATCCATGAAAGTGAATGCGTAGTTTGTGGGACCGTTTCAATGATGGGCCAAATTAAATTGGGAGAAGTTATCCCCTTTGGTTGAAGGGCAATAACTGTTTCTGAACCTGATGATGTGAGTCCTGAGGCTGCGGTACCTTCTTCCTGGTGACAGGTGTGAGAAGAGATGGGGGTCCCTGATGGTGGATGCTGATGGAAAGCAGAATTCTTGCAGATGATGTACTGATCCAATTGGCACCCAACTAAAGAGTGACCACAAATGATTGCAAGTGGTGGTGTGGGTTGATCAGTGAGTCAGTAAAGAGATTATGAAGATCGGAAGTAATTTGTGCAAAGAATCTTGTTATCAGTGCAGGAAAACCACTGATTCATTTTTCATTATGCTGAGCAAAGGGCACTGAGGTTAGCAGGTGTTGTTTGCATAATATCAAACTGTCATAGTGCAGATATTTTAAATGTCACCTCATTGCTATTCACTGTATACTTTGCTCTTACTTATTCTGTTAGTGAATATGAAGGTCTTGTTTTCCAGAATCAGGTTTAATATCACTGGCATATGTCGTGAAAGTTGTTGCCTTTGCGGTAGCAGTACCATGCAATAGAGAAAAATATTGTGAATTACAAGAAATAAATACATATAATGGTAGCAATGAGAAGAGGACATGACCTGGGTGATGCGGGCACCTAATGATAAATGCCATCTTTTAGCGGCACGCTCCTTGAAGATGCATTGGATACTACGGTGGCTAGTACCCAAGATGGAGCTGACTGAATTTACAACTCTCTGCAGCTTGTTTCGATCCTGTGCAGTAGCCACCCCGCCCCCCCTCCCATACTAGACAGTGATGCAGACAGTTAGAACGCTCTCCACGGTCAATTTGTCAAAATTTTCTCTGGAAGACTCACATTGCCATCAGCCTTGGAGGAATTGTAAATTGTGTAACTTGTGGAATCAACTGGTGTACAAAATGCTTCAATGGATGTATTTTCTGCACATCAAGCCCTACAAAATGTCACTGACCCAATCTAATGTGTGTAAGGATCAAATATCATCGGTGTGACAGGGGAAACTAAAGCTGAAACACTTCTTCAAGTTGTTGCTGAAGCCTGGGCTGTAATTCACATTGCTCAATTGATACTATGAGTTGCTGAATGATTATGTGTATCTCTTTGAGGAGTAGTGAATTCCTTTAAACGTTTTGTAATCTTCAGTTTAATGTTAACTGGCTCACAACTCAGCACAAATTGTGAGAGGTATCTATTTGATCTGCACACTTATCTTCGTAGAAATGACGTTGTACAATTTATGATCATGGTAAAGTGAAAAGGCATGTAAATACAGTGGATTCCAGTTAATTGGGACACATAGGGACCAGTACATTTTGCCCCATTTAAGCAGCTGTCTCAATTAGCTGAAGTTTCATGGAAATAATTAAAAAGGAAGTTAAAAAAAAACAAACTCATTTTAACTGAGTATCAAATTATATATTTAATGAAATGCAGGACAAAATAGAACACTAACAATGTTATTACAATACTACAAATTTGTTTATTAGTTCCTAATAGTTATCAATGGAGGAATTCATACATTGTACTTTGCCGTCTTCTTTTGATTGACTGTATATGAACAAAATCAGCGCAGACATCGAGTGCAGATAATGGACTCTCTTCATACAATGCATTCGATGATTACGTCCTCTAAATCTTCATTTTCCTTGTAACAGTCAAGGTGATTGTCGATACCTTCAAATTCTTCATAGTTCCAAACTTTCTGAAGTAGTAAGATCATTTTATTTTCACTCATGGCTGTTTCTCACATCTCCAAGCCTGAATGCATGAAATTGCAGTGAGCAAAACAGTTCTAAATTGTTCTGCTGTTTATTTCTTACCAACTTTCAGTGACAAAAGATCTCTGTTTATTGAACACAAACATGTGCAACTGATGCTATTTAAAAACTGTTTGCTCCAAGCATGGTGCAGTATCTAACAGCACACAAGTGCACTGGCGTATGATAGAAGATGTCTCCTGTCCCAACTAATGACACACAAGTGCACTGACATATGATAGAAGACGTCTCTTGTCCCAACTAAGCAGCACAGTGTCCCAAATATATGAAGGGAATCCTGACTATTTACTCGATTAAATTTTGTTCTTTAAGAATTGTTCCAAATAAGTGGCTGCCCAATTAACCAATGACCCAAATAACTAGAATCCACCGTAATAGTAACAGGAATAAACCATACAGACAACTTAATAAAATCACGGATGATTCTCTACCTCAAAAAACCTTTACCATTTGATTTTCATGTGTCCTTCATTTTCAAACATCTATTACTCTGCCTTGAATATAGTCAAAAAATCGAACACTTATAACCTCCAAGGATGGAGAATTTCAAATATTTACAGTTGACTAATGAAACATCTTCACATTATATAGTGTAGCTATGTATCCAATGCCTTATGTTGAGAACATCCTACCTATTTCAAGACTCATCTTTTAAAGAAAACAGCCTCTCAGTATCCCATTGTATTTCAGAAAGGTCACCTCTCATGCTTCTGAACTTCAGTGAATCGAGGCATTCTTTCTCAGTCTTGTCCCACTGGAAGCCCATCAGAGGAATTGACAGAGTATCTACAGTTCCATATAATGCTGCTAGCACACTACTGCTTCTGCTAACATTAAGAGGGCATATACTTTTATGATTAGATGTGAGAGATTTGAAAAAGTCATGAAGGGAATTTTCTTCTTGCAAAGGTTGGCGCATACTTGGAATGAGCTGCAGGAAACAATGGTTGAGACAGGCATATTAGGAACATTGAAAATTCATGTCAATAAGTATGTTGATAGGAGAGGTTTAGAAGGTGATGGTCCATATGTAGGCAAATGGGACTAGCTTGCTAGGCAATATAGTGAATATGGATGATTTGAACCAGAGAGCCTGCTTCCATGTTGCAAGGCTTCATGACTCGAGTGCAGTATAGCCTTCCTTGGATAGGGGTAATCTAATCTCCACACATAATCATTGTCCAGGCTTGACTTGTCCAAACTCTGCACCATTGCAGCAAGATGTCCTCCATATCAGGTAAAGGAAGAGCTAGAAGTTTTAGGAACAGCAGTTAAACTGTAACTGTAACTATTCTACCTTAGACCAGGTGTTATCAATCAAATGTAATTGGAAAGATTAAGGAAAAAATAAATGTAGTAATGAATTAGATTAATGCATTTTTGGTTTTCAGACTTTTTCTTTGGTTCACTTGAGTACTTAAGAGGAACATTGTTACTATCAGTCACTGCTATTCCAGTTGTTTGGAAGAATAAGAGGAAATGATGTCATTACCATCTGTTAAAAACCCCAGAAATGGCTGTTCCAATTTCACAATCTGGTTTCCCTCCAGTAACCTCCTTTATGACAATAAGATTATGGTGTCAAATGGGATGTAATCATTGGCTGGCAGGCAGATAATCTGGTTACAACCAGCAATGACAGGCAATGTGATGTGTCTCCACAGATTCTATGGACTGGTGTGCTTTATCTTGAAGGCTGTCAAATACGGAAGCAGAAAGCAAATCAGGGTATCAGCATGACCAGCACAGCTTGTTGAAAGGTTCCTAGGCTACAATTTATCAAATAGAAGTACTTCAGGCTCAGTTTTCAAAAACTTTTTCAAAAGCATTTTGGCGAATTAAAGACATTTGTACTTCATTGTTCTGTGGCCAGCAAAAATGCTTATAATCAGAAGCTGCCACAAATGGGAAGGAATTGAGTGTGACCAGGGACATATTAATTAGGCTATTAACTCTATTTAATTCTAAACTTCATTAAACCTGATTAAATCAAATGTATTATAAAATATACATCTGTAACTACTGATTTCATAAAGATGGTGCATATCGATATGTGTAAAGTTACATTACCTCTTCCTCCTTACTCGGGAAATACATTTTCCTGGGCTTTCTAAATGTTATTGGATAGTGGTTTTCCATTCCAATAGATGGTAAAAGCTATTTAAAGGATCTTGATTAAATTTATCTATTCATGGAGATACAATGAATAGGCCTTGCTGGCCCTTTCAGCCTCCTGCACAGCGACCCACTGATTTAACCCTAGCCTAATCACAGGACAATTTACAATGACCTATTAACCTAACAACCGGTACACCTTTGGACTGTGAGAGGAAACCAAAGCACGCAAAGGAAACACACACAGTCACAGGGAGAACATGCAAGGTCCTTACAAGCAGTGACAGGAACTGTATCCAGGTCGCTGGCACTGTAAGGTGTTATGCTAACCACTGTACTACCATGTCACCCCATCCATGCTTTCCCATTCGCTAAGTTTCAGGATAGGATACTGTACTGAGTTATTGAATTAATAATTCAGATTCCTACAACAGAAATGCAGAGATATACATTCAAATCCTACCTCATCACCTTGGGAGATTATTTTAAGTGAACTGAAGATAGATTCTATAAGCACTGTTAAAGGAAGTAGACAAGGTGATATTTATTGGCTACTTCTTGGAAATAAAATAACATTATTAACTCTCTCAGTTCCATAGTTTTCATGAAGCCCCTGTTGGTCATGAGCTGTGCTTGAGGAATGAAGAAGTAAAGAGGAAGACAAGATGCAAAGAGAAAAGAATCCAAACTTATGTGGATAAAGCCATGGACAGATGATAGAGCAGCCCAATTCCTAACCACTGTATAGTGTCTCCTGAGGTGGAGATGGAGGTAGAGGCTCATGTGTTCACGAGGAACCTGTTCTGTACTGAATCTCCTTTATAACACCCCAATGGCTATTGCATAACTAAGTCATGTCAACCCATTGCTGCATATAGATTAGGCTTCATTGTAAGCAAGTGGCACATCTTGAGAAAGCAATTCTCCACAATCATCATCAGACTGGCATGTTGGGTTTAGTCAAGATGGTTGGCTTTATAATGCAGCCAGTTGGGCAACACTAGTTATTAGTCACGGAGATATTTGTGTGATAATCATATATTTTAATAAATAGTTTTGGTCAATAATTCACAGGATGTAGAAGTTGTTGGAAAGAACATGACTGAACAAATATTACATGAAAGGGGAGGTTGGATAAGAATTGTACAGCAGATTACACTGATGCATTTAAATTAGGAATGATAAGCAGAAAAAAATGGCTCCGTGAACTGTTTGGACTAAATGAGTCTATGATGTGTGTTTTACATATTCCTTCCTTTTGCTGATTCCTACCTCCCTGGATACCTTGAATAACTTGCAAACCCCACAATCTTCTACTTATGACTTCAAACAAGAAGGGCAGATTTCCTTCCTTAAAAACATGTTTGAACAGAGTATCTTTTTGCAATCAGGCCCCGGTTTCATCCTCGTTGTTACAGTTTTTTAAATTTCAGATTATTTAAACAACTGAATTCAAATTCCACACCTACTGTGTATGAGGGTGACGTGGTGAAGACACATCTCTACTAAAGGAGGTGTAATGGGATCCTTCCCTTTGCTAGCCTGCAGGTCACCCTAGGGGGAGGTGTGATACCTGCTTAGTCCCTCTGATCAGGGTTGCATGAAGTCATGGGAGCAGATGGCAGGTGGTTGTATGAACAGCTGGTGCATATCACAAGTCCTGGTTATGTGACCACTGATGCCAGGCAGACAATCTCTGAAGGGTATTGATAATGGCTGGTGTAATGTATGGATCTATTTCTTTTATGACAATGACTCCATTTAGCACTACTTATTGACTGATAACTTACCCATGTGTATTGATCTGTTGCTCTCCTGCAGCAAAGTGAATGTACCAGTTAACCTCACCTCTGCCTGTGTGCTTTTATTTAATTGATAGACGCAACAGCAGGGGTCTCCCATCTTGTAAAGACACTGCCCAGAAGAAGGCAATAGCAAACCACTTCTGTAGAAAAAATTGCCAAGATCATTGTTATGGAAAGACCATGATTGCCCATGTCATACAAGACAGCACATTACGAACAAACGCTCTATGATTTGAATTCACATTAATGTCTCACTCAGTAACACGACCTCAGTGCTGCCATATATTGCGGGATAAGTTATTTCAGTTCTATTTTGGAATAGTATCTGAAGGTAAAATGCAGAGGTGATAGTCTAGGGACTTATGGGTATTCTCTGTAACATTTAATTTGCAGCTTATTTTATTTTGCATGCATTAATAGACCATTTTCTTTTCCCAGAGATATCAAATTGTAAATTTCATTGGTCCCAATAATTAAGGATTAAAAAGTCATAATTAGTAGCACATCATAAAGAAGGTGTGTCAGTGTATTTACTTCCTTAGGAGTTTGAAGATGTTTAACTTGTAACTGAACACTTGAACAAGGTTCTACAGATGTACCGTTGAACGTATCTGACTAGTTGCATCACTGTCTGGTTTGTCAATTCAAATAGGCAGGAATGTACATAGTGGATGCACAGCGTTATGAGCATACCCTCCTCGCCATTGAGGGTATCAACATGAGGTACTGCCTCAAGAATGCAACATCTGTAATCAAGCATACCCACCATCTGGGCTGCATTATTTTTATACAGCTCGGATGGGAGGTACAGAGGCCTGGACCTCCACACCATCAAGAGCAGCTACTTCCCTTCAACCATTCAATCCTTGCACCAACTGTACAGTAACACTATGCCCAATTTGATCACTTTACACTCAAATGAACTGGTTTAATTTTGTTCCAATTGTATTATTTCCCGGAAATTAAAGTGTATAATTTATACTTAATATATGCTTTTTTTGTTTAAGCTGCTTATGTTATGCTATGTGCCTGCAACAGAGCTGTAAGTAAGTTTTTCATTGCACCTATGCAGATAGTATGACATATGAACAAACTCAACTTTGAAAATCTCAGGAAATTATATGTAGTAACAGGACACAATTACATTTAAAAATGTAATGGTGTAAACTTAGTTCCATTCCCCCAATATACGTATCTGATGCTGCCTAGCATCTTGAACCCCTATTTCAAAGTCATGTGCATATTATCAAACATGTGCATGATGAAACATCAGGATTTAAAATGCAGATGACTCATATTTCCACTGTCATAGATCTAGCCAACTAAAGATGTAGTGTGTAATTTGGGTAACAAATCCCTCAGCTACCAATTTCTGTCACAATAACAGTTATTCAGGAGTGCAGGATACAATCAAGTTTGAATATCTTTGCTTTTACTTCAAAGCTTGCTTACCTGAAAAGATATTTAAAAACAAAACTTTGCGATATTAACTATTACAGATTGGTTGGAATAATGAGAAGAGAGAATATAATCTAGAGAGGATAATTCATAAAAGGATTCAAAAGTAGAGAGAGACTGGGTGTACTGCATATCTGCGAAGTTTATCTGAAAATCATTGAAAGAAAGCAATTAAAATCATGGGCAATATAAACAAGGAGTCCTGATGAAGGGTTTCAGCCCAAAAAGTCAACTGTTTACTTTTCCCCATAGATGCTGCCTGACCTGCTGAGTTCCTTCAGAATTTTGTGTGTGTTGCAATATATTTCTGAGATGTATGCCAGCTATTGTGCAGGGAAGGCCTTATTGCGTAAGATCTGACTGTGTGTTACCTGTGTGTAGTAGACAATCTAAAATACTTGAAACAGCTCATATGGCCCGATTGTCCAATATTAATATAAGTAATGAGAATGTATAAATATTTTTTTAAAATGTGATGAATGTTAATAGTGTAATTGGCTGGTCTCTAGTCAGCATGTACATGTTGGGCCGAGAGACCTTTTTCCATACCGTATGGCTCCATGAGCCTATGACTCATTCAGTGATGTTTCTCATCACTTTGCTCACAATGCTTTCAGTGTGGGTAAAAGCTTTGACATCTCATATCCAGCTGCTTATAAAGATTAGTTAAGAGAAATATACCAATAATTCAGAAAATGTGTTGCTTCGGTGGCTGACTGTTGGGATGAGTTGTTCTCCGATTTTAGCGATTTACTTGCAAACCTTTCATCACCATACGAGGAGATATCATCATCAGCACTGATGATGTCTCATCGTACAGTGACGAAATGTTTGCAAGAAAATTGTCAAAATCAGAGAACAATTCAACCCAACCAGAAATATACTACTTGATTCTTTTTTGAATTTGGACATCTTTATAGAAATTTGAAGATACATTTTGGCTATACTGCAGAGAGGTAGTAGGTGATTCTTCACTTGGATAGTGAGTCTCCAATGACATCAGTAGAATGAAAGTTTACTGCCTTACAATCATCAGGCTCCTGAACTGGTAGTGGTTTACTCTCCACAACTCGGAACTGATTCTCTGACCTACAGGCTGACATTCAAGAACTCCCATCACCCATAACATGCCCTCTTCTTATTGCTACCATCAGGAAGGAGGTACAGGAGCCTGAAGGCACACAGTCAATGTTGCATTAGCAGCTTCTTCCCCTCTACCATCAGATTTCTGAATGGACATTGAATCCATCAACTTTACCTCACTACTTTTTTGCACTACTTACTTTATATAACTATTATACATATACTGTAATTCACAGCATGACAGTAAAACTTGGGGTGTATGGGGTGTCAGGGAGGGGTAGCACCTCTGGTGGGGGAACATGTTGCATCCTTTTCAAGGTGGTTAGTCCACCTTTGGTCCCCACCTGGCACTTAGCTCTCACCTGTGGCTCCCCGTAGCTGTTTGCATGCGACAGCGGCCACACTCTGGGCAACGGCTTCGACAAGCCGGCTGAACCAGGTGAGGGTAGCCGCTGGGTCTCAAACCCTCGGTGAGATAGGGACTTGTCTATCCCAGCATGTGAAGACAGACTCCGGTGGATTGAGTGGACAAGACCAATGGAAGGTCCAACGGTCGTGCAAGCGTCGTGGAATGCGTAGAGCAGGACAAGACACAGAAGACGTCCTGGTCATCCACTGCGCCTGGTCCCATCTCCAGCCGTCTTGACTCTGTCTTGCCATTGGATCCAGATGGGAATTGGGAAGAGAGAGTGAGACAGACGCTGCACAGCCCTCCCTCACTTAAATTCAAATCACGCACTAGTCTCGACACCATCATAATGTCGACGTCGAAGATGGACGAACACATTATTATGTATTGCAAGGTATACAAAACAACATATTTCAATTATATTAAATCTGATTCTGATTCTGTTCAACTCGTTCTCATTATTATTATATTTTTGTATATTTATAATTTGTTTCTTTTGGATATTGGCTTTTGTCAGTCCGTGTCTATATGTGGTTTCTCTTATTTCTTTATTTTTCCTGTAAATGTCTGTGAGTAAATGAATCTCAAGGTAATATATGGTAACTTTGACAATACATTTACTTTGATTTTGAAAATGTGCTGGGACGGGGAGGTGGTGGGAGGGAGGAGAACGAGCAGAGGATAAGCTAAATAGGATAATACATTTAACCTGTAGAGGAGTGAAATGTGATCTCAATGAAACATGCAAGATCCTTGTTAGCCGGCTGGTGGTGTAATGGCGTCTGCACTGGACCTCAAGGTGAGTGGCCGTGGGTTTGAATCCAGCCAGCTTCTTGCATGCTTCCCTTCTCTGCTATGTGAAACATTGAGCTAGCAACTCACCTTCGTAGAAACAGGCCAATGTTAAAGAAATGACAAGGTTGTCATCTGATGTGCCACAAGGCGCAAAGAGGAACAGCAACAATGTAAGATCCCAATGTATATAGTTGCATTGGCGATGTTTTCCCTGGCTGAAATATCTAGAACAGCGAGTCACAATCTCAAAAAAGGTGCCAGCCATTCAGAACTGAGATAAGAGAGGATTTATTTGACTGGAGATAGCAATGTATCTTTGGAATTCTCTACCCACGGGACAGGCGAAGGTCAGATTGGGAATTGAGGAATGTGGGGATTAGTACAGGAAATTGGTGCTGAGGTTAAAGATCTTATCGAACGGTGGTGCAGGCACATAGGGCACATCGGCCAACTTCTGCGCCTACTTATTGTGTTCTTATTTTCATGGTTAGATTGCAATTTTAACCTGAGGCTTGCATGTCTTGTGATCCTGGCTTGCAAACCAAGAGGTTTGGAAAGAAAATCTGACATCCACAGAGGCTTTTTTTTAAGCAACATACATCAAAGTTGCTGGTGAACGCAGCAGGCCAAGCAGCATCTATAGGAAGAGGTGCAGTCAACGTTTCAGGCCGAGACCCTTCATCAGGACTAACTGAAGGAAGAGTGAGTAAGGGATTTGAAAGCTGGAGGGGGAGGGGGAGATGCAAAATGATAGGAGAAGACAGGAAGGGGAGGGTTAGAGCCGAGAGCTGGACAGGTGATAGGCAAAAGGGGATACGAGAGGATCATGGGACAGGAGGTCTGGGAAGAAAGACAAGGGGGGGGGTGACCCAGAGGATGGGCAAGAGGTATATTCAGAGGGACAGAGGGAGAAAAAGGAGAGTGAGAGAAAGAATGTGTGCATAAAAATGAATAACAGATGGGGTACGAGGGGGAGGTGGGGCCTTAGCGGAAGTTAGAGAAGTCGATGTTCATGCCATCAGGTTGGAGGCTACCCAGACGGAATATAAGGTGTTGTTCCTCCAACCTGAGTGTGGCTTCATCTTTACAGTAGAGGAGGCCGTGGATAGACATGTCAGAATGGGAATGGGATGTGGAATTAAAATGTGTGGCCACTGGGAGATCCTGCTTTCCCTGGCGGACAGAGCGTAGATGTTCAGCAAAGTGGTCTCCCAGTCTGCGTCAGGTCTCACCAATATATAAAAGGCCACATCGGGAGCACCGGACGCAGTATATCACCCCAGTCGACTCACAGGTGAAGTGATGCCTCACCTGGAAGGACTGTTTGGGGCCCTGAATGGTGGTAAGGGAGGAAGTGTAAGGGCATGTGTAGCACTTGTTCCGCTTACACGGATAAGTGCCAGGAGGGAGATCAGTGGGGAGGGATGGGGGGGATGAATGGACAAGGGAGTTGTGTAGGGAGTGATCCCTGCGGAATGCAGAGGGGGGGGGAGGGAAAGATGTGCTTAGTGGTGGGATCCCGTTGGAGGTGGCGGAAGTTACGGAGAATAATATGTTGGACCTGGAGGCTGGTGGGGTGGTAGGTGAGGACCAGGGGAACCCTATTCCTAGTGGGGTGGTGGGAGGATGGAGTGAGAGCAGATGTACGTGAAATGGGGGAGATGCGTTTAAGAGCAGAGTTGATAGTGGATGCTTTTTTTTAATGTTTATTCCACCTTCAGGACCCTGAAAAATCCATGGAGTCAATAGGGCTCAATTCATAACTATAACAAGCTCCTTGAGAGGAGTGTCCTTCAGCTTGCGCAGAGTGTAGATTTTGATGGGCTGAGACGTCTAGACAGGATTGGAGGTAGACATGATGTTTACATTTGTGTGGATTATCTTGGGGTCATTGCTTATAAATAAAGTTTTGCCAGTCACACAGCACATATCTTAAGATTGTTTGCTCAACTCTCTGCCTGTCAAGCACAAGAAGGCCACAGCTTCAATGCAACGACAAGAGCAAGGAAGCTATCACTAAATTCAGCAATCTAATAATACCCTATGCACAATGATGCAGTCTGATGCAACTATGCCAAAGCTAGGGATGCCATCATGGTGACCCAATAAGGAGGTGGGGCTGAAGCTAACAGCCAAACCAAGAAGGAGAATGCATTCCAAACGTCATCTTGTAAGCAGACCTGAAGCAACTAATGTGAAAGGTTGCTGCTTGTGTATTTGGCTCTTCATCGTCACTACTGGCGTCACCATCTACTGACTGGCTAGGTTATCGTTGCCTTCATATATCAAGATGCTGCATGGCCTTCTTCCTTGTGGGGCCTTCCTTGCTATGGATTTAACATATTTCAAAACTATTCCTGTGGTGCAATATGCAATTTGCCTGGCTTTCCCCATATTACAACACTGATGTTGTTAAATGTATCCCATGAGTAAATAATGGTTGGTGAATGAGATAGTCAGTAAAATACATTCACAGCTACCTTATTAAGTACATTTGATGCTGTAATCAGATACACATTTGGCAATTATGAACTGGGACTGAAATTGTATCAGACAAATGCATGAAAGTGAATGGAATCAATGCCAAGAACAATAAGTAAATGCAAAATCATCTCTTTTGGTCGGGGTTGACCATAGACATTGTGACTGAGCTGTCTACATGATACACAAGCTAATACACAAGCCAGGGAAGTACAATATGGAGAGCAAGCTGCTGCCCATACAGCAAGCTCCCCCTCTCCCCATAGCTGAAGAATCCAAAGGAATGGCAGAGGCTGATAGAGATTGGCATCAACATCATCACAGGAGCTGCTGGTCAGTGTTGGATTCAACATAAGACTGCCTTAGGAACATCAGCTCTAGATTTTTCCTCGGGGTTTACCACCCTGAGTGGTAATAGCTGCAAGGCAGTGGACATCTGAGATCAGAGTTTTTTTTCTCCTAGGTGAGCTGCCAACCACGGCTGACAAGCCCTATCTGCCTGAAGCTACTGCTGTTAGGACACCAGTAATCCAACTTTTCCCCTTCTCCTGTTAGTAGAGATGGTTTTGCCGGGCTTAGTAGCTAAGCCACATGTGATGGCCATGAGCTGGACTTGGTTTTTCAGAGGCTTTTGAGGTGCACTCCATTGGGAACATTTAGTAGGTAGTTGGAGCTTATGCCTACTTCCTCCTCCAGCTATGACAACCTTAAGGAACCATCTCTATTATTGCTTTATATAATGCACCAAATGTGGGAGAGTGGAGTTCTCCATTAATGTCAATGGTAATTGATAGAACATACAAAATAAAATGGTCCAGGATTTTAGCAGTTTCATAGAAACAATACCATTCTAAACGCAGTAGACTGACACAATCTCAACTTCTAGTTAAACATCTCACTCTTCCCACTTCCTTTCCATTCCTGAAGCAGGACCTTGGCCCAAAATGTCAACTGTTTATTCATTTCCATAGAATCCTTCAGCATTTTATTTATTTATTGAGAAACAGTGCAGAATAGGCTCTTCCGGCCTTTAGAGCCGCGCGGCCCAGCTATCTCTCAACTTAACCCTTGTCTAATCATGGGACAATTTACAATAAACAATTAATTAACAAACTGGTATGTCTTTGGACTGTGGAAGGAAACCAGAGCACCCAGAGGAAGCCGACTGGTCACGGGGGAACATACAAACTCCTTTTAGGTAGTGACGGGAGTTGAATCCAGGTCACCTGTACGATAAAGCATTATGCCAACCACTATGCTATTGTGCCACCTTGTTTGTGTGTTGCTCTCATTCTGTTGATCTTATTTTGGAAAATGAAGCTCTTAGGGTTTAGGTCGTCAGCAAATATAGTTGACATTAACTTAGATCAGTTTGTACAATTATCCATGTATGTTGTTTTTGTGTCCTTTCTAACACCCCAAATGATATGTGCATACTTCTTTCTTTGTTGGCTTGTGTGCAAGTGTGAAGTAACTAATGTATACAAGGAAATAGTCCATTGCAGTGTATTGAATGATGTCCGAGCTCTTAGCCCGATGTGTACAGCTGTAAAAAATAGCCCAACTGTCAATACTTGCCTCATTGATCTGTATAAAATCCAAGAACTGATGTAGTTACAAATGGAAACCAAATAACTAACACTCTCCTCTACATATCATGCATTTTTTTCGCATTCCTACAACACCCACCACAGAAGAAGTAATTTGTCATGAGGTTCAACTTCTGTGCAAGATTCTTCCTAAAAATATTCCTTCCTTAAATGCTTTCTTTTAATGAAGTGCAACTAAGTTTTCTTTTGCTGTAAACTACTAACAGTCTCTCAGGTCGTGAAAAGAATGTGGGCTGCCATTCCTTTCATTCCATGATAAAATTCCATAGCTTTCCTCCTGTTAACCCTTTATTTCAAATCGAGTCCAGAATAGGGAAATGTTTTCCACATGATATACCAAATCTTCTCTGAGGACCATCACCTTAGCTGTAGTGTAAAAGCTTATGAGTCCCGAGGAGTGATGCTGTTTGGAATTTAGCCATCTGGGGCTTAGCTCCTGGTAGGGTCACCCATGGCGATAAGGCCAAATGTAAGGCTTCAGACAGAGAGCAATCCAACCAAGACCTCGTGGTGGACTAGGCAGAAGATGATGACACAACACAATGGCAGCGAAGGAAGAGGAACCCTGTAGCAGTGAAGTGTCCCCAGTTGTCTTTCATTCCATGCTATTGGGCCTTTACCTTGATCTGTCAAGGGCCGTGTGGTGACTGCCTGTGCATCAGCCTCCCCACATTAAACAAAGTCACACACAGGCATTCTGCATTACTAATTACTAATTTTACTGCTAAAGTAAAACCCTGCATCGTAGATGGCCTATTACTATGATGAAGGATATAAGGAAATTTTAAACCTTTATCCCCTGTATTTCCTTAGTAATTTGGTGAAACCATAAACATAAGTATAAACAAAAAGTCTACTCTGCTGCTAAAGTGAAGAGTGAAAATCTCCCCCCTTGGGCTCATTTACAATCTACAGAGTACGAGCAATGCAACAAAATGTAAGCAATTCTGAATCTCATAACCGATGTTTTCAGAGGTTTTCCCAAATGCTGGTTGTTATTTCCAAAGTATGTATCTTGATTTAGCAAGTCATGTATAGTGTCTATGCCAAATCTTTTCAACATATTGCTGCCATTGAATATTGACTATTCAAGAGAAAAAAAAAATCAAGAAGGAACCTGGGGCAATTGCTTCAGAGCAGAGTTGTTATGTAGTACACATGAAGGAGCTCTATGAAGTCGATCATATTTTCCTAACTGACATTTGAACTGTACAGATCTGCCTTCCAAGGGTGTAACACAGCCTGTTGCTTTTCTCTTCCACATCAGTACATAGCAGCAGCCAGTTAGCATTCTTTTGTGTTTATTTAACCAACTCTGTTCATAAAAAAGACATCCTTTAGGTGCCCTTTTTGCTTTCCATTATACTTAACTTTAATTTTTCATCAAGACGACTTTGTAATTATTTTGCAGCAGGAAATATTTCCCACCACCACAAAGAAAATTATCACTTGTGGAAGAAGTACATTCTGTTCTTGTTGTGTGCTTACATCAGCAGTAATACTGGCCATAATGGCACAGTGTGTGTTTGAGAAATGTCATATGTGAGTTTTGGAGGTAAAGTCATCCTTTAATGAATTTCAGCTGGACAGGATGTAATGAAGAAACATCAGAAAGAAACATGAGGTTTCAGGCTAGCCAGGTTTGGCACAGGAGCTTGGATTAAGCCATGTAACCACAGTGAAGATTTCCAGAGAGGATGTTAATCATCTAGCAACGTTGGATGTGTGAGACATGAGAGACAGGAAATAATGGCAAACACATGTCAAAGTGCACGGTGTAACAGAGACGTTTGTTTACCTTTAATTACAGTGCCGTACTATTTTGGGAAATAGATACTCAAGTGAGATTAATTATCTGGTGTTCATTTCTGGTTTGATTGTACCTCTCCCTGCTTCCTTCTGTCTTCCCCCACCCCCATCAGCACCTACTTCAGATTTGGTTCTTATGACAGGGCTTTTGCTCCTATTTTCCCTTCAGTACAATTGACCGCATGCCTGAGGGACTAAGCTCATACCTAATACTGTAATGTCAACAGCATCTGCAGGTGGGGGAGCATTTCACCAGGGAGGTACTGTCCTTTCGTTTGTTCCGTTCTCTGCGGTGGATCATAAAGATTCTCTAGCTCTAATCAGAAACAGTAGGGTGTAACCCCAGTGCCAATACTCCTTAAGATTACATTCTTTTTCTGCTTTGGCCCCAGGGTTGCAATATATATAAGATTTGGTATGCCATTAGGCTAACCTTGATGAAATATGTTTAAAACCAAAAACTACATAAATCAGGCTCCGTAAGGAAAAATTTGGACAAGCAAAGAGTTTCATCTTATCAGGCATTTTTGTTACAGATTCTGAAGCTCCTCTCCCACTCCTTCATTACATACTGCTGAGAAAATCTATTGCTACACTCCATTTTTCAATTGTCTGTGTACTGGAGCCATATAGAGTAAATTTTGACAGCATGTTCCTCCAATGCTCAAAGAAACACAGCCGTAGGGTTTCTGAAAAGGGTTGTAGGGGTCAGGGTGAGGGAATTCAGTAATATACATAATTGTAAGTATCCCTGTCTTTTTTGATACCGATGGCTGCCTTATTTAGAACGAGCGGTGTTCAACTTTAATGAAGTTTAACCTAAATGAATTTATTACAAATAAATGTGATAAATCACACTTTTTATTAAGCTGAGCTTACTGGAAGAGGTTTGACTGGTTTTTCTCAATGATGCAGAAAGTTTATTCAGTAAATATTTGGGCTCTGAAGATCAGTCTGTGTTAATTAACAGATTTTTGGTATACAGTAAATTATAATTGGACGTGGATAAAGAAAAATGGTCTATAGCTTTGCTTCTTAATTGTTAACCAATGATTCTACAGGGATCAAGTTTACATAATTATTGGACAAAGGTAAGAATCTAATTTTCTTGTTTGCTCATAGTGGTGCAACTCACTGTGAAAGTTCGCATATATGCATTATGTATACATTATAACTAACAGGGTATCAAACATGACTGGAGCTGAACTGAACAGTGAAACTTATAAAATTCCATGGTCTTGGTGTAATTTTCTAGTCTTTAAAAGCAGCATCCATGCACAATGGAAATAATTTGATTTTATTCTTCAATTATGTTAATTTTCAGCCTCAGTGCCAATATACTGAATCTAACAAACAGATCATGTATGTTCCTTTCGGTCCCAGCCTATGCCATGACCCAATACACTAAATGCAGGAGGGAAAATTATCCGGTATTCATTTTCTCATGGCAAAAGAAGTTTTCTTTTTCACCAAGTATCTTACATTAAAACTGTATAAAAACCCAGAATGCCTGATACGAAGTTGCTGAGAGCTTATTTATCAGTCATTACTAAGACTTACAGAGTAGGGAGTATGTAAATTACCACTATCAGCCTGCATAGGATTTCCTCTGAGGATTTGAAAGTAAATAAGAACCTTCTTTGCCTAATTTACTGGCAGTGTAAATAATACCATCATCATGAATAAGATTACTTCCCAAATCAAAACCCAGCTTTAAAATATATAGATATGTCTTTAATGCTAATGGAAGCTCAGTCATTGATTGATGATGTGTGCCTAAACAGTTATTTTTTAAACTGCAAACAACGTTGTCACTGTGGTTCTTTATTATATATTTCTTCATCACTATCTTGGCAGCCTTGCTGGTAGAACCAGCATTCATTCTCCATCTGTAATTGCCTTTGCGAATGTAGCTGCCTTCTTGAAATGGTGCTCTCCTTGCGAACACAAAGCTTATGGTTAGGGAGTTCCTGTATTTAGATCCAGAAGGTTGAAGGACAAATGACGGATTTTCCAAGCCAGAATGATCCACGACTCGGAGAAGAATATGTAAACCTAATATTTCATACACCTGAAGTCTTTATCCTTCTTAGGAGCAGGTTTTCAACCTGCTGTCGGGGCAACATTGGCAAATACTTTTTTTTCACTTTCAATGACATTGAAGGATGCAGTTTAGCCAATTGAGACATTTCACTTTCCCAGCACAACAAACCTACCAGTCCCATTCACTCTCCTTTTGCTTTTTCTGCATTGCTATCTCACATGCTCTTGTTCCCTTTTTGAATATTTTACCTCTTACTCCATTAAAGTGTTATTTATATTTGGCAACTAACTTACCAGTGGTTATTGCAGTGCTTAAACATTTTCAGTTGTGGACTAATGCTACTGAAAAAAGATCTATTCTTTTCAACAGACTATGACTCTTGGGGCAGTTGTGAAAACGTTCATCACCCACAATGCAGTAGCATTATTGCAAACAAAAGCAATATTACAACTTTCTGTTTGAGAAGTAAAGGTTAACTTTTAAACCCAAGCTGCTAAATCTTCTGCCTGGATTATTTTCCTTTCTCTTATGACATCATCTTGCATACAGCATAACTGAAATAAGATCAAATACACTCAGTGGCCACTTTATGAGATACAGGAGTAGAACTCAGTGTGGTCTTCTGCTGTTGCAGACCATTCACAAAGGTTCAAAGTGATCTTCAACTGTTGTATCACATGTTTATTCAGACCATAACCGAAGAAGGTACAGGAGCAGAATTAGGCCAGTTGGCCCGTTGAGTCTGCTCCACCATTTCATCATAGTTGATCCAATTTTCCTCTCAGCCCCAGTCTCCTGCCCCATACCCCTTCATGCCCTGACCAATCAAGAATCTATCAACCTCTGCCTTAAATACACATTAAGACTTGGCCTGCACAGCTGCCTGTGGTAAAGAATTCCACAGATTTACCACTCTCTGGCTAAAGAAATTCTTCTTCATCGCTGTTCTAAAAGGATGCCCTTCTATTCTGAGGCTGTGTCCTTTGATCTTAGACTCTCCCGTCATAGGAAACATCCTCTCCACATCCACTCTATCAAGGCCTTTCACCATTCAATATGTTTCAATGCGATCACTCCTCATTCTTCTGAATTCTAGTGAATACAGGTCCAGAGCCATAAAACATTCTTCATATGACAAGCCACTCAATACTGGAATCATTTTTGTGAACCTCCTTTGAACCCTGTCCAGTTTCAGCACATGCTTTCTAAGGTAAGGGGCCCAAACACGCTCACAATACTCCAAATGACGCTTCACCTGTGCTTTATAAAGTTTCAACATTGCATCCTTGCTTTCATATTCTAGTCCTCTTGAAATAAATGCTAATAGTGCATTTGTCTTCCTCACCACAGACTCAACCTGCAAATTAAGCTTTAGGGAATCTTGTACAAGGAATCCTAAGTTCTTTTGCACCTCAGTTTTTTGCATTTTCTCTCCATTTAGAAAACAGTCCATCTTTTCATTTCTTCTACCCAAGTGCATGGCCATACACTTCCCAACACTGTATTCCATCTGCCATTTCTTTGCTTTTTCTTCTAATCTATCTAAGAACTTCTGTAGCCTCTCTACTTCCTCAAAACTACCTACCCCTCCACCTATATTTACATAATCAGAAAACTTTGCAACAAAGCCATCAGTGCTTGAGTTACTACTGCCTGCCTGTCAGCTTGAACCAGTCTGGCCATTCTCCTCTGACCTCTCTCATTAACAAGGCATTTCACCAACAGAAGTGCCACCTACTGGAAGTATTTTTTGTTTTTTTGCACCATTCTCTGTTGACTCTAGAGACTGTCATGTGTGAAGATCCCAAGAGATCAACAGTTTCTGAAGTACTCAAACCACCCTGTCTGGCACCAACAATCATTCCATGGTCAACTGAGATAATATTTCTTCTCCATTCTGATGTTTGGTCTGGTGTTTGAACCTTGTGACCATGTCTGCATGCTTTTTATGCATTGAGTTGCTGTCGCATAATTAGCTGATTAGATATTCACATTAATGAACAGGTGTACAGGAGTACCCAATAAAGTGGACCCTTTATGACAGGGATTGCGTTTGATCCAGTTTCTTCAAATTATAGAGATATCCTTTTTGCTTACAACTACTCATCTCAACTCACCATGCTAGTTTTGATATCATTCTTATTTTACGTTTAAACTATACTCAAGAATGTTTTTGTGATCTGTTTTAATTTGCCTCCATGTTTTGATTATCCATTTGGTAACTATGTTGAAACCAAATAATTGGGACTTAATTATTCACAGATTAACTGTATTATATCAGCCAGTTAGAACATATGGTCTAAATACTAGTCCATCCTTACCACATACTGACCTGCAACACCATAAGGACACACTTTGATCCAAACTTCTCTCATTACCTAAATTATTTCTTTGCTTGATTATCTTGCTCATGTCATTGGTAGAAAACTTCTGTCCCGCTGATATACAGTAACCTGTGATTACCACTTGAATTGCCTCATTATCCTCTGTAGTGCCCAGATGCCCAATCAACGGCATAAAATTATCAATCTCAGGATATCAATTTCTTCAGGATTATAGTTTTTAAAAGAAGGACAATCATTACAGCCATCATATTTCTTGCTCAACAATATGCTCGGCTGTCTTCACTCTCAAACTACATGGAGAGGTGATTTGTGAAACCAGAAAAATGTAAAGTACAACATATCACAGACCTCTGAAATTTCAGGTTCCCAAAATATGCACCTAATGTTACCCAATGGAAGCATACCTTTTAGAAGAACATGTCTGTTGAATTTTATTCTATCAATCTGGAAAAGTTGCTATCTGTTTGCAGTTTTTCTGCAAATAATTACTACTCTATTTTTGATGCCTGCTTATTTCCCCAGTTCTCTCTGTTGACCTACTGAACATTACCTCCATTTTTAAACATGTTGCTTTCTGATATTCATCCGATGAGTTTTTGTTTATTTTTCACAAAATTTGGTCCTGTGAGCCTGATCCTGTGATCCACGTGCACTTTAAAGGACCATTTATAAGACAGATAATTTCTTCTGATGTTACAGTCATTTTCAAATATAGTCAAAAATAGACAAGCAGTTCATTTATTTAATTGAAATTCACAGAATATTGTGAAATGGTCACCATGATAATTCTATGACATTACATTTAACAGTAATTCATTGTATCTAAAGAGGCATATGATGTTCCTGAAAGTGCCTGTAAATGCACATCTTCTTCAATCCTTGGTGAGTTATCAGTAATTTTCTCATGTGAAGATATGGTTGAATTGTCTTGAATAATGGCCATGGGTCTTCTAGTCAATACTTCTATCAGAATTATCTCCGTCCCTCTAATTTTGGTCTTCACTGAACTTAATTGCGCTACCTTCAGTGGTACTACATTAGCTGCCAAAGTTTGAAGCTTTGGAATTCCATCCCTCAAGTGTTCTGCCCCTTTATGTCTCATTTTTCCTTTCAAATGTTCATTATTATTTATTTCTTTTACTATGCTTTTGACCTTCTGCCTTGACATCTTTTTTGTGGCATTGTGCAAATGTTTATTTGTTAATGTTGATGCAAAGAGCCTTACAATGTTTACAACATGGAGGTTGCCATATAAATCGAACTTGTTTTTCTTTTAGGTACCTCAGCATGATCAACTATGGGAGTCCAAATCCAACTACATTTTTTTCTGAAAAGTTCATTTTTGCATTTCTGGACAAAAGTACCAAAATCTTTATGGATACTTTTACCCACGTTTGTAGAAGTAGGAAAATACAACTAAAGCCAGAAGCTTTCAATCACTAGAATGATATTCAAACTTCCAAAGACAGAGCATATTGATGCAGCCCTGCCTCCAATAATTTCATTGCCTGGAAGATAAAAATCCATGAGCTCACTGCAAAGATTTGACAGTAATATAAGCTGATGTCTTTGCAAGGAAGTTCTGTCTTCTTTGAAGGAGACTTTAAATGAAGATTCCGAAGCCCCACCATAGATTTAAAACAATTCAAGATTGTGGATGAACCCGAGTGGCAGAGTCACACCAGTGTTTTGCCATATATTTATGTCTCAACTAGCCTTTTGTTTGGTTTTTTTATCATTTCACTATTTATGGACTTTTATGTGTGTGCAAATTGTGTTTTTTTCTGTATTAAATTGATTGCAATTCAAAAATAAAACACATCACTTAGAGACTACAAAGGATTTTAAGATATCATGAGTTGTGAAAGGTGCTGCTGGAACCTAAATTCTTTCTTTTTAATTGAGAGTTGTGTTAAGCTCATTGGACTACCAAGAAAGATAGGTCCAAACCACTTAATTACCACTTTGAAAAATTAAACCACAGATAATTTACCTTTTGCAGTCACTCCCAGCTTGAATGATTTATCATAGGAATCTTTGATATAATTTTGCATTTCTTATAATCCCAACTATTGCTCTATTTTTTTTCCTGTTTTGAGAATTAGGTAGCCAGAAGCAATATTGCTCTTCAAATGGCCTTAGGATATATAGGAGCATAATTTAGATTGACACATTCTTTAGTAAGGTTTCTACCACTGAATAAAAGTAATTATGTAACTTTTTGCATTGACAGCCATTTATAGCCTTGTAATAGATGTGCTTCCAAGAAAATTCTGGCAGAAAGAAAGGCTTCATATGATTTGATATCAGACAGACATTGAACTTTCCTGAAGTCCATACTTGCAATGTTTTACTGGTTCTGAAGTGCCAGAAGAATACTTCAAAGTTCAATTTATGGCTAAGCTGTAAATATTCTTGAGATAATGGGGATAGCATTATGCCCTTAGCTCCATGCTGTCTATGTAGTGTAGTGTTTTTAAGTCAGAAGTTCCAAGATTTTCCTCAAGCCAGGAGGAAGGACCTCTTGTCGAGTCACTATGGCATGCTCATTACAAAAGTGACATTCATAGGTATCTGCTCCTCTTGTCTTTCTAGATTCAAAGGTTCAAAGTTTCAAATGTTCATTTATTATCATAGTATACAACTTTGAAATTCTTCAGCTCTTCAAAACCAAAAAAGGAAAGAAAGGTAGCACGATTCATCAAACCCCAAATCCCAGCTCCTCACAAAGGAAAAAACACAACGGATCAAGCACATTAACCCCCAAATTGCTCTTCTCACACAAAAAAATGAACAAAATGGATCAGGCACATCAAACCCTAAGTCCCTCCTCCCGTACAACAAATGTACAAAAAGGATCAGGCACATCAACCCCCAAGCCCCAGCTCCTGCACAAAAAATACTGAGAGATTGGGAAAAAAAAACACAGAATATAAAAGTTTAAGACTGAAACAAAGAGTCTATAGTCCAAAGTCCAAATCCAAAACGCAGAAAAAGCCTGGACGACACCCTCTGCAATGGCAGGCCTTTCCATCTCGGTACAGAGCAACCAATTAAAAAGACAAGCAGCTGGTGCTCTCTCTCTGCACTCACTTTGATGCCTCAATCTCCGCCTTTGCTTTAATTGGTGAAGAATAGGAGCTTTATTTGATTAAATGGAGCCAAACATCAGTTTGCACCCTGTCCTACAGCCTGCCCCATTTCACACACACTGCCTCTGCCTCTGGGAATCCTCTGAGAGTCTGCAGAGAATTGGAGCACCCAAATGATCTCTAAACTTCTGCGCTTCCCCTCGTTTTAATTAGAGAACAATGGAATATTTAATGGCGAAATAGGCTCAAACATTGGCTCTCACGCCATCCTGCAACATTCTCACCGCGATGTTCGCACACGCTGTCTCTGCCTCCTGGAATCCTCTTGCAGATTGCAGAGTGTTGAAGCACCCAAAAGATCTTCAAATAGCAAAACAAAGGCCAACTGTTCCAGAACCACATTCAAGATGAAAAACAAATGTTAAAGAGGCAAAGGAAGTGCAAAAAATGGTGGAGCTCATGGATTTTGGAGGAAGTGCCAAAGAAGCCCAGGTGTGCTGTTTCTTCCTCTAATGGACATGACAGCGAGAGGAAGTCAGAGGATTGTTTGCCAAACAAACGGATGTTCTTCTTAAAATAACACAGTGTTTCATGACACAAACACAAGGAAATCTGCAGATGCTGGAATTTCAAGCTACACACATAAAAATTGCTGGTGAACGCAGCAGGCCAGGCAGCATCTATAGGAAGAGGTACAGTGGACATTTTGGGCCGAGATCTTTCGTCAGTGCTTCATGAGTTCTATTGGAAAACTGCTAATCCAACTGTTCCATCAATCTTCTGACTTGTATTTGTAGGAGGTGAAAATATCACAAGGAATCGCGAGGTGAACAGTGTATAACTGAGACCACTTAATCTGATTGGATCAGGTACTCTGTGTCTGAGTCAGTGATCCTCAGGGACTAGCTGTTACTAAGGCATCACGGTGGGAGCCACACTGACGTAAACAGTTAGCATGATGCTATTATGGATTGCAGCATTCCAGATTTCAGAGTCCAATTCCAGCATCTTTCTAAAAGGAGTGTCTGTACATCCTCCCATGGAATACCTGGGTTTTCCCTGATTGCCCTGTTTTTTCCCCCACAGTCCACAGATGTACTGGGTAGGTTAGCCGGTCATAGTAAAATTGTACCGTGATTAGGCTAGGGTTAATTGGAATTGTAGGTTTGCTGGGACAGTATGGCTTGAAGAGCCAGAAAGGCCTACTCTGTGCTGCATTGCTAAATAAATGAATAAATAAAATAATACCACTGAATGGATCAAAGATTAGTCTTTCTAGTGCAAGTGGTCAAGATTGGGATAATTGTACAACCCCAGTTGTAATTTGCAACAATCAGTCTAAGAATGGACATTGTCCAGATTTTGCTAATATCAGGCAAGAGCAGACGGTATTTGCATTCGCAAACTGAGTGAAGTTTGTCATTGGTCACTGACACTAAACACATGTAAAAGAATCGGCAGCTGTCTGTACTCACCTCCACACCAGTCAGACTGAATGTGTAGCAGGCAGGACGCCAAATAAACTTGCACCAGTGAGTTAGGCCAACTACATAACAGCATGTTATTTTTTAGTAAGGTTCCTTCAATGCTAACTACCACACTGCTCTAAAAAGGAACAATCTAATTTACATTATACGTTACATTTCTCTTTCTGTACCTGATGTAGCTTTAATCTCCCTCTATGATTGGACACTTTCCATTTTTTTTCTCTCTCTCCAGGTATTTAAATTTCATTGTGTAGGCAAATGAATTAGGATCTGAATCTGAATTAGGATTAATATCACTGACATGTGTCGTGAAACTTGTTGTCCTTGCAGCAGCAGTGCAATGCAACACAAAACAATGGAATTACAGTTAGTATATATAAAGTTAAATTAAATAAGTAGTGCAATAATAAAAATTTAAAGATGCAGTGAGGTAGTGCTCATGGATTCAATGTCCCCTCAGAAATCTGATGGCAGAGGGGCACTGATTCCATCTTTCAGTGTGATCCAAAAATCCTGTTACTCTCACAGCATTTCCATTGATTTATAGGGCACAAAGCTGAGGAGTGGGGAGGATAAAAACGTCTTGCCAACAGAACATTCTCGAAATCGACGTATTGCAACAAATTCTGAGCTAATGGGTGCATATTTTTTGTGACACTTCTTTTCATTTTTACATTATTTTACAGGTACTTTGCTTTCAATCCAAAACACACCTGCATCAGTATTCGAATAATGAAATGGAATTTTAAAAAAAATCACATTCTTGATGTTGTCTTGCCTTAGGGTAATACACATTTAAATGTATGTTTGGTTTTTGCAACTCTTGTAAACAGGTATCTAACAACCAATTTTTACAATGCTTCTTGATGAAAATAGGCAATAATATTGTACACTACAATGAGCTTCGATATGGCTATTGCACACTGCAAATTAGTTTTCATCAGTAGATGAATAAACTTGAATTTTAAAGCAGGAAAGAAAATGGTCATTTACTGATAACTATGAGTGGCCTGGCTTTGGAGACTGTCATATGCTCAATGCTTTGAAACTACAAATTAATGACAGAGGAGAACACTAACTGTCTTTCAAAAAGGACTGACCCCTTTCGCATGGCACATTGCTAATGTCATCTGTCGGCTGCATCTAATTATGCGAATTTCATGCAGTTAAAGTATCTCAAGACGGCTCAGAAATGAAAAGCAATGTTCAATTTAGGAAAATGGGGAATACTTAAAATATCTTCTGAAGATACTTGCTCCTTTCTTCCAAAGCATCGCTTACGTCATCTATTTACTGCCACTAATTATGTTAATTTCATGCCATAAAAGTAACTTCGGGCTGTTCAGAAATAAAAGATTCTTGAGTGGCTCATTTTTTTCCCTCCTCCACAAACGACTCTTTTGAACTGAGGAACTTAAGCGACATTCTGAGCAACAGACCGGGTGTTGTGCTATAAATGCAACAAAGCTCCATGAATATGCCTATTTTTTTCACTTTATTAGGTCACTTATGAAAAAGTATGAAGGGAAGTCTTTTTGTTCCAGCCATTTGCATAAAGCTGGTGCCCCATCGATTAAATGACTTCCTGTCTTTTGTGCAGCACCAGCTGGAAATAGATATTTGAGCCTCTGTCAATCGCTTTGCTTCTAAACCTGCTGAGCTCAAAGCAAGACAGTAAACAGAGTCCACAGTAATACTAAGAAGGGCAACAGTGCAATTTTTTTTTGTACTGGTAACTCTAGGGCCTGCTTTATTTTTCCTCCTGTCTGTTTCAAGTTATGATGTGCGGATGAAGGCTTTTCCCATGCAGTAATGACTGTACGCTGAGATTTCAAGGGCTGTTCATGACAATCCCATTTTCTGTGTAATTTCATGGTTGTCTTCTTGAATGAAGATATTGGCTGCTCTGAAGCACGAGGTCAGACTCTCCTGCTCTCTTTCAGTATTGTTCCGGAGTATGTTTCCTTTCAGCTGATGAAAAGTAATTCATCATTTACACCCCTGAATTTGCCAGCATTTGAACAAACTTTTCAGTCCCGTGATACCTAAGGCTTCTGAAAGAGATAAATAGGTTCAATAAATGGCCTCTCCTGAATGTGGAGAGCAGGTTAGGAACCAAAGGCCCAAAGCTGCCCATTTCTCATGATAGAGTTTGTCACCTTTCTACCTCTGGAAGTCAAATCCTGTCGATTCAGCCATCTTTCAGGTTCTGTGAAGCAGTTTTGGCACCCATTGGGGCATGTGAGTTTAAAATTGATTTTTTTTTATTCCAAGAACAATCTGTCAGGACCCCTTAAGGGACAAGGCTGACAGCCGACAAGCTTCAAGCTCTCACAAAGCAGACCTGGAGAGTGGATATGTAGAAGACACGTAAGGAACTTCCTTTGCAAGGCCAGGGGTCGGAAGCCTAAGATCTATTGTGGGACTATTGCTAAGAAACCAACCCCTGCCAGAAAGCCCCCTTCCTGGGAAAAGAACATCAGTCTCCATTGATTTATTTCTTCAAGCTGAATTAATTGGCGGAAACCCCGAAAACTTTTAAAAGTCATTTTTGTTAGCAAAATATTAATTGAAAATTTTCCACAATTACTTTTCATTATTATTCTGAAATTGGTTTTTAATACACAGAGCAATTCCAATCACCTTAAAGTCTGCATGATTTAGATACCATCATAGGCACGATTAGATTACCATACAGTAATCAGAGAGGAGGATCATTAAGAGAAAGAAAATGAATTAGTTTAGTTTTTGCAAGTACTGAGCAAGCAAAAAAAAAACTGAAATTAATCTCCATTTAAAATCCTTTGCATTAAAGAGCCATAAAAGCATATCAGGGAACAGTTCTCCATATACAGTCCCATAGCAGACCAAGAACTTAGGATCTGCCAGTTAAAAAATGTAGCTAATGCTACAACTGAACCCGATTACCTGGATGCACCAATATTTTATGTCTGACATTCTGTCTCCTGAGACGGATTTATGCAAAACTTTATCTAAGAGTATATTTAAGAGGCTGGGAAAGAATATAAAATTAGTGATTCTGCTGATATAGGATCCTGCTTTAGGAACTCAGGGGCCTGAGTTTCAGTACAATGTACTGTACTGGCAGTTAACCATCAGATGGAAACAGAAGCCTAAGGGATGTCACGACATTATTTTTTGTTACCTGCCAATTCCGTTCTCAAGGAGCTGACAGCATGATAGTGCATCATGGTGTGTAACTATCCCATGATGTAAATCTGTCCAGTTATACTTCTTGACTGATGCCAACCTTAGGAAAACAGTGCCCCAATAATTTATCCAAGACCAGTGAAAATTCTGCAACCAGTAGATGGAAGGAGGTAAATTCAAAAATGGGTGCATGGATTGAATAACCGGTGCATGTTATTTGCAGCTTAGGGAGCCTGCCAACTTTATGCCGTCTGTTCATGATAATGATTTCAGTTAGAATTAGCTGGGGGCCAAGAATGTAACTAGCTGTTGTCAGTTAAAGTTGGCCTGCACAGTTTGATGTGAACTTGCACCTTGTAAAGCAGAGAGGCATTGTGGTTGAAATAATTGTTGGCAGATAAGTAAGTCTGACTCAATAATAGTGAGGAATGCCACAACGTGTGAGAGTGCAAACTCCAAGGATTCTGAACACTGCAGTGGATGTCTTCATGGAAGGAGTGAAAAGTAGGAGCAATGTCACAATAAGAATCAGAAGCAGGTTTATTAACAGTGACATGCGTTGCAAAATTTGTTGTTTTGTGGCAGTGGCACAAAGCAGTACATAGAAAAATACTGTAAGTTGCCATAGTGGGTGGCAGAGTGGAGATACGTCTCTACCAAAGGAGGTGTAAGGTGCTCCTTCCCTCTCCTATCCTGCAGTTCACCCTTGGGCAAAGTTGTAGGTCTTGCTTAGTCCCAGTCAGGGTCTTATGAAGCCATGGGAGCAGGTAGCGGATAATTGTATGAGTAGCTGGTGTACATATCACAAGTCTTGGTTATGTAACTACTGACACCAGACAGACAATCTCTGAAGAGTATTTATAATGGCTGGGGTTACCCAACTTGTAAAGACACTGCCCAGAAGAAGGCAATGGCAAACCGCTTCTATAGAAAAATATGCCAAGAGCTATCATAGTCATAGTTACAATAAGAAATATGTAAATATATAAATAATAATGCAAAAAGAGAGCATAATTGTAATTCAGTGTACATGGGTTCATGAACTGTTCAAAATCTGATTGAGGAGGGAAAGAAGTAGTTCCTCAAACATTGACTGTGCGTCTTCAAGCTTCTGTACTTCCTTGCTTTTGGCAGTAATAAGACAATAATGGCAGTATCAATCAGCTTTTGGTCCATTTGGTCCATAGTCTTCAAAATCTTTTCAATTTATGCACCTGTCCAACTGCCTTTTAAAAGTTGTCATTGTATCTGCCTCAACCTTTTCCTCGAGCAGCTCATTCCACAGATACACCGACTTTTGTGAAGAAGTTGCCTCTCCAGTTCCAATTAAATCTTTCCCCTCTCACCTTAAGCAGATGCCTTCTTGATGCCCAAACCATGGGGAAAAGTCTAAGTGTATTCAAACTATCTATGCTTCCAATGATTTTAAACACCTCACCTCTCAGCACTCTATACGCCAAAGACAAAAGTCCTAGCTTTCCTAACCTCCCCTACAACTCTGTCCCCCTGTCAGCATCCTTGCACATCTTTTTTGCTTTCTTTCCAATTTAGTGACATCTTTCCTATATTGAGGGGGCCAAAATTGAACATAGTGTTCAAAGGATATTGATTAAAGGCTAAGATCACACTGGCAAGGACAAAGACGGTGGTGGTTAGACACGTTTTATGAAATGTACTTTTTTCTGGATTATGATCTCGGCAATCCACAGTCTGTAATTTCCCTTTGGGAGCTGTGCTTTGGAATTGTCTGTATGACCTGCCATTTTTGTGGTATCCAGAAGCTTTTGGCAAACTGGACCCTCAAAACTGCAGGGTACAGCTGCCACAGCCATTTCTGGAGTAGTCTTGCTGCCAAGTCAAAACTGCAGACTGGAGTGAAGCAGCAGGTTCCGGGCCCAAGAGTGGAACATCAACTAATGTTTAGCTGATTTAAGCACCAAGCCAGATCTTAAAAACTGAGGCACTGAGGCTGAGGGCAATGGATGAACCATTGTTCAGCACAAAGGATGAACCATTGTTCAGCACACTACTCTGTAGGGTTTCTCTCACCTCACCGCTGAACTGGCTCTTCAGCTTTGCCTTGCAGCCATCAGCACTCACCTCATCACTGAACTGGCTCTGGGGCTGTGGACTCACTTTTCGGGGATTCAGCGGTTCATATTCTCTGTGTGCTCTGTTTACTTTCTTTTTTTTACACAATTTCACACATTTAATATTGTTTGCGGTGTGGGGTTTATTGTGGATTCTATTGCATTATTTTGCTTTAGTGTCTGCCCGCACAAAAATAATCTCAAGGTTATATGTGGTATATATATTTTGATAACAAATGCACTTTGCTCTTTGAACTGCAGCATCAGCCAGTATCCTGTACAACTACACCATGACTTCCCAACTTTTCTATCAATGTCCTGACTGACAAAGGTTCCTAAATATCCCCAGCTCTATAATTCTCTGAGTGCTCCGGGGATCTCCAATTCTCAACAGTTTTAATAGCTCTTTATGAAATTAGATCTTCGATTTTCTTACTTGCACACCCTATCAGTTTGGTGTGACACCAACATCTTCTCCATCTTCTCCATCTTCGCCCAGGTGCACGACAAGGCTGTGTGCTTAGCCCCCTGCTCTACTCGCTACACTTATGACTATGAGGCTAAGCACAGCTTCAAAGCAGTATCTAGGTTTGCTGATGACACCACTGTTGTAGGCCAAAACAAAGGTAATTTCAAATGAGATAACGGAGATTGAAAATCAGGCTGAGTGTTGCCATAACAACTTCATACTCAATGCCAGTAAATCCAAGGAGCTGATTATTGACTTCAAGAGGAGAAACCAGAGGTATATGAGCCAGTCTTTATTAGGAAATCAGAGGTGGAGTCAGTCAGATATTTTAAATTCCTCGGTGTTATCATTTCAAAGGAATAGCCCTGGGCCCAGCACATAAGTGCAATTATGAAGACAGTACAGCAAGGCTTCTACTTTGATAGGAGTTTGTGAAGATTCGACACGAGATCTAAAACTTTGACAAACTTCTAAACAATAGCTAACTATTTGACCTAGGATTTGCTTGCTCTTTAATCACCTTTTTTCTCTAACTTCCCTTCTTATTGTGTTCTGTGACATGTTTTGTTATTCTTCAACATTGTAGGCCCTGAATAAAAGTAACATGTTATTGTTGTTATTCAGTGCTTTCATTCAATTTAAAATTCAAAGTCAAAGTAAATGTATTATCAAAGTACATAGATGTCACCATATAACAACCCTGTGATTAATTGTTTTCCGGGCATACTCAATAAGTCCATAATAGAATCAATGACAGCACCAACATGGGCATTCAACCAATGTGCAAAAGACAACAAGCTGTATAAATACAAATGGAAAGAAATAATAATAAAAAAAAATAAATAAGCAATAAACATCAAGAACATGAAATGAAGAGTCCTTGAAAGTGAGTCTATAGGTCGCAGGAACAGTTCTATGATGGGGTAAGTGAAGTTTGGTTCAAGAGCCAGATGATTGAGGGGTAATAACTGTCTCTGAATCTGGTGGTGTGAGTTCTGAGGTTACTGATATGTGTAATGAGAAGACAGCATATCCTGGGTGCTGGAGGTCCCTGCTGATGGGCCTTGCTTTCCTATGATAGTGTTTTGTGTAGATGTGCTCAGTGGAGGGAGGGGTTTACCTGTGATGGACTGGGTCATAAACGCTAATATTTTGTAGGATTTTCCATTCACGGGCATTGGTGTTTCCATACTGATGCTGCACGTAGTTGTGGGAAACAACATTTTACAGCATCTTTTTTTTTCTAAATAAAGGAATGGAACAAATTTAATTGGATCTGTCTTATGGAATTACAGATGCATTCCAAAATTAACCAGGTCATCAAATTCAAGACAAATCCGTAGTTCTTTAATGTTATATGTATGATAGACTTGCTTTAAACCAGTGTGGTATTTATAAAATGCATCTGTGCAAATAATGCAGACAGCATTCACTAATGCCTAGGAGAGTATGCATAAAGTAAATGTGGAGTGTTTTTTGAATGTGATAATGAATACTTCTGAGCCCAATATATCTAATATCACTCGAAAACAAATTTTTTTGAAAGTGTTGTTTCCTCAGAAATTTACTTTGTTTATGTTAGACCCCTTGAAGCTGAACACAAATATAATTTCAAACTAATTGTATCATGTAGGAATTTGGAGAAACAAGAAATTAACTTCAGTCCACAATCTTGTGCTAACTCTTTAACCTGCTCCAAGATCAACATCAATATCAATATCACTCTTTCCTCCCTCATTCCTCTCCATTTTTCCTTCAGCCATTTGGTAAATCTCCTCTGCACCCTTTCTAATGCTTTCACATCCTTCCTATAATAAGGCAACCAGAACTGAACACAACACTCCAAATACGGTCTAAACAGTTTTATGGAGCTGCAACATTACCTCACAGATTTTGAACTCAATCCCCTGACTAATGAAGACCAAAACACCTTACGCCTTCTTAACCATCCTATCAACTTGCCCTACTACTTGGCAGGATCAATGGACTTGGACCCCAAGATCCCTCTATTCCTCCAAACTGTTAAGAATCCTGCAACTTACTCTCTATTCTGCCTTCAAGTTTGACTCTTCAAAGTGAATCACTTCATGTTAAACTTCATCTGTCACTTCACAGTCAAGCTCTATATTGTATCAGTGTCCTACTGTAACCTATGACAACCATATACACTATCTGCAACAAAACCAACCATCGTGTCATCTGCAAACTTACTAGCCCACCTTTCCTCATCCTTATCCAACTCATTTATATAAACCTCAAAAAGCAGGGGTTCCCGAACAGATCTCTGTGGAACATCACTTGTCGTGGACCTCTAGGCAGAATATGCTCCACCTACTATCACCTTCAGCCTTCTGTGGGCAAGCCAGTTCTGAATCAATGCAGTCAAGTTTCCCTGGATCCCATGCCTCTGATTTTCTGAATATGCCTACCATGGGAAAACTTGTCAATTGCTTTATAAAATCCATATACATCACATCTACTGCTCGACCTTCATCAGTTTGATAGGTCACATCCTTAAGGAATTCAATCAGGCTCCTGAGGCATGACTTGCTCCTCACAAAGCCCTACTGACTATCCCTAATCAGAACATGCTTCTCCAAATGCTCGTTTAAGTCCTGCCTCTATGAATCCTCTCCAATAGTTTCCTGAGTACTGACGTAAGACTCACTGGTCTATAATTAGGACAAAAAAAGTAGATGGGGCAATTAGTAAGCTTGCAAATGATAGAAAAAAGTTGGTATCATAAAGAAGGTTGTCAAAAGATTCAGCAGGATATAAATCAGATGGAAATATGGGTGCAGATATAACACCCAAGTGTGAGGTATTATATTTTGTGAAACTTAATATATGAGATATGTATACAATAAGTAGTAGGACCCTTAGAGCATTGAGCTATAGAGGAAACTTGAGGTGCAAGTCCATAACTTAGACCTTGAAAATAACAAAAATGGCAGATACGAAGATAAAGAAGTTAGTTATACCTATTGCCTTCATTGGTTGGTATGTTGAGTATAAAATTCAGAAAGTCATATTGCTACTATAGAAATATTTGGTTAAGCCATATTTGGAATAATGTGTGCATTTCTGGAAGCTGTATTATAGGAAGGATGTAAAGGGCATAGAAGAGGTTCTCTAGCATGTTGTTTGGATTAAAGAGTATTAGTTAAAATGAAAGATGGACAAATGGATTGATTTCCATGGAGTGTCAGGGGCTGATGGATGTCTTGATAGATGCATATAAAAATTTGAAAGGCTTAGAAAGGATAGAGTCATTTTCTCCGGGTGGAATTGTCAAGTACGAGAGAGAATAGTTTAAACTGAGAGGGGCAAAGTTTAAAGGAGAATTATGATACAGATATTTTTACATAGCAAGTGGCATGTGCCTGTAGCACACTGCCAGGTGAATTTGTAAAAGCAGATACAATAGCAACGTTCAAGGGCATTTAGACAGGCAAATGAAAAGGCAACGTTTGACAGGATATGGACTAAGTGCAAATAGATGGGATTACTTTAAATTGGTATCATTATTGACACAGACATCATGAGCTGAAAACCCTGCTGTACTTCTCTATGTTCGATGTTCTGAGCATTGTCAATAGATATGTGGCAGAAATAAAAACTTCACGAAGATAGAACAAAAGAAATTGATGCAAGGACGAGATCTTATTGTTTCACTAATTGTTAATGTAGATACTTCAAAACACTTGCTGTAGCATTGTTCCGTGCAAACAAAATAACCAGGTAAGCATAAATTATCTTTGATCAGCCATTCTGACAGTTTTTCAGATGGTAAAGCTAGTAAAAGATATAGTAGAAAAATACATGTTCATTTGCAAAATACATCTTTCATGTTATTATTCTTGTGTTCCTCTTCCTCGGTTTTCAGTTGACATTATAACAGAACATTTGTCAACAGTTGTTTTTGAACATAATAGCGTAGGAGTACAGTCAATGTAACTCATTTCATTTCCAAAGCTATTTGTTTCTCTTTTGACTTCAATAAGGTGTTCCATAATAACACTGACATGTTATGTATTCTAGAAGCATTTCTATTTCCAGTAGTTTTTGCCGAACTTTATTGCAGCACACCAATGACAACAAGAAGTCAAAGGAAGAGAATTGTATTATCAACTTGACTCAATAGTTGTAACCCAGGAGTTGAATGTTTATCCAGAATTGCAAATGTAATAAACTATGCATTCTCTTGTTCTCTGATGAAGAGGTTGTTTAGCCCTCATAAAGTGTTTATTTAAAACTGGAATTTTTATTCATTCCCTGGTGTATTTTGTCTTTACTCCATGCATGGTTTGATTATAAACTCCATTTTTGGAGACACATCGGAATGTACATATAACAAAAGAAAATCTGCGGAAACTGGAAGTCCAAAGGAAAGCACACAAAATGCTAGAGGAACTCAGAAGGTCAGGCAGCATTTATGGAAATGAATAAATAGTTGACAATTTGTGCCAAGATCCTTCTTCAGGACTAAGAAGGAAGGGGGAAGATGCATATTACCCCATGTACTATTTGTCCCTGAAACATCATACGTAAGGTGATCCTGTCACTTAAAAATTCTTGCTTGAAGTCAGAAATTCTCACGACAAAAAGGAATCAATTTTATTCTAACTCTAATTCTTTGAGTATAATAAATACATTGGACAACAACGATTTTGATTCCTGAATACTTTTGGGTATATCGTATGGATTTTGGACTGCTGGTCATGAAAATCACCATGGACTTTAGCTATCACTGTCATGGTCCGGTCCGTGAAGTCCGTATTCCAGTTCCCGGTCCAGTCCATCGACCCTTGCTCCAGGTTTTCCTGTCTACCCTGTTTCTGTTCTTGTTGAGCTCTAATTGAGCCAGCTGATGCTCGTTGGGGCTGGCTGCATAAATACCTTCAGAGACCAGGGTGTGGCATCTGTGGAAACAGAAGAAAGGAAATTGTGTGGGCTAGGTTAATGCATTGTGCATTAAACAAAACATTGAAAATGATAGGGAAACACCAGACAGGATTGTGTGAGGAATGTCAGGAAGAGGAGTCAGTAGAACATGTAGTTTTGTGTTGCAGGAAGTATGGGATACAGAGAGAGATGATGAGAAATAAATTAAGGGAGTTGGGGATGCAGGAATTCACATTAAAAGGGTTGCTGGGCATGGGTGAGAGAGCACAAGTCTGGGTATTTTTAGCGTTTTTAAGGGGTACAAGGGTTTTTTATAGAATATGATGAATAAACAGGAATAGGATACTAGGATGGTCAAAGATAGGAGGGTGAAGTGTGCGATTGGGTGAAGGGATTTAGAATGTATGTCTAGTGCATATTCTGGAGCAGAGGGTGGCAGTAATGCACCATTAAGCTAGATGCCAACCACTGTAAAACAAGATACAGAGAGAGAGAGGTGTGGCAGCTGGATTGTTCTTGTCCTTACTCTTTGTATCCCTTCCTCTGCCTCCTGTTTCCTCACCTGAAGACCTGCCTTGTCTTGCCGGTAACTCTCGCCTTGCCTAAAGTTCTCGTCTCATCTCGCCTTGCTTTGCCAGGAGTCTTGTCTTGCCGGTAGGTCTCGCCTCACCTGAAGTTCTTGTCTCACCTTGCATTGCCTGAAGCGAAGCCTTGCCTTGTCTTGCTGGTAACTCTCACCTTGTCTCGCCTGCAGTCTTGTCCTGGAGCCACCCTGTACTCCCTTCCTGTCCCTTGCCTCCGTCGAGTAAGCCAGGCCGTCTTGCCGTTACCTGCGGTTGGTTCTGTCCCTTCCTGTCCCTTGCCTCCATCGGGTAGTGATCCGCACCCTGTCCAGGAGTACTGCGCCCTGCCCAGGAGGAGCTTCCTGCCTCCTGCCAAGCCAAGTCTCTAGCCTCTATCCTCTATCCTCAAGCCTGAAGACTCCAGCCTCCTGCTTTCTGCCAAGCCTCGCCTCTAGCTTCTAGCCTGAAGACTCCAGCCTCGTCCTGCTTGCCTGCCAAGCCTCATCCTTGCCTAGTTCTGGGGTCCGAGCCAGAGGCAAGACCCAGGTACTGGCTCCTTGTCCAGTCTCTGGCTTGGGGTCCAAACCTGGGCTCCTAGGTCTCTTGTCCAGTCCTGTTCCAGGTTCCCGGTTTTCGTGTCTATGTCCTTGCCCTCAGCCTGTGTCCTTGCCCTCAGCCTGTATCCTAGTCCTGTCCCTAGTACTTCAGTGTCTGTGTCTTGCACTTGGGTCCGTTCCTAGCCACCTCCTCTGCCTTATGACAATCACGGATCATTGAACACATCCACATGGAGCACTGTTGCAGGAAAGCAGCATACATCGTCAAGACCCCCCACCACCCAGGCCATACTCTAGTAAGGAAAAGGTACAGGTGCCTTAGGACCCACACCACCAGGTTCAGGAGCAGTTATTAGCCCTCATCCATCAAGCTCTTGAACCAGAGGGGATAACTAAATTTCCCCCATCATTGAACTGTTCCTGCAACCTTTGGACTCACTTTCAAGGATTCTTAATCTCATGTTCTCAATATTTATTGCTTATTTATTATTATTATTATCTTGTGTATTTGCACAGTTTGTTGTCTTCTGCTGTTGGGTGTGGTCTGTCATTGATTCTATTAAGTTTATTGGATTTACTGTGTATACCTACAAGAAAACAAATCTCAGGATTATATGTAGTGACATTTATGTACTTTATAATACATTTACTTTCAACTTTGAGATTTACCAAAATGCTACCTGGATTAGACAATGTTTTACGAAGATAGGTTAAGTAAGCTTGGGCTTTTCTCTTTGGATTAAAGGAGGGTGAGAGGTGACTTGATGGAGGTGTACAAGATCAGGGGTCCACAACCTTTTTTGCACTGTGGACCGACCGGAATATAGTTACTTATAAGCGGCTAATACACTCAATTTTGTTTCTAAAGGGGTTTATCTAATGAATTTAATATTAAACACAGCGCATATTTTCCTCGCATGAGTATAGTGATAAGTCAATTATAACAGTGGTCCCAAACCTTCGGGCCGCGGACCGATACATTGCCGTGAAGAATACAACAGTAGCCAGAACGCACCCAGCACATCTTTAAGAAAAAAGCCGAAATAAACAAGCTAATTGATTAGGCGCTGCCCGGCACATAAGTACCAGCCCTGATCAGAGATGACGCAATTGGCAATCGCCTCTGATCTGGGCTGACATTTACATGCCTGGCGACACCTAATCAGCTTGTTTAATTCATTTTTTTTTCCTTAAAGATGTGCTGGGTGTGTTCCGGCCACCGCTGTACCACCACATTCTTCGCAGCCCGGAGGTTGGGGACAACTGAATTATAAGTCACTTGTGAGTCAATAGCATCATAACATTTTAAGTAACGTTTGAATATTAAACACACAGTGCATATTTTCCTCGTATGAACATATAAAATCATTGCAACACACCAATATTGCTGAATCAGTGGGAGCCCTGGGCTTGTTTTCCTGCGACAACACGGTCCTATCAAGGGGTGATGGGAGACATCGATACTCGAAGGGGGTTCCTTATGTCCAGTCTATTCCACAATTTAGTTTGCGTTGCATTCATCGCAGAAAACTCTGCTTCACAGCGATACAATGTTGGAAATGGAAGCAAATGTTTTTCAGTGCTTTCGTGGCTATCTCAGGATATTCAGCCTTGACTTTGATCCAGAATGCCAGCAGAGATGTTATGTCAAACATACTTTTCAGCCCGCCGTCATTTGCAAGCTCAGGGAGTTGATCTTTTTCCTGCGCTGACATGGAAGATTCACCGGAAACATTCACAAATGGGTTGCTGACCCATTCCTTTGCAAGTCTTGGGTTATTTGCATCTTGGGTCACTGATGACCTCGCATGTGTTCAAGTTCAACAGTGGGCGTGACAGGGAATGAGGAAAGGTGCAGTTGACTCATATCGTTTCATATCACCAAAACATATCGTTTCCTCGCAGCTCATGGCCCGGTTGCACATGCTTTGCAGCCTGATGTTTGGGGACCACTGTACAAGATGATAAGAGGCATATATCAAGAGGGCAGCCAGGGGGTTTTTACCACAGCAGTAATAGCTAATATGTGGGGGCATAAAATTAAGGAGATTGGAAGAAAATGTAATGGAGCTATCAGATGCAAGTTTTATTTTGTATAGAGAGTGATGGGTAAGTGGAATTCCCTGCCAGAGGTGGTGGTAGAGGCAGGTACAATAGGGATATTTAAGAGGCTCCTTGATGAGTGCATGGATGATAGAAAATGGAGGGCTATGTTGGAGGGAAGAGCTAGATTGATATTACAGCGGGTGAAAAGGTTGGCACATCATCAAGGGCTGAACGGCCTTTACTGTGCTGTAATGTTTTATGTTCTGTATTCTATGTTTTAAGAGTTTCTCCAACAGTGATATAAGGCTGATTGATTTTTAATTTCCTGGTTTGTGTCTATTTCACTCCTTAAACAAAGGAACAACACTGGCTATTCTCCAGACCTCTGCAACCTCACCAATGGCTGAAGTGTAGATGGAGATCTCTTTCAAAACCCCAGTAATCACCCATTTTGCTTCTCTTAATAACTTGGAATAGATACCAATTTGGACTGGGGATTTATCCACATTAAGGTTCATCAATGGCCTCAACGCCTCCTCCTTCTTGATATCAACATGTCCGAGAATATTATTAGTATATACCTCTCTGATCTTTCCGTCCTCCATGGTGAGTACTGATGTGGAATACTATTTTTGTATCTCATCCACTTCCTCTAGCTCCTGGCATATACTCCCTCCTTTGTCCTGAAGTGATTCTAGTCTCTCCTAAATTACTTTTCTTTTTAATCCATGTTTAAACTGCCTTGTGATTCTCTTTAATCCTCTTTGCTAAGGATATGTCATGGCTACTTTTAGCCTTCCAGACTTCCTGTTAAAGTTCCCTACTGCTTCTGTTATATTCCTCAAAAGCTTTGATTTCAACTTCCCTAACTTTACATATGTTTCCTTTTCTCTTTTATCTAAATCTGCAACATCTCTCATCACCCAAAGTTCTCGAGCCTTGCCATCTTTTTTCTTTCTTCCTCACAGGAACATGTTGGTCTTGAATTCTGACCCAGTTCATGCCTTTAAACAGCACCCCCATGGCAGATGTGGACTTTGTCAATAACAGCTGTTTCCAATCTATTCTTCCCAGCTCCTGCCTAATACTGTTGTAATTAGCCTTTCCCCTATTTAGCACTTTCCCTGAGGTGTAATCATATCCTTATCCATAACTATCTAAAAATAAATCGTATATTCATTAAAGGCAGCAAAATTGGTGGAGATATGCACTTCCTTCCCCCGCTGCACTCTGATGTCATCAGAAGACAAAGGAGATTGCTCATATCATGGAGAGAGTTCTGCTCTGTAACAAATCAAAATCAAAGTCTTTTTGCTGCTGCTTAATTCTAGATTTTTTTACATTCTCATCCCACTTGTCTTAATCAAATTTTGTGATTAAGAAAGACATCCATATGATCAGCAAGCGGTTTGTGAGTTCCAAGCAGATTGCATCCGGAATAGACCAGAAATCTAACAGCTCAATGGTGTGGTCCAGCTACTGTACATGGCTTTCGGAATAAGACAAAGGATGTAGTGGAAAGTTAGACAAAGCTGGATCAGACTCCTGTGGTCTTAGGAAGGCATTAATTAAAAGTAACAACTGTTGACAAAAGCAGGACTTTCAACATTTTAATTAGATCAGAACTCCATTTGTATCTTCCCTAACCTACTTCCCCTTCTGGAGTCTTATTAAAATACTCTTAGGGTCCTCCTAACATGATTCAAACCCCAGTTTGGGATCATTTGGATGAGAAGTCATGCAACAATCCCATTGCTTAGGAAAAAGAAACTGAATTCTGTACTCAAGTACATGGCTCAAATGCTGTACCTGTTCTGGTACCATGCAACCATTTGTGCTCCACATTACAACAGCTTTTTGAAGCTTAAGAACCTCCATGTAGCACACCTGAAGGTGTGCCTCAGTTTGCAGCACTCTCACCTTTGGTCCAAAGCTTGTGATTTGACATCCTACCTCAGATTTGTGCACACATACGTAATTCTGCTGGTACATAATGTTGGAGTTAACATGTGGATGAAATGGCAACACTCCATCTGCTCAGCCAGAGGTAAATGTTTCTCTAAGATTGCCTTGAAAAAAATTGAGTGATATCTGCAAAACCTTGAATTAAATTTATCTGTGGTTACTAAAGCGGATTATTTTATCACTGCTTCTTCTTTGTTTGTTGGATTCTGTTATGTGTAATGCGTTAAGGGGTAGAGATATGTCTCTATCAAAGAAAGTGTAAAATGCTCCTTCCCTTCGCTAGCCTGCAGGTCACCCTTGGGCAAGGTGTACCACCTTGGTACACCTGCTTAGCCTTCCCAATCAGGGTCACATGAAGACATGGGACCAGGTGATGTATAGTCATATGAGTAGCTGGTTCATATCACAAGTCCTGGTTGTGTGACCACTGACGTCAGGCAGACAATCTCTGAAGAGTATTGATAATGGCTGGGGTCACCCATCTTGCAAAGACATTGCCCAGAAGATGGCAAGGCAAACTAGTTCTGTCAAAAACTTTGCCAAGAGCTATTATGGGTATAAGGCCATGATCACTTACATCATACATGGGACATGATGATGATGATATGTGCAAATTGTCTGCTGCATTTTACACATTATAACAGTGACCATACTTCAAAACTCTCTGAACAGGGCACATTTTTGGGACATCTTGAAAGGAAGATAAAAGGCAAAGTAGAAATGCAAGATTGTCCTTCATTATGTGATATCAAGGTCCCTCTGGAATTCCTTGGTGTCATTGTTAGAGGGGCACAAATGATGGGACATGAATTGTCCCTTATATTTCATCATTTGCATCAAACTTGAATCCATCCACCGAGATTTGATTTGGAGTATCTGTCAACTGCATTAGAAATGATTGGATGTGAAGTGGAAGCATTAAACAGACTCCTGACAGAATGCTATCAGTGAATGTTGGAATTACACCAAAGAACTCACAGTAACTCCAGCAGAAAACCTATCAAATAAATCAGGAGAATCAGAAAGTTTTGATAAATGCAGATGTTATTTATTCATTTAATGAGCTAGCATAGTTGAAACATAAAATTGTGACTTATTGGTTAGATCTAGTGCAAGTATTTCTGTTCAAAAGCCACCAACTTCAACCCTTAAAACATCTGTCTTTTCTTTTTTGCAAATGTCATGTTCTTACGCCATCCAATTAAGAATGTGCTGAAAAGATGTCAGTTGAGATATCCTTTGCATTTCCAAAGATCATGATGTTTTTTTAACCTTCTTTATTTTCCATTCATTTTCAGTCCAGAATTCTGAACCAATGTAGGCCTCACAGATCTGATGTATCTGCCAATGTTGGCTGAGGTGTTATTCCTCACAGGGCAGGAAATTTAATCAATTATTCCATGCAGACTATAAGCAAACCCATTCCTGGTCTGACCAGCACAATTGTGAACTTCAATGAGAAAAGTCACTGCTTAACAGTTAGAAAAGGAACTCTATTTATGTTATGATACTCCTACACAGCATTTTTAAAAACTAATTTTTTTTATACTAACTCCAGTATTTTAAACATCATTTTTGCTAATTGTACATAGACTAGCAGTTGACTGGATAGAAGCCGGGTTGCACATGATGTATTGAACCTTTTAATAAAGATTTGTATGTATTGAGATACAACTGGGAGTAGGTCCTTTTGGCCCCGCAAGCTGTGTGCCCAGCATCCCCCAATTTAACCAAAGATACTTCTCAATTCACAAATTTTCATCAACAAAACCATTATTTCTTTGGAAGTGTGTAACTGTATTTACAAGTCTTTTTGTTTAGCAAACCTAAGCAGCCCACCCCTCTCCCTCATTGGATTATACACTACCAGAATGTCCATGATGTATTTTGTCTAGCCTTTCCCTCTTCACTAAATCTTGCTTAGCAAAACATTTGCGTGGAGCACATAATTTAGCAAGGAATGGCTCCATTATTACATTCAATATTAATATAACATGATCACAGGTTGAGGCATACGTATATTACCAGATGCCTGATCTCTTGATGAGCAATGGTGATTCTTCACAATTTAACAGAGACGGGATTTGGACAAGTATATCAGTAATTCGGGCTCATTCATAACTGATAATTCTGCCTCAGTCTTTTTCCCCACCGACCTCTTACCAGGAGATGCTGATGAATCAGAACATCCATCTTGATATATTTAACTACTGAGTCAATGATAACAATTGGACATGGTTGGACACATCTCTCTCAGTCAAAGTGTTCCATCAATCCCAGTATACTAATGTGAATGATTTTTACACTTACAAGTGACAAACAGAGTTTGTGGTGTATTAAGTGTTAGTAAAATATTGGATGAAAGTTTAAACAGCTCCAAGTGACATTAACTCTTTGTGAGTTAAGGTGTCAAGGTGCCTGTACAAGTTAAATACTGTAGGTTTGTTAAATGTTCACGTTAGCAGCTGGATTCTTTCTGGCCTCAGGCACCAGTGGCATCAGGATATCTGTTGACGAACATATGAGTTGTTAGAATAAAAGGAGCCATGCTGAGTTAGTGGAATGAGAACAAAAGATCAAATAGCCTCTCTGTCTCTGTGTGCCTTGCTATGCTTGTGGATTGAACCTCTATTTATTGAGGCACCCTTCACTCAGTTCTTGGGACTTCACCTAGACCAAAGGAAACATAAGTGGTGCCTAGGAGACCCAGGGTGGTTTTACAAGTCAGAAGTCAATGTGGTTTATCTGAACTTTCTGTTCTATGATAATAAGATAGGCTTAAGTTACTTTGTTGTGCTTCTGCACTCATTCCCACATTTCCTGGACATTCACGGTATTTGGGCCTTTTGGGTCTGATCAGTGCAGCCGATTACAGGCACTAACCACATTCTGATTAAAATGGGTACAATAAATAATCAAATATTTTGCATTCTAATGTTTTGTTGCTGATGTTGTATCAGAAACACAAAAAGAAACTTATTATTCCACCAGATTATCGTTTCACTATCTTCTCTATCTTAAAGGCATTGACCCCCAATTACCCAGGTACATGCCCTCCTCCAATGCCACAGTGAAGAATTCTTTTCACACCTGAAACAAAACAAGAATTGTCAGAGATTATTTGTTGACAATGAATATCACATTAAAAGTTGAATCTACTCATGCTGAGGATTTGTCCATATTCATTGTAGTGGTCATAGGATGAAAGTGAAAGGTGGCAACTCTGATTAGTTTCTGTTTACAAAAACACTGATATTGACACTATTAACACAATGACAAATGACAAAATTATCCCTCTTATATCCAATGCTAGTAGATTCAATCTGGTGTTGTTTTTCAACACCTTCTTTTCCAAGTATAATCCCTAATATACAAAACAAACTTCCATGATAGTAAAGAGTTGAATTGAGTCATGGAGTAAAGCTCTGATTGGTTTGAGCTATATTTACAAATATAATTAAATCCTTATACAAAATATATATTGTTAAGCAGAGGGTGTATGGAATTTACTAAGGAGACAGTAGGTTTCCTGTTCATGATCTCACAAGACCAATATTACATGATGTCACTACAGGGAAAATCCTAAATAATTATCTTTTTCTCCCCCCCATTGTGCCTGCCCTACAGTTCTATAACACAAAACACACTAAAATAAAGTAATACAAACCAGTTGGAGCACAGATACCCCCAATTAATAATAATGGGTTTATTTTGCAATTCATATCAGTTTAATTCTGTTTCAAAATACAAGTGGCATTTCTGCCGCATACTAAATTATTTTAGAACAGTATTCTTCTAAACACTGTGTGTGTGTGTGTCTGTGTCTAAACCACACACTGTTAATAGCTCTTCTCTCAAATTGTGGATTGTTCACCTCAAATGTAAATCCTCATAGTTGCAATCTGGAAGCACTCCATTGGGTACAAATAGTTCGTGATAATATTTGACCGTTAGCCAATCACTTTAATCCTTTCTTCGGATATCTGTTCCCATATCTTTTGCAGTCTTTTTTTATTTTATGCACTCAACCAACCTGATTATTAATTCTATTGTTAAAAGCTGCTTGGCAAAAAAAAGTTAATTACTAATAAAATATAAGAAAAATCTCCTTTAATTTCTTCACCCTACCTGTCCCTTGCTGAATGGTTTAAAGAGCTTATTTTGCAAAGCAATTCTTCTTTTATTTGGAAAAAAAGTAGATTTCATATCAGCTTTCTGATATAAATGATAATTTTCCTTTCTCTTTTGTACCTGTTCCCTTCATTCCTTTCCCCCACTCTCAAGATCAATTCTCTCCAAATCACTGTTCAATTGCTATTTAGCTGAGCAGAGAAGTGTAGAACCAGATTGTTAAACATATGTGACCCAGCTGTTCAAATTCTCATTTTGGCAGAAACTCTTTGCATCCAATGCAATTTGGAAAAAGCCAATGTCACTATCATAAGTTGGATCAGTCTTCGTCATCTGTTTCACTTTAGAGAACTCCCTACTCAAAGAAGACATTCAGCAACCTAGCTTTGAAAAATCACATAGAAGACTTGAATTTCATATGGATCAGTATTGAGAAGCAACCAATGATGGTCATAGACAAATCTGTCATTGCATCATAGCAAGACAGGTGTAGCCAGATTCCAAAATAATTTAAAGGATAAAATGAGATTCTTGTTATTAGTTCAGCATGAGCGTTTATGATTCTGCCAGACCTTACCAAATTTGTCTTTTATTTGGTGCTTTCAGCTAGAATTGGATGTTCATTCAAACATACATGAGTTTCAAATTAAATTTGGAGAGTTTACACTTTGTGACTTCTTAAAAATTAGAGAATACTATTCCAAGTATTGGGATAGTTTTCCACAAAAACAGCTGATTCAAAAGTAGAAATATTTGGAGTTTACTCAAAAGCATAATTAGCATCATTTACATATTCATCCTATTAACCAATTTACTGTTTCATAGCCAAATACCAAGAACCCAAAAAGTATTAATGGTATAAAGTCTTTTTTTGAACCCAATTTGATAGGAATTCAAGAATCTTCTCAAAATGTCAGCATTTGTTTTCCCCTGCCTTGCAGAGCCTAAACAAGACAGATAAAACAAGTTTTATCACCAGCTTGATGATTGGTTAGTATTGATTAGTTCCAATTGAAAACCAATAGTTGATTTTTAATTTCTAGTGAAGTCATCTACTTATGCCATTTTCTCACCCAGCTGAAAACTGTACTGGTGCATGTAGACTTGAATTCAATGAAACTAAAATGGCAGTTTATGGCATAACCTAGTTTGCAAGTTTTAAGAAGCTGATGTGAAAGTACGTGGGATGGGTAGAATCACAAGCATTATGTATGGCCGTGTATCTGGTCCAAGTTGTTGGAGAAATAATGGATTGCCCAAAAGAATCAAAGAACTGAGATGGTGCAAGAGGAGGCCATTAGGTCCCATACTCATTCAGTCCCATGCCTTACTCTTTCCCCATAGTCCACATACTATTATAACACAAGTGAGAATCTAGCTTGCTTTCAAAAGCCCTAATTGACTTCTTTCTACTGCTGCTATGGGCATGGGTCCCTGTCCATAAAGATTTTTTTTAATATACAAAATACTTTCCCTCACTTGTGTTTCGCCTATCAGCTTGAATCCATGTCTCCTGATTCTTGAACCATCTGCTAATGGGAACAGATTCTCTCTCTTTACCCTGTCTACAACCCTCATTGCCTCGTATACCTCTATTAAATTTCCTCTCAGTGTTCTTTGCTCCATGAATTACACGCAAACCACAAACCATAAAACTAATTTAGAAAAGAGTAAAGAAATAACTTTTGGAAAAAAACATGGCTTTTGTTCAGTGTCAATTGAATTGGTGAATACTGTTTCATGCATGACAGACTATAGCAATTAAAATTCCAATCATTTACCTTTCTGTGTCTCATGTCAAATATTCCTGACTTCAAACCGGGCCCAGAGCATTTTTATTATTGATTTCATGATTCCTGTTGCTGATATAAATACATTTTTAAAGTTTGTCAAGCATATCGAAATGTTACATGGCAAATGATAAAATGCTGAACCTGGACAATTTAAACTGCCACTTTGGCAGTCTTGTGGGCAAATAAGGTATACATTAATAATGTTCTAATATGCAAATAATGATGGCTGTCAAAGACAATATACTGATATTGAATTTTGTTCAAGGCGATAGTGCCAAAAATTGCCCTAAAGATTACACACAGGAGCAATCAATACTAGAATGCTGAATTCCAAATGTTGAAGGTTTATGACACTTGGTAGATAGATCTTACAGACGGGAAAAAAGTAAATATTTTAGTCGTATTTTATAACAGAATTTTTTTCATGTAAAGTGCAATGTTATTTTTTTCCACTCTAATTTTCTCCATTTCTACTTATTAATTCTGAGAGTAGAAACCTCCAAGCGATTGGAAATTTGAAACAAAAAGAGAAAATGTTGAATATATTTAGCCATTAAGCTACAATATCCACAGATTCTGCCTGATCTGCTGATTAGTCTGCATTTACTTATTTTGGGGATTTTGTTCTGTCATCAAACAACAATTTTAAGTCATTAATCTCTGGGAAGACCTTGACATTATTTAATTGCTCAAAAAGAGTGAAAACATTAAGCCATCCAAAAAAGTACATAACAAAAGTGAAATAAAAATCTGCAGATGCTATAAATCTGAAATAAAATCTACAGATGCTAGAAGTCCAAAATAAATAAAAATTGCAGATGCTAGAAATCAGAAATTTAAAAAAACTGCAGATGCTAGAAATCTGAAATAAAACTCCAGATGCTAGAGATGCCAGAAGGCAAGGCATTATCTGTGGAAAGTAAAACAGTATTAGCAGTTCAGATCAGTGACTTTTCACCAGAAGTTATAATGAAATTGAAATCTGGGAGACATAAGATGAAATGCTGATTCCATTACATATATTTTCACTGTTGCAGTATTCAAATTTATTCCAGCTAGTTTTGGAAGTGTTAGATAAGTAGGTTATGTCCAAAGGAAAAAAAATGGCTGGAGTGTTTATTAGGTGCATCACAAATCAAACTTAAAAAAATTAGCAAAAATAGTGAAAAGAAAACTGCCAATATTTACGAAAGAATATCTACCACAAAACACAATAATAACTCCATACTTTGTTGAGTGTGAATTCCTGGTAGCCCTGATCTCTCTTTCCCAATGAGAATGAACTGCCCCATTTTTTTAAAGGCACCAGGACATGCAATCCTTAATTACCCACCAAGTTAACTTAAGACTACACATGAATTAGAATATGATGCACCCACAATATAGTTATAATCATATTAAAAAATAAACAGAAGTATCTTCCTTAAACACAGTAGACAAACAGCATATACACATTTACACACATCCCCTTTACTAAAGAAATATAATATTATGCCATGTGTGGCAGGAAAAGCAACACAGAGCTAACCTGAGGGCATCAACTCTATCTAGGATCCATTATGAGGATATACCGAAGAAGACATTGAAATGTGTACACTCAGTGCAATGATGGCAGAATAGCAAAGCTGTGTGTGTGTGTGTGTGTGTGTGTGTAAATGAGTATGTGTAAGGAGTGTGTTCTCCAAGTGCTCTCCATCACATTGAGATTATCCCTGTTCCGACCTCCTTCACGTAACACAAATTGCCAACAGGATCCTGCAGATTCTTGTCAGAAGCTGTATCAAATTTCTCTTTTTTTCCCCATGACTCCTGATGTTAAGTTCAGCACCCAAATATCAGTCCATTTTATTCTTCCAATGCAGTGGAATCTGAACCTTTAACCCTCAAGTCTCTTGGCTTGTGAGATCTTCACCCATAATTTTTTCATGGAACTGATGAAATTTCTAATTCGAAAGACCTCTTGGTACTCTAATTATTCTTATTATCTCATGGTTTTTGAACAATGCTGGCTATCTGTTAATGAGTGTGGGAAATATACTGTACGTCACGTTAGTTTTTTGCTGAACAACGAAGTATCACTGAGTATGTGAAGCAGAAATATAGACAATTCTTGTAATAAATTTCGGAGTCCATTGTTTTCACAGCATTGACTGAGGCATTTGGAATCATGGAGCAGAATGTTGGAGATACTCTAAATAAATTATTCAAATGAAAGGCTATTGAACAGTAAAATTGCATTTAACTATGTGGACTCTCACAAGAGCAGTATAATAGTGAAATGTCTAATCTTCAATTACATTGATGTAAACATCAATATTTAGTGACATTGTGTAAGTAGCCTGAATCAATCAGTGAGGCACCTTACAAAGCACCAGCCTTTGTGATGTCAAAGAGTGCTAATCTTTTTGCTTTCTTTCCCCTCTCTCTGTTGATTCAATTCAGTGATGATAATGGCCCTCCAGATAGGGTCAGTACTACTGGGCAATCAGGAAAATGGTCAGATTGCATTTTACCAGTCAAAATTGAAATTCAGGGGAGTAATAACTTTACGGTATAGCTTCAAGCCATTATTGAAGGTACATTCTCTAAATTTGTTATTTTTTTTATTTCAGGAGTACTGATTGAAGAAAATAGGAAAGAAATAATGCACATTTATAGATCTGCTTTCATCACCCATTAAAGGGTCACAATTTCTCCCTGTAATAAAGTACACACAAATTGAGCTGTAATGTTTAGCATATTCAATCTAACACAGAGATTGTGTGGTCCCTGTACTTTTACACTCTGCCCTTTCAGTCCTTTTGGCACATTGCCACAAATTCCAGATGCAACCTTAAAAAATTCCTGCTGAAATATGTTACAATCTCCTTGAACCGCAAGACACATATATTTTTTTCTCTCCCAGGATATTCTTTCTGTTCTGATGATTGAAACTATGTACTGCCTCAGCCTCCGATGTCTTTTTGAATTCAGAAGCATTAGTCATTTTGTTTTGTAGTGATTGGGGATATCTTGCTGCCTGTACTTGGTATTGAGCCTCAGTTTAAGGCCTTACTACCTGCCTCAAGGATGCACGTGGCCATTGAGATCAGCACCATCCATTTCGTGTGAATGTCAGTGGGCAAACAAAATGGGTATCTGGTCAAGTCCAAATGGATTTGGACTTTTGAATCCTACAGCATTAAATGAACTTATGTGACCATACCAGCTCCCTGAAAATGTTTCCATTGGGTCGGCCCTTACCTTCATCACAGCCCTATAAAATTTTCTCTTCTGAATAAAGGCCAAATCTCTTGTGTAAGTTACTGCTGGAACTGCTTTTACCACCCAGCATTCCAGATTATAATGATATGCTGTATTAAAAAGAAGCCCCCTTAATCTTCTCAATGCCTCCACTTCCCCATTAATTATTTCAAGTTTGTGTCACTTGCCTATCGACCCACCTGCCAGTGGGAATAGTTCTCCATTTAGGAAAACATTCGTTGAATTTTCCTTGTTCTGCTTGTTAGAAAGCAGTCTAAGTATCTCTGGATATCGGAGAACACTCGTTCTGGGAACAATTTAAGAAAAACCGTGTCACATACTGCTCCAGTAATTACACATCCTCGCAGCCCAATTCCTGCATTTATTGAAACCTATCAGATATTGAAAGGCCTAGATAGAATTGAAATGCAGAGGATGGCAGAGTCTAGCATCGGAATGCACAGCCTCAGATTAGAGGGATGGCTATTTGGAACAGAGATGAGGAGGAATTTATTTAGCTGGAGGGTGGAGAATCTGTGGAATTTACCCCCGGAGGTGATCGTAAAGGCTAAGCCATTGGGTACCTTTAAAGCAGAATTTGATATGTATTGGACTAGTAAGGACATTATAGGTTACAGGGAGAAGACAAGAGAATGGGGTTCAGAGGGATAATAAATGTGTCATGATGAAATGGTTAAAAGACTGGATGCGCTGAGCAGTCTAATTCTATTCATACGTCTTATGGTCTTATTATTTTGTTTTTAATATTTTTAGTTTATGCATATTTTATAATAGTTCTTAAATATTTGAAAATATCATGCACTTTTGCTGTGTGGCTTAGCTAGCTCTAGGAGCAGAATCAAAATCAAGTTTATTATCATTGGTACATAATGGGGTTGCATGGTAGCGTAATGGTTGGCACAACAGTTTACAGTACAGGCAACCAGGGTTCAATTCCCACCGCTGCCTGTAAGGAGTTTCTACGTTCTCCCGTGAATGTGCGCGTCTCCTCTGGGTGTTCTGGTCTCCTCACATTCCAAAGATATACCGGTTGGTGGGTTAAGTAGTCATTCTAAATTGTCCTGTCATTAGGACTGTTGGGCACTTTGGATCAAAGATCTGGAAGGGCCAATTCCGTGTTGAATCTCAATAAATGGCTAAATAAATACATACAGAAATATGTATGTATGCATCAGTGTAGTGCAGGACAATACAAAAAACCCAGCAAGTTACAACAACATATAAAAAGTAAACAAATAATGTAAGAAGAGAGCAAAATTGTGAGTTATGATCATGGACAGTTCCAAAATCTGATGGTGAAGGGGAAGAAGCTATTCCTAAAACATTGAGTATATGGCTTTCAGCTCCCGTACCTCCTCCCTGATGGTAATAATAAGGGGGCATATCCTGTATGGTGAGGGCCCTTATTAATGGATGCTGCCTTCCTGAGGATATCCTCGATGGGAAGGCTGGTGCTCTTAACGGAGCTCAGTGAGCCTTCAATCCTCTGCAGCTTTTATCAGCCATGTGCATTGGAGTCACCATACCAGATGGCGATGCAGTCAGTCAGAATGTACACATGTAGAAATTAGCTAGGGTCTTTGGTGACATACCAAATATAGCATATTGTGTATCTGGATTGGCAGTTATGAAGATCTCATATTTCTGCTCAGAGAATGGAGGGTCTTACTGTGGGCTGTGTTCCAGCAAGCAACAAATTTAATGGGAGGAAGACAAGCCAATATGGGCAGCAACTACCAAGTGAAAACTTCAGGCCGTCATCTTGGAACTCTTCTTAAGGTCATGCTATCGGGAAAAAATGATTAAACTCACTCCCTCGCCTTACTTTTTTCTGGATTCACATATAGTAAAGCTTCTTTAGTTACAGGCCGGCTGGCCATTTTGCAAGAAGAAACCATGAATGTTTGTTTTAATTATCAGCTTGCATCAAAATAAATCCAGAAGTAAGCTAACGCAGAGAAGTGACTTCAGGCACAGTGCTAAACTAGTAGGTAGCCATTGTATAGTCCTCCCTTCTTAAAAGCTTAATCAGATACCTAAATTGCAACATGATAAAGTTATCAGCTCTGTTGCCTATCAGCTGTTTGAGGGGAAGGTCCCACATAGCAGCAACAGTTCTAATTATATATGCAAGGTTCCCGGAATCAAATCTCGATAAGTGCTTCACACCATGCCGCTTATACCCAGGTTGCTTGGGATGCAATTTTTGCAACAATAGACTTACTTAAAAGCAATATTTTACCCTATAATTTACTGCATTTCCTGTCCGGTCTGACCTAGTGGAGGGTAAAATTGTTAATTAAATTAAGAGGGCATTTTATACAGAATTAGATTTAATACACAAGTGTATTTTATAAAATATACAGTATATTCACGAATTTTAACAAATATTCTCAAGGCAGAAAAAAATATCCAGATGAACTCAGCTTTCATACACCTTATTAAAATAGTTTAAGGTGAAAAAGCTAATCAGGTAATTCTCATACTCCTTGTTAAACTGAATGCAGTCTCGAGATAGATTCTTCAGATACTGCACAATGAAAACACAAGCTCACAGTGGTCTTTGCATTCAACAGACCTTAGCTGCTATACTGGAAGGTTTGAAAAATTCTTATCATTTATAATAATGTTGAATGCAGATCTGTCAAAGAATTGTGATCAAGAGGAACATTAGTTAATAATAATTATAATTATTACTCTGGTAATAATTGATCACAAAGTAGGGAAGGATATTCTATGGAATTCTAGTTAGATAGGTACAGATTGGACAATTGGTCACATACATTCAAATAAATAAAAGAAAGAAAATATGATCTTAAATATCTGACATCAAAATGTTAATAGACTCTTTATAAACAATTGCAGTAGCTGTAAATTGTTAAACAAGACACAATAAAGGATATTACACAGCCAAGGGCAATTATTTACCTATGTGAATTTAGGATGAGGCTTTGACCTTTTTCAAATTATAGGACATAAGGTTAATTTTCAAATACATAACCTTAATCCAAACTTAAGCCAAGTGGAAAATCAGAGGGTATTATCCCCATGATTAAATGAATGGAATAATGTGGGACCCTGATAGTAATTTCCTGATACAAGCTTTTTTGGTAGATAACCTTTTACACAGGGAATTGGAGTTGTGATTTTTTATTGTTGTCCAAAACATGTTGTCACACTTCACATAATGTTTATCTTCGCATGAGAAGAGAAGATGCTTTAAAAGAAAGGGACAGATTGTAGTCATTTGTTTTCTCATAATTACAAAATCTGGCTTGCAGGACCTGATGCTGTGTTTCAACACAAAACATTGATAATTCCTTTCCTTCCACAGATGCTGCTTGACCTGTTGTGCTTTTCCAGTATTTCCTGTTATTTATTGCAATTGTCTCATCTGTAGTATCTCGTGTCTCCAGACTCTAGAGGCAATCTAGGTGGTAGATAAGGAAAACTTTGCCTTCTCTTGCTTCTATTTCTAATGATGTGAAAATTATATAGAAAAGCATGAACTCCACAAAAAGCTTCTATTTCTTTGCATAAAGTGGGCACATGTGGAGTGTAATGATTGAAGACAGCAAAGATGATCGATGCTGCTTAGGACAGGCTCAGAAATCACTGGGCACTGGACTTCAAACAACAGTGTCTGCACACAGTGTATGCATCAGTTACACCACCTGGTCATCACAGAGAAGCTCTAACTCAAGTTTCCATTGAAAAGGGCAAATTATTTCTTCACCACTGACCAAACCAGCACTATGCAAAGTTCAAAGACAACTGTGGTTTAAAGTGATCACCATCTTTTCAGAGCTTAGATTTAGCATTAATCACAACCTTGTCTAAGGTACCAATACTCTGTTTTGTTTAAAACTGGGGGTGTGTTGGAGGGAATAATTGGTTTTGAAGAATGTCAACACTCACCCAACATTTAATACGGTGTTTCCAGGCAACTGCAGGATGCCATCCTATATTTGTCAGGTTGATGGTGCATTCTTCCTTCAGACTATCATTAACAGGCCAAATTTAGCTTACTTTGCAGCCTGCCTTCAGCTATATACGAGTGAGCACAAACAGTGAATCCATTCATTGATAAGAGGTCACTGATCATCTGGAAATTGGTAATTACAGGTAAGCACTTTGCTTATTTCATTTTAATGTTTTTTTTCATGATTTACTTACGTTGTGTTAAAATAGTTTGTATTTTTAATGCCTTTGTATTTAATTCTATAAAGTCTGAATGTCTCAATCAAAGGCATTGAAAATTGTTTATGGCCGGCATTCTACAACAGGGGCTCAGGTGCCATTCAGAGCCAGCACTACCTCAGATGCTTGGTGAATGGGGAAGAAATCATATCTGTTAGCCCTCTGTTGCTGCATAAAGTAAGCAAAGGTGTCAGAGTTTGTTGATGGGAGGGTTACAGTTAATGGACTTGATGTTGTGGCTTAGTAATGATGAACAGTGAATAGTTTATTGGCCTTATCAAAATAGCAAAGGCAGAACACAATACATTAGAACGCTATGGAAATTTACACACAAGTCTTTGGTATTCTACATTCAGAGGTATATGCTGGGTATGTAGCGAAAAGATGAAGTTTAGCTTAATTTCCCCACTATCGACTCAGATCCGCTATATAAAAAAATCAGTGGAGATCTTTGATGACCCTCTTCCAATCTTCAGTGTCAGCTTACTGCCAGTTTCAGATTTCTGATTTCTTTGTGCCTAATTGTAAGTAATTGCTACATCTCAGAATCAGGTTTATTATCACCGGCATGTGTCATGAGATTTGTTAACTTCACTTCCTAACTACATCTCTTCATAATATAGTTGATCATGTGTCTACTACAGACCCACCTAAAGAACGTTAAATATGTCAAATGTGATTCCCACTCTACAACTCCACTAGAGGCTTGAAATAAGGCCGCACACTTCATACAGGGCTTGAGGATAGAAATTGAAAAGAATTGAAGCTGCCCAAAGGAACAAGGTCCTTGGATGTACCAAACAACTTTATACATAAGAGTTTTAGGGTGGGTCAGAAATTCAGTTTTACAGTAATTTCAACCTGAGGAATTGGAGGGGTTTCAATGTATTTCAGACTTCTAAATGGGAAAGATTAAGAATAGTACTTGCTGATTGTCAAGTAAAAATCGTTGAACTGTACAAAATGGTCATTCTGACCATTTTCAAATCTAGCAATATCAGGAGTTAAGCAATAAAGTGCCCACACTCTGCAGTTTTACATTGAAAAATGTAGATTACTCAACTCCATAGTAATTGGCAGATAGATTAATGAGGAAGGTACTTCTTGAAATACACTTCTAAAGCAAATCCTACAATTGTTGAGGAACTTCATGCAACATTACACAGCATGATAGTTTAGTGGTTAGCGTAACACTTTACAGTACAGGTGACCGGGGTTCGATACCTGCCACTGCCCTTAAGGAGTTGGTACATTCTCCCCGTGATCACGTGGGTTCCCTCAGGTTACTGTTTTCCTCCCACAGTCCAAAGACATATAGGTCGGTAGGTTAATTGGTTATTGTAAATCATCCCGTGATTAGGCTAGGATTAATTTAAGGGATTGCTGGGCAGTGCAGCTAGAAGGGCCAATTCTACGCTGTATTTCAGTAAATAAATTAACTTGACAAGGCATCAAGAGATGAATCCAGAATTGGATGGAACACTTGCAACATTTTCTGAGTTTCCAGGTGAACAGAAGAAGTACATCCACAAAGGTACAGAGTAGTCTAAATCTAGTTAGTTGGATAAGTGTGTAACTTCATTAATTTTGCAAACTAACTTTAATATTCTTCTATTTGAAAAGGGGAGATCACAAGTGGGTGCAACATAGATCGGTCGCACAGATTTCATTGAATGCAGATGAAGGACCACAGGTAAAAAGATGCACCCAGATTCACACCCTGACAATGAGCTGCATAACCAAATGTAATGCACCCAGTAAAAGGCACATTTCATGCTTGCCTGAAGCAACCAGATGGCTGCTTTCACATGCAATTCATGTTTGTAGAAATTTGACTGCAATTGTAAAATATAAATGAGCTAGCATCTGGCAATCACCCTCTGCACCTTTAGATCAGGTCCAATCAAGACAAAGTCCAGACAGAGGAATTACTGGAGACTGCTCTAGAAATGATGATGAATTTTTGGAGTTGCTGACAAGAGTTGTCAAATTCATTGAAGTTTCCTTGTCATCTCACAAGAATATTGTGGTTAGCTGCTGTGTAGAGATTTAAGTGAAGAGTTCCACTCTGTGTTATTTACCAAGGTGGTGGGAGGGCAATGCACAGCAAAATACCCTGATACCTTCCAAGTTGGGTAATTTCAAAATCATGCAATTATATCAATCTGGCACTTTTCAAAAATGTAAATGTCTGTATGCTGATCAGGAAATTGCTAATTGTCATAAAAAGATGTTTTTATGCCCTTCAGGAAAATGTCCGAGTTTACTCAAGTCTTTCAAGAAAAGAAATCTTGTCGTCAGAACCATCAATGTGGTTGTCTCTTTCCTGCTTCCTCTGCTGAGGGGAAGCCAGACAGGATTTCTGTTGACAACAACATTCTGTGAACAAACAAAGTTCAAAGCAAATTCATTATTAAAATATGTAAATATCACCAATTACTACTCTGAGATTCATTATCTTACAGGCATTCACAGAAGAACAAAGACGTACAATAGAATCAATGAAACACCACAAAAAGACTGACAAACAACCAATATGCAAAAAAGACAAACTATGCAAATACAAAAAAACAAATAATAATAAATAAGTAAACAGTACTGAAAACATGCATTGTAGTGTCTTTGAAAGCGAGAATTTACAAATATAAAAATAAACACCTTATTCTCATTTCCTTCATTTGAGCAGGATGTGCAAAGCTCTTGTGACATCTTTATTAGATTCCCTCATAGAGCCACGCTCCCTGCTTGCTGCTTCCACAAAGCTAATTTGCTGCTCCTTCATTCAATCTTCAAGAACCTAAGCCTTGACTTCTCTTTAATGGCCATTTCTGCTCTATTCAAAACAGATTTCATTTGCCACAGCTGGATTTAAGGAAATGCAAGTCTGAAAGCAGTTAAGAACCTTGTTAGCTCATTAACAATTGACTCAGCAGCCTTACTGCAGGTGTGGTCAAATTGTCTCATCCTCAGAGACACAAAGTGCCCTTCATTTCAATTTGCATGCCGTAAGTAGTATAGGAAATCACCCTTACACACTTCTAGCCTGCTGCTTTTCAGACTGTCAGCTGAGTGACTACCTTATCCTATGGCACATAGGGTTATGTTTTACTTATTGCTACCTCTGTTCTCCCATCTTCATCCTTACCAAACAGGTATGTCCTACTTGAAGGATTCAAGTAAATCAGCCTTATTAAAAAAAACACTAAATAAAGATAAATAAATAAAAATACCATTTGCTGCTTTGATACTCAGCATTAAAAAAGACTTTATATTTAATCTCTATATTAATTAGAGGTTTACTAATTTTAAATTTTACGTTCCAACTCAAATAGAGTTTACCATTAATGAACATTGACATTTAAAAGAATGGGATTGTAATTCCCTTTAATTTTAATGTTGTCTTTAAAACTACTTCACCCTTGATACTCCCTCTTCTTATTGAGAAGCCAGAATTATTATTGTCACTAATCTTTGAACCTCCAGTTTACAATCATGAACATTTGGAAATAATTAGGACACGACCCACCCAGCCAACACACTTTTTGTCTGTCTTCCCTCTGGGAGAAAGCTCAGGCACTTGAAGACTCATACGGCCAGATTTGGGAACAGCTTCTTTCCAACTGTGATAAGGCTGCTGAACGGATCCTGACCCGGATCTGGGCCATACCTTGCAAATATCTGGACCTGCCTCTCGGTTTTTTTGCATTACCTTACTTCCCATTTTTCTATTTTCTATTTATGATTTATAATTTAAATTTTTAATATTTACTAATTTTAACTATTTCTAATATTTTAATATTTAGTATTTGTAATCCAGGGAGTGTGAAGCGCAGAATCAAATATCGCTGTGATGATTGTACGTTCTAGTACCAATTGTTTGGCGACAATGAAGTATAAAGTATATATAAAGTATATATTTAGTTTTGCATTAAGAATTCTTGTTGTCACATCATACAGGTAACCATATATTGCAAAACATAATCAGTAAATGACGACTCTACTGATGAAAGATGTGCTTTATTTGGGCGACACGATAGCATAGCGGTTAGCACAGCACTTTACAATACCAGCGACACAGGTTCAATTCCCATTGCTGTCTGTAAAAAGTTTGTATGTTCTCCCTGTGACCAGGTGTGTTTCCTCACACTACGCTACAAAGACATACTGGTTGGTAGGTTAATTGGTCATCATAAGTTGTCCCCTCATTAGGCTAGGGTTAAACAGGTGGGTTGCTGGGTCGTGTAGCTCAAAGGGCCAGAAGGGCCTAACCTATGCTGTATCCCAATGAATAAGTAAAAAATATCAGTTTGTCATCCTTTTGTGTAGTGGTTTAATATGACTTTCACTATGTAATGTTATATAATGTAATCTAGTTGATTGTGTGGTTTAAATTTATTTATTTATCTGACTTTTCAAGATATTTAAATGGAAAACATCCCTCCAAAAATACTTTATTTACTTAATTTCTACTGCCTTTCTTTTCAGCCAACTATCTGTGTTCGTTCGGTCGTTATGTGCCATGTCATATGATGTGAGCAACCATTGTCTTTCCATGACCATGATTGTTCTTGGCAAGTTTGTCAGAAGTGGTTTGCCATTGCCTTCTTCTGGGCAGTGTGTTTACAAGAAGGGTGGCCCCAGCCATGATCGATACTCTTCAAAGGTTCTCTGCCTGGCGTCTGCAGTTGCATAACCAGGACTTGTGATATGCACCAGCTGCTCGTACGACCATTTACCACCTGTTCCCATGGCTTCACGTGACCCTGATCAGTGGGACTTGGTAGGTGCTACACTTGCCCAAGGGTGAACTGCAAACTAGTGGAGGGAAGGAGTTGGTCACACATCCTTTGCTCGAGCTGTATCTCCATCCTGCCATCCAAAACCACCTTCGTAATAGAGATACATTTTAGCTCCATGACTCTTGTTCTCTGATTATAACATTGATTGACTGGCATTTGAACAACCTTTAATTATTATGTCCACCAATACAGCCCTTGAGTCTATAATTTTTCGGGGGGAGACCCTCATTGAAGCAAAAACAGCATCGTCCATATTACATTACATTGTACATTGTAAAACAAAAACAGTAGTTTGGTACAAGTTAAAGGACAGTGTCCAGTTTTGGACATCAGTCTTTAGAAGAACATAGTGGTGGAGGAAAGGACCAAATAGCAATTATCAGAATGATTCCAGAATCTCTGCATGATACGTGGGTGAATGGACTAGGAAAGACAAGAGAAAGAAGAGACTTGATAGATGTCAATTTTGAACTTTCAATTGTGAACACTTGGAAAAAAATAAAGTTGAAATTGGTTTAAATGTGTGAATAGTTGATGGTCAGAAAGGAGAGAATTAAGGAGAACGGTAAAACATATTAGGTTTTGCAATGGGTGCTAGAGAAAGATTCTCCAATATACTGTATTTCATGAGGAAGTTAAATAAATCTTTGCAGTGATGAATTGCATGAATATAAGATCAGGTGGCTGAATGGCGTCACAGCAACAACCTTGCACTCAATGTCAATAATTATTGAGGACTTCAGAAAGGGTAAGATGAGGGAACACACACCAATCCTCATAAAGGGATCGGAAATGGCAAGAGTGAGCAATTTCACATCCCTCGGTGTCAACATCTCAAAGGAACTATTGTGGGCCCAACATTATTAATACAGTTACAAAGAAGGGACAACAGCAGCTATACTTCATCTGGAGTTTGAGCAGATTTGGTATGTCACCAAAGAAAGCACAAATTTCTGTAGATGTACTGTGAACAGCATTCGAAATGGCTGCATCACTGTGAGGTATGGGGATGGGGTGCTACTGCACGAGATTGAAATAAGCTGTAAAGAGTAGTAAACATAGTCAGCTCCATCATGGGCACTAGCCTCCATGGCATCCAGGAAATCTTCAAGGAGCAATGCCTCTAGAAGGTGGCATCCATCATTAATGACCTCCATCACCCAAGACATGCCTCTTCTTATTGCTACCATCAGGGTGGAGGTACAGGAGCCCGAAGACACACACTCAGCAATTCAGGAACTGCTTTCTTCCCCTCTACTACCAGATCTCTGAATGGACATTGAACCCATGAACACTACCTCACTACTTTTTATGCATATTTATTTAATTTAACTGTAATATATATATACTTACTGTAATTCACAATGTTTATTATTATGTATTGCAATGTACTGTTGCCATAAAACAACAAACTTCATGACACATATCAGTGTTTTGTCATGTTGTGTACTTGGATTTTTAGAAGGCCTCTGACAAGGTACCATTCATGAGGCTGCTTAACAAGCTATTAAAGGAAATATTCTGGCATGGATAAATCAGTGACTGATTAGCAGGAGGCAAAGAGTGGGGATAAAGGGAGCCCTTTCTGGTTGGCTGCTGGTGATTAGTGCTGTTCCACAGGGGTTTGTGTTGGGACCGATTTCTTTTACATTTAAGGCATCCATTAGTCTTGTGAGACCATGGATCTGCGCATGGAAAGTCTTCACTCTCCAGGGCACAGGCCTGGGCAAGGTTGTATGGAAGACCAGCAGTTGCCCATGATACATGTCTCCCCTCTCCACGACACCAATATTGTCCAAGGGAAGGGCATTAGGACCCATACAGCTTGGCACCAGTGTCGTCACAGAGCAATGTGTGATTAAGTCCCTTGCTCAAGGACACAACACGCTGCCTCGGCTGGGGCTCGAACACACGACCTTCAATGCCTTAATCACTTGACCACGTGCCCACATTATATGTCAATGATTTGAATGATGGAATTGATAGCTTTTTGCAAAATTTGCAGACAATATGAAGATAGGTGGAGGGGCAGGTAGTTTTGAGGAAGTAGAGAGGCTACAGAAGGACAGTCAGAATAAGAGAATTGGCAAAGAAATGGTATACAGTGTCAGGAAGTGCATGGTTATGCACTTTTGTAGAAGAAATGAAAATGTTGACTATTTTCTAAAAGGAGACCCCAAAAAACTGAGGCACAAAGGGACTTGGCAGTCATTTTTCAGGATTCCCTAAAGGTTAATTTGCAGGTTGAGTCTATGGTAAGGAAGGCAAATCTGATATTAGCATTCATTTCAAGAGAACTAGAATATAAAAACAAGGATATAATGTTGGGACTCTGTAAAGCACTGGTGAAGCCTCACATGGAGTAATGTAAGAAATTTTGGGCCCCGTATCTTAGAAAGGATTTGCTGAAACTGCAGAGGGTTCAAAGGAGGTTCACAAAACTGATTCCATGATTGAATGGCTTGTCATATGAAGAGCGTTTGATGGTTCTGGGCCTGTATTCACTAGAATCCAGAAAAATAAGGGGTGACCTCATCGAATCCTATCAAAAGGTGAAGGGCCTTGATAAAGTGGGTGTGGAGAGCATGTTTCCTATGTGGGAGAGTCTAAGAATAGAAGGGTATCCTTTTAAAACAGAGATGAGGAGGGATTTTTTTAGCCAGAGAGTGATGAATCTGGAATTCATTACCACAAGCAGCTGAAAAGGTGAAGCCTTTATGTGTATTTAGGCAGGGGTTGATAGATTATTGATTGGTCAGGGAATGAAGTGATACTCTGAAGAGGAGAAGGCAGGAGAATGGGGCTGAGAGCAAAATTGGATCAGCCACAATGAAATGGCGAGGAGACTCGATGGGCCAAATTACAGAATTCTGCTCCTATATCTTATGGTCTTATGGTCTTGTATACCAGATTGGAGGTGAGAGCCCAGTTCACTCACTCCCTGTGATGCTCACTTCTTGCTCCAGGGAGCCAGATCCTTTTGCTGTTCCATTCTTTGGTCAATTTAAACACTGGCCCAAATAGACTGAAAAGACAGGGTGTAAGGATCTGAGAGAACAACCTGTTTTGCTTGCTCTCTGTGATAGTCACTCCCCTCTCCATGGCATCGAGGTCATGAAGACTGTCCCAGCTGCTGTGCTGCATGCCCACTAATATGATGAACTGATAAGCGAGGCTTTGGGCCCCATGGTTCAGATCTGAAAACTCATTTTGGTTTGGAATGATGTTGTCACTTCAATTGTTTGCATAATTTGTGTGTTTTTTTTCTCTTTCTCTTGTGCCTCTGGTTTTGGTCATTTATTTTTTTTCTTTAATTGAATTCTTTTGGGTTTGTGTCTTTGTGGCTACCAGTGAACAAACAAATCTCAAGGCTGTATAAATTATCTATTCTTTGATAATAAAAATGCGTTGATTCTTTGAAATTAAACCTAATTCTGAAGATATTTATTGGTCTGAGTGTCTTTCTTCTACATAAAAAAATACAGCAGACCCATGAAGGTGCTCAGCCTGAAACATCAACTATTCATTCTTCTCCATAGATGCTGCCTAACCTGCTGAGTTCCACAAGCATTTTTGTCGGTGTTGATCTGGATTTCCAGCATCTGGAGAATCTCTTGTGTTTATGATTCCTAAGTCCACCATATCTGTGAAACCTTAATGCTAATCTAAATTAATTCCATCTACCTATCCTTTCCTGGTTTGCCTCTGTAGTCCCTCTTAAATAAGGCCATAAGACATAGGAGCAGAATTATGCCATTCAGCCCTTTGAGTCTGCTCTGTCATTTCATCATGGCTGATCACGGATTCCACTAAATGCCATACACCTGCCCTTTCACCATATCCTTTCATGACATGACCGATCAACTTCCACCTTAAATATAAGCATGGACTTACCCTCCACTGAAGTCTGAATCAGAGTATTCCACAGATTTACTACTCTCTGGCTAAAATAATTCCTCCTTACCTCTGTTCTAAAGGGTTGCCCCTCAATTTTGAAGCATTGTTTCCTGTCTCTGGCATCCCATCCATTTCTGCAGAGAATACAAACTCCCAGCAATTTCTTCCCTCATTTCCCTCGATATTATGAGGTGGATCCTATCTGGCCCTGGGGACTTACCCACCTTAATCTTTCTTATCAAAGTGAACACCTCTTTCTTCTTAATATTGACATGCCTTAGAATATCTACATATCCCAACCACCCACTCCCCACTTCCCCATCTAGATCTTTCTCCTCGAAGAATCACAATATGAACTAATCATGAAAGACTTCACTCACTTCCTCTGACTCCATTCATAAATTTTCTCCTTTATCCTTGAGTAGATTTGCCCTTTTCCTAGCTAAACTCTTACCCCTAATATAAAATGCCTTAGTATTCTTCTCCATCCCATATGCAAAGAAAATCATGGATCCCTTTATGCCTCTTAAATTCATGACTAAGTGTTTTCCTGCTTCTTTTATATTCCTCATGATTCTCATCAGATTTCAGCTTTCTAAACCTTACATGTAATTCCTTATACTTTTTATTTAAGCATACAATATCTCTTGTCTTCAAAGGTTCTCAACATTATCTTCAATCCACACAGGGACACACTGGTCCTGAACTCCATATTCATGAGAGTTCTACATTAATGTATTTGATAATTATCATTGTACATTGTATTTACAGTCATAGAAACAGGCCACTGAACATATCAGAGCCATGCCATATTAATTTTCCACATGACCCTCACAAAGCTCATCTTCATGTAGTCCAGTTGTGATATTCTTCTTCATTGTATTCTTACTCTGTGTATCAAAGTTCACTTTTGCCTTTCTAGATTAATTACTTCACTCACTGATATAGTAAGATCTCCATTCAAGCCCAGGAAATAAGTCTCTCCTATGAGTGCTATTGGTTTTATTAGTGACAATCTTATATTTATATTCTTCATCATATCACCAGACCTGGAAACAGTTCTTCAATGTCGACCAATTACAAGCTTTTGCATATTCTTAAAGATCCTTATCAATCACTCAGTAGTCTTTTTCCAAAGAGTCCATGCCGTTCAATTTCTAATAGGTTTAACTTCTCAGCTTTGGTGTTACTGCAGTCAATAAAGTTAGTGCCTTGCAGTGTATCTTCAATGACCTGGACAAGAGATGATCATTACACCAAAGTTTTGTTTTAGTTTGGCATGATGTTTCAGTTTGTCAATTCCTTCCCTCCCAAAAGTGAACCCAATGCTACTTTCTGTAAAAACAACTGTTTTTTTTAATGACTATTTTCTTTCATATAAAAACTGAAAGAATATAAATTCTCTTTTCCATATGGAGTTGAAGATGTCAACTTGGAAGTAGTATGGTTCTTTACAGAGAGAATCTGCTTTTGCTATAATACAAGATTAAAGTGAGCCAATAAACCAAGAGGAAAATATGCATTTTTCTCACTCCAAGTACATAGAAAGCACTTAATGACTCACTCGCTCCCAGCTACGTCACCAGAAACATTTAACAAGCTGCTTGGTTAATATACTGTCAGTATGCACAAACTAGACCGCACACGTTAAAATAATCTAAGACCAAGGGAGTGAAATATTTTTTGCTTATTTTGTACCCTATGCCAGCAGAGTTGAGACCAAGGTAATGGTGGGGGCAGGGATTAGACTTGAGATGCATCAAAGTCTTCCATAAAAGACATGTTGCTTGTTGAGAAGAGAACTCGTGTGCAGGTGTGGATCATTTCCATGCTTGCCACAATTATTCTCAGGAGGTCATTTCCATCCCCATGTTGCTATGGTCAGGTTTAAAAACGATAAGGTGCAATTCATACGTCAAAAGAGGAGACTTATTTCTATGATCCCACCCTCTCTATTTTCAGATGCAGCTCATTTGGGTCAGTTTATATAGTCAGCAATTCAAGGTCAGCGCCAGTATTGCTTCTATTTCTCTGACCATAAGACTATAAGATATCAGAGCAGAATTAGGCCACAAAGACATAAAGAAGGAAAAGATAGAATACAAAGGTAAGCAAGCCAATAATAATAAAGAAGATACTAAAAGTTTCTTTAAATAATGTATAAACAGAGGCAAGTGTAGATATCCTTCTGCTGAGAAATGATGCTGGAAATCAGCTTGATGAAATGACGGCGATGGGGAGAAGGCAGGAGATTGGAGCTGAGGAGAAAATTGGATCAGCCATGATGAAGTGGTGAAGAAGACTTGATGGGCCTAATTCTGTTGCTATATCTTATAGTTTTCTGGTCTTATTGGGCCCATTGAGTTTACTCCACAATTTCACCATGCCTGATCTATTACCTGTCTGCCCCAATCTACTGCGTTCTCCCCATAGCCCTTTATGTCCTGACTAATCAAGAACCAATCAAGCTCTGCCTTCAATATACCCAATGACGAGACCTCCACAGCCACCTGTTGAGCATGTAGAGTAATGCTCGTAGATGGACAATAGAATTTTCTGTCTTTAGATTCTTACATTCCGTTCAACAGAAACTTTAACAGGTATCGTTTATATGATCATTTCAAAACAGATTGTTAACTGCTGCTGTGGAGTAGAACTTCCTTTCAAAATTGATTGAAATTGCTGCTTCCCTGACCTATCTTGCAAGATCATGTTATAATGAAGATCATGAATCGAAATACATTGTGTGTCATTCTATTCCCTCCATTATTTAGCATTTTGGATTTGCCTACCTAACACAGAAGCCACATGAAGTGCTTCATGTGGCTTCTCAGTAGGTTTTCAAATGCAATATCTTAAATGTTACAAATGTTATCTACTGCAGATAATCAGGAAAGCAAGAAAGAATGAGGCATAAACAGGGAAAGACATATGAAGAGTTCTGAAAAAAAAAATTAAGTATCCTGATGTGCAGTGAATGTAGGAAATATGCCAACCAATTTGCCCAGTACGCTCTGACAAATTACAGTCAATTAAATGCCAACTTCACCTGCATTTGATATTAACTGAAGAGTACATATTGCCCAGGAGTGTGAGAAATTTCACTGCTTATATTTCAATAGGGTGGCAAGGTATATATACATCTCTACTGAAGGAGGTATATGCCACTCCTTCCCTCAGCTAGCCTGCAAGTCATCCTTGGCCAAAGAGCTTAGACCCTCTCCACCCACCCCACCCTTTGATCAGGGTCACATGAAGACATGGGATCGGGTGGTGGATGGTCGTATGAGCAGCTGGTGCATATCACCGGTCCTGGTTCTGTGGCCACTGAAGCCAGGCAGACAATCCCTGAAGAGTATTGATAATGGCCTGGGGTCACCCGTCTTGTAAAGACACTGCCCAGAAGAAGGCAGTTGCAAACCACCTCTGTAGGAGGTTTGCCAGGAACAATCATATTCATGGACAGAGCAACAGCACATAGGGGGCAACAACCCCTTGCTCAGTAGACACATTAAAGACAGATGGAAGGACATGGTCACATTCTTGTCATATGACATGGCACATAATGATGATGATAATGGTGATTTCAATATTGTATCTGCAGTTAAGGTCTATTGAGTCAAAATGAGTACTTGGCAGCTTTTCTTTGTAGACACTCGGTGACACAGCAGAGTGAACTGTCCAGTGGCACTCACATCAACTGTGATGAAGTGCTTTGAGACGTTGGTCATGGCTAGAATTAATTCCTGCCTAAGCAAGGATCTGGAGTCATTGAACTTTTTTCTATTGCCACCATATATCTACAACTAATGCAATCTCACTGGCTCTCCACTCGGCCTGGGATCACTTGGACAATTGGATTACCTACATCAGGCTGCAGTTGATTACAGCTCAGCACAATCATACCTCCAGTTCTAATCAAGACATTTTGGGATCTGGCTTTCTGTACCTGCCACTCCACCTGAATCCTTGACATCCCCATCAGGAGACCACAGTCAGTGTGGATCAGAAATAGAATTTCCTCCTCGCTGACAGTCACCACTGGCATACCTCAAGGATGCATGCTTAGCCCAATGCTCTACTCTCTTTACACTCATGACTGTGTGGCTAGGCACCGGTTAAATGCCATCTATAAATATGCTGAAGACACATCTATTGTTGGCAGAATTTCAGATGGTGACGAGGAGGCATACAGGGGTGAGATAGATCAGCTGGGTGAGTGGTGTTGTGGCAACAACCTTGCACTCAACATCAGTAAGACCAAGGAATAAGATTGCGGAATTCAGGAAGGGGAAGTCGATAGAAGACACTCCAGTCCTCTTTGAAGGATCAACAGTGGAAAAGTTGAGCAGTATTAAGTCCCTCGGTGTCAAGCATCCTAACTGGTTGCTTCATGGTCTGGTGCAGAGGTGCCACTGCACAGAATGGGAAAAAGTTGCAGGAGGTGGGAGGAGAAAATGGCGGCACATCGCAACACGTACAGCTCTCTGGTGAAATGATATTGTATTTGTTAAATAGGGTACCGTGCACAATTCTGATCTGATGGAGACAGACGTGAGAAGGTACAGAGGAACATCTGGGAATTTCTGAAATGCCCGGTTCGCTGCCGCTGCTACTGTGTGATCGAGAATCTACAGAGGGAAGGCCCCAAAATCCCTGGCTTTGCCTGCTGCTGGCGACCGAGGCTGAGGTCGAACTGTTTGGCGGAGATAGCGCTCGGCACTCGGTGTCGAGGGGCTGATCGGAGCTCGAAGTTTTCAGACAACTCAGAGTCGGACTGTGGTCAGGCCTGGCAGGGAGTGTTTTCTTCCTGGACAAGGATGACCATGTCCTTCCATCTGTCTTTAATGTGTCTACCGAGCAAAAGATTGTTGCCCCCTACGTGCTGTTGCTCTGTCCATGACTATCATTGTTCCTGGCAAACCTTCCTACAGAGGTGGTTTGCAATTGTTTTCTTCTGGTTATGTGACCAATGATGCCAGGCAGGCAAACCCTGAAGAGTATGGATAATGACTGTGGTCACCCATCTTGTAAAGACCTTGCCCATAAGAAGGCAATGGCAAACCACTTCTGAGGAAAAATTTACCAAGAATAGTCATACTCATGTGACCATGATTGTCTTCTTCTGGGCAGTGTCTTTACAAGATGGTGACCCCAGGCCATTATCAATACTCTTCAGGGATTGTCTGCCTGGTTCCAGTGGCCATAGAACCAGGACCTGTGATATGCACCATCCACCACCTGATCCCATGATTGTCTACATCATGTGACATGGCACATAGTGATGATGATGACTATCTCTGCATGCATCTGTTAAGCCTTGTAAATATTTCCACGACATTATTTCCTATTCTTTTAAAGTCTAGAATGAATGGGTCCCAACCTGTTTACCCTTTAGATTATCCTTGGAAAGATGTGATGAATCTTTGCTCCATCCCTTTACTACAAGAACATGGAGTCTGCAAGTTACACAAGGATTCATTCCTGAGAGGCATCAATAAGCCAATTTCTCTGTGAGTCGGAATTGTCCGCTTTCTTTTGTAACAGTTTCTTTTCACATGCACTTACTACAGTTCGTTTATTTCATTGAATATTTGATATACCACCACCAAATTAAATTTATGAAATATATAGACTATATCCGGCCTTTAGTGAACACCATGAAACCTATTTTAATCTAATTACTGTGTGATGGCCATTCACTGTCCTGGGCCGGGGGCCTTTTCTCTTTCTTTCAAGCTCAGCTTTCAAGATACTGGTAGCTGAAACTTCTAAAGATCAAAGTGTTGTTTTGAGTAAGCTGAACTGCCAACCAACATTCTTCGTTTAGTTTCTTGTCATAAACATGAGCCAAACTTCAGTTCTTAATGCAAATGGCAAGAAATAATCCATTTGAAGTTATAAAGACAAACATATCTGTAGAGCAGACTCCTATTCTACAGCACTTTGGCTTCTTGCTCAAGAGGTACAATGGGGTATGTTAATTGGGCTTGTTTCAAATGAGACAATACTGGCTAAGTTCTTTAGTTCAAGGAAACTTTCAAACCAGATTGATATTATAACTTAGCACATCAAATAACTGAACTGTTAATAGTTGGAAGGCTTGTGTGCTCAGGAAGCCAGCTTCACAGCATTAATTGTGGGTACATGGGAACTCAGTTGCAATAAGCTGTTAAACCTTTTGTGTTGAAATGCATTTGAAAAAAAATATGATATGTGTGTGAAGTCACCCAAGTGGCAAAGAAACAGTATAAATGGAGAGTTGTTCAGGATTTTTAGGAATGGTCCAGGAACTTCTAGAAGAATGTCAGAAACTTGGGTGAAATACAATCCATTCCTCTGCCTTCAATTTCTGTAATGGACAACTGATTCATCTCTGGCTCATGGCTATGTCCTTTTAGCTTATAGGAATTGTACTTGTGTTTTGAAAATCTGTTGCTTTAGAAATGGTTTATAATTCAGAAATCTTTTATAAGATAGAAATCCACTGTGAGTTTTAATGGTGTTTTAAGAATGTTGTTTGGAGTTAATCATGTATCACTAAAAATAAGTGAACTATGGTTAAACTACTTGGTTATCTAGAAGTATCTTCTCCTTGGTAAGAGGGTGTGAAAGGGTACCATGACTCAAATAATGGGTTTAGGCAACTAAACTCATTGAGGGGAATAAGCAAAGAATTGAACTATTCTTTGAAGAGTAAGTGGATACGGTTAAACCTCCATTTAATGAGTGCACCTGTGGCTATTTATATCAGATAGGGCTTAAGGTCTTCATTGAGTTTTGAACTTCACAGTCAGCAAACCCAACATCATCACAACTAGTTGGAAAATTACAGTATATGGGAGAATTTTCATAAAGTCAGATTTCTGTAAGCTATGTTATTTGTAATCTGGGGAGCCCAAATAAATCCTTGAGAAACCAGTGAGGCACTATATTCCAGGTTGGGCCTTCCTTAGATACTTTATAATTGCAGTAAGATTATCTGAATTTCTGATGGTGACAAAATTCATGAAACTCAGGGTACAAAAATATTCTGTACTTATGCATTGCTATTAATATTCATACTGACTCGGGAAACCATTACAACTAGTCATAACTGTAAAAGTGTATACTTCTTCCTAGCATGTTGTATACGGCAATAAAGTTTAGATGAGTGTATTCTTTTATTCAAGATAAAAAAAATTACTATATTCATTTCTTTTCTCTGCTGGCAAGGGTAAATTGTGAGGTGATTACCTTCACTGAGAAGCAGCAATATAAACACAATCACAATCTACTTAAATTTGAATTACTTTGCTGACAAAGTGCCCCATGTAGCATCTCAATGGGTCTTTAAATAAACAAATGGACAATGTTGTAATATCTTCATTGCTGCAAAGTATCTATTGCATTTTAAGAGGAAAAACAGAATGAGAGAAATTGGAATTGGTTTATTATTTGAATTGGAAAGAGAAAGAATGAAAAAAAGAAGATAAGTATTTATATAGCACCTTTCGTACTCCCCAAGTGAGTAATGACAAACTGCGCTACGTAATGAATACAGGGAGCCTGGTGTTAGGGTGCATTCTTGAGTTAAAAGTATTTATTTCACCAGCCACCATTCTTCAGGTATCAATGTGTATTGTAGATGGAACTTAAAATGCAGCCTTGAGCAATAGTTTTCCTGGAGTTGACTGCAAACCAGACAAAGCTGACTAACATTCAGTTTGGGTGTTTGGAGTGTAAGGGTGAAGAAGGAGGTGTGTGTAATTAAAGAAAGCATTGTAGATACATTGTAACTATAGAATTGTCCTGCTGTTACCTTCAATCTTTAGCATATAAAATGCCATGTAATATTGGGTCAGATAAGCCTCTTCCTCCAAGAGTGTCTCATTTTGTTGAACAAAACACTTCTGTATCCATCAGCTTCAGTATCTCTTTGGTAACTTTGTTCACATTACAACCCTAACCAATCAATTTGCACAATATGCTCTTACCAACTACAATCAAGTAAATTCCAACATCATCTGTTCTAGATATTGGTTGATGTGTACGTTGCCCAGGATTGAGAAACTTCACTGTTTATCTTTCAGTAACTCTGCTTCATTCTTTACATCCGTATGAGATATATGTTGGGCCTAGGTTAGTTCCTAAAATAAGCAGTACCTTGCACTTTGCAGTTATCACTTAGGCCACAACTGTACTCAGGATCACTAATGTTGGATTTAAGCCCACATTTCTTTGGACTCTGAGGTTACAAAGATGAATAAACCTCACTGATACTACCATGAGAAGCATTTATTGTTATCTTTTAAAATTGCTTAGCTAAGGAAATAAGTTCAGAGCAGAATGCTTCAGCAATTGAATTTGCTTCCTAATTTTTAAAGCTGAAGCACAATTCCTATCGATTTCTAAATATTCTATAATTTTCACAGGTATTTGCCATCAAAAAATATAATCTGCAATTGGCTTACAGGGTAAAAAAATAAGAGAAAAATGCTTTATTTTTCAGTATCCTATCCAAAATATACACTCTTATTAAACCGAGCAAATCTATAAAATCTAAAGCAGTATAAGATCATCAATCTCAAGTGTGCATTGGCCACCAACCAGTCGGAATCCTGTTGATATACATAGGTAAATTCCCTTTTTCCCTAAGCTGTAGATCAACACTGTGTTTGGATAGGAATGTTGATAATAAATAAAATAGAATGCTTCCTCGTAATCTAACATAATAATAACATGTCAACAAGAAAGATTTCCTTCCAGTTTCACAGGGTTAACTGTTAATATTATTGTATCGCTGACGTACCACTGCACATGCAACAGCAACAATAAAAGCTTGTATTCACATGGCACCTTCCAAATTAACAATTGCAAAAGGTATTTCTCAGGAGCTCTGTCAAAAAATATTTAATATCAAGCCACATTGGATGATATGAGAACAGGCATAAAAACTTTGATCAAGGAGATAGATTTTACATATAAGAACAGAAAAATAGGAGTAGGATTTGACTATTTTTCTTTCAAGTCAGTTCTATTGTTTAAGAAGATCATGCATGGTCTTCTAAATCGATGCTATTTTTGTAGACTACAATTCTCTGTTAATTATTTTATTATACAGAAATATACTGAACTCTGTTTGGATTAACTTGATGAACGTCAGTTCCAGGACTGCTGGGGTTAGAGAATTGCAAAGATTTGCCATCCTCTAATAAAGAAATTCTTTTGTCTCTCCATCGCAGACTGCTCTTGATCTGAGTGAGATCCCTGAGTAAACATTTTCTCTGCATTTGGCCTATTGAACCTGTTCTGTAACTCGAAAACATTAAAAACTAACTGAACAGAAAACAACAGAGATTGAAATGTAAGTCTAACTTTGTTTTTTCACTATAAATGAGACACGTTAGTATCGTGAGGTGGTGTAATGACATATGCCATTTACATACTTTTTCAGGTATCCTGCAATTCATTATGCCATTAAAAATGCTTAATCAAAGAATATATTTAGAATATTACTCAAATATCACTGAAATAATAAATACACAACACTCCTTCCTGCTTAACTGTAAATTCCAGCTCAATATAGAGTACATCTCAACTGATATAAATACATGCATATCACGATAATACAAGTATGAAACAGACATCCACAACATAGTAAATTTTTTAATTGTCCCATTCAGGCCTAAAGATTTCTGTGAAGGATTTCTTACTTTTCTAAGATAAAGTGTTTCTTGGCAAGGCGGGTGGGTGGGCGTCGGTGTGGGATCACTCTGCTTGACAGGTGAGATGTGGTTATGGAAAAATATCAGGTTCTAGGCCTTCCTCTGTGGTGGTTGAAGGAGTTTACTTTGGTTCTGAAGTGGTTCTGGCAGGTCTGGACACCTTTCTTCTCCTTGCCTTGGCTTGTCTCTCTATCTTTTCTCTCCTCTTCAACTTCTTGACTTCTTGTCTTTCTTTTTCTGGCCTTCCTTTTTCTTTCTTTAGTTTCTTCTATCTCTGGATTTGCTTATTTCTTGAGCCATTAGTTCTTGTTTATTCTCTTCAATTTCCATAGTACTTATGCCACTCTCCTCTTTCTTTTCCTATTTCTTCTTTCTAGTTTGTTCATCCTATCTTTGGAAGATGCATTTAATTCATTGGACTTCATCCAATTTGTTAAATCTAGTTCATTTAATCTCTCCTCCTGCTTTACTCACCCACAAGATCATCTGATGAATCCTTTGTTTTTGTTTCTCCATTAACTCCTTTCTTTTTGTCCCTCCATTCATCCAGCTGGACTTTGATTTTTGCATCTACTTTTACAAGCAGCTTTTTGTCTCTCACTTGAAGTTCTTGCACTAAACATAATGCACACAGAGTAGATTCTGGTTCTTTATACTCACAAAAGTTGAATGCTTCCAATCTTCCTGATGCTCCTTGAATTCTCTTCCAGCTTAAAACTAAGCCACACTTTGCAAATTAACTGCCTGATTAAAATATCAGTAGCTTTTTCAGATACGTTGCCTACAAAATCTGTTGTAGTCATACCACTGCTTTTGTCACTTTCATGATTTCTTTGAGCAGAATGATCTTTCCTTAGTTGTTTCAGCTGATTTGGTTAGAGCAGTCAAACTCCTAAGCAAACTGCAGCAATCCTTCCAATGTAGCCAGCCATTTCTGCTCTTTTTTTATGGTTATTATCACTCAGAACTCACTGTCTCTCTCCATTCCTGAAGAAACACGCGCTGTGCTGTTTTTTTTACTCATTTCTTATAGCTCTCTTTTTGAAACTCAATCATCTTGCTATGCTTCAACAGGTAAGTAGTTATCCAGGGTTTGTTTTAAAACTGCCTTCTTGCCACTGTTCTGTTTTGTAACTCCAAACCATAAAAACTAATTATAAGGAAAACAAGAAAAGCTAGGAATATAGGTTTAACTTCATCCTTTTACTTAAAGTGAGGCACGCACGTATCATGTAGTGGCATGATGACGTATGCCATTTATGTACTTTTACAGATGAACCACATTTCATTATGTAATCAACAAGGAATGGCAATAGAGGAGGCCATGAACTGACATGTCAAAATGGGAAAGGAAAGTAGAAATGAAATGGGTGGCCACTGGGAGATCTCGCTTTTTGTGGTCGTCAGAGTGAAGGAGCTTAACGAAGGGGTCTTCCAATCTATGTTTGTCTCACTGATCTACAGGAGTTCATACTGGGAACACAGAATGCAGTAGATGAACCCAACAGACTTAAAGGTGAAGAGTTGCCTCACCCGGAAGAACTGTTTGGAGCCCTGAATGGTAGTGCGGGAGAAGGGGTTGGGGAAGGTGATGCACTTGTTCCACTTGTGAGGATAAGTAGATGCCACCTCATTGGATCTTCACACAACCCTGGAATGTCTTTATCAATTACAGCTCAGCAGTTAATACCATCACCCCCTCAAAACTAAAGAGTAAACTCCAAGACCTGAACCTCACTACCCCCTTGAGCAATTGGATCCTGGATTTCCTCACTTGTAGAACCCAGTAAGTTCAGACTGGCAAAGTATCTCCGCATTCTCCATCAGCACAGGAGCATTACAGGGAAGTGTGTTTATCCCCCTGCTTGACTCAATTTACACCTATGACTGTGTGGCTAAGTGCAACTCCAACACCATATACACGTTGGCTGATGACACCAGTGTTGTGGGCTGTATCAAAGATGGTGATAAATCAGCATACAGGAGGGAAACTGAAAATTTAGCTGAGTGGTGTCATAACAACAACCTCTCTCTCTATGTCAAGAAGACCAAGGAACTGATTGTAGACCAGGAGTGGGAAACCAAAGGTCCATGAGCCAGTACTGATTGGAGGATCAAATTTGGAGAGTGTCAGTAACTTTAAATTACTGGGTCTCACTATCTCAGAGGACTGTCCTGGACATATCATATAAGTATTATCACAAAGAAAGCACAACAGCACCTGTACTTCCTCAGGAGTCTGCGGAAGATTGGCATGTCATCAAAAACCTTGGCAAACTTCTATAGATAGGTGGTGGAAAGTGTGCTGCCTGGCTGCATTATGGCCTGGTATGGGAACACCAATGCCTTTGAGTGGAAAATTCCTACAAAATGTACTAATTCGGCCCAGTACATCATGGGTAAAGCCCTCACAAACATTGAGCACATCTACATGAAACTTTGCCACAGAGAAGCAGCATCCACCATCAAGGATCCTCACCCCCTGGGCCATGCTCTTTTCTTGCTGCTGCCATCAGGTAGAAGGTACAAGAGCCTTAGAAGTCGCACCACCAGGTTCAAGAACAGTTACTATCCCTCAACCATTAGCCTCTTGAACAAAGGAGGATAGCTACTCTCATTCTATTTCTGGTATTCCCACAACTGATGGTCTCACTTTAAGGACCCTTTATCTTGTCACTCATGCTGTCATTATTTATTGCTATTTACTTATATTTGCATTTACGCAGTTTGTTGTTCATTGATCCTGTTAACGGTTACCTTTCTATAGATTTGCTAAGTACACCTGCAGGAAAGAAGAGTCTCATGACCTTACGTATGTTATGACATGTAAGTACTCTGATAATAAATATTTGAACTTCGAACCTTGAACTTTGGAGTACCAGGAAGGAGATCAGTGGGGAGGGCTGAGTGGACAAGGGAGTCACATAGGGAGCAATCCCTGCGGAAAACAGGAAATGGAGGGGAGGGAAAGATGTGGTTGGTGGTGTGATCTCGTTAGAGATGGTGGAAGTTATGGAGAATTATCTGCTGAATGTGGAGGCTAATGGGCTGGTAGGTGAGGACAAGAGGAACCCTATCCCTGGTATGGCAGTGAGAGAATGGGGTGAAGGCAGATGTGAGCAAAATGACGAGATACAGGTGATGACAACGCTAACAGTGGAGGAAGGGAAGCCCCTTTCTTTGAAGAAGGAGGACATCTCAGTTGCTCTGGAATGAAAAGCTTCATCCTGACAGCAGATGAGGCAGAAACAGAGGGGATGGTAGGTTTACAAGTGACAAGCTGGGAAAACGTATAGTCCAGACAGCTGTGAGAGTCAGTGGGTTTATAAAAGACATCAGTAGATAGACTGTCTCCAGAGATGGAGACAGAAATTGAGAAAGGGGAGAGAGGTGTCGGAAATGGACCAAGTAAATTTGAGAGTTCCACATTCTTGGTAAACTCTTGGTTCTCTGGTACTTCTGGCATACTCATTTGCATCTACTTCCATTCAGAATCAGATTCAGATTTACTTATGACATGTATACTGAAACATATAGTAGAATGCATCATTTGCATTAATAGCCAACACACCGAAAGGTATGCTGGGCCAGCCTGTAGATGTCACCACACATTCAGTAGAAGAACACAACAACAGCACCTTTTCCCACCCTCCCACCTGCTCATACACAAAAATGAACATTCAATTCCAATTCAGGCCTCCTCCTGGACTCCAGAACTTAGGGCCAATGATTGGCCCCAAATGGTGAATTCAAGCAGCACAGAATATATTTTAAGTATATTTTAGGGGAAGATGGGGAAAAAAAGATTCAGGGAAGTTTCAGGAAGAAATTGCAAAAATTAGATCTCTGGCAGTTGAAGACCAGTCTACAACTTGCTTAAACTGTCACGTTCCCCTGGTGAAGTCTCGATCTATCTTTCTATTACCAGTCCACCTCCCCTCCCCAGCCCATTCTCCATCTCCAGTAGTACCTCCAAAAAGTTTGGGTAAACTCCCAAAACTTGCAGCAATTATGCCTATCAAGTTAACAAACATTAGTCGGGCGATTGCCTAGGAAAATTCAGCTTCCTGCAGCTATTTGGAGCAGACATAATGAAATCTGGAAAAATAAAATGATCTGTGAACATTGTGAAAAATGGATTATCAGAGGCCACTGTTCAAATCCGCAGTTTATTAGGTGAGGTCTGAGATCCACCATCAGCTGTGTCTAGAGCTTAATCTATCTAGGAAAAGGAGGAAACAAAATATGCAGCAAGAATAAATCTAACTCATGACAAAGCAAAATTCATGAAAGAATTGGCCAATCTTTTTTATCCCAGCATGCCATAAGGAACCAACTGACGTTTAAATTAATATTTAACATAAACTGTGAGCTGAAGGAAACAAATTGTCTGTTTCCTTTCCTGAACCCCCCGTGGTCTACTAAGCTTACATTCCAGGGAAGTGGCAACTATACGTTAAATGAATCCTGATTTTTCCCCTAAATCCTTTGGAAAGTTTAATGATAAATTGTTGCTGGAATTAAATCAATTCATTAGCTCAAATGGTCAAAAAAACACAAACGTTACCTATCAAAAAAACTTCGGTCAAAAGATCAGACAGAGCGACTTCACTGCAGAGGGCAATACCCTAACTCAGAAATACAAGAAAAAGAGCTAATTTTGTAGACTTTCAGCAAACAGACATGAGGAAGATAATGACTGCATAATCAACATAGCAGTAGATCAGTCAAATTATCAGAATTATGTTTTTCATGATTTTTGTATTAAACAATGAAAAACATTCAAGGTAAACTTTTTCAACAATTAATAGGATCAATGACCTAAATAAGAAGTTCCCAACCAAGAGGTCCATAGACCCCAGGTTGGGAAACCCTGACCTAAACAAACTTCTGCAAATGATCACTGGGACATGCTCCATTTGAACTGATCTAAAGGTTAAAGAGAACTGCATATGTGAGTAATCCAAATTTAAAGGGCATCTTGTAAGGGAACAGTACAGATATAATTGTTGTTGCAGAAGGAGATCAGCTCCTTAAAGTGATTGCTAGAGTGAGAAGTTTTTAAGAAGAGGCTGTAGAGAAGAACTTTTGAGTTGGATGCAACAAGCCAGGTGGGAATTAAAGTTATGTAAGCTTGTTTGAGTACAGAGGTCGTTTTAGTGCACCAAAAAATAAACTGCTGAAGGAACTCATCAGATGAGGCAGGATCTATGAAGGTAAAGGGATGGTCAACATTTCAGATTGAGGCTCTGTACCAAGACTGGTGTAACCCTCGGCCAAAACGTTGACCACCCCTCAGCCTCCATAGACGCTGTCCAACTGATTGAGGTCTTGCATCAGTTTGTTTATTTTGCTCCAGATTACAGTATCTGAAATCTCTTGTGCCTTCATATTCAGTCTTATTAAATGTCTAAAGGAATTTTATTCCACCTGCAAGTGTTTAGGTAGAGATAGAAAATAGTGATAAGTAACAACACAGATGAATCTCATTGCTGTATTCATTTTGACAGGCTGCTATTTACCCATTACTCGTCCTCAGCATTTTAGAATGGAATAGAACTTTATTGTCATTGCTCAAGACAACGAGATGGTGGTACTACTCCAGTCCATACAGAAACAGATATCTACAATTCATAAAAAATCCATATTTACAGGCAACAAGTGACTTCAGTAGTACATAACAATCAAAGGCCATTGGCAAGCTGGGGTATAGCATTATTAAATAATCTCTAAATATTTATGCTAAGGATACATATATGTGAGTATGATATTATTAGTGCTATCATATAAGACTGGGAAACAAACTACTTGTTAAAAAGATGAAGATTTATAAGAACTATATTTCTTTGTTACAATAACAAATTACATTTTAAATATTTTGCTTATGTGATCTGATGATTATTATTTTACAGGATTTACACTAGTAGACTTTTCAAAATGGTGAATTTTCTTCATCAAATTATTTTTAGCAGCAAAACTATGGAATTTTTCAAATAGCAAGAAAATCATCCTCTTAATCACCAATGACCAATTTGCAGATTGGCTTGGTACCTGGTTACTTTAAAAAAATCAGGAGTTCTTCATTCAAACCATCACTTTATCCAGAAATATTTCTATAGAGTGCATAATGTTGCTATTATTAAAATGCATTTATACATAAAGGTGGCATGGTAGCATAGTAATTAGCATAATGCTAATACAGTGCCAACAGCCTGGGTTCAATTCCTGCCGCTGTCTGTAAAGACTTTGTATGTTTTCTCTGTGATCACATTGGTTTCCTCTGGGTGTCCTGGTTTCTTCCTGCATTCCAAAGGTGCACATGTTATTAAGATTAATTAGTCACTTGGGTGCAATTGGGCAGCATGAGCTTGTTGGGTTGAAAGAGCCTATTACCATGCTGTATCTCCAAATGAACCATAGAACCATGGAACATTACAGCACAGAAACAGGCCTTCTGGCCCTTCTTGGCTATGCTGAATCATTTTTCTGCCTAGTTCCACTGACCTGCACCTGGACCATATCCCTCCATACACCTCTCATCCATGTACCTGTCCAAGTTTTTCTTAAATGTTAAAAGTGAGCCCGCATTTACCACTTTATCTGGCAGCTCATTCCACACCATAAGACAAAGGAGCAGAAGTCGGCCATTTGGCCCATCAAGTCTGCTCTGCTGTTTTATCATGAGCTAATCCATTCTCCCATTTAGTCCCACTCCCCCGCCTTCTCACCATAATCTTTGATGCCCTGGCTACTCAGATACCTATCAATCTCTGCCTTAAATACACCCAATGACTTGGCCTTCACTGCCGCCCGTGGCAACAAATTCCATAGATTCACCACCCTCTGGCTAAAAAAATTTCTTTGCATCTCTGTTCTGAATGGGCGCCCTTCAATCCTTAAATCATGCCCTCTCATACTAGACTCCCCCATCATGGGAAACAACTTTGCCACATCCACTCTGCCCATGCCTTTCAACATTCAAAATGTTTCTATGAGGTCTCCGCTCATTCTTGTAAACTCCAAGGAATACAGTCCAAGAGCGGACAAACTTTTCTCATATGTTAACACTCTCATTCCCGGAATCATTCTAGTGAATCTTCTCTGTACCCTCTCCAACGTCAGCACATCCTTTCTTAAATAAGGAGACCAAAACTACCTACAGTACTCCAAGTGAGGTCTCACCAGCACCTTATAGAGCCTCAACATTACATCCCTGCTCCTATACTCTATTCCCCTAGAAATGAATGCCAACATTGCATTCGCCTTCTTCACCACCGACTCAACCTCGAGGTTAACCTTAAGGGTATCCTGTACGAGGACTCCCAAGTCCTGTTGCATCTCAGAACTTTGAATTCCCTCCCCATTTAAATAATAGTCTGTCTATTTATTTCTTCTGCCAAAGTGCATAACCATACACTTTCCAACATTGTATTTAATTTGCCACTTCTTTGCCCATTTTTCCAATCTATTCAAGTCTCTCTGCAGACTCTCTGTTTCCTCAGCACTACCGGCCCCTCCCACCTATCTTTGTATCATCATCAAACTTAGCCACAAAGCCATCTATTCCATAATTCAAATCGTTGATGTACAATGTAAAAAGAAGCGGCCCCAACACGGACCCCTGTGGAACACCACTGGTAACCGACAACCAACCAGAATAGGATCCATTTATTCCCACTCTCTGTTTCCTGCCGATCAGCCAACGCTCTGTCCACATATGTAACTTCCCCGTAATTCCATGGGCTCTTATCTTGTTAAGTAGCCTCATGTGTGGCACCTTGTCAAAGGCCTTCCACCACTCTCTGTGTGAAGAAGCCCCCCTTAATGTTCCCTTTAAACTTTTCCCCCTTCACTCTTAACCCATGTCCTCTGTGTTTTTTTCTCCCCTAGCCTCAGTGGAAAAAGCCTGCTTGCATTCACTCTATCTATACTGATCATAATTTTATATCCCTCTGTCATATCTCCCCTCATTCTTCCACGCTCCAGGGAATAAAGTCCTAACCTGTTCAACCTTTCTCTGTAACTGAGTTTCTCAAGTCCTGGCAACATCCTTGTAAACCTTCTCTGCACTCTTTCAACCTTATTAATATCCTTCCTGTAATTTGGTGACCAAAACTGTACACAATACTCCAAATTCCACCTCACCAATGCCTTATACAACCTCACCATAACATTCCAACTCTTATACTCAATACTTTGATTTATAAAGGCCAATGTACCAAAAGCTCTCTTTACGACCCTATCTACCTGTGACACCACTTTTAGGGAATTTTGTATCTGTATTCCCAGATCCCTCTGTTCTACTGCACTCCTCAGTGCCCTACCATTTACCTTGTATGTTCTACCTTGTTTTGTCTTTCCGAAGTGCAATACATCACACTTGTCTGTATTAAACTCCATCTGCCATTGTTCAGCCCATTTTTCCAGTTGGTCCAAATCCTTCTGCAAGCTTTGAAAACCTTCCTCACTGTCCACTACATCTCTCAATCTTTGTATCATTAGCAAATTTGCTGATCCAATTTACCACATTATCATCCAGATCATTGATATAGATGACAAATAACAATGGACCCAGCACTGATCCCTGTGGCACACCACTAGTCACAGGCCTCCACTCAGAGAAGCAATCCTCAACCACCACTCTCTGGCTTCTTCCATCGAGCCAATGTCTAATCCAATTTACTACCTCTCCATGTATACTTAGCGACTGAATCTTCCTAACTAACCTCCCATGCAGGACCTTGTCAAAGGCCTTACTGAAGTCCATGTACACAACATTCACTGCCTTCTCTTCATCCATTTTCCTGGTAACCTCCCCGAAAAACTCTAATAGATTGGTTAAACATGACTTACCATGCATAAAGCCATGTTGACTCTCCCTAATAAGTCCCTGTCTATCCAAGTACTTGTAGATCCTATCTCTTAGTACTCCTTCCAATAATTTACCTACTACTGACGTCAAACTTACTGGTTTATAATTTCCTGGATTACTTTTAGAGCCTTTTTTAAATAACAGAACAACATGAGCCACTCTCCAATCCTCCGCCACCTCACCCATAGATACCAACATTTTAAATATTTCTGCCAGGGCCCCTGCAATTTCAACACTAGTCTCCTTCAAGGTCCGAGGGAACACCCTGTCAGGTCCAGGGGATTTATCTACTCTGATTTGCCTCAAGATAGCAAGCACCTCCTCCTCCTCAGTCTGTATATGTTCCATGACCTCACTGCTTGTTTGCCTTATTTTCATTGACTCCATGCCAGTTTACTTAGTAAATACAGATGCAAAAAAAAATTAAGTTCTCCCCCATTTCTTTTGGTTCCATACATAGCTGACCACTCTGATCTTCAAGAGGACCAATTTTATCCCTTACTATCCTTTTGCTCTTAATACACCTGTAGAAGCTCTTTGGATTATCCTTCACCTTGACTGCCAAAGCAACCTCATGTCTTCTTTTAGCACTCCTGATTTCTTTATTAAGTATTTTTTGAACTTTTTATACTGCTCAAGCACCTTATTTGCTCCCTGTTTCCTATACATGTCATACAGCTCTCTTCTTCTTTATCAGAATTCCAATATCCCTTGAGAACCAAGGTTCCTTATTCTTATTCACTTTGCCTGACAGGAACATACAAACTCTGCACTCTCAAAATTTCTCCTTTGAAGGCCTCCCACTTACCAATCACATCCTTGCCAGAGAACAACCTGTCCCAATCCACGCTTTTTAGATCCTTTCTCATTTCTTCAAATTTGTCCTTTTTTCAGTTTAGAACCTCAACCCGAGGACCAGATCTATCTTTATCCATGATCAAGTTGAAACTAATGGTGTTACAAAATAAAATAAAAATCTATGATAATAATATTCAAAGTAGTCTTGATATAAAACAATTTTCAAATTCCTAACTTGTTTCTGGTTGAACAGGATAAGCATACATCTGCAGCTGGTTTGAATTCAATTAGTAAAGACGGTCAATCAAAAATTTTCTTCAGATTTATGATTGTTTTAACTTCAGTGATAGATTAAAGAAACTGCCAATTGACAATGTGGAACTGCATGAAGTATAGTTCAGGGTTTCCATAAGTCACACACACAAATCACCCAATGAAATTAAGTACACTTACAATGTGCCAAAGAAAACCTATCCAAAAATATGGAAATTACAAAACTCAATGAAATTCAAATGCTATTCTCTTTTAGAGATAGCTTATGATATTCACTGTTAAAAAAAACAGTTTCAGTCAACAAAGGTTCTCAGTAGTTCTCAGATCTTCATCTATTTTTCACAGAAATCAGTAAATTACAGAAGTAAAGCATAAATATCTTATAAATTATATAATCCATAAATAAATTACACTTTGCTGATGAAGAAGGCAAACAGTTAAATTAAATACATGACAAGTAAGAAAAAAAGTACAGTACATCTTCAGAACAATTCTTCTTAAAGTGTATTTTAACTTTATTTTACAGCCACAGCAATTCCGTTCTTACACAAAGATAGGTTTGGATGTTTTATGATCATCTTTAACACGGACAAAAGAGAACTTCAAGAATGATAGACAAAGTTACTAGATCTGTAAGGTGTTCCTTATGAATAATTAAATTTGAAATGTATTGCTATTGTCATCTGTCATTATGTGTCAGCTAATCAAATAATCATTGATTGTAGTCTTATTTGTTGCCACTTGATAATATAAAATGCAGACAACAGTTTTAATCCCAAGAAGCAGCAGGGGAGGTATCCCTCTTGATGACAGATTCACATTCGTTTAGTGATTAGTGAGACGGGCAAACAAAATGACATCGGAATAATCTCATTCATCAGGCTCCACGGCCTCCAAAGGTACTTCAGTAGAAATGATTTTAAACTATAAATGAAAACAAATTTCCAGATGTAGCACATCATGGAGTTACCACGACATCAGTTGCTATGCAGGCTCAGTGTTCTCTGCTCGAGTGGCAGAATAACATGATCGCACCAGTACGAGCAATTAAAATCAGAGACAAGGTCAGCAGATCAGCTTGTAACCCTCAACTGATACTATTAGGAAGCCAAATATTCAGTTTCTTCCATCCATTATTCAAGTTGCTTCCCATGTTCACTGATGTCAGATGGGGACCGATGAGTGAGTTATACTGGAGACAGTAAGCGGATGTTAACTTCCCACAGAGAGAATTTCTCCAGGTCGAATAAAAATGTTCCACTAATCATCTACCCCATGAAACTGCCAGCTGTGGCCTCTAGTAGGATTATAATTCTCATAGACCTCTTATGGAGCTTTTAGCTAAATGAAAAATCTGCCATAGCCTAGGGAAAAGGGAGCAAGCAGATAAGAAGCAGAGTGTTTACTAAGAAGCTGTGCGACATAACAGGTTTTTGTGATGTAAAAATCATAAGGAAACCATTAGGTTAAAAAAAAAGATCTATGTATTTACACGTTTCATTTGCAGCAGTTTTATGGGCTCATTAATTTAACATTCCTCTGTACTTCTTCTCAGAGTGCTATCCTTAGGGTGTCTCTGATTTGTTATTCTGTTGCACTTTTTCTGTAGCAACACTTGACTAAATAGTGTAAATCTCTGCATCTCTGTCAAATTTCACAAAATTGCAGAACACAATAGACCCTAATTTCCATCGGTATGGTTTCCAATTCCAGGCAAAATTTTGTGAAACTAAAGTACATCAAGGCAGCAGCAAAAAAATGCTCCAACAGCTGCCATGAAATAATTATAGCAACGATGTTTCATGAATTATACAACCTGTTTATTTCCTAAAGCAAGATCGAGTCTCCCCATAAGGTTTTAGTGGACCGTCAGGAAATAGCGATGGAAAACACAGTGCAAAATTAAACACTTATTAAAGGCATGGGCCCAGACAAAACGAGGGACAAAATTCAGGAGCAGATGCATTGGGTTTGCATTCAGTTGAGGTGTAATTTTCAGTATGCTGCAGAGGAGCTGAAGCTGCGTGCAAATCATTTACAGTTTCACTTATCACCTGCCACCTAGTACTTCTTCCTCCCCTCCCCCCCATCTTCTTACACTGACTTCTTCTTCCTTCCTTTCCAGTCCTGATGAAGGGTTTTGGCCCAAAGCATCGACTGTCTATCCCCATCCATAGATGCTGCCTGGCCTGCCGAGCTCCTCCAGCACATTGTGTGTATTGCTCTCGATTTCCAGCAATACCTGTCGTGTCCATCATCTGCAGCATCTATAGTTCCTGCTGTGGTAAATTCCATTCCTGAGAGGAATGGCCTTGGACAGATTAATATGATCCATGTGATTTCTGCCCCTCTTTTAATTTAATATCAGGGAAGGGAGAATTGTCCTAGCAAAGGGTGAATTCCCTCAGGGGGGAAACAGTCAATTCCACTTTTTTTAACATTTCCGTTGGACTATTCATTGGATGATGAAATTATTAATATATTGGTTACCCAGTACCCTGGTAACAGCATGTGAGTTTGATCTAAATTGCGTGGCAACCAAATCTATGCCAATGCTGTGCAATTGAAAGGAGCTGCCTAGTAGGTCCTTTGTGCCAATTGTAATAAATCAATACATGCCAAGCACTGGTTTCCTGTACTATTAATTTAAACTAAATAGAAATGTATTTTCCTTAGTGAAAAAAAAATCCCACTGTTCAATGTTATTATAGGAGTGCCAAACCCATTGGCCAATGTCTCCTACTTACTGCCTGTTACGCCACTGGCATTTAGCGCAGGAATGAAGGTCCTCTGTCTCTCTCTATTCTTGGCCATACTCAGATGTAGAAGGACTCTTCATTGCTGTTTCCGTAGCAGTTTTGTTTGACCGGTCAGGTTTGGTAGCCCTGAGCTGAACCACTGAACCTGGTGGACTGGTGAACCACTCTTAGTCTGGCTTTTACCCTTTGACCTGTTTGGCATGGGCGACCCGACCAACAGCCAAAACGTAAAGCCCTGACTCCAACCAGCAAAGCTCTCCAGGTCACTGAGGCACATAAGCCTTCAAACCAGATGTGGTCATCTTGGATGTTCTTCATTATTTCTGTTAAACCAGAACTTGAGGAAGTTTGAACTCAAGATTGTTTGGACTGTTATTCTGGGAAAATGCTGGGTACTGGAATCAAAGTTTCTTGATGCTTAACATCTATGGATACTAATCTCTCATGTGCTCAAGTAATGGTTTTCAAGATACTATTAAGTAGTCTCATTAGTAGCTTAAAGTATCTTAAAGGTGAATGTAGATCAGGGGTTCCCAACATTTTTATGCCATGGAGCCTTAACATTAACGAAGGTGTCCGTGAATCCCAGGTTGGGAAACCCTGATCTAGATCCTTGTAAGCATGTTCTAGTGTAGGACAAGAAAATTCCTCCCTGTCCTTATTTAGGTAATAAACACTTATACCAGCTGTACGAAGAGTTTTATCAGTTGGCTGAACAGTTCTTTTTGTTGACATATTTCATTGAAATCAGTGGGGTTATTGCTGTAACTGCACTCAGAGAGGTACCTCTGCTCTCAAGATAGACCACTTATGAGTGGGAACAGTAGCTGACTGCATCTGTAGAGCCGGTCCATGGCCAGTTAGTCTGAATTACCCTGAAACAGGAATTCTAGTGAGTTACAAAAAATTCCTTCATATCCTTCATCAACCAGTCCCAATGAAGGGTCTCAGCCTGAAACGTCAGCTGTTTATTCCTCTTCATATTGCTGCCTGACCTGCTGAGTTCCTCCAGCATTTTGTGTCAGTTCCATTATCTGCTGAATCGCTTGTGTTTATCCCTTATTTTGTTGGTGTTAACAAAGAACCGTGCTTCTTTCTGTTGAAACCAAAAAAAAAGAGAACTGTTATCAAGCACATAGTGATTGAGGGGTAGGCCAACCCTACCTCTTAAGCTTGTTCTGCCATTCAAAATGTCCTGGATGACCTGCCTTTAACATTAGTCCCATATTCCCTGTTTTCATCTGAGTTAAATTTGTCTTAACTTTCAATACACTCAATATCTGTGCAATAACAATACTACCAATGATTTAGCAATGCCTCTGGTCAAAGCAACGAAAAAGATATTTCATGTTAGTCAAACAGCGAGGCTGCTACTCCACTGATACTTGACTCATAGACTCCAAGATTCTAAAACTGTAAGACTCTATGAAATCTGATATTTTTCTGCTCACACTCTAGAAGGCACAAACATATTTAATGTTAAGTTACGGGAAAGAAAGGGGGCTGAATGAATGCTAAGATTGTGTGAACTGGAGTTAAAAGCTTAAAAGGAACCAGGCAAATTATATGAATGAGATAGAGTGAGATAAATTGATTACCGGAGGAAAAGAAAATTAGACCGAGTAAAACAAATGATTCTGAAGGGAATTGCCACCCCCTGCTTTTCGATTTTAGTGGCATGTTGAGTGCCTTTTCTGCCCATTTATATTTGAGGTTTATGTTTTCCAGAGCATTAAACGAGTCTCTTGGAGAAGAGCAATGCCAAACAGTAGGGTTGAGCCTCTCAGCTTGCAGACAGCTGGAGAAGATGGTGGCTCCTCCCCTCAATGGCTATGCTTAAATTTCCCACTGGGAAACTCGGCCTCCAGATGCTTCACTGAAACCCATCCACAGTCCCGCAGGTCGCAGTGCTGCTTCATTTAGCTCACAGTACAACAGGGGGAATCGGGTCTTTCACCAGTTACAGAGCTATGTGATAAATGCAACACAAGAGCTAGTCGATGCCATTGCACACTGGTTTATTAGTCTAAAAAAATCCACTAATGGACAAAAATGCCATAGGAGCCGTTGCACACTGATTGACTTTCTCCAGGTTAGACAGTGTTCAGATGTGGTGTTAAGCAACACAAACTTAGATAAGGAGCAACCCTACAGTGACTATTCCCCACATTGCATAGCATATCAAGGCTTAAATCAAATAATACTCTGCACACAGCTTTATAAACTCTCAGTTAAATATTAGTCAACACACAGTCTCCAGTGACGAGTGTGGAATATGCAGGAACCACTTGGATAGGAACAACAATTTCCATTTAATACCTGGAATATCAGTTCTCACCACTGAATCCTCATCTTTGTAAAGGATTTACTGTTGAGAGCTTGTAAACGAGATTGAAGAATCGGAGAGGGTGCAAGTGGATGCTGGTGGTATCACTGTTGAACTTGTTATACACTTAAACCAAAGTAGCTGATGAGTGTGTCTTCAGGACTGATGGACAGCTTCATAAATGATTTGTTTTCACTCCCTGGCAACGAGATTTTGGGCAGAACCCCAACGTGGGGCAATTTGCATAAATAAAACATCAAGAAAGCTCTGTGCTATTTTAACTGAGGACAGAGAATGCTAGACGTGTATATTAAAAGATGTACTGTGCTGCTTCAGTTGGAATAAAAACAGTAAATGTTTGAAACATTTATAGACACAAAAGATTCTGCAGGTGCTAGGAATCTTGAGCAACACCCACAAAATGTTGCAACTGAGCTCATATCTGCCACTTCTGCTGGCAACTAGTTCCACACTCACACCACAGTCTGAGTGAAGAAGATCATCAAGTTCCCCTTAAACATTTTACCTTAAATCCTTAATCAATTACTTTGAGTTCTTGCCTCACCCAACCTCACTGGAAAACGCCTGCTTGCATTTGTCCTATCTGTACCCCTCATAATTTTGTACAACTCTATCAAATCTCCCCTCAATCTCCTACACTCTAGAATGAGTCCCAACCTCTTCAACCTTTCCTCAAGTCCCAGCAACATCCTTGTAAATTTTCTCCGTACTCTTTCAATCTTACTGATACCTTTCCTATGAAGAAAGAGAAAAAAATAGAAAATTCAGTCGTGCCTCCTGTAGGCTGGAAAGTGCCCAGATGAAACATGAGGTGGTGTTCTTCAAGAGTGTATTAATCCTTCTAGTCATGGGGTGAGGTCCAAGTGGGATTGTGAATTAAATCAGCAGAAAACTGGTAGCTTGCAGTCACTACTGAAGATAGTACTCAGGCAATTCACAAAACAATCACCCAATCTGCATTTGGTTTCTCCAGTGTAGAGCAGGCCACATTATGAATTCTGAAATGCAGTCCCCAAGACTCGATGAAATGCAAGTGAATCATTGCTGTGTCTGGAAAGACGGTTTGTGTTCCTGGATGGTGGAAGGTGAAGGGAAAAGTATTAAACTTTCAATGGCTTCATGGAAAATAGCAGGGAGCAGTAAATGGAGATGGAAGAACGGGAAGGTAGGAAGGGAACAATCCCTTTGAAATTTTGAAAGGGGCTGTTAGGGCAATCTTCATTAAACCATCAGATAATCCGGTGAATGCAGAGGCTGGCAGCTGGAAGTTAAGGACCAGAAGGAGAAGGGTGAGAGGGGAGGTATAGAAAATAGATTACAGTTAACTAACTAGTTAAATTGGGGTTGCTGGAGTGTTTGATGCTTGAGTCCACAATGCCATATACGGCCTCTTCCACACTCAGTGTATCAATGGATCCCTTTTCTGCTGAAGGAGAAGCAGAGCTTCATATTTTCCCAGCTGTACTGCATGGATAATGTCACCAAAATTGTAGCCTGGTTAAATTCTAATAAACGGGTTTGCCAAGAAGCATTCAACTTGAATCAGGATTATTCATAGAGAAGAGATTCCATGAAATGCAGATAAAAATGGCTAGATTGAAAAGCTGTGCTGGAGCCCATTAAATTATTCATTCAGGAAACTGCATATAAACAAAAACAACACAAAAGAATGCATTTAACAAAGAAAGCGATCAGACTTTTAAAACGTGCTGTTATCGAAAGCTAAGGGTTGGCAGTGGTGTGGTAAGTAGAAGAAAGCAAATAATTCAGAATTGTTTGAGGGTTAAAGGATTTTCTGTGTGCGATAGGATCATCAGAAAATCACTGAAATTCAGCCTAACTAGTTCAGTCTATTTTAAACTGGTGCTTTTTCCTGCTGGAATTGGTCAAAAGTGTGTTTGATGCCTCTTGTACGATCAGTAGGAACACACAGGTAAAGTGGCAGTTTGAAGATCAGTGCGGCACATAGAAAGTTCTGCAGGGCCCTCCTGCAGTGATTACTATCGGTTTGCTTCAATAACTGTGTATAAACCAGACATATACACAAAAGAGTTGCTCAAGCATGATTTATGAAGTAGCTATATTGACCTTTTATAGCATCATTGTAAAATTCTCTCAGATGTCAGCGTGTAGTCAGAATCTTTTGTGGTTATTTGTAGCTCACTATCCTAATTGTAAAATTAGAGCACCCAAAGACAATAACATTCCTTTAATGGCATTCCTTAAATTAGACAGTAGATAGAAACAATTAAAATACATTTGGAATACTCAGTGTTTCACTACTCGTTCATTGTTACAGAATTCTGTGTAACTGTGACCTCGTGGCACACCACATTAATATACTGCCATACTGTGGCAAAGAAGAGTAGGATGTATGCTTTTGATTCGAAGAATTCTTAAACTTTCCTAGAGTTAAAGTTGGAAGGAAGACTGTCATAGCCATCTTTCTTTTAGCTTAAAACCAAAACCAAAGCACTTACATGATATCCGTTTTGATTTATGAACCTCAGACTTCTAGTTAACAAATGGATAGACTTTCAAATTTCTACCTCATTTCACCTGTGTCCTAACTACTAGCCTAAAAGATCTAACCTAAATATTTTTGGGCAGTGATCATTAATCAAAGATGCAGCAATTAATTCTAAGATGTCCCTTGCTCATGAAAAGCAACTTAGGAATATATGTTTTCCTTTTTACCTGCATCCAGGGAATTATCAGTCCTCTGGTTTACCAGACTGCTGCCTGGATTAGAGGGCAGATGCTTTGGATAAACTATGGTTGTTAACTCTGCCATGGCAAAGGTTTATAAAATTATGGGAGACATATATAGGCAGCTGGTATGTTTTTCCCAAGGTCAAAATGTCCAATTCTAGATGGCATTCACTTAAGGTTCAATAAGTTCAATAGGGTTCAATAGGTTCATTTAATACCAGAGAAATGTATACAATATACATCATGAAATTCTTTTTCTTTGCAAATATCCTCAAAATAGAGGAATGCTCCAAAGAATGAATGATGGTTAAACATTAGAACCCCAAAGCAACCCCCACCCCCATGATTTCTGTTGGTGACAAAGTCACAAGTACTGCTAATACTACTGTGGTTTGTTGCCTACAATCATAATTAGACAAAATGCTAAATTTCAGTCAGAGGTCAGTGAAAACAGACATGTAATTTTTTTTCCCATTGAAATTCATGGACCCCTGGAATCTATCCACTGAGATCCTGAGATCTGTGGACCTCAGTTTAAGAACCTCTGACATAAGTTGAGGGGCCAAAATTCAAATTCAAAAGAGAGATGTGGGGACAATTTTTTTAACACAGTGAGTGATGGCATACATTGGCATAGTTAGTTCAGTACAACATCATAGGACAATGAGTTGGTTCCTGTGCAGTACTGTTCTATATTCTATATCCTTAATGATGAGCTCCATCAATGAAAGGTATTACTTTCACTTGGCATTTCATCAGGTCCCTCAACACCACCTCTTTCGTTCAAAGTTCAAAGTACATTTATTATCAAAATATGTGTGCAGTATACAATCCTGAAATTTGTCTTTCTCACTGACGGTCATGAAACAAAGACAAACCATGGAACTAACCCGCCCAAAGAAAGCATCAAGCATCAGACCCCTTCCCCCACATCAAAAAATTTGTGCAAACAGCAACAAAGTCCAGCAAAAACGCAGAATATAAAAATACAAAATCAAAAGGCATATCTTGCAGTTCAGCTCAGTGTACATTATCAGCAGGCCAACCCCGCTCAAATATCACCCAAAAGTAGTAAGAAAAAGAGCAACCGGAGCTTAGGGTGCGTCATAAACCTGAGAGTCCAAATCCACAATCTGCGTCGATTAAACTGTGCTACGGCACCATTCGCCAGCAGTACTGAGGGGGAGAGAGGCCTATCGAATGCAAAGACCTTCCCTCGATAGCAGCATGTCAAGAAGGAACATCAGCATCTCTGGTTTCTGAGGAGATTAAGGTGAGCGAGGCTCCCCCCACAACTCCAACCCCCATCCCCCCCCCCAAATTCTAACCAGTTTTTACAGAAACGTCAGTGAGAGTGTCCTGACCAGCTGAATCACCCTTCTGTACAGGAAATACAAGGCATCTGGCTTCAAGTCCCTACAAACAGACTTGCTATGACTGCTGAGAGGATCACCGGGGTCTCTCTTCCATCTGTCAGAGATATTTATCAAGAGCACTGTGTACGCAGGGCTCTTAGCATTGTCAATGATCCCTCCCATCCATCCAACAAACTCTTTGACCGCCCCCCCCCCACCATCAAGCAGGATGTGCCATACCATTAGGACAAAGACTGTTAAGATGGGAAATAGCTTCTTTCCCCAGGCTGTGAGACTACCATGTCTCATCACATAGGAAATGCCAGTAGAACTACTAGGACTTAATATTTCAATCCCTATGGTAAGTCGGCACTCTCGATTTTGGCAGTGGGCTGTGACAAGGAGGGAGGGTAGGTATGTCATCGGGGTCATCAGGTGGGCCCCCTCCTTCTTTGACGTTTCGTTGATAAGCCCACGACATCTCCAGAGGGCTCAACGGTGCTACCTGGCATCCCAAATACACCCCCCCTCAGTTCCATACCCTCCTGTCTTCATCTTGCAGCCCAGTTGTTGTCTTTACTTTTAATCCAAATCCAATTGCTGCTTTCTTCTGCTACGTTTGACAAGGACTTGATTGCTTGTTGGAGGGAGTGACCCCTCACCCCTATCTTCTTCAATAGACTGTTGTATTATACTGTTTACTTTTTAACCTGTGTTGTAAATGCACCTTATTATTTTCTAATTGATTTGTGCGAATATTACCTTATGTGTTGTGTGTGTACTTTGTTGTGGTCTGGAGGAAAGTTGATTTATTTGGTGGTATAAATGTATTCAATTGAAGACCAAAAACTTGAACTTGATGAAAGTGTTTTGAGATTATAGTCAGTTTGTTGAGGAAGTTTGTACTTTCCTATCATGATGCTATTATCCTGACCCATTTTCAATTCTACCCCATTCACACCCAGTCCCACACCATCAAGGGGGCAATTCACTCACTGGTTGTGATTAAGAGATATTTTCTATCCTTGTGTTCACTGACCCCTTTCAGAAATCTTACCATAGATAAAAAGAAGCATGTAAAGCAGTTTGGGAAAATTGGTAAACTGGTTTACAACAGTCACATGCATCAAGATACAATCGAAATATTGGGCTCAAAGGCTGATTGCTTATTCCCCTCCATAGATGCTACTTGACCTGCTGAGTTACCCCAGAAACTGTGCGTGTTGCTCAAGATTTCCTCCCTCTGCAGAATCTGTGTAGATGACACTTCCCTTATGGATGAACCCAGGACAAAAGGGTAGAGCTTCAGAATATGGAGTTGTCCAATCAAGATGAGGGCAAAGAGGACTGTTTATTCTCTCAGAAAATTATGAACCTTCGGAATTCTCTAACGTTAGAGAACTAAAGAGGTTAAGTGTATGCAGGGCAGATTGTAAGCAGGTTTTTGGATTAGTAACGTTATAAGGAACAAGCAGAATGGTCAAGTTCAGATCATCATGATGCAAGGAGGTCATATGGTGCTTCTATTTCGGCTTTGACTTAATTAGCTTTGAGTACAATTTCCACTATGTCCATGCACAACATTGATTAGCAGGAGCAGGGAAGCTGTAAGTAAGAATGGCCTAAAACCCACTGAGAACCCAGATTAAGAACAATACAACAGATTCAAAAACTAGAATGAAGCATACACTCTGTAGCCATGATGTAAAGAAGGTCGATGACAAGATGGTTCACTGGAATCACTGCTGCCTGAAGAATGAAGCAGTATGACCTTCAGTGAAGAGACTGAGTAGATTCATGACTGGTTGAATTTAGAACTGTACATTAAGGTGAATAGTGGACCAATTATATAACTTTGAAGTTCAAGGTGTAAAGTAAATTTATTATCAACATATGCATACATTTTACAGCCTGGAGGTTTATCTCCTTACAGGCACCCACTAAACAAAGAAGTCCACAAGGGCCAATTAAAAAAAAGAAAATCAACAAACACCAATGTGCAGAGAGAGAAAAAACAGAAATTGTGGACATAATAAAAGTAAGCAAATAGCATTTAAAATGAAAGTGAGTCTTCAGACTCGAAGCCCAGAGCAGTCGGAGAAGGCCCAGACCCTCAGCCTCAGGTTAATTGAGAGTATGAGTTTGCTCTATATATAGCCCATAAATATATGTACAACATATTTAAAAACTTATGACTGATATATTGTTCTACCCATCAGTCTGTTCATTTGCTTCTGCAAAGAGCAACACAGAGGAATTTACCATTGCCATAAATTTGGTGCTGGAGTTATATCAAAAGTATAAATGGCAATAAGAGCGGCTAATTGTCATTCATAATGGAAATCCTGTGGTACTTCCTGACAGACCACTCAGAAGTCAAGGACTGAGGGTGCAATCTCCTCTACGGTATCTGGAATCTAACACCAGGCTCCACATCATGAATAAACATCATTTTGACGCTGTAACTTATACTTTGGCCAAGCACAACTAATTCTGGCCAGTATCTCAGCAGAATCCAGAACACACGGGTGAGTTAAGTCTTTTCAGAATTTACCTTTCAATATCTGCATGAATAATTTGCTTTGAATTTATAAGGATGAGCTATCTTGTTAACTTGCATCAGTGTTCAATAGGTTAAGCCATCCTACCTACCCCTCAAGAATATAAGCACAGCTGTTGCCAAAGCTGAATGTTTCATATTTATTAACAACACCAGATTGTCCAGCATCTGCAATGTTACAGAATCAGGGAGGACCCATAATCATCTTTTCTTCCTTTAGGAATTAAGCTGTTTCCTTCACATCAAGTGACCTAATACCAACAATTAAAAAGGCAACTACTAACTATGTCCTGAGAACGGTATGAATATGGAACGTGACTAATTATATGCTATCGCTTGATGCTCCTTCTGACACGTACATACCACTTTGGATGCAAATGTCTTTGACTCCCGGTAAACGCTGCTGTTAGCCAGTCGTGCCAAGTTTGATTCATTGCAAGCTGAACAGATAATTTCAATGATCATCTCAACATCTGTTTTGTTTGGTAAAGGATTTTTTGTAAAAGGAGGATTTCAGGTCTGTTAGAAGTAAACAATTTAAAACTACAGTAATGTTTCCAGCTTCAGATATTAAATAAATATTTTGCCCCAATTTTTTTTAGGTGCTCCCAGGTAGAGAGAGCAAATTTGATTGTTTGAAGCATTCCATAGAAATAAGGCTGGGGTTGAAACATTTAAATTGTTTCTTTCTGAGCTAATATCTTTGTAGGAATGGAAGTGACCCGGCAAAGGTCTCAGATATCCCAGTGGAAAGCTCGCTATTACACCTATGGATGACAGTCTGGCACAGCCAAGAGCCTCTGCTTCTGTACCAGAGACAGAAGCTCAAACCTGACCTCAGGTAATATCTGCATGGATGACTGCACACTTTCTTTGTGACCGCTAGGGTTAATTGTGAATGTTTTCTTTCCCCACATCTCAAAGATGACGGGTTACGTGGAATACTACCGCACAAGACCAGGCCCTTTAGCCCTCAGTGCTGTGACAAACCAATTAAAGGGCTACAAACACAAGAAAATTTGCAGAGGCTGGAAATCCAAAGCAACAGACACAAAATGTTGGAGGAACTCAACAGGTCAGGCAACATCTATGGAAAAGAATGAACAGTTGACATTTTACGACCGAGACCCTTCTTCAGGACTGAGAGGGAAGTGGGAAGATGCCTGAATTAAAAGGTGGGAGGAGGGGGAAAAGAGGTTAGCTGAAAGGTTACAGGTGATGCCAGGTGGTTGGGAAGGGTCCAGGGTTGGCGAAGAAAGAATCTGATAGGAGAGGAGAGTGGATTATAGGAGAAAGGGAAGGAGGAGGGGACCCAGGGAGAAGTAATAGGCAGGTGAGAAGAAATAAAAGGTTAGAGTGGGGAACAGAGGAAGGGGGTGGGTGGAAATTTTGCGTCAAAAGGAGGAATAGATATTCATACCATCAGGTTGGAGAAATAAAAGGGCTGGTAAGTTAATTGGTCACTGTATATCAGTGAGTGGTGGAATCCTGCCTGGGCATTGTTGGGGGTGGGGGGTGTTGATGTTGGTGAAAACATGGGAAGAGGTAAAAATGGAATTAATGTAGGATGGAGGGACAGAAAATTCAATCTATCATTAGAACCTGCTGAGTCCCTCTAGCATTTTATGTGTGTTACTCTGGATTTCCAGCTTCTGCGGAATCCCTTGTGACTAGAATCAATCTTGCAGGTTCAGATTTAGATTCTGATTCAGATGTTCAATATTCTGATGAGCATCATGGGCTTGCAATGTTCGTACCGGAAAACATATCGACACTTGTAGTCTTCCCCTAGCACATCCTTAGGAGTATTAGTTATTAATGCAAATGACACTTGTAGTCTGCCCCTAGCACATCCTTAGGAGTATTAGCTATTAATGCAAATGACACTTGTAGTGTGCCCCTAGCACATCCTTAGGGGTATTAGTTATTAATGCAAATGACAACATATTAAGGTATAGATCTACTGTACATGTATGTTAACACATGGTAGCGTAGTAGTTAGCACAATGCTTTACAATACAGGCAACCCAGGTTGGTAGGTTAATTAGTCATTGTAAGCTGTCCTGTGATTACGTTACTTTACTTTATACTTTACTGTCGCCAGACAATTGATACTAGAACGTACAATCATCACAGCGATATTTGATTCTGCGCTTTCTGTTCCCTGGATTACAAATATTAAATATTAAAAGTAGTAAAAATAGTAAAAATAATAAAAATTAGTAAATATTAAAAATTTAAATTATAAATCATAAGTAGAAAATAGAAAAATGGAAAGTAAGGTAGTGCAAAAAAACCAAGAGGCAGGTCCGGATATTTGAAGGGTACGGCCCAGATCCGGGTCAGGATCCGTTCAACAGTCTTATCACAGTTGGAAAGAAGCTGTTCCCAAATATGGCTGTATGAGTCTTCAAGCTCCTGAGCCTTCTCCCAGAGGGAAGAGGGACGTAAAGTGTGTTGGCTGGGTGGTCGTGTCCTTGATTATCCTGGCAGCACTGCTCCGACAGCGTGCAGTGTAAAGTGAGTCCAAGGACAGAAGATTGGATTGTGTGATGTGCTGCGCCCTGTTCACGATCTTCTGCAACTTTTTTCGGTCTTGGATAGGACAACTCCCACACCAGGTTGTGATGCACCCTAGAAGAATGCTTTCTACGGTGCATCTATAAAAATTAGTGAGGGTTTTAAGGAACAGGCCAAATTTTTTTAGTTTTCTCAGGAAGTAAAGTGGGATTAAACTGGGATTAAATCAGGAATTGCTGGGTGGCGGGTCTCAAAGAGTCAGAAGAACTTATTCTCAATGAAATAAAACAAAATAAATAAAATATGTTATCTAACCCTGAATGTGAACCTGAAACTTTTAGGTTTCTGACCTATCATCAATCTGAATTTTTAAGTCCATTTATGTCTCCACAAATACTGACTGACTTGTTAAGTATTTCTAGCATTTTCTGTTTGTATTTATCTTGCTGGCTGTGCTTGGATCAGCTGGTGAGTGATCATTTATAGGACTGAGAGTAACTTGCAAGCTCAGGTCAAAGTCTGACATACCCTGATTTCACTAAATAAAAAGGCCGTCTGCCACTTTTGTCAGAATTACTGGGAATGTGTGCAAGAGTTCCGAATTTTTGCTCATCTACGTTCATTAATTATCTCTGCGTTTTCAGTCTTTTCAAACTGAGGTAAATCAAAATCTGCATTTCAAATGACATTTTGCCTTGAAGTCAGCTCTGACTAATAACACCAACAACATTCCCCAGAGTATCAGTATATTATATTTTTAATGCACACTGAATGCTGTTGAATACTAGAAAATTGAAAAAGCTACAACATTTAAAAAAAAAATCATTTTCTATTTTCTGTTTTTATACCATGTTGGCTCATTTGTCCTCATTCTACTTCTCTAATTCTAGCCTATTGAGTAGGTCCCACTACGGTACTATTGACACCTTACATAGACCAAGAAGCTTAATGTGCTGCCAAATGATCCTATTAAGCCATTTGACTCATCCTACCATTGACATTCCCTTTGTTCAATGCTCCCTAATATTCTCCCCTATTATAAAAAAACCTACACCTCTCTCTTTCCCAGATATGACAAATGGTTTTGGACTTGAAACATTGCTTCTTGCTCTTTCTATATATGCTGCCTGAGTTTTCTAGCAATTTCAGCTTTTGCCACAGATTTGCAACGTCTCCAGAATTCTTTTATTTTCATTTTCTAGAAATATAAGTTCATCCCTTCAATGGTATTCAGAATATATCTTCGTGCTCCTTATCCAAAATCACAGTAGAAGTACCTTCACCAGCAGAAATGCAACAATTCACATAGGATGCTCCTCAGTAGTGATTAGGGATAGGTAATAATTCACGATCTGCTATCAATTCCTCTGTCATGGTCATAGTCATACTTTATTGATCCCGGGGGAAATTGGTTTTCGTTACAGTTGCCCCATAAATAATTAAATAGTAATAAAATCATAAATAGTTAAATAGTAATAAGTAAATTATGCCAGGAAATAAGTCCAGGACCAGCCTATTGGCTCAGGGTGTCTGACCCCCCAAGGGAGGAGTTGTAAAGTTTGATGGCCACGGGCAGGAATGACTTCCTATGACGCTCTGTGTTGCATCTCGGTGGAATGAGTCTCTGGCTGAATGTACTCCTGTGCCCAACCAGTACATTATGTAGTGGGTGGGAGACATTGTCCAAGATGGCATGCAACTTGGATAGTATCCTCTTTTCAGACACCACCGTGAGAGAGTCCAGTTCCATCCCCACAACATCACTGGCCTTACGGACGAGTTTGTTGATTCTGTTGGTGTTTGCTACCCTCAGCCTGCTGCCCCAGCACACAACCGCAAACATGATAGCACTGGCCACCACAGACTCGTAGAACATCCTCAGCAACGTCTGACAGATGTTAAAAGACCTCAGTCTCCTCAGGAAATAGAGACGGCTCTGACCCTTCTTGTAGTCAGCTTCAGTGTTCTTTGACCAGTCCAGTTTATTGTCAATTTGTATCCCCAGGTATTTGTATTCCTCCACCATGTCCACACTGACCCCCTGGATGGAAACAGGGATCGCCGGTACCTTAGCTCTCCTCAGGTCTACCACCAACTCCTTAGTCTTTTTCACATTAAGCTGCAGATAATTCTGCTCACACCATGTGATAAAGTTTCCTACCGTAGCCCTGTACTCAGCCTCATCTCCCTTGCTGATGCATGTAACTATGGCAGAGTCATCAGAAAACTTCTGAAGATGACAAGACTCTGTGCAGTAGTTGAAGTCCGAGGTGTAAATGGTGAAGAGAAAGGGAGACAAGACAGTCCACTGTGGAGCCCCAGTGCTGCTGATCACTCTGTCGGACACACAGTGTTGCAAGCACACGTACTGTAGTCTGCCAGTCAGGTAATCAAGAATCCATGACACCAGGAAAGCATCCACCTGCATCGCTGTCAGCTTCTCCCCCAGCAGAGCAGGGCGGATGGTGTTGAACGCACTGGAGAAGTCAAAAAACATGACCTTCACAGTGCTCGCTGGCTTGTCCAGGTGGGCGTAGACATGGTTCAGCAGGTAGACGATGGCATCCTCAACTCCTAGTCGGGGCTGGTAGGCGAACTGGAGGGGATCTAAGTGTGGCCTGACCATAGGCCGGAGCAGCTCCAGAACAAGTCTCTCCAGGGTCTTCATGATGTGGGAGGTCAATGCCACCGGTCTGTAGTCGTTGAGGCTGCTGGGGCACGGCGTCTTTGGCACAGGGACGAGGCATAGGAGCAGAAAAAAAGAATGTTCTGTATAATTTTCTAATCCTTAGTTCCATGCAAAGATGAGCTTTCAGTGTTTATTTTTGAGATACAGCACAGAGTAGGGCCTTCCAACACTTTGAGCTGCACCGTCCAACAACCCTGAATTAACACTAGCCTAAACACCGGTCAATTTACAATCACCAATTAACCTACCAACTGGTTCGTCTTTGGACTGTGGGAGGAAATCGGAAGATCCGGAGGAAAACCATGTGGTCACAGGGAGAAAGTACAAACACCTTACAGGCAGCAGCGGGAAATGAACCTGGGTTACCTGTGCTGTAAAGCGTTGTGCTGTCCCACTGCACTACTGTGCTGCTCTTTACAAATAAGATCTTAATCTAGGTAGAGATAATATTACAGAATATCACTCATTGTGAAACGCTAAGACAGCAGGACCTTGGTTTAGGTCAATCAGAAAAGGTTGGATTTCTCCTGATACAGCATGGTTTGATTATATAACCTGTTAGTAATTGCAGCACATCTGGGGGTGAAGGGCGAGGGGTGTTGAATGAGAAAGATCTGTCAACTGTTTTTCATTCACCAGTGGCCATACCTTTGCTTCTAAACACTTATTGAGTGCAGCTGCCTAAAGTAGTAGAAAATTGTGAGCTTGTGAGTGGAGTTTAATTTATCTTTCCCTAGACTTATTAGTTCCTTAAGCTTTTTTAAGCCATAAATCTGCTAGGTTGATCTCTGTTCCTGAAGATCAATCTGTCCTTTTTACTTAAGCATGAGGACAAATGTATTTATTTAAGAGTACGAGGAAGCTATCCTTCATTTGGAAAAGGGAACACTTCAAATTATGAGCATTTATATCTCTTTAAAGATAATACAATGTGATTAGGAAGAAAATATATAGTGACAAGATTTACCAAAATAATGTAGACTGCTACAAAAATATCTGAACAAATTTGTTTTGTATAATTAAGAACCCATTAATTATGTAACTTAAATAAAGCAAAATATTCTATTCTGTGTAAAGTAAAATAAAATTTGAAAAAGAGAAGCAGGTGAGTAATGACAGTTTTCGGGTGATGTTTTTCTTTCATTAATTTCAACACTCAGAGATCGTGCTAAAATGTACTTTCTAAAGTTAACCCCAATAAGAAAATATTGGAACTGTTAAGCCCTTGTTCAATGCAATCTAGAAAGACTTGTGGATTGTACATTGGGATCAATACAAAATTTATTACTTATTATAACTATTAATTAGCTTTGAAAATGAAGTTTAACCAGACTGCCAGGAGAATTGAGTTTTAATTATTTTATAGGGCAGCACAGCTTTCAAGAGAGGGAGGCCAGAAAACTCAAACCATAATAAATGCATTACACATGAAATAGGCCGTTCACCATCATAGAAACATTTCAAAAGTAATTCATGAGCTGCAAAGTACTTAGGGACATCCTGAAGGCTTGTAAGGTGTTATATTAATGCAAGCTCCTTCTTCCTTTTTTTACTCTAGGGAGTATATTTACAGCAATAAATCCAGCTATCTCACAGATAAACGGGGTATGAGGGCACTCAGGCTCAATAGGGAAGCTGTTATTTTTTTTAATGTGCCACTAGCCCATGATGGTCTGCAGGGACAGTCAATGAAGCACTATACCTTATAGCAGTAGAGTTGAGTAATATCTTCATTTTGCATGCACAAGGTCTTCTAAGTTACCCACAAGAGAAGTCATAATAGTAAGACACCACAATAACCACTACTTCATGAAAGAGCCATATCTATACTTTCATCTATGCAAACTTAAGCATGGACATCAACTGAGGCAAGGAAATACGTTGAGCTTTTTTCTAACTTACCCAAAGTGAATCATTATAGATCTTACACCACCGCTATTTTCCTTGAGAAATATAACAATGTTACTGCAAACAAAAATACCAAAGTTGGGAGTATTTACATTAATTCATCTGCACTTTTGAATCTAATATTATGAGTAGGTATTTGTCACCAATTATTAACCTAGTCTTAGAATCCAAGGGTATATATACAGATCCCATCAACTGGGAACTTTAACTTCAGTTACTTGACTGAACTTGGAATAAAACTGAAGAAGGGTCTCAGCCCGAAATGCTGACTGGTTATTCATTTCCATAGATTTTACCTGACCTGTTGAGTTCTTTCATCATTTTGAGCATTTTGTGTGTGCTGCTTTGGATTTGCAGATTTTTTTTTGTGTTTGGAATAAAGCTTGTCAGTAATGGAGACCATGAAGCACTGAACTTTCATTAAAAATAGCCTGGCTCACTAAGGTTATGTATGGAAGGAAATCTTCCAACCTTATTTAGTATGACCTGTGTATGCCCCCAAAATCAGAGCAATATCCCTGAAATCTACTGGAAAAAAACACTTTGCCAAATTTGATTTACATATATACCATAACATTCATATGAGTCCTGATGAAGGGTCTTGGCCCAAAACGTCGACTGCACCTCTTCCTAGAGATGCTGCCTGGCCTGCTGCATTCACCAGCAACTTCTATGTGTGTTGCTTGAAATTCCAGCATCTGCAGATTTCCTCGTGTTTACATTCATATGGTGTTGGCTTCGTCTAGTTTGACACAGATAACAAAAAAGGGAACAACCAGTTTGATCAATGCTCTGAAGTCCTTCATAGCAACATCTGGGATGTGCCAAGTTGGAGGAGCTGTCTATAGACAAGTTACCTGACAATTATTGACTTGCTATATCCCAATTCCAGCCAAAATCCCATGTTCTTCCATCAACAGCAATTAAAATACTTCCCCATCTTGAATAAAGTCTTCTAGAGGAAATGGTATGGTGTACTGGAGTGAGAAGATAATGTATATTTTCAATATCTCTTCTGACTACTAACATACCATGGATCCAAGTCCAATGTTGGGAAGGTAATCTCTTGATAATTATTTTCTTCCCTCAGCTGACACACTGTTGTACTGTAGCCTATCAGTAAGATAAATTAAAGAAGCTTTAAGAAACCACCTCCTCTTCCCAGCATTGTACTGACTGAAAATTGTACCATCATAACAAATATTGGGTCAATGTCTTTGAAATCTCTATCCAACCCATTAGATAGTGGGGTGGAGGTATGTCTGTACCAAAGGACGTGCAAGGCACTCCTTTTTTCCGCTAGCCTGCAGGTAACCATCAAGCAAGGTGTAGTACCTGCTTAGCACCACCCCCAACCCGATCAGGGTCATGTGACCACTGATGCCAGGCAGACAACCTCTGAAGTATTGATAACGGCTGAGATCAGCCATCTTGTAAAGGCACTGCCCAGAAGGAGGCAATGGCAAACTACTTCCATAAAAAAATGTGCCAAGAAGAATCATGGTCAAGGAAAGATTGGGATCGCCGACATCATATGACATGGCACATAATGATGATGATGATGATCCAGCAGAACTTCACCATATGGATTCCAAGGTTCAAGAAAACAGCACACCATTATCTTAACAAGTGTACTAATCACAGTCAATGAATGCTTGTTTTTACTGGTAACAGTCATAGTCTGTGCATTATTATTTATTAAAAGTAGGACTTCTGGGAACTTTTGTAATAAATGAAGTCAGCACTAACTTTGTAAAGCATTACCTATGCAAGATATAACAGCTGCATTGATACACTTTCCAAGATCGAACCAAAACTACTATTCTAGTAAACTGGTCAAAAAATTTAGGCAATAAAAAGAATAAATCATCCATCCTATACTTTTAGCTAACTGATATCCTTCCTCTTCCTTGAGAAATGGTTTTGTCAGCACTGATTTTTAAAGTAATAATTCTGTTTTTTATAAGGAAATCAATGAAATGTTCTTTCCCAGTGTAAATCAATGCCATTTTGTGTTTTGAGTTATTTTTTCTTTCCCTGGCAATTCTAAATGTCAAGAGTTAGAAGGTTAAGGGGAGACTTAATAGAGGTGCTCAGAAATATATGGGGTTTTGATAAATGGGGAGAAACTGTTCATAGTAGCAGGGGAACTAGAAACTAAAGGAGACAAATGTAATTTAAAAGACAAAAAAAAGGAGAGAAAGGAGATTTTTTTAAACATAGGAGATTGTTACAATTTCAAATACATTTGATTGAAAGGATGGAGATAATAGATTATGTAAGAACATTCAAATGAAATAATAACAGGGCAATGAGAAATGAAAGGAAATGACATCAAATTGACTGTTCTCTCAAAGAGCGAGTCATAGAGTTGGGTTGCTTGACCTTCCATTGTAATATTTCTAGTTCATACAATCTTTGAAGTTAATCCTCCATCATAATGAAATCCAATCAAAGTAACAAATAAGAGACAACTCAGTTTTGAGGCCTGGAGTTTAGAATCCTGTCATCAGCTAGTCTGGGGGTCAATATCAAAGATCAAGCAGAAGTTGATGGCTGAAGCCTGGACACTGGGGACTGAAGATTGGAGATCTGGAGGCCTGTCTGATGGCTGAATCCTGGAGAATGGAGATTGGAGATTGCAGGCCCAGAGATCTGGGTGGGAGGCAGGGAGAAAAGTGGCTTGTTTTGTTGATTGTTGTGTTCTGTGTTGTTCCGCTGAGCAATGTGGGAATGCTGTGATGGCGCTGGAATGTGTGGCAACACTTGGGGGCTGCCCCCGGACATCCTTAGGTTCTATTGATTATTATCACAAACAACACATTTCACTGTATGTTTCAATGGACATGTACTAAATACAGGAATCTGACTCTATATGCAGGATCAGAGGGAGTAAATGAGATTGGGCGCAAGGAAACAACGATTTGATGAGACCAAAGGGGAGCAGATGGGAGATGGTGAACTCAATATCATATCATAAAAGAATGTCAATATTTCTGTTAGTTCTATTTGACAGAATGTTCACCCCCCTCCATATCTTATGTTCATCTGCTCATGAAAGAATTGGTAGGAGTGATCACTGCACTACACTTGTGGAGACGAAGTTCTGCTTTTATAGTGAAGATACAATCCATTGTGTTGGATGTCAGCCTTATTGTGCTAATAGTGACAAATTGAAATTAGATTGAGTAGCTCAAAGCTGGATACCTATAAAGCACAGGCTGTCACCGGGAGTGCAGAAGTGCATCCATCACAATCTGTAGACTTATGGCCTGTCACATCTCTCGTTTTGCTATTATTGTCAAAGCCATTCGTGCTTCAAAGTTGATGATAGAAGAGCTTGCCAGAACTTGTGTACTGAAATAATGAAAAACTATCCTTATAAAGATATAACAGAAGACTGATGAACACTAACCAATCAAAGTGGTATTCTATAGAGAGTTTCATGATCCTACAACCAATAGATCTGGGCAAAAGTATGTGCTCTGCCACAGCCAGTAATCAATGTTTGCAGATAACTTAAAAAGTAATAAGACAAGAAATCTATTTGAATATTCGCACCTCATTTTGACAAAAAGAAACATTTACAACATAATGAAGAGTGGGGAGAGCTTTCTAGTAGCTGGAGATAGACAACATACAAAAGAGGTTGTGGTAATTGGGGACCAGTCCACACAGTGGGGATACTACTCCAGGAGTTCAGCTGCTTCGCCATCTTAAATTCAGATGTTTTTCAGTGCATAGATAAATTTACAGCTGCTCAGGTAATAGTCTATGTCCAAGTGAATGAAAACCTGGACCAGATTCAAACTTAGATTTATAAGTGGCATATAACATTTCCATTACACATATGTGAGCCAATAAACCTCTTCAAATAGGAAAATTCTAACCCCTTTCCTTGATATTTAATAATATTGCCATTGGCAATCAGCATCATGGAAATCACCATTGATTAGAAATGTAACAAGTCCAGCTATGGAATTACAGTACCTTGGCTGAAAGGGTACATCAGAGGCTTAATGTTCTGGGATCAGAGATTTAATGCATTTCTTCAATAGCTTTCCCACCATCCACAGAGCAGAAGTTAGGAGAATGCTGGAAAATTCAGATGAACTTATGAATGTCAATACAAACTCACAACAATGTTCCAATTTTTACCTCCATTGCCAACACACCATAGCTGCACTATGCTTTACCTTTAAGAAGCGCAGTGGAACTTCGCTAAGATACTTTAATAGCACCACAGAAGTTTTCCACGTGGAAGGTTCATGATCGGGCACACAGAAGCACCTCCATCCCTGCCGTCATATGGTGCCCCTTTGGAAACGTATCATCATTTCTGCATTGAATCTCCAGTAGAATCCTTGAACTTGCTACATGATAACATTAAGAGTTCTCAGACGTCATGAAGTGCATTGCACTGAAAATGAAAATCATTTTCTCAGAAAAATTGTTGATGGCTATAAGTGCTGGCATTGTCAATAATGCTCATATATCACAGTAATTAAAAGCATATATTTTATAAATCTTACCTTTCATTTTCTTTGGCACTAGGGATGATTACAAAGATTAAAGTGAAACTGTTTGGTATTTGTATTGGAAGGTTTCTGGTATTGATCTGAGAATATTCCAGCCAAGGCTCCATGTATCCACTTGATAGAATATTCTTCTCGAGTGGCTAGCCAGAGGAGTCTGTCACAGGGCATAAATGGCAATTCTAGGGGGTATTATGTTAAAGTAATTGGCAGAAGGTACATGTGGAGATGTCAGAGGTAAATATTTTTACGCAGAGATTGGTGGGTGCACAGAACACCCTGCTGAGGGTGGTGGAAGAGGCAGATACATGGTGGACATTTAAGAAATTCTTAGATTGGTACATGGATGATATAAAAATGGAATATTATTTAGGAACGAAGGGTTAGATTGATCTTAGAGTAGGTTAAAAGATTGCTGCATCATCGTGGGCCAAAGAGCCTGTACAGTGCTATAATGTTCTATATTCTATGCTCTATGTTTTCACCACTGCAGTCTAGGGAAAAACACTTCTGGTGGTTGCCAGCTCTTAGATTGTGCTATCCGAAACTATTGCAGTATCTTTGTCCTTTCCTTGCCAACCCCCAGTTTTGTCTCTTACTCAGTTCCAACTATTTGTCCAATTTATCTATAAAAGAACAAATGTTCTGTGATTGAACCACTCCCTGTGGTAAAACACTCCATGTGGCTAGCAATCAGAGAATGCAGGAATACTGCCGGGCCAGCGAAAGAGCTACTTAACTGGTATAAATGGTGCTCTGTGGGCCAGTCCGGCAATGGAGCATGAAATTTCTGTGAGAAATGAAGTTGAATGAGGCAAGATTTATAGTGCAAGATCTGTAGGTTCTGGTAGATTTGACAACACAGACTGTGTTCTCTGTAGAGTGATAAGCAAGCCACTGATGTTCAAAGAGTGCAGAAAGCAGACGCATCCATCATAATAGAGGTTGAAGTGAGGTTACAAAGCAGGAGTGCGCAATAAAGAATCCAGGAAGAGCTGGGCTCTGGGATAACAGACACAGCCTGTGGAGTACAAGTTGGAACATGTGAAGTACCACTGTGACCAGAAAAATTGGACTTGAATCAATGTAGCTTCATATGTGATGACGTTGTAAACGTAAGTGTCAGATGAGAAAAAAGAAAAAGAAGGCAACCATTTATGCAGCCCCTTTCATGACCTCTGAATATCCCAGTACACTGTAGACACAATTTCTTCAGTATCTTATTAAATTTAATATAACCCGATGCATTAATATGTTATGAATACAACATAGAGGGGAGTAATGAAGATAATTGAGAACAAGAACATCAGAATCAACCAGCAGAATACAGAAAGTAATGCTGCAGAGAAAGACTGGAAAAGAAAACAGAAATACAGCTCACTATTGTTATACAAACAGTAAATCACGTGAATATTGTTGTCTTAAATTAACTTGTTCAAGAAATGTGGGCACAATCAACAAGGCTTGTATTTCTTGTCCATCTCTCATTACCCCTGTCATCGGTGGCATTGGAAGGTCTAGCATCACCTGCAAGTGTTTTGGGGTTAAAATGAAACATTTGCTTCCATGCAGGATATCAGTGGACCAGCTGTTTTTTTTTCGTGTGACAGTTGTGTAAATTCTAATTGATGGGATTTACATTTGTATATGTCTCCAGATCAAAAAATCCAATATTTAACCATGGTGCCATCATTCCCCAAATCACTTGGCAAGCTACTTAGCATTTAGGAAAGTTGCAGCAATGCCACAAACATGTGTTTCTGAACTTATCCACCAGAAATAAAAGCATTTCCCATTTCTTACAGAACGTAAGAAACCAAAAACAAAAGTTCTAACGATTGACTATTCATAACATTGGTAGAAAAAATGTGTATATTTTTTAATGCTTTCATTTGCAGCAGAAGTGATATAAAGCAGTGTGCCCCTCTGTATTTGCTTGGTCTTACCAACCTAGGAACAGCGTTCTTAACTGCAGATGTCCATCAATTTGCAGTATTTTTTTTTCTTTAGAAGTGACTCACTTTTAGAAATAGACACCAAAACACTCCCATTAACAACGTCACTACTGCCCTTATCATGGGCATTGCTTCAACTAAATATCAACCCAACTAATATACGAAATGATTGTGACTGCTGAGAAGTGGAGCGTATATAGTCTTCCTAAACTGTTTTGAGGATCTGAACTTTGGGAATGGCTACGAAAGAAGGTATACTTCATAAGCACAAACAGCTGAACAAGTAAATTGTCTTTTGATACAATAATGCATATGGTTCATAGAAATGTTACCAAGACAAAGGAATTGGTTGTGGGCTTCAGGAAGAACAAGTCAAGAGAGCACACAGCAGACCTCATTGAGGTGTCAGCAGAGGAAAGGTTGAGCAGCTCAAATTCATGATACGATCATGAAGAAGGCACTTCAGTAGCTCTACTTCTTTGGGAGTTTGAGGAGATTTGGTATATCACCAAGAACACTTACAAATTTCTGCAGCCGGGTATGGAGCCGTCAATGCACATGGTTGCAAGGCGTTGCAGAGGATTGTAGACTTAGCCAGCTCCATCATGGGCACAACCCTCCCCACCATAAAGGATATGTCCAAGAGATGGTGCCCTAAGGAAGTACCACCCATCATAATGGACCCTCAGCAGCTGGGACATGGTCTCTTCTCATTATTACCATCAGGGATGAGGTACAGAGGCATTGAATTATTCAAAAGCAGCTTTTTTTCCCTCTACCATCAGATTTCTGAATGGTCCATGAATCCATGAGCACTACTTCATTAATCATCACTTTTGAACATCTCACTTAATTTTGAAATTTATAGTAATTTTATGTCCTTGCTTTATATTGTAAGAACTACTGAGCACATTTACATGGAGCACTGTCACGAAAGTAGCATCCAGCATCAAGGACTCCTAACATCCGGACCATGCTTTCTTCTTGCTGCTGCCATCTGGAAGTTGGTACTAGAGCCTCAGGACTCACACTACCAGGTTCAGAAATAGTATTACCCCTCATTCATCAGGTGCTTGAACCAGAAGAAATAATTTCACTAAACTTCACTCACCCATCACTGAACTGCTGTCACAACCTCTGGATGCACTTTCAAATTCAAAGTTAAAAGTTCAAGTTAAATTTATTATCAAAGCACATATACAGTGCTTATAAAAGGTATTCACCTCCCCCCTTGGAAGTTTTCATGTTTCATTGTTTTGCAACATTGAATCACAATACTCATTAACAGAAAAAGACTCTTCTGTGTCAAAATGAAAACAGATCTCTATAAAGTGGTCTGAATTAATTAAAAAGATAAAACACAAAATAATTGATCTCATAAGTATTCACCCCCCTCCATTAATATGATACACCAAATCATCACTGGTGCAGCCAACTAGTTTAACAAGTCACATAATTAGTTAAACAGAGATCTGATTTTGGAGACTTGTATGCAGTCAAGGTGTTTCAATTGATTGTAGTAAAAATATGCCTGTATCTGGAAGGTCCAACTGCTGGTAAGTCAGTATCCTGGCAAAAACATTGTCATGAAGACAAAAAAGTACTCCAAGCAACTCCACAAAAACGGTTATTGAAAAGCACATGTCAGGAGATGGATCCAAGAAAATTTCCAAGTCACTGAACATCCCTTGGAGTATGGTTAAGTTAATCATCACAAAATAGAAAAAATAGGGCACAGCTGTAAACCTGCCATCCCTATCATGAAGTATGGTGGTGGCTGCATCATGCTGTGGGGATGCTTCACTTGCAACAGGCCCTGGAAGGCTGTCATCAAAAACTGAGTGACCGTGCAAAAAGGGACTAGTTATGGAGGCCACCAAGAGATGACAACTCTACAGAAGTTATAAGCTTCTGTGGCTGAGATGGGAGAGTTTGCACATACAACAACTGTTGCTAGACTGCATACTTCACCAGTCACAGCTTTGTGGAAGAGTGGCAAAGAGAAAACCACTGTTGAAAAAACTCACATGACATTTCTGCTGGAGTTAATCAGAAGGTATGTGGGAGACTCTAAAGTTAGCTGGAAGAAGGTTCAATGGTCTGATGGTACCAAAATTGAGCTTTTGGTCATCAGACTAAATGTTATGTATGGCGTAACTCAAACACCTCACATCAAAAACACACCATCCCTACTGTGAAGCATGGTGGTGGCTGCATCATGCTGTGGGGATGCTTCACTGCAGTGGGCTCTGGAAGGCTTGTGAAGGTAGAGGGAAAAGAAAAGCAGTATATAAAAACAGGGAAATATTGGATGAAAACCTAACATCATCTGCAAGAGAACTGTGACTTTGGAGATTTATTTTCCAGCAAGGCAATGACTCCAAGCATAAAGCCAAAGCTACATAGAAATGGCTTAAATACAACAACATTTATGCCCTGGAGTGATCAAGTCAGAGTCCAGACCTCAGTCCAATTGAGAGTTTGTGGCTGGACTTGAAAAGGGCTGTTCACTGATGATCCCCAATCTGAGAACTCAAGTATTTTTGTAAAGAAGAATGGGGGAAAATTGCAGAGTCCAGATGCAAAGCTGATAGAGACTTACCCACACAGACTCAAGGCTGTAAGGCTGTAACTGCCGCCAAAGGTGCATCTACTAAATACTGACTTAGGGCGGGGGGGGGTGATGAATATTTACGCAATCAATTATTTTGTGTTTTAGATCTGTAATTAATTTAAATCACTTTGTAGAGATCTGTTTTCACTTTGACATGAAACAGTCTTTCTGTTGATCAATATAAAAAAAAGCCACATTAAATCCATTGCGATTCAATGTTGTAAAACAATAAAACATGAAAACATCCAAAGGGGGTGAATTATTTTTATTGGCACTGTATATTACCATATACATCTCTGAGATTTATTTTCTCATGGACATACACAGTAAAATCCCAGAAACACAGTACAGTCAATGAAAGACCACACCTAACAGGACAGACATACAGCCAACATGCAAAGGACAACAAAATATCTAAATATGAAAGAGAAAAAAAACAAATAAATTTGTAATAAGTATTGAGAACATGAGATGAAGAGTCTTTGAAAGTAAGTTCATAGGTTGTGGAAGCAGTTCAGTGATGGGGACAGTGAAGTTGAGTGAAGTTGTCTTCTTTGGTTCAAGAGTCTCATGGTTGAGGGTGATAACTGTTTCTGAACATGATGTTGTGGATCGTGAGGCTCTTGGACTTTCTTTCTGATCACAGCAGCCAGAAGAGAGTATTACCTGGGTGGTGAGGGTCCTTAGTGATGGATGCTGCCTTCCTGTGACAGTGCTCCATGTAGATGTGCCCAATGGTGGAGAGGACTTTACCCATGATGGACTGATCCATTACTTTTTGTAGGATTTTCTATTTAAGGACATTGGTGTTTCCGTAACAGACTGTGATGCAACCAGTCAATAAACACTCCAGCACACAGCTATAGAATTTTGTCAACTTTTTAGATTGATGTCAGCTCTTCACAAACTATTAAGGAAGTAGAGGTGCTGCTGTGCTTTCTTCATAAATACACTAGGCCCAGAACAGATCCTCTGAAATGATACACAGAGAAATTTAAAGTTGCTGATTCTTTTCACCACTGATCCTCCGATGAGGAATGGCTCATGGACATCCAGTTTCATCCTCCTGAAGTTCCTAATCATCTCCTTGGACTTGCTGATATTGAATGAGAGGTTGCTTTTGTGGCACCACTCAGCCCAATTTTCAGTCTCCCTCCAATATGCTGATTCATCACCACTTCTGATCCAGCCAGTGGCAGTGGTATCATCATCAGACTTAAATATGGCACTGGAATTGTGCTTAGCCTCAAAGTCATAAGTATAAAGGGAGTGGAGCAGGGAGCTAAGTGCACAGCCTTGTGGAGCACCTGTGCTGATGGAGATAGTGGAGGAGATGTTGTTACCAATTTGAACTGACTGCAGTCTGCAAGTGAGGATCGAATTGCACAAGAAGGCCAAGGTTTTGAAGCTTATTGGTTAGTTTTGAGAATGATAGTATTGAATGCCAAGCTGTAGCTGATAAAGAGCATCCTGATGTATGCATCTTTGCTGTCCAGATGTTCCAGCGTTAGGTGACAAGCCAATGTAATGGCATCTGTTGTGGAGATGTTGCTTCAGTAGGCAAACTAGAGTGGATCTGCATATTTACTCTTGATGGCAATTGGAGTGGACCCTAGTTGCTTCTCCTTCAGAAGATGATATGCTTCATTACCAACAGAAGACGTAAGTGCTACTGGATGGTAGTCATTGAGGGAGATTACCACATCCTTCTTGGGCACTGGTATAAATAAAGCCTGCTTGAAGCAGGTGGGTACTTCAAACTGCCAGAGCAAGAGGCTAAAAATATTGGAGAACACTCCAGCCAGTTGATCAGCACAGGGCTTTAGTACTTAACCAGGTACTCCATCTAGGCCAAAACCTTTCCATGGGTTCAGCCTCCTGAGGAATGCTCTCACATTTGCCTCAGAGACAAAAATCATAGGGTCATTGGGGATTGTAGGAGTTTGTGAAGGTTCCTCCATGTTTTGCAATCAAAATGAGCATAGAAGGCATTGAGTTCATCTTGGAGTGAAGTGTTATTATCATCCATGTTGCTTGGTTTCACTTTATAAGAGGTATTATTATTACAGTTTATATTATTCAAACCCTACCACAGCTGTCGAGCATTCCCTTGTGACTCAAATTTGGTTCAGAATTGTTACTTAGAAAATGTGATGGCTTTTTGGAGTTTGTATCTGGAACTCTTGTATCCTATTTGTTCACTAGACCTGAATGCCACTGATCTGGCCCTCAGCAGATTGCAGACCTCATGGTTTAGCCAGGGCTTCTGTTTGGGGAAGACGCTGAATAAGTTTGTGGGAACACACTTGTCCATAACTGTTCTATAAAGAGTGCAACGAGACCAAGACTGCTGCGCCTGAGCACCACGGAGAGTTTATCATGAAACATCAGACTTCCATCTTTTGTCTTTTTCGAATCAGCATTTTGATCCAACCTATGTATCAAAAAGCCCTCAGGTCTGATTGCCAAATCCAGTGTATTCAGAGTGAACCATGTGTCCGTGAAACACAAAATGCACCAATTCCTCATTTCCCTCCAATACTACAGCAATCATGTCCATAGATCTTCATTCTTGTTTTCCAGTGACTGTACGTTCACTAACAAGATGCTGGGTAGAGAAATGTTCGTTGCTTGGTGTTTCAGTCTAGTTTGCAGTCCTCCCCTCCTCCCTCGCTACCAGATATGGTGAGGTACCTTTGTCCGCTTACAGGTGCCGTACCTGCACGCATGAGAGTTAAGTCCGTCGAATCTTATTTATCTCATCTTCTCAATATTTATCACTTATTTATTTATTTATTATTTATTTCTTTTCGTATTTGCACAGTTTGTTGTCTTTTGCACATTGCTTGTTTGTCAATCGTGTTGAATGCGGTCTTTCACTGACTCTATTGTGTTTCTTGTATTTACTATGAATGCCCGCAAGGAAATGCACCTCAGCTTTTTAGATGGTGCCATATATGTACTTTGATAATAAATTTACTTTGAACAAAACAACGAATATCACATCATTATAAATCTGATACTGAAATTGGGTGAAGTTACAGAGACAGGATTCTCTAGCCTGGAGATACAACATCAGTGGCATCTGCAGGTCAGACTTGTGACATGCAGTTTACAAGCTCAGCCAGAGCAATACTCCAGACTATGTTTCAGAACTCCGTGATATGTGTGTGGGCACTGCGATGTGCTTAAACAGCGAAGTAGCCAAACATAAGAGTTCAGCTACCAGCAGGGGGTATGCAGCTGGGAACACAGGTGGCTCTGAAGTTGTTGCCAGTTCATTGCTTGCAGCTGGCTCTGGGCAAGTGATAGGAGAAGGCAGTGTAAACAGTTACACAAGCTCTTCTGACTAGTATAGGCTGTTTCTGGGACTCATGCAGATTCACCTGGGTCTACCACGTATCAGAGTAAACAGCCAAATTTATGTAGGCAACTGACTTTCAAACTGCTTCGACATTACCAGATGTCCTTGAATCCTGTAGCTGAATGCAGGACAATATCCTGTCTTATGGATCATATTAAAAACATGTTGCACTATCAAATATTATTTTAAAATAAGTTCATAACTACACACTCTGAATTTTGAAGTCTACATTTAATTACAATATGATTTCTTTCCACAAGTATAGAAATCATGTTCCTAAAGTATGTTCACTAATAAAATAAATTCCACAAGAAATTCCAATAAAATTCAAAAAAAGCTTAATCAAATTATGACTCTTTCCTGAAGTGCTATTGAATTTCCATGAGTTCATTCCTGTGAACTGCAGTCTGCGTAGGTCCAAAGGATGCCTTTAAGAGCTCTATATATCACGTTGCACGACCTTGATACGTTGTTGTATTAAATGCTGTGACTTACTTGAGAATTAATTCCATCAATAGAGGATGTCCTGTTAAGTGTTTTATATATGTCATCTGCTTTTATGAGCAACAACACATAAACCTACTGACATTACACTGGCATGTGGGATGGACTGTTACTGCATGAGGAAGTAGCAAGCAGTGACTAGTGTTAAAAAATAAAGAGAATGGAATTCTTTCTCTGCATTGTGATTCACTAGAACTAGCATGGAACTCAAAAAGTAAGAGTGGAGCCAGCCATGTGGAATGAGTGAAACGTGAAGATCTTGTGGACTGGATATGGAAACAAGAAGTTCAGTATTTCTTAAAAGGAGGTGGAGTGAACTGATGATGGCGTTAAATGGCGACTCCTTTGTTTTCATCTTCAGGTTCTTTTGAAGACTCTAACCTGGAGTAAGACTCTGACTTCGGTTCTTTGCAGGAATGGAACCCGCTCTCAGGGCCTCACAACCAGCCACTTTTCGCTATCACAAGGACCTGGCCCGGAAGACTAGCGCGCCTTCAGGGAGATGGATTTTTGTGGCTCTGGAGACAGGCTGATTCAAGGCCAGTGCCCCTGAATGAGGTGTCATGAGAGAACACAGAACATCAGGAGCTGTGGGTTATCTGCCATGGGCTGTGAGTCCAGAAAGAGAACTGAGATCTCTGGGGCCAACTCTTGGGGCGCAGAACTCGGAAAAAGCGACATAACAGACTCTTAACATCATAAATCAAGTTGCTTGTTATGTCTCACCTCTTCTTGTGAAACAGGGACACCTCTTTTTTACTTATTAGGGAGAGAGAGAGAAAGCCTGTGGTATGTTGAATTATTGGGTGAACATGTAGTTTTTGGGGTACTGCAAGTCTGTGTCTTTATTGATAATTGCTGCATGCTTGAGTGCTCGGTGGAGGGTGCTGATGCTTTTTTGCTCATACGGGTGGGGAGTGTCATTGCCTTGCTGCTGCTCATGCATGGGAGGGGGGAGCTGGGGAGGGGCTTTGGGGTTCTAACATTTAACTGTCATTCATTCTTTGGGTCACTCGTCTGTTTTCATGGATGTTTGTGAGGAAAAAGAATTTCAAGATGTATATTTTATACATTTCTCTGACATTAAAAGTACCCATTAAAACCTATTAAGCCTTAGACAAGGATCTGCATCATAGGCTAGCCCTCTGCTGCCCTGTCCTCTTCAATCGTTTTGGTCATTCCTTCAAAGATCTTAGTCAATTTTGTGCAGAAATGATTTTCCATTGCCATGCTGACTGTCTCTAATCAGTCCTTGCGTTACTAAATCCAAATACATACTGTCTCTCAGAATATTTACAATAACTTTCCCACCACTGATGTGAAGTTCACTAGCCTGGCTTACCTCAGACTGGGGTACAAGCAGCAACACAGGATGGTGAAGAAAGCCTCTGTCATCAGGCAGTGGATATATAAACCTGAAAGTACATACAACCAGGCTCAAGGAGAACTTTTAGCCTTTCAATGACAACCTGTACGATAAGATTGTCTTGGCCTTACATTCTACCTCATTATGATCCTACATTTTATTGTTTACCTGTCCTGCACTTTCTTGGTAGCTTCTACACTTTATTCTACATTATTATTGTTTTACCTTGTTCAACCTCCATGCACTGTGTAATGATTTGTATGAACAGTATGTAAGACAAGCTTTTCACTGTATCTCGGTACAAGTGACAATAATTAACCAATACCAATACCAATATGAAATGCTTGACATCATTGGCCAAGCCACTGAGTACAGCAAATGAGGAGTCATGTTGCAGTTATAAAAACATTGTTCAGACCATACATACAGTTATTATGTGCAGTTCTGGTTACAATGCTACAGGAACTCAGGATGGTGAAGAAAGCCTGTTCCATCGGGCAGTAGATACAAAAGCCTGAGAGTACATTCCACCAGGCTCAGAACTATGGGATTGAGCTGGAGACTGTAGAAAAAGAGTCATAAAGATGTTAAGCAAAAACTGAGTAGCTCAGGAATTCAGTGCTTAGGTAGCATCTGAGGAGGGAAATTGACTGTCAATACTTAAGGTCAAGACTCTTCATCTGACTGAAAGAGTAGAGAGATGAGAGCCTGTATAAAGAGGTGAGGAGAGTGGCTGTGCAAAAACTCACAAGCTTCAGATGGATCCAACTAAATAGGGTTGATTGGCAGATGAAGTCAGGCAGGGGAGGAAAGGATTCAGATAGTTGTTGTGCATTTAACATTTAGGTAATCTTGTAAGTATATTGTTTGGTTAAGCATTCTTGTTTGTTTAATTAATTCCTTATGGATTATATGTAAAAGTACGAGAATGGCATATGTTATCACACCACCATTGTCATACATGTGTGCCTTGTTTAAGGTAAAAGCAAAACCAAATGTGCACGGGTTATCTCCTGGCTCTGTGTTTTTCTTTCAATTAGTTTTTTTTTATGTTTTGGAGTTACAAAACATAACTATGGCAACGACGAAGTTTTAAATGAATCCAAGATGACTACTTACTTACTGAAGCTTAGTGAGACACTTGAGTTAAAATAAAACAGTGCAACACGTGGTTTCTTCAGAAAAGGAAATGGTTGAGTTAAAAAAAAAGGCAGAAATGGATGTATTCAAAAACAATGAATACCTGGTGAAAACTAAAAATAAAAGAAACAGAAGTTGCTGGCTACATCAGACAGATGGATGAGTTTGATTGCACAAGGGATAACTGTAATATGTATACTGAGCAAATTGAGTACTATTTTAAAGCAAATTGAATAGCCAACGAGAACAAGCAGCGGTTTTGATGCAATGGGTGGAAAAGCATACAGTTTGCTTAGATGTTTGACTGCTCCAATCAACCAAACTTGCTGATCTGAGCTTTGATGATATTGTGAAAGAAATGCAGTGGCATTTAGATCCGAAACAATTGTTGATTTTAAGAACACTTTAGCTTACATAGCTGAATGGAGAAGATAGTCTGAGCATTGACAGTTCAGTGATGGGCTGAGAAATCATTTAGTTTATGGAAGAAAGCATTCAAAAATTGCTCCTAACTGAAGCACAACTGGCATTTAAAAGAGAAGTTCAAATAGCTCTATCAATGGAAACAGTAAGCAGAATTGCAATTGAGTTGCAGTCAGGAATTAAAGTGAGCGTGAACAAAATTGCAATGTTTAAGTTGAAACCGGCCTAGCTGAGCAGATTGTGTTCCTGCTGTGGCACGGGCTCGCGTGCACAAGACAACAGAAATGGTGATGTCAGATACTGTACGATATTATGATTCACATCATCCAGTAAAGCTTGCCTCTGATGCGTCGCCTTATGGTATAGTCATGCTGCTTTACAGTGCAGTCATGTCACATGTTATGAGTGATGGCATTGAATGCCCTATAGACTTTCCATCAAGTTCCCTACTACTGCAGAGAAAAAGTATGCACAGATTGACAGAAAGATCTTGAGTGTGTTTGGGGTATAAAACATTTCAACCAGTACTTGTATGGGAGAGAATTTACCCTTGTTACTGATCATCAATCACTAGTGTCCATTTTCAATCCACAGAAGAGTGTTTTGCTAACAGTAGAAGAATTAATGCAAAGATGGGCTTTGTTTCTGGGAAGACACACTTGCAAGATTGAATTCAAGAGGACAACTGATCATAAAAATACTGATATATTATCTCATTTACCCTTGGAAAAGGAACTACCTGAAAAATTTACAAAAGAGGACATGATGTACTTTCTCTTATGCAAATCAAAAGTCTCCCTATTACGTCAGAGAGATCCAAATGGAAACCAGACAAGACTCTACACTGTCAAATGTCTACATGGCCACCCAAAATGGCGGGAATGTGCAGCAGAAACTCCAGTTCCCCATTTTTACCCACACTGGGATGAACTTGCCCTTGACAGAAATTGCCTTTTATGGGCATACAGAATTATTTTACAATCCAAGCTGAGAGCTGAAGTTTTGTAGGAGCTGTATGCCACTCATCTAGACATGGTCTAAATTAAAGTGTTGACTTGAAACTTGGTCTGGTGGACTAGAATAGATCAGCAGATCGAGCAGCTTGCCATCCACTGCTTGGAATGCCAACACATTAAAGTCACCTACCATTGCAACACCATTATTCCTAAATGTTACTTTTCTATGTATAGAGTCATATAGTTATACAGTAACCCACCTTGTTAGGAAAGATGATATCCTACAACAATAAGAAATCCTCCATACCAATTAAATCTTTAGGCCTGAATGAGACAATTTAAAATTTACTATATAGTCTGTCTGTCTAGGTACAATCTCCGATGTGGACTTTGGTGACCATGGTTTTCCATATAGATCTATCCTTTGTTCTATGGATGACTTCCATTTCCTCGATGTGTAGCCACCTGGCTATGCTTTTGATGTACATAAGCCGAGGTCTTCCTCTAGGTTTACTTCCCTCAATCTTTCCAGAGAGTATGAGTTTTTCTAGTTCACCTTTCCACATGATGTGTCCGAGGAATCTGAGTTGTCTTTCTCTTATTGTTGATATGAGTGATCGAACTGCTTAGGCTCTCCTGGGAACTTCTTCATTTGATGTGTGTGTGGTCCATGATATTTTTAACATTCTCCTGTAGAACCATAATTCAGCTGCTTCTAGTCTCTTTTCCATTGCTGGAGAAATGGTCCAGCATTCACTTCCGTAAGTCAGGATAGAATAAATGTAGCACTGCAGTATTCTGTTTTTAGTGTACGTGCTCATCTTTCTGTCTGTTAATATGGTCTTCATTTTTATATAGTAGATGTATTATATAGTATACACACACACACACATATATATACAAAGATGCATTCTATATTGAGTTGAAGTTTACAGCTAATCTTGGAGTGTTGTGTATGTAATATTTCAGTAATATTTTAGTAATATTGTAAAAACATTATTTGATTAAACATTGTTGTTTAAATAATTCATTACGTAAAAATTATGTAAAAATAATTAAATGGCATACATACATCATCACATCACCACCTCACATGTGCATGCCTCACTTAAAGTAAAAACAAAACTAAATGTTCTTGAGTTATCTCCTGGTTCTGTGTTGTTTGTAATTTTCTTTACATTTTGGAGTTACAAAATGTAACAATAATAACAGAGATTAGGAGATGATAAGTGGAGACAGGTTCCTTAAGATTGTTATAGCTGAGAATGGTCATGGGGATAAACTCCCACTACTTATTAAATAATCCCAATGGCATGCATCTCAAATGGCATCTGATAACCAAGTCCAGCTCTTGGCCTTCACATGTGGCTTAGCTACTAAGCCCAGCAGAATCGTTTCTACTGACAGGGGAAGGGGAAAGGGCTGGTTACTGGTGCCTTAAAACCAGTCGCTTCAGGAAGATGGGACTCACCATCCATGGTTGGCAGCTCATCTAAGAGAAGGGAAACTCTGGTCTCAAACCTCTGCTGCCTTGTGTCTAAAACTCACTCATGGGGAAGGCTTCAAGACTAAACCCTGTGGAAAATTCCAGAGCTGGAGTTCCTAAGGCAGCTCTACATGGATTTCAATGCTGACTGGCATTTCCTGTGATGCCTCTCATACCAAACTGTATTGGTTTCTGCTGTTCCTTCAGATTCATCAGCTGCATGGAGAGGAGGAACCTGAGACCTGGGCAACAGCTTGCTCTCCATATCATACTAGCTTGTGTATCCCGTAGACAGCTGGGATGCAACATCCATGGCTGATCCTGACCAACGGAGGTCCTCAATGACAAGTGGAGACAACAAAGGTCTGCATATTATGAAATCTGGTAAGAAAGGAAGGTGAAGAAAGCTGGAAGCGATAGGGGACCCAATGAGAGAAGAGTATATGCAATGGACAGATGGAGTAGGGAGAAGTGGGGAAAGAAATGGGCTGACAGAGGGCATGGAAAGGGGGGTGGATTTGGTCAGGAAAGAGGGGATGTGGCTAGGACGGAAGGGCAGAAAAATGGAAATTGGAGAATTTAATTCTCATGCCGAATAATAGTTACTGCAGTGTGACAGAGAGCACTCGAAAAGCACACTCCTTACACACACAAACACTGCCTTGTCATTCTGCTGGCATGCTGACTGTACACACTTCAATGTTTCCCTGGTGTATCCTCGTCATGGGTCCTAAACTGAACTCTTCACTCAGGTTGGTTTTATGGTGTCTTTTCCAGCATATAGGGCAGAAAATTCCATTTTTTTAGTACAAGGTTGTGTAAATGCGTAGATGTTGTTTGTATACTTCTGGTTATTTTGTAATATGATTGTAACTACATTGTGAGGTGCAGCTAATTTTTGTAAGTTTGATTTTTGAAGCACCTGATAAACACCCTTCAACAAAAGTGCTAAGCGACTCCAGCCATTTTATTCTTTGGTCATAACGCACGCATCTAAGATGAAGTTTCCTGAATCTCCAATCACAGAGATGTTACCTGGATTTGAGGGTTAGAGTTGTCAGTCAGGGGAGATTGGCAGGCTGGGTCCTTTTCCCTGGAACTAAGGAAGGTGAGAGATGACATAACATTTCTGAATCTGAATCTGAATCAGGTTTAATATCACTGCCCAATGTAACAATATTTGTTATTTGGTGGCAGCAGTAGAGTGCAAACCATAGAAAATTACTGTAAGTTACAATAAAAAAACCTATCATGCAAAAGAGGTACAGTGAGGTAGTGTTCATAGGTTTACGGACAGTTCAGAAATCTGATAGCAGAGGGGAAAGAGCTGTTCCGAAAATGTAGAGTGTTGATCTTCAGTCTCCTGTACCACCTCCTTGATGGCAGTAATGAGGAGAATGTATGTTTGTTTCCCCTCATAGGGGTATCTAATACTTGAGTGCAGAGATTCAGTGTGAGAGGGAGGACGCTTTCAAAGGGGACCCAAGGGGTAAATTTTTCACACCATGTGTAGTTGGTTGTTAAAATGAGCTGCTAGAGGATGTGTTGGAGGCAGAAACAGCAAAACGTTTAAGTGGCATCTGGTCAGGTACCTGAATAAACAAAGCGTAGAGGAATTAATGTAGGCATGGGATTAGTATAGAAAGGCATGATGATTGACATTGATAGGGTGGATTGAGGAGCCTGTTTCTATGCAATGAAGTTCTGAAACAATAACTCTAATTTTTAAGCAACACACTTCCAAGTTGCTGGTGAACGCAGCAGGCCAGGCAGCATCTCTAGGAAGAATCTCTAGGAGGACTCTAATTTTTAATTCATCATGGTCAGACATTTTTGATAACTGAATATTTGACTCATGGAACCTAGACAGGAGTAAATGACTGAACATACAATCAGGCTACTCTTTGACAAAAGGTGTGATTTCCTCGACTGGATGCTGTCAAATTCCTTGGTGGATGAAGTAAGTTTAAACAAAACCAAGGAGCACTTAATGCTCAACAGACCACATTGATTGTCTGGTATGATGGAAATGGTGTCTAAAAATATTTGGCATTTCATTCTGTGTGTGATTCTGAACTGTGCGCATTGGGCAAGAAAAAAGGCTGATAAAGACAGGAGCCCCTCTTCACATAACCTCTTTCAGAGATACAACATTACAATTCCTCAGTCTTTGCAGCGTTTAATTTTTCCAACATTGGGGTGTGCTGAAGCAAGCCCAGATGACAATTCCCAGAATAAGAATGTTGCCCTGCACCCTGCCTTTCTTTGCTATCAAAAGACATATTGCATATTTGGAAGCTTTAGAGACAGTGCGGAGGAGATTTTCCAGAATGCTGTCTGGATTAAAAAGTGTGTCTTATGAGGGCTGTCTGAGTGAATTAAGGCTTTTCTCTTTGAAGGATGAGGCGATAAAGGTGTACAAGATGATAAGAGGAATCGATCAAAAATGGATACCCAGAGATCTTTTTGCAGGGTGGAAGTGGCTAATACAAGGGTGTAAACTTTTAAGATGTTTAGAGAAAAGTATGGTGGAGAAGTCAGAGGAAATTTTTTTTTTTACAAAGACAGAGATGAGTGTATGGAATGCCAGGGGTGGTGATAGAGGCAGGTACATTAGAGAATTTTAAGATAAGCACATGGATCCCATCCATCTTGGGTACTAGCCTACAAAGTATCCAGGACATCTTCAGGGAGCGGTGTGTCAGAAAGGCAGCACCTATTATTAAGGACCTCCAGCACCCAGGGCATGCCCTTTTCTCACTGTTACCATTAGGTAGGAGGTACAGAAGCCTGAAGACACACACTCAGTGATTCGGGAACAGCTTCTTCCACTCTGCCATCTGATTCTTAAATGGACATTCAACCCTTGGAGATTACCTCACTTTTTTAATATACAGTATTTCTATTTTTGCACATTTTAAAATCTATTTTTGCATATTTTAAAATCCATTCAATATATGTATACTGTAATTGATTTAATTAATTTATTATTATTATTTTTTTCTCTTCTATATTATGTATTGCATGGAACTGCTGCTGCTAAGTTAACAAATTTCATGTCACATGCCAGTGATAATAAACCTGATTCGGGTTCTGATTCTGATCATAAAAATGGAGGGCTCTATAGGAGGGAAGGGTTAGATTGATCTTAGAGTATGCTATCATCAGCTGAATAGCCTGTGCTGTGCTTCATTGTTCAATATTCTATTTATTAAACAGGATTACACTAACAGTGGAGTGATAGCATAGACTGTTTATCGTTAAAACTTAACAATATTTATAAAAAATTCTGTTTGCACTCTCTGCAAATTTTCTCCTGTCTGTGACATAGAGAGTTTTTTCTGCAATTCCAAAGTACAATCATTAAGACTTTGCTGAAAAAATTCTCTATGTTCTTTGCCTGAATGTACAGTGCTATGCAAAGCTTTTAAGCACATACACTGTATTTGTCACAGTGGAATGGAGAGTGAGTTTGTAAATCTGGCAGCAGTGAAGGGTGCTAGGTATGGTGAGGGTGGAACACCATGGGAGGGGGGGTGGGACAGATGGTAAAGAAAGAGTGCGGGGGCAGGGGTGGGGTTGGCAAGACAGCAGACACTCCCAGCCCTGAGATACCAAGCAAGTTCATTTATTGATCATTACAGAATATCTCTCACTCCCTTCCCCTTTTCCCAAACACGATTCCCCTCTCCCTGCCCTCTTCCTGCACTCAGTCCACAATAGGGACCCACAGCAGAATCAGGTTTATCATCACTTACATATCTCATGAATTTTTTTTGTGGCAGCAGTACAGAGCAATACATAAAATCACTTCAGTACTATGCAAAAGTCATTGGCACCCTAGCTATATACACAGGTATACACTTAAGACTTTTGCACAGTACTGTATGTGAACTGTGTTTTGTAAACCTATATACAATTTTACACAAATCAGCAACCACAGGAATTCTTTTCCCGGAAGTCAAATTTCAAAATCTTAAGCAACAAAACTTGTGAGCCCAACCAGAATTTTCTCCACAAGATAAGAGTGTTACTTATTTGTTTACAGAACACTTCAGTGGAAAATGTGCTTAACAGCTTCACAGTTTAAAGCACCATGTACATGACTGGATAAAAATAAACCCCTAAAAAAAACTGACTGTTAATTACAAGATTAAGTTGTTCAGCATTAACTTTAAGAGCAAAAGAACAAAAGGACAATTAAATGATTGAGATTTTCAAGATCAGAGGTAAAATTGACTGAGGAAAATTAATGTTGTGCTGGATGGCCTGAACAACTGTTGACTGAAGACTTAAAACAAGGACTGAGAAAGAAAGGGTGTCAGGTAGAAAGTTATGTTTGTGAGGAAGGCAATATATTAGTTGAATAAAATATCAAGAAAAGAGGTTTATCTTTTCAAATGGGAAAATCTCTTTTCAATTAATTAATTAACATATAATTAGTTTACTAAAAATAAAAATATTATGCTTCATATAAATAGAATCCATGAGGTCTCAACTTCTTCCTTTTTCCCTCCAGTCCTATCTTCTTATTCATTTTCCTTGATATGGTACTATTTGCTTTCAAAGTGAAATTTATTTAAACCAGAATGAAAAGAAATCAGAGGCAAGATGGGTTTCTCATTCTTTCTGTGTCTCACATATTCTGTGCCAAAGGTATTTTTTAAAAGGTTTAGCAACAATTGTTCCATTGGTTGACCAGTAAAATCCCTGTGGGACTAAGTTCTGGATATCTGACTTCCTTTCTCAGAGCTCACAGCCACAGACTGAGATTACATGTTGCAGAAATATAAAACATTGGTCAGACCACATTTGGAGTACTCTGTGCAATTCTAGCTACCCTATTACAGGAAGAATTTGGAAGCATTGGAAAGAATACAGAAGAGGTTTACCAGTATGTTAACTGGATTGGAAAGCATGAGCTATCAGGAGAGTTGAGGCAAACTTGGGATATTTTCCTTAGAGCATCAGATGTCCGGGGGAGACCTGACTGGAGTTTTCAAAATTATGAAAGGCATAGATAGGGGTAGATCGTCACGATCTTTTATCCAAAGTAAACATGTCAAATACTACAGGGTGTGCATTTAGCAGGGATTTCTACACTTTTTATGCCATAGATCCTTACTTAGATCTGTTATGGAGTTGTGGTACATAGCAAAAACTAATTTTACCAGTAGCTAGTCTTCAGACCTGAGTGTGGATTGCAGGTTGAATTTATTATGCAGCTCTGAACAATGGTCTTCCTGGAGTTGTATTTCAGGGGTTGATTGCAGATTAAGAAACACACTGTGTGATCAAAGAAATCTGCATATGCATGTATGAGTCAGTGGGAATTAACATTCATTTTGGGCGTCTAGAGTATGGGTGTGAAAACGGAGGTGTTTGAAAATTATATGTAATTCAAAGGAAGCATTGCTGATGAATTGTAACTATTTACTGACTTACTGCACATTATGCCACTGGCGTTTAAGGCAGCATTGAAGAACCTCCAGCTCTGTCTGTTCATACCGTCGCACTCAAATATAGAAGGATTCTTCATTGCTTTTTCCGTAACAATTTCTTTTGACCAGTCATGGTTGTCAGCCCTGAGCTGAACCCCTGAACCTGGAGGACTGGTGGACCACTCTTAGTCTGGCCTCTGCCCTTTGACCTGTTAGGCATGGGTGACCCTACCAAGAGTCAAAGCACAAAGCTCTGACTCCAGTCACCATAGCTCTCTGGGTCATTGGAGCACACAAACCTCCAAACCCTACAATAAGGTTGTGATCCTCTTAGAGGTCTTTCATTATATTTGGATCAAAATCCTGAAAATTCCTTAACCATTACTTCCAGGGCACCACCAAAAAGGTGACTGCTGTATGCAGCTCTGATGGAAACCATCAAATATTCCTGTTTCAGTCTGCTACAGCTGAGAGCCACAACTACATCTAAGGTCTGTACAGTTAATAATGTCATTTTAACGTGACTAAAAAATCTATCGCTACTTAACATCAATGGAACCTGAATGGCCTCTGGTCGATGCTGCATTTCTCCTTTAAGATGGCAGAAGAGGGAGAAGAGGGGATGCCAAGCTGGACTAAAATTTAGTTTAAGGAAGTGTGGCATTTGGCTCCAAATGCCAACCATCTTGCAGACAATCTTAGTCTCTGGTAAGTAAAATTGAGGATCTCAGAGCTACAGTGTTGTATTAGAGGGACATTAGGACCACCTGAGCCTTTTGTTTCAGGGAATCTTGGTTAACCACTTCCATTCTGGATACAGCGATTCAGATTGATGGGTTCACAATACACCACCATAATGAGACTTTCAAAAGCAGGGGAGGAGGAGTATGCATCACAATCAACTCCTCATGGTGTACATATGTGGTGATGCTGTCCCAGTCCTGCTCAACATTAAAGCTGCTGGACTACCTTACCAAAAAAAATACTGTTCATGTAAGGGATTACTACCGCCTTTGAGAAGCAATTAGGGATAAGCAACTCACTTAAATAAAAGTGATTGTTTATTGATAATTGAATGGCAATATATAAAGAAAGGGACAATCTTTCTCACTCATTCTAGTTCCCCTTACTCTTTTTAATCTTCCTGACTTTTCTTCTACATCTGTCAAACAAAAGGCTAAATTTGGATGATTAGTGGCATGTGGTGCTCATTCGGCACTGTAGTTTAATCAGACTGCAAGAAAAATGATTTACAGTCACCATAAAATAGCAGCTATTGTGTGTAATACAGAGTGACACCTTTACCACTGATAGCACCTGCTTAAGTGCATGGTATAATGCTCTAATCATCATAAACAGAACATCCTTCAACATGAGAAATCTGCAAAGGGTGCAATCTGCCACTCTTTCAATGTGCTGTGTGATCTAGCTTCTAACTCAGTCTGCTATTAGCATATTATGAAGGGAGGATCTTCTGAATGGTTGGAAGACACACCTGCACACAGTAGGAAACTATAGCCTTTCTCCTCATGTTTTGCTGTGGAGCAATTTTGGCAAATTGGCTCCATACAGTGCCATCAGATTGATCAATGAATATGAAATGAAGATTGAATGTAATCCAGGTGTTTCTAATGAAGGTAACACTGTATAACATGCAGGCAAATAGATTTTTAGCAGAGACTATAATCAAAGAATTAAAAGCTAGAAATTATGACGAGCAATTAAGCATTAACGTCCAAAGTTGCACACTATAATTTTGTAACATAAAGAATATTCTTCCTGCTTTTGTTTTCTGAAAGTCTGTTGACTTGCCCACTATAGCTGAGCAATTGGTGGTGGTGCAGTACTTCAGGAAATACTATTTGAACAGCATTTTCATCTAGGTAACATGGTCTTATGTCTGCAATACTCAAGCACTGCTTCAAACTTAGTTCACATCTGCTTACTAAAATTTTCCACTGGGCGATTTCCTATCCTTTGTCAACCAGGTCACCTAACATTCATTTGCTGAAAAAATCTGCTATATCAACTCCAGTATTCTTTCTGCCCATGTTTTCCATGAATCAGAATCAGATTTAATATCACTGGCATATGTCATGAAAAATGTTGTTATGCAGCAACAGTTTATTGCCATACATAATTAGAAACTGTAAATTACAGTAAATATATATATATATTTAAAAAGTTAAATTAAGTAAATAATGCAAAAAGAGAGCAAAGAAAAACAGTGAGGTTATGTTCAATATCCTTTCTGAAATCTGATGGCAGACAGGAAGAAGCTATTCCTGAATCATTGAGTGTGTATCTTCAGGCTCCTGTACCTCCTCCCAGATGGCAGTAATGAGAAGATGGGATGTCCTGTTTGATGGGGATCCTTAAGAAAAGATGTTGCCTTTTAGGGGCATCACTCCTTGAAGAAATCCTGGATGCTGGTGATGCTAGTGTTAGGCTAATGGAATTGTCAGAGTTCACAATTTTAGAAACATAGAAACCTAGAGCACAATACAGGCCCTTCGGCCCACAGTGCTGTGCCAAACTATTTTCTGCAGCTTATTTTGATCTTGTTCTCCACTGTACATCTGTAGAAATTGGCAAGTGTCTTTGGTGACATACCAAATGTCCTCAAGCTCCTAATAAAATATAGCCCTGTTGTGCCTTCATTGTAACTGCATTGAATAGATCCTCAGAGATGCTGACACCCAGGAGCTTGAAATTGCTCACTCTTTCTAATACTGATCCCTCGTGTGTGTGCCCTCGTCTTACTCTTTCTGATGTCCACAATCAATTCTTTGGTCTTACTGATGTTGAGTGTAAGGTTGAATAAGCTTATGATCACATCTCAAATCTAAAGTCCTTCTCATGTTTGCATCATTCCCATTGTTTGATTTGATCAAACCTTCTCCAAACCAACCAAACTATGCAAACACTGTCATATCATTACTGTTACATTTCATTAATCTAAGTTTTATGCTCTGAAGTTCTCTCCAAAATATCCATCAACCATCCTCTCCTTTAATATTCTTTTCAAAGCACAATATTTTGTACAAAACTTTTATTGTTCTTTTTAACATTCCCTCAGCACACACATTTCAATGATATTAAACATTTAGTATAAATATATAATGCCCTGTTTCAAATATGAATGGAAAGTAATGCCATGGAAACTAAAAAAGAGTTTGCCAAATGTTAGTCCAAAAGGATTGATTGCTCAAAAGCTAATTAAGTATAGGTCTGTATTGCAAAGGAATGGAGGATGAAAGAGAAGAGGTTATGTTGCAACTTCACGAAGTATTTTGCATAATTTTGTTCTTCATTTCATGGAAACATATACTGTACTTAATTTGGAGATAGTGCAGAGAAAGTTCATTGGGTTAATTCCTGGGATGAAGCTGTAGAAATATCAAACAATTGGTTGAATAGATTAGGCCTATAATTTGCATCATAGAAGAATAAAAGTTGAATGCATTGACGTACAGAGAATTTTGGAGAGGGTTGACAAAGTAAATGCTGATTGAATGTTTCCCTCTTCAAGGCAAATAGAACCAAAAGTCATGGTGTTCAAAAATGGGGTCACTCATTTCATATAGTAATAGGGTGGAACATCTTTCAGAGGGTTAGGAGCCTTGGGAATTCTCTACCCCAGAAAGGTATGCCGGTGGACCTATTGAGTATGCTCAAGGTAGAAAATGATGGATATTTAAACTTTTGGGAATATGCAGAAAATATAAGGATGTGGAGTTGAGAGTTTACTTTCACTGAAATGGAAGATAGGTTGGCATGCTGACTGGCTTAATCCTCTTCTATTTCTTATCTTCGATTTGTTCTCATACAATCTGATAATACTTCATCAAAATTATGCTTTAGAAGCACACTGGTACTCTGACCAGAGAATACAGAAAGTACCCCCCTTTCAAAAGCAGCTTCTGTAGTCTTTGCAGACACACAAGAGATTCTGTCAGTGTGAGAAATCTGGGCAATACAAACAACATGCTAGAGGAACTCAGTAGGTCAGGCAGCATCTACGGAGGAGAATAAACAGTCAACGTTTCAGCCTAGAGCCCTGATGAAGGGCCTCGGCCTGAAACATTGACTGTTCATTACCCTCCACAGATCTGCCTGACTTGCTGAGTTCATCCAGCGTCCTGTGCAAGTTTCCAAAATTTTCGCCCTTGTCTTCTGCTGCATTATTTATTGGCAGAAAATTCTCCCAATATTATACTTCAGGAAATCTTCTTGGCTAGCATTAGCTCCTGATCATCTGGGATTAATAATTCATCATACTCCAACCCTTCAAAAGTGGAATCAGTGGTGGGTCATTTGCCAGTCACTGAGCTGCTTTTGATAGCATCAGAGTGATGCACGTTTGGGACATCTGACCGAAGTATCTTCTGCACTTTTAATTGACATTTTTTTTTAAATGGGAAGCAGTGGATGGTTAAAATCAAAAGAAGGTAGTAACAGATGAAAGACAAAGGTCGATTGTAATGAAGAAAGTAGGAAATGAAAGGGGAAACATCTTGCTGTATGGATCATTTATGTCCTCCTGCTGCCCTCTCTCCCTCTTTCAAAGAAGTTGTAATGGCTTTCTCCAATTCAGTCCTGTGCATTTTCCATGATCACCTTTCAAGATTACTCATGCTTGCGGCACAAGTTGCCTCTACTGTTGGAACCTATGATACAAGAAGAACCAGGCTAACTTAGAATTCACCCTGAACAAAATCGCAAAGCAAAGTATGGATGCTGAGAATAAGCAGCAACAGATGCAGGAATAATGGGGGAGTCATTGTGAGGTGCGAAGTTGTTGTCAAGTGCAAATTAAAGAGGTGTTGATGTGTCCTGCTGTGACTTCAGCAGCAGAATGGAAATTGAAAGTGGAATGGATTATATTAGTACTTTCCTCGTGCAAGTCATGCAGACTGAAGGGACATGGGGCAACAGTTTTACATTACTGTCCCGGTAAGCCATTAACTTTTATCTATTCTTGGTGAATTCTCAAATAGTATCAGGCCAAATTGCAATGATAGCCCAACGAGATTTCTGCAGGAAAATATGGGCTATCCACAATGCATGCATCAGTGCATGACAGTCATCCACAACTATGCAGTGCAATGTGGAAGTATTGATAATGAAGCAAGTCAAATGCGGATGAATCTAATCACCCGTTCCATTCTTGAATACAGCAGTGAATACTTGAAGTCATAGTCTTTATGTAGGTGCTAGAGTCAAGATTCTGGTGAATAATGTTGGACGGGATGTGAACTGTAGAGGACTTAGTGAATTGAATGCTGCTGAAAATAACAATTAGTGGTTACACGCTTGCTTATCTGGTATCTGTGTAGTATTAGAGAGGGTCAAGGTAATTAATAAAGATGTTAAAAACAAGCTGTTGGAGGAACTCAGTGGGTCTGGCTGCAACAGTAGAGGTAAAGGGATACTCAAAAGTTTTGGATCAAGCCTCAAACTATTGACTATTTTTTTACCTCTCCAGATGCTGCCTGATGTATTGAACTCCTCCGGCAGTTTTTTTTTGCTCCTGATTACAGCATATGCAATCTCATGAGTCTCTCTTTTTGATGAAGTTATTGCCAAGATTAGAAATAGGGAAACCATTGGATAATCTTCATGTAGAGAAAGCTGAAGAGGAACTTAAGAGGTTCTATACTGTTTAAAATTATAGATGGGGAGAACATATTTACCTAAACAAAGGACTCAAAAACCTGAGGAAATAGATTTAAAGTAAACAATAGAACACATGAGCCATAGGGTGATGTGTGTCTGAAAGGGAGTTGTTGAAAGGTAGGTCATGACAGGAACATTCAAGATATTTAAACTATTCTTAGATATGTACAGTATTTGAAGAGCAATGACCTACAGAGTTCTCAATCAAATGCTGGAAGCTGGGATAAGATGGTGTCCTTCTTTTATGATGGGTCAGGTGATTTTCCTCCTGTCGTGGATTTTCTATGAGTTTATGATTCTAGAAATGTTCATTGCTCCTGGTTTTAATCATCACTTCCCCAATCAAATTGGTAAGCTTCTTGTAATATAATGGCACATGGGCATTGCAGTATTTCAGTTACATCCTAAACTAAGCAGTTGCTGCTTCTGGTACATCCTTCCTGCCAGCAAGGTCCTACTGAACACATGATAGCTCTCTCCCCTCTGCTCTCCCTTTACTTTCCCTTATCCCATTGCACCTGTTTTCCCTCAGTCCCCATCGATCTGCCCATCATCAACAAATTCTTCCCTCCTCACCTTCTTCCTTTTATTCCACGGTCTTCTGTCCTCTCCTATAATTTTCTTCCTTTGTCACTTCCCAGCTTCTTACATCATTCTGTCTGTCTCCGCTACCACCTGCCCTTCTTCCCCCTCCACCTGAGATGGAAGATATGCTTTCCTAAAGACATCAGTAGGTGAGTATAGCATTCAAATTTCCAGCCAGATTCTACAAAAATATCTGTCTGATTTTTTGTTTAGTTGTACTGCTTGTTTGATTGATTGGGTCTCACAATAACCAAAGTGTTTGAGAGTAGCATCTTAAACAGAACATTGTGAAAATTGTGTGAAATCAGACAGGCACATGGAATGGTAACAACCTCTCTCTTCTGCACCCAGAAATCAGGAAAAGATGAAGTGCACTAGAAAGTTGACCGTGCGGGTCTGTTTTATTCTACATTTTAAATTTTGCTTACATTTTTATTGCTCATTGTATTTCAGGAGAAACTTGATAGATGTACTGAACAAGATTGTTTTTGGATCTGAATTTCTCTCTATTTCTGACTGAAAATAATCATGATCCCAACCTTTGGATCAGATTCATCCACCCTGTCAGCAAACATATTGAGCAAAAGCATGAGTTTTAAATGTCTGAAATCTGCTGATGTCTTTGGTTGAAATGTTGTAATTGATCTACTTAATTTAATGTTCTTAGCATTCAAAGTTTAGATACTTAGCAGATGTATGTCAGGCTTTTAAATTTAAAGCTTATACTTGGATCAAGACTCCAGTGAGTGAATGGGGCATGCTTGGTGCATTGAATATCCATCTATGAGTTCTTTTACGCTTGGCTCATATATTTATATGAAATAGATGGTTTTCTTCAAGCAGTGAAATGTAACTATTTGTAGCATCTCATTTATAATAACTTGGTGTGGGTATCCAACCCTATTGTCTGCCTGTGGAATATGTACTGATCGACTTTCAAATGCCAGTGTAAGCTATAACAAACAAACCAACATTAAACACATATGAACCCTGAAGAATTTTTAGTCAACTTCATTCACAATCACATTTTCAGGAATGATTACTCTACTTTATTTGGGTAGACAATAAACATCCAACAGGAAAGCCAAATATGCTGCCTCTTAAATGGAGTCAGGTCTTTTTGTTAATTGTGCCTCACTGACCTATCCAACCAATGTATTAGAATGTTCTATTTTACATTTACTTACGTTAAATTTAATCTGCCATTTATCTGCCCACATCGAAAAGGTTGAACAATATAGGATTGAAGGCATTGATATTTGAATGACGCAGTATGCAGAATAAGGTGGACGATCTTGTAGCACAATTTGAGACTGGCAGGTACAACGTCGTGGGTATCCCTGAGTCGCAGCTGAAAAAAACATCATTGTAGGGAGCTTAACATCCAAGGATACACATTATATCAAAAGGACAGGCAAGTAGGCAGAAAGTGTGAGATAGCTCTGTTGGTAAAAAATGAGGTCAAATCCTTAGATAGAAATGACATAGGATCGGAAGACAAAACCTTGTGGGTAGAGTTAAGAAATCGCAAGGGCAAAAAGATCCTCATGGGAGTATATACCAGCCTCCAAATAATTTTCAGGATATGGAATACAAATTACCATGGGATAGAAAAGGCAAAAGTGCAATGTTCTAATAGTCACGAAAGATGTAAATATCCAGGTAGATTGAGAAAATCAAGGTTGTGCTGGTTCCCAAGAGAGGAAATTTATAGAACGCCTATGAAATGGCTTTTTAGAGCAGCATATGATTGAGCCCACTAGGGGAAAAACAATTCTGGATTCAGTGTTGTGTAATGAACCAGATTTGATTAGGGAGCTTAAGGTAAAGGAGCTCTTAGGAAGCGGTGATTATAATATAAACATTATAAAGTTTTTGACAAAACAGGCCATGTGACCCAACAAAGCTTGCCAAATCCCTAATCACATAATGTGTTCAAATAACTGATTTGAAAGTCTTCAAGGTATTACTGTCAATTACAGAACTAGGTAGTTTGTTCCATGTGTCCACAATTCGCTGTGAAAAGAAATGCTTTCTGATGTTAGTCTGAAATCTCCCTTTATCTAGTCTTTGGCTGTGGTCCTGTGTCCTCATTGAAGGACTGATCTTGAAGTAGCAGCTGGCATCGACCTTACTTAGATCCTTAATGATTTTGGATACTTCTATCATGTCTCCTCTCATTCTACATCTACATAGGCTAAAAAGATTTAAATCTTTCAACCTTTCTCATAACTCATACCTTGCTGACCTGGAATGAGTCTTGATGCCCTTCTCTGAACTCTCTGCAGGCCCTTCACATCCCTCACACTATATGGAGACCAAAATTGTACACAGTACTCAAAGTGTGGCCTCACAAGCGCATTATACAGATTAAGGGGAATGTCTCTAAACTTGAACTCCACTGAGCACATTCTCTAGCCCAACATTCTATTAACCTTCCTAATTGGTTCTGTACATTATCAACATGTTAATAGTGATGAGTCTACCAGGATGCCCAGATCCTTCTCACACAGAGCACTCTCTAACTCAGGACCCCCCATTGTCAATTTTTATCTAATATTTCTACTTCCTATATGTAACATTTTAAATTTATTTATGTAAGGGGTTTCTTCTTTTATGTCACTGCAAAGACTAACAAACTAGCTTCTTTGTTATGGTATAATTAGAATGGCTTTTCTGTAATAATAACTGTGATGTAAGGAGTTCTCTCTCTCTCTGCTTGTTTGGGTTATATTACTGATAAGAGAGGAAACGAACCAATTGGGATAGATGTTCTTCTTTCTTGTGTGTCTGTAAGCTATTGTATTTCGCGGGCTTTAGAGGAGAAGGCGGACGGGGGTAGAGAGAGGAGATGCGATGCTGTAAGCTGGGTGGCGGGACGGATCCCGAGCGGCAGTCCGAGGCCCAGGGTCTTCGGCAAGGAGAGCAGACGAAGACAGACTCGTGTAGAGCGTCTGGACGACCACCGTGGTTGGTACCAGGCAGCGGGTCGAGGAGGTTGGAGGGGATCGAATGGGGGAAAGTTGACTCGGTTAATTGAGCTCCAACTGTGTGCACAAAGTGGTTGAACTTTGATAAGTTTGGCGCCTTTTACTTTCCTTTTATATTTTATCTCTATTAATTACATAGTTCCAGTAAGATCTATAAAGAGTAATCATTTAATCGCAGACGGTGTATTGTCTGTTATTTGGCGGGGTGGGGTACATCACACAGCATCCACACAAACTTGATTACCCAGATTGGTGGGGCTGAAGGCCGCGCCCCCTAGACGAAGGCGAGTTGAGCGAGCCTGAGACGTACCGGGGGCTATACTTACATTAACTTTCATCTGCCGTATCTGGATTTAGTTTAGATCTAACTGTATTGATTCTGCTGCATGAATGTTATCAGCCTGTCCCCCTAATTTGGTGTCATCTGCAAGCAAACTTTACTAGTTTATTTGTGATGTGCTTATCCAAATCATTAATGTAAATGAAAAACAGCAGCAGCCCCAAAACCAATCGCTGCAGAACTCCACTTTTAACATCTTCTAGGTGTGAAAATGATCTTCTCACCATAACATGCTGATTTCTGATTTTGAGCCAAATCTGCACCTATTTGTACACCTTACCCTGAATCCCTGCCTTTTGTAATTTGATTATTAACCTCTTGTGGGGTACCTTGTCAAAAGCTTTCTGAAAGTCCAAGAAAATGATATCAACTGCTCTATTGTTATCATAAATTTTAGTTGCCCCTTCGTTGAACTCCAGCATATTAGTAAAACATGATTTCCTCTTTCTGAACACATGCTGACTTCTGCTAACATGTCTGTTCTTATCAGCTGCTTTTCCATCCTGTTTTTTTATCAATGTTTCCATTATGTTACCTATAATACACTTTAAGCTTACTAGCCTATAGTTACCAGGGTCAGTGTGGTCATCCTTCTTACGTACCGGGACGACGTTTTCCCTTTTCCAGTCCTTAGGGATTCACCAGTTTTCACTGACTTTTGAAAAATACATGTTGGGGGCTTGTATGTATAATCACAGACCTCTTTAATATACTTAGATTGTATGTTGTCTGGCGCTGGAGATTTATTAACATCCAGCCTTTTCAGCTGAAGCAGGACCTCACTTTCTAAGCTCCCCAAGTCATTTAAAACAACCTTATTTCCTGATAGAATTCACACTGCAGTTTGAGAGGGAGAAAATAAAGTCAGATGTATCAGTATTAGAGTGGAGTAAAGGAAATTACAGGGGCATAAGAGAGGAGTTGGAAGAAACCACTAGCAGGGGTGACAGTAGATCAACAACGGCTGAAGATTCTGGGGACAATTCAGAAGGTGCAGGATAGATAAATCCAAAATACTAAGTATTCTAAAAGGAAGATGAGACAACTAAGGCTAACAAGAAAAGTCAAAGACAGCATAAAAGCAAAAGAGAGCACTTATAATGTAGCTAAAATTAGTGGGAAGATGGAGGATTGGGAAGCTTTTAAAAACAAGCAGAAGGCAACTAAAAAAGCAATAAGGAAATATGAAGGGAAGCTAAAGAACAATATAAAAGAGGACACCAAAAGTTATTTCTTCAAATATATAAAGAATAAAAGAGAGGTGAAAGTGAACTTTGGACTGTGGAAAGTAATGCTGCATTGGAAATAATAGGGGATAAATAGATGGAGGGCAAACTTAATAAGTATATTACATCCGTCTTCACTATAGAAGACACTGGCTGCATGCCAGAATTTGGGAGTGTCAGGGGGCAGAGGTGAGTGTCGCTTTATTACTAAGGAGAAGGTGCTTGGGAAGATGACAGGTCTGAAGGTAGAAAAATCATCCGGACCAGATGGACTACACAGCAGGGCACTGAAAGAGACAGCTAAAGAGACTGTGGAAGCATTAGTAAAGATGTTTCACAAGATTCTGGAATGGTTCTGGAGGATAGTAAAATTGCAAATGTCACTCCACTCTTTAAAAAGGGAAGGAGGCAGAAGAAAGGAAATTTTAGGCTAGTTAACCTGACTTCTTTGGTTAAGAAAATGCTTGAGTCCTTTAATAAGGATAAGGTTTTGGGGTACTTCATGCTCATGATAAAATAAACCAAAGTCAGTATGGTTCCCTTCAGGGGAAATCTTACCTGACAAATCTATTGGAATTCTTTGGAAAAATAACAGGTAAAGATTGACAAAGGAGTGTCATAAGGTGGGTGTTGATGGCAGACTCAAATGCATGACACAGACACTGAAGTACTAGGAACAGGACTAGGTTTGTCAAGAAAGCAAGGGAAGAAATGACACTGGACAAGACTAGGGTTCAGGGCCTGGGGTAGGACTTGGGCTAGAAACACAGGACCCGGATGTGAAACTAGGAACATGGAGCCTGGACTAGGAACACAGAACTCCGGAACCAGATCCTGGACAAGGACCTGGAACCTGGGTCTTGACTCAGAACCGGAGCCCGGGACTAGACTAGGACTTGGGACTAGGACCTTGGCAAGGACAGGACGTGGCTACAGGACAGGATGAGGAATCTTCAGCACCGGACTGGGTGAGGAACTCCTGGGCTGGGCAAGGAACCGGAATTAGATAAGGACAGGAAGCTCAGATTTGGACAGGGCTGGAACACGACGCCTAGACTTGGTCTTGGAACACAGGAACACAGAGCCTTGTACGTGGATTGGATGCTCAGAGGCTTGGATGTGGTCTGGATGCTCAGAGCCTTGGGCGTGGACCGGACGAGGTACTCCAGGGCAGGACAAGGCTCTTGGACTAGGTTTGGCTCAGCTCTTGGACTCAGCTTGGTTATGCTCTTGGGTACGGAGCCGGTACTCCTCCTTGGAGCGCAGGGCCGGGACCCTTTCTAGGACGCAAGGCCAGGATGACTGCCGAGGGAACTGTCGAGTTAAACTGCCAAGGGACTCCTAGACTGGACGAGGCACATGGACTGGACAAGAACATGAAGCCTTGACTTGGACAGGACTGGAATACGGTGCCTGGAACTTGGAACACAGGAACACAGAACACAGAGCCGAGACCCCTCCTTGGGAATAGGACTTAGGGCCGGGGCTTTACACAGAGTCAGGACCCCTTCTTGGGAGGAGGACCTAGGGCTGGGACTCTTCTTTGACCAGAACACTAAACATGGGGACACAAAGAGATAGTTCCAAACTCAATGATAGATAGCTCCTTATCTTGGCATGCAAAGGCTCCAATTTCACTCCGGCAGTTGAACTTGATGGGGATGAAGGCATGGCTTCAGAAGGAAGGGGAAGGGAACAGTCCAGCCCTGTCCAAATCTGAGCTTCGTGTCCTCATCTAGTTCCGGTGCCTCATCCAGCCCAGTGCTGGAGATTCCTCATCCTGTGCTGGGGTACCTCGTCCTGTGCTGGAGTACCTCACCCTGTCCTGTAGACATGTTCTGCCCTTGCCAAGATCCTAGTCCCGAGTCCTCGCCTAGATCCGGGGTCCATGCCCAAGTCAAGACCCAGGTTCCGGGTCCCTGTCCAGTCTCTGGCTCGGAGTCCTAGCCCAGGTTCCCAGTTCCAAGTTCCTTGTCCTGGTCCCGCTTTCCTACTCTTAGTCCTAGCCCAGGCCCAGTGCCCTTGTCTCGTCCAGGGCCTGTGACCATGTGCAGCGTCGTTTCTTCCTGACTCCCCTTGCTTTCTTGATAAACCTTGTCCTGTTCCTAGTACTTCAGTGTCTGTGTCTTGCATTTGGGTCTGCCATCAATAACCACCTTGTAACAAGGAGAGTCAGTGAATGCTGTTTACTTGGAATTTCAGAACCCTCAGACTAGAGTGATGTCCATATAGGACAGAGGTGGGGAAGAATTTCCTTTGGCAGAGGGTCTATGAATCTGTGGAATTCATTGCCACATGGCTGTACCATCCAAGTCAATGAGTATATTTAAAGCAGAGGTTGGTAATTTCTTGATTTGTAAGGGTGTCAAAGATTACAGGGAGAAGACAGGAGAATGGAATTGAGAGGGATAATAAATCAGCCAAGGTGGAGTGGAATCAATGGGTTGAAAGATCTAATTCTCCTCCTGTATCTTATGATCTCATCATCCAAAACAAGGTTTCCCAAGCCTCTTTAATGTCTATGACCCCTACCATTAAACGAGGGGTTCCTGGACCCTAGGTTAGGAACCCCTAGTCTAAAATATGTACATTGATATATAAAAATGCTACAAATACTGGAAATCTATAATATAGAGAAATCATTTTGGAAACATGCAGGCAGTCAGACAAATTCTATGGGAAAAGAATCAAGGGTAGTGTTTTGGGTTGGTGATCCTTCAGCTAAATACATACGATTGTCATATGTGTAATTATAAGCCCTGATTATCTACCACAGATGCAGCCTGCCTTGCTGAGAACTTTCTGACTTGTTATTGTGTGTTTTTTTTGGTGTATTCATGATTGTTAAATGATGTCATAAATAATATATTAATGTAATTAAGATTTGATGCATAGGACTTCGTGAGTCCATATATATCTTTTCTTCCTTGTGTACCATGTCATTTGATGGTTGGTGATCATATATATCTCTTTCAGGATGCTTAACTATCAAGGGATCATACAATGTACAGCAATTCTCCTGCTTTTGTTATTACACTTTTTCAATCTGAGTACTAAAACTCTGGGTGAATTACCATTATGCATAGAAAACCAAGAAATATAGAATTGCATTCTTCATCCATAAAAATAAATCATTTCAAAATCTTTTGCAGTATCTTGGGTGTTAAGCAGTTCTGTCCTTGCAGCTACCTTTTTCATGTCTTAGTCTATGTTCGCCATATTGAAGGATTAGCAAAAAGACCAAGCAGTGACAAGTCGCCACTGAACATCAGATGTCAAATATCATTGTTAGTATTTGAAATGTTTCTGTTTATTTCCAAAAATGTAAAATGTAAATACTGTCAGTGGAAGTAAACTGAAGATTTTCTATTTATTTCCAAAAGAATCAAATCAAAAGTACAGAAATACTAGAAGGATAAACAGTGGTGCTTGAATTGCGGCCAAGATACTATGGTCAAAATACCATGTGCAAATACTCAGCTTTCTACAAGTGACCAACAATCCCAAATAACACTCCTACCACTACCACTAGAGCTACAGGTGGGCAATTTTTTAAGCTTTCCCCATGCCACAGGGATCCTTCTGTCAGGGCAAGTCAGCCCATCAGGCAAGGAGTTGTTCTCTTTCCAAACATGAGGCCAGCCTCATTGAGTTGCCATGAAGCTGCAAACACTGCTCCTGCAGCCTTGTACAGCAAACAGGAAAATTCAGTCAGACTACACATACAACTCTCCGAAGTTTAATAACAAGGAAATGAAAATTTTGAAGCAAAACAATAAGATCAATAATCTGTGTGTGTGCATTTTGTATCCGATTCAGTCATCATGCTTTCAACTTACAACACCCACTCCAACACCCCTCCTTTTCTCCACATCCTTCCTAAGTGCATACTGACACTGAATAAGCACAAGTCTTGTTGGAGTCTGTCAGAATTTTTTGTCAGACATGATGCCATTATCAAGACACATCAGGTTGGGATAAATTGACCTAACTGACCACAGACTTACAAATATCTTGGGAAGAAGGAGACGGTGAATCAAAAGGTAGCTTTGCTATATTTTCCTAAGGCTGTTTTATTGACAAGAATGACAAGGGTCCCAAGATGCACCATTATCCACAACTGGCTACCAGACATCAAATGGTGCTGAGCTGTCTGTGTCAGAACAGAGAATGTGACTCACTATGTACCATAGAGAGCAAGGCTTATTACATTTTGTACAACTAAGGTTTGTCAAAAGACAGGGTCAGTGTTTGTGCTGTGCCCTAAAGGGAAAATGTTAAAAAAAGAGATACACAACCATCTTCAAGATCTTTGCCTAGAAACAGAGCTCAGAGTAGAGAGATGACTAAAGCCTGGAACTTTCTTCAAATCAAAAGAAACAGAAGTCATTTTCCTTCAATCATAAATAAACCAGAAAGGCCGTCACTTTATGAATCAAAGAGCGAGCATAAAACAAGCTGTTAGATTGTTGATTTGCCTCTGTATTCAAGGTCAGTAATACTTTAATCATAGTTTCAGTTTCTCTTTTTACTTCTGGCTTTCAACTAATTATTAAAAATGAGCTACAATATATCTGTAGGCACTGAGATGAAACATAGATATACCTCAAGACTACTTTAAAAAATATTGGCATACTGCTTGGAATGGACGAAGGAAAATCACAATTTATTTTTTGATTTGTCTGAACTGAGAGAGATAAAAGGGAGAGAAAATTTTCTCTTAGGTCTAAGAGTAACCTAATTTACACACGACTATTCAACTTATTTGCTGTTTCAATAAAAAAAAGTGCAAGAAATCTTTGTGGGAGAGAATAATTTTCTGCTTTGAAAGGTTTGAGTATATTTGAGTGGTCGGAGGCAATGTTACACTCATTTACCTCCCTTTTTTGTCTATATTCTCTCCTGTTTTTTTTATTTATAGATGTTGGCTTTTATGCCCAGCATTATCTCACCTAAACGGACAGGCACCAAACAGGAAACTATCCCTTAACTACTATCCTCTGCCTTCTATGAAAAAAACAATTTTAGATCTGATTTAACAACTCACTGTAGTTCCTATGTAACTGAATTTTCTGAAGAGACCTGCCTTTTAGTCCTCCTCAGATCTTGTTTAAGTTTATTCTTACTTTTTTGTATTCCTCAATGGCTTTATATAATTTCAGCTTTCTAAACATTTGAAAATTTATTTTCTCCATACCTTGTGCAGATAAATATGCTGCATAAGTTTATTAAAAACCTTCACTCAGAGGGTTGTGAGAGCGTGGAATGAGCTACTAACACAAGTGGTGCATGTGAGCTTGATTTCAATGTTTGAGAACTTTGGATGGGTACATGAATGGTAGGGATATGAAGGGCTATGGTCTTGGTGCAGTTCAATGGGAGTAGGCTGTTTAAATAGTTTCGGCATAGACTAGATGGGTTGAATGGCCTGTTTCTGTGCTGCATTTTGAGAGCTTCTGATTTAAACTTTACAAATACTTACCCGTTTCACCCAGCCATCATAACAGAGATAGAGTTCCACTTATAATCATCTTCCACCCCTTAAGATTCCATATCCAACTCATGATTCTCCAAAACTTCTGCCATCTCCAATGGGATCCTACCACTAAACACATATTTCCCTCTACCCCACACCCCCTAATCTTTATGCAGCTCACTTACCCATTTTTCTCTCCTCACTGATGTCCCTATGGCACATATTCTTGCCAGCGAGGTAAGCCTAACGGTTAGCACAATCCTTTACAGTACCAGTGAACCAGGTTTAAATCCTGGTCATTGTAATTTGTCCTGTGATTAGGCTGGGGTTGAATTGGGGGATTTGCTGAACGGTGCAGCTCGAAGTGCTAGAGGGATCTATTCTGTGCTGTATCTCAATAAATAAACAAATAAATAAATAGCTACTCATGTCCCTGCACCTGCTCCCTCATCACCATTCAGGGCCCTAAGCAGTTCTCCCTCTAAACAGACAACACTTCATCTGCAGGTCTGTTGGTGTCATCTATTATACATGGTGCTCTAGGTGTGGAATCTTTTATATCAGTGATACTCAACACAGATTAGGAGATAACTTCATCAAGTACTTTCACTCTCCCAACGCAAAAGGCAGGATCTCCATTTCAATTCCACTTGCCATTCCACTCTGATATGGCCTCTCCTACTGTCACAATGAGACCAAACTCAGGTTGGAGGAGTAACCTCTATCTGGATAGCCTCAACTTGACGGCATGAACATTAATTTTTGAGCTTCTGGTAATTACCTCCCTTCCCCTTTTCCCTCTTTTTCATTTCCTATTCTAGTTACCTCTTCACTTCTCCTCACCTACCTATTATCTCCCTTGGGTTCCACTCCTTCTGCCTTTTCTTTGAAGATGCACAGTCCTCTCCTATTAGAATACTTCTTCTTCAGACCTTTACCTCTTCCACCTATCACTTCCCAGCTTCTTACTTCATTCCCCCTCCCCCACCCACCCACCTTCCTCCTCACCTGGTTTTACCTATCATCTGCCAGCTTGAGCTCCCTTCCCTCACCCCACCTTTTTATACTGGCTTTTGCCCCCTGCCTTTCCAGTTCTGATAAAGGGTCCTGGCTCAAATCATGAAGTGGTTATTCCTCTCCATGGATGCTGCTTGACTTGTTGAGCTCCCCCAGAAATTTGTGCATATTGCTTGAGATATCCATCATTTGCAGAATCTCTTGCCTTTATATTTCCACTGGTTGGTTTTTGACTGTACCTATGATATCACCTGTCAGCCAAGGATCTGAAATTTTGCTATTCTTATCTTTCATCCTCACAGAAACAGACTGGTCACAACACAAATCAATTTGTGTTTAAAATATCCCCACATTTCAGACATACTGTATAATGTAAAACGTAAGAACAACATCATGGGCTGAAGGATCTGTATTCTGCGGTTCTGTTCTACGTTCTAACTCAAGCCACTGAATATTTGGCTGTTAATAGAATAAACCTGCAAATGCAAGTCTAGCTTATTAGGATGAGTTTCATCAGAAGATTATCACACGAATGACCATCTGAAAATGAAGCATTCTGCCAGAGGATAAGAGACAGTTAAAGAAAATGTATTTTCCCTTGTCCCCATTATTTGAGTAATACCATTTCAGAAGAGTCACAAAGATGTGAAGCATTCTGCTCATGTTAACTGGTCAAACATGTAATGGTAAAGTTGTGAATGTCCCAATGTCTAATAAAGAAAATTGAAAATATATAAACAACATAATATTCACCTAATTGAAAATAACAGACAGATCTGTTCAGTCAACTCACAGCTGAAGGATAAATGACAGAAAAGGCTCAGTCACAGAAATATTGTTTGACATGATTTAGTCTGTCAAACTGAGGTTTCATCCATTTTAGGCAGGAGTCAATGATAACCTCATCAATTAGGGCGTAATTCAGTCCACGTATCCAGCTAAAATATGAATGTTCCCATGACATCCCAAAGGCATTATTACTATAAGTTCCAAAGTTCAATTTAGATCTGTTTTAATGAGCTGACCTTTGAAAAGATGAAGCAATTATGGTCAAGAAACAATTTAAATGAACATGGCATGGAATCACGCTGCATTCAGTCTCTGGTTCTGTAGAGAATTATTGGCTTGCAACATCAATGAGCTCTGTAGAAGTCAAGAGGGATCAGATTTCCCACGGTGCTGCTGAACTGACCTAAAGTGCCCATCAGCTTTATGTCAGCTAAGACTCTGAGCATGCTCAGAGATTGAGTACTAAGTCATAGTCAATGTACACTGAAGCATACATAGGTCAGCAGGTTGAGTAGTGTTATAACAAGAACTTTATATTCAACTTCAGCAAAAACCAATCTTTACATAAGGTGACTAACAAGAAATGATAAAGTAGTGGTGCTGAGGGGTGTGGAAGAGTGGGTTAGTGGGTGGAGGTGTTGATCAGCCTTACTGCTTGGGGAAAGTAGCTGTTTTTGAGTCTGGTGGTCCTGGTGTGGATGCTACGTAGCCTCCTCCCTGTTGGGAGTGGGACAAACAGCCTATGATCACAGTGGCTGAGATCCTTCATGATGTTACTGATGCCTTTTTGGCAATTTTCTGTATATATGTCCCTGATGGCGAGTAGGCTGGCACTGGGGATGCGTTGGGCAGTTTTGTAGCGCCTTCCTGTCTGTTGCAGTGCAGTTTCTGCACCATGCTGTGACATGGCTTGTTAGGATGCTCTGCACATCTATAGAATGACAAGAGTATAGATGTGCATAATCAGCTCTCTTCAGGCGCCTCAGAAAGTAAAGGCATTGGTGGACTTCTGTAATTGTGAGATTGGACAGTAGATGGGGAGGGGAGGTTAGTGGTGATTTTATAAAGGTGTATAAAATCATGAAGGGTAGAGATCTGGTGAATGCACTCAGACTTTTCCCAGCAGTTGGGAATCAAGAACAGGAGGGCATAGGTTTAAGCTGAGAGAGGAAAGATTTAATAGGAAATTGAAGGGCGACTGTTCTACACACACAATGGTATTATACTGTACAGCTGCCAGAGGAAGCGATTGAGACAGGTAAAATAATAACTTTTGAAAAGTATTTGGTCAGGTACATGGATTGCAAAGATTTAGAATAATATGGCTAAAGTGCCGGCAAATGGAACTAGCCTGGATGTGCATTTGGTCAGCATGTATCAATTGGGTCAAAGGGCCTCTTTTCCTGTTGTCTGATTCTATGTCTCTATGACTCGGTGTGGCCCTGCATTATGGAGGAGTTGTGCTCCTGGTATTCCATCTGTATCATTATGCTCCATAATGCAAATTCCTTTTTTTCCCATTGAATTCAATGTTACAAGTGAAGATGGTTTCCAATGGGAAGGTTTTCTCTCAATGGTAATGGCTCTACAGGTGCGCAGTCTAGTGGCAAGGGAATTCTGATTTTACTGTAGACAGAAGAGAAAAGGTTGCTGCTTAATTAACCAGAAGTTAATGTTGCATTGTTTAATAAATTTTCATTTTACGTGCAACAGTTTCCAAAGCAAATCTCTTCAGTAGCCTCCCACTATGAATTGCAGCCTACAATTGTTGCCCTTGGTAAACTGATACACATGTAAGAACAAACCAGTAACCAAGGACAATAGTTCTTACAGAACTTATGTAGGGATCAGATTTTATTCTATATCTCAATATTTTTGGTAGAAATTTGAGAATTCTATCCTGTAATGTGAACTACCATAATGTGGGATACACTGTATATACAAGTTTTCCAACTTTACTCCTGAGGTGGCTGACAGAGTTGTTGATTGAAGAATAAATGTTGGACAAGACCATATTTGAAATCCATTCTTCTCCATGGATAGCTCAAAAGGTGGACTGTTCCTATATAATGGGTGTGCAATGCCATGTATGTTCTTCATATAAGATGGATGGAAGACATACAGAACAGAAACAGGCAATCTGAGTTTGTTCTGACCATCAACCACATTTTTTCTCACATTTTCATCAACTGCCCCCCAATTCTGCACACTTGGAGATATTTATGGTTCCGACCGCAGAATCTCAGAGTCAATGGAGATTCTGTTTTCTTTCAAGGAGGCTTTGAACACACCTTCAATGTTTTCCTTCATCGCCTGGTAATCTCCCCTCATGACAAAGCTCAAAACAGAGTTCGTATTCCAAGAGTCTGCTTTCAGGCTTATAGACACTGTAACTGGGTCAACAGGACCAGCTTCAAATAATTAAGTCCTCTTCACTGAGGATCTTCGCCTGAAGGAGAACACTGATGTTGGTTTGCTTGTCCTTATGGTGAATTTGGAGAACTGTGAAGATAGTGTTGATCGAATTTTTTTGGTGCTATGACATGCCTACTGTAGATAGTACAGCAATCGGAAGTGAGGAGGGCTAGGATTGCTGCACCCCACAGGTTTTGTCCCAGACCTAAACACTCGATCTACAAATACTCTTTTCCTCAATTGCTCAAACTGAAGGTGCTGGTGAGCTTCATCACTAATGTCTGCTGAGCATTGGTTCCGGAGATCTAGGGTATGATCTGAGACCTTGCTGTGAAATTTTGTCCTTGGAGACCAGTGCATTCACCAGATCTCTACCCTTCCTGATTTTATACACCTTTATAAAATCACTACTAACCCTCACCCCCCATCTACTGTCCAATCTCACAATTACAAAAGACTCAAAAACAGCTACTTTCCCCAAGCAGTAAGGCTGATCAACACCTCCACCCACTAACCCACCCTTCCACACCCCCCAACACCACTACTTTATCATTTTCTGTTAGTCACCTTATGTACAGATTCTCTTGTGTCTAGTGACACTTTATGGACATACAATCAACCTATGTATATCAGCAAATTTATGTATTTATGTTTATTGAGTTGTTTTATGATTATCATTCTTTATCTTATTGTGTTCTTTTGTGCTGCATCAGGTTCAGAGTAATAATTATTTCTTCTCCTTTACACTTGTGTACTGGAAATGACATTATACAATCTTGAATCTTGAATAACACAGTCCCCTGGGTCTAGCAACATCCTTTTAAATCTTTTCTACACCCTTTCCAGTTCAATATTATCTTTCCTCTAGCAAGGAAACCAAAACTGAATGCAATACTCCAAGTACTAATCAACATCTTATAGAACAAAACCTACCCTCCCAACTTGTCTCCTTGTCACTTCACTTCCAGGGAACCATGTACCTGAATACCAAGAGCCCTCTGTTTTAAAATGCTCCTCTGGGCTCTACAATTCCCTGTGAAAGTCCCATCTTGATTTGGTTTTCAAAAGTGCAACGCCTTGCATTTATCTGAATTAAACTCCATAGATGCTGCCTGGCCTGCTGAGTTCCTCCGGCGTGTGTTCCATTTGCCATTCCTCAGCTGACTTTCCCAGCTGATATAATTAAATACTGCATTCCGTTGAAATTGAGAACCAAGTTGCAACATAGATTGGCCATGACTGAATTAAGTGGTCTTAAAAACAAGAATAGGATTGATCCCGACGAATGTATTTAGATCTATTATATCAAGGGAATATTTTTTTTCTTTTGTAATAATAGGAATGTTAAATATTTAACAATTAATTATTTGGCAGAGTATGTTGGATAGCTTTAAGAGATTGTTGAGTGACCTAAGTAAGTGATTTAAGAATGAAAATAAGATTTGTTAGATTAGACAGAGGGGAAACTATTTCTTCTGATTGAAGTGTCTAAAATGAGTGGACAAAGGACTCCATTGTAGTGTAGTGGTTAACGCAACACAATTACAGCTTGGGACATCAGAGCTCAATCCTGACATGGTTGTATAAGGAGTCTGTACACCCTCCCTGTGGAATGTGTAGGTTTTCTGTGGGTGCTCCAGTTTCCTTCCAGAGTTAAAAGACATTCTGATTGGTAGATTAATTGGTAATATTAAATTGTCCTGTGATTAGGCTTGGGTTAACTCAGGGGTTCCTGGGCAGTGTGGCTCTAAGAACCGAAATCGCCTACTCCGTGTTGTATCACTAAATGAATAAATAATTCTGAAAAAATACATTGCTGAGGGATTGAAAAATGGCACTAGGAAACAATTTTTTTCACTCAATGAGCACGGGAAATCTGAAGAACAGTTCCAATAAACTCAGAACGATAGTTCAATTCAAGATTTCATAACTGTGAACAACAGACTTTTCTGAGATATCAACAAAGTTTGACTGTTTGTGACCAGGCAAAGTTCAGCCACGCTCTTATTACATGGCAGAGAAAGCTCAAGTTGTTAATCGGATTGCTTATTTTATACTTGATCCACCAAAATAATGAATATGTTGTATTTCTATTGATGGAGATTTCATTGTATGCTCATTCATTCAAACAATGTGGTCACCATTGGAAAGCCAGCATTTATTGTTAAATCCTAATTACTTCTTGATTTCAGTGAATGAACAATCTGAAAAAGCAGCTAAATTTTAGGCGTATTCATGTGTCTACCTTTACATGGAGACCAAAAGGATGGCATCCATTTTCTCTTGAAGGAAATTTGTGACTATTTCATTTTCATCATTACATTGTTTCTGGCTGGCTGTTCTACATGCGTTTATTTATTTGGAGTTTGAATTCTTCAGCTGCCATGGAAGGAATCAAGCTCAATTGTCTGAATTAATTATTTTGGCCTTGTGTTGCCTGATTACTTGACCATAGGGCCACCGTATGCATAGAGTTATAATCGCTGTAATTCATGGTGAGGCTGGAAATGAGCATGATTTTGATTCAGAAAGGTCTGCTATAGAAGGTCTACCCTGTCCATCATGAGATATGCAAACTCATTAGACAGCAGTACTTATCTGGTATCAATAGGGAGCCTTCTTTTCCATTTAATATTCCATTTCATGTGGCAGGCAAGCCAGAACACTTATGAAGTTGACAAATTGGCCTACATCTCTTTTTTGTTGTTATTATGTTTCTTTATATTGTGGCTGCCTGTAATGAGAAGAATCTGAAGGTTGTATAAAGAATACATACTTTATTCTCAAATATTGAAAGTACATAATAAATGTACTTTGAAATTTGAATGGTCTGGATGAGCAGTAAATAAATCCACTATTCTTTTATTCATACCTGCAATCTACAAGTTGAAAACAACTGGCCATTAAAAACACTGGACAACAAATTTTCAAAAGCGTTGCTTCCTCAGAATTTATTTTTGTTTATGGTAGACCATTTAAATCTGAACATGAATATAATTTCAGACTGCTTGTATCACATAGGACTTTGGAGAAACAAGAAAGTTACATTAATTGAATATATTGCATTTAATTACATAACAGCGCTGAAGCTTTACAATAGTTCAACTGTGCTGAAAATATTTTGTTGATGATTTTCATTCACACTCAGTGTCTGAGGCTTCTCACTTAAGTGTCCATCAACTAATCAGCCAGCACTGATGGATTCCAGTTGGCCTGATACTGTTTCTCCATGACCACCTTTCACCATGCTCATCACTGGCAGTGGCAAGATTTGCAGGGGAGTCTAAATGGGGATGCAGAAAACTAATCTTTGGTGCCATGTTGTACATTATGGTATTGTATGCTTGAAGCATGTTGTTAACTAGCTGCGTGTGGTTTGGTGCTCTGTAGTTGCCAAGAAAATTTTCAACAACATCCTTGAATGCCTTCCATGTGATTTCCTCCAGTGCCATTAGAAGTTCTTTGAATTGCCTTTCATTAATGACTTGTTTGATTTGCGAACCAACAAAAATGCCTTCCTTAATCTTGGTATCAGTGATTCTGGAAAACATCTGTCTCAAATATTGAAATCCTTTAGAGAAATTCATAGCCTTTCTAAAACCTGTCCTACCATGCAGCATCTGTCCTGCTTAAGCACACCCAGGCATGCCTGGATGAGATAGAAAACTTTTCAGCATATATTGTAGGCAGCATTTTAATTGACTTGAATTATGAATTGATATAACAAATATAGGTGATTTAAAAAAAAAAGGTGTATGATAGGGAAAATTCATGATCAGCAGCCCAAAATCCATAAGATACACCCAAAGGTATTCAGGAAGCAAAATATTTGTTGTCCCATGAAATCAGTCTGCATTCTTTAATAGCAATTTGTACTGGAAATTTTTAATGGTCAGATTGAGGAGCTATAAGTACATTTTTTGCAATAACAACTTACCTTTAATATTCCACAAACTATCAAATGTGATGATTTAAAAAGTGGGCAGCTGTTTCTTGGAAAGCTTTTAAACAATGGTTAATCTCTGTGAAGCAGAACTTCACATCCGTTTTTTTTGTCTAAATGAAGCATCTAATATAAAATAAAAAATCATATCAAGCTCTGATTTTTATGCTACGTTTCTAATGCACCTAATTGACTAATGTCAGGAAAAGGATACAGGCTACCATTGCTAAATTCATTTAACAACCATAAATGCCTAATAATGAGAAAAGCAAAATGAATGTTTCGAACAAAATTACGTTCAATTTGTCTAACACTTGCAATGTCTTGGGTATATAAATTTCATACGGTAAGTAGGCACATTTAAATTAGGTGTAGCCAAAGTACGAAGGACGATGTGAATATTACATCAATGTAATTATTGCTCTATTCAGTGTAACATTATCATTCAGTGTAACCTGTCATTATTGTGTAAAAACTAACTACACAGAAACCCATGAAAGCCACTTTTATACAGCCAGATGTAATGCTTTTAGAATTAAATACTGCGATACGGATAGAAATGGAGAATTTCTTGCATACACTAGTAATGAAATCTTAAATCCATTTATAAAGAACAGGTTTGTAATTTTGTTACACTCAGTGCACAGAGGAAGTGTCTTCCCTACACATTAAAACCTGATGCTTAAGAGTTCTTGATAAAAAATCTCCTCAGAACTGATCCCAATGATTAATAATTTTGGATCTATCTGAAACGATACTTTAGAATGATTTGTGCCTCTAGATTCTGCTTCTACTTTTGCAGATTGGCAATATTTTTGCACATTTTAATTCTTTAAATAATTGAATGATTCTATAGCTACTTTGAAGTGTTATGCATTACTAAGATGATATCTGATGAAACATAGCACAGGAAAAAGTCCTTCAGCCCACAATGTTGTGTCAAACTAGCTAAAAAGCAAATCAAAAACACCCAAATGCTAATCCCTCCTATCTACACAATGTCCGTATTATTCTAACTTCCTTACATCCATGTGCCTATGCAAACACCTCTTAAAAGCCTTAAATGTATTTGCCTCTACCACCATTACAGGCATCCACCACTCTGAGTGAAAAAACTTACCCGTCACAACCTCTTTGAACCTACCCCCTCTCAATGCCCTTTGGTGTTAGACATTTCAACTCTGGGAAACAGATACTCACTCTCTGCTCTATCTGTGCCTCTCTTAATCTTATAAACCTCTATCAAATCTCCCTACAGCCTTGGCGCTCCAAAGGAAACAATCATATCTGATATTAGTCAGATGTGAACATTTACTGAGGGGTTCTTTTTGCATGCTGGAAAATAGATAGCTGCTTTGAAACGTGCAAAAGATATTTGAGCACACAATGTTTTTTCCATAAAGATGTATCTTCTTTCTGGAAGAAACCAATAATTAACACATCCTCTATTTATATGGTTGGAAAGTGACTGGAGTTAAAGCAAATTATTGTTTTCATATTTTATGGAATTGGTTTGCTGGACATTTGAAATTCTGTTAGATTATTTATAAATTATTCACCCAAGTGAATAATGGACATCAAATAGCATTGCCCGGAATTGATTCATATAATAAAATTAAATTGAAGTCTCAAGCTAAAGTATTCAAAAACCATGTAGACATACACCTCACTAAAGATGCTACGCGTCATCTAGTTGGTTGTAAAGGTGCCATCCATGTTTCCAATAAATCACCTTAGCTTAGGAGAAAATAAATTTACTGAAACACCTTGCTTGCAATATCGGCATTACACATAATATTACGTAAGAAATGTATTGGATATATGTACTGTTCAAAAATGAGGTGATGAGAACAGCTCTATGCAATACAGTGAAAATTCATTCCAATGAGTATCAAACCAAAAATTTATAGAATCTTAGGCAACGGTTCCCAACCTGTTGTCCAAGGACCCCTCAATTAATGACCAGGGTTTATAGCATAAAAGGAGTTGGGATCCCCTGATCTAAGGTGTATATTCTTGAATGCATATTCCAGATATGTGTGATCATTCATTAGAAATTGTTGCCAAAATTTCATGTCCAGAGAGAAAGGCACTGTGCAATTTTTTACAATATTAAATATATTTCTTACAATTGGGGTTAAGATTTTATTACTGGTATATCCAAGCATCTAATAATCCTGAAGATGGATTTCATAAAGGTTTGCCCTATTACTCTATCATAAGAACAGTAGCAGGATTGTCCATTGACAACTTAATGGTGTTAAGGTGATCAGTAAAATTTTTAACGATGAAGCAACTAACACAAGACTAAAATAACATCCCGGTTTGACCTGTCTGGAAGCAGGTGGCATTCATACCACACAGCTGCAAACAATGACCATTTTCAACACGATAGAGTAATAGAAACAAAGAAATGGACAGAATGGACCTTTTTGTCTCACTTCATCTGTACAGATTGTGATGCCTATCTGCACTATTTCCATTTACCTGTATTAGTACCATATCCCTCTACACCAGGGGTTCCCAACCTTTTTTATGCCATGGACCAATATCATTAAGGAGTCTGTGGACCCCAGGTTGGAAACCCTTACTCTACACCTGTCCTATCTCCGTACCTATACATACAATGAAACACTGCAGTTATACCTTCTTGGTTTGGCTGTTTATTCCAGAGATTGACAACCCTCTGTGTGAAGAGCATACCATTTCTTCTGACCTTCTTTCTTGTCCTTCAATACTACCGTAACCATGGACATCTTCAGCGGTACAAATAATCAGTAGTTCAACTGATTTCATTACACTGGTTTTGGTAGCCAAGCTGTTACTCAGGCACTAAATTAATAAACGATAAAACTTGGTCTTACATTTTTTCCCACAAACTGCTAAATTAAAATATATTGAGCAATAAACTTCATTGTTACCAAGATATTTGTGACATGACAGAGGTTAAGTACTTGCTTAATCTTTTGTATTTCATTGGATAGACTTTTGAGAAGGTGATGCGTTGTTGCAAAGTCCACGTGCTACTGAAAACAGGGAAATCATGAATTAATGAGCAGGTAATAAAGGTAACCAAAACCTACACTAAGCAATATTTAAAATGTCCAACTATATTTTGTGACTTTAGTTTTCCAGCAAGAAGCTACACCACTCTGTGATGAAAATTGGGAATTGTGACATTGTGTCAAAGAGAAAGTTATCCTTGATACGAGAAAGACTGCAGAAGTTGCAGCTCCAAATAACACAAAATATACTGGAGGTTTTCAGCAGGCAGAGGCAACATCTATGGAAATGAATAAACAGTCGATCTTTCAGTCTGAGACCCGGAGAGTCATGTCCATAAATGCAGCCTGACCTGCTGAATTCCTCCAGTACTTTATGTGTTTTTGCAAGTTATCTTTAATGGATGGAATATTCTGTTGGAGTGGTGGATTCCATTCCCAAATACTCAACGTACATTTACAAATGGATAAGTTGTACGCAAGCAATGAATAATCATAAAACTCACCCAATATAATCAGTAAAGCTTTGCTGAAGGTTTACGACATAATTTAATTGACTGAGTTTCAATTGATCTCACACACTTTCTATCAAGAAAGATCACTGGTGAATCATTACAGGGATTAAAACGTTGCTTCTGGTGGAGACATTGGAAAGGGTAACTTTCCTTTAGAGAAAAAGGCATAACTAAGCATTATCATAACTGAGAACTTCACAGAACTGGGCTTGACATAAGTGATGATTTCATTACACTGGTTTTGGCAGCCAAACAGTTATTCAGACACTAAATTAATAAACAGGAAAAATCTGGCCTTACATTTTTCCCACAAACTGCTAAATTAAAAAATATTGAGCAATAAACTTTGTAGTTACCAAGATATTTGTGACATGAAGAGTAATGACGTTTTCATTATAGTTTTCAGCTATTAAAAAAAGCTTAAAATAAATTGTAATTGTTAATTTTGTCATTGGCTTGAAGATCATAGACTCATAAACTAAATTACAACAGAAAAATACTGTTTCATAATGCACGAGGCATTAATCATTGATACGCATAGATAATACATTGGGTCAGAGAAAAGTAATGTTTAGCTTTCTGTCATGATATTTTTAATAAAATTGATGAGGAAGGGAGGCATATGCAGAAAAGAACTAAATAGTAGCACTAACTAAGTGACTTTTTAAAAACTCAACCTTCAACCAAGACTTTTTTTCAAAAACGGGACCTAAAATTAACCATAAAATAACCCAAATTTCTGAGAAAAAAGCCCAAGTTTCACACAAAACTTGCAACACTTTACTTTCTAAATGTGAGTAAATTGAGGGCTCCTGAGCAAATAAGTGCAAATGTGCAAATCCAGAGCTTCAATGCAGCTGATCTCTGTAAAATCGCTTGTACTCCTTGTTGTTCAGGTCGGTCATAGTGTTACCTTCAATGGAAAGGAACAGTACAGGCAAAAATTTCAGGTAATTTGCACCTTAATGAATTAAGTTATTTAAAATCTATTAATTATTTATTTTTGTTTCTCCTACTGTTATTTTTTTCCTTATATTATTGGCAGAGTTACAATTGGCTCAGGCTGAATTAAGTGAGAAAGCACCTGTTTGGAAAGTACAACGAGAGCAGATAGAAGCTAGTTTACTTCATAAAATTCCTGCCTAGTTCACTCAGTGTCAGAGTGGACATAGCAGATGGGCAAAGGCAAGGACTGAATGGTTCCACTCATGAAAGATGTGCGTTCATGTGATTAATGAAAAATGGAACAACTTGATCAATACATATAGATGTTGGGGCAGAAGTAAATAGATTTTAATAAACAAGGGAATGAAAAGGTACAATGGGTGGATGAGCTGAGGTTCCTGTCAGCTGTGCCATAATCACATCGAATAGCAGAGCAGGCTTCGGGAGCGCGTTGACTTATTCTTCTTCCCAGTTCATATTTCATGTGGACTTCAGGAAGGATAGTTCGAGGGAGTGTACACCAGTTCTCATAGGGGATCAAGAGTGAAAGGAGTGAACAATTTCAAGTACCAGGGTTTCAATATCTCTGAGGATCTATCCTGGGCTCAACATATCAATGCAGCTATATTTCATTACAAAAACACTGGCAAATTTCTGCAGCTGTACTGTGGAGAACAATCTAACTGGCTGCATCACTGTCTGGTTGTGGGGGAGGGGTGGAGTTTGCTACTACAGAGCATCAAAGTAAGCTGCAGACTATCAAAGTAAATTTAGTCAGCCCCATCACTAGCCTCAGAAAGGCGACATTCATTATTCAGGACTTCCATCACCAAGATCGTGCATTGTTACCATTGCTACCAACAGGAAGGAGATACAGAAGTGCGAAGGCACACATTCAACAATTCAGGAACAGCTTCTTCTCGTCTGCCATTAGATTTCTGAATGAACATTGAACCCATGAACATTACCTCACTACTATTTTACTTCCATTTTTGCACTACTTATCTATTATGTATTGCATTGTACTGCTGCTGCAAAGTCAACAAATTTCATGACATATACGGTTACGTTACCGATTCCACAATCCATCTCGGTCCTAGGGGTGCTGTTCAGATGAGCGCTGCACCAGTTGCCTCCATCTCCCACATTTGTGGACAAGTGCCTGGGTTGTAGCAATGCTCTCTCTGGTCCACTCTGCAATGTTGGCTGTCCATTTCTTCCTCTGTCTGCCCATTTTTTCACTTCCTCTGCACCATTCCCTGAAGAATGGTCTTTGAGAGTCCACTTGTGGCCATACCATCTCAGTTTCCTCTTCTTTACTGTGGACAGTAGATCTTTGTAGTGTCTCATGTGCTGGGTGATGGTTCTTTGTACTTCATCATTTAAGACGCGGTTGTACAGGAGATGCTGAGGAGATTTCTGAACCATCTCATTTCTACTGCTTGTTGCAGCTCTTTTGTAGTTCTGCTGTCAAAGTCTATGATTCGCATACATACAAGAAGCTGGGGAGCACAATTGCATGCAGGAGTTTCAACTTCAATCAGAGAGCAATGTTATTTTCTCTTCAGATTGGTTTTAGTTTAGCCAGCATTGCTGTTGTTTGGGCTGTCCTTGCAAGGACTTCAGACTTTGTTCCTTCTTGGATGATGATGATGCCAGATACTTGAATCATTTGACAGTCTTTAGTTCTTGTCCGCTGACTGTGATTTTTGTCGTGATTGGCTCCGTACTGTTTCTTACCAGCTTGGTTTTCTCTGTGCTGATCTCCATGCTATATCTGATAGATGTATAATCCAGACGGTTCACATGGCAGTCCAATTCATCCTCACTTCCTGTCAGCCCATCAGTGTCATCGGCAAACCTGAAGTTGAGTATGATCTGTCCTCTGATGCTGACTGTGCCAATATGGTCTTTTAGGGCATCTTTCATCATTTGCTCCAGGAAAGTGTTGAACAGTAAGAGTGAAAGGAGGCAGCATTGTTGTATTCCTACTGATGTGCGGAACCACTTTCCAACTGTGCTTTAAACAAGCACCACACTGCTAGCTTTGGGGTAGAGCTGCTTGATGGTTTGGATCAGCTTCTGACCCATGTTGTATCTGTTCATTGTTGCCCAGAATGCATCATGCCACACCCTATCGAATGCCTTCTTGAAGTCTATGAACACGTGGAAGATGTCCTGTTGATATTGGTTGTATTTCTTGCACAGTACTCAGAGTGAAATTCTGTTCTGTTGTACTTCTTCCACGTCTGAATCCAGCCTGCTCTTCAGCAATTATTTCTTTTGCCTATAGTTTCAGTCTGTTCAGGATGGCTTTCAACATCAGTTTGGTTGCATGGCTGATAAGACTTATGGCTCTATAATTTTGGCGCTGCTGTAAGTTACCTTTCTTGGGGAGGATTATGATGAGTCCAGGGTGTTGGTCATTCCCTGGTCTGCCAGATTTTGTTGCAGATATTGGTGAGGATATTGATCACTGTCTCTCCTCTATGCTTTAATTGCTCAGCAGGTTTGTTGTCTATTCCTGTAGCTTTTCCATTCTTTAGTGACTTTATGACTGTTTCTACTTCTTCCCGCAGAATTGGAAAGTTGATGTCCTTTGATTGTGAGTACGCTGGGGTTTCCTTGCATCTGATTGTTGTAATGGTCTGAACAACACTCTGTCCATCTGTTGAGAATGTCTTCATCTTCAGTGAGACAGTTTTCTTCTTTGTCTTGGATGGTGCTGACTCGTGACTGTTTCTGTTTAGTGAGGTTCATAATTTGAAATGCTTGCTACCTGTTGGTCTTGTTCAGGCTTTCTTCTATCTCTGTACACTGTGTCTCAATCCATTCTTCCTTGGCCTTGTTCATGATTTTCCTAATCTTTCTGCTGATCTCTGTATGCTACAACTTCTGTTGTTGTGATCTTAGTTTTCATAAGGTCTCTTCTAGTGTCACACATTTCCAGGATCTCATCTGTTACCCAGGGTTGGGTTTTCTGACAGTTTTCCAAGTATCTCAATGGCTACTTCTGTCATCACTTCATAGAACTTAGCTGTCAATATTTCAGTATCTTCGTCAAGCATCAGCTATGGTGCAAATTTTCCACCAACTATAGCTTTCAAAGGTTTGGCAATGGGAGGGTCCTTCAATCTGTCAAAAATTCTGATTCTGATTCTGATATGTACAGTATGTAAGAATGTTTGAAAATATTCATTACAGACCTTCCGCTCCAGCCCCTTACCATTCCCATCCACCTGGCTTTTCCTATCACCTTCTACCTAAACTTCTTCCCATCCCTCCACCTTTGTATTCTGACATCTTCCCACTCTCTTTCCAGAACTGAAGAAGGGTCTGAGCCCAAAACGTTGACTGTTTATTCATTTCCATAGGTACTGCCAGACCTACTGAATTTCTCCAGCATTTGTGTATGTTGCTTTGGATTTCTGGCATCTATAGAACTTCTCCTGTTTAAAAAAAATGGAGTGTTTTCCCTCTCTTTCACTTTGCTGCTTATTCAGACTCCTCATCTGAACTTCAAAACATGAAATATACAGATTAGATGGGATTGCCTGGACAGTGGATCATTCCATACTAACCAGTGGTATAACTCTGTCCCTGGCAAAAGATATTTATTTATTTAGAGATAAACAGGGTAACAGGCCCTTCTGACCTAACAAACCCATGCAGCTCAATTACACCCGTGTGACTATTTAACCTTTGGAATGTGGGAGCAAACTGGAGCACCTGGAAGAAACCCATGTAGACCCGAGGGAGAATGTACAAACTGGGAAAACGACATGACATTTGAATCGTTAAGCAGGCTGTTTTCTCCAGCTCCCTCCTTTCTCTCTATAATGGAACCAGCTGTGTACATACATCTACTGATGCTTCTGGACACATCTTAGTGATGTTCCTGGAATCATCGGGTGTTTTGGGTCTTTCAACATCATACAACCTCCTCCAGGTGACCCAGCTGGGGCTGATCAGACCCCAGCTTGTGTCCAGATGGCTAGCTACTTATGACTCCATGGCTCCCCTCTTTTGAGCCACAGCCATCTTGAGGCCCTCTCTGCCTCATCGGTGATACTGTGGATGGCTCTCCTCTTCCTCTCTCCCTCGATGCCCAAAATGCTGAAGGCTCTAACCAAGGAACGGGCTGCGAATCCCCTACAACCAACCTCCACTGGGAGACACCTCGCTCTCCATCCAGCCTGCTGACAGTTGCTGACCAGTCCTGCGTACTTGGAGGGCTTCCTTTCAAAGGCCTCTTCCAAGTGATCTTCCCATGGGACTGTCAGCTCCAGCAGCACCATTTGCTTAGCAGACTCAGACACTAGGACAATGTCTGGTCACAGAGTGGTGGCTGCGATATGGTTGGGCAACTTCAGCTGCCGAGACTCTTTGGAGAATTCACCCACCTAAACCAGTCTAGGACTTACAGCTCTTGGATCCTATCTCACAACTTCAGTGATGGATTCAAGAGAGAAATTGTTTCAATATTGTAGCAGTCTGGTTTCTACGAAAAGCCATGCTCCATCTGTCTTTTGCATATATTAGTCTCTTTTGCAGAAAGCTTTCTTCAAAACAAAGTGGTCAAAAAACATTCCATTTTGCAAAGAAAAAGCATTAACGAGACAAATCTTAGCTGTGGTAATCCAATCATGAACAGCACATTACAAATATTTATTCACTCTTGCATTCTTTCAAGGGATGCTGCAAAACTGAACAGATTTATAGAAAAAATGTACCAGATAAAGTATGTATATTTAGATCAGTACGTCTATGCAATGGGGTTCTTGCTCTCCTGCTAAACATACAGTTCAAAATGCTTTGATGACAGAAATCTTCAAAAATACAGAGTTGAAATCTCTTGAGAGATCTAGGAAAATATTTCACTTAGATTTCTAATTATATTAGTCATTGCATTATCAGACAATCATTACCAATCAACGAGGAGGAAGCTGTCTCCATCTCTAAATCCTCTGATAAATAAGTTTGGTTAAATAGATACCAGAGTCTAATATAAATGAACTGGTAGTTCTATGTTATTTAGCTAGTGGGCTTTGTCCTATTTTTTGAATTCTGGAAAGCATAGCCAACAGACCTTCTATACGTCATTCCTGATATGTATCTTAATGTCTGTTCTTTACATCCCCCTATACATTTGGGAACCTGTGTACATCCCTAGATTTGTGACTACCATCAAAATGCACAATTCATGTGGCCACAGTACCAATGTTTTAAAGAGGCATAGTCTACAACTGTTTATCCATGAAATATTATTCTTGGATGAAACTTTATGGACTGTTTAAAAAAAATGACAATTTTGTAACTTTTGTACCTCTGCCCGATCAATTACTCATGCATCCATTGAATCTAAACCCAAATATTTTTCTGGATGAAATCTAATGTATTGCAGAAATTTCTAAATGTGCAGTATGTGGATGGTTTACGCTGACCAATGAAATATAAATAATAAGAACAATATAAGCTTAGTTCAAAAATACAAACTTTTATCTTTGTTTGGATCAGTACTTCAGCAAGTGAAGGATACATTATAAGTGGCTTATTTAAGGTAAGCATTTAACGACATAATCCAATCAAATATTTCAAATTTAAATGCAGACCTTCAATAATACAGTACTGTGCAAACGTCTTAGGGATCTAGATTTTTTAAATATGTTTTCAGATGGTATGGGCTCTACAGGGCCCTGATCTTAATATCTTTGAAGTTGTCTGGGATTACCTGGAGAGGCAGATGCAAGCGAGACAGCCAAGGTCTGGAGAAGAACAGTGGCAAGTTCTCTAAGATGCTTGGAACAACTTACCAGCCGATTTCCTTATAAAACTGCACAACAGTGAACCTAAGAGAATTGATGTAGTTTTATAGGCAAAGGGTAGTCACACCAAATATTCACTTGATTCAGTTTTACTTTTACCATTTAATGCTCTTTATGGTAAATAGTTTGATATTTAGAAACTTTTCATTTCATTATTTTTGAAAGCATCTTCACTTGACAGATTTTTAAAATATATTTGCCTGAGACTTTTGCCCAGGACAGTATATAGGGTACATATAATATTAGAAAAGCTGAATGTGAAATTAAGAACTTATGGATTTATACTGGCAGACTATTTTGCATCCAAAATTTTAAGATCACACTATAAGCAGTGAGCAGTTAATTTGTTGTTATTGCTGCCAGCTGAATGAATAATGTTGATTAGGATTTTGTCCCTTTATTCCTTTAATAGATACAGCGCAAAGTAACCCTTCCAGCCCTTCAAACCACACTGTCCAGCCACCCGTGATTTTTTTTAACCCTAGCCTGATCACAGGACAATTTACAATGTCTAATCAAGCTACTCAATCAGTATGCTTTCGGACTATGGGAGGAAACTGGAGCACCCGGAGGAAACCCACACTGTCACTGAGAGAACATACAAACTCTTACAGACAGTGGTGGGAATTGAACCTGGGTTGCTGGTACTGTACTGTGCTACCCACTATGCTACCATAACCTACGTGACTAGAATTGGCAGGGTTGTCTACTTTGTCCACACACTATTATTTTCTTTCCTTACAGTTCATTCGGAGCATGTACACAGCATTGGGAAATCTATCCCTATTTCTTACCTTCCAGAATTACTGCTTCCTCTGCGGGAAAGGTGATCCAACAGTACAAGGTGGCTTTGTTACAATTGATTAGCTTGCTGGGCCCTTATAGAGGGTGCTTGTAGATTTACAATTTTATGAAGGGGGAGATTTGGTAAAGGTGGCCGATTTTCTTCTCTGGAAACCTTTACTGAACCAGATGGGTTTTCATGTTGAGCTGATATTTTCATGTCACCATTATTGATACTAGGTTCCTAATGGACTTCTGCACGAAGATATGAATTCATGCCTCCAGATCATCAACCCTACCTCTCGATTACCTTGACTAGGCAAAATCCTCTGCAATTTCCTTTGGGAAATCATGCCTTCCCTTGTGTTATGGAGACCAGATCTGTACATATACACACACAAAAATCTAATTGGTGCTGTAGGCAGTTCTAGAGTAATCTCCCCATTTGTAAAATCAAATAGCTTGTTCTAAGCATATACTACATGAAGGAAACTGTATCTTGTATAAGAATTCATGGGCTTGTATTTCTAAATGGTTGCACACATCAAGAAGAAACTGAAATACAAATTATATAGTCTTCATCCATTTAAGGTAAAAAGAAATGATGAAAGCAATTAGAAAACTTTTCTTTACTTGTGCAGCCTAGATTCTTTTTCTTTCAACTCATCCATAGTAAAATCTAAGAAAATTATTTCCTTTCTTATTTATATCATTTCCTTATTAAAAAGCTCACTCTGGCTGTAACATATCTTATTTTTATAATGTAAACAGGCTTAGAGAAAGACATAAGGATCAAAGTTTAATGTAAATATATTATCAAAGTACATATATTACATGTCACTGTATATAGGGTTAGGGTTAGGGTATACACACACACACACACACACACACACACACACAGAGATATATATATATACACACACTCATACTTACAGGAAAAAAAAAGCTTAATTTACCCCCTTATAAGAACATACAGAATTCATTTCTAGCTCAGTAAGATCTGCTTATGAAGAAAGTTATTTAATAAAGAATTATGGATATTTTTGATTGTGATCTACATTGGACAATGTGCCTTCCCAAATCTATATGGCATTTTTATGTCCCTATCTCATTAAATTCACAAGGAAGGGATCCCACTTACCCACTATGGCAGTAGATGCAGCCAGCAGCTGACTGCTGTATAGAACCAGCTAGCAGGCTGGGTCAGGGAAGTTATGTGTGGAGAGTAGAGAAAATGGTCCAGGAGGTTTGTGAAAGACAAGGATCTATATAAATGAATGTATCCTGAAAACCTCTTGATGCTGTATTATAGACTGATGGACACCTAATGCACAGATCAGTGTCTGGTGTTTAGGTGCATTGATAGTGTTCCATGTCTACTACTTGGAAAAACTTGCCAGGCTTCTTGAAGCATTTTCAAACATTGTTCTGCCACCTGACACATTTTATTTGTCCTTGTTTCCACTGTGATATTGTTTTCCTTCAACAGCAACCTTTGTATCTGGCTGAACAGATATCAATACTGCTGCTTCAGGTAGTTCATGTGGTAGTGAATATTTTTCAGAAGCATCCTGATAAATATTCCTCCCTTTTTTCACAATAGCTGTTCCTCTGTCCCACAAAATGTGTTTTTTTTTTCTTTTTATTTCTGTTAGCCACCTCTTGGAAAGAAATAATGTATCAACAATTAGTGGCCACTTTATTAGGTATGCCACATATCTAATCAGCCAATTATGTGGCAGCAAATCAATGCAGACATGGACAAGCGATTAATTTGTTGTTCAGATCAAACATCAGAATTGGGATGAAATCTGATCTAAATGACTTTGACCATGGAATGATGGTGCCAGATGGGGTGGTTTGTGTATGTCAGAAACTGCTGATCCCCTGGGATTTTTAGGCACAACAGTCTCTAGAGTTTACAGAGAATGGTGTGAGAAAACAAATAAAAAATCCAGTGCATGGCAGTTCTGAGGGCAAAAACTCCTTGTTAATGAGACAGGTCAGAGGGGAATGGCCAGACAAGTTCAAGTTGACAGGAAGGTGTCATATATATACAACACTACAGCCCAGTACAGGCCCATCAGCCCATGACGTTTTGCTGACCTTTTAAGCTACACTAAGATCAATCTAACCGTTCCCTGCTTCATAGCCCTTTAATTTTCTATCATCCATTTGCCTAAATGCCCCTAATTTATCTGCCTCTTGCACAACCCCTGTGTAATGCACTCACTAGTGAGTAAAAAAAACTACTTCTGACATCCACTCCAATTGCCTTAAAATTTTGCCCCCTTTAAAGACTAAAATAATATTTATTAAATAAAAGCAATAAAGCATAAAACATTTTGTAGAAATCAAGGTACACATTCAATATCAGTTGGTCTGCTTTGCAAATATTTAGGAGAAAGCTTTAGCTCAGCTGCAGGACACCAGCAGAAATATTTTAAAATCTGGAATATGTAATCAAAGTAGAGAAGCTGTCAAGATCAGCATTACCTTGAAGTAATAAAATTTAGCTTTAATAGTCAGTTTGAGTTATAACAAAGAAGAGGTTGTGACATTTTATCGGACCAAGCTGCCACTTGGGAAGAAGGATAATATGTTGAAATAGTTTGGCTAGCTGGATGTTGATTTAAGACATATATTTTTAGCAGATTTTGACTCAGCGGGTTAGATATTTCTTTGAACTGAATGGCTTCATCAACAGTCCAATTCAGCATGAACGTTGACTGCCAGGTTGGTTCTCCATACATAATAGAAAGCATAACTCCATGGCTATCAGCCTTAAAATCTATCTATCCATGTGTGTCAAGATACGTTGGTGATCAGTTGACTCAAGTCATGCTTGAGGGTTTGCAGGTTTTGGCACAAATGTTACAAAACCCTTTGAGAGGCAGATTGATTCCAAATAAAGCAGCTAGTGTCACGGTAACTCATGTTTTTAACCAAAATCAGCAAATATGATTAAAAATGAGAATGAAGGTGTAGGTTCATTTGATTGATGTTTGAGACAAGTGTCATGGTAGTAAATAGATTTAGGTGTCCTAGTGGTTACAATGCTAAAGTAACAGCCCAAACAACACACATCAAAGTTGCTGGTGAACGCAGCAGGCCAGGCAGCATCGCTAGGAAGAGGTACAGTCGACGTTTCAGGCCGAGACCCTTCGTCAGGACTGGGTCTCGGCCTGAAAGTCGACTGCACCTCTTCCTAGAGATGCTGCCTGGCCTGCTGCGTTCACCAGCAACTTTGATGTGTGTTGCTTGAATTTCCAGCATCTGCAGAATTCCTGTTGTAACAGCCCAAAGATGTGTTCATTATGTGCCGTGTCATATAATGTAGGCAATCATGGTCTTTCCATGGCCATGATCGTTCTTGGTAAATCTTTCTACAGAAGTGGTTTGCCATTGCCTTTTTCTGGGCAGTGCCTTTACAATAAGCCTCAACACTCTTCAGAGACTGCCTGGTGTCAGTTGTCATATAACCAGGACTTGTGTTATGCACCAGATGCTCATATGACCATGCACTACCTGTCCCCGTGTTGCTGATCTGGAGGTGTGGGGGTTGGTTAAGCAGGTGCTACACCTTGCCCATGGGTGATCTGCAGGCTAGCGGAGGAAAGGAGTGGCTTACACCACCTTGGGTAGAGATATATCTCCACCACCAAAAATCCAGAGATTTGCAGATAGATTTGATTGCTCTAGTAATTGAGCCAGAAACTAGCCTCTTGTAAAATCAAAACCAGTTCATCAATGTTCTTCAAAAATAGGAGCTATTTTATTGTGATTTCCAGGCCATGTTGATCTGTTGACCACTGGGGCAACCTGGAATGGACAGAGAAATGCAGCACACTTTGTGTTTCCCCCATATTCAAGGAGCATTAAATATCAAAATTGCACAGTTAATTGTGGATTGATTTCTTCTGTATGTTGATGCAACTCCATGGGTATTCTGTAGTTAGGGTCTACATTGAGAGCATCCAACTTCAGGACTGAACCCAGGACTCTGGCACTGTGAGGCACTGGCTCTGTATCTGTCCCACTATGCCACTCATTTTTTGATAGGCTCCCTCAAGTTCTTTGTTATTGAGTACTGACTTTCTGGTTGATTTCTTACTATACTGAACCCTTTATTGATCATGAACGTAAGATTTCTTCTGTAAGCTTTCCCCTCAAACTCCTTATCTGGGTCCTCTGCAACAGATTCCATGTTTAAACTCACCTTCCAGTGGATCAGTACTAACACTTCTTCTTTCACATTCTTCTGTCCATTCTCATCCATCATCCAGCAACATGCAAACTAATACCGCTGCTATCTTCATTACATTCAGTGCTGACAGCTGAGATGGTCATTACAAGTGTCAGATCACTTGATGATGCATTGCATTTTTGACATTTTCCTCTCCCTGTACAGTGTGCAAGGTTGCTATTCCTGGCTGTCTGAACTAAAGATGCAAAAGTGTAAAGCTGTGAAAAGAGAAGGACAAGAAATGTGGCTGGTGTATGAATTGATTATCTATAACTTATAGATGGGAATAGAATGTGGACTGACAGTGAAGCAGTGTTAAGAAGGAAGAAGATCAAAGTGGATGTTGTCACCTTCAACTTCGACATATTCAATGTGCTAAGGTGAACAGCTTTAGAATCATGTTCACTGATGATCAATTTTCTGGTTTCTGGACAATTGGACCTTGTTCCAGGGAAGGTGGGACCTGTTCTGATGGGACGGGTTGTACCTGAACTGGAGGGGGACTAACATCCTTGCGGGAAGGTTTGCTAGTGCTGCTCCGGGGGGTTTGAACTAGATTTGCAGGGGGAGGGGAACTAGAGTGTTAGAGCAGATAGTGAGGTGGAGGCCAGATCTAACATATAAAGAGGCTTTGAGGAAGGAGAAGCAGAATAAAGGGTGTAAAAGTAGTAAGGTAGACGGGCTAAAGTGCGTGTACTTCAATGCTAGAAGCATCAGGAACAAAGGTGATGAACTGAGAGCTTGGATACATACATGGAACTATGATGTAGTGGCCATTACAGAGACTTGGCTGGCACAATGGCAGGAATGGATTCTCAATATTCCTGGATTTCTGGATTTTATGATTATGAAGACACGCAGTCCTCTTTTATTGTCATTTAGTAATGCATGCATTAAGAAATGATACAATATTTCCTCCAGTCTGATATCACAAAACACAGGACAGACCAAGACTGTAAAAAAAATAATAAAACCACATAATTATAACGTATAGTTACAACAGTGCAACAATACCATAACTTGATGAAGAAGTCCATGAGCACAGTAAAAGTTCAAAGTCTCTCAAACGTCCCACATCTCACGCAGATGGAGAGAAGGAAGAAAAACTCTGCCTGCTGTACCCGACCACGGTCCGACTCTGAATCAACCGAAAACTTCCAGCTCTGATCAGCTCACTGACACCGAGTACTGAGCACCATCTCTATCCAAACGATTCGACCTCCTTCTCGGTCACCAACAGCAGGCAAAGCTGGGGATTTTGAGGCCTTCCCTCTGAAAGATTCCCGACCAAGCAGTAACGACAGCAGCGAACAAGCGTTTCAGAAATTTTTCCAGATGTTCCTCTGTGCTTTCACGTCCATCTCCACCAAATCAAAATTGTTCACGGCCCCTATTTAACAGATACAATATCATTTTTCATCGGAGGGCTGCGCACGCGCAGCGCGCTGCTTCTCTCTCCTCCCACCGTCAGTACTTTAAAAGGGATGGGGGGAAGGGAGGAGGGGTGGCATTACTGGTCAGGGATACTATTACAGCTACAGAAAGAGTGGGTAATGTAGCAGGATCCTCTTTTGAGTCAGTATGGGTGGAAATCAGGAACAGGAAAGGAGCAGTTACTCTATTGGGAGTATTTTATAGGCCCCCTGGTAGAAATAGAGATACAGAGGAGCAGATTGGGAGGCAGATTTTGGAAAGGTGCAAAAATAATAAGGTTGTTATCATGGGTGACTTTAACTTCTTTAATATTGATTGGCACCTGATTAGTTCAAATGGTTTAGACGGGGCAGAGTTTGTTAACTATGTCCAGGATGGATTCCTGTCACAGTATGTTGGCAGGCTGACTAGGGGGAATGCCATACTAGATCTAGTATTAAGTAATGAACCGGGTCAGGTCACAGACCACTCAATGAGTGAGCATCTGGGGGACAGTGACCACTGCTCCCGGGCATTTAGCATTCTCATGGAAAAGGATAGAATCAGAGAGGACAGGGAAATTTTTAATTGGGGAAGGGCAAATTATGAGGCTATAAGGCTAGAACTTCCGGGTGTGAATTGGGATGATGTTTTTGCAGGAAAATGTACTATAGACATGTGGTCTATGTTTAGGGAATTCTTGCAGGATGTTAGGGATAAATTTGTCCCGGTAGGGAAGATAAAGAATGGTAGGGTGAAGGAACCATGGGTGACAAGTGAGGTGGAAAATCTAGTCAGGTGGAAGAAGGCAGCATACATGAGGTTAAGGAAGCAAGGATCAGATGGGTCTATTGAGGAATATAGGGAAGCAAGAAAGGAGCTTCAGAAGGGGCTGAGGAGAGCAAGAAGGGGGCATGAGAATGCGTTGGTGAGTAGGGTAAAGGAAAACCCCAAGGCATTCTTCAATTATGTGAAGAACAAAAGGATGACAGGAGTGAAGGTAGGACCGATTAGAGATAAAGGTGGGAAGATGTGCCTGGAGGCTGTGGAAATGAGCGAGGTCCTCAATGAATACTTCTCTTCGGTATTCACCAATGAGAGGGAACTTGATGATGGTGAGGACAATATGAGTGAGGTTGATGTTCTGGAGCATGTTGATATTAAGGGAGAGGAGGTTTTGGAGTTGTTCAATTACATTAGGACGGATAAGTCCCCGGGGCCTGATGGAATATTCCCCAGGCTGCTAAACGAGGCGAGGGAAGAGATTGCTGAGCCTCTGGCTAGGATCTTTATGTCCTCGTTGTCCACAGGAATTCTACCGGAGGATTGGGGGGTGGTGAATGTTGTCCCCATGTTCAAAAAAGGTAGTAGGGATAGTCCGGGTAATTATAGACCAGTGAGCCTTACGTCTGTGGTGGGAAAGCTGTTGGAAAAGATTCTTAGGGATAGGATCTATGGGAATTTAGAGATTCATGTTCTGATCAGGGACAGTCAGCATGGCTTTGTGAAGGGCAGATCATGTCTAACAAGCCTGATAGAGCTCTTTGAGGAGGTGACCAGACATATAGATGAGGGTAGTGCAGTGGGTGTGATCTACATGGATTTTAGTAAGGCATTTGACAAGGTCCCATATGGTAGGCTTATTCAGAAAGTAAGAAGGCATGGGATTCAGGGAAGTTTGGCCAGGTGGGTTCAGAATTGGCTTGCAGAAAGCAGAGGGTCGTGGTGGAGGGAGTACATTCGGATTGGAGGATTGGGACTAGTAGTATCCCACAGTGTTTGGTTCTGGGACCTCTACTTTTCGTGATTTTTATTAACAATCTGGATGTGGGGGTAGAAGGGTGGTTTGGCAAGCTTGCAGACGACACAAAGGTTGGTGGTGTTGTGGATAGTGTAGAGGATTGTCGAAGATTGTAGAGAGACATTGACCGGATGCAGAAGTGGGCAGAGAAGTGGAAGATGGAGTTCAACCCGGAGAAGTGTGAGGTGGTACACTTTAAAGAACAAACTCCAAGGCAGAGTACAAAGTAAATGGCAGGATACTTGGTAGTGGAGCAGAGGGATCTGGGAGTACATGTCCACAGATCGCTGAAAGTTGCCTCACGGGTGAAAAGGGTAGTTAAAAAAGCTTATGGGGTGTTAGCTTTCATAAGTCGAGGGGTAGAGTTTAAGAGTCACGGGGTAATGATGCAGTTCTATAAAACTCTGGTTAGGCCACACTTGGAGTACTGTCTCCAGTTCTGGTCGCCTCACTAACAGAAGGATGTGGAAGCATTGGAAAGGGTCCAGAGGAGATCTACCAGGATGCTGCCTGGTTTAGAGAGTATGCATTATGATCAGAGATTAAGGGAGCTAGGGCTTTACTCTCTGGAGAGAAGGAGAATGAGAGGAGATATGATAGAGGTATACAAGATATTAAGAGGAATAGATAGACTGGACAGTCAGCGCCTCTTCCCCAGGGCACCACTGCTCAATACAAGAGGACATGGCTTTAAGGTAATGGGTGGGAAGTTCAAGGGGGATATTAGAGGAAGGTTTTTTACTCAGAGAGTGGTTGGTGTGTGGAATGCACTGCCTGAGTCAGTGGTGAAGGCAGATACACTAGTGAAGTTTAAGAGACCATTAGACAAGCATGTGGAGGAATTTAAGGTGGGGGATTATATGGGAGGCAGGGTTTAAGGGTCGGCACAACATAGTGGGCTGAAGGGTCTGTACTGTGCTGTATTATTCTACCTTCTATGTTGTATAATCACCAATACTATTTTCTTCACAGGAGTCAGAACATGCAAACATGCAAAACTCCATCTAGTTAATTAGTCCTATTTCTGCAAGTGCCACCATGTGATTTGGAGAGATAAGCTCAGTTAAAATGTCAATAACTCTGTCACAGATGAATAAAGAAGGGTCTTTGACCTAAAGATTAATATTATTACCGTTCCTACCCATCTTGCTTCATCTATCACTTTCCAGCTATCTTCCTTCTCCTCCCCACACTGTTTTATTCTGGCATCTTCTCCCTTCCTTCTCAGTCCTGAAGAAAGGTCTTGGCAAGAAAAGTTGACTATTTATTTATTTCCATAGATGCTGACTGGCCTGCAGAGTTCCTCCAGCATTTTGTATGTGTTACTTTTAATATTAACATAATTTCTCTCTCCTCAGATGCTGCTAAATTTGCTGAGTATCACTGGTACTTTCTGTTTTTTATGTCTGTATGAAACATTTGTACTTTTATTGTTTTCAAAATGGTAGAAAAATATTTCCATTGCCACTAACATCCTTGGCTGTATGAAAGCTGTCAGGTATGACTGCACAAATAGCTGCAGAAAATATGTGCAGGAATACAGTGAAACAGAAATGTAAGCATGATCCTGATTGATAGGAATTGTCACAGACAATTGATAGCAGTATGTTGACGTGAGCAGTACAAGATTGTTGTTAGCATATGGCATTTGAAGTTTCCTTCACCGATCATTGATTATTAATGTGGGATTATTGAACTTGTCATGATATAGGTCTCACATTGATTTATATGGCTATCTATTTCCACTATCTTCCAAGACTGTCTGGAGGCTTTCCTGATTTTCTGCAAAGACAAGATATTTTTTCTGCTTTCCATCTTATCTACCAAGACTTCCAGTGCTGGCATCTGAAAACTATGGAGTGGGTTTCTCATGTATTATACTAGTTAGCTTCAGTTTTATAGTTCCGATTCAATGGTGGAGCTTCTACCAGTAACCTCAGCAGTAACAAAGTATCTTTCCCTTAAAATCTTAATAAACCTAGGCTAATTTTGACTGGTGCTAGCCACTAACAGCAACTGAACCTTGCTAAAAGTTGTCATTCAAAGCTTTAAAGTAGGTTTATTGTCAAAGTATGTATGCAGTATACAACCCTGAGATTCGCCTTCCCACAAACAGCCACAAAACAGAGAAAGAACACCATGCAACCTGTTCAAAGAAAAGCATCGAACCCCCAAAGCACAAAAAAGAACAAATTTTGCAAACGGCAAAAGTAAAAACAAGTGTGAAAAGACAGGATATAAAACATCAAACCACAAATCATCAAAATAGTCTAGGCATATTCAGTTCAGTTCAATCTAGTACTGTGTTGTTCATCAAAGTGAAGCACAGTGCACATTTGTTTACAATTGCAAAAATAAATAGGCAGCATCGCATTGAATAGATGTGGTTAATGTATTTTGTGATCCCACACCCAGTCAAATGTACCCCCAACAATCCTCATATAATCTGATAAAATGCTGGCCAAGATAGACTGGAGAGTCAGGGTATCGGGAACAGAGCCGAGGGTCGGGCTGATTCCGTATGCACTTCCAGAGTGTTCACTCCTTCCACAATACTGATACCATGAGACTGCTCTGGCTGCTGTGCTTTGTGTCCGCGAGCTTTGAGGAGCTTTTCCCTGTGATATAATGAACTAAGACCGAGACCTTGGGCCTACTTTGGGGTGCCCTCGTAATTCAGATCGATGGACTCAATTTGGTTTGGAATACTGCTGCTTGCTTCTATTGTCTGCCTGATTGTTTTTTTTTCTCTTTCTCTTTGCTTTAAGTGTTGGTCTTGTTTATTTAAAATTGAGTTCTTTCGGGTTTCTTGCTTTGTGGCTGCCTATAAGCTGACAAATCTTAAGGCTGTATAACTTATAGTTACTTTAATAATAAATGTACTTTGAATCCTTCAAACATTTACCATCTACAGTATTAGTTCCAAAAAAAAATGATGCATTTCTTTATTCAGCAGGTTGTAAATCTTTGGAAATATGACCCATAAGGTTTATGGGTGCTCAATCACCAAGACTGGGATCAATAACTTTTTTTTGAATTGTGGGAGAAAGAGGTTAGATAGAAATGGGAAAGAACAGAATCTGCTCTTATTTTTATTTTGAATGACAGAACAGGCTAAAGGGGCTGTGTGTTCTCTTTCTTACCACATTGAACTCAACTTGACTTTGCTGTTTTGATGTATCATTGGCAGTAGTTTAGATTTAGAGCATAATTATTTATACTTCAAAGCCAGTAACCAATCTTCCATTGGGAAAAGGGCACCTGACAAACTTCAGAGAAAATTCAGCTATTTGGTCTGTCTTTTTTTATTTCTAATCCTGATCCCCAATCAATATGATTGGCTTAATAAATCTATGATGGCTCTTCATTAAAGCAATGTATTCCTTTAAAATGTACTCCTTTTGGCCTTCATTCACATTTAAAGTTCTAGGACAACTAATCTCTGCATTCAATGGTGGGTGGTCACTTAGCAACAATATCTTCTTAAACAAGAATCATAACAGCAGAAGAACCATAGACCACATCTATAATAATTGACACAAATAGACTACTAGAAAAAAGGCTAAATACCTTTTGATAAAGGCATCAACGTACACTGATTTGCCAGTTTCTGGTCCAGCATGCCAGATAGACCACATTGCTTTTTTTACCCTGTCTTATCTCTATTTGCTACTGCATTTTACCTGTGTAATCCTATAAGGAGATTAGCTATTTCAGTACAGATTCATGATCTTCTGAGCTATCATTGTCTTCTATCTGCTATCTCTTTTAATGCTTTGCTACTATTTGTCTGACTTTCCCATTGATATCTCCACCACTTCAATTACCCTAGTAATCAGTATTGTGCTGTGAAGTGGGATAAAACTGAAGTATGAAGAAGAAAACCACATGAGGGGCACCTAGAGCAGCCACAAGCTTTGGACAGTATAATGATCAGGATCCAACTCTGGTTGCTGGAGTTGTGAAACAACAGTGCTACCTGTGATACCACTGTGCCTCTCTTCAACACGTTTGATTTCCAAGTTTTTCAGTTCTGTTAAAAACATACTGGTCTAAAACAATAATTCTCCCCACGCCTGACATACTGACACCTTCTGTTTTTACATAAAACTTCGGAAAGTTTACAAGAGGTCTGGAAATGGTGCAGAGGTATGAAGCCTGGTCTTAAAGATGATGTGTATTGTCAATTTGCTGTCTTCATCAAATGAAAGTTGTTTATTGTATTCTTACTTTCTTTTCAACCCAATTCTCTTCCCTCATTTCTTCTTTCTTAAGATATCAATTAAAGGAAAATGAAAAAGATTAAAGATCCACCTTGTTATTTAAGTTTAACCCAATATTGCAGGAGTCAGTGAAAGCGAGTCCATAGGTTATGTGAACATTTCAATGATTCAGTGAAGCTGAGTGAAGTTATCCCCTTTGGTTCCAGAGCCTGATGGTAGAGGTGTTGTAACTGTTTCGGAACCTGGTGAGATAAGTCTTGATACTTTGGTGCCTTCTTCCTGATGGCAGCAGTGAAAAGAGAGCATGACCTGAGTGGAGGGTCCCTGAAGATAGATACTGCTTTCCTGCAACAGTATTTCATGTAAATGTGCTTAATGTTTCAGAGGGCTTTACCTGAAATAGACTGGGCTGTATCCATCACTTTTTGTAAGATTTTCCATTCAAGAGCATTGGTGTTTCCATACCAGTCTGTGATGCAGCCAGTCAATATACTCTCCACTATGCATCTATAGAATGTGTTGAAGTTTTAGATGTCATACTGAATCTCCACAAACTCCTAAGGAAGTAGAAGTGCTGCTGTGTTTTCTTCGCAATTGCACTGGTATGCTGGGCCCAGGACAGGTCCTCTGAAATAATAGCACTTAGGAATTTAAAGTTGCTGACCCTCTCTACCTCTAATCCTCTGATGAGGACTGGCTCATGGACCTCTAATTTTTACTTTGTAGTTGCCTTCTGTTTTTTTTTAAAGATTCCCAATTCTCTAACTTCCCATAATTTTTTGCTTATAATATGCCCTCTCTTTTGCTTCTCTGCTGCCTTTGACTTCCCTTGTCAGCCATGGTTGCCTCATCCTCCTTTTAGAATACTTCTTCATTCTTGGGATGTATCTTTCCTGCATCTCCAAAATTCTCCCAGAAACACAAGCAGTGCTGCTTTGCCGTCATCCCTGATGATGTCCCCTTCCAATCGACTTTGGCTAGTTCCTTTCATGCATCTGTAATTCCCTTTACTCCACTCTAATACTGATACACCTAATTTTAGCTTCTCCTTGTGAAACTACAGGGTGAGTTCTATCATATTATGATCACTGCCTCCTAAGTGTTCCTTTACCTTAGGATTCCTAATCAAATCTGGGTCATTACTGAACACTCAAACCAGAATTGTCTATTCCTCTGTTGTGTTCAACCACAAGCTGCTCGAAAAGCCGTCTCATGGGTATTCTACAAATTCCCTCCCTTGGAATCCAGCAGAAAACCTGATTTTCCCAATCTACCTGCATTTTGAAATCTCTTATGACTATTACATCATTGCTCTTCTAACACGTCTTTTCTACCTCCTATTGTAATTTGTAGCCCACATCCTGGTTACTATTCAAAGGCCTGTATATAACCCCTATTAGGGTCTTTTTACCCTTGCAGTTTCTTAACTTTACCCACAAGGATTCTACATCTTCTGACCCTATGTCACTTAACTCTTACTAAAGATTTTTTACCAACAGAGCCACTCCACCCTCTCTGCCTCCCTGCCTGTCCTTTTGATTCAAGGTGTATCCCTAGACGTTAAGCTCCCAACTATGATCTTCTTTTAACTATGACTCAATGATGCCACAACGTCATACCTGCCAATTTCTAACTGTGCTACAAGATCATCTACCCTATTCTATATACTGCATGCATTCTAATACAACACCTTCCATCCTGTATTCATCACCCTTTTTAATTTTGGCCTCCTGTTACACTTTAACTCATCCCACTGACTGCAATCTTGCCCTAACATCTGTCTGTCCTTCCACACAGTCTCACCACAGACTGCATCTATTTGTATACCAGCTGCCTCATCCTCAGCCCTCTCACTCGGGTTCTTATTCGCTTGCCTACAGTTCTAGCAAACGTGCCCACAAGGATATTGGTCCCCCTCGGATTCAGGTGTAACTCCTCCTTCTTGTACAGGTCATACCTTCCCCAGAAGGCACCAGTTCTTCAGCCACGTATATATCTGCCAAATAATCCTATTTTTACCCTTAAAGGTACATGATACAGGCAGCAGTCCTGAGATTACTACCCAGGTGTTCTTGCTTTTCAGCTTTCTGTCTACCTTCCTATATTCTTTCTTCAGGACATCTTTCTTTTTCTTACCAATGTCATTGATGCCAATATGTACAGCTTCTGGCTGTTCACCTGCCCCTTTTAGTATGCCATGGATGTGATCCAAGATATCCCGCACTGACACCATCTGGGAGTCTCTCTCACATTCACAGAATCTGCTTTCTGCTCCTCTAATTATGGAATCCCCTATTACTACTGCACTCTTCTTCTCCCCTCTTCCCTTCTGAGCCACAAAGCCAGTTTCATTCAGAGTCCCAGGTTGCTCTGGCTTCCCCCTCGTAGGTCATTCTCCCCAACAACATCCAGAGTGCTGCACATATAATTGAGGGGGAATAACAACAGGGATACTCTGCACTGGCTGCCTATTCCACTCTCCTCTCCTGTCCTAACAGTCACTTAGGATTCTGCCTGCTGCAACTTACGGATGTCCATATCCTTGTAACTCCTATCTATCTCCTTCCCATTCACCTGTATGAGCCAAATGTCATCAAGCTGCAGCTCTAATTCCTTAACACTGTCTCTAAGGAGCTGGAGGTCTCCCAAATTTCCCAGATTTTACACAAGGAATGTACCACTACACCCAGATCCATTCTTCGTGCACGAGCCATGTACTAACAGGGGAAGCACAAAAACTTATTAGAAACCTTTTTACTTACTTACTTAGAATGTTGGTCTGTGCTTGCCCAAGCCAATTCTAACCCAAGCATGTTGAGCCCAAGCCGGACTAGTCTAACAATTCCCCACTCCAATAATGGCTACTCCACTTAGCAACATTAAGAACGACTATCCTCTCTCCTTGATCGATAGCACATTCAAAACATCCTGTGGAGGCAAGAGTGTTCTTCACCAAACTGGATCTTCAAAAAGTGAACAACATGATCTGCACCCAGCATTCATAACACCCACTGGCCACTAAGGTGATGCCTTTTACATTTTCCAATAATCCAGTCATTTTCCAAACGTTCATCATTGAGATCCTCCAGGACAGTCTACACTGGTATGTGTTTGTCTACCTCGACAACATCCTTATCTTCTCTAAGGACCACAAGATAGCGTCTGTCAAATCCATTCAGTCATTCAGTGTTACCTTGAAAAACAACTATACTGCCAATTAGAAAAATGCCTGTTACATACCTCAATTATTTCCTTCCTGGGTATGGTCTTTTCACCCCAAGGCCCATGGATCCAGAGAAATGGCCCTAACCACACTCCCTCAAACAGCTACAGGGCTTCTCCAACTTCTACCCCCATTTCATCAGAAATTACAGTTAAATCGCTGCACCTCTCACCTCTCTCACTAAACACCTTTCTCTCGGATAACCTGATCTGCTGCTGTGGACCACACTTTTCAGGAGCTCAAGAGTTGCTTCATAACTGCTCCCATTTCCCACCAACTAAACTCCCTCCCGCCGGGACATTTTGACTTAGAGGTAGATGTAACTGACGTGTGCACCAGGGCTGTCCTCTCTCTGCAAGAACTGGATGGGAAGACACACCCTTATGCCTTCTTCTCGCACAAGTTCAACTCTATACAGAGCCAATATGGAGTAGGAGACAGGAAGATACTCACCATTAAATGGGCCTTGGAGGAATGGAGACATTGGCTGATGGGAAATACCAGTCTCTACCTGATCTGGACTAACCACCATGCAACAGACAGGCTACCTCAATGCACACCGGGATTGCTGGGCCCTCTTCTTTGAGCAATTCAACCTTACCTTCTCCTACTGACCCGGGTTCCAAGAACACAAAGGAGGATGATTTAAAAAGATCGTTTGACCTAGTGGAAACAGAGATCAACCCTCAACCCTTCATTCTATCCTTGTAGATCCTCAGCCCACATGTCTGGCATCTTAAGAACCAGATCTATATGGCGTTACAACATGAGCCTGCTTCTGCTGATGCACCTGACAACTCCATGTATGCCAGTGAGGTGCTCTGAGGAACTTCAGTGGATCCGCTCCTACCCTCTCTCAGGCAATCCGGGCACCCAATGGACTCTGGATTTTCTGACCTACAATGAGCGCAGATGTATGTTAGCTCATCGCTGCCTGCTCTCAATGTAACCAGATCAGTTCCTCCAACCAGCTGCTGTCTGGTCTCTTGCAGCCCTTACCAGTCCCTCAGTGTTCATGATCTCACGTTGCCATAGATTTCCTTATGGGTTTGTTAACTTCCAAAGCGGCCCTGGTGATTATGACAATTGTTGATCACTTCTCCAAGGTGGTCTACTTCATTGTCCACCTCAAACTCCTGTCAGCTTCTGAGACTGTGGTCCTGATTCTCCAACTGGGACCCACAATTCATCTCCTGCTTCTGGTGAGCCTTCTGTTCCCTCCTCCGCACCTCAGTTAATTTGTCCTCTGCCTATCATTCGCAAAGCAACCTTCAGTCAGAAAGAGCCAATCAGTAATTGAATTTCACTGTCTCTAACCTTTCCACATGAAAGAAATATCTGCTCAATATCTGTCAATTAGCACAGCTCCTCTGTCCCAGGTATGCCATGCTTTGAGGTGCTTCATGGTTACCAACCCCTGTTGTTCCCCACCGAGAAGTCAACAGTGGATATCCCATCCAACAGGGCGCTGTTTTGCCAATGTCAGAATGCTTGTAAAGGGGAATAGAGGGCCATTCTAGATGTCAACTACACCTACTGCTGCCAGGCTAATTGCTATTGGTGCCCAGCCCAACTACTCTGGCCCAGGGGTCGTGTCTAGCTAAGCGCCTGAGATCTGCTCCATGCACTGATGCATGCACCCATGCTCTCATCCCAGTTCATTGGTCCCTTTAAGATTACCTACCATATCAACCCAGTCACTTACCATCTTCAGCCACCACCTTCTCCCAGGATTGCGTCTATCTTCCGCATGTCCTGCCTTTAGCCCATTGTCCATGGACCACTGAACCCACCTGAGCGTGCCCTCCAGGACCAGAGATGATGGAAGGTGGTTCAGTATACACAGCGTGCTGGTTGATAAATTCACATTGTCGTGGATGGGGTGTGCAGTGACTGCTTAATTGTGAAGGATAAGGTCCAGTTCCATCTTCAATTCATCACTCTTCAAGGAGTTCCACTGGACTCGTCTGAATCATCCAAGGCCATCAGAAGCCTGCAGTGGGAGGTGGGATTTAGTGTCAGGCCTCCTCCCATTCTCCATCCAGCCAATAGGAGTCACCTGCCATTTGTTTCTACCTTATCACCTGCAGCCCATTTAAATCCAGATCTCTTCTGCAATCCTTGTTCCCTCTTCAAACTGGCCAGCCTCAACCAGTTGCCTGTAACCTTCAATTATCTTGTTGTATTGTCATCTTCAGCAATAAGTTAATAACCCATCTCCTTCTACCTTAGGCCACAAACCTATCAATCACCCCTGCCACAAACTTATCAATCACCCCTGCTGTAGACTACTTTCTGGAGGTCCAAGACGCCGACTGCTATAAAGAAGGGATCCATATGCTCCATGACAGCTGGACTAAGTGTGTAAATGTAGGAGGGGACTAGGATGAAAAATAAATGTTCTAGGTTTTCTAAAATTGACTCCTTCTACCTTAGGCCTCTAACTTATCAATCACCCCTCGTATTCTGTTATGTAGTCCCCAAATGCTGAAGGAAGCAAAAAAAAAGGAACTATCTCTCTGTCACCTCCTCGGTGCCCTGTACGTTTTTTACCTACTTATGTATTTATGGAACTTCCCTTTGAAAATTAATAATGTTTCCATGACACTCTCATTCCATGATTGCTTGCTATGAGATTTTCTTTTCCTCGTCTCAGTTTAATGGACACTCCCTGAAATTGCTACAATGGTTTTCCTTTCCTGATGGTTTCAGAATATTAGTAATTTCATAAGCACTATAATCAATGTTCAACTTTTCATATATTAAATTTATAGAATTAAATTCCCTAGCAGTTATGTTGAGACTTAAACTCACGTACTTGTATGGTTTTTAAGATGCCTGGAAATTTATAGGTATGATTATTATTATTATTAACCTGTAAACCAGGGTTCAAGTCATATTGGACAGTATTGGTGAAAGAAGGAATAAGTATGTTGCTGAAGTATGTAGCCTGGTCCCAGAGAGGCAGTATGGAAACATAGCAGCGAGCATAGCGATATTACTGTACCAGCGACCCACAGCTGAAAGGAAGGAGCTTGTATGTTCTCTCTATGATCATGTGGATTTCCTCCTACATTCCAAAGACATATGAGTTGGTAGATTAATGAGTAACATGGGTGTTATTGGGTAGCATGGGCTCATTGGGCCTGAAGAGCCTGTTACTGTGCTATTTCTCTAAATTAAACTAAGAATCATCTGAATTCACTGTACTAAACCCTGTGATTTTGATTGAGTCCAATAGTCCAGTTACAAATGTCTGAGTTAACAGAGGAGCTGGTTTTGAAGATCATTATTCAAGCTTTCAGGATCTAGTTTTCATAATCTTTTCCTCAGTTAATTGAATAGCGACATCATCACAAAAGAGCTTGGAAGCTTTAGTAACACACCTAAAATGCAGGAAGGACTCAGCAGGTCAAGTAGCATCAATGGAAAGGTAGAAAGAATCAACAATTTTGGCCGGGACTCTTCATCATTGTAGCTTTGTAGCTTCTTTAAAATAAGTCTGTCACTAGTCACCTAAACCCTGCCTTCATTAGATCACAGATCAGTGCCTTGCAACATTCAACATTTCACTGCCTATGGAGCCAAATAGTAACAACAAAATAAGTACCCTCCAGGTTCCAGGGAACTGTCTGGCCAGTTGGCACCACACCTCCAAGATCTTGAAATTTCAGTCCAGTGAGCTGGATTGAAAAGTCTGCTTGGCACTCTATGACTCCTGTGCTAAATATAAGCTATGCTAAATTTCAACCTCAAAAGCACATAGTCCTTCTCACCACCGAGTAAGCTCTTATGAATACCGGCTACCAAATCAGATCTTACAATTGACTCCAGTAGCTTGAGATCAGGAAACATGCCAATGTATTTCTATTTGCCAGCCTAAATGGGTAAAACATGCATCTTGGTGGTTGATGAGAGTCTAAGATGAACCAGAAGTGTTGTTTGTGATTAAAAAAAACATATATTACTATTATTTTCTTTAAATTGCTCTCTGTAAATCAGCAATTATAATAACTCAATTATTATGCTCATGCTGTATTGATTACTCTGAGTTGCAGATTCAATAAAATCTACATTTAAATAATATTTTTGGTGTGCTAAGGTTCACTTATATGTAACATGAACTTCAGATGTTAACCGCATGCAAAAAAAAAAGACTTTTTATCTGATTAAAAATTAATGAATGAAGTATTATCTAAGTTTGATCCATTTCCTGTTTTAACTTTGAACAAATAGTGAAAAGGTGAAAGGAACGTTTCATCTCATCAAAGAATGTTTGTATTTTTAAAGTGGAGATGTTTAAAGCATACTCAATCTATGGATTATTTATTACTGGCTGACACATGGACCTATATCATCATAAATTCTTCTAATGATTTCCTGGCAAAGGTTAGGAACCTTTCAAGTTAAACTATATTCTTGCAACATCTTAACTCTTGGCACTTTAGAATGTTTTCATTCAAGCATGCTTTCCAAATCCTTGGGTATTACAAAAAAAAGAGAGAAAATACAATTGAAGTGCCTTTCTAGTAATTTAGCAGAAAAGTGTGTTATTCTGTTTCACTTTCACTCAGACTTCAATGATTGCTTTAAATCAGTAATGACTGTTTAATGCTATTTCAGATTTCTGGATAATCGGCTGCAGTGGTATCACATAACCAACAAACAAGAAGATATACGTGTTTCAGACTGGCTTTCTCATTTATCCTGCACTTAAGGTGAAAGTTATGTAATTGAGAAGGACTGTAGATAACTTCTGTGATATTATCTGGAAACAGATCTGTTTTGTTCTACATATAAAAATTAGTTTTGTTTCTGTTCTCACATTTTATTTACTGTTCTATTTTTTAAAGTCCTTCATTCAGTCATGGTGAAATATTGTATCAGTTGTAGCATAAAGGTCTGCATTTGAACCTTTTATTGATGTGATTTGTCTATAGTGCTAAAGCTGAGGCTGATAAGAATTGGAATGAATGATAGGTGAGGGTTAATGCCCTTTTTAACTCATTGCGGGCTGAGCATGTTGACTATAATTACCCCGGTGTAGGATGCAAAAATAGTGTTTGCTTTCAAGCTAAATATGGATTCAATTCGATTAGACCTAAGCTGTATTGGATTCATGAATATCTAAATTGTTACTCAATTCCAAACATTGCAAGGCAGATGAGAGATTAGAAGATTACTGAATATGGAGATCTTACTGGAAAATAAGATGTAAGGTTTACTGGCAGAACAGAAAAAAGAATATATTACTGAGAAATATGTTCTGGTTTCAGGGCTGCAGTATTCATATCCATTGTAAAAATAATTATGATCTAGAGACACACATTACCAAATAGTACATTTTTATAATGTTTTCATATTTGCGCAAAATAATGATCACTAAATGAGCTATATGTTATAACACATAATACATTAATTCTGCTTTCACCTTGACCTGTATAATAAAGCAAAGTAATAATACAAACCACCAATGTAATATTCTGTCTGTAGTCTATCATGATTTCAGGGTTGAGGCATTAGGTCAATTCCCCACAATTGATTACCAGCACTTTTAACCAACTTAGTCATTTGAATGAGTTATTTTACTGTAAATCAGTTTCAGAGATGTGATCTAATATAATTTCATCCCCAATTTCTCCTTTTACAATGAGTATATTTGTTTTATAAAATTCTGAATCAACATTACGACTCTTTCAATTTAGCAAGGCCACTTAAGAGTATTCTTTAAAGATGGTTGTTTAAGGGAAAAGAAACCTTTACTCTGGAGTGTAAAACTCTCAGCGATGTCAATTAGGATGTGACATGAGGCTGTTCAAACAGATTTTGTATGGTAGTTCTACAGCCAACAATCCGCAGGGGTTTTGTTGTATCAGTTCAGCTGGTTTCAAACCCTGGTCCCACAGGCAGGAGTGTATAGTTCTCCAGACGATGAGAATTTAATATCCGTCAGTCCACCGTCAGCATTAGGTAAATTGGAACAAGGCATTCTTGGCAAGGTATAGTGAGCCAAATTGTAGCCAGCTGTTGCAACCATTGGCCCATCCTTTGCTTGTGAAAAACAAGAAGGAAATTGAGATAGGAATGGGTTTGGCATAAACAAAATAGTCTACAACTATTGTTAACTCTCCCTCTGCTGCTTCAAATTCAGTAGTGTCTATCTGCATCCCAGAAGTGAAATTATGTATCAATCCTCACTAAAGCCAATAGTTAATATCTCCAATGGGTAGCACTACGCTGTTGAAATAGTGTATTCTGATAGATCTACTCTGCATTCCAAATTCAGTTCCATTTGTTCAGAAGTGATTGCAGTCATTGTGAAAGCTGAGTTTATTATCATATATACATGTAAGGAAATTACTTACAGCAGTATCAGAGGCATACAGCATGATAGAAGTAACATACACAAGAAAAAACATATGAAACAGAAATGATACACAAATTTTTAGAAGAAAATACAATTGGAACGAAAAATAAACAAAGTTCATTTTAACATAAAGTGTTCATAGTGTTGCTAAACTGTGGTGACTAGGGCTTTGCTGACTGGTTCATGAACATTTGATTGAACAGAAGTAGCTCTTCTTGAACCCCATGGTGTGGAACATCAGACTTCTGTATCCCCTGTGTGATAGTAGCTGTGAAAAGTTGGCATAGCCCAAATGGTGGGGATTTTTAGATGATGACTGTTCTCATCTTGATAGCTTCAGTCAATTTAATTTGCCCAATCATTAAAATAATCCACAAGCTATGGACTTACTTTTAGGGACTCTTCAGCTCATGTTCTCGATAGTTATTGCTTATTTATTTATTATTATTTCTTTCTTTTTGTATTTGCACCATTTGTTCTCTTTTGCATGTGGGCATGTGGCCAAGTGGTTAAGGCATTGGACTAGTGACCTGAAGGTCATGAGTTCGAGCCCCAGCTGAGGGAACGTGTTGTGTCCTTGAGCAAGGCACTTAATCACACATTGCTCTGCGACGACACTGATGCCAAGCTGTATGGGTCCTAATGCCCTTCCCTTGGACAACACTGGTGTCATGGAGAGGGGAGACTTGCAGCATGGGCAACTGCTGGTCTTCCATACAACCTTGCCCAGGCCTGCGCCCTGGAGAGTGAAGACTTTCTATGGGCTCACAAGACTAACGGATGCCTTTACTGTCCTTTGCACAGGGGTTGAATGCCCAAGTTGGTCTGGTCTTTCATTGATTCCATTATGGTTATTATTCAGTATCAAAATCAAAATCAGAGGTTTAATATCATCAGCGTATGTCATGAAATTTGTTGACTCTCTGACAGCAGCACAATGCAATACATAATTGAAACCCCAGTTTCCTTGGGCTGCGAAAGTCTAAGGAATACAGACTTCGGTCCCACCAATTCCATGAGATTGCCTCTCTAACCATAACCTAAACACTGCTTCTACAGGAAGACTATTACGTTAACAACGAAACCTTTGCCAGGGTGCTACATAATAATAGAGAGGGAAAAAAACTGAGAATTACATGAAGTGTAATGTAACTACATTAAGTGTGTGTGTGTGTGTGTTTGTGTACAAAATAGTCAATTTAAATTAGTGCAATAATGGAAATAAGAAAAAGTAGTGAGGTAGTGTTCATGCGTTTAATGTCCATTTAGGAATCGAATGGCAGAGGGGAAAAGACTGCTCCTAAGTCATTCTGTGTGTGCCTTAATGCTTCTGTACTTCCTTCCCAATGGAAGGAATAAGAATACAACATGACCTGCGCGATAAGGGTCCTTAGTGACGGGCACCGCCTTTATGAGGCATCACTCCTTGGAGGTGCCTCAGATACTGCGGAGGCCAGTGCCCATGATAGAGCTAAGTTTACAATTCTCCACAGCTCATTTTGATCCTGTGCAGTAGCCCACGCCCCCCCCCCCCGCCACCGACTTGCCACCTCTGCCCCAAAATACCAGATGGTGACTCAGCCAGTTAGAATGCTCTTCAGGGCACACCTGTACAAATCTTTGAGTGCTTTTGGAGACATACTAAATCTTCTCATTAAATATAGCTGCTGTGGTGCCTTCTTTGTAGCTGCATGGATATGTTGGGTCCAAGATTGCTCTTCAGAGATATTAACACCCAGGAATTTGAAATTGCTCACTTTTTCCACTTCTGATCCCTTTATAAGGACTGATGTGTTTTCCCTCATCTTACCCCTTCTGAAGTTCACAATCAGTTCTTTGGTCTTACTGACATTAAGTGCAAGGTTGTTGCTATGACACCACTCAAATAGCTGATATATTTTACTTCTGTACACCCTTTTATCGCCATCTGAAATTCTGCCAACAATGGTTGTATCATCAGCAAATTTATAGATGGCACTTGAGCTGTGCCTGGTCACACAGTCATGGGTGTTGAGAGAATAGAGCAGTGGGCGAAGGTGCACCAGTATTGATTGACAGCAAGGAAGAGATGCTGCTTCCAATCCATAGAGATTGTGGTCCACCGATTAGGAAATCAAGGATCCAGTTGCAGATGGAGGTACAGAGGTTCAGGTTCTGGAGCGTTTCAAACAGAACTGCAGGAATGATTGTGTTAAATGCTTATCTGTAGTCAATAACAGCATCCAATACAGGTATTTGTTTTGTCCAGGTGATCCAAGGACACATGAAGGGCTAATGAGATCACGTCCACTGTAGACCTATTGTGGCGAGAGACAAATTGCAGTGGGTCCAGGTCTTTGTTGTGACAGGAGTCAATTCTAGCCATAGCCAACCACTCAAATCACTTCATTGCCATAATAATCATTAAGGCACCTCACCCTGCTCTTCTTGGGTACCAGTATAATTGTTGAACTTTTGAAGCAAGCGGGAACTGATTGTAGCAAGGTGAGATTGAGAGATTCTGTTATGGAATTTTTTAGTATGGCCGCAAGAAAATGAATCTCTGGGTTGTATATGGTGACATGTATGTACTTAGATAATAGATTTACTTTGCACTTTGAATTTTGAGACCGTGTCTCCTGTTGATATTACTAGGGAATGATGGGCCCATGATGTATTGGGCAGACTCCACCTACTCTCTGTGGCTTCCTACATGTCTGTGCATTTGAATAGCTGTACCTGACCATGATTCAACCAATCAGGTTACCTTCAATGGTAAACCTGTGGAAATTTGTTAGAGTCTTTGATGACAAGCTAAAACTCCTCAACATTCTAAGAAAGGAAAGATCCTGGCACACTTTCTTGTTGAATGTGTCAATGGTCTCGACCTAGGACAGGTCATCGAGTTTACTAGCATGGAAGAATTAAAAGCTGCTGAGACTCTCCACTGCTGATCCCCCTAATGTATGACTGATGTATCTTTGCTCTTCTTCACCTCCCTGAAGATAATAGTTTGCTGATGTTGAGAGAGACGTAGTTTCTGCGGCATTAATCAACCAGATCAGTGTTGAGGCATCAGATTAAAGAATCTGCCAGATGACACTGACGTTTTGTACACAGCACCTGTCAGCTTTGATTTTCAATGCTCAGGATAACATGCAAAATCACTGGTTCAGGTTCTCAGTGTTGTACTCCTAATGTTATCGTGAGTGTTTAACACAGGAATAGACTGCACTCAAAAAACTCTGATTTACTTCAGTAATGAAGAAGATGTGGAGTGTCTATTAACAAGTGTGCCTTTGATGTCAGGCAAGTGTGAGCTGCACTGAGGTGAGCTGTACAGGGAGATTTCTGGACCACTTTTCTGCTGGGCACAATTTCTCAAGAAAAGTATACCCACACAGGTAACGTACTTTTGTATACAGTCTATACACAGAAGGTTAATGCTAACAGATCCAAATTATCAGTTGCATTCTGTAATATAACACAATAGTTATTTGATACATATAACCATTGTTATACTGTACATTGAACAACTGCATTGCTGTAATGACATTTTCTGAATGAGAAAGGTATTTCTGTCTCTCCTTTATCACATGTGACTTATCAACACATATACGTAATGAACAATAACTTTAAATCTGGTCTAGTCACCAGCCTTTGTTTTACTGACTCTCACATTGAAAAACACTGCTGGAAAGTTTAGTTTTGAATTTGAAGCCAATGAAGGTTCTATTTATTTGCCTTACTTGCTTGTATATCAGAAGATGGCCACGGTAACTGAGTGGTTGGAGCAAGGCTTGCTCCTGGGTCTGGCCAAGATGGCCATTCAAAGGTCCAGGCAGTGGGCAATCTAGGGCTCTGCCCAAGCCAACTGCCTGCCCCTTTTCTGGAGATACCTTCATGCTCACGTGTCCCTGGAGTGGGAGCATGCAGTCACCATAGATACAGTGGGGGATATCCAGAAATGGCAGGCTCCCCTGAGAATTGACTGTTTTATAGACAGTAATAAGAATATTTTAATTTGAACTTATTCACTGCCTTGTAAATACTTGATATGTGTATTTCAGGTATTTTGCTGTGAATGAACTTCTGTAGTTTTGTAAAAAAAAAATGTGTTTAGCGTGACGCTTTTCAATGCCAGTGATTACCAACTGGAGTTCAATTCTTGTCGCTGTCTGTAAGGAGTTTGTATGTTCTCCCTGTGACAACATGGGTTTCCTCCAGGTGCTCCAGTTTCCTCTCATATTCCAAAGACATACAGGTTAAGGTTAGGGTTAGTGAGTTGTGGGCATGCTTTGCTAGCACTGGAAAAGTGACAGCAATCCTCAGACTGTGTTGGTCATGGATACAAACAGTGCACGTTTTGATGCTTTGATGTGTATGTGATAAACAAAGTTAATCTTTATCTTTCTCTCCCTCCCTGTATTTCATTCTCCACATCCACTCAGGCATGAAATCTCATTGGAATGGCTGAGTTTCCAGACTTGTTCATTTCCAGCAGAACTCACTCAGTTTACATTCAACCAAATATCCCTTAATTCTTCAATCCTCTACAATGGTTTCAACCTTCCACAAGCCTGATCTGATCTTCTCAGAACTCAGAGCATGAACACACCCATTTTATTTGAAACTGCATTCCAATGTCAGTTGCCGTTTTGATGACACATGGAGTAATTCCACACATTGGCAAAAATCTAGCCAAGCACTTTTTCATGTTATGTTTTGAATATCCCGGCAACTCTTCATTTTTGGGTGCTTGCATGATGATGCTGAATCACCTCTCTGGCTTAACCCCACCATAAACACAAGAGGTTCTGCAGATGCTGGGAATCTTGAGTGGCACACAAAATACTTGAGGAACTCAGTGGGTTAAGCAGCATCTCCAGAGGGGAGTAAACAGTTAATGTTTTGAGCCAAGACCCCTAATCAGGTCTGGAAGGGAGGGGACAGAAGCCAGAATAAGAAAAACTGGAATTATATAGTAACAATATCACAAACGGTACTGGCAGCAAAGGTGTAAAGATGTCCCCAACTTCTTATTTGGGTTTCTACCTCCTTTCTTTCCAGTCCTGATGAAAAGGTCTTCGAAAAAAATGCAATCTTAGCATTCATTTCAAGAGAAGGGATGTGATGCTGAAGCCTTATAAGGCACTGGTGCGGCCTCACCTTAGGTATTGTGAACAGTTTTGGGCTCCTCATCTTAGAAAAGATGTGCTGGCAATGGAGAGGGTCCAGAGGAGGTTCACAAAGTTGATTCCAGGAATGAAAAGGTTATCATATGAGGAATGTCTGATGGCTCTGGGTCTGTACTCGTTGGAATTTAGAAGGATGAGGGGGGATCTCATTGAAATCTTTTGACTGTTGAAAGGCCTAAGGGTAGATGTGGAAAGGATGTTTTCCATGGTGGGGTAGCCTAGGACAAGAAGCCATAGCGTCCATTCAAAACAGATATGCGGAGAAATGTTTTAAGCCAGAGGGTGGTGAATTTGTGGAATTTGTTGTCACATGCAGCTGTGGAGGCCAGATCACTGGGTGTATTTAAGGCAGAGACTGATAGATTGATTGGACATAGCATCAAAGGCTATGGGGAGAAGGCTGGGAAAGGGGTTGAGGAGGAGAAAAAAAAAGGGTCGGTCATAATTGAATGGCAGAGCAGACTCGATGAATCAAATGGCCTAATTCTGCTCTTATGTCTTGTGGTCTTATGATCTTAAAATATCAGCTGCTTATTCCCCTCCATAGATGCCGCCTGACCTATAGAGTTCCTTTGGCATTTTTGTCTGTTGCATAATTGAATTGAATTGACTTTATTTCTTACATCCCTCGCATATATGAGGAGTAAAAACCTTTACGTTACATCTCCGTCTAAATGTACAATGTGAAATCATAGTAATTTATAATAATTTATATTAAATAGGACAGTCAATGTAATATAGTGTACACTCAAATCAGCGTGAGTTCATCAGTCTGATGGCCTGGTGGAAGGAGCTGTCCTGGAGCCCGTTGGTCCTGGCTTTTATGCTGTGGTACTGTTTCCCGGATGGTAGCAGCTGGAATAGATTGTGGTTGGGGTGATTCAGGTCCCCAATGATCCTATGGGCCGTTTTTACACACCTGTCCTTGTAGTTATCCTGAATCATGGGAAGTTTGCAACTACAGATTTGCAAGGCTGTCAGCACCACTCTCTGTAGAGTCCTGTGATTAAAGGAGGTACAGCTCCCATACCAGGCAGTGATGCAGCCAGTCAGGATGCCCTCAATTGTGCCCTTGTAGAAAGTTCTTAGGATTAGAGGGCCCATACCAAGCTTCCTCAACTATCTGAAGTGAAAAAGACACTACTGTGCCTTTTTCATCACACAGCTGGTGTGTACAAACCATGTGAGGTCCTCAGTGATGTGGAAGCTGAGGAACTTGAAGCTGGTTACCCTCTCAACTAAGATCTATTGATGTCAATAGGGGTTAGCCCATCTCCATTCCTCCTGCAATCCACAACCAGCTCCTTTGTTTTTGCAACATTGAGGGAGAAGTTGTTTTCTTGACACCGCTGTGTCAAAGTGTTGGACAGAATAGATTGAAACTGAGGATGTCATTAGAAATGAGTTCTTCAAATAAATTATCCATGATATGTTGAGTAGTTGTACTTGAAATATTTCACCTCAATCCTCTTTCACTGCCTAAATGATCCTTCGGCATTCCATGTGCTTTGTTGGAAATAACAATGGCCATTTTCATAAAAGTCCACATGTATTCTCTGACATAGTCAAATAGGTTGTGCCCATGACTGCAACAGGGATCTTGGTAGCTAGCTTGTATAATTTTTGTAGTAATGTATTTGCCACCAATGATTTGAATTCATTGTCTAAACAGGGCCAGTAAGCAAAACTTCTCAATTCTTCAGTGATTATTCCTCTATATTCAGTGTGAACTTCTCTCAGAATCTCTTCTCTCAAAGTTGTTGGTCTTATGCCATTATTACCTATGTGGAGCAGCCCTGCTCACACGACAATTATTGCATTGATTGTGGAGCAGTTTTAAATCCTTCCTTGTTCTCTGTTGAAGGTCTGTCCATCATGTCTGTGTCTTTCAATACAGGTGGCTTTCTTGGTTCAGTTTTTTAAAAAGTTTAGATGAGATGCTGAAAAGTCCTCAACAACTATATTTAACATGTGATCATATTTACATTTTCAACGTCAGACTTCTCTTATGGTAGCCAGGACACATCTGCAATGTTATGACACTTGAAACTTTTGTATTCAGTTTTATAGTAGTGTTATTTATAGATTGATGGGTGGCAGGGTGGAGATACGTCTCTACCAAAGTAGGTGTAAGATGCTCCTTCCATCCATTAACCTGCAGATCACTCTTGAGCAAGGTGCAGCATCTGCTTAGCACCCCTGAAACCCTCGATTAGGGTCATGTGAAGCCAAGGGAGCAACTGGTGTCACAAGTCCTGGTTAGCGACCACTGATGCCAGGCAGAGAATCTCTGAAGAGTATTGATAATGGCTGGGGTCACCCGTCTTGTAAAGACACTGCCCAGAAGAATGCGATGGCAAACACTTCTGTAGAAAAATGTGCCAGAAGCTATCTTGGTCATGGAAAGGGCACGATCGCCCAATTCATACATACACATAACAAATGAACTATCACATTTGCATTTTTAACATCAGATATCTCTTACGGTATCCATGACAGCATTGTTGTGACACTCGGAACTTCTGTGTTAAGTTTTACAGTGTTGTTGTAAAAAATTGATTCAGCCTGATGTTGTAGTCTCTACAAAGCTACTTCTTTATCTGACTTACTTAGGCACAGCCATATTAGCATAACTCACCCACTCTGGTCAGTTCTTAAATTTTGTTTTCCCTTGACTAGTTTCAGCAAATCAGACCAATCTGGAATCACCATAAACTAGCTTTATTTTCAGTCTGATGCAAACTGCAAACATACCCATTCATCCCTGTTTTAGAACATATTGTTGTGCATTTACAACAATGTGCCAAGGTGTGAAGTTGAAACATCAATACTGAAAACAGTTTTCCAATCCAAATGGAGTTGGTTCAGCCAGTCTTTCTCCATTGATGTTAGTTGACTTTCATAGTCGGCTATAATGTAAATTCACTGTCCATTAGCTGCATCTTGTCTTTTATTTCCTCCAATGTCTGTAGAAATGCAATGGAAAAGCTGTCAAACGCGAACATGAGGAAATCTGCAGATGCTGGGAATTCAAGCAACACACACAAAATGATAGTGGAACTCAGCAGGCCGGGCAGCGTCTACAGGAAGAGGTACAGTCGACGTTTCGAGCCTGGACCCTTCGTCAGGACTAACTGAAAGAAGACATAGTCAGAGATTTGAAAGTGAGAGGGGGAGAAGGAGATCCAAAATGATAGGAGAAGACAGGAGGGGGAGGGAAGGAGCTAAAAGCTGGGAAGTTGATTGGCAAAAAGGATACAAGGCTGGAGAAGGGAGAGGATCATGGAATGGGAGGCCTAGGGAGAAAGAAAGGGGGGAGGGAAGCAACAGAGGAAGATATAGTGAGAGGGACAGAGGGAGAAAAAAGAGAAAGAAAGGGGAAAAAAATAATAAATAATAAATAAATAATGGATGGGGTAAGAAGAGGAGGAGGGACATTAACAGAAGTTAGAGAAGTCAATGTTCATGCTATCAGGTTAGATAGATAGATAGATAGATATACTTTATTAATCCCGAGGGAAATTTGGTTTCGTTACAGCTGCACCAACCAAGAATAGAGCATAAGTATAGCAATGCAAAAAACCCCAACAGCCAAACAACAAAATGCAAACTATGCCAGATGGAAACTAAGTCCAGGACCCGTCTATTGGCTCAGGGTGTCTGATTCTCCACGGGAGGAGCTACACGTTCGATGGCCACAGGCAGGAATGACATCCCGTGCCGTCAAGTGTTGTATCACGGTGGAATGTGGCCGAAGTCCAACAGTAAAAAGTTCAATATCCAGTCTGCAAACACGTTCCTCGATCGTAATATACTCCGGATTGCACCATCCATTGTTAGCCAGATCAGTAAGCACCCCAATCCTTCACGCTTACCGCTCTTGGTGCACTTCCGGTCAGGCAGAACGGTTGGAGGCTACCCAGACGGAATATAAGGTGTTGTTCCTCCAACCTGAGTATGGCTTCATCTTGTCAGTAGACGAGGCCATGGATGGACATATCAGAACGGGAATGGGACGTGGAGAGGCCACTGGGAGATCCTGCTTTCTCTGGCGGACAGAGCATAGGTGTTCAGCGAAATGGTCTCCCATCAATCTCCCTCCTGGCACTTGTCCTTGTAAGCAGAAAAAATGCTACACATGCCCTTACACTTCCTCCCTCACCACCATTCAGGGCCCCAGACAGTCCTTCCAGGTGAGGCGACACTTCACCTGTGAGTCGGCTGGTGTGATATACTGCGTCCAGTGCTCCCTGTGGGGCCTCCTATATATTGGCGAGACCCGACGCAGACTGGGAGATTGTTTTGCTGAAGCTGTCCAGTGTGGTAGTGTTTTCATTACTGCTACCTGGTTGAACCTGTCAGAATGAGTGCCTCGCCTCACTATTGAACAGCTTGCAGCAATATTAATTCACATGTCAGTACACTTATTGTTAATCAACATCTTTACACCTTTACAGTCAGTATGGTTTTGTGATATTGTTGCTGTATAATCTCAGTTCTTCATTGCTTGAATGAATGCCCCCTCTTTTCTTTGTTGTTTGATTTGGCACTGAAATTGTTTTAAGTGCCTGTCTTGGACTTGGAGTTGCAGGCTATCAAAATGTGACCTTTCTTTTGGCAGCTGAAACACTATTCTAGGCTGAAAACACTGTAGTAAATGATGGCCTTCGCTATGATTGTATTTGACTGAATAGGTTTCACAGTGCACTTCTGACATGTGTTTTGTAGTTCTGATCTTTGCTACGCCTCTCTGACGGTGGACTGCAGCTGTGTCATTTACTTGTGGTGGATGAAATTCTTCAGCATTCTTGGAAGTCATTTCCATAGCAATTACGTATGCATATTTGAATGGCGGGTTTCACGTGCTCCATAGATGAGACTGAACTTATTCTACCAGTTTTTGCACAAATCTATTGTTTAGGGCAAATTCTCAAAAGGCACAAAAATTGCAATGCAAGGGTTAGCTCATTAATGAAATAAAATACTTACTAACGTGGTGGTTGTCCTTTGTGTCCAATGATGGCCGAAATCCTCCAAGGGAGAGTTTTTAAAGTGGAAAAGCCATTGCACTGGGGCAATTCCACTCTTTTGACCTCAGAAATCTGGGTCCAGTAGTGCAAAAAAGAGCCACAGCTCGAGTCTTCCTTGCTTGTAGTGGACAACCATGACTTTTTCTGTGCCTCATCATGCCATTTGTGTTCCACAGAGTGTTGCAGTTCCACCTTCATGGATGTTGGATCGCAATGTAGATGTCATCTGTCCAGTCCACTGGAGATGACTTTGCATGTCCTTATCTCACTGAGTTATGAGCCACTGGCTACCTTCATCGGTTTCGTCCACCTGTTGACGCTGTGGCATGCAAACAGCTTCTTGGAGCCACAGGTGAGCACTAAGTTTCTGGTGGGGACTGAAGGTGAGTGAGCTGCAACAAGCCCCTTCATCATACACCTTATAGGCATCCATTAGTCTCGTGAGACCATGGATTTGTGCCTTGGAAGGTTTCCAGGGAGCAGGCCTGGGCAAGGTTGTATGGAAGACTGGCAGTTGCCCATGTTGCAAGTCCCCCCTCTCCATGCCACCGATGTTATCCAAGGGAAGGGCACTAGGGCTGATACAGTTTGGCACGGGTGTCGTCGCAGAGCAATGTGTGGTTAAGTGCCTTGCTCAAGGGCACAACACGCTGCCTCAGCTGAGGCTCAAACTAGCGACCTTCAGATCAATAGACTGATGCCTTAACCACTTGGCCACACGCCAACACAATATACACTATATTTATATATATGCTGGAGGAACTCATGAGCAGGTCAGACAAAAGGATTATCTATTGAGAAACAGACCGCATCAGGACTGAGGAAGAAAGCTGGAGGGTTGAGGGAAGGGAGAGGCAGGAGGTGACAAGTGATAGGCAGATTCAGATAATGAGGGGGTGAAGGCAGGTCAGGGATGGTGGAGGGGTGGTAGTGACAGAGCCTAGCAGATGGCAACAAAGGGCTACAAATAATGGAATATGACGATAAAGGAAGATAATGAGGGAGGGGATAGGCAACAGCGAATAAAGTTGGTTGAGTGGTTGGGATTCAGGCAGATGGAACTAGGAGGAGGAGGGAAAAGAAATTGGATAACAGACCAACGGGAAGAAGGGAGTGTACAGGAGAACTAGAATGTATCAGAAGGACAAAGAATGGAACAGCAGAATTGTGAGTTACGTAGAATTGGAGAATTTAATGTTCATGCCATTGGGTTGCAGACTTCTCAAACACACTATAAGATGCTCTTCTGCTAGCTACACACATAAAAGTTGCTGGTGAACGCAGCAGGCCAGGCAGCATCTCTAGGAAGAGGTGCAGTCGACGTTTCAGGCCGAGACCTGACGAAGGGTCTCGGCCTGAAACGTCGACTGCACCTCTTCCTAGAGATGCTGCCTGGCCTGCTGCGTTCACCAGCAACTTTTATGTGTGTTGCTTGAATTTCCAGCATCTGCAAAATTCCTGTTGTCTTCTGCTAGCTTGTGTTTTGCCTCACCCTTGCAGTCAAGGAGATGGGGATCAGACAGGCTGGTGTGGGAATGGGGAAGGGAGTTAGAATGGCTTGCAACTGGAGCTCAGGATGATATTTCAGACGGAGCAAAGGTATAGGGCAAAGGGGAAGAGATTACAATGAGAGCACTGTATACAATGATATGGTTGGAGGAGATTTATGTGTGCTCTGCCTCTGTTGGAGGAATTGCTTAAAATGCAAGATGATGGTGAGAGAAGAGATGTTGGGGCAGATGTTATTTCTCCTATGGCTGGAGGGGAAAATGTGAGGCGATGGGGAGGAATAGGTGGGGAGGGACAAGGGAAACAGGGAGTCACAGAGAAAAGGGTGAAGATGTGGCTGGTAAGATTATGCTGCAGCTGACAGAAATTATTAAAAATTATGTGCTAGACCTAGTGGGTTGAAGGGTAAGATCCATAGGAATTCCTCTGCATTTTGGGGTGGGCAGATGAGTAAGAGCAGAAGTGCATAAAGTAGAGATCACGTGAGGGTTCCATTGACCAGAGTCAAGGGGATTTCACAGTTTATTTTTGAAAAAGGAGAATATTTCATATGCAACACACACACACACACACACACAATACTGGAGGAACTCAACAAGTCAAGCAGCATCTACGGAAGGGAATAAACAAACAGTCAAGATTACGGGCCAAGACATTTCAGATGTCCAGATAGTTTGCAACCCAATGTTATGAACATTGAATTATCCAATTTCATGTGACCTGCACCTGCTTTGTACTTTTTTCCTAAACTTATGATCCACCCAGGTTCCAGGTCCCTCCACTACCCTACTACCAACCAACCCCCCCCATACCCACACACCCTCTCTCCAACAACTGAATCTCCATCATCCCACTTTACCCAAGTTTCTTTCCCCTCCCCCTTCTGGTTCTATCTGCCTGTCACCAACACTCATTCCACCAGATCCCTTATCCCCTAGACTTTACTTTCTGCTCATTATCCCATAGTTTTCTGGTTCAACATTTATCTTCCTTTCCTATCAGACTCCATAATCTGTAGTCCTTTGTTGTCTCCACTCACCTCCAAACCTTTCTTCAGCTTCTATGCATCCATTCGCCACCTGACTCCATCTGCTCATCAACCCCACCTTGCCTGAATTCACTGAATACATACCAGCTCCTGCCTCACCCCTCTCCTTCACCTCTTAAAACTAGCTATCTTCTCTTCACTGTCTCAATCATGATGCAGGTTCTCTTGACTCGTAAATTTGACTGTCCCTTGATCTGCTGAGTTCTTCCAGTACCCTAGTTTATTTTGCTCCAGATTCCAGCATCTGAAGCCTTTAGTGTCTCCACGTGAAGTACTGCCAGTTCACATTTCCATATCACTTCAGTTTAGTTTCTCAGCTCATTATTACCCTCAACACACAAAATATTGTTGTGAAAGAAAATGTCTATTTGTTCAATACTCAAGCTGAGTTGTTCCCAAGCTCGTAGGCTGTCAGTTGTCCTCTTCCTTTGTGGCAGTGACATGTCTAAACATAGTGCATGTGATCATCCAGTAGGAATATCTCTGTCACTTAGCATTATGGCTTGGCATGTTACTCATACTCAAAGAGACCTGAGACCAGGGGTTCCCAACCTTGGTATGCCATGGACTTCTAACATAAACTGAGGGGTCCATGGACCCCAGGTTGCGAACCCCTGCCTTAGACAAAGAAGATTCCATGTAGGTGGTCACTGAAAACATCACAACTAGTCAGTTTTGATGCTACAGGTGGATCTTCAATTCACAAATGAAAGCAATTAATGTTTTCCAACATTTCCAAAGGGAAACTATTATCCTCATTACCAAGAGATGTCATAGAGAGATAAAGCACAGATAAAGCACAAAAACTGGCCTTTTGACCGTCTACCTCTGTACTATCAACCACCCATTTACTAATCCTCTATTGATCCCATTTGTATTTTTCTCACATCTTCATCCACTCCATCTAGATTCAATCACTCATCTTCACTCAAGGGAAAATTTATAATGGTCAATCAAACCACATTGTATCCTTGGTACTGGGACAGATGGGCTGGGCAAATGGGACTAGCTTTGATGGAAATCTTGGCTGGCATGGAGAATTTGTGTTGAAGGGTCTGTTCCATGCAGTATGACTTTATCAACCCTTGTGTTTTTGGAAAGTATGGGCACAACCAGAGCATGTGATGAAACCCACATAGTCACAGGGAGAATGTGCAAACTCAACTAAACAACACCCACGGTCAGAATTGAACCTGGATCTTTGATGCAATTACGGCAGCAGTTCCACTACAACACCACAGTGCTGCCCTTGTATGTAAATAGAATTTCTTTGTAAGACCATATATTGCAACTACTTATATGTTGACACTTCAAACAGTCAGACATTACTACACATTTCTTTTGTTCAATCAGCAATGTTCACATGGATGCACAGATAACTCGTGCCTATCTTTAATGATGAAACTGTAAGACCAAAAAAAGTAGAAGCTGAATTAGGCCATTTTGATCCATTTAGTCTTTTCAACCGTTCCATCATGGTTGATTTATTATCCCTCTCAGCCCCATTCTAGTGCCTTTTCCCTTTAACTTTTACGCCCTTACTGACCGAGAACCTATGAACGTCCACTTTAAATATACCAAATGACTTGGCCCTCTGCAGCTACTTATGGCAACGAATGCTACAGATTCACTACTTTTTGGCTAAAGAAATTCCTCTTCATCTCTGTTCTAAAGGGTCATCCATTTACTCTGAGGCTGTGCCCTTTGGTTCTAGACTCCCCCACTACAGGAAACATCTTATAGCGATGATATTTTACAGTATTCTATAAGTGTGCCCAAAGTTGGTCAATAATTGACTGATTTTGAATTTTCATAGAATTAAGTGATTACATTTGTTCATCACCACTTCAGATCTTTTTTTTTGGTTCACTAGAGGTAAGCCTTCACTGCAGAGTCAAGCACACTCCACAATATTCTGTCACTTCAAAGTGTGCTTTAATGTTCTGAATGTATTTTCAACCTGCCAGTGTTAACATAATTACTGACAGTCAAAATAGGCCCCTATTTTCTTCATCCTTAAGAATCTAGAAAATTCTGACATCATTGGGACTTTCTGTTTGATATATTTGAGTAATGATCAATGATATTAATATTTGATGTGATTATAATAATATTAATGTTTCTTTAATGTGCTAACTGAACAACTTTAAAACTCCTCGGGGAAAGGGATTAAAAGCTTTCAAAACTTCAAATGAATCTTTAGGCTAGTATAGTACAAACCTGATTGATGCAAGAACTGGGGATACAGCAGACAGAGTAGGTTTCTGCTCCCAATATCTGTCTTAAAGATTCAATCGTCTCCATTAGATTCATTCACAGAAAAAATATTTTTTCTCAATAGGTCTTTATGTGCAAAATAGCATTAGAATGTTGGTGGAGTTGGATGTTTCCTATCAGTATATAAACACAATTGTATGCGAGGCAAATGCTTTGAAATAATTGGACAGTGTTCAATTACAAACAGAGTTTCTAATCTGTTTTTGATGAGCAGGTGCCAGCTATTACAAAAGTTTGTCTTATCTCGAGTTGATGTAATTTTTACTTTAATGGCCCTGCTGGAACAAAGTCTTTATGAGGCAATATGAAGTCTAGCTGTTTTGATTTATATACTGTTGTTTAGATAGTGTAGCTGGAGAGGCAAGTTGACATGAGCTAATTTGAAGTACTGCTATGGTTCTCTTCCAGTACAATTAGTTATAATCACAGGTTTATAATCCTCTTTATGCCTCATATTCATGTGAAGTGTAAATTAGTCAACATTAAAAACAAATAATATTTTAAAAACTGATTCCATAAACAACATGCAAACACTTTGGTATGCAATCTGCCCCATCAGCACAAATGTCTTTTTCCAGTTTTGAAAGCAGTTTTCCGTGAGTTTTAGAATTCAGAGCACTGAACCATTTTGAACAGGCAAGCTTTTTGAGATTAGACAGAATGTGACACAGTCTGCAAATAAACAGTATTGACCTAATGTCTTCATACATCTTTAAAAAACGCCTGCTAAGAAAGAAAGAAAGATTAATATTTTCTTTTTTTAATCTCCATTAGTTCCCATAGCAAAAAAAAATGTCTCTGGGTATTGAGGGCTATTTCTCATCTCTTAATGATGTTGCATATTCCATTTCTGGGAATTCCCATCTCCTCACAGTGGCACGTTTGAGAAGTGTGTTGTTGTGCTGCTGGTAAACTGGTTTGTGGAGAGTGTACAAGAAATTAGGTGGAGCTTCATTTTCTGCTCCTTCTCTCTCTCTCTCTCTCTCTCTGGCAAAGGTCTTTACCTTGACTGAGTCCATCTACAATATGGCTTGGCAACAAGTGGATACATAATCACATGAAGAACCACAGCTGTGTTCCACTTTTTATTGCTCTATGGAGTAATGAATTTGTGCATAAACATGCTAGATCACCAGCCCCGTTGGCTTCATAACAGCATTCCCTACAGAGTCAGAAGACACAGGACCTCCACTGTGCTCCAGATGATGCTGGCAAGTGGGTAATTTTTACAGAAACATCTGCATGATGCTTAGCTAGGGTACATCATCAGTGATGCTACCTGGGGTCGTCATCGGGTGTTTCGGGTCTTTCAACATCATACACCCTCACCCAAGCCCCAGCCTGTGCCCTAGCAGCAACCCACAGATCTGCCCTCTTTATCCAGAGCCATCTTGACGCTTTCTCTGCTGCATCTGTGGTGGTAGAAATGGCTCTCCTTCTCTCTCCCGTGATTCCAAGTGCAGTGTATACTTTGCAGAGCGACTGGCCGGCAAAGCCACGACACCCGACCTCCACGGGCCAACAGTTTGCTCTCCAGCCTCTTCTTTGGCAGTTGTTCTTCAGGTTCTCATACTTGGCTCTTTTCTGTTCGTAGCCCTCCTCCATGTGTTCTTCCCATGGCACGGTAAGCTCAAGTATAAGAACGTACTTCCATGAGTCAGACCACAGCACAATGTCGGGCCGCAATGTAATGTCGGGAGGAAACTGCAACTGTAAATTTATGATCAAACCTGGATTGCAAGACAGTCAGCAGACCAAGATATGATGTCAATCCAAAGTCCTTTTTTTTCCAAATCAACATCACCAGCAACCATCAAATTTGGCACTTTATGCCTTTCTAGATCACGAGGTGATAACTAATCTGATTTTCCTTCACCATCTGACCTCTGATCAAATGGAAATTTTGGACTAATAGTCCAAAAGCACAAGCTACAAATCGCATCCTGGCAGCAACTGAATTTTACTTCAGCCTATTAAATATATCTAGTGATAACCAAGAAACTGCTTGGGCATGGAAAGACACCATTTAGTACTTTGATAATAATTAGGGGAAAATATTTACAAACAACTCTAAAGCCATAGTTGACTTTTAGCTTCCCTCTAAGGTGATCTTGCAAGTGAATCAGTTCTAGGCCAATTAAGGATAATAAACAAATGAAGGCTGTTAAAGGGTCATTGCATCCACTTCCTAATTAAAGTCCATTGGAATATCATTGCAACTAATTTTACCGAACTAAGTAACTCAAAAACTGAAGAACAAATAGGATTATCAGAAATAGCCACATTTCAGAACCAAAAACAGGATATATTAAGAAAGAAGTAGAAACATAATGAATTGTTTGTCCTGGAGATGGAAAGGGAGTGGTCCCAGTATTGATTGTATATCTTGTTCTAATCTGCGGAGTAAGGCAAGCAGTGATAGAAAAGGTGACTATTAAAGTTGTGTAGATGATAGGTGATACATAAAGCTAAGTAAGGGGCTTCTACTACCATAATGCTATTGCACTCTGGTTCAGTGAGCAGCACTTTACCTTTTCTCTGGGTAGCTTCCAACCTGATGGCATGAACATCAATTTCTCTAGCTTCCAGTAATTACTCCCCACTCCCCTTTCTCTCCTTTTCCATTCCCCACTCTGATTCACTTTCACACCTTTTTTCTCCTCATCTACCCATCACCCTCCTCTGGTTCCTTCTCCCCTCCTCCATCCTTTTCTTTCATGGACTACAGTCCTCTCCTATCAGATTTTTCCTTCTTCAGCCCTTTACCTCTTCCATGTATTACTTCCCATCTTCTTACTTCATCCTCCCCTACCTGCTTTTGCCTTTTAGCTTATACTCCTTCCCTTCTCCCACATTCTTTTCCAGTCCAGAAGAAGGGTCTCAGCCTGAAATGTCAACTATTTATTCATTTCCACAGATGCTGAATTCCTCCAGCATATTGTATGTTTGTAGGTGTTGCTTTGGATTTCCAGCATCTACTGACTCTCTCATGTTTATTAAAGTAGAGTGTTGAGGTTTGGTGGCCTTTTGATGACACCTGGACCTGTCTGGTGGTTCCTTCAGTCTATCAGTAGTATGCAAGTTTAGGTACGAACTCATATTCTGGCTCACTGATTGCATGTTCCTGCATATGCTCTTTGCCAAGTCTGTAGTTTCCTTTCGTCCTGCATAAATGTGATTCAACATGGCACAAAACATACATTTGCAAGTAGCTCAACAACAGCACTTACAATGACAATTTTTTTTATGGTCAACTAACTCTACTGATTAAAGTTCACGATTTTGGCACTTAATATTCTGACCTCGGGTAGCAGGATAGAGATTCCTCTCTACTAAAAGAGGTGTAAGGCTCTCCTTTCCTCTGCTAGCCTGCAGGTCACCCTTAGACAAGGTGTAGGCCCCCCCCCCCACCAAATCAGGGTCACATGAAGCCACGGGAGCAGGTGGTGGATGGTCGCATGAGCAGCTGGTGCACATCACATGTCCTGGTTATGCGACCACTTAACCTGGCAGACGATCTTTGAAGAGTATTGATAATGGTTGGGGTCATCCATCTTGTAAAGAGACTACCCAGAAGAATTGTAGAAAAATTTCCCAAGGACAATCATGATCATTGAATGCGGTACATAATGATGATGATGATGAGCATTCTGACCAAAGATGACATTCATGATTTTTACTGGTGCATGAAAAAAAAACACCAAATCACAGTTTATAACATATAAAGTGGTCATTAGGGCTATATCAAAGATCAGATTTCACTGAAATATATGTATACCTCCATTGGCAAAGGGGGTGGATTAAGCAGATGGGTGGAAACCAGTGCAGCAAAACAAAATCTAGATAATCTAGTAGGAGGAAATAGTAAGACTACATTCCTTCGAAGCTAAAAATCTAAATAGGGTATCTAAGGACAAAGGGAGCTGGGAATATCAATAACTGTAAAGACCAATGCAGTTCATTAAATAACTTAGTTAGTTTACCAAAGTTAAGTTAACTAAAGAAAATACAGTGATATGATTTAGAACAAAATATTACGTGGAGTTAATGGATGCAACCCATGAGGGATTTGTGAACAAGTACAATTTTTTGGTTGCAAAGAGAAAATGAAATTTACCCTAACTTTTCACTTTTCTCTAGGAAACAGTCGAAGAATCATCGTCGTGGCTATCCCTCGAGGTCGAGGATGATGGTCTTCATTCTGTTGATCTACGTATGGGCTCTCAAGTGGCTTATGAGTCCAATCTTGTCTTTGAAAGTTCTTCCGCATTCAGGACAGGTAGTTTCAGATGGCAGATCAGGCTTTGGTTGTTGGTGCTTCTCTTTCTATTTTCTTCTCTTTTCTTCTAATTCTGCACATCTGTTGGCTTCGAAAGTTTCTGTTCCTTCTTGGATGATGGCTTGCCAGAGTTTCCTGTCCTTGGCATTGGTTTCCCGATTATTGATGTTGATGTTACATTTTTTCATGTTGGCTTTTAAGACGTCTTTGAATTTCTTCTGTTGTCCGCCTCTTTTACGTTTGCCTTCAGAATACCAATGAATGGATGATAGTTCAGCTTAAAGGAGATAGAAATACTGCAACTAGAAAGGCTATATTGCATAGAATCACATCATACAAAATCCAGTACAGAGAAACAGGCTCACCTGTGCATTTTTTTCTATATTCCCTATGTCAATATCACTCCACACCAATTACTTATTCATACCTTGCCCCTATATTTGTTGATTCCCTTATCATTCATAAATATGTTAAGCTTCTGCGTAAATAAATCAATACAAACTTCTAGCAATCAGCAGGCTCTCCACTCTCATTAGTCACTTTATAAAAGGATTAACCTTAAGTTATTTTTCTCAATCTACCTGTGGTCTTCCAGCAGAAATGTTTCTTTTCACTGGATGCACACACAAGTGGAATAGCTTCTCCAAATCTAGGCTCAAAACATGTCAACATTCTGCAGTTTTCCTTAGATCCCCTCCTGGTCTTTTCCTTAGGAAAATAAAAGAGCCTTAACCTGCTCAATCATTCTTTTTATCTCTCTTAATCCCAGCCTTCCTTTGTTCTTATTGTTCAATTTATTTCCTGTGCCTGATTTGACATTGAAGTCCATATTCTAATGAACAGCTAGTAGTTTAGATTCCATACCATCAGATATTCTCCATGGGAAATTCCATAATATCATAAGATATAGGAGCAGAATTAGGCCATTAGGCCTATCGAATCTGCTTTGCCATTTCATCATAGCTGATCCACATTCCCTCTCAGCGCCAATCTCCTGCCTTCTCCCCATATCTCTTCATGCCCTGACTAATAAGAATCTATCAACATCTAGCTTAAATATACCCAATGACTTCGCCTCCCCGGCTGCCTGTGGCAAAATATCCCTCAGATGCACCACTCTCTGGCTAAAGAAATCCCTTTTCAGCTCCATTCTAACAGGACTCCTCTATTCTGAAGCTGTCTCCTCTGGACTTAGACTCTCCCGCCACTGGAAGCATTCACTCCACATCCATTCTATCAAGGCCTTTCCAAATTTGATAGGTTTCAATGAGGTTACTCCTCATTCTTCCAAATTGCAGTGAGTAGCGGCCTAAAGCCATCAAACACTCCCTTGAATTGTGAATTGGAGAGCCAAAAATGGCCTAATGTCATTATAAAAAAAATATTAGAAATACTCAGTAGTGCAGACCTGGATCTTTGGAAAGAGGAAAAAGAGTTTATAATTCAAGTTAATGACCTTTCATCTGCTCTATAAAGATCAGGGAAAAATCAGTTATATATCACTTCAAAGAAAAATTATTGATCAGAAACGCACAACTGCGAAGTATCCCTTTTCTGTTTAAAAAGTGCAAATTAGTGCATTTAATCTAATGTTAAGTTAAGATCAAAAAGTGTACTAATTGAGAGACTGAATGGTGGGAAGAAGACAGAAAGACAAAGTACAATAAAAAGCACAGAAAGAAAAAGTTACAAACTTTTTTTGTTGTCTGATAGTGATTTAAAACATTAGCCATTTATTGAAGTTAATATTTGTGAAAGTAAATATATAACTTCTGCATTTTGTAATTGAGTTGGCTAATGGGAATAGTACTATCAAAAAGTTTAGCTTAAGCACGCATACAATATTGGCTTGGGATATAATTGCCTTTCCTGCATTGAACTGGGTCAACATCCTGGAACTCCACACTCAATAAAACTAGAGATTAACTGACTTCAGAGAAAGCTACTCAACCCACCATCTCTCGGATAACGATGAATGAGAAATCTAAGCTGGTTTTGACATTGAAATCCAGCATAATTTTCTTCCATTCCATATTTTAGAACATTTTTGTGATATAATTTTACTAAAAATATCATATTAATACAAATTGTTGTTATCTGAAGCAGATATGTGTTAAATTGCATAGAGGTTAACTAATCTTTATAAAACCTTTTTAAATCTTTATAAAGCTTTGTTTTAAAATGAAGGTTAAATTACTAATAATAAATGAAGCTCAATACTATATCACTATGGTAAATTAGTCCATTAGCACCAATTATGGCAATGTCAAATTACATGTACAGCACCACTATTTTCATCAGATTTGGTTACTTTGTGTTAATATTACTATTAATTTGTGATTAACTGACTTCATTTCTCTTTCTGAAGGTGAATTTTTATCGAAGTTAAATAAAAATTGTATTTCAGTTTTAACCTCATATTGCCTTTATGGGCTAACGTTGAAGAGTCGGAATCAACTTCTTTAAATGACAAAGGATGTTTAACCATCTTTTAAAAATCTATCATGAGAATTAGTATTTACAATCAATAAACCAGTTTTTATAGTGATTTTATATAATCTATAATTGGTTGCAAGTTCAAAGTAAATTTATTATAGAAACATAGAACATAGAAAACCTACAGCACAATACAGGCCCTTCAGCCCACAAAGCTGTGCTGAACATGTCCTTACCTTAGAAATTACCTAGGGTTACCCATAGCCCTCTATTTTTCTGAGCTCTGTGTACCTGTCCAGGAGTCTCTGAAAAGACCCTATCATATCCACCTCCACCGCTGTCGCCAGCAGCCCATTCCACACTCTCACCACTCTCTGTGTAAAAAACTTACCCCTGACATCTCCTCTGTATCTACTTCCAAACACCTTAAAACTGTGCCCTCTTGTGTCAGCCCTGGGAAAAAGCCTCTGACTATCCACACGATCATTGCCTCTCATCATATTGTACACCTCCATCGTCACCTCTCATCCTCTGTCGCTCCAAGGAGAAAAAGTCAAGTTCACTCAACCTATTCTCATAAGGCATGCTCCCCAAAACAGGCAGCATCCTTGTAAATCTCCTCTGCACCCTTTCTATGGTTTCCACATCCTTCCTGTAGTGAGGCAACCAAAAGGGAGCATAGTGGGATCTGACCAGGGTCCTATATAGCTGAAATATTACCTCTTGGCTCTTAAACTCAGTCCCACAATTGATGAAGGCCAATGCACCGTATGCCTTCTTAACCACAGAGTCAACCTGCGTAGCAGCTTTGAGTGACCCATGGACCCTAAGATCCTTCTGATCCTCCACACTGCCAGGAGTCTTATCATTAATACTATATTCTGCCATCATATTTGACCTACCAAATTTAACCACCTCACACTTTTCTGGATTGAACTCCATCTGCCACTTCTCAGCCCAATTTTGTATCCTATCAATGTCCCGCTGTAACCTCTGACAGCCCTCCACACTATCAACAATACCTTCAACCTTTGTGTCATCAGCAAATTTACTAACCCATCCCTCCACTTCCTCATCCAGGTCATTTATAAAAATCACGAAGAGTAGAGGTCCCAGAACAGATCCCTGAGTCATACCACTGGTGATTGACCTCCATGCAGAATATTACTAGTCTATAACCACTCTTTGCCTTCTGTGGGCAAGCCAGTTCTGAATCCACAAAGCAATATCTCCTTGGATCCTATGCCTCCTTACTTTCTTATTAAGCCTTGCATGGGGTAACTTGTCAAATGCCTTGTTGAAATCTATATACACTACATCAACTGCTCTACCTTCATCAATGTGCTTAGATACAGCCTCAAAAAATTCAATCAGGCTCATAAAGCACGACCTGCCTTTGCCAAAGCCATGCTGACTATTCCTAATCATATTATGTCTCTCCAAATGTTCATAAATCCTGCCTCTCAGGATCTTCTCCATCAACTTATCAATCACTGAAGTAAGACTCATTATCAATGTATTTACCTATATGGTTGTGTTGAGTTGTTCTTCAACCTTGGCAATTTATTTGTAAACATTTCATGAGCTTGTGAGGAGACATCATCAGTGTGCTGTTGATTGAGTTGTGTCCTCCAAATGCTTGGCCTTGTGATGTGGGGCAGAAATCAGCGACAGGATTTCCTCCCCACATCACAAACGAGTTTCCGAAATGGTGTCTAATCAGCTGATTGAAAAGTACGAGGGGTGATAGATAAGTTTGTGGTCTAAGATAGGAGTCAATTTTAGAAAACCTAGTACATTTATTTTTCAACATAGTCCCCTCCTACATTTACTCATCTCCTTCTACCTTAGGCAACAAACTTATCAATCACCTCTAATGAGTTATTAACTGATGAGTTACTAACCTCAAACTTTCTGCATAATCACTCAAAGAGTTGAACTGTATGTGCATGTAACGAGAGCTGTATAACTTATCTCCTTCTACCTTAGGCCACGAACTTATCAATCACCCATGCTGTGGGCACTTTCTGGAGGTCCAAGATCAATATGCTCCACGACCACTGGACTAAATGTGTAAATGTAGGAGGGGACTATGTTGAAAAATAAATGTGCTAGGTTTTCTAAAATTAACTCCTTCTACCTTAGGCCATGAACTTATCAATTACCCCTCGTATATAAAGGCCAAGCATTCATAAGGCACACCACAATCAACAGCGCACTGATGGTACTTCCTCGCATGGTGGCAAAGCACTTGCAAGTAAATTGCCAATATTGGAGAACAATTCAACCCAACCATCAACCACCCAAGCTCTACATCTTCCAAATTATTTCCAATGAACTGATATGCTACCATATACTATCTGAGAATCTGTGGGCAATGTCTGGAGGCCTGCCTGGGTGTGTAAGAGTGTAGGAAAAGGGCTTGTTTTGCTTTTATTATCTTGTTTTATTGTTGCTATTGTTTGTGTTGTTCTGTGGAACATTGTGGCCTTGCTACATTGGCAGCAGAATGTGTAAGGACCCTTGAGGCAACCCCAAACTATCTCTGGGTGTCAACAGAAACAACACATTTCCCTGTATTTCAATGTACAGCAGATCAATAAATCTGAATCTGAATCCAAAATTACAGAAAAAAGAAATACGATAAAAGACTCTAAGACCATAAGATAGAGGAGCAGAAGTAGGCCATTCACCCATCAAGTCTGCTCCGCCATTCAATCATGGACTAATCCAATTCTTCAAGTCATCCCCATTCCCCTGCCTTCTCCCCATATCCTTTTATGCCCTGGCTAATGAAGAACTTATCTATCTCACCCTTAAATGCACTTGGACTCCACAGCTGCTTGTGGCAAAAAATTCCACAGATTTACCACCCTCAGACTAAAGTAATTCCTCTGCATCTCTGTTCTAAATAGACATCCTTCAATCCTAAAGTTGTGCACTCTTGTCCTAGACTCCCCTACCAAGGGAAATAACTTTGCCATATCTAATCTGTTCAGGCCTTTTAACATTTAAAATGTTTCTGTGAGATCCCCCTTATTCTCCTGAACTCCAGGGAATACAGCCCAAGAGCTGCCAGATGTTCCTCATACAGTAACCCTTTCATTCCTGGAATCATTCTCATGAATCTTCTCTGGAGCCTCTCCAATGGCAGTATATCCTTTCTAATATAAGGAGCCCAAAATTGCACCAAGTGTGGTCTTACGAATGCCTTATAGAGCCGCAACGTCACATCCTTACTCTCATATTCTATACCTCTCCTCCACCTGTCTTTGTATCATCGGCAAATTTAGCCACAAATCCACTAATCTCATTGTCCAAATCATTGACACACATCGTAAAAAGCAGCAGTCCCAACACCGAGCCCTGTGGAACTCCCCTGGTAACTGGCAGCCAGCCAGAACAGGATCCCTTTATTCCCACTCTGTTTTCTGCCGATCAGCCAAAGCTCCACCCATGCTAGTAACTCCCCTGTAATTCAATGGGCTCTTGTCTTGCTAGGCAGCCTCATGCGGCACCCTGTCAAAGATCTTCTGAAAATCCAACTACACCACGTCTACTGCATCTCCTTTGACTACCTTGCTTGTAATTTCCTCAAGAAATTGCAGTAGGTTAGTCAGGCAGGATTTTCCCTTCAGGAAACCATGCTGGCTTTGGCCCATCTTATTATGTGCCTCCAGGTATTCTGTAATCTCATGGCTAACAATCAACTCCAACAACTTCCCAACCACTGATGTCAGGATAACAGGTCTATAGTTTGCGTTCTACTACCTCCCACCCTTCTTAAATAGCACAATAACATTTGCAATTTTTCAGTCATCTGGTATAATGCCAGAATCTATCAATTATTGAAAGATCATTGCTAATGCCTCCGCAATCTTTCCAGCTACTTCCTTCAGAACCCGAGGGTGCATTCCATCAGGTCCAGGAGACTTATCCAGCCTCAGGTAATTAAGTTTCCTGAGCACCTTCTCAGTTGTAATTTTCACTTCCCTGACATTAACATTCACTCACCATTTAATTATAGAAGTAGTGGTTCTGGGCTTCTGGCAGGGAAGCTTGCATTTCTGTTAACTGAACCCCTGTTGATTATGGATATGGGGTGTAATACTTACATGTTAACTTACTTTTCTGTCTCTGACTGACCTTGAAACCACCAACCTTCTTCTTTGGCTGCTTTCTAAGCAGATGAATCTAGGAGCAGAGTGCACAACCTGAGAATACAAGGACATTCTTTTAGAACTGAAATTTCTTTAACTTGAGTGTGCTGAATACGTGGAATTCATTGACACAGACCCCTGTAGAGATTAAGTCGTTGGGTATTTAAGGAAGAGGCTGAAAGGTTCTTGATTATTTAGGAAGTCAAAGGTTATGGGGATTTGCAAAGAGAATGGGCTTGAGAGGGATAATAAATCAACCATGATGGAATATTAGAGCAGACTCGATTGGCTGAGTAGCCTAATTCTGCTTCTCTACCTTATGGTTTTATGATCTTATGGTAACAAAGTGATTATCCAGCAGATTTTTGGACCATTGATGACATGTAGACCAATTTGCATCCCACCATGAGAGCAAATACATTCCAATCAAGTAATAATATAACTTCAGAATTCAAACAAAAAATCTAATCCTAGTACTAGAGAGGACAAACTTACTGGATTGTAAGTGAATTAACCCTGCCACCGTTTGACCTACTGGATACATCATGCCCACCATTGTGTTTGAGTCTTATCTGCTTACTCCCTTCAAAGACAATTATGGGTGAATGAGAATTTCTGCCATTGACAAAAAACATCCCATCCCAGGACAGTGAGACCACATCTATGGCTGCCTTCATACTTAGGTGCCCAACGTTCCAAAGATAAGCAACAAGAAGTAAGGAGCAGCATACTTGTCCTGCAGCAGAAGGATAACCTTGCCCTTTATTCCTTTCATTCTTGGCGTTCTGCAAAAAATAGCTGGGATGGAATTACTAAAATTACTTCTGTGTTGGCTTTGCTTAAAGGAGAATGTTTACTGTTATGTTTTGATTCGACCAAAATCACAATGGATTAAAGTATCACAATAGAATGACAGCATTTCTGAACGCCATCCTAATTCATTAGCAAACTCATCCTATGGTCATTAAGAGAAAGGAAGTGAGTCATCAGTCTTTCTGCTGACTAAAAGTTCTGAATAACCAACTCTTTCCAGTCATTGTGGAGCAAATGGATCAAGTCTATAGCACACACTGGATGATGTAGTAACAATGAGATGATACTGCTTTTGAATCCCTTTGCTATGTGTTTTCTTGTAATGTGATACTGGAACACTGCATTACTGGTCAGTATACTTTAACGTAAGATTTATTAGCCATTGGTGTATTCTCAGTTATCTCTGGAAGGAAAATGTTCCACCAGCTCTAATATCTGTTGAGGTTTGGATGATAAGATGCTGGTGTCAGCTCGCAATGGTGTGTAACTTGATCTGTGCTACCCTTCTGTATGCAAGTTACACTCTACTTCTAGCTGCATTCATTCTAGATGTTTTATGCCATATCATATGTCATGGACAATCATGCTCTCTCCATGAGTATGATTGTTCTTGACAATTTTTTCTGAAGAAGTGGTTTGCCATTTCTTTCTCCTGGGCAGTGTCTTTACAAGACAGGTAACCCTAGCTATTATTAATACTCCTCAGAGATTGTCTGCTTGGCATCAGTGAACATAACCAAAACTTGTGATAGGCACCAGCTGCTCATATGACCCTCCACCACCTGCTCCCATGGCTTCACATGACCCTGATCGGGGGTGGGGAGGGGGGCTAAGCAGGTGCTACACCTTGCCCAAGGGTGACCTGTTAGTGGCGAGATGGAGTATCTTACACCTCCTTTGGTAGAGATGTATCTCCACCCTGCCACCCATCCAGGTGTATTACGCAGGAGTAACACATACAAAATGCTGGAGGAACTCAGCAGCTCGGGCAGTATCTATGGAAAAGAGTAAACAGTTCACGTTTCGGGCCAAGAACCTTCATCAGGACTGATGAAGGGTCTCATCCTCATGAAAAGTCTCAGCCCAAAATGTCAACTGTTTATTCCTTTCCATGTGCTGCATGTCCTGTTGAGTTCCTCTAGCATTTTGTATGTGTTACTCCGAATTACCAGCATCTGCAGAATCTCCTGAGCTTAGTACAGGCAGGAGGATCTCCTTAGAAACCTATTGATGCTAATGACAGTAATGATGCAAGAACGTTCATATTATTAGGGTAAGAGTACACAGATTTTACTAGAATGATAAAAATAACAAAATATCCTTCCTTTATATTCTTTGAGCTGGACCATTATACCTGAGAATGTGAGCTTGATCTAGCTATGAAATTTTGAGACTTTGATGAATTTTTCTAAAGTTCTGAAATAATATATTTATTGAAATTGACATCAATACTGTTAAGTAAAAATCCTAGAGTGAGACCCAATTTACAGTGGCCAGAATAGATATTGGTTCCTCAGATCTTTTAACTGCTCACTGATAATGAGCAACAAACCACTTACCATACTACGTTATATGAGTAAAGTCCAGCACCTTCTGAGCAGAGCTGTAGGTGAGTAATGAATGCTGACTGGCCATACCAATTCTAAATGTTCCTGAAATTTAAAGTCAGAACAAATTTGCAGTGCCTTGGGATCAAGGACAACATTCCACTGCTGCCTTTTGGGTTCTGAGCCGACCAATGATGCCAATTTACAAACCACAAAGATATCTACAGATGCTAGTAGTCTCCAGGTTACAGGAAGCTGAGAGGAGCCATTCTACCACTTATGCAGAACCCCTTTGTGCCCCTGATACATGTAATGGTACTAAGAATCTCATGACCAAATGCCCACCCCCATTTTGAAAAGCCAATGGTGAGAGGTTTCCAGAAGTTAGTAAGGAAGTTGCATGTATGTTTTCAAAAAAGATTTGAACACGTTGTTTCAGTTGTCTGTCTATTAATGTCTTTTCATGTTAGAGCACTTTGTGTTGGGCATGTGGCCAAGTGGTTAAGGTATTCGTCTAGTGATCTGAAGGTCGCTAGTTCGAGCCTCAGCTGTGGTAGCGTGTTTGTGTCCTTGAGCAAGGCACTTAACCACACATTGCTCTAGTGTCTGTGTGAGGAGTGGCGCCCCACACAGACTTCCAATCTGCGCCTCCTAAGGCATAAAAATGCCTGACATTTCCTCCCCATGTTAAAGCTAGCAATAAAATGTTCTTTTTGTGGGGGTGTGGGGGTGGTGGAATTGGGTGTTGGGCAACCAAATGACAAGTCCTTCACCAGAGCTCACCAAACGTAACTGGGGCTCCAGTTCTGTGGTTGATGACTTGGGAGAATCCATTGTCATTGGATCATTTGTGAATTCAAAGAATTTTGCAAAGGTACTGTTAATGATAACTTTCCAGCTCTGTAGGTAGTCCAGTTATCAGAAGTGGATATTAGTTTCCCAGTAGACTGTGCGTTTTGTGCCAGATTTGAGAATTTGATCTGCCAGCACCCTTTTTCTCATTTGGCCAATGTCTGTGTTGGTGTACTGAAGCTGATGGTGAACTTCATCAAGACTGTATATGAGCATTATCATAGCAGCACACACAAAATGCTGGAGGGACTCAGCAGGTCAGGCAACATCTGTGGAAAAGAGTACAGTCGACATTTTGGGCCCAGATCCTTTGGCATTATCATGTTACTTGTAGACAGAAATACAATGTTTAAATGACAAGATTAAAGAAATCGATCAAGTAGACCTTAAAAATCATATTACTCTTCTGAGCTAGCACCATCCCACAAGAGCACTGATGGTGTCCTCTTCCCTTTTCAAAATGTATGTGAAGTTGATTGATATGACATTCTGAGCAAGACTTTTTTTCCCTAAAGATCCTGAAACAGAAATTTGCAAAAGGGATACCAATGAGATAGATTCTACAGCTAGCTTGTACCAGAATTTCTGAAATCTGGCCTGATATATGAGATCTTAAAAAGGAATTTTGGACATTAAACAGTTAATTATTTTCTGTAATTATTGATAGAAACTTTATTAGCTTAGCATGACTGCATTTTTGGCAGGATATGGTGCATATCACTTTCACTCTGATAAACATATTTCTGGTCACCATGTTCAAAGTGGGAAAATAAAAGCCTAAAGGCCAGCTATGTAAACTGCCCAACACTAAAAGGCTGCTCTGTAAACAAGAAATAAACTTTTGCAAGAGTAACTTTCCCAGCTGCTCACTCTGCTGCAGTCAGACTATGTAGATCAACATTCTGAAAACAGGCATCTTTTGCTGATAACCCTGTGAATGCCAAATCTTTTCTATATCCAGGCACCCTGCAATATGCCTAAAAACCTTATCCACCATTGAGCGGATTTATATGAAATGCTGTTGCAGGAAAGCAGCATCCATCACCGGGGACCCCCACCACCCAGGATATGCTCTTTTCTCACTGCTGCCATCAGGAAGAAAGTACTGGAGCTTCAGGACTCACACCACTAGGTTCAAGAACAGTAACTACTCCTCAAAAATCAGGTTTTTGAACCAGACTTTACTGCCCTATCAATGAAATGTTCCCACAGTCAATTGTCACTATCAAGGACTCTTCATCTTATGTTCTCAATGTTTATTGCTTATTCATTTATTATTAATATGTCTTTCTTTTTGCCTTTGCACAATTTATTGTCTTCTGTACTCTGGTTGCACGCCCAAGTTGCGTGGTCTTTCAGCGATTCTGTTATGATCATTATTTTATGGATTTATTGAGTATGCCCAAAAGAAACTGAATCTCAGGGTTGTAAATGGTGACATATACTTTATTAATACTTTAGTAATAAATTTACTTTAAACTTTGAATTCTATGAGATAGAACGGCATGTATGGCTCTCATTCCTCTATTCAATTATCGTACCTCGTCATAGTCTTAGACTAAAACCTGAATCCTGAAGATGAGATGTGAGCAAGGGCCTTTTTCATAAAGGCAGCATTTGACAAAATGTGGTGTCAAGGAGCCCTGGCAAAATTGAAGTCAATAGACATCAACGTACATCTCATTTCATGATCCAGAAAGATTCTACAAGATTATCTTGCTTTTAGAATAAATCATTTTTAAGAGGTGGAGCTCATAATTCTAATTTGAATTACTAAAGGACAATGTCAGATCTATTCCAAGATCTTGCAGCAGTTTACAACTATGAAGAGGCTTTTAGCAGTATAGATAATTCTCAGATGGGGTTGGCTGGAACTGAAGCCTATATTTCTGATTATTGTAAATTATTCTGAACTGGCTATGGGAATGTAAGCTGTTAATTCCCATCAGCCCATCCTGTAAGCAGATATTGAATGAGTTTGCTATTAAAAAAAAACAAACATGTTGCAATCTCAGGGTTTGAATCTTATTCAAAAATGTAGCAAATTCTCCTGTCAAACCTTTAAAAAACCTTAAGGTATAATTTAAAAAAATCTGTATTACTTTGATTATGTGGAACATTCTGCAGCATGTCAATCACAATGTACATTAGAGTAGGAGAGTATAAAATTACGTCCTTACGTATAAAATTAGTTTCTACACTTTGGCATATGCAAAAAATTACTTGCCTCATGAAAAGTGAAGCTGTCTTAACTTGGCAAGAAAAGTCAAGAAAAAATTGCAAGAAGGTAATCTTGCTGGACTTTGTTCATATAATGACATATGGCCCTGAACTTATTTTCAACAATGGGATACGTTGGTGAAAAGTTCAATGCCGTGTTGTCATCTAGGAGTAGGATTTAGATATGGATGGCACTGGAAGCATGAAATAGGAAACCTCAGGACCATTAACGTTGCATTCCAGATCCCACCAAGTAAAGATCTATTCGTGAATTTAACAGTACTGAAAAGACAACTGTAGTAAGACTGTAACAATGATGCACTTCTAATAAGTCAAAATTATTCCGCAAAAGCAAATCTAGCTTTGCAGTCAGTAGTGAAACAATGGCATGACTTTGAAGGAAGCCCTCTGCAAGGATCCAGTGTTCTCCACTACAAGGTCATTTCCCTTCTTAGGGAGTTTTGCCAATCAGCAACTGTCAAGTCAACATATCTTGCTGTTGATGTCAATTACATCACAGAGTACACCTAGAAGCAAAACCCATAACATTCAATTAGGTAAAATGTAGAAAGTGAAATAAATACAGTATAGAAACATAAAGAACGTGATATGGCAAGGGTTGAAATCACAGAAACTATTCAAGTATAGAAAAAATGACATTTGTATATTGAATTTTCCATGTGAAGAGAATGGATACACATAGATAGAATGTTCTTTTTGAAGCAAGACAGCTTGCAAAGCAGTAATTATGGGTTAGTACCTTATTAAAATGTCATTTGGACCTCACGTAACAAAGAGTAAGACTTTTAGGATAATTTTGTCATCAAACTATTTGGAAAAGAACTTAAATTCACATCAGTACAAGTGATTTCCCTTGATTACATGATGGAAGCATGTTGGCAGCAGTGTTGGAATTTCCTGGTTAAACTATGCAAGAGAGGGAATCCAGACATTAGTCTTAGCTTCACCAAGAAATGATGAGGAACACTTCTAGTTTTGCTGCTATTACAACTACAAAATATGGGTCAGTTTTTAATCCAGTAGACCTATTCTTAATTTTTTTTTAAAAGGGGAAAATCTAAAACAAGTATTTTAATATTATGACCTCAGTCAATCCATGGTTTATTGATCAGTCTCAATGTTGTATTATCTAAATCTGCTAATGAAAAGACAATCTCTAAATTAGCTCATTGTGATACCAACACAAAGAGTAAAATGTATTTTATTGTATTAATGAATGATTCTATATTAATATAAACTGATGCAAAGCCAACAAAGTCTTTTTCTAGCCTATGAAATATAAGTGCAGAATTAGGCCACTCAGCCCATCGAGTCCATTCTGCCATTCCATCATAGCTGACTTATTATCCCTCTCAATCCCATTTCCTGCCTTCTCCCTGTAACCTTTGATGCCCAAGAACATACTAAATTCTGCTTTAAATATACTCAATGACTTGGACTCCACAGCTGTCAGTGGCGATAAATTCCAGAGGTTCACCACTCTCTGGCTAAAGGAATTCCTTCTCATCTCAGTTCTAGATGGACATCCCTCTATTCTGAGGCTGTGGCCTCTGGTCCAAGAGTCACCGACTATAATAAGCATCGTCTCCACATCCACTCTGACTAGGCCTTTCAGTATTCGATAGGTTTCAATGAGATCCCCCATCATTCATCTAAACTCTAGTGATTACGGGCCCAGAGCTATCAAATGCTCCTCATACGTTAACACTTTAATTCCCAGAGTCATTCTCATGAAACTCCCCTGGACCCTCTCAAATGCCAACACATTTTTCTTAGATTAGGGGCCCAAAACTACTCACGTTACTCCAAGTGAGGTGTGACCAATGCCTTATAAAGCCTCAGCATCACATCTTTGCTCTTATATTCTAGTCCTCTCAAAATGAATGTTTGCATTGTATTTGCCTTCCTTACTACTGACTCAAACTGCAATTTAACAGTTAAGGAACCCTGCACAAGGATTCCTAAGTCTCTTTGCACATCTGATTTTGTATTCTCTCCCTGTTTAGGAAATAGTTCACGCCTTTATTCCTCCGAACAATGTGCATGGCCATACGTTTCCAAACAATAAATTTTATATGCCACTTCTCTTCCCATACTTCCAATCTGTCCAAGACCTTCTGCAAACTCCCGGCTTCCTCAACACTACCTACCCCTCCACCTATCTTTGTATCATCTGCAAACTTGGCCACAATGCCATCAATTCCACCATCCAAACTGTTGACATATAATGTGAAAAGAAGCAGTCCCTGTACCAGCTCCTGCAGAACACCACTAGTCACTGGCAACCAACCAGAAGAGGTCTCCTTTATTCCAACATTTACCTCCTGCCAGTCAGCTAATCTTCTATCCATGCAAGTATCTTTCGGTAATTCCATGGCCTCTTAGCTTGTTAGGCAGCTTCATGGAGCACCTTATCAAAGGCCTTCTGAAAATCTAGGTAAACAACATCCGCTGACTCTCCTTTGTCTATTCTGCCTGTTAATTCCTCAACAGATTTGTCAGGCACGATTTCCCCTTAAGGAAACCATGCTGGCTTTGGACTACTTTATCATGCACCTTCGAGTACCCTGAAAGCATATCCTTAATAATGGACTCAAACATCTTCCCAACCACAGAAGTCAGGCTAACTGGCCTAAATTTCCTTTCTGCTGCCTTTTTTTCTTCTCAAATAGTGGAGTGGCATTTACAATCATGTGCCTTCTGAATTGCCCCAGAAACTGCAGCCATTGCTATTCTGCTTTCATGGCCTTTAGTATCCCCTTCCAATCATGCTTCTGTACTTCCCTTTACTCCACGATATTACTGATACATCTGACTTTATCTTTTCCCTCTCAAACTCCAGAGTGAATTGTATCATACTATGATCATTGCTTCCTCAGGGTTCCTTTACCTTAAGTTCGTGCAGCAAATCCAATTGATTACACAACACCTAGTAGAGAATTGTCTTTCCCCTGGTCGGCTCAACCATAAGCTGCTCTAAAAAGCTATCTTGTAGACTTTCTACAAATTCACTCTCTTGAGATCCAGCACCAACCGGATTTTTCCAATCTAACTGCATAATTGAAATCCCCCGTTACTATCTTAACATTTTGCCATTTTGACATGCCTTTTCTATCTCCCATTATAATCTGTATCCCACATCCTGGCCACTATTTGGAAGCTTATCTGTAACTCCCATCAGGATCTTTTTACCCTTGTAGTTTCATACATTTATCCACAATGATTCTATATCTTCCAATTCTATGTCACCTCTTTCTAAGGATTTGATTTCACTTTTTACCATCAGAGTCACCCAACCATCTCTGCCTACCTGGCTGTTCTTTTGATACAGGGTGTATCTTCGGATGTTAAACTCCCAAGTATGATCTTCTTTCAGCCACGTCTCAGTGATGCCCACAATGTTTAACTGCACTACACTATCATCTACCTTATTCCATATACTGCATGCATTCAAATATAACACATTCAGTCCTGTATTCATTAGCCTTTTAGCTTTCCCCCCAAGTTACACCTCACATCATCCCACTGACTGCAATTTTGCCCTATCATCTGCCTGTCCATCCTCACAGTATCATGACATACTGCATCTACTTATATACCAGATGCCCCAACGTCAGCCCTTTCACTCAGTTTTCCATCCCGCTGTCAACTTATTTAAACTCCTCCCCTGCAGTTCTAGCAAAGCTGCCTGCAAAGATTTTGGTCCCCCTCCATTTCTGGTGTAATCCGTCCTTTTTGTGCAGGTAATAGCTTTCCCAGAAGAGATACCAGTTTTCCAGAAATCTGAAACCCTGCTGCCTGCTCTTCTTCCTTAGCCACTCATTCATCTGTACTATCATCCTATTCCTGCCCTGACTAGCACGTGGGAAGTGCTGAGGGGTAATCCGGAGATTACTAACTTGGATGTCCTGTTCGTCAGCCTTTTTTGCAATTCCCTATACTCACTGTGCAGGACCTCTTCCCCCTATCCACCCATGTCATTGCTACTAATGTACACCACAGCCTCTGGCTGCTCACCGTCCCTCTTGAGAATCTTCTGCAGCCACACTGAGACGTCCTGGACCCTAACAACTAGGAGGCAACATATTATCCTGGCTTCCCTTTCATGGCCACAGAACCCCCTGTCTGTCTTCCTAACTATCGAGTCTCCTGTCACTCTTGTACTGCCTGGCTGTACCCTTTCCCTGTGGCCAGCACAGAGCCTCAGAGCTAGCCACAGTGTCATTGGCCTGGATGCCACTTCTGTGACCTTATAAGTCATCCCCCAGCCCCAGCAGTATCCAATTGTCCTTTGGATACTTCTAGAGCATCCAAAATTTACATCTACTGGACTATCCTTTATCCAAAAACCTCCAAAATCTGACCTTTTTTTGAGTGCTGACATAACGTCACAAATTGAAGATTCCATAGGGTGATGGGAGGCTTCCCATGTGGCGTGCAGATCTCGACTGTGTATTGAAAGAGTGGATTCATCAGCACCAGAGTAAACATGTGCCGATTAATAGTATCATAATGAACTGAAATTGAAGGTAATTGGGAATATCCAGCACGCTGATTGCAGAAATTTAAGAAAAGGCACAGCTTAAGTTTTTAAAGATTTGTGATGATAAAGTCCCTGCTGATCACGAAACAGCAGAGAAATTCATTGATGAGTTTGCCAAGTTTGTCGCTGATGAAAATCTAGCAGCAGAACAAGTCTGCAATGCTGATTGTTTTTATACATAAAACCTAAAAAAAAGTAATTTGCAAATTCCGTGTACTGTAAATCTTAATCAAAGCACCACATTGTGGATGGAAACAGAAAGTCTGCCATTGTTTGTCGTTCAACAGTTGATTCAGGTATTGTCCTGATGTTGATGTGCTGCTTTCATTACCCTGCACACATTCTATTTTCATTATATTAATGGTGTGTAATAATTATTACTGTTAAGTACGAATGTGTGACGTGCTTACTGGTAGCACATAAATTCAGAGTTGAAAATGATGGCAATCCCAAGTTATATATATATATTCCAAAATCAGAAACGATCCAAAGCACTTCTGGCCAAAGCATTTTGGATAAGGGATACTCAGCCTAATGGTAATTAATGGTAATAACCAATGCATGGTTTGACTCTTGGATTGCATCTGCTGAAATATATCATTTGCATGTCAAAACTGCAGCTGCACTGTCTGTGCAGAAATAGTAAAATTTACTCAGAATTGTTATGACAATGTAGATCTTAAGGTACTTGACTCATTCCACGACACAACAGCCTGCTTGCTTGCAAAATAGCACCCTAAACATTTTCTCTTTCTGCCACTGAGTGCAAAATGCAGTTGCGCCCTGAAGTTTTTTTTTCAGCAAAGCTTTGCAGTCCATAATCACCACCAGGAAAAGGAGGAATATGGGAGTGTTACATCCTGCAGCCTCCCGTCCTGGCATAGAAATATATTGCTCTTCATTCGCTGCCGGTGGGTCTAAATCCTGAAATGTTTTGCTCGTGAAATGTAATTGGAGCAACTTCACCAGAAGGACAATACGTGTTCTACAAGATGCCCAGTCACGATCTTTTCATCAACATTAGGATTATATTAATCCATAATGCCCATACACTGAAATGAGTGAAAGGAGAATTGTACAATTTTATGAGGAAATCAGTAGCCATTCTACAAATACACGAGACCAGTGTACAGCCTTACCCACCACAATAATACATTGAAATCTGGGAGTCAGCATGTCTGTAGTTTCCTGAATGAGAACTGGCAGTGGTAACACTGACGGTAGTTTTCCTCGCGATGGCAGGTACTCAGGGAAACTTAGGCTGTGTTGATTAACGTGAAATTTTATGCACAGTATACTTTGTGTCACATTATTTTATTTTGCACCTGTGATAGTCAAAGATGGTAATGAAAGGAAGTGAAATTATACTTAATGGTTGGCAGCAACATCCAGTGTTAATGGCTGGCAGCATTGTGAGTATTTAGTGATTCTTTTAAATATATCTCAGAATCCATTAGAAAAACAAAGTACCTGTAGAATAAATGAGGTGGTCTAGAATGCTACAGTGATGGGCATTTTTTTATTTCTTGACATTTTAATTTGCGACCCTTCATCTGGACATTGCACCAATTCAGATGAGGAGTCCCAACCTGAAACGTGTCTGTCCTATTGTCTCTCCAGATGAGGAGACTCAATGTGAAATGTCATCTGTCCCATTCCCTCTCTGGAGGAGGAGATTCAATATGAAACTTTGTCTGTCCCATTCCCTCTGCAGAGGAGTCTCAATGTGAAACACTGTCTGCCCCATTCCCTTTCCGGATGAGGAGTATCAAACTAAAATATTGTCTGTCCCATTCCCTCTGCAGAGGAGTCTCAGTGTGAAACACTGTCTGCCCCATTCCCTTTCCAGATGAGGAGTATCAATGTGAAACATTGTCTGTCCCATTCCCTTTCCAGACAAGGAGTCTTAGTCTGAAACATTGTCTGTCCTATCCATTCCCACTCCAGATGCTGTCTGACCCATTAAGCTCTCCAGCATCTCACAGTTTTTCTCCCGAGTCTAGCATCTGCAGTCTCTCCAGCTTGAGTAGATGCATCATCATTCCCTGCACAAATACGCAATACTTCTTTGGAGAGAAGGTCAATCTGAAGAAGTTCTGCCTCAACAAAACAGAAGAAAAGTCAAAATCTAGTGTTCTCAGTATTATTATAAACCCCTGATGAAATCTATTTTTCACCATTTACCTACATGACTAACCATATCTACTCATTTTGTGATGATGAAATATAAAACAGAAAAAAGTAAAATGTGTATATTCTTGTATTGAAACTATTTTGAAAAACTATAATCTATGCAAAGTTATTCTGTCCCTAGACCATAACAGTTTCCATGCATTCCTCTGTCTCCTTCCTTCAAAATATTCAGTTTTGAATGTATGGATCAGTTATTGTATCTCAACATATAATGATTACTATCTTTTAACACTGATGGTTTCTCAATGACAAACAAACATATTGGCAAAAAAACAAATATTTATTAAAACTTGAGTTTAAATCTGTTCATTCCTCAAGGGAAGGTCTACAGCAGATTTATGAGAATGATCCCAGGCATGAAAGGGTTAATGTAAGTGGAGCTTTTGACAGCTGTGGACCTGCGTCACTGGAGTTCAGGTGAATGGGGTGGTGGGATCTCATTGGAAACTAGATACAATGGACAAGGAGAGGATGTTTCCAATATGGGCTAGTCTAGGACCAAAGGGCACAGACTTAGAAAACAAGGATACCCCTTTAGAACTGAGGTGAGGAGAAGTTTTTTAAATCAGAGATTGGCAAATCTGTGGAATTCATTACCACAGATGGCTGTGGAAACCAAATTTGAATATACTGTATTTAAAGCAGAAGTTGATAAGTTCTTGATAAGTAAGGACATCAAGGCCTGTGGTGAGAAGATAGGAGAATAGGGTTAAGAAGAAAAATGATGGAATGGCAGAGCAGACTTGATGGGCTAAAGAGCCTAAATCCTTCCCTGTGCCTTATGGTCTTAAATCAATTTTTTTTAACTAGCATCTTCCAGTACTTCAAACCTCCTAGCTCTTCATGCAAATCTTCCAAGTTTATTTTAATCCCTTACATTATTTGCTAACTTTTGAAAGGTAAATCTAGAAAAGTGACAATGAGCTTAATGAACTTCATCAAGCCCCTGAATAACTTATCCAATCTATAAATAACTCTTGATTAGCCTTCCGCTGGACTTTTTAATTAAAAAGAAAGAAACTATCAGTTTTTTTTATTTCTGGAAACATTTCCAGGTAATGTCACAGAAAGTGTCTCATCCTTGTGCAATTTTGTAAGGCCAAATAAACGAGCTTTAAGTCACTGAGGCTTGAACAAGTGAGCCTTTCAATAAGCACTTTAGAAGTAAAAAGTTCAGCTTTTGGATTTGTTCCCTAAATTTTGTTATTTGTGATTTACAAACATACATCTGGCAAGTGCTTTGGCAAATTTTGTGTCTCATACAAAGCAAGCAAAGAATACAATTCTAAAATTTTGGAAAAAATTGATCCAGTACAGTTTAAGCCAGCATACTTCATGCAATTTAACTTGCTGGTAACAGCCTTGTGTAACTACCTATAATCCAGTCACCATTATCATTGGACTGTCAACACGTGATGCAAGGTATTTGTTTCCTTTCAGCGATGGATATAAATGGGAGTCCTATGACATGCATAGGATTCTCGTGGATATATTCATAGTTGGTAGTTCACTTTAAGCAGTCTGTCTGGTTTCATTCTTTTAACACTACAGAATTCCAATAGCATGAGTTACTAAACTAAGTTTTGAGACCTAGCATTCCATTATCCTACCAACCTTCTGAACAATTGTGACACTTACCTGGGCCTTACTTCACTCTTACTCTTTTTTTTTTCTTGTCCTAGACTTTGCTAACATAGTCACCATTTATTGTCCACCTCTAATTGCCCCTTGAGTCTAATGGCTTTCTAGACCATGACAAGTAACAAATAGTCTTCTTCTTCTTCATGTGCCTTGCGCGTTACACGCTTGGGCAATCATGGCTCTCTACATCGAACGATCCCTCACAGCGCCAATGATAACTCGCACACTTAGATCGGTTAATTCTTTCACAGTGTCCATATATTTTCTTCTTTGCCTTCCTCTTCCATGTTTCCTAGGCATATGGCCTTGTAATGTAAGGCATTCTATTTCTCCCTTTCCGATGACATGGCCCAGGAATTTAAGTTTCCTCTCATTTAATGTTCTCATTAAAGATTATTATGTATGGGCATGTTGGAGTACTGTCTCATTAGTTACCCTATCTCTATATAGTAATTTCAACATTCTTCTAAGAAACCACATTTTTGTTGCTTCTAAGTTTCTTTGGAGTTCTGGTGTTATAGTCCATGTTTCGGAAGCATACAGCAAGATTGACCAGATGTAATATTTTAGTAGCCTAAGTCTTGTTGTCATAGAAATGTGTCTGTCGGTAAAAATGGGTTTCATTTTCTGGAATTTAAACGCAAACAACAGGAATTCTGCAGATGCTGGAAATTCAAGCAACATACATCAAAGTTGCTGGTGAACGCAGCAGGCCAGGCAGCATCTATAGGAAGAGGCGCAGTCGACGTTTCAGGCCGAGACCCTGACGAAGGGTCTCGGCCTGAAACGTCGACTGCGCCTCTTCCTATAGATGCTGCCTGGCCTGCTGCGTTCACCAGCAACTTTGATGTATGTTGCTTCATTTTCTGGAAGTTGGTTTTGGCAATGGCAATTCTTCTTTTTATTTCTACTTTACTTCTAGCATCTTGTGATATAAAGCTACCAAGGTAATTAAAGCTGGTCTTTTGTTCAATCACTTGGTTACCGATGTACAATTGGCAGTTGGAAATATCCTGCTGTATTGATATTACCATACATTTGGTTTTTTTTACAGTTGGTGGTTAGACCAAAATCTGCACTTGTTTGTACTACTTTGTCTCAGAGGATTTGTAGGTCTTCTGCGGCACTTGTTATTAGGGTGGTATCGTCAGCATATCTTATATTGTTGATGTTAACACCTCCAATTTTTATTCCATCTAGCTCTTCTATTTCTCTCAGTATCATTTCACTATAGATGCTAAATAATTCTGGTGAGGCAACGCATCCCTGTCTAACTCCTCTTTGAATTTTAGTCCAACTGCTTATATTATCATCAATTTTTACTGCCGCCATTTGGTTCCAATATAAATTTTGAAGCAGTTGTTGGTCCTTTCCGTTAATGCTTAGTTTAGCGAGAATTTGTAATAACTTTTCATGTTGCACTTTGTCGAATGCTTTAGTGAAATTAATAAAACATAAAAAGACATCATTTTGATACTCAATTGCCCTTTCTGAAAGTATTCGTAGTACGAAAATTGTGTTCCTAGTCCTTCTATCCTCAATAAACCCATATTGCAGTTTAGAAGTTTCTGGTCTTAACTTGTTTTTAATTCAGCTCAGAACAATTCTCAACAAGATCTTTATTATGTGACTCATAAGACTGATTGTTCTATAATTTTTGCAGTCAATAGTTCCAGGAATTTTTGGCAGAGTTAAAAATACTGATTTCAAGAGATTGTCAGGCAATACACCAGACTCATATATGCCATTAAACAGTTCAAAAAGAATATCTATGCCCAAATCTTCTAGGGCTTGTATCATTTCCACTGAAATTTCATCAGGTCCAGTGACCTTACCATGTTTCATGCTTTTCATTGCTTTAGTTATTTCTTCTTTGGTAATAGATGGGCCAGAATAATGATGTTTAATATCCAGGGGGGGTCCCCTCTATTATCTTCAAAAAGCTGCTGCATGTACTGAATCCACCTCTCACATACTTTATCTGGATCTGTTAGTACGGATCCGTCTGCTGATCTTATGCATTCTGTACAGGAGGTTTTCTTAATTCCAGTAATTTCCTTAATTTTCTTGTGCATTTCTTTGCTGTTGTTAATATGGCCTTCTATTTCATTGCATTTTTGATTCAGCCATTCTTCCTTTGCAATATTGCACAATTGTCTGGTCTGTCTGTCTAGCTCTCTGTATTACACTTCATTATTCTTCACTAACCTTCTTTGTTCCATCAGATCTAGAATTTCTTTGGTTATCCACCCCTTGTTGGTGTGTTGGATTTCTTGTACTGGGATTATCTCCTCTGCTAATTGCTGGATAGCAAGCATATTTAAATCCCAAATAGGTGTTGTTAAGTTTTCATTGAGGTGTTCTTCTACAGCTGTTTTGAATTGTTGCTTAAGTATGCTAACATTTTTAAGTTATATACTTCTTTCTCTTCTTTCCACGTTTCAGTTTCTTTAATTTTGTTCTGATGGTGGCTATTACTGGATGGTGACCTGAACCACAGTGTGCTCCTGGGTAGGCTTTAGAATTTGTGATATTATTTCTAAAGCGTTCATTGATGGCAATGAAATCTATTTGATTCCTTGTTCTATCTCCAGGATTAATCCAAATACACAATCTACGTGGCTGGTTTTTATACCAAGTATTGATGATCACTTGGCTGTTTCTGACACACTAATCAGTAAACCTTTCACCATTTTCATTTTTCTCCCCTAATCCAAAAGGTCCTATGATGTTATCAACCCTTTCCTGTCCAACTTTGGAGTTAAAATCTCCCACAACTAGTCTTATATCCTGAGATTTACATTGCTCTTAAGTACTGTCGACATCTTCATAAAACTTGTTGATATCCTCTTCATCCACATCATTTGTTGGTGCATAGGCTTAGATTATGCTAATGTTAAAAGGGTTACCCCTTAATTTAACTAAAAGTAGCCAGTCAGATATCAATAAGACATTATGATACTTGTTTATTTAAAATAATTCCAATTCCATACATATGCTGTTGATCTCCAGAATACATTATCAGAGAACTATTCTTAGTGAATTTGCCACTGTCAGTCCATCTAATTTCTGACAGGCCTAAGATATCATCTTCCAACCTTTTCATTTCATTTAATGTGCTGTCCAACTTTCCTTTCTGGTAAAGCGTAAGGATGTTCCATGTTGCTACCCTTAGCCTTTCCCTATTGCTTACAGTGTCTAGATGACGGTCTGGTGTCACCTGCAGCACATGACTATCCCTACCGAGTGAGGTGTTGTTCTGTTGATTAGAATCAACCCCATTCACGCTGTTGCCTAGTTTCCTTCTTTTGTTTCTTTCCATGATTGAAGAGGCAGAAATTTCAACAGTGGTTTGCCGTTGTCTTCTGTTGCCGGAGTTCTCATCTAACGAGAGCATTTGACCTCTACTGGTGTTCCCGATTGGGAATCATACACTAGATGTCGCCCAACCTTTGCTGTTGTTGTACAAAGACAATCCTCCACCAAAGCTTGGCATCCATCTCCCTGCTGCTGGAGACCTCAGTGATTTTAGGTGACACCACCACCATTGGTCTGGTTAATTTTCTGGCGGCAAACACTCGCCATAGACAGAGCTCCTTCAGCGAGACAGTGTGCACCCAGACCTAAGTCCTACGTGAAGGCTGAGTTGTCTTGTGTGGGAGAAGCTATATAATTATTATTGGCATTTCCTGTTATTTAGTCAGGACCCAACCACCCCATACACCCCAACAAATTGTAATCTACCATAATGGTCAATCAGGAATAATGAGCAGGGTTGATTTGGTACGGATTGCATATATCTTCATTGTACTAAACCAGTTGGGTTTAGAAACAATCTTGTAGCATCAGAGATGCTAGCATTACTATGCCACTGGTAGTTTTAATGCCCACAGTGAAACAAAAAGAGAGATGGTATTGAATCCAGATATAGTAAAGGCACTTCAGAAACATTTGCAGACTGATTTCTATGATGGAAGAGCCAATCCACAGTGTACTCAAGCAACAACTTGACACATAGGCAAGCTGAGTGAGTGGCCTAGAATACTATTACAGGCAAATGCACTATAATGTTGGAAGAATCCAATTTTGTATGTGAAACAGAAGAGCAATGTAAGTATTCCGGCCTCCTAACCCTCCCCCTCTTAGACATGCATAATGACTTCTGGAACTTGCCAGGTACACGGTGAAGCTCTTTTCTTCTCACTATTCCTTGTACCTGCTATCTCCTGAACAGCAGGCTAAATTGTCTTCTGATGTCTGGCTGCCATGAGGAATGCACCTTCCTGGCAGATGGCCACCTGTGATTGGGCTAAGGTGGACATTTTCATGATTATTTCTAGGTTCTAATCATCCTAACTTGACTCAAATACCTTTTAGGTTTGGCTCACATTTTCTTTTCCGGAGAAACTATGAGGGGCTTCACCCTTCCATCAGTGCTGCTTTAGGGTACCAAGTAGGGCAAAATCTGTGCTTATGTTCTTAAAGACAGAGAAAGACTTTACTTTATTAAGTATCTTTCATGATGCTACGAAGTATACGAGTGTCACCATGGCAGAGTTTTGTTGACCCATGTCCAATCCTGAACCGTGGTGTTATCCGTGTGGGGCTTGCACATGCTCCCTGTGAGTTGTCTGAAATTTCTTAGTGTGCTCCAGTTTCCTCCCACATCTTAAAGACGTGTGAGCCCTGGTAGGTTGAATGACCACTATAAATTCCCTTTTGAGATGTAGTTAGTGGTAGAATCTAGCGAAATTAATGGGAATATGGAGAGTGACATGAGATTGTTGTGGGATCAGCTTGGTGGTTAACATGGGCTCACTGGGCCAAACAGATTTCTCTCACGCTGTATGCAGTCAATGAAGCAATTTTAAATGGTGGTCACTGTCACAGTGTAGGAAATGCGGCAGACAGGGTAAGGATAACAACTCCCAAGAGAGCATCATGATAATGACCATAAAATTTGTTTTGGTGATATTGATTAAAAGGTAAATATTGGCCAAGGAATATTGATCAATATTGGGCAGGCCTCTATTTAGCATCTCAGCTGAAAAATAGCACCTTTAACAATGCAGTAGTCTCAGTTTTGGATGAGAGAGTTAAATTAAATCTAGGACGTAAGTCAATTGAACTCACAACTTTCTTGCTCAGAGGGCAGAACAGCAGACACTGAACTACAGGTGGTACAGCTGGCTTAAAGACCCACTATCTTCAGTCAGCTGAACAGAAATGAGAGTGCAAATGAACAGCAATCAGAATGCTAGAACAAGCAGCATCTGCAGAAGCTCTGATGCTGGGTCTCAACCTGAAATGCTGATTTACTCCTTTTTTACCTTCACAGCTGCCTCTTGACCCACTGGCATCTTCCAGTGTTCTGGTTTTATTTTGTTTGAGAGATTAAAACTTAGCCGGCTGGTGGTGTAGTGGCATCAGTGCCAGACTTCGAAGCGAAGGCTCCCGAGTTCAAATCCAGCTGGCTCCCTTGCATGCTTTCCATTGTGCTAGGTTGACCGTTGAGCTAGCAATACGGCCTCATAAAAATAAAAAAGCCTGCTAAAAAAAAAACACAGTTATGACGACGTCCCGATGACTCCACTCAGAGTTAAGGGCTTTCTTCTTTCTTCAAATTAAAACTCTTCAGCTGACTGTGAAGAATTTTCCCCTCAAAGATTTTGAAACCTCTGTGGCAACACCAGCTGCTATCAGAGATCTCTGGTGCCCAGAAGCTGTCATCAAGGTGACTCAGTAACCAATCACATTGAAGAATTCTTTTAGAAAGGAAATCGAGAGCAATTTTTAATTAATTTTTAAAACATTTATACAGAGCTCTAAATAAAGATTGGTGCATAATTGTGATTCAAGAACAAGCTGAAATACCAGAAGTGATGTAATTTTTAAATCTAAATGTATTTCAAAATTTTCATGCAAACCCATTATAATACACATATATTAATTGAATATATTACAATGGGATAGTTTATTAACCAGTATACCATTAGTATGCCATTTTTAATATATTATTAAAAGCTCAAGAAAGAATTTCTATCTAAGATTTTCATGGCTTTATTTACAATAGGACTAGAGTATGAAAGGCTTAAATTTGCATGATTTATCCTTGTAGGTGCTGGGAGTTCTATGAACGTAAATATGGATGAAGGCTTCCTATGATTGGAGATTATCTATGGAGTAGGAATAGGGAAAAAAAAACATTTACTATCTTTATTGCTCCCAAATCGGGACTATTCTATTTGGTTCGCTATTCCAAATCAAGTCAGAATGATATAATGAGTCCTCCAATAACATAAATCAATAAAATAAGGAAATAAAAAGTTGCCTGATGCCATACCAGAAATAATATTAGATCTTAGGGCCATCTATTGTAGCAATTTCATTTTGTTTTATTCAATGGAAGCACACTACTCCAATTCAGAAGAATAAATGCAAATCTATAGTAGAAATCAAAGCTATTAAGAGGTAAACCGTGTCTTCTTCCACTATCTCCTCCTCCCCACTGGGTCTTTGGGAGTCTTTGCTTTATCTGATGCATTTTGACATTGTTATACTTCAGTCACTGACATTGGCCTGCTACTCCATGCGAATGTAATTGGAAAATAAAATGAACTTTGAAATCTGAAGGATTATGAATGATTATCAACTAGAAGTTGTTCTTTAAAGCATTTTTATATTGTCCTTACAATAAAGTGCTGCTCTAAGCTGGGCAAAATTCCCTCAAGGAATGCAAGAATTTGTTACTGAGATCAATGTCCATTTTCCCTTATCTAAGGCTGCTCTGCAGAGTCAAACCTTAAAAAAAAGGTCACTTTCCAAACCACTCAGATCTCTGAGAACGGCTCGCGAAAGTAATCGAGATGGTATGTTGCAAATCAAGCAACTGCGTGGAAATGATCCAAACAAAATGTAAAGTGACTTTGTCTCTCTGACAACTTTCCCTGAGTCAGTAGAATTGGGTTATAATTCCAAAGCCAGATAATCACAATTTCTGTTCTACTTTAGAATATAAATTTATTTAATCTGATGATCAACGCTATGCTTATAATAGCAAATCCCTGATTCTGAGCTAAACAACACCCAAATGAAAGTATTTGACAGTGTTGAGTGCACGACCTTTCAGGGTGTTATTTTGAAAGACACAGGATTTGAACGTTATGTGCTTTTTTTAGGAAATGGCTCTATTTTAGTATCCATAATTCTCAAATCTGGTGGCTTCACATCAGATAACAGTCTGACAGCTCCCAGGAGTTACAAGTGGATTAAGCACTTTGAGTTACAAATACAGAGCCTCTCCACTTTGAGAGTGAGCGCTGAGTTCAAAACTCAGTGCAATGACCTTGATTTCATTAAGCATGTGATTGTTATTGTGCAGAAGAGAGAGTTATCTGCACCGGTGAAGGTGCATGTTGTTGCCTGATAATGCATCAAGGTAGTTAATCTAAAGCCGGCCTGACAGTAGATTTTTTCCCTTGCCACATGTAGTCCAGGTGTCAGTGCTAACTTCATGGTAAACCTACTCTTAACTCCAGTACTTTTTACCTCATATCAAAATATCAAACAACAGCAAACTTCGATTGGTGTAATACTTTTCTCATCCCTCTTGAAAACAAAACCTGTATCATTTTTTTAAATAACCAATAAAGTATTTTTTCATCGTGCAAGTATTTGTGCTGGAAGAAATGTACTTATGTATCTATTTATTGAGATACAGTGTAGAATAGGCTGTTCCAGCCCTTCGAGCACACTGCCCAGCAACCCCCAATTAACCCCAGCCTAATCACGGGACAATTTACAATGGCTAATTAACCTACCAACCAGTACATCTTTGGACTGTGGGAGGAAACCAGAGAACCCAGAGGAAACACACACATTTCATGGGGAGGACGTACAGACCCCTTACAGAGGACATTGGAATTGAACTCCAAACTCCAATGCTCTAAACTATAATGGTGTTATGTTAGCCGCATCGCTACAGTCGTGCTCCTAGTAACAATAAACATTCACATGGCAGGTTCTCAAATACATCATTTGTTAATGACTAGGTGATATGTTTCAGTAACATTGATTATCAGCCAGAAGCCAGGGATAACACTCTTGTTTCCTTTTATTATCTTCCTGTAAAGCTGACATTAACCAAGTTTACCATTTGATCTGAAAATTGGAAGTGCCCCTGGTAATGCTGCATCCCCTTAGTTCTGCATTAGCATGGGATCTGCATCCAGAAGATTATGACTGAGGCAAGATTGTTATGTATTGAGTAACAACTGACATCTAACAATTGATATGCTATGATATAGGTCAAGAATTTTGAGTTTTTGGAAGCTGAATGCAAATTTTGTCTCTAAAGATTTAGCTTTGCTTATTTCTTTGCTTAGATTTACACTTACAAAGTATACCCATCAGAGTGTTTAACAAACCAGCTTTGGAGTTACACAGGATTACATTGCATCTTAAGGCACAGTTGCAAGATGTTTGATTGGACTGGTTTCAGCCAGTGAACTTGCTGCACACAAACGTCTTCCCATCCTAATTCATGTAACCTTGGTCTTACACCCTTCTAAAGCTCTTGGCATTTCCCAACAAAATGTGCATCTTCAATATTCGTAAATGAAACACAACATTGAGCCATATCAACTTCCAAATCTCTGCTTTAGCTGTGTCTGAAAGGAAGAACAAATTGGTCACACATGTTGGTAGCCAGAGGTGTTGAGGGGAAGCAGAGGGTAGCTTTACCCTAGCAGACCTGGAAGGTTTTACCAATCACAGTCAATTTGAAGACCTCATTCTGAAGATTTTATTAGGCACCGTGGAGCATATACTATCATGGGATACTTACTTTCTTTCAGTCCTTATGGTCTTATTGCCAATTTTATTCAGGCTAAACTGCTAATGATAACATGCTTTTAATTACTTTTTAAATGAGTGCTTTATTGGCTTGTTTTAGAAAGTAAATCAGTAAAGGAAAAAAAAGTACGCAGTTAATCAAAAATGTGTTACTCATCAAAATAAATTTTCATTTTAAAAGGGTTTAAAATCAACCTGGCTCATTGACTCTGACAGCCTACAAGGACGCTTGGGTCTCCAGAGAATAGCTCCTCCTGGATACTCCTTGCTGCATGCAAGTTATAAGTAGAAACATATTAAACCATTGCAGCCATTCATCAGTTACTTCTACTATCTGTACTCAGGGAAATGAGCCTCCCAGGAACTTCTCATAGGATCTATTCTTTCATTAGCTAAGTAATACTGAGAGAGATGCTTCTGTCATTGTGTTAGAGCTGAAGAGATTGATTACAGCTGATTTTACTTAAAGCTACACCATACACATTTTATCTGGTATCCATTCTCTTTTGCAGATAGATTGAAATGTCCTGCATTCAACACACATGGTGCAAAGCACAGCTATCTACTAAGTTGGAGAATATTTTTTAGACTGGAAATTTGCTTAAAAAATAGAAATGTCTTTCAAAGAATTAATGCTAAACAATGAAAAATTCCAAGATATGGGCCTGCACTGTATAGCTGAGAGAGAGAAAAATCTTTTTAAAGTGGAATTATTTGTAAGATAATTTGCCTTGTGCATGTAGGGTGGGAAGAGGGAAAGAATTACAAGTTAATGGTTGTTTAATTGTCCTGTGTGACCCATTAAAAAGAGATACAGCAGGTTTATAACCTGGGTTTGTACTAAACCATGCTTACAGCCAAGATTATACACACAAAGTTCTGCACCATTTCCTGTACATCTGTTCCCTGCATTTCAGTATTTGGTTTTTATACCAAAATCCAATTCAGTGGAACCCTCATTTAATGAACTCATGTTGACAATAATGACATTTCATTAAAAAATAATTGTTATTGTATTGGGAGACTACTGCTACACTGGAATTTTAGTAGGAATATTACATTGTTAAAGCAGATTCATTCTAGCTGAGCTCATGTATTGATAATAAAAACTTTTCAAAAATCTCCATTTTGGAGCATTTCTGCATTTCCTGACCTCTGTATCAACATGAGCTAAGCTCGGGTCTTAAGGTTCCCACCCAATCCCTGAAAATTATGTATCTCAATCAAACAAAAGACCCTCCTGAATGCAGGCAGCATGCTTTTCACTGACATGTTGAAGTACTCAGTGGGCATGGAGGAACTTTCAAATTCATGGCTAAACGTTTCAATTTGGTTTAGTCTTTTGATAACAGGTTTGAGAATGAGATGTGCTGGTTTAACACCTAACTCTACCAATAACAAAATAAAAGCACAGGAGGTCATTAATCCAGTTATTTTCTGTTCAGATGCATTTGTAAAACTACATTTTTTTGCATCAAAAAAAATGCTTCTTCTTGGACAGATTGCTTCCTCACAACTAAAAAAATGTAACTCACTAAAACTACTGGAGTGAAGTGTTAATATTTCCTAAATAAATAAGGACAGTGTAACACAATAAATATAATGCAAACCTACACTGAGAATAAATTTCTAATAAACTTGTGAAACTTTATTACAACTAGATAAAATTGCAGAAGGCTATGATTGTATTTGTTAAAAAGAGTTCGGTTCGCTGTCATTTACACAGTGCACATTCTGCCCCCTACAGTCCATTTGATAAAACTACACCTACAAAGCAAACTGCTGCAAGTCCCTCCCACTCCTCTTCTCCTTTGCCCTATGGAAATTGCCCATTAATAGCAATTTTTGGCCAGTGTCCTTGACAGGAAACAGAACAGGAAATGATATAATGTTTCCAGAATTGTACATTTCTCCCATGCCCATCTGGTCCCTGTATGACCTTGCAATTTACCAGGAAACTGTGAGGTGGCATGAACCTTAGAAGATTTAAACATTTGAACTTTATTTTTTCAAGAACAGTTCCTGAACAGTAAAAAAAAAGGAAAGTTTATTTCAAAGCTAACCAGCATACATAAAATATTTAAAAAGACTTTAAAGAATATACAAAAGATGATTGTATTCAAAACTAATACTTTGAAAACCAAAAATTTAATTATGGTAACATCAAAGTTGTTAAATAAAAAGAAGAAAAAAATAACAGGAATATGTTATTAGAATCTTTGCATGGCTTCAAAATAGTTTCATGTAGAATATTATATTGCAGCCCCTATATGACCGAAAACTTCAAACATTTTAAAGATTTTTGCAAGACACTATACTCTCTAACACTTTCTGTTGTATTTCCCAACCTACCTTAAATGATACAGTTCTCTTGAGTATGCTGGCTTGTTTGTGTCTCATTTTTTGTCAACAATCCAGAGATGAATCTTTCCCCTTCAGGATCATTTCCAGTGCTTGCTGAGAAAATGTCGACAAAGTTGAGTGATTTCCTAATGGATCATCCCTACCCCCTGCACGTCTCAACAGCCACCCCCTCCCACTTCTGTTTCTCCTTTCCCCCACTGAGGAATTGCTTCTTAAAACTTTCTACAGAAGTGTTATCTTTGTGCAACTCAATAAGCTGTGACAAAAAAAAAGGAAAATTTCAAAGCTCCGATTCCGAGTCCATAAAAAACTGTGCAGGCATGAATTTCCACCAAAGGGTTCTTTCTACAAACGAAGTAGTGATTTAAGTCCTGCTAAATTACAAGGAGAGAGAATAGTAACATGGGACTTTAAAGTATTTGAAGCCGAAGCACGGAACCAGATAAGATTAGGGATGTTAACTGTACAGTCATTTAAGAAAATCAGTGAAACAACAGCTCCCTTGTTCTGTCGTCTGCCGGCACTACTGTTATTTTCAGCAAAGACAGGGTTAAAATGAACTAGCAAAGACGGAATTAGTGGATGGGGGGCTCTTGTGACACAATGACACTCGCACTGTGCTCTACAGAAGAGTGTAATGATAAAAACAGCACAAAGGGAATGAGCATGAATTTTATTAATGACTAGAAGACAGTGTGCAAAAACATCAAAGGTCCAAGGGAAGATTAATGACCCTGTGCAAGACTGTTTAATTACCTAGAGCTAATTAGATTCTTGACCAAATTTTTAATATCTGCATTTCTTGTAAAGCTTAATTGAGATTCCCTAATATTTATCAATCTTTCAAAAATCCCTTAGTGAGCTGTTTTTTCCTTCGTTCTTTATGGTTTAGTTTACAGTCAATTATTAAATAAATAGCACAAACACTCACCAAAAACAGTATGTGGAGAGCACTTTATGCTGTTTATTTTGACTAAAGAACCATCACTGGGATCTTTTGTATATAATGAAGCACTCCAGATAGTAAACCCACTAACTCTACTGTAAACAGAGCAGGAGCTATTATGTTATCGGGATTATGCTGAGGAACTTCTCATATGGTTTCTGTAAATTATCCAACTCGTTGGCCAGTTAATCCTTTTTCTGTTTACCTTGGTAAATCCCAGGCTGACTAGAATGGCATCATGCTCTTCCTGCAGCAGCCATGTCTACCCTACATCTTTAACTCATTCCTAACTAGTCCCGGGGTTGATTGTTTTTTTCTCTCTCTGTTGAGCTGAGAAAGGCTCCCCACATTCAAGAGCTACCAAGGTTACTTGACATTTTGGTACTGAATAGCCTGCACTCAGCTTAGAGTGATATAAGCTTAGTTGCTCTCACTCACGTTTAGTTCTGTTCATTTCTATGGTAATAATGGTCATTGCACCATATTTTACAACAGAATCAAAGTTCAAGGTATATCTTATTATCAAAGTATATATATGTCACCACATGTAACTGTGAGATTCATCTTCCTGTGAACATACTCAGTAAATCTATAGAATTAGTAACAGGATTAATGAAAGATCAGACAGAGTACAAAAGACAATGAACTATGCAAATACGAATATAAATAAATAGTAATAAATAACAGGAACACAAACTAACAAGATAAAGATTCCTTAAACTGAGATCATTGTCAAGTGAGTATAGTTATCCCCTTTTGTTCAAGCGCCTGATGGTTGAGTCGTAGCAACTGTTCTTCAACCTGGTGGAGCGAGTCCTACGGCACCTGTACCTTCTACTGATGGCAGCAGTGAGAAAAGAGCATGGCCTGGGTGACAGGGATCTTTGATGATGGGTGCTGCTTTTCTATGACAGTGTTTCATGTAGATGTGCTCAATGGTTAGGAGGGCTTTACCCATAATGCACTAGGTTGAATCTATTACCCTTCAAAAGCATTGGTGTATCCATACCAGGCTGTGATGCAGCCAGTCAATACACAACGAGGCTGCAATCTATGCTTGAAGTAAGCATTTCAATCAGCTCAAGTTGTTCTATAAATGATGGTGGGTCATTCATTGCTACTATCCTCAGAATGACTACTCCAGCAATGCAGGACTCTTATCATTTATTAATACCACACTGTCTCGGCAATTCAGCAACCTCCTTTTGTTTAGCTGTCAGCTGATGAGAACTATTTTACCACTTTTGTTCTGAGTTGAGGCTGTATGATACACATTTCCTTCACAGGGGAACATGCAGGTTTGCTGCATTTGCAGTGTAGTAAACTGAAGCGTTATAAGGCTCTTGGTTTATTGTGAGCAGATTTATGCCTCTTATCTACAAAAGATATGCTGGCATTGGAGAGGGTCCAAAGGAAGTTCACAAGAATGATTTCAGGAATGAAAGGGTTAATGTATGAGGCATGTTTGATCGCTCTGCACCTGTACTCACTGCAGTTTAGAAGAATAAGGGGGGAATCTCATTGAAATCTATCCAGTACTGAAAGGCCTAGACCAAGTGGATGTGGAGAGGATGTTTCCTACAGTGGGTAAATCTAGGACCAGAGGGCACAGCTTCAGAATAGGGGAACATCAATGTGAAAGAATTTCTTTAGTCAGAGGGTGGTGAATCTGTGGAATTCATTGCCATGGATGGCTGTGGAGGTCAAGTCATTGCGTATATTTAAAGCAAAGGTTCATTGGTGATAGGTTGTTGGTTACATAGGGCATCAAAGCTTATGGGGAGAAGACCAGAGAATGGAGTTTAGAAAGGTAATAAATCAGCCATGATGGAATGGCAGAGCAGACTTGATGGGCCAGATGGCCTAATTCTGCTCCAATGTTTTCTGGTCTTAAGGTGTTATGTAAAGAAAAGTGAAAGTTATCACTGACAAAGGTGCCATTTGCTAAGAGCTTTGTTTAAGGATGTGAAGATGGTCAAAAGGCACTTTACGAGTTAATTTTAATGCACGATTTAACTGATCACTTTCAATTATTTAGTCAGAGCATCGCATTTAACTGCATCAGCTTAACTCACACGCAGAACATCATTTTAATTCTTGCAATGGCTTCAGATGCAATGTATCAAGCAACAGTGAAGAGATTGTAATGAAAATTACTATCTCTGCTTCTAATAGGGCATCACAATAGCATTGCAGTTAGAATGATATTATTAGAATTCAGGGTGTCAGAATTCAGAGTTCAGTTCTGGTGTCCCCTGTAAGCAAGTTTGTGCGTTCCTTCCCTAATACGCTTGGGTTTCCTTTGGGTGCTCTGGTTTCCTCCCTTAATCCAAAGAATATTAGTAGATCAAAGACGGTTAGTAGATCAATTGGTCATTGTAAATTAGATTATTAGATTATGAAGTCACGCAGTCCTCTTTTATTGTCATTTAGTAATGCATGCATTAAGAAATGATACAATATTTCCTCCGGTGTGATATCACAAAACACAGGACAGACCAAGACTGAAAAAACTGACAAAACCACATAATTATTACATATAGTTACAACAGTGTAACAATACCATAACTTGATGAAGAAGTCCATGAGCACAGTAAAAAGTACAAAGTCTCTCAAATGTCCCATTTCTCACGCAGACGGGGGAAGGAAGAAAAACTCTCCCTGCCATGCTCGACCACAATCCGTCTCTGAGTCATCCGAAAACTTCGAGCCTCCGAATCAGCTCTCCGACACCGAGTACTGAGCACCATCTCTGTCCGAATGATTTGACCTCAATCTCGGTTGCCAACAGCAGGCAAAGCTGGGGATTTTGAGGCCTTCCCTCTGGAAGATTCCCGACCGCGCAGTAATGACAGCGGTAAACGAGCGTTTCAGAAATTTCTCCAGATGTTCCTCTGTGCTTTCATGTCCGTCTCCATCAAATCAGAATTGTCCATGGCCCCTATTTAACGGGTATGATATCATTTTTCACTGGAGGGTTGCGCACGCGCAGCGCGCTGCTCTCTCTCCTCCCGCCGACAAATTATCCCGTGATTAGGCTTAGATTAAATAGGTGTGTTGCTGGGTGGCACAGCTAGAAGAGCCAGACAGCTAGAAGAGCCAGTATCAGAATCAGGTTTAATATTACTGGCATATGTCATGAGATTGTGAAGTTTGTTGTCTTTGTGGCAGAAGTGCATTACAATACATAATGATAAAAAACTGTGAAAAAGATGTTCCTGAAGGTTCTGTTCTATGTTGTATCACTAAATAAAAAAAATATTTTCCATAATGTAAGTCAGGCTGAGAGAGTACAAAGGAAATTTACAAGCATGTTGCCAGATCTGGAGGACCTGAGTTATAAGGAAAAGTTGAATAGGTTAGGATTTTATTCCTTGGAACGTAGAAGACTGACACGAGATTTGATGGATGTATACAAAATTATAAGGGTTATAGATAAGGTAAATGCAAGCAGACTTTTTTCCCACTAAATTTGGGCAGAACTACAACCAGAGGCCATGAGTTAAGAGTGAAAGGTAAAAAGTTTAATGAGAACATGAGGGGAAACTTCTTCACTCAAAGGGTCATGCTAGTGTTGAATGAGCTGTCAGTACAAGTGGTGCATGCAAGCTTGTTTCAGCTTTTAAAAGAAGTTTGGGTATGTACATAGATGGTCAGGGTATGGAGGGCTACACTCCAGGTGCCCGTTGATGGGAGTAGGCACAGACTAGATGGGATGAAGGGCCTATTGTGCGCTGTATTTTTCTTTGGCTATATGATTCTATAATGATCTTTGGATCACATTGTGAATTGCATAATGCAAATCTCTCAGTCTGGCAGTCTTGATTATCCCACTAGTTTCATCTATCCGTAATTTGAGTGTATTGGACTGGACTTCTGAAGTAAAGGACACTTCCTCATTTTGCAGTTCTCCCTGCTGGCTCCGTCAATCTTGCTGATTCTTCACCTGGATCAGTGAATCAATGTTCGAATGTTTTGCCTTTCACTGCCACCCTCAGCTCTCCCTTTGCCAAATACACCTCCTTGTCATGGTTACCTGAACACAGTGAACCCACACTGCAAAGCCCTGCACAGGCTCTAAACTGCTTCTCTCCTGTTCAAGGTAAATGATATTCAAGGTTAAAAGCCATGATTGGTTAGAGAGGTAAATTTGTCTCCTGATTAGGTTAGGGTTAAATAGGCTCACAGGGCCCGAAAGGCCTGTTCCATGCATTTCAATAAATAATATATATGACTAAGCCACCTTAAGGCCTGTCTACACTTCAGCTGCAAATTCAGATTTGTTCCAAACTTTGCAGCTGTTTTGCGTTTTAGCATTCAGCTCCATGCAGTATGTAAATTTACTCTGTTGCATTACATTTAACTCTGATGCTATTCTAATCCTTTTCCATCAGGAATGTTGGAAATTAGAATCTAGTACAGCGATGAAGACATGGCTTTCAAGGCTTACATTTACTACCAATTCCTGAACGTCCTTGAATTCTGTGCCTGGCTGGATCATCTCAGAAGGCAGATAACATTCCTTCAGGTCCATTGTATACATAGGGCAGATTATTTACTTATTAATTTAGTGATACATCACAGAGTTGGCCCTTCTGGTCCTTCAAGCCACCTCAGCAACCCTCGATAACCCCAATTTATTCCTGATCTAATCACGGGACAAACTAAAATGACCAATTAACCTATCTGTCACGTCTTTGGACTGTGGGGGAAATCAGTAGGACCTGAAGAAAGGGCCCCACAGTCTATGGGGAAAACATACAGAGACTGCTTTGAGACAGTGCCAGAACTGAATTCTGATCTCCAGAATGCTCCGAGCTGTAATAGCATCATACTAACTGCCATGCTACCGTGTAAGGATAACAGGTTCTCTTCCATTAACTATTGTAACTAATTGACTGAGATTAATTGCACATTGGTAGGGATCTGAATTTATGTTTTATGATTAGCTTGGATTCAAAGTCAAAAAATATGTATGCAAATACTGGAAATCTGTAATAAATACAGAATCCTTTAGTATGATGACTCTTCATCAGAAATTATAGATTATGCTTAGCCCAGACTTGCTAGGCTGAAGGGCCTAATGCAATACTATCTTTCTCTAGACCTACTACATTTCACTTCAACTGGTGGAAGTCTAATTTCCTCCATTCGAGAACCAATTACCTGAAAACCTTCTGGGCAAGAAAAGAGGATGTTAAATTTTATGTACCCTGACATTTAGAAATTGTTTTCTTGAGGTTGGCAGATCTGGGAGATTTCAACTGGTCTGGGAGTAAGCCATGGGGTTTTGAATCAGTGCTGCTGTCTTTTCCAAAATGGCAAACACGCAATAATTTTTCCGGTCAAGACGAGGATCTTTCTATGATATTCAATATAAGGTTTGTGCCACTGAGGATATAAGTAGATTTGCTTCAACTTAATCACACCCGATTGTTAATGCAAATATCTGATCAGCCGATCATGTAACAGCAACTCAATGCATAAAAGCATGCAGACATGATCTAGAGGTTCAATTGCTGTTCAGATCAAGCATCAGAATGTGCTAGAAATGTGATCTAAGTGGCCCTGACCATGGAATGATTGTTGGTGCCAGACAAGGTGGTTTGAGTATCCCAGAAGCTACTGATCTTCTGGAATTTTCATTGATAATAGTTTCTACAAGAGGTAGCTAATACTACCTCTTGTGGATGTTTGAAATTGATTATAAGGAATGAAACCTAACTGCATTATCTTTATCAGGTCTCAAACTCCTTGAACACTTCAATGGGGTTTAATCTCCTCTGGTAACACACTGATTATTGTGCTTGTGTAAAGTCCTTCTGTGTAGCGTTTCAAACAGAACTCATTAATAAGTGCTTAAAACTGCATACAGAGAGATTTTATATAAACTGCCAGAGGACAATAAACTCAGCTGAAATAGTATGTTATGTTTACACTCTGATATCCATGAATTTAACATCAAGGGAGAAATCTCTGTAATCAGTGAGATGTTTGATGAACTACTGTACTGTGCAAAAGTTTTAGGCACCAATACATAGACAGCATGCCTAAGACTTTTGCACAGTACTGTTGTAATTTTATGCATTGCACTGTACTGCTGCCGCAAAAAAAAACACGGATTTCATGATATGTGTGTGACAATAAACCTGATTCTAATATGGGTTTCTATTGCGGACTGAGAGTGGGAAGGGGGTAGGGAGAGGGGAATCAATTTTTGGGAATTCATTGATTCTATTAGAGTTACTATTCTATAGATTTGCGGAGTATGCCCGCAGGAAAATGAAGAGCAGGTTTGTATATGGTGACATGGATGTAGTTTGATAATAAATGTACTTCGAACTTTTGAACTTTGAAAAGGGGAATGAAGATGGAACGGAGAGGGAAGCACTAGGGAGACACTCCATAATTATTTATAAACCAATTATTTGGCATCAAATGATCTTGCCTGGTATGACAGTGCTGAGTACGTCTGTACCTGTCCCCGGCACTCCTTCTCTGTCAGCTGTCCTACACCTCTCCTGTGACACTCTACCCACACCATTCTCAACATCCTTTGCTCCCACCAGATTTACGAACTCGCTCTCCACTTCATGTTGACCAATACAGTACTGTGACTCTATATATGTGACTAAAACTTTGCACGGTACTGTACTTCGTCATTTCTAATATATTCTGTGGTGTTGAATGCTATGCATTTTCAGAATGTTGCATAAGCAAGTAGACAACAGCAGCCTGAATACAATGTAGCCTTGTTAAGTGAAGACATTATCATCATCATCAGGTGCTGTGCCCAGTCTGAGCTTTGACTGCCAAGGCCCACACACTCCTGTTTCGGGTCAAGTGGATTAATTCATTGGTATTCATTTCTAGTTCCCTGGCTGCTGTCTCCATCATCATTTGTCTTTGCCTTCCTTTTGCTTTCTTCCCTTCAATCTTTCCCATAATTACCATGCATTCTAACTCCTCTTTCCTAATCACATGTCCAATGAAGTTACGTTGCCTTTTCATGATCTCATACATTATGTCTCTCTTTGTGCTCGCTCTGTTTATGACATCCTCGTCAGATATTCATTTCATCCATGACATTCTTTGCATCCTCCTGAAAAACCACCTCTCTGCTGCTTCAATTCATTTCCTCATGTTACTAGATGTTGTCCAACATTCTGATCCATATAACATAACTGGATAAATGTAACATTTCAGTACTCTGAGGAGGGTTGGTCAGTATACTCTTCATTCTCGTAAAGGTGTTTTTTGTCATCCCTATTCTTCTCTTGATGACCGTGTGCACCTGCCATCTGATGTCACCCAGCTTCCTAAGTAGCAAACGTTCTGTGTTTGTTTTATGTCTTCCCCATTTATTCTCAGACTACAGATAGGATTCTCCTTCTTTTTGTATATCACCATACATTCTGTCTTTTTGCAATTGATAGATAGATCAATTTTTGCACTTTCTTCAACAACTATATCAATTAAGTTTTGCAGTTCTTCCTCCGTACTTACAAATAACACAGTGTCATCTGCATATCTGAAATTATTGATGTTTTCACCGCCAACTTTGATTCCCAAGATGTCTCTTATTTTTTGTAATATGGTTTCACTGTATATATTAAATAAATCAGGGGAGAAAAACATACCCTTGTCTAACGCCTTTCTTGATTTTTGTAAACTGACTCACTTCTCCATCTATTCTTACAGCGGCAGTTTGTTCCCAATACAGATTTCTGATTAGACGGAGGCCTTTCGAATCTAGATCTAGAGTTTTCTGTAATATTTCAAATAATTTATTGTGCTTCACTTTATCAAATGTTTTTGTATTCGATAAAACAAACAAACAAATCTTTTTGCACTTGAATAGCTCATTCTGATAGTATCCTTAACATCAATATTGCGTTTCTTGTACCTTTGTCTTTCACAAAACCACATTGTTCTTTACCTATTTTAGCTTGTATCTTACTTTTAGCTCTTGTCATCAAAATTCTTCGAAGTATCTTGGTGATATGACTCATTAAACTTTTGGTCCTTTGTAAGACATTATATGTGCTTAAATGAGATGTGAACTGCTTATAACATGGCATAAAGAATCATACCAGCAAATCACAAAGATGTTTTTCTGTCAGGGCCTCATAATAGAAGACAATCTAAATAACCATTTGATTGTTATGTATCGTGTTGTGTGACATGGGCAATCATGGTCTTTCCATGACCATGATTGTTCTTGATGAATTTTTCTACGGAAGTAATTTACCATTACCTTCTTCTGGGCAGTGTCTTTACAAGCCGGGTGACCCCCAGACATTATCAATACTCTTCAGAGATTGTTTGCCTGGTTTCAGTGGTCACATGACCAGAACTTGTGATATGCACCAGCTGCTCATACGACCATTCACCACCTGCTCCTTTGGCTTCACGTGACCCTGATCGGGAGGTTAAGCAGCTGCTACCCCTTGCCCAAGTCTGACCTGCACATTAGCAAAGGGAAGGAGCACCTTACACCTCATTTGGCGCTGCATAACGTGGTGTTGATATTGCTGTTACCAAAACTGAGAATGCACAAAACTAGTCTCTGAGTGATAACTAATAATAGGCATCGATTAGTCTCGTGAGACCATGGATTTGCGCCTTGGAAGGTTTCCAGGGCACAGGCCTGGACAAGGTTGTATGGAAGACCAGCAGTTGCCCATGCTGCAAGTCTCCCCTCTCCACGCCACCAAAGTTGTCCAAGGGAAGAGCATTAGGGCCGATACAGCTTGGCACCGGTGTCATCGCAGAGCAATGTGTGGTTAAGTGCCTTGCTCAAGGACACAACATGCTGCCACAGCTGAGGCTCAAACTAGCAACCCTCGGATCACTAGACTGACGCCTTATCCACTTGGCCATGCGCCAACACTGAGTGTTAACTGCCAGAGTACTAACCTACCACCTCCAAGGAACACCAGAAAATTCATGCAGCTCACCTTCAGGAAGAGAGGTCTTGTCGGAAGAAATGGCACTAAATGAAAGTTGAATACAACCAGCCAGTTGCTTAGACTAATGGCCCTGATGCGGCTGCAGAGAAAATTGGCAGAATCAAAGCAAGTAGGGCCTTGGGCAGTATGGCTACAGATCACTGTGCAGCTAGAGCTCCCACAGTGGATAAAGATTGTGCTGATGAAGCTGACTTTATTTAGTCATCGATTCATAGAACAGTACAGCATAGATACAGGCCCTTCAGCCCATCTAATCCATACCGAACCATTGTAACTGCCTACTCCCATCGACCTGCACCAGAACCATAGGCCTCCACAACCCCTACCATCCATGTACCTATCTAAACTTCTCTTAAGCTTTGAAACCAATCTTACATACATCACTTGCACTAGCGGCTTGTTCCACACTCTCACAAACCTCTGAGCGAAGAAGTTTCCCCTCATGGTCCCTTAGACTCTTCACCTTTCACCCTTTACCCATGATCTCTAGTTGGAGTCCCACCGAATCACAGTAGAAAAAGTCTGCTTGCATTTACCCCATCTATACACCTCATAATTTTGTATACCCCTATCCAATTTCGCCTCAATATTCTATGTTCCAAGGAATAAAGTCCTAACCTATTCAGTCTTTCTATGTAACTCAGGTTGTCTAGACCCGCCAACATCCTTGTAAATTTTCTCCGTACTCTTTCAACCGTTTTTACGTCTCTCCAAAACTGCACTCCATGCTCCAAATTAGGCCTCACCAATGTCACTTACAACTTCAACATAACATCCCACCTCCTGTACACCATATTTGATTTATGAAGATCAATGTGTCAGCAGCTTTCTTTACAACCCTACCTACCTGTGACACCACTTTCATTGAATTATGTACCTGTATTCCCAGATCTCTTTGTTGTACTGCACTCCTCAGTGCCCTAACACCCTGGTTGGTCCTACCAAAGAGCAACACTCTGCATTAAATTCCATCTGCCGTTTTTTTCAGCCCATTTTTTTCAAATAGTGGAATGACATACAAGGAAAACTGAATAGTCCACAATACTCCCTCAGAGCAAACAAGGTTGATAAGAATCTATGCAGATCCAAATCGTCATAATATTGCACGTGGTGCGTTGCACTCAACGGTATGCCTTACCTTTAATGCACTATAGAGAGAACTCAGCACATTGTGCTCAGCCTCATAAATTCACACCACTTACATCAATAGGAATGCATTTTGGGACAAAGAAATTTGTGCGTTTATATTTTTTTCTAAAGCACATTTAGCACTTTTCAACACTTAGGTATAAACTTCCTCTTCCTTTAAATTCTTATGTTTAATGCCAAAGTATCATGTTTACATTGGTGTTTGGCTTTTGAAAGTTAAGATGACAGAAGTCCAAGAGCTTCTTAAAGTGTAAATGAGATTGCCAGCTCAGAGGTACTTGAAAATCCATCATATAAGCTACAATACAACAATGAGCATGTGAAATGTTAATAAACTTGCTAGTGCTGATAAAAATATAAGAAATTAAAGCAGGAGTAGGCCATTTAACCCTTTAAACACATGCAGCCAGACAACATAAATAGACAATACTGGGAACTCTCTGCAAGACAGGCAAAATCTGCTGACCTTTAACATGAGAAAATCTACCGATGCTGGAAATCTAAAACAACACACACAAAATGCTGAAGAAATTTATCAGATCAGGTAGCATCTATAGAAGTAAACAACCAGTCGACACTTTGCACTGAGAAACTTCTTCAGGACTGGAAGGGAAGGGAGAAGATGCCAGAATAAGAAGGTGGAGGCTTTCTTATGTTCTCTGTTTACATTCTCTGGAAGCAGAGCTGATGTCTCAGGTTCCGGACATTTCATTGATACCTATTAATGTCACTGCATATGAGGCATGAATATATGGCAATTAACCCTTGCATACTGTTTGGGTCAACTTTGACCTGTTTTGACATTTGACAACAGTAAAAACACCCTAAATGCCATCTTTTTAGCCAAAATTTGATGATTTTTCCTAAAGTGACCTAAAATGCGCAAAAATGAAAATATTTTAAAATGTTATACTTTTGTACAGGTGCTACAAGTTTCTATACATTGAGGCTGTTCTGGGTCTATTGAAATGGATTTTAGATCTCTGAAAGGATTAATTACCCATTTATTAATGTCAGATAGGCTATTTATACATTCTAAATAGATCTGTGGTTCAAAATTTGGTATAGACACTTGTTATGAGGGGTTCTTGGGCCGGGTCAAAATTGGCCTGGACCATACTGTGAAGGTATAGAATATGAACAGGTTGCCTGGGTAAAATACAAGAAGGAAATTATTTTAATTTTTATTTAGAGACACAGCACAGTAACAGACTCTTCAGGACCAAACAGCCTACACCATCCAATTACACCAATGTGACCAACTAACCTACTAAAACCCGTGCGTCTTTGGAATTTGGGAGGAAACTGGAGCACCCAAGGAAACTCAAGTGATGATGGGGAACATGCACAGACTCCTTACAGACGGTGGCTGAATTGAACGTAGGTCACGAGTGCTGTAATAGCAAAACACTAAATGCTATGCTGCTATGCCAACACAATTCAGAAGCTTCTACACAAGAGAATAATTCTTATGTTGAACTTGTTCCACAAAAGGAAATTGAAGCACTGATGCATTTAACCTAGGTGAGTTTATGGAGTAAATAAAAGATATGCTGATTGGCTAAAATGAGGCGATAGATTTAGAGGATTGTATTCCAACATGGATTAGAATGGCTGATTGCTTTGTTTCTGCATCTTATATTCAATATATTATATGTTTCTCCAAGCGGACCACAACATTGTTGTGGTTTGGAGGCTTGAGTGCCTCAGTGACCTGGAGAGCTACATTGGCTGGAGTCAGATCTGTATGCTTTGGCTCTTGGTAGGGTCACCCATGCCAAATAGAGCATAGGGTAAAGCTAGACTAAGAGTAGTCCACCAGTCCTCCAGGTTCATTTCAGGCTCACTGCTAACAACCCTGACTGGTAAAACAAAACTGCTTAAAAAAAAAACAGCAAAAAAGGTTCCTTCTACATCTGAGCGTGACTGTATTCCTGAGTTTCCAGCTGGAACTTGCATGGCTGACAGTAGAGAAACTGAGAGGAAGCTACTAGCATGATGAAGGAAGCCGTGATCACTGCCAGAGATGGAGAACATAAACACCAATGGTTTAACGGGCAGGTAAGTAAGTATATTTGAATGTAATTTGAATATCATTTGAGAGACAATTTATTCAAATGGTGACATTTCAGAAATCTCAAAAGAGATTTACTTGGTAGGTTTCAATGAGAATTCATTTCACAATCACTTACTTGAAGCGTAAACTACGACACCAAGCACTAAAATAATACTTTACTGTGTTTCTCCTTATAAAGCCTGATTCACCAAACATGAGGAAGTTTGTTGATAAAATCTGAATTTTGACAGTTAAAGAACTCTAGTGCATAGACCAAGAGTGAGGTTAACACCTCTGGCAACTGATTGTTGTTGAAAGCAGTTCAACAAATTGGGAATGTCTGAGAACTGAGTGGTTAGAGGACAGAAAGAACTCTCCCATATAGTTCAGTTTTTCCCAAAATCAGTTCAATGTCAAGCTGCACATGAATCATCAATCTTTGTCCCTGTATGATATTCACTGTATACTAATATGGGTGAAACTGTTAGAGATGAATAAGAGAAGGAAACTGCTTAAATTAGTTTTGATTTATTAATAGCCTACCATTTTTTTTAAAGTGCAGTTCGTAACTTTTCCATGTTTTCTATTTGAACTCTTAGTGATATTTATTATTGTTAGCGATAATGAGTAAGAGTGAACAAGAAAGATGAAAGATATCCCAAGGCAGCACAGCAAAACAAAAATGTTTTAATATAAGAAAATAAAACGGATATCTTTTTAATTAGATTTCAGTTAAGTCCATACTAAATGGAACTTAGCAGCAAGCTCATATAGTGTAAATTTGAATTTTAAAACACTGGAATTTCAAAACTCATCTTAAGAAAATGAAACATTAGTGATCTTTGTGATGTCCCTTATCTAGACAGACAGCTACTTGTCTGAGATCTAAATCCTATTTATTTATTTATTGAGATACTGCACGGAATAGGCATTTCCAGTCCTTCGAGCCACGCAACCCCAATTTAACCCTAGCCTAAATATGGGACAATTAACAGTGACTAAATAACTGTGGACCGATGGACTGTGGGAGAAAATCAGAGCACCCAAAAGAAACCCACCCTGCAGATCATGCAAGCTCCTTACATGCAGCACCGGGAATTGAACCCCAGTCACTTGTACTGTAAACCGTCCAATTGAATCGAATTGACTTTTTTTTATAACCTTCACATACATGAGTAAAGATCTTTATGTTACATCTCCGTCTAAATGTGCAATGTGCAATCATAGTAATTTGTAATAATTTATAATAAATAGAACAATCAATGTAATGTAGAAATATACTCAAATCAGCGTGAGTTAATCAGTCTGGTAACCTGGTGGAAGAAGCTGTCCCAGAGCCTGTGGTCCTGGCTTTTATGCTGTGGTATCATTTCCTGGATGGTAGAAGCTGGAATAGATTGTGGTAGGGGTAACTCAGGTCCCCAGTGAGCCTTCGGGCCCTTTTCTCACACCTGTCCTTGTAAGTGTCCTGAATCATGGGAAGTTCGCAACTACAGACGCACTGGGCTGTCCGTGCCACTCTCTGTAGAATCCTGTGATTAAGTAGGTACAGTTCTCATACCAGGCAGTGATGCAACCAGTCAGGATGTTCGCAATTGTGCCCCTGTAGAAAGTTCTTAGGATTTGGGGGCCCATACCAAACTTCCTCAACCATCTGAGGTGAAAGAGATGTTGTTGTGCCTTTTTCCTATGATGTCTCACCCACTGCATAGAGAAGGGGTTAAGTGACAGGACAAAAATGTGAATGTATTTCATCAACGAAAGAAAAAAGAGATTTTTGAAAAATCCTTATTTATCTTTGGTTCAGTTTCATTGGCAGTGGTTGGTTTTGTCTCAGACTAAACACATCGTGTTCTTCAGGACACACCTGGTCCTTATCAGGCCCACTGTTGAAAACAAGCATGAGAACAAATAAAGAATGAGGACTATTTCCTGTTTATCAAACAAATTTGGTCACAGGTTTATTTTCAAAATAAGAAGTGGCGGCGTACAATTATATTACCACAAAGTGTTCAATTTTGTTAGAAGACATAACGCCATTTGTTAATTTTGCTTGCATCAAGTAAGTTTTTGGACAAAGTAAAGCAGAACAATGATCTAAATCATTTTTGCTGCAGGATGGATTCTCCAACAGATTTGTTTATAGGATAAATATTTTCAAGAATCAAATCTAGTCTAGGCTTTTTGAGGTAAGCTCAAAATAATAGATTCCAGAATGTCTGGCTACTGTTTATTCAGAGGAGTCTCTCATGCTTTGTATTTTAAACTGATTAAATTTTGGCCAATTAGAAATTTTCATCCAATTTGGAGCTGATTGTACATGTGTTTAGATGCCAGCTTAAGTTATCTAAACATAGTTAGGAAATTTCAGCTGTTTTGAAAATTCAAACATCTTTTCAATTTGATGAGATGTATGACTCCACCCTGACAGTCAGACCTAACCTGATCAGCATTTACAGTTTTAAGTAGCAAGGAAAAGCATCGATCATATTTTAAAATAATTCACAAAGAAGATGTTATTGGGAAAAAGCACTCAGGCATGTGATTTATTTTACACAGCACAAGGCAGGGGTGATATAAATGATATTAATTTTGAGGCTGTATCTTTGGCTGCTCATTAAAACCAAAGTATTCCATGCATAATCATTGGTGCTCTGTTACCTGAATTCTTGGCCTTTATATTTCCATTATTAGCTTTGATATCTAAATCTTCTGTGTGGTGAACCATACACCTAGACCCTGTGAAGAAAATAAAATAGAGCAGATGCTGAATAACAGAGTAACAGAAAATGATGGAAGTACTCAACAGCTCAGTCAGTACCCGAGAAGACAGAAAACTTAGCTACAACTCATTCTTCAGGTGCTAACTGACCTGCTGAATATTTATATTTCAAGTTCTTTATTGAACTTTCTAAAAATTACCATTATGACTGTGTACATGGCATCTTTAAAAGTACAGATACTGGGGCAACTGGCAAAGGCTAGAACTGCACCAATGTAAGCTACACAGAAGGAACTGACACCCGTAATCTTAAGTTTAAATATAGCTTAAGCCAGGCCCAGTGGTAACCATGTAAGTACAAAGCAATGCTGATGGTGGAAGAAGATATAGATGTCAGGCTGCAACTGTAGACACACACATATACACTAACACAATAGTACATCTCATATGGTGTTACTCATGGTTAATGCTTTGCAATGTGCAATATCAAGCCCTTCGGATAAGTCAAATTGTGTTTTTTGAAGTATTGTGGTTAAGTGATATTTTCAGACTCAAATTCCATAGCTGAGAATGCTTGCCTGGAAACTATAATTTAATTGAAAGGATAAAACAATTGCCTTGATTACTTCTAAATATATGTTTGACTGTATTATTAATTGTATTGAATTTCTTAAAGGCCAAGGCAATAGGGGAGAAGCTGTCAAACCCAAGTAAGATTCAAGAAATGCTGCAACAGGATGGGGCAACTCTGTGGCATTTGGAGAATTATTGCTGGTGTTTGGAAGCTATTGGAAGGAAACTCCAGACTCTATTAGGCATGATTAACAAACAAAAAACACAGCAAAGCTCTGGAATTCTTAAGATGTAAAATCATCGAATCGTTATGGTGGATTAAGGCCATTCAGCCCATTAAATCCACGCAATCGTGCATTCTGTCCAATTTTCATTGCTCTTCCCTGTAAATTACTTTCCTTTCAGTAACTATCTCATTCTTACAGGTGATAACTTTCATAATTGACTTGATCAAAACAAAACTTATCCTCACATCAGTTGTCTTTCTCCATCACCCTAATCCTAACCCAGCCATGATCTTGTATGCTTCTGCCAAATCATCTGCAAAACAACTTCTTATTTATTTATTTAAAGATACAATGCAGAACAGATCCTTATGGCTATACTGCCCAGCAACCCCTGACTTAACCCTAGTCTAATCAAAAGATAATTTACAATGATCAATTAACCTATAATCCATGCATCTTTGGACTGTGGGAGGAAACTGGAGCACCCAGAGGAAACCTATGCAGTCACTGGGAGAACGTACAAGCTCCTCACGGATAGTGCCAGAATTTAACTCTGAACTCTGAACTCCTGAGCTAATAATAGTGTCACTCTAATTGCTATCCTGGTGCCCTGTGATTCTTGGCTCCAGGGAGAGCACCACTGGTGTCCACTTATAGCTGAATTTCCTTGGCTCTGAAACTCTTCTGCACTCGTGTCAAGTTTGTTGTCATATGCACAGGTACAATGAAAAGCTTACTTGCAGCTTCACACTCTCTAGGATCGTTACAACTTACGTTGTGGTCAGAAGGAGGCTTGAGGGCAAAGAGTCAATGGAAATGACAGTCCTAGTAGGTGGTGATGTGGTGGTTGAGAGGTTAAATCCGCAATATTACTTATCTCAGATATAGTCTTGTGGATTCTGCAGCATCTCAAAAAACTATGGGCAATTGCGCCCCCTACCTTTGACAACAATTGTGTAGCTTTCAATTAGTCAGAATAACAGAGAACCATGATAAAATCTGAATCGAGGACAGGATGATGGATTTATCTGTCTTGGAGAAAGTTCTAATCAGAAATGAACAAACAATCCAAAGTATTTGTTAGATGGAACTGAAAGTTTTAAAAAGACTGCAGATGCCGAACATCTGAAATAAACAGAAAATGCTAAGGCTTTGCCAGACATCTCTCTGGTGTCGAGAGTCATCTTGGTTAGCCACCAGCATATTCCTTTCTTTTCAAATCTTTTTATTATTTTTTCCAAAATAAACATGAGTACATTGAAGTAAACAACACTTACAATGTCTCAAGGAAAAAAAATTATATAAAGATTGAAAAAATTTTGTGATGAAAAAAAAACCCTACTAAGCAGGAAAAGCGGGAAAAAGGAAAAAAGCCCATTAGGTGTTCAACCCCAGAGCCATGCGCCATACATAAACTTCTAAACATAGACATCAGCCACATGCATATTCCAAGGAAACTGTGAATGGACAGTAAACACAATCTTGCTCAATATGAATGAAGCCACAAGTCAAATCAAACCTAGAAAAGCAAAAACTACTGTAGATCAGGGATCCATTGACCTCTCAGTTAATGGTAGGGGTCCATGACATAAAAAGTTTGGGAACCCCTGCTATAGATAGTTGAAATCATAAATAAATAAAATTTCTGGAAAAACAGACCGGACATCATATATACTGAAAGAAACATAAGTGGTTCATTTTGATGACTTCTCATTGGAAAAATGAGAAACAAAAGGCAAAAGTGCATTTTATTATACAGTACAGGAATGTAGTAGGGAACAAGATTATCCAGATTTCACAAACAATAAACACAACAAATTCTGCAGGCAGCATGGTAGCATAATGGTTCACACAAAGCTTTACAGTACCAACAATCTGGGTACAATTCCCACTGCTGCCTCTAAAGAGTTTGTACGTTTTCTCCGCAAACACATGGGTTTCCTCCAGGTGCATTGGTTTGCTCCCACAGTCCAAAGACAAACCGGTTGTTAGGTTAATTGGTCATTGTAAATCTTCCCGTGATTAGACTGGGATTAACATGAGGGATTGCTGGGCAGTGCAGCTCGAAAAGACTACGCCATGCCGAATGTCAATAAATAAAAATACATAAAATGCCAATCGAAATACGCAGGGTAGGCAGCATCTATGGAAATGAATAAACAGTCGATGTTTTGGGCTGAGATCTTTCTTCAGGACTGGAAGGGAAGGGGGAAAGGATAGAATCCAAAGGTGGGGGAGGGGAAGGAGGATAGTTAGAAGGTGATAGTTGAAGTCAGTTGGGCGGGAAAGATAAAGGACAGGAGAGGAAGGAATCTGATAGGAGAGCAGAGTGGATCATAGGAGAAAGAGGAGGAGGAGGCGATCCAGGTGGAAGTGATAAGCAGGTGTGAAGAGGTAAGAGGCCAGATTGGGAAAAATAAGAAGAGGGGAGAGGGAGGGATTTTTTTTACCAGAGGGAGAAGTCGATATACACGCCACCAGCTTGGAGGCCATCCAAGTGAAATATAAGGTGTTGCTCCTCCACCCTGAGGTAGCCTCATTGTGGCACAAGAGGAGGCCATAGACCAAGATGTCCGAACTGGAATGGGAATCAGAATTAAAATGTTGGGCCACTGGGAAGTTCCACAGTTGGCAGATTGAGCAGAGGTGCTCAACGAAGTTGTCCCACAATTTACAATGGGTCTCACCAATGCAGAGGGAGCTGCATCGTGAGCACTGGATACAGTACAGGTGTCCCCTGCTTTTTGAATGTTCGCTTTACAAAACCTCACTGTTACGAAAGACCTATATTGGTACCCTGTTTTCGCTTTCAGAAGGTGTTTTCACTGTTACGAAGAAAGGCAGCGCGCGATAAAAGGCAGCGTGCACCCCGAGCAGCCGCTCTCCCCCGGATTCGGAACGGCATTGCTTAAGCACGTTGCATTGAGCAGCCGTTAGCAAGATGAGATCTAAGGTGTTGGAAAAGCCTGAAAGAGTAAGGGTGTTACACTTAGGGTAAAACTAGACATAATTAAGCATTTCGATCGTGGTGAACGAAACAAGAATAAAGTGAGTTTGGCTTGTGGGAGCTGACGAAGATGATGTTGAAGAGGTTTTGGCATCCCATGACCAAGAACTGATAGGTGAAGAGCTGATGTAATTGGAAGAGGAAAGGATAACGATCGAAACCGAATGCAACCAAATGCAGAAAGTGAAGCAACTGTGTGAGATTTTCGCTGCAATGATAAAATACGACATTAATTTTGAAAGGTACTTAGGTTTAGGGGATATTTGCGGGATGGTTTGAGTGCTTACAAACAACTGTATGATAGAAAAATGCATGAGGCTCAGCAGTCAAGCAAGCCTTCCACATCAGCCACAGCAGATGACGAACCTCAACCTTCGACATCGAGGCAGGCAGTCATAGGAGAAGATGAGCTGCCCGTCCTGATCGACGATGAGATGACACCCCCGTGTCCTACCAGCCCAACCCCTGGGCCCCGGACAGATACTGTACCGATTCGCGAAGAAAACAACGGTAGCCGGGAGGCACCCAGCACATCTTTAAGAAAAAAGCCAAAATAAACATGCTAATTAATTAGGTGCCGCCTAGCACGTAATTGTCGGCCCAGATCAGAGGCGATGCAATCAGCAATCGCCTCTGTTCTGCGCCGACATTTACGTGCCGGGCAGCACCTAATTAATTAGGATGTTTATTTTGGATCTTTTCTTAAAGATGTGCTGGGTGCCTCCCGGTTATCGCTGCGTTCTTCGCGGCAATGTATCAGGTCGGTGGCCCGGAGGGTAGGGGCCACTGCACCACCCAGCCTGCGACGACTCAGTCTAACACACCATCATCAGTGTGCTCGGCGCTGTTTTCCTAATTCCGGTAAGTGATACTACACTGTACTTACATTATTTCTACTTTATATAGGCTGTGTATTTTTACATGTCATTTGGTATGATTTGGCAGCCTCATAGTTTAAAGGTTACTGGAGAGAGCGTTTATGCCAAAAGCGCTTGCGTGAGATTTTCTGCCGAGAGCGCTTGCGTCAGATTTTCGCTACGGGGATCTGTGCAGGCAATCGTTGTAGAGAAGTATTTCTACTTTATATAGGCTGTGTATTTATCATATCATTCCTGCTTTTACTATATGTTACTGTTATTTTAGGTTTGATGTGTTATTTGGCATGATTTGGTAGGGTATTTTTTGGGTCTGCGAACGCTCACAAATTTTTCCCATATAAACTTTACGACATTCCGGCTTATGAACCGTTTCATAGGAACGCTCTACCTTCGGATGGCAGGGGAAACCTGTAGATGATTTACTGAGGCAATTCTGCCTCCCCTCGAAAGACTGTTCATTGCCCTGGATAGAGGTGAGGGAGGAAGTGAATGGGCAGGTGTAGTACTTTGGCTGCTTACAGGGTTAAGTATCAGAGGGAAGAATAATGGGATGGAATGAATGGACAAGGGAATCACGTACAGACTGATCCCTGTGGAAAGTGGTGGGGGTGGCGCGTGTAAAGATATGTTTAGTTCGGATCCCTCTGAAGATGGAGGAAGTTACAGAGAATGATGTGTTGGTTACGCAGGCTCCTGGGGTGGTAGGTAAAGACAAGGTGAACTCTATTACTGTTAAGGTAGTGGGAAGATAGGGTGAGCGCGGATGTCTGAGGAACAGAGGACATGCAGGTGAGGGCAGTGTCAATGATTTGAAGAAGGAGGGTATCTTTGCTGTCCTGGAAAGGAAAGCCTCATTCTGTGAACAGATGCAGTGGAGGCGAAGGAATTCCACAAACAACATTGGTTCCCTATAAAAAATTGGTAATGGAAGGAGAATGAATATGTCTCTATTCAAGGGTGAAGTGATGGGCCTTTAGCTCATCATGATACGGGACGGAGCTGCAGAGGGATTGGACGTCCGTGCTGAGGATGAAATAGTTAGGACCAAGAAAATGGAAATTGCCAAAGTGGCAGAGGACACCAGATGTAAGTGGAGGAGACTTGACAAGGGAGAACAAACAGATAAAAGTTATGAAAAAATACGTTCTGTGGCACAAGACAAGGCTGAAAAGCATGCAGGTACCTGTATATGGACAGAGTGTGGCTTGCATATCTTGAGGAAATACTAAGTAGCCGGGGGCTTTGAGGATCAGCTTGGGGTGGGGGGGAAGGTAGTGAATATTGGGAACAAATGAGTTTAGTTTATGCCTGATAGTCAGTACCCTGACATTCCTGGGACTGTGATCCTGTGGAGGATATGAGGAAGTACCTGAGAACTAATGTTCAACCTCTGAAATTTAGAGGCACTACCAAACAACTTAATTCTGCTCGTACGTCTTATGAGGGCCTCAAAGGTAATGGGGTGCAGGCAGAAGAATAGGGTTCAGAAGGATCAGTTATGATGGCGTGGCAGAACAGATGGACTGAATGGCCTAATTTTGCTCCTATAACTTATGGTCGAATTGTAATCCACCTGTAATATTAAATCAGTTTTACTTTCTCAAATGCCATCTCCTCTGCATAATATTTCCAACATTTTCTTTTATTTCAGATTTTCAGTGACTTTTGCTTTCTACAGCTTATGAGTCCCATATTACATTTTTTTCCTCTCTCTCTGTTACCCACACTGATTTCCCTAACCTCCCCACAACCCCAACCTCCATTTACACTTGTCCAGATAACTTTTCTGCAATTAACAAAGGTTCAATATCCTCTCTTGCTTGGCACCAACTATATTTATGTCAACTAGTTTATCTTCCTCTCCACCCTATGGCTGACAAAGCCTTTGTTGTCCCCAGCCATTTCCCCCATCTGCAACTTAAAGCTGTTGCAATCTCCTTGTTTGTTTTGGACAATTTTAATTTGGGGGAAAGATTTTCTGGGATCCTTGGAATACCAGTTGGTAGGGAATTTTGGAAGAATTTGCAGTTTGGCATGCAGCCAATGCTGTCAGGTGTCTATCTGATTTGTCCTTTTAATATTCTTTGAGCTGGTGTAATCCAGTTTGCCTGCACACCAATCCAATAAATTACTCCTTTTTAATTGTCAAAGTTGTTTGCTCGGGCAATTATTTCCATTGCCTTGCATTTTGCCATGCTCCACCCTAAAAACAAATCTGGCATCAATAGAACAAAAGCATTGATATACAGGGCAATTCAATTAATCTTACCAAAATATATTTTCATTTAGAATTGGCCAAGCAACAAAAAAAAAGTCTGATTGTATCTCTATTAATCAAAGATGTACGGCTCGGTTCTGTAGTTTCTAAACAATGCAAACCATTGGAGCAGATGCAAGGTACAGATAAAGCAAAAAAACTATAGAAGTCAGGAAAACAAAAAAAATGATACAACCAGAGAGATAGTTGTATAGCAGAGGATGTAATGTTGTTAGCATTGTTCGTGTGATTATTTCCAAAACATGAGTAATACAGATATTATAAATATGACCTTTGGATTTGCACTGGTCTCACATCAAAGATATGTTACAGTTACATCTATTTTCCAGTTCTCCAAAGAAAAGCCAGCAAACCCTTTCAGCAAAATTTATGTATTACCCTATTTTGTTTTTCCTGTCTGTGCCTTGTGGTGTATTGGGCAGCAAACTTGCTATTTGTTGAGCATGGGTCTGTTTTTATTTTAAACGAGGCTGAGTTGCTAGTCCAACACTCAAACCAAACCGATGGAAGGTGTGCAAGGAGCCAGCCTCATTTGAAACCAGGACCACTTACCTGGAAGTCCAGTGCTGAAACCATTACATCACCAGCCAGCTATGTATTACCCTACCGATGTAGAAATGGATTGTGAAGTCACTGCGGCCCTGGCTGAACACCTCTGACCTTGACTCTTTAATCTTTTCTAGCTTTTGAACTGACTGAATTAACAGATGGAGATTTATTAACACAAACAGCTTATTGATAGCAATGATAAAATGACCACAAACTTTAAATTGAATTTCATTTAATTTTCCATTGACAACTAACATAGTAAAATGATTGACATGATTCTCCATGGTAGGTTAATCCAGAAGGTCGTGAGGCAAGGGTCAATGGAAACTGTGTGGATTCAGAATTGGCTTCCTATGTAAGGCTGAGGGTGGTAGAAGCTGGAGCTTTCTCAGCCTGAAGGTTGGTGACCAGTGGTGTTCTACAGGGATCTGTTCCGAGACACTTGATCTTTGTGATTTTTATAAGTAACTCAGAAGAGGAAGCTGAGAGGTGGGTTGGTAAGATTGCAAATGACTCAAAGGTTGGAAGTATTGTGGATAGTGTAGAAGGTTGTCATGGATTTATACAGGATTTAGGCAAGATGCAAAGATGGGTGGCGAAGAATCTGATGGACTTCAGCCTGGCAGATTGCGAATTGATTCACTTTGGAAGATCAACCTTGGAGGAAGATTAGAAGATTAACGGCAAGATGGTGCCAATAAGTGGTGACACTTTGTGTGCAGCTCCGATGGTAATCATCAAATATTCCTATTTAGGACTACTACCACTGAAATTCACAGTCACAGCTGTGGGTACTTCTGTAAGCAACATCATTTTAAGACGTGTGATACTCAAATTTGGCAGATGCCGGACTGCAGACTTGGGTCACAGGTGCAGTTCTCCTTTAAGAAAATGAAAGCACAGAAAGTGGGCCGGTCTACAGATACAATTGAAATGCAGAGGCCTTCGATCCTGTTCCCAACTATCCTGCTGCTGAATGTACAGTTTCTGGAAAACAAAATTGAAGGACTCCAAGCAAGACTGTCATCCCTGAAGGAGATCAGGGATTGCTGTGTACTTTGCTTCACAGAGACATGCCTCACCCCCACTATTTCAGACACAGTGTTGCAGCCCAATGGCTTCCCCATTCTCCACAAAGACAGGACAGTTCAGCTTGTTAAAGACAGAGGAGGTGATGTATGATTTATGATTAATTCGTCATGGTGCACAGACATGCCAGTTTGGTTTCTGTCCTGCTCACTCAATCTGGAACAACTGGTAGTCAATTGTCCTCCAGTTTTTCTGCCAAGGGTGTTTTCTGTTGCCATCCTGATAGCGGTGTAAGTTGCACTTCCAGCCAATGTCAGGCAAGCACTGGAGGAGCTGAGCATCGTGATAAATGGTCACCGAACAGCTCATCTAGATGCTTTCCCTATCATTGCAGAGGATTTCAACCATGCCAGATTGATGAAAATTCTGAACAACTATCACCAACACATCAGCTGTGGAACCAGAAGAGCAAATACACTTGACACCTCCTTTGTTACAGATGTATCTCCACCCCACCTCAGTTACCAGACGTACTCAAACCAAAAGCTATAGATGAACAAGGAGATTTTCAGTCTGCTGAGGGCTAGATCTGTAGATGGTCTGGTGATACAGAACTATACAAGAAGCCAGGTGTGATCTGTGGAAGGCTACTTCAAGAATGAAAAAAAAATCCGATTGTCGTTACAGATGCACATTAGCTCTAGTAGGGTTTACAGGACATTATTTCCTACAAATCAAAACCTAATATCATAAACACATAATAATAATAAATTTATTTATAGAGCACTTTTCATACAGATGGTGTAGTTCAAAGCGCTTCACAATGAGATAATAGTACAAATATGAAAATAAAAAATAAAAATAAGTATAAACATGAAAATAAAAGACAGAAAGATGCCAATTAAAAGCAAGGTTAAATCAATAGGTTTTGAGCTAACATTTAAAAGTATCAGCTGATTCTGCAGCCCTTATAGTTTTAGGTATTGAATTCCACAGTTTAGGAGCATGGTTCAAAAAGCTGACCTACCAATTATCTTTTGAGTGAGATTGTTTAAATACAAGAAACTGGTGGAAAAGACCAAGCAGGATTATAAAATAAAAATTGTTCTGTGATGTATTGGAGTAAGGGGAATTATGAGGCTATCAGGCAGGAACTTGGAAGCTTAAATTGGGAACAGATGTTCTCCGGGAAAGGTACGGAAGAAATGTGGCAAATCTTCTGGGGATATTTGTGTGGAGTTCTGCACAGATACGTTCCAGTGAGACAGGGAAGTTATGGTAGGTTATAGGAACTGTGGTGTACAAAGGCTGTAATACATCTAATCGAGAAGAAAAGAGAAGCTTACAAAAGGTTCAGAGAGCTAGGTAATGTTAGAGATCTAGCAGATTATAAAGCTAACAGGAAGGAGTTTAAGAAGGAAATTAGGAGAGCCAGAAGGGGCCATGAGAAGTCCTTGGTGGACAGGATTAAAGAAAACCCCAAGGCATTCTACAAGTATGTGATGAGCAAGAGGATAAGCCGTGAAAGAATGGGACCTATCAAGTGTGACAGTGGGAACGTCTGTATGGAACTGGAGGAAATAGCAGAGGTAAATAATGAATACTTTACTTCAGTATTCACTATGGAAAAGGATCTTGGTGATTGTATTGATGACTTGCAGTGGACTGAAAAGCTTGAGCATGTAGATATTAAGGAAGAGGATATGCCACAGCTTTTGGAAAGCATCAAGTTGGATAAATCGCTGGGATTGGATGAGATGTACCCAAGGCTACTGTGGGAGGTGAGGGAGGAGATTTATGAGCCTCTGGCGATGATCTTTGCATCATTAATTGGGATGGGAGAGGTTCCAAAGGATTGGAGGGTTGCAGATGCTGTTCCCTTATTCAAGAAAGGGAGAAGAGATAGCCCAGGAAATTATAGACCAGTGAGTCTTACTTCAGTAGTTGGTAACTTGATGGAGAAGATCCTGAGAGGCTGGATTGATGTACATTTGGAGAAGTATAATATGAGTAGGAATAGTCAGCATGGCTTTGTCAAGGGCAGGTCGTGCCTTACGAGGCTGATTGAATTTTTTGAGGACGTGACTAAACACATTGATGAAGGAAGAGCAGTAGATGGATTTTAGCAAGGCGTTTGATAAGGTACCCCATGCAAGGCATATTGAGAAAGTAAGGAGGCATGGGATCCAAGGGGACATTGCTTTGCGGATCCACAACTGGCTTGCCCACAGAAGGTAAAGAGTGGTTGTAGACATGTCATATTCTTCATGGAGGTCGGTGACCAGTGGTGTGCCTCAGGGATCTATTCTGGGACCTTTACTTTTCGTGATTTTTATAAATGACCTGGATGAGGAAGTGGAGGAATGGGTAAGTAAATTTGCGGATGGCACAAAGGTTGGGGGTGTTGTAGATAGTGTGGAGGGCTGTCAGAGGTTACAACAGGACATTGATAGGATGCAAAACTGTGCTGAGAAGTGGCAGATGGTGTTCAACCCAGATAAATGTGAAGTGGTTCATTTTGGTAAGCTACTATGCAGGTTGACTCTTTGGTTAAGAAGGCATATGGTTTATTGGCCTTCATCAATCATGGAATTGAATTTAGGAGCCGGGAGGTAACGTTGCAGCTGTTTTGGACCCTGGTCAGACACTACTTGGAGTATTGTGCTCAGTTCTGGTCACCTCACTACAGGAAGGGTGTAGAAACCATAGAAAGGGTGCAGAGGAGATTCACAACGATGTTGCCTGGATTGGGGAGCATGCCTAATGAAAGCAGGTTGAGTGAACTCGGCCTTTTCTCCTTGGAGCAATGGAGGATGAGAGGTGACCTGACAGAGGTGTGTAAGATGATGAGAGCCATTGATCGTGTGGATAGTCAGAGGCTTTTTCCCAGGGCTGAAATGGCTGCCACAAGAGGGCACTGGTTTAAGGTGCTTGGTAGTAGGTACAGGGGTGATGTCAGGGGTAAGTTTTTTTACGCAGAGACTGGTGAGTGCATGGAATGGGCTGCTGACAATGGTGGTGGAGGCGGATACGATAGGGTCTTTTAAGAGATTTTTGGATAGGTACATGGAGCTTAGAAAAATAGAGATTTATGGGTAAATCTAGTAATTTCTGAGGTAGGGACACGTTCAGCACAACTTTGTGGGCCGAAGGACCTGTTTTGTGCTGTAGGTTTTCTTTGTTTCTATGTATTCCAGTCCCAGAAATTTCAGAGCTTTAAGAAACAAGTAAGAGAACTTTAAAATCAATTCTAAAAGATACAGGAAGCCAATGAAGAGTAGCTAGTATGAGAGGGTTATATTCCCTCATCCTGGTTTTATTTAAAAGTCATTCTGAATGAGTTGAAGATTATCAATAGATTGCTTTGGAAGGCCGGTAAAAAGTGGATTGCAGTAATCTAGTCCATTCGATATAAAGACATAAATTAGTAGTTCAGCCTCATTACGTGACAGAAAGTAATGTACCTTTGCAATATTTCTTAAGTGTTTTTAATGCTGCTCTGGTCACTTTTATTATGTGGGATTTAAAATAAAAATCTTAATCAAGGATAACACTCAGTTACTGCTGATTTTACAAGGGGAGCCAAGTTCCCAAGTTTATCAAGAGTTTATCTTTTTTCGGATTTGGATCAAACCAGAAGTATTTCAGTTTTATATTCATTTAGCTTTTGGAAATTATTTCTCATCCATTTGTTTATTACAGCCATACAGAAATCAAAGAAGATCAACATCAGATCATCCAAGAATGGCTGTGATCATTCAATCCCAGATGAGCTCAAAGCCCTTTATGTATGCTTTGAAAGGGAGAATAAACCCACACCTGTGTGAATCCATACAGTATCCGGTGACTCTGTTGCCTCCGTCTTGGAGGCCAATGTCAGAATGTCTTTCACGAGGGTGAACCTTCCCAAAGCATCAGGCCCTGATGGTGTACCTGGTATGGCACTGAACACCTGTGCCAACCAAATTGCAGGGTATCCAAAGACATTTTCAATCTCTCACTGCTGCAGTCGGAGGTTCAAACCGGTGCCCAGGGAGAGCAGAGCGAGCTGCCTCAATAACTATCACCCAGTTGTGCTCACATCTACCGTGATGAAATGCTTTGGTCATGGCCTGAGTCAGCTCCTGCCTAAACATGGTCCTGGGCCTGCTGCAGTTTGCCTATTGCCACAATAGGTCTACGGATGATGCAATTTCACTAGCTCCTCACTCAGCCATGGATCACTGGGACAATGGCAATACCCATGTCAGGCTGCGGTTTATTGAATACAGATTAGCATTTTTCACAATAAATATTCTTAGTTCTAATCAACAAGTTCCAAATCCTGAGCCTCTGTACCTCCCTCTGCAATTGAATCTTCTCCACCGGAAGACCGCAGTCAATGCAGATCGAAAATAACATCTGCTCCTCGCAGACAATCAACACTGGTGCATCTCAAGAATGTGTGCTTACCCCTCTGCTCTACTCTCTCTACACCCACAACTGTGTGGGGCAAGGCACAGCTCAAATGCCATCTATAAATTTGTTGATGACACAACTATTGTTGGCAGAATTTCAGATGGTACTGGGGAGGCGTACAGAAGTGAGATAGAACTCTTTGAGCAATAGCAACTTTGCACTCAACATCAGTAAGACCAAGAAATTGATTGTGGACTTCAGGAATGAGAAATCAGGGGAACACACGCTAGTCCTCATTGAGTGATCAGCAGTGGCAAGGGTGAGCAATATCAAATTCCTGGGTGTCAACATCTCTGACGATCAATCCTGGACCCAACATATTGATTCAATTACAAAGAAAGCACCACAGCGACTATATTTCATTCAGATTTTGAGGACACTTGGTATGTCACCAAAGACACTGGCAAATTTCTACAGCTATACCATGGAGAGCATTCTAACTGGCTGCATCACTGCCTGGTATGGGGGAGGGGCCACTTCACAGTATCAGAACAAGTTGCTGGAAGCTGTAAGTTCAGCCAGCTCCATCATGGGCACTAGCCTCCCTCGCAACCAGGACGCCTTCAAAAGGCAATGCCTCAAAAACGCGGTATCCATCGCTAAGGACACCCATCATCATTGCTGCAAGAAGGAGGTACAGGAGCCTGAAGACACACACTCAATGTTTCAGGGAGAGCTTCTTTTCCTCCACTATCAGATTTCTGAATGGCAATAAACCCATGAACTTGCACCTTTTTTTTGTTCTCTTTTTGCATTATTTAATTTATTTATTTTTAACATATACTTCCTATTGTCATTGATTTTTTTTATTATTGTATATTGCAATGTACTTATTCCACAAAACAACAAATATGACAAATGCCAGTGATATGAGATTCTTCAGGGGATGGTGGTAGAGGTTGATATAATGGGGATATTTAAAAGACTCCTAGATAGGCACATGGACATAAGAAAAAAAATGTTATTGTTTGTGTAGCAGGGAAGGGTTAGATTGATCCTGGAGTAGGTTTAGGTTGGTTGGCACGGTGTCATGTGCTGAACAATTCTATGTTCTAAATCAAAGAATATTTGATCATTTCTACACAGTTATTTCCTTCAGATTTTGGTTTTAATTATAGGAGTAAGTCCTATCTCAACGGTTTCCAATATCCCAATTCTTACCGAATATAGAAAATAAAAACTATGAATTGTACAGCATATTGTCATTAATAGTGACCATTATGAATAAAAAAAGAAATTGTCACAAAGAAAGGCATGAAATACTAAACAAATAATAAACACAAGTTGCAGGGAAGAAAGAAGGATGTAATTATTATAATACCCTGTACTCTTCTTAATAAATGCTTAAAACCTTAATGCTTTTTCATCGTTTAAAACAAAATGCATATACATCCAGTCTGAAAACATATTTGCATTAATAATGGTTACTTTTCAAAGCCTGTCTGGAAACTCAGAAGAAATACATGTAACTATGGTTTGCAATTTTCAAAATGAACAAAACTGTATTTTCCAGGTTTCAGATTTGTTGATTGATTTCAAATGATTTTCCAAAAATATCCATGTTTTTATGTGTTTTCTTCATTTTATTTTACACCTGCCTTTTAAACTAGCTGGAAACCTAGGCAGGCAAGAAGACAGTTCAGGTTCATGGAGGTGCAATCATTGACAGCCATTGAGGAACGTGAGAGAAATGAATGATACCCTCTTGAGATGCCTTTTCTTGCACATTGGCAGCTTATGCACTTTATTATTTTGTTGCTTTTTCTTCACCGATCACTCGGGACCTTTCTGTTAGCTTGGGGTCACTGGGGCTGTGTCCTCTTTCAAGCAAATTCAGCTGTAGTCAGGGTTTTTGTGATGACGGAACGTGACTGCAGTAGAGAGCTATGAGACTAGTATGGGACTGTTACTTTAATCCAACAGTTTCAACAGTGCTATATACGGCATCAATAAATGTCTGCAGTTTATTTCCATTGAAGAGGGTGTGGAGATATTTTAGAGCAACATTTTTGCTGAACCATTCAAAAGCAGTTATTACCACAGTTAACACGAGAAATTGATGGGAAACAGGTGTTGAGAACACGTACATTTCCAAACCAAATGATCTTGAATAATGTAGTTAATAGAACCAGAGCAAAGATTCACTTGATTGTTGTTCTTAGCAAGAAAGGGAAACAAGGCTGAACAAAAATTGGATTAGACAGCAAGAGAAAAATAAAGTTTACATTAAAAAATCTGACTTTTTCTTCCAATTGAAACGCGATTGTATTATGTTAGAAATCAGAACCATCTCGCAAAACAGCTGTAAAAATCACAACAAGCATTTTTAAAATGCTAAATTGGACAAGCATTCAGATTCTCAGAGACATTCTCAGTGACATTCTCAGTTTACTGGTTTATAAGATTATACTGAGGAACATATGATTTTATTTTTGAGGTGAGCGAGGAATAAAACTCTACAGCATCTACCAATGCTAAAAGAAGAATTTTTAATGATGTGATAACCTCATTGATGCAGATAGTTTCTTTAATTTGTAAATGTGTCTAGTCCCTTATCTAAATTATGCTCAAAAGTTGTAAGGCTGCATGTGGTTTTTGGAAAGATTAATGTAAGAAGGAAGCTCTACAGGTCTATTTAATGCTTTTATCGCTTAACATTGTAACATCAGTTACCTCAATTGAAAACTTCATTTTTACAACAGATACCCTGACACAACATCATGCTTTTCAACCAGTGAACAACTGATGGATAAGTATGCCAGCAAAGATTCAGTCAGAGACCCAAACCTAGGTCGGAAAGATCCAGATCAATATGGAAAGGCTGATGCAACAACTTACTTTTATTTATTTATCAAGATACAGCATGGAATATGCCCTTCCAGACCTTTTACAATGACCAATTCACCTACCTGTGGGAGGAAATCAGAGCACCTGGAGAAAGCCCATGCAGTCACAGGGAGAAATTACCAACTCCTTCCAGGCTGCGGAGGAAATTGAACCCAGGGCGCTGGTACTGTAAGGCATTGTGCTAACCACCACGCTACCATGCCATCCACAACCCTAATGTTGGCATTGAAATATCATCAGCCTTAGAGAATGGTCAGGAAAGTACTGGGGAGGGGCATTGGTAGAGTAGCAGAGTGGAAAGAAACGTAGGACAACTGTGATACAGGTCACATTTATGGGGCTGGAAAAAAGATTCATTTAGTCCTTCAAATGATCAAAGGTATTTTCTGGCTTCTCTTCAGCTGCATGATCAGTAAATCTAGCATATGTGCTTCATTTACTCCTGGCCTAAAGTGAGAGTGGGGATGCTTTGTCCAAGGTTCCACACTAATTTATAGAAGATTTACTATCTGAAGCTATTTGACAGCTATGCCCTATTAATACTGGTGCCGCTATGAGTATAAAAACACTGGTGCAGTTGTAATTAAAACAGGAAACACTGGAAAAAAAAAATAGCTGAAGAGGTCAGACAACATCCGTGGAACTTTGTTGTCCAGAAAGTAACAGCTCTTCAAAATTCAAGATCAAAGTACATACTGTATACTGTATGTCATCTTATACAACCCTGAGATTCTTTTTCTTGCAGGCATTCACAGTAGAACAAAGAAGTGCAATAGAATGGATGAATAACTACATACAAACAAAGACCGACTAACATCCAATGTGCAAGATATAAACAGTCCAATTACAATAAATAAATAAATAAATAAATAAATAAACTGAGAACGTTAGTTATAGAGTCCGTAAAAGTGAGTTCATAGATTGTGGAATTAGTTCAGTGCAGAGTTGAAGTGAAATTATCCATGCTGGTTCAGGAGCCTGATGCCTGTAGAGTAATGACTGTTCCTGAACTTGGTGGTGGGGGACCTAAGGTTTCTGTACCTCATTCCAATGGCAGCAGCTTAATTTAAACATGTTTCAGTATAAAGTGGATTTCAGCCTCTATCAACCATGGAAACAGTGGATTTCAATCCCTGTCCTTCACTGGATGAAGTGTCTTTTCCTCCCCTTCTGTCTAATTCATCCATCAATACTTCAACTAATGCCTTCCTTGAATTTTAAACCTACTAAGTCTTTCTTATGTACTTCATCTGTAGACTTACAACTTTATACTCCTCAATTATGTCTCCCTTCTACCTTTTCTATTCTAAAGAAAACAAATCTGATATTACCTAATTTTTCATTGTAGCTATTGTTTACTGGACATGGAAAAATCCTTGTAAATCTTCTCTTACATCCTCCCCATTGCAATTACATTTCTCCAGTAACATGATGACAAAGAGGAGAGTCTCTACCAATGTTATGCCCATTACTTGCATTATTTATATAAGTAAGGAATGCTTAAGATGTGGTCTAACTAGTGCTGTGTGCAGTGCTAGCATATCCTCCCTTGTCTTATATTCTATGCCTTATCAAGAGTTTGCGGAGAATCATGGACAAACTTCTATAGATGTTTAGTGTAGAGTACATTGATGCGCTGCATCACAGCCTGGCATCAAAACACCAGTGTCCTTGAAATGAAAATCTGACAAAATGTAGCAGATACGACCCAGTCCATCATATGTAAAGCTGACCCCACCATTGAGGACATCTACGTGAAACATTGTCACAGCAAACGATCACCTATCATCAGTGACCCGCATCACATAGGACATGGTCATTCTCACTGCTGCAATCAGGAAGAAGGTACAGGAACCTCGGGACTCACACCTTCAGGTTAAGAAACAGTTCAAAGGTTTCAAAGGTACATTTAATGTCAGGGAAATGTATACAACATACACCCTGAAATGCTTTTTCTTCGCAACAATCCACAAAAACAGAGGAGTGCCCCTAAGGAATGAGTGACAGTTAAATGTTCGAACCCCAAAGTTCCACCCCCAGCTCCCCTCCCTCCCGAATGTAAGCACCAGCAAATAACAATTTCCCCTCCCCCCCACGAGCAAAAAAAGCATCAGCACCCACCACAGAGCACTCAAGCGTGCAGCAAAGCAACAACAAAGACACATACTTGCAGTATCCCAAAGACTACTCATTCACCCGGTATTAGACATACCGCAGGCTCTTCTCTCTCTCTAATAAGGGAGAAAGAGGTGTCTTGATTTCACAGTGAGAGGGGAGGTATAACAAACAACTTGCTGGTTTATGATGTTAAAAATCTGTTGCGTCACTTTTTCCAAGCTCTGAGCCCAGAGATCTCAGGTCTCCGGGCACATAGCCTTAGATCTTCCAACTCCCACGACACACCGATCTCCTGCCTGGACACGGATCTCCGATCCCCCCCCCCCGCCTCCAAAGTCACAAAACTTTGGACCTCCGAAGGTGAGCAAAGCTCTTAGACTGTGCCCTTGGCATGTCAAATAACAGCCAGTCGAGAGCGGGTCCTATTCCCACAACGAACCGAAGTCAGCATGTAACTCCAGGTCAGGGTCTTCAAAAGAACCCCGAAAGAAAAAACAGAGATATTAAAGATAAAAATTCAGCTGTCTCCGAAGATGCAAGCAAAGGAATCGCCATTGCCTCTCCTAAGCTCTTCCTCCTAAGTTCTACCCTTCAGCCATCAGGCTCTTGAACAAAAGGGGATAATTTCACTCAACTGCACATGCACCATCATTGAAATGTTCCCACAACCAATGAATTCAATTTCAAGGACTCTTCATCTCATGTTCTTGAAATGTACTGCTTATTTATTTATTATTATTATTATTTTCTTTTTATATTTGCAGTTTGTAGTCTTTTGCACTTTGTTTGAATTGGACGGTCTTTCGTTGATTCTGTTATGGTTATTATTCTATAGATTTATTGAAGATTAATCTCAGAGGTGTATATGGTGACATATGCGTGCTTCAATAATAAATTTACTTTGAACTTCCTAAAGTGGATTAGTGGACTAGTTTATGCTGGATACGATTATCTTTGCAGAGATACAAGAGATGACAGATGCAGAAATCTGTTACAACGCACAAAGTGCTGGCAGAACTCAATGGCAGCATCCATGGAAAGAAATGGACAGTTAATGTTTTGAGTCTAGACCCTGCATCTGGTCTAGAGAATTATCTCTGTCTTTGACAGCTGCAAGTGTGAATGCTTGAGGACACCACATCTGGAATGAAATAGTTTTATAAGGAGATGATAAGTTCAATGGTTAAATAATTCCCAGTAATTTCAATTACCTTCTTCAGAAGGGTTTATTCACTCATTGAAAATATCAGATTTTCTTTCTTGTTTAATTTTGGGGTGTTGTTTTATTACTTATCATTTTTTTTGCAATGCTAAGTACCACTCTGAACTTTTATTTCTTCTCACCTGCCTATTACACCCCCCTAGGTCCCCACCTCCTTCCCCTTCTCCCACAGTCCACTCTCCTCTCCTGTCAGATTCTTTCTTCTCGCGCCCTTGACTTTTCCCACCCAGCTGGCTTCACCTATCACCTTCCCCTACCTTTGTATTCTGGCAGCTTCTCCCTTCCTCCTCAGTCCTGAAGAAGGGTCTCAGCCTGAAATGTCAGCTGTTTATTCTTTTCCATAGGTGCTGTCTGACCTGCTGAGTTCCTCCAGCATCTTGTGTGTGTTGCATTAGGTACGTCTGGAATGTAGGCGATTACATGCATTCCCTATCATAAATAGCACCTCTACTGACAATGATAATATTAATAACATGTTCTTGTTAGCATCAAAGTCAATAATTATTATAAATTATTAACATTAATAAATTATAGCCATATCAATAAAAAAGCAACATTAATTTTGTTATAATTTTACTTCCTCAGTCAGCCAGTTCCATTTTTGACCGAAAGATCATATTACATATAATTGATAATTTCCATACATCATATTCATATAATTGAGATCATATTTTTAAAATAAAATACATTATCTAATATATTACTGGAATTTTGGGGTATAAAGTTTATGAGGATAGATAGATATGAAAATAGATATGGAGATAGACAGATATAAGATAGATCGATATGAAGATAGATATGGAGATAGACAGACAGATATAGATAGATAGATAGATCTTAAAGAATAATAATCCAGTTATTATTTGTTAAAACTGAAAAATTTGAGCCCTATTCACACACTGCATTTGAAATAATAACTGCAAATACTGGGCATAAAAAAAGGGTGGGAGTTATTTCTCTTTGCTCTTCACCTGTTGAACAACACACACAAAATGTTGAAGGAACCCAGCAAGTCAGATAGGAATTGGGTATTCAAGGATTTGGACCGAGACTCTTTATCTGTGATGAGACAAGATTTCTCTATCAGCAAAAGCTCATGTCTCCTATTTACCCGTTGAGCTTTTCTTTTTGTAACAAGAATTGTAAAATACTTAAAACTTTAAATTCACAAGTTCTATTCTACCAATAATTTATGATACAATCCTACCAGTAGTTATGACTGTTGATGTGAACAAGACCACATTTGACACATGCGCATAAACATTTGTGGAACAAATGTTAAACCAATTACCAAACACAGAAATTAACTCTTAATTATTTCCAAATCTGAGGCATTCTCCTCTTGTGTAGAATGTGTTCAGCTCTGATTATAATGCAAGCTGATTTTCATTGCCAGGACTGATTTCATTTTTACACACATATTTTATCTTCAGTTTCTTCAACAAATGTGTTCATTCTTCAATTTGTGAAAAGAATTTTCAATAATTTACTTTGCAGTTTCAGTTTGACAAACTTAAGAAGATTCTTGCAATAAATCATTATGGGATTCTATGTATTAAAGTCGTACCTACAAATTAAACTACTTTTCATTCGCCTGATAATGATGCACCTGGACATCCACAATAAACTTAAATCTCTGTTGTCCCATAGTTGAAGTGGTCTTTGGGTTGAATATATATTGAAACACAGGAAGCATTCAACTATAGGAAAATATTATTTGATTGCATGTTTTGTTTTTTTTTTAAATTTTATTGCATTAAGATTATCCCAACCAATGGTCTCATGTGAATTAAATCTTCATCTTGCTGAGATGTATCCTCAAAAAATCTATACTGGATCCAAAAAGAATTTGCAGTATCTTTCCCTTCAACTGCTTGCTACTTCATCAACTCTAGACATAGTCAACTTCCAGTTCTTGCTCCTCTACCTCAATGAGCTCTCTTTCTGTCACAGCTTCTGTCAACACCTTGACCTGTTGTCACAGCTCCTAACAACCTCCTCTTGACCATCTTCTGTCCCTCACTGATGGACTTCACTTTGTAACCGATGTACACCTGAAGTGAAATATGTTCAAAAATATTTTTTAAAGTAAGGGCCAATTGATTTTGTTTTATTGATAAGCATTGCAGTTTACCAGTAGTTTTTTATAGCTTTACTTTCCTCATGTTTAGTTTATACATATGATATTTCTTGATATATAATTTGTTATAATTATGTAAATTACATTATTTTTAAAACTTAATTTTGTTTGACATTGACACTGAAGTGTGACATAGCGGTTGTGAAGGAGAGTTTCTCTTAACATCCAAAGGAGTTCACATAAAAAATGAATAAATGAAAAAGTGGACAACTATACTGACTCTGGGCTCTTCAATAAAGCTGCCATCGAAGCTTTAGGGCAAACTGTCAGATTGAGACTTGGGAGAATCCTCCCAAAGTAGTCTGACTCTATTTTAGACAATATTGGACTTTATTGTCTGTGCTTCTGCTAAATTCCGTTCTATGCAATTGGTACCTTACCAAACTGATAGGATTGTAAAAGGTTTGCAGCTATGATAGACTTGTGCATTAACCTCGTTGAGAAGATAGAAAACCAATATTTCCTGATAAATTGTAAAAGCTTTTTCAGTTTCCAATTTGTCCAACAGACTGTTTATTTCAATGATAGTGCTATAATAACACTGGAAAAAATAGAGATAAAACCAAATTTTGAAGTTTAAAGTCTCTTAACTTGTGCCTATGGTTTTAAGCATGTCATATTAACAATGAGATATTCTCTGGGTAGTGTTTAGAAACTCCTACAAAACAAAACCCTTGTCTATTAGATAAATAACTCACAAGAGCACAATATTAATTCACAATTTATGCCAGAACATTGTTCAATGTTATTGGTAGCAGCATTAGACCAAGTCTCTGATGAGCTCCCCAATGCATTAAACCTATATTCCTTTGCAAATGATTTTGCAAGAATTACCATCAGAACTATTAACCAAAGTTGACACTTATTAGCTTGCTGATTTATGCAGTTGTATTCATGCATCAGTGTACATGGTTTCGAGCATTCACAAACAGTAAAAAAACGTAGTGTAATTAACAAGTCAGTGTCCTGGACAAACTCCCAAGTACACAAAAGCATGCAACATGCAAGTAAGTGTGTAAAATGTAAATCTGCTGAGTGGAGGAAGGATCAAATAGGGACAACAATCTTGAATGTCCACGAGACACGTTGTGAATAAATAGGAAGATGCTGATTGTATGTCAGCTACCCATTTTGACTTCTGTTGTCATTTTCCTGCTCTTGCTTGTAGAGAAAATTATTCTCTGGGTCTCCATGTTTCAAGTTAATGCTAAACCCAAGGGGATTCTGCAGATGCTGGAAATCCAAAGCAACACACACAAAATGCTAAGGGAACTCAGGAGATCAGACGGCATCTATGGAAATAAATAAACAGTCAATGTTTCAGGCCAAGACTCCTCTTCAGGACCGGAATGGAAGGGGGGAAGATGCCAGAATAAAAAGGTGGCGGGAGGGGAAAGAGGCTAGCTAGAAGTTGATAGATAAAGTCAGGAGTGTGGGAAAGGTCAAGGACCAAAGAAGAAAGAATCTGATAGGAGAGGAGAGTGGACTATGGGAGAAAGGGAAGAGGGAACCCAGCAGAAAGTAATAAGCAGGTGAGAAGAGGTAAGAGGCCAGAGTGGGAAATAGAAGAAGAGGGGAGGGGGAGGGAAAGATGTTACTTTGGAAGGAGAAATCGATAGTCATGCCATCAGATTTGGAGGGTACTGAGATGGAATATAATGTGTTGCTCCTCCACCTTGAGTTTCAAGTTAATGAGCTTTCATCAAAATTTAAAAAGTAAAAAAAAAAACACTGCACATTACCTTGCAGAGCAGAAGCAACTGTAGGCAGATAAATCTGAAGAAAATTTACAGATGAAAGACTTGCATTGGGAGTCCTGGTTATCCAAAACTGTTGCAATCAGTATTGAGTACCAAGGCTGCAGTGCACCTAACCCTGGAAGACTTCAATTCATTTGTAAAGTTCTCTGTACACCTGTGACAGTGCAACTGCCCTGACCCTGCAAACGGATTTCTGTATATCACCAGCCCCATTACCTGTGTACTCTAGAATTTTATAAACTTATTTTTCAACATAGGAGAAGTTTCCTTCTCATCCACTGATTAATTACAGAACTAACAACCAAAGCAGGTATGTTCTTCATCCTTTTATACCTGAGTATGCGTCACCCAGTAGCCTAAATACAGTCTACCTTACTAAATATTGCACTATATGTGTTCTTACATGGGACTGGTATCAGTCAAAAAACATCATATATTTAATCTCTGTCTGTTAAATCAAAGTCACAGACTTCTACAGCACAGAAACATAGCCTTTGGCTCAACAGGTCCATACTAACCTGGTGCTCATCCAGGCAAGTGAGATTCTCACTGTCCATTCTTACTATCTAGTGAAACCACAGCCATGAGATCGGGCTTGGCAGAATCGGTGGGAAAGAAGACCCTGTTGAGCCTGACTCTCACCTGTTAGTGTAAGAAGATGTGAGAGGTGTTGAGTTCGTGGGAGGATCTCCAGGGCTGGCTGTGTAACATAGGCAACAGAAGTCGACATTTCAGATCTGTAACTTCGGGATAAGGGTTGGGTCGAAAGACCATGGTGTGAAGCGGGGATCTCGGCATGTGCTGCGACTGGATGAGGCGCCACCTCTCTTCCCCCTGGGTGAGGAGGTGCACTGGTAACTCTAGATGTACGCCGGGCCTTCCCCATCGATCACCCCAGCCACAATACCCATGAGCCTCTGCAGGGGCAGGTGGACTTGGCCAATGTCTAGCAGCTGACTTAAAACTGCTGTGGACTAGAGGTATCCAGTTGTTTACATAAAAATATTAAGGCTTCCTTCTTAGTTCTTGCCGCTTTAATGATCTGTATTTACAATGATTCAAAGGTGAGTGGTTGAGCACGGGTGGTTGTCCGTCGTATCAGATGATAACAGGAAACCTGTGCAGGAGAATTTTTAAAGTAGAAAAGCTGTTGCACTTGTGCAGTTTCCCACTCCCAACCTTAGAAGTCCGAGGCCAGTGGTATGAGTAGTCAGCACAACTAGGGTCTTCCTTGGGTTCAGTGAATGACCATGACTTCTTCCACGCTCAACATCCCCTTTGTGTTGCACAGAAAGCTGCAGTACCGCTTTCCTGGCCATTGGATCTCTCTGTAGATCTCATCCGCCCAGTCTGCCAGAGTAGAATTTGCAAGCTAGGACAGGTATGTCCCTATCTCACCGGGGTATGACGGCCAGCAGCTAGCCTCACCTTGTTTAGCCCACCTGTCGAAGCAATGTACCGGGCAACCAGAATTCTGAGGTCAAGAGAGTGGAACAGCCCCTGCACAATGGCCGTTCCACTTTAAAAACTCTCCACACAGGTTTCCTGTCATTGTCGAATCCGATGATGAGGTCACTGCCGTGGGCAAACAGCTACTTGGAGCCACAGGTGAGAGTTGAGTGTTTGGAGGGGACCAAAGGTAAGTGAGCTGCCCCAGTTTGGACATGACAAACCCTTTCACCACAGATGCTAGCCCTTGCTGGACACCCCGGTCACTTAAATTCAGGTTAACAGCATTATCAGAAATGAAACATAGTCGAAATTTCACTTTGTGATGAGCTTCCTATCTAATATTTCCATTATGATAGCAGTGAGGGTATCATATTTTAAAAATATTAAAGTAATTTGCTCTGCTATCGGTAACTTGTTTTTCAAAAAAGCTTTCAGATCAGCTACTACTGAGAGAAATTACATTGAAGCAGTTTCTGACTTTCAAAGCAGCCACCGATTCCTTCTCTTTCAGTATTGTCTCAGGTCTATTGCCGCATGAAGGTTAGCTTCCAACTGGCAGGTAGTAGCATCGTCCCATTGACATGCAACAGCAGATTCTGCCTTTCCAGCTCTTGATAAATCACTGGTGTGTATTTGCATAAATAATGTATTCTGTTTTTGCATAACATGTGTTTGATGTAATTTGATGCAATAGTTATATATCTATCTTCTACACATCAATCAGGGAATTAGATGATGCTTGCACAGTGCTTTGTCGTAACATTACTCAATTTTCTTTCAAATAGGGAATCCAATATATCAATACTGTGACTCACCTTGAGTTGTTAAAGAGGAACATGAAAGAGTGTCATTTTTATTGGACTCTTGATACTACTGATGCATTATGCACAATCATTTTCATATTTCATTGAGCTGCGAGCTTCAGTTTAATTATGATAATAAGATGATCCACTTTGTAAATTTTGAGCAGAATTCAGAGCAACTGTTCTTCGTTATCTGCAAACTGACCTACATTGTTAACAGCTCTATAATGCGATCAATACAAGTACTCCATGTCCCCTGTCACAGAAGTTAGGTGTCCTTTATATAAAGCTTTCAAACTGTGGGAATTGTCAGCTATGTAACAGATTGTGATAACTTTTTGGTTGACCTTGGCATTACAGATGTTTTTTTGTGGGGCTCAGAAGAAATGACCTTCTCCTTCTGTCGATCTTGTGGCACTCTCAGGATCTACAGTTTCGGGGTCACAAACATTGTAGGTCACTGACACAGCAGGAAAAATATAATAAAAAAACGCATAGAGGTGTGACAGCTAAATTAAGTTTACAATCTTATGTCGACCGAGGGCATGCCATCGGTTTTATTTGTGAGCTCTCAGTGATAGGCATACTTTATCACAATTCATAGAATACAGAACATCGAACAAAATTCCAGAAAAGACCTCACTCACCCTGGACGTGTACTTTTCCCCTCTCCTATCAGGAAGAAGATGTGGAAACTGGAAAGCACGTACCACCAGGACTAAGGACAGTTTTTACCCTACTATTATAAGGCTACTGAATAATCCTCTTGTGTGATAAGATGGACTCTTGTCCTAAGTCTACCTCATTATGGCCTTGCACCTTATCATATCCTTTTACTGCACTTTATTTAGCATTATACTGTTGTTTTTTCTTTGTACTACCTCAATGTACTGTTGTTCTGTACAAATGGCATGCAAAGCAAAGCTTTTCGCTGTATCTTGTTCCCTACAAAAGGTAACAAAATCCTTCCAAAGGTAATGAATTCAGCCCAGTACATCATGGATAAATCCCTCCCAATGCACATCTACATGAAGCGCCATCGTAGGAAAGCAGCATCCATCATTAGAGATCCACACCACCCTGGCCATGCTCTCTTCTCACTGCTACCATCAGGTAGAAGGTAGAAGAGCCTCAGGACTCACACCATAGGTTTAAGAACAGTTATTACCCCTCAACTGTCAGGATCTTGAACAAAAGGGGATAACTACACCTTCTTGCCCAATGATCTCACTTTAAGGACTCTTTGTCTCATTATTTTGTGTTCTTGTTATTTATCACTATTTATTTATATTTGCACTTGCATAGTTTGTTGCCTTGCACTCTGGTTGATCTTTCATTGATCCACTATTCTATAGATTTATTGAGTGTGCCTGCAAGAAGATGAAACTCAGTGTTGCATGTGGTGACCTACACATGCTATGATAGTAACTTTTACTTTGAACTTTTGACCATGTGACGACAATAAACCAATTCAACAATCTAACTTCACTGAAGCTTCCACTGTATCGTCTGGAAACCCCAGACCCAATTATTATATTTCCAGGATTCACCTGTAAAACACTTGTGAGCATGATTTTAAGAAGAACTACACCAATGCAAGTTATGTTTAATTCAAATGTGATACTCGCTGTAATTGTATACAAATACCATCCTAAGTAACTTGGTTAATGCTGACTGGACATTCATGCAATTATGAACAGAAGAACACAAAACCATAAGACTTAGGAGCAGAATTAGGCCATTCAACCTATTGATTCTGCTCCAGCATTCTATCATGGCAGATTTATTGTCTCTCCTACCCCAATTCTCATACCTTCTCCCCATAGCCTTTGACGCACTGACTAACCAAGAACCTATCAACCTCCATTTTAAATGCACCCAATGACTTGGCCAATTTCATGAAGTTGGTGTCTTGGCTTCACTGTAATTAATAATTCCTGGTTGTTCACTATTCATGACAAGCTGTTTTTTTGGAATTTATGAAATGTATCAAAGTTGTCCCTTTTTATATTACATTTTAGCAATTACTACTGGATAGATTATGTTAAAAATAATAGTTCCTACATTTTTACCTGATAATGCTAATTAGGTGGGTGGAGAGGTGGAAATACATCTCTACCAAAGGAGCTCTAAGACACTCTTTTTCTCTGCTAGCCCACAGGCCACGCTTGGGCAAGGTGTAGCATCTGCTTAGCCCCACGATCAAGGTCACGTGAAGCCATGGGAGCAGGTGGTGGATGGTTGTCTGAGCAGCTGGTGCACATCACAAGTCCTGGCTATGCAACCACTGACGCCAGGCAGAAAATCTCTGAAGAGTATTGATAATGGCTGGGGTTACCCGTTTTGTAAAGGCACTGCCCAGTTGAAAGAAATGGCAAACTACTTCTGCAAAAAACATTGGCAATAATAATCATAGCCATGGCAAGACGGTTCCAAAGGTAGTCATAGCCGAGGGGTGGTAGTGGGGACGAGCTCCCGCTGCTAAACAAATGATCTTCATGGTATGCGTCTCAAACAGCCTCTGACAACCAAGTCCAACCCTTGGCCTTCACATGTGGCATAGTTCTTATGCCCGGTGGAGCTGTTCTCGCTGACAGGAGAAGGGGCAAAGGCGGACCACTGGGGCCTTAAAAAGGTTGTTCCGGGCAGATGGGGCTCCTTAACCATGGATGGTAGCTCATCTAGGAGAAGGAAAAATCCAATTTCAAACCTCTGCTGCCGTGCAGCTATACCTGCTCACGGGAAAGACTTTGGGAGTAAACCCCAAGGAAACATCTGGAGTCGGAGTCCCGAAGGTGGCTGACTGCTGTACCCAGCACCGGCACGGCAACTCCTGTGATGCTGCTGGCACCAAACTGTACTGACTTTCGTCGCTCCTTTGGACCCGTCATCAGCATGGAGAGGGGTGTCCCACTGCATGGGCAACAGACAGATCTCCATATCAACTCTGCCCTGGCTTGTGCCCTGGAGAGGCCACTCTAGCTTCGCTTTATAGCATCGGACAAACACGGGAAGCAGCAGTTACCGGTTATAAGTCATAATGCTTGATTGGCTTAGAGCATGGCGCCAGGGATTGCTTCCGACGGTGGGAGAGACCATCGCATTTCACTGGACAGCTACCGCCGCCTCAGGCTGGGCAGCCCCCAACCAATAAGGTGCTGTCAGTCTTCCTCATTGGGTGCTTGGGGATAATGGATTATTCCACGAAGAGCTGACTGTAACTACTGCACCAGACAAGAAAGAAAACAAATCAGATAAGACAACACCTCTCAGGTTGGGATGTTAGAATGTCTGCACAATGATGACTGGACTTGACCAAAACCTCAAGGATATCGAAGATGCACGAAAAACAGCGGTTATTAACAATGAGCTACTAATGCTCAAGGTAGATATAGTTACTCTACAAGAAAAACGTTTGGTGGATTCAGGTACACCGAAGGAAAGGGACTACACATTTTTCCGCAGGGAAAGAACCAAGACGAGCCCCGCGAGCATGGAGTGGATTTTGCCGTTAGGAACTCCTTGTTGCGAATGGTGGAGCCAACAGAAAATGGATCAGAACAACTTAGGACTCTTTGCCTACACACCAGTCATGGCCCAGTATCTCCCGTCAGTGTGTGTGCCCCTACCTTGAACTCCACCTCTGAGGCAAAAGACATGCTCTATGACAAACTAGAAACTGTTGTCAGGAATATTCCCAGTGATGAGCACCTCATTCTCCTTGGTGACTTCAACGCCAGAGTGGGAGCTGATAACGATTCCTGGCCGTCTCGTCTTGGCCACTTTGGAATTGGCAAAATAAATGACAATGGACAAGGTCTCCTGGAGTTCTGCTCCTATCACGACCTGTGTGTAACTAACTCCTACCTTCAGACAAAGTTGCAGTGCAAGGTCTCATGGCGACATCCCCGGTCTAAACACTGGCACCAACTAGACGTGATCATCACCAGGCATTCTTTCATCAACTCTGTACTAATTACCCACTCATACCACAGTGCAGACTGTGATACGGATCACGCTTTAGTACGCTGCAAGATCAAACTACGTCGGAAGAAAATCCACCACTCCAAACAAACTGGAAAACCTCACATCAACACAACATAGATAAAACACTCAGAAAAGGTTGATCAGTTTGTCAAGTCAGTACAGGGTGCTATGACTACTTCCTCACAAGGAGATGCTGCAACAGAACAATGGTCATACGTTCGTGACACCATCCACGAATCAGCACTCTCTATCATTGGAAGAAAGACCATAAAGAGCAGTGACTGGATTGAGGCAAAGTCCAGCATCATGACTCCTGTCATCGAAGCCAAGCGTGCAGCTCTCACAGAGTACAAGTGCTCACCATCTGTCCAAACACTCCAGGCACTTCGAGCTGCTAGAAGCAAAGTGCAACAGACTGCAATGTAGTGTGCAAATGAGTTCTGGCTCCAGCTCAGCAAGGAGAGCAGCTGTGACAGGCAACATCAGATCCATGTATGATGGTATCAAGAAGGCTCTTGGTCCATCACAGAGCAAGACAGCACCCCTGAAGACATCCAGCAGTGAAATAATCACTGATAAAAGCAAGCAGATAGAACGCCAGGTAGAACAGTACTCGAGGGAAAACGTTGTTGTTAACTCAGCCATTGATGCCATCAATTGTCTTCCAGTCATGGATGAACTCGACTCCGAAACAACCATTGAGGACCTCAGCAAGGCAATTGACAGTCTGGCCCCAGGGAAAGCTCTTGGCAATAATGAGATTCCTCCAGACCTGATCAAACACTGCAAGAGCTCACTCCTCCAACCTTTACACAAGGTCCTCTGTCAGTGCTGGAAGGAAGGAGCCGTACCACATGATATGCGCGACTCCAAAATCGTCACTTTGTACAAGAATAAGGGTGATAGGAGAGACTGCAACAACTACAGGGGTATCTCCCTCCTGAGTATTGTCAGCTAAGTCTTTGCTCATGTAACTCTGGCACGTCTACAAACTCTGACAGAACGGGTCTATCCTGAGTCCCAATGTGGTTTTTGCGCAAGGAGGTCAACTGTCGACATGGTTTTCTCACTCCGTCAACTCCAGGAGAAGTGCAAGGAACAACAGAAACCCCTCTATGTCACTGTCATCGACTTGACCAAGACATTTGACCTTGTCAGCAGGGATGGGCTCTTTCAGATTCTCCTTAGGATCGACTGTCCCCTGAAACTCCAAAGTATCATCAAGTCGTTTCATGACAACATGAGGGCTACTGTTCAGTACGATCGCAGCTCATTAGAACCTTTCACTATTCATAGTGGAGTCAAACAAGGATGCGCGTTGGGCCCAACATTATTCGGCATCTTCCTCTCTCTGCTATTGAAGCACACATTTGGGATGTCGACAGAAGGCATTTACATGCGCACCAGGTCTGATGGGTGGCTGTTCAACCCTGCGTGCCTGAGAGCAAGAACAAAGGTGCAAGAGATCTTAATACATGACATGCTCTTTGCCGATGATGCTGCTATAACCTCGCACACCAAACAGCAACTACAAACTCTCATGAACTGCTTCTCTAAGGCATGCAAGGACTTTGGGCTTACCATCAGCCTAAAGAAAACAAATGTCCTTGCCCAGAACGTAGTGGAGACACCAGTCATTACCATTGACAATTACGATCTAGAAGTGGTCCACGAGTTCACATACTTGGGTTCAACCATTAGCGACACTCTCTCCCTCGATGCTGAAATCAATAGGCGTATCGGCAAAGCAGTATCGATCTTTGCTCGACTCTCCTTGCAGGCCTGGGAGAATCGGAAGCTCGTTACAAAGACCAAGACTGCTGTGTACAATGCATGTGTTATCAGCACCCTCCTGGATTGTAGCGAGACTTGGACCATCTACTCCAAGCAGGAGAAGAAACTCAATTGTTTTCTCCTGCGCAGCCTTCGCTGCACCCTCGGCATCACCTGGAGAGACAAAGTCCCAAACTCTGAGGTCCTCTCCCATGCTGGACTTCCCACAATGTTCACGCTTTTAAAACAACACAGACTGCGCTGGCTGGGCCAGTCCATGGTTGACTGCCAAAGGACATCCTCTACAGAGAAGTAGCAACAGGCAAGAGGAATGTGGATAGACCCCAGCCTCGTTTCAAGGACTTCTGCAAACTTGACATGAAAGCCTTAAAAATCAACACAGAGTATTGGGAGGATACAGCAGATGACCGCAACAAATGGCGAGGTACTTTTCAGCAATACCTAGAGCAAGGTGAAAGAGTGATCCTGAGTCAGTTTGAGGAGCGGAGAGCTAAACGGAGAGCACAGCGGACAGCGGACAACAATTCCACGATGGCCTACACATGCAGCAACTGTGGCAGAGCCTGCCCTTCCTGGATCGGCCTCAATAGCCACAGTCGACGCTGCTCAACAAACCAGTGACTACCAGAGGCGCAGTGCCCGTGGTCGACCATGACCAACGGAGGACACACACATGGCAAAACCACGATTGCTTACATCATACCACATAGTACATAATGATGATGACGTAAGTAGAACTTACTAGTTAGAGATTAACCAAACTAGAACATGCTAACTAGGATGGATTACCCAAAGTCTTTGCCTTAATAGCTTCAGAATTCATTATATTGATTTAAATTGCACATTAATGCACGATTTATTGGTGTAATGACGTTATAATTTGAATTTTGTTGTTTAAATGATTTGTGGACATTTTGTTAATTTTTCAAGTGCAGCACATTAGATGTGTTTCTGGTGGGTTAAAATTCAGCTTTAGCTGTAAAGGGATTTTGTGTCTTTAAATCACAATATCACAAGCCATTGTTACAATGAGCAGTTTACTACCTAGCCTTTTTTCACAGTAAGTAGGTTGTTAACTCACAGAAAAATATCTTTGAGAAATGAAAAATATTGTCAAACTGGGTGTTATGTTTTACTGCCAAGGCATAAATCTTCCTGACAGATCAAGTGCAATTGATAGCCTGGGTGAATTCAGACAGTCGCAGAGAAATATTCTGAACATACCACCTTCATTAGCATATTTTACCAAAAAGCAGCGAAGCAAGGGGGAGAGCTAGTAGTGATGGTAATAGCTGTTTGAGTAAAGCTTTTCACTTTGCAAGAAATATCACTAATGTTTTGCCTTTGGGTTTTTTTGTACTCCGAAGAATGAAAATGAGGAATATTTTTCAAACAGCAGGGGTAAAGTTTAGAAAACGGGTAACACATGGAGTGATGGAGATGGTGGTGCCACAGGGTGTAAAATACAAATTAAAAAAAAAGAAGGAATTCTGAAATATAAAAACTGTAATTTCAGCATTTACAACTAATGATTGTGTTTCATCATCACTTTTATTGCAACTTGACAAAAACCACAGAAAACTAAACTGAAATATTTGTTGGATTTTTATTTCAATTTGCCTCCTGAGAAAGGTAAGTATGTTTTGGCCAATTCTACAAGTGACACGGGCGCAACAGTTTATTTTTCTTCTATTCAAATGTAATATTGTTTAAATGAAATAATTCAGAACACATTGTCATTACCCACCAGAAATACTGACTTCCATTCAAATGAGCACCGTGTCTCATTTCAATTGGAGTCATTGATGAAAATTTTTTGGAAATTTTGCTTTTTCACAGGGAACTTCATTTAACATTTCTGGATGTCTCTGGACCCTCAAGCACAGGTGTAACAACAGAAGAAGAAATGGACATTGAGAAAACATTGTGATAGCAGTGAAGAGAGATCGAGGGCAGCACAGTAGCGTAGTGGTTAGCACAATGCTTTACAGCGCCAGAAACACAGGTTCAATTCCCGCTGCTGTCTGTAAGGTGTTCTCCCCGTGAGCGCGTAGGTTTGCTCCGGGCGCTCCGCTTTCCTCCCACAGTCCAAAGACATATCAGTTGGTTAATTGGGCACTGTAAATGCTCCTGTGATTAGGTTAGGGTTAAATCAGGGGATTGATGGGTAGTATGGCTCAAAGGACTGGAAGGGCTATCCCACGCTCTAGCTCAATAAGTAAATGATAAAGGGAGGAGAATGACTTCTATTTAAGTGGTGGGTTGACAAACTAAGAGTGAACCCGGAGCTTTGAAAGTTGTTGAATTTAATGTGTGCTAGGAACAGAAGCTAAAATCTTAATATTAGTCTAACTAGAAGAGACACGATTTGGTTTTGCAAATCTTACTGTTTCAACATCAAAGTGCTGGGGGTGAGGGGTCATTGCCTTGCTGCTGATTGTGCGTGGGAGGGGCTTTGGGGTTCTAATGTTTTAACTGGTCATTCATTCTTTGGGGCACTCCTCTGTTTTTGTAGATGGTTGTGAAGAAAAAGAGTTTCAGGATGTATATTGTATACATTTCTCCGACAGTAAATATACCTATTGAAATATATGACATTTTTCTACACTCAGAAGCACCTTGTTGATAGTTTCTGTCACAGGTTGTCTTATAGGAACTGCAACATGCAATCATAAGTTGGACTTGTGTTTATATCCTTTCATATGGTATGTCATGCTCATAGATGATTGCAAGAATAATTGCCTAACAAGGAATTCGAGCTTATTAACAATAGCAAAGCTACAGAGATAGATCACTTTCAATGTTTCAGCCACTCAGATCCGAGGTCAGAGGTTTCCAACCTCGGCTCCACAGACTCTTTGCTTAATGGTATTGGTCCATGGCATAAAAAAGGTTGTGTCATGGGTTGGGCTGCGAAACATGGGTATGTGTATGAAACAATATCTGATGGCATTTAATGCTATAGGTGCCGCATGGATAGTGAAAAACATGTTATCTCTAACCTCAAATATTGCTTAAGTTTCTGCTCCAAATCACTGAACAATATTAATCAATATTTATACGCAAGATTCAATTGTTCCACAGTATTTTTGTGTAATTACACCTTTTGCATGCCTCACATCTGTAGCTTGCTCACATTGCTAGTCACATGTGTGGCCCTCTCCTCAGAGCAGGGACAGGATGACGATTACAATGACTGAGCCCTTTACTTAAAGTAGGGCACATGATACCCATTAACAAAAACCTGCTCCAAATCACAGCCAAAAGGAACTGGATTCCAACTATTTCGAGCTGGTGTCTGACCAGAAAATCAAGCCAATGAGCATGTTACAAATGTAGTTTATAACCAAAGAAAAGAGTGGCTAAAGTCACTTTGCAAGGGTACGGGAAAAATTAATGAAAATAGTGAAAAGAGAAATACCACTGTGTACATACATCTACTGATGCTTCTGGACACATCTTCAGTGATGGTCCTGGAATCATCGGGTGTTTCGGGTCTTTCAACATCATACAACCTCCTCCAGGTGACCCAGCCGGGCTGATCAGAGCCCAGCTTGTGTCCAGATGGCTAGCTACTTATGACTCCATGGCTCTCCTCTTTTGAGCCACAGCCATCTTGAGGCCCTCTCTGCCACATCAGTGGTACTGAGGATGGCTCTCCTCTTCCTCTCTCCCTCGATGCCCAAAATGCTGAAGGCTCTAACTAAAGAACGGGCTACGAATCCCCTACAACCAACTTCCACTGGGAGACACCTCACTCTCCATCCAGCCTGCTGACAGTTGCTGACCAGTCCTGCGTACTTGGAGAGCTTCCTTTCAAAGGCCTCCTCCAAGCTATCTTCCCATGGGACTGTCAGCTCTAGCAGCACCACTTGCTTAGTAAACTCAGACACTAGGACAATGTCTGGTCGCAGGGTGGTGGCTGCGATATGGTTGGGGAACTTCATCTGCCCTTCAAGGTCCACCAACAGCTGCCAGTCCCTTGCAGAGGTCAGAATGACTGCAGATGTTCTTTTGGCAGGTATTGGCTGCTCCCCAGCTCTGACAAAGGCAATGGTCTGCTTGCAGGGTCGGGACCGCTTCGCCCACTCAACTGCTGCGCTGACGGCTTCAGCGATGGTCTTCAGGATCTGATCATGCCTCCACCTGTACCGTCCCTCACCAAGTGCCCTTGCACAGCCGCTGAGGATGTGCTCCAGGGTTCCTCGCTTGGAGCACAGTGGGCACGCAGATGACTCTGCCTTGCCCCATGTGTGCAAGTTTGATGGGCTTGGAAGCACATCATACACTGCCTGGATGAGAAATTGGATGCGGTGTGGTTCGGCTTTCCAAAGATCAGCACAGGTCACTTTCCTCTCAACCGCATTCTCCCATCTTGTCCAAGCTCCCTATTGCTTCATTCCCACCGCCTTGCAGACTCTCATCTCCTCCACTACTGCTCTCACCTCCTCCTGAACTAGACGATGCCTTTCCTTCCCTCTGGTTTCCATTTGGGGAGTTGGAAAGGATCCTAGCCCAGCTCGGCCTCATGTGACCACTCCCACCAGCCTCCTGTGACGCAGCCTCGCCTCTGCCTCCTGAACAGCTTCCTCTGCCCTCCACTTCCTGCCAGTACTTACATGGATCCCTGTTCTAGCCACCTTCGGGTCACTTGCCAATATTTATAAAAAGATGTCTACAAGGAAATACAATAATAGCTCAGTACTTATTCTTGTCCAGTGTGAATTCCTGGCAGCCCCGATCTCTCTCTCACTGAGGTCAATGAGCACCTTTATGAGGCACTAGGACGTACCATCTTTAACTATCAAGGTTAATTTAAGGCTACATATGAATTAAAATATGATACACCCTACAATATAATTCATAGAATAGTACAGCACAGTACAGGCCCTTCGGCCCACAATGTTGTGCCGACCCTCAAACCCTGCCTCCCATATAAGCCCCCACCTTAGATTCCTCCATATACCTGTCTAGTAGTCTCTTAAACTTCACTAGTGTATCTGCCTCCACCACTGACTCAGGCAGTGCATTCCACGCACCAACCACTCACTGAGTAAAAAACCTTCCTCTAATATCCCCCTTGAACTTCCCACCCCTTACCTTAAAGCCATGTCCTCTTGTATTGAGCAGTGGTGCCCTGGGGAAGAGGTGCTGGCTATCCACTCTATCTATTCCTCTTATTATCTTGTACACCTCTATCATGTCTCCTCTCATCCTCCTTCTCTCCAAAGAGTAAAGCCCTAGCTCCCCTAATCTCTGATCATAATGCATACTTTCTAAACCAGGCAGCATCCTGGTAAATCTCCTCTGTACCCTTTCCAATGCTTCCACATTCTTCCTATAGTGAGGTGACCAGAACTGGACACAATACTCCAAGTGTGGCCTAACCAGAGTTTTATAGAGCTGCATCATTACATCGCGACTCTTAAACTCTATCCCTCGACTTATGAAAGCTAACACCCCATAAGCTTTCTTAACTACCCTATCCCCCTGTGAGGCAACTTTCAGGGATCTGTGGACATGTACCCCGAGATCCCTCTGCTCCCCCACACTACCAAGTACCCTGCCATTTACTTTGTACTCTGCCTTGGAGTTTGTCCTTCCAAAGTGTACCACCTCACACTTCTCCAGGTTGAACTCCATCTGCCACTTCTCAGCCCACTTCTGCATCCTATCAATGTCTCTCTGCAATCTTTGACAATCCTCTACACTATCTACAACACCACCAACCTTTGTGTAGTCTGCAAACTTGCCAACCCACCCTTCTACCCCCACATCCAGGTTGTAAATAAAAATCATGAAAAGTAGAGGTCCCAGAACAGATCCTTGTGGGACACCACTAGTCACAATCCTCCAATCTGAATGTACTCCCTCCACCACCACCCTCTGCCTTCTGCAGGCAAGCCAATTCTGAATCCACCTGGCCAAACTTCCCTGGATCCCATGCCTTCTGACTTTCTGAATAAGCCTACCATGTGGAACCTTGTCAAATGCAACCACATTAGAACCACATTACTAAGTGAACAGAAGTATTTACATTAAATACAGCATACAAACAGCATATGCACATCTACACATCCCCTTTACTAATCCACTGTGTATGGCAGGAAAGGCACCATAAAGCCAACTCAAGCACATCAACTTGGTTTAGGACCCAGTGGATGCCACAGGACTGCCAGGAGATGACAACGAGAAACAGCAGAATGCTCAACGCAATCCGGCACTTACAGTTAAGCAGAAATAAAGAATGAAATTAATCTAAACTTTGGAGTCTGACTCCGAATGTATGTAGCAATGTGGAGGGAAACCCATGGGTTAATTATGAGAATATAGTGGGGAAGACACTGAAATGTGTATATTCACCGCAACGACAGCAGAATGTCAAGGTGATGTTTGTGTACGGGTGAACGGTGTGTGTAAGGGGTGTGTAGTGCTCTCTGTCACAGAGTATCCTAATCTCAGATACTGTACATTCATTCTATAGCAGTCCTCTACATTAACTATATTTGACCACCGATGTGTATTACAGTGTATCCAATGGGCAGCAAGTGTTACACACAGCACCTGTTGGGTGAGTTTGAGGCATAATTCATAAAGGTACTCAGAGCACACAAACAATGAAATTCAACCAGCCACATAACGCCCGTTAGAATTGCCCATTGTTGTGCCGAAAATAGATCTCTAACATCTGCACCATCCATGATGTGTAACCCACTTACCCACCTGATGTCCTTCAACATCCGTCATAAAGAATGGCTTGGTAACATCACCACAGGCTGAAAAGATAATGTTCTGAAGGATGTTGCTGTTAGACCAGGTCCGCAACAGGTAACAAATGAACCCACATGAAAGGAAGGCCTTGTTAGACTGGACATGAAGTGAATATTTCCTACTGTGAGGGATACTAGAACCAGAGGGCAAAGCCTCGAACTACAAGGGCATCCCTTTAGAACAGAGATGAGGAGATGTTAAATCTGTAGAATTTACTGCTACAAATGGACAGATTTCTAGCGGAGATTGATAGGTTGATAGTTTCTTGATTAGTAAGGGTGTCAAAAGCTACAGGAAAAATGCAGGAGAATAGGTCCGAGAGGGATAATAAATCAGTCATGATGGAATGGGGGCAGAGTTAATGGGCTGAATGACTTACTTCTTTCCCTATCTCTTATGCGGGATAAGACTTCTTGACATTGTTCCCACCAAGTCTACCTATGGCACCTAATTTTGGACCACAAGCCTGGAGAACAGAAAAGTCTTTTCACACCCGCAGATCCCACTTATTTCCATCAACTTAATCCAACCTTGGCAAGGACTTAAACATCAAAAGAAAAAAACTGCAGACGCTTAGAAATCTGGAATAAAATCAGAAATACCCAGCAGGACAGGTATATAAGAAGCACAATGACTAGTGATTACTGCACTTACAGGATCCTACTTTAGAACTGAAATTGTTACATACACCAAAATAAAAATAAAACTTTTGTTAGTTTGCTATCCAGATAGATTATTCCATACAAGTGCATTTATGTAGTAAACAGGAAAACACAGACTGCAGAACATAGAACATAGTGTTACTGTTACAGAGAAAATACACTGCAGGTGCACAAATGAAGCACAAGGGCTTCATTTAGAGTACAGAGGTCAATTCCAAAGATTGAAAATAGAAGAATGGCAGCTGCCCTTGAGTTGGTGCTACATCCTCTCAAGTTTTTGAGTTATCTTCCCAGTAGGAACAGAGTAGATTCATTGCTGACTTCTTCCAAAGGTGTCAGTTCCACACTTAAATGAACATAACAACTGAGCTTTCATAAATGTACTTTATGGATGAAGGGCTCTATTACAAGAATGAACCCAGGAATGAAAGGGTTAAAATGAATGAGGAGTGTTTGATGGCCCTGGGCTTGTAGTGTTTAGAAGAATGAGGGGGAAGTTCCATGGAAACCTAGTAAATATTAAAAAGATCTAGACAGAATGGATGCGGATGGGATGTTTCCTATAATGGAAGAATCTAGGACCAGAAGGCACAGCCTCAGAATAGTAAGAGGTCCCTTTAGAACAGTGATTATGAGGAATTTATTTAGACAAAGGGTGGTAAATCTGTGGAATTAATTGCCACAGACAGCTGTGAAGGACAAGTCATTGGGTATATTTAAAGTGGAGGATGATCGGTTGTTGATTAATAAGGGCATCAGAGGATACGGGAAGGTGGCAGGGGAATTGGATTAAGAGGGATAGTAAATCAGCCATAATGGAATGGCAGAACAGATTTCGTGGGCTGAATAGCCTGTATCTGCTCCTATGTCTCATAGTCTTATCAACCTGTGAGTGAAGACATTTCTTCTCAATTCTTATATGACTTATCCTTTCCTCTCAATCTGTGGTCCTCGACTCCTCAGCCCAGAATCATCATTGGTTCATCTACCTTGACAAGCCGACAACAAAATTTATAAATTTCAATGAGATCTCTTCTCAGTGTTCTAAACGCCAGGTAATATAATCCCAGTCCACTCATTCCAGTACTGTCCAGTACTGCATTCTGTCTTTGCCAAATACTGTAGATCCTTTCTTATGTAGAACAAAAATACACAATCTCCAGGTGCAGCCTCATCAAGGCTCCATACAATTGTACTAAACAGTGAGTACCCTTTTAATCAAATGCCATTGTGAGAAGACTAATAGTAATTTGCTCACAATGGATTTACTTTCAAGGACTCTTCATCTCATGTTCTCAATATTAATTAGTTATTATTTTTCTCTTTTTTCTTTTTGTACTTGCACAGTTTGATGATTTTTTTTGTGCGTTGGTTGTTATTCCTCCTGTCGGGTGTGGTCTTTTCGTTGATTTTATTGTATTGCTTGTATTTACTGTGACTGCAAGAAAACAAATCTCAAGGTGACATACTTGCTCTTCGATAATAAATTTACTTTGAACTTTGCCCTCCTTATTGCTTGCGAATCTGAAGTTCCCCTTCAGTGATTTGTAAACAAGTACACTTACTGTAGGTCGCTCTCAACATGCAACAAACTTCAGCACTTATCAGAAAATTATATTTGTTAGGTTGACCAAAGTGCATGTCCTAATAATTCTCTATATTACAGGGCACATGTCATACTCTTACTTTCCTGTTCAGTTTGGCAGTGTCCCCATGAAGCCCCTTTACATCTTTTTCTATGCTCATTATCCTCCCAATTCAGTATCATCAGTAAACCTGGAAATAAATATAACATTTTTTCCTCTCAGTCAAATCATTAATATTGATTGTGAATAACTAGAACTCAAACACTTATTCCTGCTGTACCCACCAATTACAGCCTACCAACTCTTGAAATCCAGTAAAGTCAGTGGAAGTGAGTTTAGAGGTCACTCTTACAATGATCAAGTGCATTTAGTGTTACTGAACAGGCCTTAGGATGCCAATGGAACTTCACTTTTTAACATATTTTCAAGAATTTAACTTTACACAACCCTGCTGAACATGGGCCTCCTGGCTGTATTAAACTTTGCTCACTTCTTTCCATTAATTTCACTGGATCCAAATGTGCAGAGGCGGAATCCTTTTCAGAGAGTTAGAATCCCTCTCAGAATAATATCCCTGGTGGACAATACAACACGTGCATCCACATCCGCAGCTAGAAAATAATTTGTAATATTTTGTTAAAAACATCATTTTGCTGTAAGTCTTGAGCGAAGAGGAGTTAAAGGAAAGATCTGATAAAATTAGCAGAAGGTTTGGTAACAGGATACTTATTAAAGGTAATTGCCAATGCAACCAGGATGTCAAGGGGAAACATTATGCAGCACGTTATTATGATCTGGAATACATTAGCTAAATCATACTCAATAATAACTTAAAGGGAATACATATAAACAATTACTTCATAAAAAAAAGGTTTATGTGGAGGTTTATACTAAAAAAGGTTTAATTGGCTTAGATTAAAGGGCTAGGTTAGGTACAACATGCTGAATCACCTCTTTCTGTGGTATTGATTCTGTCAGGGAGAAATTTGTCAACATGTTCAAATCCCTGACACTAAGCCGAGAGTGGTCTACTCAGGCAATGTTAGGAAGGTTAAAAAAAAGGCAGTGTTGCGACAGCGTGGATAGATGGTTAGAATGTCATTTTGGGTCAAATACAACACTCCTGTGACTATTTGGGTTTAGCTTGTGACAGTTACCAGGAAGAAGGATGGAGTGGAGGCTGGGGAATAAAGCTTTCAGTGGATAGATATCATATCCCTGAGCAGTTTACAAAGATCAAGGAAATCACAGCAGCAATTTTCAGCTGGCATAGTTGGTTGAATTGCCACTCACTACCACTTCTCTACTGACAGAAATAAAGATTTATTATAGATTATGCTGCATATTTCTCCACATATCCACTTCATTCACTGCATGGATAAAAATAAGCTTCTTGCACAGCAGGTTTGAAACATAACTTCCTCTACAACAGGAGATGATTTATTTAAACTAGAACAAATAGCTCAGAGTGTTATAAGCAAATTAAAATATTCTCTTTTATTAACATCATCATAAATTTACTTTATGATATTGATATATCAATTGATATATCAATTTAAAATATAAAAATGCATACAACTAGAAAATAATAATTTATTTGATGTATATAATTGCTTCCACCTATTTTGTTTCTTTGATCTGAAAAAAAACATAACCCTCTCCCTAGTGAAATAAAGATTAAAGCTTGCACATACCAGCAAATGACAAATCTTTCCTAACCCCATGCACCAGTTTAAATGCTTCCGTCAAATATTACTGTTAAAATATTGTTCAGCACAACTTCAGCAGATTTACTTCCTGCAAAGTGCTATTTAACAAACCTAGGCAGGATACCAGTGAGTAGAATGAATTACAGGTTGCCACTGCATTTCCTGCGACAGGAGTGACAGGGGATCATTTTGTCATGGGACCACCTCCAGCGTGTTGTGACAACCGGTCATTACACCTCTGAACACAAAGCTCAGCTGCAGGTTTTTTACAAGATGCAAATGGTCTCAAATGGACCCATTTGTTTGTTTGACAAAATTGGAAAGCCTGATAATGTATTTTCTCCTCACAAATTTTAGTGTGTACAAGCAACCTATGACACAAGGATGATTCAATAAAGAATGTCTCTGCTAATAATATGCTTTTTTAAGTTATCTAAAATCTTTCTGTAAAAGGATCACACTGAAGGAAGTCATCGTGCTTTGATTTCATTCCCACAGTTAATGTAATAATGTTATTGTTTCTGTGGTGCCTACACTTATTTCTGAGGTCAAAATTTATTTGATGTTCAGTCTCAGAACACTAAACACATTTATCTGCAGAATGCAGGAAAATGTTGTATTCACTGATAAATAGAAACAGTGGGGTACTTCTAGAAGTGTTTATCTCGATTTAACATGCATTTGACAAAAACGACAGATAGAAACTTTTTCCACACTGTAGATCTGCTTACAGACCCTTCACAAAGGAGTTGAATTTTCTATCAATTTAGACATGAGAAACAGCTGCATGAATTGCAAATGGAGAAAGAACAACCTATAATCCTCTTTTTGAGACCACCAAAGAGGCCTCTAATACAAGATCATTAAGAGGAACCTTTAATTTTCCCTTTCCTTCAGCATTGTTTGCAGTAATTCTCAAACCCCATGGGTTTGCAAAGTTCAAACCACTTCCGTGCAAATCTGAAGATATGCCCCCTGGGTATTCTTTCAAGAAAATTACAAATCACGACACAAGTGACAGTCAGCCAGCATTGACTTCTGCAACCCTTTCGTTTTATTGCTGAAAGTAGTCCAAGTTTGACCACTTGAAAAGGTAATCCTTTCACACATGTGATTTTAAGCTTATTTCTGCCTGATAGAGTTCACAGCGAACATTGGTTCAGTAACGTGGTCCCGAAATCCTTGTGCACTCTTTAACCATTCATTCACCTTATCCCTCCACTGAATGATTCTGCACTTCATTCTCACTTCAGAGACAATAGTAATTGGTGCTTTTTGTTTAATAGAATGGCTGCTCTTTGTAAACACTTGTAATTATAAAGCCTGAGGTTCTAGCACCTCAAAAGGCTAAATGGCCTTTTGTCTGGAAAGGAATATGCAAAAATAATAATGCATAAAAACATTACAATTCTGGATGATTTAATTTTAATGCTTTTTGCTTTGTATAAATGTTACTTTATTTGTTCACACGCTGAATGCAACACTGCTGAAACAAGCAGTTATGACCTTTTCACAACTGTTCTTGAACTAAGGAACATGCTAAGCTGCTTCAGTGGATGGTTAAGAGCCAACCACATATATGGCCGGACCAGGTAAGCGCTGGGGATATTCCATTCTATGAAATGTACTGGCAGATTAAATGTCCACTGTAAGTTATCTCTCAGTGTCATGAGCTCTGCAGATTGGCATAAAGCATTGAGCTTGTACGGTTCTCCAGCACATGCATTTACTAATCATTATCTTAACTAGAGCCGAGAGCCGTTAAGCCCTAGTACTTTCAGTTTAAGCTTGTCAAGTTAATTGTGCCTGGCACATGCTTCCCGCAATCTATGATTATTTAAAGGAGGACTCTTATTCAGTGCCTTAGCGAAGTAATTGTACTGGAGAGAATGATTTGCCTTGCAGTGTCGTTCAGTCATTACTCCGATGCTCGGTTGGTATTCCTATGTCAAACCTCTTGTCTCTGTCTTCTCATGGAGGGTTCTGCCATTCCTCTGCTCTAGGATTGAGTCGTGAGACTGCTGTCTTGGTTGAGTCGGCGCCAACGAGCCCGTGATAGAGAAAGCCTGCCATTCCTCCACACTTGTGTCCGGTCCTCTGAGAGCACGTCGTGGCACTTGGTGTCAGTCACTTTTGGAGGAATCTGGGTGGAGTTAAAACAGAATTTTTAGTTTATGTTGATGATCCTTCAGAATCTCTTTCTCTTTCCATAGATGCTGCCTGACTTGCTGAACATTTCCAACATTTTAGCTCATATTTCAAATTCCTGTTTATAAATCCTACAGCTGAATGCACATCAGTTTATCCAGTGGAAGAAGAAGCAGTCCATTCAAAGGGCAGCAGAAACTGACTACTGGGGGAAAGATAAGTCAAAGTTTTCATTTGATTTAATGCTTCTTTTGTTATGCTTATTTTTCAGTCTTTGTACTACTTATTTAGTAACTTGATTTCTTCAAAACATTATTCTAAAATTTCAAACAGATCCTGAATGTGTGCATCTGTCAAAGGTATTCACAAACATTCATAGTGGTGACAGCTTTGACAGCCAGTGAGCTTGGGGACATGGGGCTCACTGGCTGTCAAAGCCATTTTGTCAGTATAGTCAGGCACGTACATTAACAGAGCCCCTTTGTTGCCCTGGGTAAAGTAAATTTCTGGAAGCCAGCCTCCCAGTGGAAGATGGTGCTCTGGACCACATTGTACAGTCCAGAGGCAGACACCCAGCAAAATCAAGGCAGTAGAAGATCTGTCTGGTTTCCTTTCTGATATAAACACAAGTATATATTTCTTCGTTTTTAAATGAATTTGCTTGCTGATTATCTTTAGTTAGCTCTTATTTTATACACCACAATTGACATCACTGAAAGTCATTGAGCAACACTGCCCTTGTTATCCCCTGAAAAAAAAATACCTGCAGAGAAGCGGTTTTCTGCTGAAATGTTATTATGAAGCTACATATAAAGGTTTTGTTAAATGCTAAAATTAATATTTGAATGTCCTTGTTATTTTAATAATGCACATATGATACATTTAACTTGAAGCACAATGACACGCAAAGCATTGGAGACACTCAGCAGGTCAGGTAGCATCTGTGGAGAGAAAAGAATGAGACCTTTAATACTTCAGGAATGCAAATTTAAGTCACAGCCACTTTGCATTTGATTTCAGAACCAGCATTCTATGGGGGAGAAAAAAACACGAGACAATAAAAAGATGAATTTTCATGCAAACACAGATTTAAAAGACTCAGGAGTGCGAATGAGATCATTTGGACTGTAAACTGATGTAACAGATGAGTTGTTTATGCTTTCTTTAACCTCACTTTCCATTGCCCTATGCATAGTCCAGTAGCACTTACATCCACTGTGATGAAGTGTTTTGAGAGGGCGATGAAGAAACATATCAGCTCCTGCCTGAGAAGCTACTTGGATTTGCTCCGTTTTACCTACCAGCCCCACAGGTCCACAGATGATGCCATTTCATTTGTTCTTCACTCAACCCTGGAAATTCTGGACAGCAAAGATGCAAACTAGTCAGGAACAGTTATTACCTCTCAATCATCAGGCTGTTGAGCCAGAGGTGATACTTCAATTACCCCATCACTGAACTGTTCCCACAACCTTTGGATTCACTTCAAGAACTCTTCATCTCATGTCCTCAATATTTTATTATTTGTTTATTTATTATCATCTTTTTTTTTATTTTTGTATTTACAGTTTGTAATCTTTTGCACATTGGCTGTTCGCCCTGCTAGCGCAGTCTTTGATTTTATTATGGTTATTGGATTTATTGAGTTTTCCCACAAGAAAACTAATCTCAGGTTTGTATATGGTGACATGTATGTACTTTGACAATAAATTTACTTTAAACTATGTTGACTGTATCACATTTTCATGGTTAAAGATGTTCCAAGCACTGTTAAGAAATCAGAAGTCATTTACACAATAAAAAACATGCAAAAAAATCACAGAAGTTTGCAAAAATACATTGCCAATTTTCTATGTTAAGGTAGGAATTGTACAAGTCTCTGATAATTCATGATTTGGAATTTTGTATTCCTGAAGTATTAAGGGTCTCATCCGTTGCCCTCTGTAGATGCTGCCTGACCTGCTGAGTGTCTCCAATGCTTTGTTATTGTGCTGAAAGTTAAATGGACCATAGGTGCACTATTAAAATAACAAGGCCATTGGTCTAGGAACTTCACCATTTAGGAAAACATTTATATGTACATTCACAATAACATTTCAGCAGGAAGCTAATTCTCCACACCTGTGGAAAAATCCCTGAAACAGACGTGCACCCATGAATGCTACAGATCACTTCCATGGCAGCAAGTGGCTTTGCAATGAATGCAAGCCTTGCTTTGGTGAAACTTGGTGGATGAGGCAAAATGGGTTCGTTCGCCAGCACTTCCCAGCCTGATGTCCTCCTATCCAGATTGTGACCCCGAGTCTCCATAGGTGATGTCCTATTATTCCCTCTAACAATGCCCTAATGTAGCCGCCGAAGTCGTCGAATCATCCCAATTCCATCTGACACACTGATTCACATATTCCCACATTCATACCTCTCCTCACATTAAACCATCTCTCATAATGGTGCTGCAATCAGAGACAAGGCCAATGTATATTTTAAACACACATAGTTGATTCTGTGGTACACAATGCCTTGAATTTGATTCACAATACACTCTTGCAATAACTGATCCTCTACAGACCCCAAGTGCCGAAGGGTTTCTAGGCCATTCTCTCTTTGGTGAAATATGCTTTCAAGGGTCCGTAGTTGTGAGGCAAACCCCTCAGGAGGTTATGTTTTTGCCACTGAACTTTGCCATGCCAGCAGGGTTTCCATTCTCAAAGATGCAGGAACCTCTTTCGACTTGAAATCTATAATTTTTTTCACTTCCGATTGAGATTAATGTTTAAAAATTAGGAATAGGAACTCAAGCCAATTCCCCCCTTTGAATATGGTGATTATAACACTCCTTACATTCAAGGCTGGGATTAACTAATTCAGGCCAGACTGAACAAGAGAGCTTGCGGTCTGTTATAGCTCATCTTCACGATAGATGATGGAGCCCTGAGTTTCCATTTTAAATTAAAACCATTAAAGTTTCAAAAAGCAAATAAAACGCAGCAGAACATTTTTGAACTGATTATTGCCTTTCAAATGAGTTTCCGTATGGTACAAAGCTGGAAAAAAAAAGAATCACACTGTTATGTTCGAATACTGGTGATAATATTAACTGAGGTTACACATAGTTGGAAACAATTAATGGAAATGCAGATTTTAGCAGAGGAAGGCAAATTTGCTTGTTCAACATTAAGCATTTGTGATTTGGCACCATTTAGCACTTTCTGGTACTTTGATTTAATGCCATTTTGTGAAATTTTCCCTGAATGAGCTTTAATCACAGACTGAGGCTGTCAAATGGTATCCATTACAGTGCAGCAGGAAAACTGAGTTGTAAAGCAAAAATTTTCGAGTTTCTGTTATCCTGGAGAAATTGTGTTTAAAACAAAAACATAAGCCATACTAGAGCATTAATTAAAATTGCCTTCTGTTACATTTAATACATTATGGTGTTTATAATTCCTCCCAAGAACTGCAATTCACAATTTTATGCAAAGATCTGGTATGAGAAGTAATAATGCAATGCAATTACTGCAATAACAATTCCTATAATGCAGTAAGGCTTCAGTTACCTTTCTTCTGAAGTGTCATCTGAAGTAGATTATCCCTATAAGGCATAATATGTTGCCTAGCAGTTGAAGAAAGCCTGCAGAGGACATTACCAGCAATCGAAGACTCATATGCTTCAAAATAATGTATATGAAAATGACATCACTGATGGTCTGTAATTAACAAGTTCTCATTCCTAAAAGTAAACTTCACTGTTATTACCAAATATGTCCGGTTTTGAATGATCTGTTTTGACAGTAGCTATATCTTGTATAAACAAAGCAAACAGCTCTGCCTGTGCCAATATTCTGAAATGGCTCCCTACAGTGTACTACAAACTACGTCTCTAATGGTAATTAGAACTGTTTTATGAGCTACCAGATGAAGCATCTGTGAGGGCAATCATAGATTATAAATATGAAACCATACCAGGATTACACCTGTATTTAGAGATTATATGTATCTGGGAAAACCACTCGATCATAGTCACAAGGCTATTATTGTTATTAATTGAAACAAATCTGACAAATACAGCAGCATGTTTGCTAATGATTAATTTGTATCATCCCATGGGTGGTTACTGCACAATGTTTCCACAAACCATCAGTATCGAGTTTTTCATCAGGGTGTTGATGGGGGCACTCACTTGTCTTCATTGCATTATGAAAGAGTTTTTTTTATTTCAGCCCATGACTTTTGTATGTGCTTTACTGAAATTTCTTGCACTGCCAAGTTATCATCTAATCAAAAGTATTTACTTTTTTTGCATTGAAGGCCTTGGTGGGTGAAAGCACTTCAACTTTGCCATGCATTCAGTTGGCTCATTTACAATAAGGTACAGAGAATTGATCTCTGAATTAATGCAATGTGACCTCTCATCCAATGTGATGCCCTCAATGCCTTGAATGTACCCACTAGCCTGGTAAAAATCAGCTCTTCTAGTTTTTCTAAATAGTTGCTCTGTAGCTCTGCAAAAATTCTTTAATATTACACAGCTACAAGGAGCTGCATTCCACCAAGAGGACCACAATCTTGTCGTAGAGTTTGGAGGCTTGCATGCCGCAATGAGCCAGAGTTATGTTGGCTGGAGTCAGGGCCTTGTGCTTTGGTTCTTGCTGGGTCACCCATGTCAAATAGGTCAAAGGGTAGAGGTCAGACTAAGAGTGGTCCACCAGTCCTCCAGGTTCAGAGATTCAACTCAGGATTAACAACCCTGACTGGTAAAGCAAAATAGTTACAGAAACAGCAATGAGGAATCCTTCTTTATTCATGTGCAGTGACAGACAGAGATTGGAGGACCTCCGTTGCTTCCCTAAATGCGAACAGAGTAACAGGCAGTAAGAAAGAAACTGCATTGGTCTCTGAGCAAGCTACACATAGCTATTTGCACATACAAACCAGTATTTCCATTTTTTCAGCTATTTCCCTGCATAGTATTCACTCTTTAGCTGCAGTCTCTGTAGCCGAAATCACTTGCAAATTTCTACAGATGTACCATAGAGTGCACTTGAACTGGCTGCATCCTCATCTGGTATGGGCGGGCGGGGATCTACATCGGTGGTCCTCAAACTCCGGACCGCAGACCGATACCGATCCGCGAAGCATGCAGGTGTGCAGCAGTAGCCGGGACGCACCCAGCACATCTTTAAGAAAAAAGCCGAAATAAACAAACTAATTAATTAGGTGCCGCCCAGCACGTAAATGTTGGCCCAGATCAGTCTGCATGCTTCGCGGATCAGTATCGGTCCACGGCCCGGAGGCTGGGGACCACTGATCTACTGCACAGGATCAAAGTAAGCTGCAGAGAATTGTAAACTTAGTTAATTCTATCATCGTCATTAGCCTCTGTAGTATCTAGGGCATCTTCAAGGAGTGATGTCTCAAATAGGTCCATCATTAAGGACCCCCATCACCCAGGTCATGTCTTGTTTTCATTGCAGCTGTCAGGAAGGAGGTACAGAAATCTGAAAACACCACTCAAGGATTCAGGAACAGCTTTTTCCCCTCTGCTATCTGATTTCTGAATGGACATTGAACCCATGATCACTACCCCACTATTTCTTTATTTTTATTTTTGAATCACATATTTTTGCAGCAGTACAATGCAATACATAATTATAGAAAAAAACTGAATGACTGTATAGAAAAAAAATAAATATATATAAAATTAAATTTATATATTAAATAAATAAATTATATATACACACACACACACACACACACACACACACACGCATTTACAGTCACGGTCCTTTTTCTATAGTTATGCTTTGCATTGTACTACTGCCGCAAAGACAACACATTTCACCACACATGCCAGTGATATTAAGCCTGATTCTGTTTCTATTCATGCAGTATTTATTGGGATACCTTCAGTTGCTAACTGGAGCCTCAGAAAATATACAATGTTAACAATTGTGTCACTATCTTAACACTGTGACATTAAGCAGCGACAGTGCATGATAATCTTCATTGACTATCCAGTGAACTGTGCTGGAACACAGTAAGACAGAGTGCCAGAAACAAGGGCACATTAAACACATAATAAACCTACAGGTATTGATCAAATTAATTTCCATAGATGCTGCCTGACTTGCTGCGTTCCTCCAGCATTTTGTGTGTGGTGCTTTGGATCTCCAGCATCTGCAGACTTGGTGTTTTTGATCAAATAAATGCTCCTTTTACAAAGGAGAAGGATTTTAAACATGCTAAGTAATGTGATTATAAGACAAGACAAAAAAGATCTGAACTACATTTTTCATTGCCAGCAACTTTTCTTTGAATGCTTACATCTTTATCCTGCAGTTATTGGTCTTGTTTAGCATTTTTACAGTTGGATGCACTTACAGTTTAGATTCCCCCACTAATTTCTGGAATGATCGCAGGAATATAAATCCAAGTTCTATTAAAAACAAAATGCCAGTGTACCAGTGGGGTGTAGTTTCTTTAGGCTGCCAACAAATTTAAACACATTATGAACAGATGCACTAAACCATCAAAGTGCTTGGAGAGTCAAAATGTGCTGATACATGCTCAGAGGATAAAATACAGAGCCTTGCACTTCCTCCACTCCATCTTCTCCACATGGATCATGATATCTCCAAATAGAGCAGCTTCCATTTGCATCACACCTTTGTACAAGGTGTTACCAAAGGCTATCATCAAATGTCCCTTGGTAATTTAAGATCTCAAACGATATTTATAATTGCCCACTCAAGCAAATATATGCAGGAAAATATAACTATAAGAGAGAGCATTAAAAAGTTTCAGAAAGGTGTCATTAGACCTGACAAGATCACACCTTTCTGATTGACTTCAATCTCACTCATCTCTTTTTTTTCCTCCAGAATGAGAACTGCTGAATCTATTTACACTCAATGTTTCAGTTAAGGAGAAGCCCAGAAGTGATCTAAAAACTGCGGAATGAATCATCTTAACGACGCTTTAAACTTTCTTCCATATGCTGTTACCATAGAAGCCAATTTATATAAGCAGTAATTAGAAAAAGGACTTCTACTAAGAGCTAAAAGTGGAAAAGGGATAATAGGAGGCATCTTTGACTGTTTTTGTGAGATCTCACGTGTTATCTTCTACTCTTGTTTGTTTTGAGTAGGGGCTTCCTATAGCCTCCTATTGCTCCAACAGTCAAAAACAAGAGAACTTCTCTTTAACTAAAACCCCTCAATACATCTGATTCAAAAGGAGAAGATTACAAGACCATAAAACATAGGACGTGGCACGTGGCCAAGTGGTTAAGGCGCTTATCTAGTGATTTGAAGGCCGCTAGTTTGAGCCTTGGCTGAGGCAATGTGTGTGTCCTTGAGCAAGGCACTTAATCACACATTGCTCTGTGGCGGCACCAGTGCCAAGCTGTATGGGTCCTAATGCCCTCCCCTTGGACAACATCGGTGGCGTGGAGAGGGGAGACTTGCAGCATGGGCAACTGCTGGTCTTCCATAAAAACCCTGCCCAGGCCTGTGCCGTGGAAACCTTCCGAGGCGCAAATCCATGGTCTCACGAGACTAATGGATGCCTATAAAAGACATAGGAGCAGCATTGGACCATTCATCCCATCGAGTTTTCTCCAGCTAATTTACTTTCCCCCTCAATCCCATCTGTAACATCTAATGCCCCTTACTAATTATGAACCTATCAACCTCTGTTTTAAGTATATCCAATGACTTGGCCTTCACAGCCGTCTGGGGCAATAAATTCCAGATTCACTATGCTTTAGCTAAAGAAGTTCCTCCTCATCACTATTCTAAAGGGAAATCCTTCTATTTTGAGGCTGTGCTCTCTGGTCCTAGACTCCCCTACTATTGGAAATATTATTTCTATGTCCACTCTATCTGGGCTTTTCAATATTTAGTAGTCTTCAATGAGATCCTCATTCTTCTAAACTCCAGTGAGTACAGGTCCAGAGCCACCACCACTCCTCATATGCAACTCATATTCCTCATATTCCTGGATCACTTTCGTAAATTTTTGCCTGGACCCTTTCAAATGCCAACACACCCTTTCATACGTAGAAGAACCAAAGCTGGTGCAGTCACCACAGAAAATCAGCAAAATCTACAGAATGGGTGTCATAAATTTTGCCAGGAAGCAGGTTATGTTATTTTCTCATCCTGGAAAGGGTATGTGTATTCACTCTGGGAGGACCTATCATTTTCTGACTCATCCCTGCTCATACACCTGAAACTGTCAATTCTGGTGACTTTGTTCGTATGTTCATCATTTTACAATGATTTGGCTCTCCTTTGGACTGGACCGGGTTGCCTCAAAATGCTTTAAAATAACTAACTAAAATTAAAGTATAGTCACAGTTGTAATTTGGCACTGACGCAGCCGACTTACGTTCAGCAAGACTCAAAACTTTTTGGTGTGCTGAAGATCAATATAAGTGATATTCATTAAATGATAATGTTCTGGCGTAAAAGATTTTCTCTGCATTAAAACACACTCTAAAACAGTATGGGACCTAGAGTTGTAATGCGTCACTATCAGCAGTTCTCTGTGTTTGTAAGTCATGTAACTCTTAGGCCTTTTATGTGACGATGTTCAAAGCCTGAGCATTACTTCGAATGTTGAATGATAGGTAAATATTTTAAACTGATATGTTGGAAGTTTTTAAAGCTCTTGCCAATTTTGAAACAAGTACTTTAAATAGCCCGTCTAGCCTGGAGTAAGTTCACCCTTGAATGGTCGGTGGATCATCAGGATTACAAGGTCTCAACCAGAAAAGTCATGCATCCCTTTGTCTTCAAAATTGCTAGTTGACCTGCATTGGTTTGTGTTTTCCTCCATAATCTAACATCTGCTCTCTTGTGTTTCCATGCTATTCCTGAGGATGGACTTGAGAGGACCAAGGATCTCCCTACTCAAAATGTTAAATATTACTTGTAACAACAGCATGACTATAAGCTAAAAATGAACTTTTGCTAAAAGCACAACTCAGAGTTGTATGTGCTATTCTGCAGCCATCTTGTCTTAGATTAACATTATCCATTGTGCAATGTATAGTTTTGTCAACCAACAAACTGAACCATTGCTGCCAAACTGAACAAAAGTTGGTCCAGTCACCAAGACATCAGACACTTCAGGATGATCCATTATAGGAGAACCAGCTGGAGATGCAAAAAGAAGAAAATGGCAAGGCTATGAAGCCAAGTAGTCCAAACCTTTAGGATCTGGAGCCTTGTGCCAGCTTTTCATGAAAACCTTATTGATTATACTTTGAGTATCTGTTTGATCTAGGAATTTTTTTTTCCAAAGTGCTCTAACATCACTCCCTTTTTGCACACTCAATTCTCGGATCACTCACTCGGTAGCAGGGTTAGCTGGTCTACTAGAGTATCCTAGGAATTGTCTGTAGTCGTGATGCAGCTGTTACTGCTGTCTTTCTACATGGTAATAGAGAAAATGCAATTGATTTCAAGAAGGTTACTTATTTTAAAATGGACACAATGTTCCTCTCATATACAACACATTGAAGCTACAACTTCAGCTATCAGTATCAGATAGACATTACGATAAAGGCTTTCCTCAGAAACACAAACTAAATTAAATATGTCATCATCATCACCTACCTTTACAAAAAACCTTTTTCCTATTGTATGCAATGCTGTCACATTTCAAACCTGCACCTGCTGCGTCATGAATTAATTAAAGAGGCTAAATACCTTAATCACAGGTAACTCTCTTCATTTGTGGGCCTTACAGCTGATTGTCAAATACCTCATTTAAGAACATTTGCAGTCAAGAACTTCAAAAGATATTTACTCTCAGGACAATATGAACATACAGAACTGTGCAAAAGTCCTAAGCACCTATATATAACTACAGTGTCTAAGACCTTTGCACAGGACCGTAAACTGTTTTTTACATCTATTTCTGCATGGGTTAATTTTGATTTCATTTGAAGCACACGGTGGGTCACTGATGCTATAAAAAGTGTTACACTAAATACTATGCTACTATACTGATCCCTTTGTAGGCATAGAACTCACCACATCAACCTTATGGAATGTGGAAATGTTCTGTCATCAGCTTCTTGTAATCATTCTTGAAGTCCCTTTACTCAATAATCCAGTACTTTCGCCTGTGACAAGTTGATTCACACAACTTTTCCTCTGGATTATACTTTCTACACCCTACAGGACCAGGAACTGACTGAATTAGGAAAGGTTAATATTTGAGAATGAAAATATATTTGAATTTATCATTCATTTATTACGTGCCATGTTGTATGACGTAGACAATCATAGTCTATCCATGACCACGATTGTTCTTGGCAAGTTTTTGGGTGCCCAAGAGGGGGGAGGATGAGCACCCCAGTCGGATGGACACAACGACATCAGACCCAGGCAATGAACAAACGACGATGAGGAAGCAGTGTGCATGTGGCAAAATCTGCAAGAACGATCGTGGCTTGAAGATCCACCAAGCGAGGATGAAGTGTTTGGTGGGAGCAGGAGCAGCACAATGCGCAGGTCTCCAACCTGGTGAGACAAAGGAGGGGCCAGGCCCGGAGTCACTCCATAGTGCCCGGAACCTCCAAGTGTTACAAACTAATCCCTCTAACATGAAGTCTAACAGGAGGCGAATCAAATGGCCTGCAGCTAACATGACTTCACTGTGGAAGCATTTCGATGAAGATGTTAACCAAATTCTGGAGGCAACGGCAAAGGGAGGGGTTGATAGGAAGCCCCAAGCCACGACAACAATTATTGTCAATATCGCAGCTGAACGGTTCGAGTAAGAGGAGAAGGAAGGCTCCAAAACATCTTACTCGAAGAACTAAAGAGCATTGAGGATCCACAACATCAGGCAGGAGATGAAAGCGCTGAAGTCCCAATACAAGGAGGCAGGAGAAGAGGAGCGCATTGGCTTGGCCCAGCTGATATGCATACTATGAAAGAAGATCAGGGTCCTCCGCCGGGCAGAGTGGCATTCGAGGTGGCGTTGTGAAAGGGCCTGAAAACGCGCTGCCTTTATCGCCAACCCCTTCAAGTTCACAAGGAGTTGCTGGGGGAGAAGCGCAGTGGGAAACTGGCCTGTTTGCAGGAAGACATAGAACAATATCTGAAGAAGATATATAATGATCCTGAAAAAGAGCAGGAGTTGGGAGAGTGCGACATCCTAATAAACCCACCTGAACCAGATGTACAGTTCGACATGTCAGAGCTGCAACTAAAGGAAGTCAGAGAGGTCGTCCGCAAAGCAAGGGCAAGCTCGGCTCCAGGACCAAGCAACACCTCGTACAAAGTCTACAAGAACTGCCCCAAACCCCTGCTGCGTCTGTGGAAGATCCTGAGAATCTTCTGGAGAAGGGGGAAGATCCCAGAACAGTGGAGAGTGGCTGAAGGGGCGTGGATCCCGAAGGAGGAAAATGCCACCCAGATAGAGCAGTTTCACATCATCTCCCTGCTGTGTGTCGAGGCGAAGATCTTCTTCAGTGCAGTTTCTAACCGGTTGTGCACCTACCTACCAAAGAACACCTATATTGCTACATCAGTCCAGAAGGGTGGCATTTCAGGGATGCCAGGCTGTCTGGAGCATATCGGTGAGGTGACACAGCTCATCAGGGAGGCCAGAGAGAACAAGGGCAACCTGTCAGTGTTGTGGCTGGACCTGGCAAATGCATATGGCTCCATTCCGCACAAGCTGGTGCAGCTCACACTGACCAAATATCACATCCCCAGCAGAATCAGAGACCTTATCGCTGATTATTACAGCAACTTCAGGATGAGTGTCTCTTCAGGAGCAATTACATCAACTTGGCACAAGGTGGAGGTCGGCATCATCACAGGGTGCACTATCTCGGTGACACTGTTCTCCCTAGCCATGAACCAAGTCTGCTGAACCAGAGTGCAGAGGGCCCAGAATGAATTCCGCTCAACGGCAACCACCTATCAGGGCATTCATGGATGACCTCATAGTCACCACAGAATCAGTCCCAGGCTGCCGGAGGATTCTGCAAGGGCTTGAAAAGCTGGTGGAGTGCGCCCGGATGTGTTTCAAACCTGCCAAATCAAGATCGATGGTGCTGAGGAAAGAGAAGGTGGAGGACAAGTTCCGGTTCAGCATTGCAGGCACAGCCATCCCAACCATCACAGAAAAGCCAGTCAAGAGCTTAGGCAAAGTTTTTGACAGCTCTTTAAGGGACACAACATCCATTCAGGCAACCTGCACCGAGCTGGATGGCTGGCTGAAATCTGTGGACAAGTCTGGCCTACCTGGGAAGTTTAAAGCCTGGGTGTATCAGCATGGCATTCTTCCCAGAACCCTGTGTCTATGCAGTTCCGATCTCGACAGTCGAACCCTTAGAGAGGAGGGTTAGCAACCACCTCAGGAGATGGCTGGGGCTGTCAAAGAGCCTGAGCAGCATCGCACTCTATGGACACCACAACAAACTGCAACTGCCCTTCAAATCCTTGGAGGAAGAATTCAAGGTAACAAGAGCCAGAGAAGTGCTACAGTATAGGGGCTCAAGTGACCCGAAGGTGGCTACAGCAGGGATCCAAGTAAGTACTGACAGGAAGTGGAGGGCAGAGGAAGCTGTTCAGGAGGCAGAGGCGAGGCTGCGTCACGGGAGGCTGGTGGGAGTGGTCACATGAGGCCGAGCTGGGCTAGGATCCTTTCCAACTCCCCAAATGGACACCAGAGGGAAGGAAAGGCGTCATCTAGTTCAGGAGGAGGTGAGAGCAGTAGTGGAGGAGATGAGAGCCTGCAAGACGGTGGGAATGAAGCAACAGGGAGCTTGGACAAGATGGGAGAATGCGGTTGAGAGGAAAGTGACCTGTGCTGATCTTTGGAAAGCTGAACCACACCGCATCCAATTTCTCATTCAGGCAATGTATGATGTGCTTCCAAGCCCATCAAATCTGCACACATGGGGCAAGGCAGAGTCACCTGCGTGCCCACTGTGCTCCAAGCGAGGAACCCTGCAGCACATCCACAGCGGCTGCGCAAGGGCACTTGGTGAGGGACGGTACAGGTGGAAGCATGATCAGGTCCTGAAGACCATCGCTGAAGCCGTCAGCGCAGCAGTTGAGTGGGCGAAGCGGTCCCGACCCTCCAAGCAGACCATTGCCTTTGTCAGAGCTGGGAAGCAGCCAGTACCTGCCAAAAGAACATCTGCAGGCATTCTGACCTCTGCAAGGGACTGGCAGCTGTTGATGGACCTCGAGGGGCAGATGAAGTTCCCCAACCATATCGCAGCCACCACCCTGCGACCAGACATTTTCCTAGTGTCTGAGTCGACTAAACAAGTGGTGCTGCTGGAGCTGACAGTCCCATGGGAAGAGAGCTTGGAAGAGGCCTTTGAAAGGAAGCTCTCCAAGTACGCAGGACTGGTCAGCAACTGTCAGCAGGCTGGATGGAGAGTGAGGTGTCTCCCAGTGGAGGTTAGTTGTAGGGGATTCGTAGCCCGTTCTTTAGTTAGAGCCTTCAGCATTTTGGGCATCGAGGGAGAGAGGAAGAGGAGAGTCATCCGCAATACCACCGATGTGACAGAGAGTGTCTCAAGATGGCTGTGGCTCAAAAGAGGGGAGCCATGGAGTCATAAGTAGCTAGCCATCTGGACACAAGCTGGGGTCTGATCAACCCCGGCTGGGTCACCTGGAGGAGGTTATATGATGTTGAAAGACCCGAAACACCCAATAATTCCAGGAATATCACTGAAGATGTGTCCAGAAGCATCAATAGATGTATGTACACAGTTACAAAAAGACTATTTACTATTACAGGTTGAGCACCCCTTATCTGAATGGCTTGGGGTCCCAAACGTTACAGATTTTGGATTTTGGAATATTTGCATCTATTATGTCATACCATTAATATAATGAAAACAGAATGTGTGCATCACAACGGCATCGGGAGAATGCCTGAATCAACTGCTGAAACAACAGCAACCATAGGGTAACTGCAGGCCTTTCTGACATTTTCAACAATATCTTCACAGCACAGAGCCGCAAAAAAGCGCAAAACACAAGGTATTCACTGTGAGTAATGCACAAAGGTCTGGCTATGCTGACTGTTGAAAGCAATCTGGCGCTAACAGGGTCCCACTCAGGGTACGTGAGGTCACTTCTCAGAAACGTCCTAGTGTGCAGAGACCTGTTGATTGCCTGGGAACCTTCCCAGAATACTGCGGAATTTTCCATTTGTGGCATCATGCCCATGCTCAAAAAAATTTCAGATTTCAGAAGGTTTCTGCCCTGAGCCCTATAGATCTCTGTGGCTTGCCATAGAGCTTTGGCCTTTTTGGTTTCTCAAGCACTTGCATTTAATAACAGATAGAGCCCTTAAACCCTGATGCTTGCTGTTTGGTCTTTTTGACTGGCTCATGTTTCCCACGTCCTATAATATTTAAAAGGGACTCACGTGTGATAGGAATAATTAGTCTCGCAGTGTCACTCAGCCATGTCTCTGATGGTCCTTTGTCATTCCTATGGCTAACTTCTTGCTTCTGTCTCTTCAAGTAGAGTCGGCCATTCATTTGCTCCTTGGTTGAGTCAGTGGTGTTGACCACCATGACAGAGGGAGCCTGCCTTTCCTCTGTACGTGGGTTCAGTCTGGCCAGCGTGCCCTGTGACATTTTCAGATAAGGGATGCTTCATCTGCAGAATATAAAGCAACAGAGTCTAAGTCACCTCCATTACACAGGCTTATTTTTTTTTGTGATTTGAACTGCCACTGTGTACGCATTTAGTACCAACCTTCAAGGTTGAACAACCAACGTGCAAAGGAAGACAAATAGTGCAAATAAAACAAAATAAAACATTTATACTAAGAACATGAGTTGCAGAGTTCCTGAGAGTGAGTCTATAGTTTGGGGAATCAGATCAGTGTTGGGGTGAGCAAATGCTAATTCAGGATAATTATTCCTGAACCTGGTGGTGTGAGACCTAAGATTCCTATACATCCTCCCCGATGGCAAGAGCAAGAAGAGACCATGGCTTGATGGTAGGGGTTCTTGATGATGGATGCAGCTTTCCTGTGGCACCATGGCTTCTCTAGTCCTATCAATCCTATCCTGTCATAAATCTTGGAGCACAGCTGTCTGGTTCCTGATAAGTGTTGCTGATGTCCTGAAGAGCAGCAAGCTGCCATACCACTGAATCTGCATTGGCTGGAGGTTAGCAGAGCTCTGGAGTACTGTGCCGCATGGATGCAGAAATATGTTCCCTCAGCAGCTGTCTTTCCTTGCCATTGTCATGGCTGGTGAGTCAGTTCTCAGCTGGAGGTAGGCTTCTTCTGTTTCTGATCCAACTTTCAATAGAGTGTGACATGGATGGCAATTTCTCCCATCCACTACATAATGTACTGGGTGGGCACAGGAGTACATTCAGCCAGAGACTCATTCCACCGAGATGCAACACTGAGCATCATAGGAAGTCATTCCTGCCTGTGGCCATCAAACTTTACAACTCCTCCCTTGGAGGGTCAGACACCCTGAGCCAATATGCTGGCCCTGGACTTATTTCCTGGCATAATTTACATATTACTATTTAACTATTTATGGCTTTATTACTATTTAATTATTTATGGTGCAACTGTAAGGAAAACCAATTTCCCCCGGGATCAATAACGTATGACTATTCTCAACCCTGCAAATTACGCCATGGAACAGAGCGGAAATAACTGAGAATTTCCCAAAGCAGATTAGGTTGCCTACCACCAAAAACTTTCTCCTAAAGTCCTCAATGTCTTGGGAATGACTCCACATAAGTCATCACTTTTGTGGAGACACAAGCATAGTAGAGCTGAAACAATAGTCCTCTATCCTCTACTCAAGCCACTAGTCTCCACTCATATAACCTGCCTACGTAGTCTATTGGCTTCCCTTCCCTCCCATTCCTTTGGATCATCAGATGTGTGGAGAGGGGGAGCCTGCTGCATGGGCAGCAGCTTGCTCTCCACATCATACGCCCTGGCTTGCGTGTTGGCTTGTATATTGACTGACAGCCCGGCACTAACAATGTAGACAGCCAGGATGCAATATCCATGGGTGATCCCTGACCAACGGAGGGCCTTCCTTGCTATGTTCATTTTTTTTGAGCTGGTTCTGTGCTGGGACAGGCACACCAGTGCAATGAATTTGACTTTGAATGCTTTTAATGATCCTCCTGCTCTTCTGATAATTTCATCATCCTACTGGCCCATCACCACCATTGCCTCTTCAATTATGTGATCTCCAACATGTGCTTGGAATCCGTCTCACAGAGTTGGGATACTTCACCTGCGCGATCTCCTGAATGTCAAAAGGCTGGCTATGCTCCATACCACCTAACCCACATACATTTTTCTTTTCAAGCTTTTCTTAGAGACAGTGAAAGGAGTCCTGTGCTCAGCTCAGAGCTGCAATTGTCCTCTCAGGCTCTCTATGTGGTTAACAATAAGACCATAAGACAAAGGAGCAGAAGTCGGCCATTCGGCCCATCGAGTCTGCTCCGCCATTTTATCATGAGCTGATCCAATCTCCCATTTAGTCCCACTCCCCCATCTTCTCACCATAACCTTTGATGCCCTGGCTACTCAGATACCTATCAATCTCTGCCTTAAATACACCCAATGACTTGGCCTCCACCGTCACCCGTGGCAACAAATTCCGCAGATTTACCATCCTCTGGCTGAAAAAATTTCTTTCCATCTCTGTTCTGAATGGGTGCCCTTCAATCCTTAAGTCATGCCCTCTCGTACTAGACTCCCCCACCATGGGAAACGATTTTGCCGCATCCACTCTGTCCATGCCTTTCAACATTCGAAATATTTCTATGAGGTCTCTTCTCATTCTGCTAAACTCCAAGGAGTACAGAGTCCAAGAGCGATCCAACGTTCCTCATATGTTAACGTTCTCATTCCCGGAATCATTCTAGTGAATCTTCTCTGAACCCCTCTCCAACGTTAGGACTTCCTTTCTTAAATAAGGAGACTAAAACTCACACAGTACTCCAAGTGAGGTCTTACCAGTGCCTTATAGAGCCTCAACATCATATCCCTGCTCCTATACTCTATTCGACTAGAAATGAATGCCAACATTGCATTTGCTTTCTTCACCACCGATCAAACTGGAGGTTAACCTTAAGGGTATCCTGCACGAGGACTTCCAAGTCCCATTGCATCTCAGAACTTTGAATTCTCTCCCAATTTAAATAATAGTCTGCCCATTTATTTCTTCTACCAAAGTGCATAACCATACACTTTCCAACATTGTATTCATTTGCCACTTCTTTGACCATTCTCCCAATCTATCCAAGTCTCTCTGCAGACTCTCTGTTTCCTCAGCACTACCGGCCCCTCCACCTATCTTCGTATCGTCAGCAAACTTAGCCGCAAAGCCATCTATTCCATAATCCAAATGGTTGATGTACAATGTAAGAAGAAGCGACTCCAACACGGACCCCTGTGGAACACCACTGGTAACCGGCAGCCAACCAGAATAGGATCCCTTTATTCCCACTCTCTGTTTCCTGCCAATCAGCCAACGCTCTATCCACGTATGTAACTTCCCTGTAATTCCATGGGCTTTTATCTTGTTTAGCAGCCTCATGTGTGGCACCTTGTCAAAGGCCTTCTGAAAATCCAAATACACAACATCCACTGCATCTCCCTTGTCTAGCATACTTGTAATTTCCTCAAAAAATTGCAATAGGTTTGTCAGGCAGATTTTTCTTTAAGGAAACCATGCTGAGTTCTGCCTATCTTGTCATATGCTTCCAGGTACTCCGTAATCTCATCCTTGACAAACGACTCCAACAACTTCCCAACCACCGATGTCAAGCTAACAGGTCTATAATTTCCTTTGTGCTTCCTTGCCCCCTTCTTAAATAGCGGAGTGACATTTGCAATCTTCCAGTCCTCTGGAGCCATGCCAGAATCTATCGACTTTTGAAAGATCATTGCTAATGCCTCCGCAATCTCCACAGCTACTTCCTTCAGAACACAAGGGTGCATTCCATCTGGTCCGGGAGATTTATCTACCCTTAGACTATTCAGCTTCCTGAGTACTTTCTCTGTCGTAATTTTGACTGCGCACACTTCTCTTCCCTGACACCCTTGAGTGTCCAGTATACTGCGGATGTCTTCCTCAGTGAAGTCTGATGTAAAATACTCGTTCAGTTCCTCCGCCATCTCCTTATCTCCCATTACACTTTCTCCAGCATCATTTACTATCGGTCCTATATCTACTCTCACCTGTCTTTTACTCTTTATATACTTGAAAAAGCTTTTAGTATCCTCTTTGATATTATTTGCTAGCTTCCTTTCATAGTTCATCTTTTCCCTCTTAATGACCTTCTTTGTTTCCTTTTGCAAGCTTTTAAAAACTTCCCAATCCTCTGTCTTCCCACTATTTTTTGCTTCCTTGTATGCTCTCTCCTTTGCTTTAACTTTGGCTTTGACTTCTCTTGTCAGCCACAGTTGCATCCTTTTTCCATTAGAAAATTTCTTCTTTTTTGGAATATATCTGTCTTGCACCTTCCTCAATTCTCGCATAAACTCCAGCCACTGCTGCTCTGCCATCCTTCCCGCTAGTGTCCCTTTCCAGTCAACTTTGGCCAGTTCCTCTCTCATGCCACTATAATTTCCTTTACTCCACTGAAATACCGACGCATCGGATTTTGGCTTCTCTTTCTCAAATTTCACAGTGAACTCAATCATGTTATGATCATGGCCTCCTAAGGTTTCCATCGCCTCAATCTTTCTAATCACCTTTGGTTTATTACACAGTACCTAATCCAGTACAGCCGATCTCCTAGTGGGCTCAACAACAAGCTGTTCTGAAAAAGCCATCTCGTAGACATTCTACAGATTCTCTCTCTTGAGATCCAGTGCCGACCTAATTTTCCCAATCCACTTGCATGTTAAAATCCCCCACAATTATCATAACACTGCCCTTCTGACAAGCCTTTTCTATCTCTTGTTGTAATTTGTAGTCCACATCACGACAGCTGTTAGGAGGCCTCTATATAAATGATATCAGGGTCCTTTTACCCTTGCAATTTCTTAGCTTAAACCACAAAGATTCTGAACCTTCCGATCCTACGTCACCTCTTTCTAATGATTTATTATCATTTCTTACCAATAAAGCCACGCCTCCCCCTCTGCCTACCTGCCTATCCTCCAATACACCATGTGTCCTTGGACGTTCAGCTCCCAGAGACATGCATCCTTTAGCCATGTCTCAGTAATGGCCACAATATCATACCTGCCAATCTGTAGCTGTACGACAAGATCATCTACCTTATTCCTTATGCTGCATGCATTTAAGTATAACACGTTAAGTCTAGTATTTGGTACCTTTTGCTTTGATTGTACTGCAACTCATCCCAATGGCTGCAAATTTGCCCCATCCCCTGCCTTTCCTTCCTGACATCCTTACTGCTCACTATCTTAGATTTATTTCCGTTTTCCCCCTCCTCCGCTCTAATCATTCTGGTTCCCATCCCCCTGCCAAATTAGTTTAAACCCTCCCTAACAGCTCTATTAAACCTTCCCGCCAGGATATTGGTCCCCTTCGGGTTCAGGTGTAACCTGTCCATTTTGAACAGGTCATACTTCCCTCAGAAGAGATCCCAATGATCCAAGAATCTGAAGCCCTGCCCCCTGCACCAGTCTCTCAGCCAGGCATTCATCTGCTTGATCCTACTATTCTTGCCCTTGCTAGCACGTGGCACAGGTAGCGATCCCGAGATTATTACCCTGGAGGTCCTGCTTCTCAGCTTTCTTCCTAACTCCCAGAAGTCTCTCTTCAGGACCTCCTCCCTTCTCCTATCTATGTCATTGGTACCAACATGTACCAAGACAACTGGCTGCTCGCCCTCTCGCTTCAGAATATTCTGGACCTGATCTGAGACATTCCGTACCCTGGCACCTGGGAGACAACACACCATGCGGGTATCTCTCTCAGGCTCATAGAATCTCCAGTCTGTTCCCCTGACTATGGAATCCCCTATGACTACTGCATTCCTCTTCTCCCTCCTTCCTTCCTGCACAACAGCGCCAGGCTCAGTGCCAGAGACCCGGTCACCATGGCCGTCCCCTGTCAGGTCATCCCCCTGAACAGCATCCAAAATGAGACACTTGTTGCTGAGGGGGGCAGCCACAGGTGTGCTCTCCACTATTCGGGCATTTTCCTTCCCTCTCCTGACAGTCACCCAGTTTTCTGACCCTTGTAGCCTAGGGATGACTACCTCTCTGTAGCTCCTGTCTATCACCTCTTCACTTTCCCTAATAAGCAATAGATCATCAAGCTGCAGCTCCAGATCCCTAACACGGTCTCTGAGGAGCTGCATCTCGGTGCACTTGTTGCAGATGTGGCCATCAGGGAGGCTGGAACTCTCCCAGAATTCCCACATCTGACACCCTGAACAGAGAACTAACCCTGCAGACATGCTACCTAATTCTGCAAGAGTGAAACAAGGAAAAATAAGTCTACTCATCCACTTACCCCACCAAACATACAAACTTTTTAAACCGTTAGCTTATAATGTTAGCGGTGTGAGCCCTGCTGTTCCTCTGTCTGTCCGGGCCGATTCGCCAAGGGGGAAAAGAAAGAGTTGGTGCTTCCCTCTCGCCTCTTCCCGTTACTGCCTAAGCCCGTTGAGCCAAGGCTCTACACTCTGCTGCCACTCACTCACTGTAAGCATGTTTACAGACAAGGGTAATGGGCTTGAGCAAGTTGGGGAGGATGATGCCTGGGAGCTGCAGGGGATATTCTGCAGCAGAATGAATAGACCAGAAGTGCAATCTCCCTGGGAATCCTGGGGGAATATCTACACCTCAGAAGCAAATTTGGGGCTTCTTCTGTGAAAGGAAAGGGATACGTGTTGAATGCTAGTTTAAAGTGCTTAAATTACAAATATTATATCTCAAGGAGTAGGTTTCATACCTACAATGAAAGCACTTCTGGATTATTACAGGCTGTTTTGATTTTCTAAAAGACATTACTGGATATGTCTGAAACTATTAATTGCATCAGAGTGACAAGCTGATGCTAAAGGCAATGACACTCTGGTCACACTTGCAAGACTCATGAGTTTTAATGAATGCTGAAGTCATCTATGATTATTTAAGATTCTGAGCATTTCCATGATTACAAGGTTTGACTGCATATCTGTGAAACAGCTTAAGTAAGAACTCTCAAAATATAGGAATGTTATATTCCCTGATGGACATTGTTGGGAAAGATATCAGAATCAGAAAATTGTATTGGGAGAAATAATCAAGATGATTCAAAGAGAAATTAGCAATATTCCAGGCATGATAATTGGTGGATACAAGATGATTTGAAGAGAAATTAGCAATATTCCAAGCATGATAATTCGCAGATGCCATAGTGCTGTTAAGTACTTCCAAAGAGAAGCTCCAAGAAATATGAGATAAAATTGAAGAATATGCAGAGAGGATTGACCATCAGCTGCAAGAAGACCAAGTATACAGTTGTCATAAAGAAGAAATAAATACAGAAATGCAAACTAAAAGTGGACAATGAAACAATTATAGAAGTTCAGTCACTTATGAAGCAGTATAACATCTGACGGTAAGGCTGATGTTGAAATTAGGAGGATTGGGATTGTTAAATGCACGTTCAAGTGTTTGAGCAAGATACTAAAGAATAACATAATTTCTATGGGTATGAAACTCAGAGTGTTACGGAGCTATTTTCATTCCACACTAACATATGGAAGTGAATATTGGACAATATTATGATGCTCTGGGGGAGGGGATATAGTTGACAGCCCACCCCTGCATTTCTAATGACCAGCACTATTTATTGTTCTTGTCTTAAAATGCTTTTGTGGGATTATGCTGGGATGTTCCAGTTCATCTATTGTTACATTTTAGGTTGGGTTATACAGTTATTTGCTTGAGTATTTGTGAATCACGCTAACTGCAACTGGGGTGCGTGATGGTCACCTCTCTGTCTGTATGAAGCTGGTTGGGTTCACTCTCCAGGTCATGGTGCCAGTCTGTTTTGTGTTTGTCACAATAGAATGGTTGTCGAGTTCAATGAGCTTCCTTGTCTGTCATTATGAACCAAATGATCGCCACATTAGTGTCAGGAGTGGGATGTGAGATCGCCAACGAGATTGAAGAGCTACAACATTGGATAGAGTGTCTTAAGACCTGGAGAATAAGATGAAGGCCCAAGCTGTATGCCTCCCCTGCACTCACAGGCAGGGCTTTTAAAGATGAGACCCAGAGGGAGGACCGGGAACCGAGTATTCTGCCTTCCCAGCGAGCCCCAACAGAGCAAGCATACCCAGGCTCCCCAACCCGCGAGACACAATGGCGCGCATGCCTCGCCTCTGTCGCATTCCCCACCAGAGAACCCAAGACACTGTAGCCATGGGAGGATGGGCACTATGGCGGAAGCTGCCGGAGCAACAGGAAGGTCAAAGGGCCTCGACGATTTGCGTCTCAAGGTCTACCCTGAAGCTCCCCAGATACAAAAGTACCAGCTACCTGGAGCCTTGCTTGGCGCAAGTCAAACTTGCTGCATGGCACAACGGGTTGAGCCCCACCGAGACGACCCTGGCACTGGCGGGAGATGTTCTGCGGGCCCTCCTTGACCTAATGCTGCCGGAGCAGGGTGACTACAGGGCCCTTGTAGTGGTGCTGGAGTGGTATTTCGAACAGAGGCCGTTGGCGGAAGCAATGAGAGAGGAACTGTGCAGCAGACACCCCTGTATGGGGAAAAAGCCTGGGGGCATTAGCAGCTGATCTTCACCACTGTGTTCGGCATGGCTATTCCCAGTTCGCTCCCACAGCCCAGGAAGAGCTTGCCCTCTATGGCTTTGTAAAGGCGCTGACGCCAGATTGCCTTCGGTAGCATGTTCTCCTGACGTCGCCATCATTGTTGGCTGAAGCGCTGGCCCAGGCAGAGAGGACAGAAGCAATTTTAGCCCCTCTAGGTATTCCAGCATTGCTTTGCTCACAGCAAGCCAGGGCTTGTGTCACTGAGGCGGAGGGGAGAACTAACGAGGAGAAGCCCATGAGATAGGACTAACCAGCGCTGCATCAACCCCACTGCAGGCCATGAAACGAGCTCTGTGACTGGTGTGGTGAGACAGGTCATTCGGCCTGGGACTGCCCCATACTGACACCACACCATAGCCCAGCGAGAGGGCAGCGTCGCCTGAGACCACCAGCAGAATCCCTTTGTTGTCGCCCCTCCGGATGGGCCTCTTGGGTGAAGAGCAATGTTTAAACATGGACTGCATGGTGGAGGGCGTCAGATACCGTGCGTTGGTGGACACGGGGTCAACCATCGCTATCATCCGTCCCGATGTTTCTCCCAGCACGGACCAGCATCCCTGCCTGGTTGGACAACGATGGCAGACGTCACGGTTACCAGTGACTGTGCGGCGATGAGGGGGAAGAGGAGGCTGCGTATCGCAGTGGAGAAATTCATGGCGGAGCACGAGGTGTGGCTCACCAACATCCGAGTGTCCTGCACAATTGGGCTGGACCTGCTGTCCTGCTGTCAGGGGCAACACTCTACCTCGGGACAGAAGCCATGGCTCTCCGGCAGGGCAGCTCCAAGAAGCGGTCCCACCGGCGGTAGCAACCACCACCGGTTTCACAGCGGCCCAACACACCACAGTGGATCCAGCGGCAAGTGACAGTGACGGCCTTTAGGTGACAGCTAGCGACCACCTCCACACCACGGACCAGCAGCCGCATAGCAAGCAGGTGAGCGATCCTGTGCTGGCCCTGGTAAGGGGATGGTTGAGTGTGGGATGACGTCGGAGTGGGCAGAGGTCTCCATCCTGGATCCAAAGCCCTATACTCGCAATGGGGAGTGCTGGAGGTCCATGACGAGTTGCTGTTCTGGCGGTGGCGATTGTCTAATGGTGACAGATATCCCCTCGCAGCTGATGGTCCCCCGGGGTATCCGCACCATGACCATGTGGTCGGTGGGGGCTGGACATCTCGGAGCTGCAAAGACATTGGGCAGGCTGCGTGAACACTCCTACTGGCCTGGGTACAGGCAGGATGTGGGACAGTTCGTGCACGACTGTGATACTTGCAAGTCCCAGAAAGGGCTAGGCCGCCAGTCTAGGATGCCAGTGCAGCAGGACATGGTGGCGGTGCCAGTGTGGGTCTAATGTCCCTCTCAGAGGAAAGGACTATCCCCTCAGGCTTGGAAACCACTGGAAGGGGCTGGGAGAGGTGCTCAACTGCATCTCCAATGTGGTATATCAGGTGTGGATGCCTGAGCAGCAAAAGGCAGTTGTGCTGCACCAGGACTGGCTGGCACCATGTCAGCCCTTGGCCACCACTAACCCCATGAGGCTGAAGAAAGGAAGTGATACTCCAGGTGCTCCGCTTCTTGCCTCACACAATCAGGCAGCAGTGTCGACACCTACCGGGGTTTTTGGACTTTGTTATGGACTCTGGGGTTGCCGGAGATGGCTGACCCCTCAGGTGGGGGCAGTGTTACGCTCTGGGGGAGTGTGGTCAACAGCCTGCCCCTGCATTTCTAATGACCAGCACTGTTTATTGTTCTTGTGTTAAAATGCTTTTGTGGGATTATGGTGGGAGGTTCCAGTTCATTTATTGTTACATTTTAGCTTGGGTTATACAGTTAGTCACTTGTGTATTTGTGGGTCACCCTAACTGCAACCGGAGTGTGTGATGGTCACCTCCTTAGTCTGGTATGAAACTGTTTGGGTTCACTTTCCTGGTCACGGTGCCTGGTCTGTTTTGTGTTATCACAATAAAACGGTTGTTAAATTCAACCAGCTTCCTCGTCTGTCATTATGGACCAAACACTCACCACAATATCAAAGCAAAATGAGGGAAGACTCAAAGCTGCAGAAATGTGGTTTCTGAGAAAAATGATGAAAATATAGTGGAAGAACAGAATACAAGTGAGCAAGTGTTGCGAAAAGCAAAAATAAGAAGAGAGCTGCTATTATCAGGCCATTCACCTCCTGCTCCCATGGTTTCGCGTGACCCTGATCAGGGCAGGGGTTGGTGGTCTGACCAGGTGCTACACCTTGCGCAAGGGTGACCTGTAGGCTAGAGGACGAAAGAGCCCTTACACCTCTGTTCGAGATGCATCTCCACCCCACCACATAACTAACGATCGGGAGCCATAATGAAGGAAACTCCATTCTCCAGCAATACAGCATGGATATAACCCCTTTGACCCAATAAGTCCATGACAACCCCACAATGCCCAGGCAGCTAATTTCCAGCATCTGGCTCAGGTTCTTCTGAGCCCCACCCTGGTACGTACCTATCCAAGTGTTTCTTAAGTTATACTATTGTATCCACCTCAACCACTTCTCAATACCTTTTTGTGCACACTTTGAAAAGGAGAACAAAACTTCACCTGTGTGAATCCCAGCAATATCTGTTCACCATGTGATCTTGGTCTCTGAGGCTGACATCAGAGTATCTTTCAAAGGGCTGAACCCTCTCAAGGCATCAGGTCCTGATGGTATATCCGATAGGGCATTGAAAATCTTCCAACCAACTGGCGGGAATGTTCAAAGACATCTTCAAACTTCCACTGCTGCAGTCAGAAGTTCCCAACTGCTTCAAACTGGCACCAATCATACCTGTGCCTAGGAAGAGCAGGGTGAGCTGTTTCAATGACTATCACCCAGTTATGGAAGGCACAATAGTGGCTACAGTATATTTCAGTAAGAGCTTGAGGAGACTCGGTATGTCACCAAAGACTCTTCCAAATTTCTATAGATGTACCGTGGAGAGCATTGTATTTGGTTGCATCACCATCTAGTATGGAGGGTGACTGAACAGGATCAGAAAAAGCTGCAGAAAGTTGTAACACAGCCAGCTCCATCATGGGCATTAGCCTCCCCAGCATCCAGGACACCTTCAAGTAGCTGGCATCCATCACTAAGGACCCCCCATCACACAGGACATACCCTCATCTCATTGCTACCTTCACGTAAGTATTACAGAAGTCTGAAAACACACATTCAACATGTCAGGAACAAATTCTCCTCCACCACCATCAGATTTCTGAACTGGTAATGACTCATGAATACTACCTTAGTATTTTTTGAGGTCTGTTTTTGCACTACCTACTTAATAATATATATTTCTTATTGTATTTTATAGTTATTTTTATTATTCTGTATTGCAATGTACTGCTACCACAAAACAACCAATTTCAAGACATGCCAGTGATGTTCAACCTGATTCTGATTCCTCTGTCAGCTCATTCCATATATTCACCACCGTCTGGAAGAACAAGTTGCCCTTAGGTCCCTTATAAATCTTGTTTCTCACATATTAAATCGATGCCTCTTAGTTTTGGACTCTCACAGACTGGGCTAATTATCTATGCCTCTCATTATTTTAAACATTTCTATAAGGGCACCCCTCATTTTCCTTTACTACAGGGAATAAAAACCAAGACTGGCCAACCACTCCCTCTAGTTCAGACCTCTAGTCCTGGTAATGTCATAAATCTTTTCTACATTCTTTTCAGTTTATCTACGTCTTTCCAATAACAGGGTGACCAAAACTGTACGCAGTACTCCAAGTGTGGCATCACCAACAACTTGCAACATAATATCCCAACCCTTATTCTTAATGCCTCGATTAATGATGGCCAGCATGCCAAATGCCTTTTTCACCATCCAGTCTGCCTGTGATTCTGCTTTCAATGAATGAACCATATGCTTGTATTCTGAAGTCCCTCTGTTCCATTGCACTCCTTAGAGCACTACTCTAGGTATAATTCCTACTCCAGTTTGACTTCCTAAATGCATCCCATCCATTTTCCACTCTTCGGCCTGCTCCCCTAACTGTTCAGGATCTCTCTGTAATCTTCAATAACTTTCTTTATTATCAAACAAAATCCTAGTTTTGTGTTATCCACATACTTACTGATAAAGTCTTGTTCATTATTTATGTAATTGATTTGGATGCAAAGGAACATGGGTTATTCCATAGACACTGTGACACACCATCAGTCCCGACCTCCATTCCAAGAAACAGCCTTCAACCACCACTCTCCAGGCTAAATATGAGTCAATCTCCAGCTTCCCTAGATTCTATGCTACCTAACCTTCCAGACCAGCCTATCATATGAGACCCTGTCGAAAGCCTTGCCGAAGTCCAAATATACAACTTCCTTTTCTCTACCTGTGATGTATGGATCTATTTCTTTTGGAGCAATGACCCCCTCCATTAGCATTACGCATTGCTCTGTTGTCTGCACACGGGCTTTGTTCTCTCTTTTGATGCAATGTGACATCGCCCACGTGCATGCTTTTATTTAGTTGGTATGTAGCTGTGCACAGACACAACAAATTGGTGACAAGTACGAAACTGAATATCAGAAATTATCACAAACTGCACCAACAGTTATGGCATGATTACCAGTCAAAACAGTAAAAGTTAATCAGCACAAGAAGGCCGTCACAGAATCCAAATAGTTGAGTAACAGCGAAAGACACGCTGAATTTGAAGTGAAAATAACGTGACAATGGCTTCAGTCGGGAAAGTTGATGAATTTGATAGTGCTAGTGAAGCCTGGGAGTCATATATTGAGAGGGTTGAACCGTATTGTAACGCAAACAAAAAGAAGGAGCGAAAAAAAGCACCTACGTTTCCTACTTTAATGGGCCCAAGAACATACAGTCCCTTACATACTTAGTAACCCCTGAAAAGCCCGCAAGCAAGATGTTCGATGAAATTGTTACAATTTTACAAAATCTCTTGAGCCCTAAACTGTTGGCAATAGCTGAAAGATTTAGATTTTACAAAAGGAACCAGTCAAAAAATGAAAGCCTTTCTGAAAACATTGCAGAACTGTGCAGACTTTCCCAGTACTGTGACTTTAGAGATGAACTTTCTGATACATTAAGAGACAGGCTCGTATGTGGCATGCATAGTCAAAGCCACTGGCAGAAAGAAGTCCAGCCTTAGAAGGGGCATTGATCATTGCAATGTTGTTAGGGATTGCAGGAAATGATGCAGCAGAACTACAGAAAAGGAGGTTAGAATGTGAAATGCCCAAAGTGCCCATGATTGGTTCAAAAAGCCAAAGATGTTATCGATGTGACAAATACTCCCATCATGTAAATGATTGCTGGTTCAAAAAAAGGACTGCAGAAAGTATCACAGACAAGGTCACATAAAGAGTGTGCAAGGCAGATAGAAAAGCACAACTGAGGGAAAAGTCTCAAACACAAAACTAAGCAAATGCATAAATTGACAGAATTTAGAACAGACTCAGACAACATAGGTGAACTGTCATGCCTAGAACCACATAGTATTACTGAAACAGATCGCAATATAATACGGATCACATAGATATGTCTGGTGTAAAACTGAAAATGGAGCTTCATACAGGATCAGGTGTGTCTATAATTCCAGAGGCTGTTTTCTAAGATACCATTAGAGAAGACCTCAGTGATGCTAAAGACCTACACAGGCAAAAAAGTGTCCCCCAAAGCCAAACTGAAAGTAAAGCTGATGTATGGAAGCCAAACATAACAACTAGAGCTTGATGGTATGAAAAGAGGAGGGCCACATTTCGGACATGAATGTCTGAGAAAAATCCAAGTAGACTGGCATTCAGTGTGGCATCAACAGGTAATGGCAGCCCAGATGGTAGCACTAACCAGAGACTGGTACAGCTGTTTAATGCTAATTGAAGGTGTTTCAGACTCAATGGCATGGTCCAGAATTGATCTGGATGAAAGAGCAACACCAAGATTCTATAAAGTGTGTCCAGTGTCTTATGCACTATGTTCTAAACTGTATGCTGAACTGCAGAGCTTGGAGGCATTTGGAATTCTCTCCAAGTTTGAGTGGAGCAATTGGACCATCTCTATAGTCCCGATGATCAAGAAAGGGAGGGCTGGAACCGTTCACGTATGTGGAGATTTCAAGGTGAGCATCAACCCGATGCTGTGTACTATGCAGTATCTCCTGTCACAAATAGAAGCCATTTTTGAATGTTTGGCAAGCGGGGAGAGGTTTTTAAAGATTGTCTTGTCACAAGCCTACCTGCAAATGGAGGTTGATGAGTCAAGTGGGAAGATCGTCACAATCAACACTCACAAGAGTGAGCTCCAGGTTAATCGTCTCATCTTTGGCATCGTATGAGTTCCAGCAATTTGGCAAAGAACAATGGACCAAGTGTTCCAAGATATTCCAGGAATGCAGTGTTACCTTGATGACATCATCGTGACGGGCAAAGTGCTTACCAGGCTGAGCGAGTATGGTCTGCACACAAAGAAAAAGAAATGTGAGTTTTTCAAGAGTGAAATCTCATGTTGTGAACATGTCATTGACAAGCATGGGTTACACAAATCATAATAGAAGATTGAAGCAGTGCTACAGGCGCTCAAACCAGAAAATGTGTCACAACTCAGGTCATACTTAGGCCTTTTAAACTACAACCACCTGTTTCTCCCAAACATTGCTACAGTGCTGCATCCATTGAACACACTGTTACAGACAGGAGCAAAGTGGGAATGGTCAAAAAGAGGTGAAAGAGCATTCAAGAAAACAAAGGAATTAATAACACACATAAAAGTTGCTGGTGAATGTAGCAGGCCAGGAGGCATCTATAGGGTCTCGGCCCGAAACGTCGACTGTACCTCTTCCTATAGATGCTGCCTGGCCTGCTGCGTTCACCAGCAACTTTTATGCGTGTTGCTTGAAATTTCAGCATCTGCAGATTTCCTCGTGTTTGCGTTTTTAAAAGGGATTATAACATCAGATGCACTGTTCACCCATTATGACCCATCCTTGCCCATCAGACAGGTGTGCGATTAGTCTCCTTATGGCATTGGAGCTGTTCTGTCACACATTATGAAAGATAGATCTGAATGCCCGATTGCTTTTGCTTCAAGATCACTAATGAGCACAAAATGCAAATACACACAGATAGAACGAGAGGTCGTTCGTCTAGTATTGGGAAAAAATAAGTTCTACCACCACCTGTATGGACAAAAGTTTATGCTAGTGACTGTTTCCCTGCACCTTGTGTCCATTTTCAATCTTAGGAAGGGAATTCCTGTGACAATTGCTACCCGGTTACAACATTGGGCACAATAATAATAACAGTAATAACAACAGGATTATAGTGGTGGGAGATGTTAATTTCCCAGATACTGATTGGCATCTCCCTAGAGTGAGGGGTTTAGATGGGGTGAATTTTGCTAGGTGTGTTCAGGAAGGTTTCTCGACACAATATGTAGATAAGCCTGCAGGAGGAGATGTTGTACTTGATCTGGTATTGGGAAATGAACCTGGTCAGGTGTCAGGTCTTTCAGTGGGAGAGCATTTTGGAGACAGTGATCACAATTCTATCTCCTTTACCATAGCATTGGAGAGGGATAGAAACAGACAAGTTAGGGAAACGTTTAATTGGAGTAAGGGGAAATATGAGGCTATCAGGCCGCAACATGGAACCATAAATTGGAAATGGATATTCTCAGGGAAACATAAGGAAAAAATGTGGCAAATGTTCAGGGGATATTTGCGTGGGGTTCTGCATAGGTACATCCCAAAGAGACAGGAAAAGGATGGTAGGATACAGGAACCAGAGTGTACAAGTGTTGTTGTAAATCTAGTCAAGAAGAAAAGAAAAGCACACAAAAAGTTTAAAAAACTAGGTAATGATAGAGATCTAGAAGATTATAAGGCTAGCAGGAAGGAGCTTAAGAATAAAATTAGGAGAGCCAGAAGGGGACATGAGAAGGCCTTGGTGAGCAGGATTAAGGAAAAGCACAAGGCATCCTACAAGTATGTGAAGAGCAAGACGATAAGACGTGAGAGAATAGGACTAATCAAATGTGACAGTGGAAAAGTGTGCATGGAACTAGAGGACATAGCAAAGGTACTTAATGAATACTTTGCTTAAGTATTCACTACGGAAAAGGATCTTGACAATTGTAGGGATGATTTGCAGTGGACTGAAAAGCTTGAGCATGTAGATATTAAGGAAGAGGATGTGCTGGAGCTTTCGGAAAGCATCAAGTTGGATAAGTCACGGGGACCAGACGGGTGTACCCCAGGCTACTGTGGGAAGCGAGGGAAGAGATTGCTGAGCCTCTGGTGATAATCTTTGCATCATCAATGAGGACGGGGGAGGTTGCAGAGGATTGGAAGTTTGCGGATGTTGTTCCCTTATTCAAGAAAGAGAGTAGGGATAGCCCATGAAATTATAGACCAGTGAGTCTTACTTCAGTAGTCCGCAAGTTGATGGAGAAGATTCTGAGAGGCAGGATTTATGAACATTTGGAGAGGCATAATATGATTAGGAATAGTCAGCATGGCTTTGTCAAAGATAGGTCATGCCTTACAAGCCTGATTGAATTTTTTGAGGATGTGACTAAACACATCGATGAAGGTAGAGCCGTAGATGTAGTGTATACGGATTTTAGCAAGGCATTTGATAAGGTACCCCATACAAGGCTTATTGAGAAAGTAAGGAGGCATGGGATCCAAGGGACATTGTTTAGTGAATCCAGAACTGGCTTGCCCACAGAAGGCAAAGAGTGGTTGTCGACGGGTCATATTCTGCATGGAGGCCAATGACAGTGTGTGCCTCAGGGATCTGTTCTGGGACCCCTACTCTTTGTGATTTTTATAAATGACCTGGATGAGGAAGTGGAGGGATGATTTAGTAAATTTGCTGATGACACAAAGGTTGGTAGTGTTGTGGATAGTGTGGAAGGCTGTCAGAGGTTACAACGGGACATCGATAGGATGCAAAATTGGGCTAAGAAGTGGCAGATGGAGTTCAACCCAGGTAAGTGTGATGTCGTTCATTTTGGTAGGTCAAATATGATGGCAGAATACAGCATTAATGGTAAGACTCTTGGCAGTGTGGAGGATTAGAGGGATCCTGGTGTCCGAGTCAATAGGACACTCAAAGCTGCTATGCAGGTTGACTCTGTGGTTAAAAAGGCATATAGTGCATTTGCCTTCATCAATTTTGGGATTGAATTTAAGAGCCAAAAGGTAATGTTGCAGCTCTATAGGACCCTGGTCATACCCCACTTGGAGTACTGTGCTCAGTTCTGGTCACCTCACTAAAGGAAGGAGTGGAAAACATGGCAAGTGTGCAGAAGAGATTTACAAGGATGTTGCCTGGATTGGGGATCATGCCTTATGAGAATAGGTTGAGTGAACTTGACCTTTTCTCCTTGAAACATTGGAGGATGAGAGCTGACCTGATAGATGTGTTCAAGATAATGAGAGGCATTGATCGTGTGGATAGTAAGAAGCGTTCTTGCAGAGCTGAAATGGCTATCATGAGAGAGTATATTTTTAAGGTGCTTGGAAGTAGGTATGGAGGAGATGTCAGGGGTAAGTTTTTTTACACAGAGAGTGGTGTGTGCGTGGAATGGGCTGCCAGCGGCAGTGGTGGAAGTGGAAACAATAGGGTCTTTTGGGAGACTCCTGGATAGGTACATGGAGCTTAGAAAAATAGAGGGCTATGGGTAAGCCTAGATAGTTCTAAGGTAAGGATGTGTTTGGCACAGCTTTGTGGGCCGAAGGGCCTGTATTGTGCTGTATGTTTTTAATTCCTCGGAGCCCACTCTTATGGAATAGAGTTCAGAGGTAATAAACAATACAGCAACACTGACGGCTTGTCACATCTTCCGTCATCGGCAACTGAAGAAAAGAAGTCCTCGCACTGAGACCCAGCAGAAGCCTTCCACGCTGCTTTGGTGTTCAGTTGACAGTAACAAATTCTGAAATATAAAAGGAATTAAGCAATGACCCAACATTGTCAAAAGACTATTAAATCACCATACAAGGAATGGCTAGCTCATGGTAACGCTATGTTTCCAGAGTTCTCAGCGAGATAAGACCAACCATCAGTATGTTAGCGAACACTGATGTGTAGATCTTGTGTTGTAGTTCCCTCTAAACTGCACACCAGTGTGTCAGAAAATTTGCATGAAGGACACCTAGGTACAGTCACAATGAAGAATCTTACCCAGAGCTACATGTGGTGGCTGGTAATAGATAAACAGAATGAAAACTTGGCCAAAAGCTGTTTGGGATGCAAAAAGTTCAAAATGCTCCCGCATAGGCACCGTTATACTCCTGGAGTGGCCATCATCACCATGGCAAGGTGTACATATTGACTTTGCTGGGCCATTCACGGACTCTATGTTTCTTATCGCTGCAGATGCTCATTTGATGTGTCCAAAGGTTATACCACTGAAGTCAACCATCTCAACAAAGTTTGTCTCTGCTCTGAGGACTATCATCACCAGAACCTGCTTACCAGAACAAATTGTGAGTGACAACGGACCACAATACATGTCTGAAGAATTCCAGCTGTTTATGAAGAAAAATGGCATCAGAAATTTCAAGTCATCTCCTTACTACCAAGCCGCATGGTTTAGCTGAAAGGTTTATACAAACCTTCAGGAAGTCCATTAAAGCGATGGATATGTAGGACATTTCTCTGCAGCATAACATGGACAACTTCCTTTTTGTATATCAGAACCTTGTTCATGTGATGACAAACCTGCAATGTTGTTCATGAACAGAGATCTGAGATCGCCCATAGACCTCCTGAAACCAGGTCTGTGGAAGAAAGTGCAGAATAAACAGTTCAACCAGTTGCCAAGTGAAGTAGCAAGGAGCTTTGAAAATGGACAGGAAGTCCTAGTGCATGATTACTGAGAAGACAATTGGAAATCTGGTAGGATAGCTACAAGTACTAGACCATTGATGTTCACAGTGGATGTTGGAGATCAGGTATAGAGATGCCATGTGGACCAGATACTGGATGATCTACTGGAGAACACATCTGAGTTGACTGCATCCAACAAGACAGTCACTGGACTTATCTCTCAGTGATGATGTCACGGACGACAACATGACCCCAGAAACCGAGAACACGGTCTTCGACAAGACACCTACCAAACCTAATGCCATTCCACGGGTTCAGAGATGCAACAGGAATGTTATTGCTGACGAGACACCTGTCAAACCTAATGCCACTCTATAGGTGCAGATGCTCTATCCTGAAAGAAACAAGAGATCAAGAGATTTTTAGATCTCTGAAGTTAGTTATGGACTGTTATTGTGAAATTGTGTTTATTTGGAATGTGGGTTTATGAAAGGGAAATTGAATATTTTATACATATACAGTTTTATGTTGCATTAATCTAAAGGGGGAGGAAGTGTAATGTATGGATCTATTTCTTTTAGAGCAATGACCCACCCCCCCCATCCCTTAGCAGTACATTTTGATCTGTTTTCTGCGCATGCACTGTTGTCTATGCATGCACATCATTCTTTCTCTCTCTCTCTGGCTGCAATGTGAATACACCAGTTAAAGTCACCTCCCATGTCCATGCTTTTATTTAATTGATATGTTGTTGTTTACAGACACAACACTACCCACATCTGCATTTTTGAAAACCTCTTCAACAAACTCTAACAGCTTTGTCAAACCTGATCTTCCATACACAATGCTCTGCTGATTCATTCTAACCAGACTTTGTCTACCCAAATGCAGGTAGATCCTTGTTCTCAGAATTCACTCCAGTCAAGCATCAGGCTGATCAGCTTGTAGTTCCTTGGTTGTCCTTGATAGACTTCTTAAAAGAAAACAGAACAACAGTTTTTGAGAACTTCACAAGTGGTTAACAATAAAGCAAATTTCCCCACAGCGACCTCCACTGTTTCTTCTCTAGCCTCCTACCAAGTCCAAGGATGCTTTTGTCAAGCTTGTGGATTTACCCACCCACCTTACTCTGTTGTAATTTGCAACTAAACATATCTCCACTTGTTTCACTTATTTCTTGAGCAATTATAATTTTCTCCTCAGTAAACACAGAGGAAAAAATATTTGATAAAAATTCCGTTCATCGGATGTATGCAACCGCACTGATCACTAAGGGGACCCCCTCAGTCATTAACCACCTTTTAAACATAGCCATAGATAGAACCTTTTGGGAGTTTCCTTAATCTTAACTGTCATATCAATCTCATAACCTGTCTATGCCTTCCTGATTTCACACTGTGTTATTATGTCAGCACACAATAAAAAACTTCATTTTCCAGTGTGCACTGTAGCTGTTCACCTGAAACCTGAAATGACGTTGGAGAACATACACATATGCTCTTGGTGGGCTGAAGGTCCCAAGTAAACTGTGGTCAAGCTGAAGCCATTCTGTAAATCTGTAGATAAAATAGTTCTAGCATTTTTACCCAAGCAAATTAGTCTTTGTTAAAGAACAAGCATAACACACTCTTAAGAGTATTCTTAATCATTTTATAGACATAACGCTAGAAGTAGCTAGAAGAATGATGGTGCTCATGATCCGCATGTGCTTCTCTGAGCTGGTGGACAAGGCTGCAGCTGCATGGGTAAATGCCAGCAGCTGCAAGAACTTCAATTATAAATTTTTAGTCATACTCATTATCTTTGAAACCATTTGACCTGACACGAGGGTTTTGCAAATCTGTTTTTTAAACAAATATAATAATTATTCTAGGACTTTTTAAAAATCTAAAGTTTTTTTTTTACTATTTTTAGAAAGGGAGACATGCAACAACACTTTAAAACCAAAGGTTATGGTTCAGAATTTTTAGGCCCTTCTGCATAACTTCAAATCCCAAGTCTTATAACAAAGTATTGCTTCTCATTGGATTGTTAGGTGAGGACTTTTGATTGGAAGTAGACTCAGAAACAGGAATGAATGTAACAGGAGCTACAGAGATTCTCCAGGAACAAAGAGAAGTCTCAAAGAAGAAAGTCGACAAAAAACAACAACAGCATTTCCTCTGATGTAAAGCAATCAAATCTCAAAAGCCTCTATATGCATTATGAAATGTAAACCATGGACATGTGGAAGTGATTCTTAAGCTGTGCAGCCATGGGGAACCATTGCCACCACGTCACAGGTTATGACATTCTACACTTTCATTTTATACACGTAGAAAATTGCAGTAAGCAGTCCAAGTTTCTCCATCTTGCAGCTCTTCTGGGCAAAATCGTTCCCTCCCTTTGGACTCCCCGGTTTTAATCCAAGAAGTTATGCCTCATATGTCATGAGCTTTGTCTTTAAATAAACCTGTCATCCGGAATCAAGTTGAAGCAAGTATATTACCTTATATCATCCCTGTAGAACTGTGCCATTTAGGATCTATTGGATAATTACAATGTTCTCCTTTGCCCCTAGGCCTTTGTAGATGCAAACATGGATGTGGAAAGGCAATAAATCAGGGCTCTTGTCACCATGATTTCCTCTACTCCTGTTAGAAAGGTGACCTTGAGCTTGACAAACAACAATGCAATCTTCGTGCCTAATTTCATCATGCTTATCACCATTTGCATCATTATCATTGTCAGTTCACCATGCTCAATGAAGATGCAGATGTGACAGGTGTCACATTAATGTGCTCATTCCTAAACGTGTTTCCTGCTTTCATTTTCGTTCCTGCAATTTAAACAGACTGCTCTTAGTCCATTATTAAGATCTATAGTAAGTTGATTCCAGATGACTGGTGTTGCTTGTGTGTGACTCTATCCAATGTGTAGCAAGAGATAACAGGCTGGTGGATTGAACATTTCTGTCATTGACAATTGATGCCTTTTGTGGATGTGCTTAAGGTACCAATGGTTGAAGTAAATGGAAGTTGCAGTGAAAATAACAAGTATCAATGTCTTACTGGAATTTGACTATGAATCAATACACACACAAAATGCTGGAGGAACTCAGCAGGTCAGATAGCTTATATAGAAATGAATGGATCGTCAACGTTTCTGGCCAAGACCCTTCTTCGAGTCCTGATGAAAGGTCCTGGTCCAAACCATCAACAGTTTATTTATTTCCATAGATACTGCCTGATCTGCTGAGTTCCTCCAGCATTTTGTGTGTGTTGCTTTGGATTTCCAGTATCTGCAGACTTCCTTGTGTTTTTGCATATGAACGTTTCTCAAGGGGCTATACTGCAGCTGAAGTATTGTATACAATTTTGACAGTCACACAGTGAGAGTTCACATGACATTCAACAGGGTGTTTCCTGGATTGGAGCACTTTAGTTATGGGAAGAGACTACAGAAGCTGAGTTTGTTTTCCTAGGAGCAGTGGATCCTAAGAAAGTGCCAGACAGAAGTATACAAAATCACGAGAAGCAAAGAGAACTTAGGTAGGAAGAAACATTACCTCCAGTACCAGAGGTATTTGAAAATAGAGAGCATGGTTTAAGGTAAGCGGTTTAGAGGGAATCGAAGGAAGAATCTTTCCACTCAGAGCCTGGCTGGAACCTGGATTGCACAGCCTGCTTGGACAGTGGGAGAGGCGACGCACAACATTAAGTATCGAGACAAGCACTTGGTTCGCCAACTCATTGGAAGCGATGGGCCAAGTTCATGGACATGAAAGGCTCAAAAGCTTGTTTCCGTGCTGTATGACGGAGATTCTAGTTGAGTGGAGAGGAGATACTATCACAGAATCACGCATAAAGAGTATGAAGCATGAACACTGCTGACCCTATTGAAGGAGTGACCTCCCTCTCCCTCAAAGAAGAGAGAGAGTGCCTGTCTCAGATACTGAAGTGCTGGGTTATGGATTGTATTTTTTGATGGACTCTAGATCAAAGTCTTTTTGGGGGGCTTTTGCTATTGCTTGCCGGGTGTCAGGGGGAGTGTCAGTGCTTGTGCATTGGGGAGGGGTTCTGATGCTTCTATCATTCATTCTATGTTTTCTTTTCTTTCATGGTGTCTGTCAAGAGCAAGAATTTCAGGTTGTATACTGTACACATTCTCTGATATTAAATTGGGCCATTTGAACTATTTCAAATGTGATTAGCTACTGTGACCTTTGGAAGATGTTAGTTAGACAACTAAGCAATGGTGCACCTGCAGCTGGGTATATGATTGTGTGGTCAATTAGGTGATATGAGTTTCTGGCACTGATATGTGATTTAGCAAGTTCCGAAAACGGAGGAGCATGGCTTCACTGGATTTATGAAGGTCTTCTCTATCATAAGTTGAAAGCAAAATTCATCCGAGCTACTTTTAGCAAATCCTACAGTAATGGGATGCCAGGAATTTTCAAAGATGATCTAGGTCATTGGTAATCAAGGAGGCATTTCCTTGCTCATTGAAGTTACCAACAATGATGATCAATAATGTTGATTGCCATCCTGTGGACATATCTGTTATGTAGCATAGTGGTTAGCACAACACTTCACAGTTCCTGCAACCCAGGTCCAATCCCTGCCACTGCCTGTAAGGAGTTTGTACATTCTCCCCGTGACCATGTGGGTTTCCTCCCATATTACAAAGCCATACCAGTTGGTAGGTTAATTGGCCATTATAAATTGTCTCGTGATTAGGCTAGGGTTAAATTGGAGAATTACTGGGCAGTGTGGCTCAAAGGGTCAACTCCGTGCCGTATCTAAAAATAATATCTGCGATGTTGTAACATCCCACTGCCTATTGTGGACATTTTAATATGCAGGACCAGCTGGATTAATGGACTGACATTCAATAGCAGATCTGTTCTATGGCAGACAAAATTTTAAACTGGATCAGGCAATTTTTGAGCACTCTTGTGATGGGAAGAGGACAGAATAAAGTTCTTCCTGCTTCCTCAAACTTGGAAATGGTACATCATTTTGGTGCAATTAACGCACTGAAGCCTAGGTTTTCTCACCTCAGCCATGCATGATGTTGTGTCCATTTGCTTATTACCGTCCAATAACCTCACAGAAAACTGGCCCTGTTCCCTAGACAATATTGATCCAACACATATTGAATTGGTAGTAATTCCTTATTTGCACAATTCACAACTGTATTGCATTTCAATAGCATAGTAGTCAACTTACTGACTTAGCATCTAAAAGGATTGGAATATTGATCCACTATTAGCTTCCTTTATTTTTTTCTGTCATAGCAGAGAGCAGAAATTAATGCCTATCAAAGGCACAGTACATTGATGCATGTATATACTTTGCGCTATACAAGGTGAGACTCACTGGTAGATTCAACATTGAATATCAGATGGTAAGATGTTCCACTGTTGGAAATAGTCACCTTTATAGTAAGGATATTACATGTCAATAACCAACCCCTGCCTCTGGGTTTTGCTACATGCAGACATAGGCTGTTTTATTTTGAGGAATTGCAGATAAAATAGAATAATACAATGAGGGAACACCCTTTGACTGATCTAACGATGGAAGGAAATTAATAGATAAAGCATTGCACAATTAGCACAAGAATTGCTGGCATTCACTTTAACTACACTATGTTATTTAGTACAGGGCTATAGAGTGCTCAGAATTTATGCCAGTCACTTTCTAGTGTTGCACTGATCCAATAGGTTCATTGGTCATCATATACCAGCCAGTGATCAGGTTAGGGTTAAAGCCAGGGTGCAGCTCAACAGCCAGAAGGCCTATTCCATGCTGTATCTCAATAATTAAAATTAATATTACACTATTATACACTTGGTAACAAGAACAAATGACTTACACCATTCAATTATGTAGGTCCAATCATATTCTGTTGTTCCTAGCATCAGCAAATGATAGATCTTGAATGGACCTTAACACCACTCAACTTCATGTACAGCTTGAGGCATAGTCCATTCAATCAAAAAACAAACAGCTCATAAAAGAAAACCAAGCTAAGCTCTCACATCCTTCCTGCTGATCTAAAGTCTCAGCAACAGTAGGCAGAGCCATTATTTCCCCAAATTTTGAACATTAGATTGAAATTGGACGTGGTGCTAAAGAAGTTCTCAAGCAAGCAAAAAAAAACTCCTTATATACATATAATCAAACTACATCCTGTCACGTGACAAATTCTTCATGTATCAATAACAAAATCACTATCACTAACAAGTTTTAATCAAGCTACTTACATTATTAATGCGTGTGTGCGTGTGATTGATTTAAAACAACTGTTAGTTATACAAAGCATTGAAGTAAAATGTCCAATATCACCATTCTGAACCAATAAAAAATTCTTGCTGCTTTCCAATGTGGTACAAGTTTATTGTGGATTCTTTAATCTACAAACGTAGTATCCTATGCTTTTACTTTTTAACGCTCTAAAGCAGGGGTTTCCAAACTTTTTTTATGCTATGGAGCCTTACCGTTAACTGAGGGGTCTGTGGACATCAGGTTGGGAACCCCTGCTCTAAGGGAAAATTTAAGTTGCAACATGGAATACTACCTTCCTTTAAAAATGCATTTCAGCTTTAAACAGATTTCTGAGTGATTCACTAAAGGAGTGTGAACTTCACATCTGGTCACCCAATTCATGGAAAATTTACCATTTCGAAAGCCAGCACCAACTTTATCAGATCGAGTCTGTTTTTAAAATGAAGTAAGAATTAGCAGCAGAATGCATACCTGAAATTTAAACTCAAGTGTCAAACTCAGTATAAACCACATTATGCCCCTTCTTTCCTTGTCATGTTTTAAATGCTTAAGTTTATTTAAATAGTTTTAATCCAATTCCCAATGGATGTGAGTCAATAATACAAACATGCCATTCTTTAATTGGTACTAATTGGGGCAATTTTACTCAGTGGCAGATGGAATGGTTGCTGTGGGAAATTAGAACTATGTTTATACAGTAGGGATTTCCCTTGTGGCCCCGACACTGAAACCCATTGTGGTACCACTTTAGATATAACTCCAGAGATACATGTAATTTCTCTGACCTGGCAATGCATACCACTAACATAAGATACCAATCTATTATTTGTTATCTTAATGCCCAGTCATTAAGGCAGCTCATTTTCGCCCTTTCTTTCTCCATTCCTTATTACTTGCATGTTATAAAACACTTGTAAATATTAAAGAGCTTCCTGCTTTTCTCTTGTACTTCAGCTGCAAAAAGTCAAAGTGCGATCATTTTCAAGCACATAGGCAGTTCAGTTTGACACTGTTGCATGCATGTGTTTTTGCAAAACAAATTCCAATGCAGTTTCCTGAGTCACAAGAGCCACCATTCTAGCAATGTTGATAGGTAGACCAGAAGACAGAGGAGCAGAATTAAGCCACTCAGCCCTTCGAGTCTACTCTGGCATTCCATCATCACTGATTTATTAGCCCTCTGAACCCCATTCTCCTGTCTTCTCCCCATAAACTTTGACACCCTTACTAATCACTAACTTATCAACCTCCACTGTAAATATTCACTATGATCTGGCCTCCACACCCATCTGTGGCAATGAATTCCATAGATTCACCACCCTCTGGCCAAAGAAATTCCTCCTCATCTATGTACTGCATGTTCTAAAATGTTGTCCTTGTATTCTGTGGTTATGCCCTCTGGTCCTAGACATCCTCACAATAAGAAACATCTGCTCCAATCCATTATATCCAGGTCTTTCAAACTTGAGTCACAACATTCACCATACTAGCACTGATGATAGTTCATGCTGACCTAACTTTTCCTTCCTGTCAACATGACGTAAAGTTGACAACTAATTCCATGGGAACAGATGTGCTGTGTTCATGCATTTAAACATTGTGAATACTTTCCTCCTCTAGGCTCTCAGGCAGGTGTTCCAGAAAGGGCAGCATGGGAGTGTAGCGGTTAGCATGATTCTTTACAGTATCAGCGATGTGGGTCCAATTCCCATCACTGCCTGTAAGGAGGTTGTACGTCCACCTCTTGACCTTGTGAGATTCCTCCGGGTGCTCCATTTCCTACCACAGTCCAAAGATATACTGGTTGGTAGGTTAAATGGTCATTGTAAATTGTCCTGTGATTAGGCTAGGGTTAAATCGGGGGTTGCTGGGTGGCGTGGCTCGAAGGGCTGGAAGGGCTTATTCCAAACTATTTATCAATCAATCAATAAATAAATAAATAAATTTCAAACTCTCCTTATGAAATAATGCATCTTTAAATTCCCTCTGCATATCCTATCCCTTATCCTGAACCTATGGTCTGTGTTAAGGCAAGACGTTTCTCACTCTCTGAGCCTCTCTTAGTATGTATCTGGTTTCTTCTCAGCCACTGGCACTCTAAGCAAAATAAAACTATCCCAATTAGGTGGTCCTCATAAGTGAAATTCTTTTTCCCACACAATATCCTGATGAATCTTACCTTCATTTACTTCAGTTCAGTCAGGTCTTCCGAGTGTGGCTAAAGGAGTGGTTCCTAACTGGCATTTTGCAAATATATTCTGAGCCCCAGCTAATGAAGGTAGGTATCCTCTTAGCATCTTTAACCACCTGTGCTCCTGTGCTGGCCCCTTTAGGGATCCTTCGGCATGAACACCATGGCCTCTGTTTGGTTCCTTCTCAGCAATCCAAAAACTGGATCCATTACTGATCAATGTTCAGGTACAATCACATGCCATACAGGAGTTAACTGGATTAGATGATGCTGATGTTCATTTCCAAGTGAACTCATAAACAAGAGAATTTAGCCTTGGCTATGGCTGTTGTATCCCCAGTATCACATGTACACCTAATCGATTCAGGTCAAATACCAGATGCTTCCTCACTTGCCTGTGTAAAATGGACATACCAAGTGCAATGTGAAACTATAAGTACAACACCGTGGCAGGGTGGAGATGCGTCTCTACCAAAGGAAGGGTAAGACGCTCCTTCCCTCCACTAGCCTGCAGGTCACCCTTGGACAAGATGTTGTACCTGCTTTGTCCCCTTCCCCCCATGATCTGGGTCACGTGAAGACATGGGGGCAGGTGGTGGATGGTCGTATGAGCAGCTGGTGCATCACCTCCCGATTAAGCAACCACTGATGCCAGGCAGACAATCTCTGAAGAGTATTAATAATAGTTGGGGTCACCCATCTTGTAAAGACACCGCCCAGAAGAAGGTAATGTCAAACCACTTCTGTAGAAAAAAATCGCCAAGAACATTCACGGTCATGGAAAGGCCATATGATCTCCCACGTCATACAACACGGTACATAATGAAGTACATAATAAGTACAACATCCTGACATTGACAATGAGATATCAATTAAAGGGACATTGTGGCATTGTTTTCTTGCCGCACCATCTTCTGGCCTCTGTTGTAATGGTCAGGATGATGGAAATAACATCACTCAATGTTCTTTCATTATTTGCCTTTAGTATATTGTGTGGATATGTGTGGAAGCAGTGATGACTTCGCTCTGATCATCTGACACCTTGTAGTGGTGTAGGAGAACTCACAACAAGGTACTGATTCATCACAGATGATCATGCCTCCACACACTGATGACACCATGTCCTTCATCTTATGGGTTTTCCCTTATCTCCGCAGCACTCCTTCCTACAGCTTTTCTGTGAATGCCCTTGGACAAAATCCTTCAAAGGTTTGATGGCCTTCCCAGCAATCAAACTTCAGAGGCTGGAAGCTTTTTATTCTGCTCCCATCGGGTCCCATTTAGCACATCAATAAGGTGAGAAAAACAACCTTAGCATTAAAGTTATTAAATTCAAGGTTAATACAAGAACAATGGGTCTGGCCTAAACAGTTACACTGGAATTGTGCCTTCTATACCCTCTGCTACTGATCGTGCCAGCATCTGGTGTTCAATGGGAAAAATAAACCAATCAACCACATTAATTAGAACTCCATTGCTTGGCCAGCATCAGAACAGGAGGGCTAGATATGAGTTTAAGCCCTAAGCGTTTCCCATACACATCCCTATCCTCTGTTCCCAAAGCGTTAAAAAAGATATGCTTCAACAACTGATTTCTAAGCCACTACTCCATCTTTGAAACACACCCTCCACCAAAACGTTCACTCGTTATGTGCTCTGTCGTATAATGTAGGCAATCATGGTATTTTAATGACCATGATTGTTCTCGTCAAAACTTTCTTTCGAAGCGGTTTGCCATTGCCTTCTTCTAGGCAGTGTCTTTACAAGACAGGTGGCACAGCCATTATCAATACGCTTCGGAGATTTCCTGCCTGGCATCAGTGGTAGCATAACCAGGATGTGTGATGTGCACCACCTGCTCACATGGCGTCAGATAACCGTAAACCGTGACCAAGGGTGATCTGCTTGCCAGCGAAGGGAAGGTGCCCCTTACACCTCCTTTGGTAGAGACGTATCTCCACCCTGTCAGCCTCCACCAAGACGGTACTATCCACTTCTACCCTTCATCACACTAGATTGGTAATCTCATTTAGCATCCAAGCCTCTATGTTTTGAACGTGGATCGTTTTAAGCTGAAGAAGATCAAATTCGATGGATTTACAATGACAAACTGGAAAAGGAAGCAAAAATAATAATTTATATTGCAAATTTAAACTTGTAAGACATCTAAAAATTGTAGAAGTGATTTTCAGCTAAGGCAGGAGAATTTAGATAGATCTGCTAAACCTCAGACAGGGAGGACACTTCTAAAGAGAATCTCAGAAGTATAAGGGTGAAAACTGATTTCACCCATGGATCGATAGTTGGGTTGAGTTGTTCTCTGATCTTGGCAATTTATTTGTAAACATTTCACTGATGCCCAGTGAAAGTCATAGCGCAAGCAAAAACATTGGCATGCAAGAGAATTCCTAGAAGCATGGTTACAAACATGTAGACCTCGATTCTACTTATGAGACAAGGCGGGCAAAATTCCAGACCTCAAAGCACAAAGTTCACCTCACAGCCAATCAGCGACGAGATTTCCTCCCCGCATCACAATTGACTTTCCAATATGACAGCTATTCGCCTGATTGACAAGAATATCAAGGCCAAGCATTCGGGGGACACACCACAATTAACAGTGCACTGACGATCTCTTCTTGTAAGGTGATGCAATGTTTGCAAGTAAATTGCCAAGCTTGGAAGACAACTCAACCCAACCATCAGCACCTGAGCTATACATTTTTTGAATTATTTTTGCCACATAATCTAAATTGTGTTGCATAGTGATCAACATTTATTAATACAGTATCAATTTATAGAAATGAATTCGAATGCCACCAATGCTGCTGGGGAGTTTAAATTCAAGTGATCACAAAAAATTTGGAATAAAAGTCAGTGTAACTATGATTAGCCACACAACCTGAATTGTCACTACAAAGAAATGTTTGTCTTGCTAGTCTTTCAGTGAAGGAAAGTTGCCTTCTTTGCCTGGCCTGGGCAAAGGTGTAACTGAAATGGCCTCACAAAACACTCAGCTGAGGGGCAAAAAGGAATGACGATAGACAATAGGTGCAGGAGTAGACCATTCGGCCCTTCGAGCCAGCACCGCCTTTCACTGTGATCATGGCTGATCATCAGTATCCAGTTCCAGCCTTAGCCCCATAGCCTTTGATTCCACTATCTTTAAGAGCTCTATCCATCTCTTTCTTGAAAGCAGCCAGAGACTTGGCCTCCACAGCCTTCTGGGGCAGAGCATTCCATATATCCACCACCCTCTGGGTGAAAAAGTTCTTCCTCAACTCCGCTCTAAATGGCCTACCCCTTATTCTTAAACTGTGGCCTCTGGTTCTGGACTCACCCATCAGCGGGAACATGCTTCCTGCCTCCAGCGTGTCCAATCCCTTAATAATCATATATGTTTCAATAAGGTCCCCTCTCAGCCTTCTAAATTCCAGAGTATACAAGCCTGGTCGCTCCAATCTTTCAACATATGACAGTCGCGCCATCCCGGGAATTAACCTTGTGAACCTACGCTGCACTCCCTCAATAGCAAGAATGTCCTTCCTCAAATTTGGAGATCAAAACTGCACACAGTACTCCAGGTGTGGTCTCACCAGGGCCCTGTACAGCTGCAGAAGGACCTCTTTGCTCTTATACTCAATTCCCCTTGTTATGAAGGCCAGCATGCCATTAGCTTTCTTCACTGCCTGCTGTACTTGCATGCTTGCTTTCAGTGAGTGATGTACAAGAACACCTCGATCTCGTTGTGCTTCCCCTTCTCCTAACTGGACTCCATTTAGATAATAATCTGCCTTCCTGTTCTCACCACCAAAGTGGATAACCTCACATTTATCCGCGTTAAATTGCATCTGCCATGCATCTGCCCACTCACCCAGCCTGTCCAAGTCACCCTGCATTTTTATAACATCCTCCTCATCACTGCCACCCAGCTTTGTGTCATCGGCAAATTTGCTAATGTTACTTTTAATTCCCTCATCTAAATCATTAATATATATTGCAAACAGCTGCAGTCCCAGCACTGAACCCTGCGGTACCCCACTGGTCACTGCCTGCCATTCCGAAAGGGATACGTTAATCGCTACTCTTTGTTTTCTGTCAGCCAGCCAATTTTCAATCCATGTCAGTACTCTGCCTCCAATACCATGTGCCCTAATCTTGCCCACTAATCTCCTATGTGGGACTTTATCAAAGGCTTTCTGAAAGTCCAGGTACACTACTTCCACTGGTTCTCCCTTGTCCATTTTCATAGTTACATCCTCAAAAAATTCCAGAAGATTAGTCAAGCACGATTTTCCCTTCGTAAATCCATGCTGACTCAGACCGATCCTGTTACTGCTATCCAGATGTGTTGTAATTTCATCTTTTATAATTGACTCCAGCATCTTTCCCACCACCGACATCAGGCTAACCATTCTATAATTCTCTGTTTTCTCTCTTCCTCCCTTCTTGAAGAGAGGGACAACATTAGCCACCCTCCAATCCACAGGAACTGATCCTGAATCTATAGAACGTAGGAAAATGATTAGCAATGCGCCCACGATTTCTAAAGCCACCTCCTTAAGTACCCTGGGATGCAGACCATCAGGTCCCAGGGACTTATCAGCCTTCAGACCCAACGGCCTATCCAATACCATTTCCTGCCTAATATAAATTTCCTTCAATTCATCCATTACCCTAGGTCCTTTGGCCACTATTATATCTGGGAGATTCTTTTTGTCTTCTCTAGGGAAGACAGATCCAAAGTACCTGTTCAACTCGTCTGCCATTTCCTTGTTCCCCATGATAAATTCATCCACTTCTGTCTTCAAAGGCCCAATTTTGGTCTCAACTATTTTTTTCCTTTTCACATACCTAAAGAAGCTTTTACTATCCTCCTTTATATTCTTGGCTAGTTTACCTTCATACCTCATTTTTTCTCCACGTATTGCCTTTTTAGTTACCTTCTGTTGCTCTTTAAAAGTTTCCCAATCCTCCGGCTTCCCACTCGTCTTTGCTATGTTATACTTCTCTTTTATTTTTATACTGTCCATTACTTCCCTTGTCAGCCACGGCCTCCCCTTACTCCTCCTAGGAACTTTTTTCCTCTTTGGAACGAACTGATCCTGCACCTTCTGTATTATTCCCAGAAACACTTGCCATTGCTGTTCCACTGTTATCCCTGCTAGGGTATTGTTCATTGAACTTTGGCCAGCTCCTCCCTCATAGCACCATAGTTCCCTTTGTTCAACTGTAATACTGACACTTCTGAGTTTCCCTTCTCCCTCTCAAATTGTAGATTAAAACTTATCATCTTATGGTCACTACCTCCTAATGGCTCCTTTACCTCAAGGTCCTGGATCAAATCCAGTTTATTGCACAACACTAAATTTAGAATTGCGTTCTCTCTAGTAGGCTCCAGTGCAAGCTGTTCTAAGAATCAATCTCGGAGGGACTCCACAAACTCCCTTTCTTGGGGTCCAGTACCAACCTGATTCCTCCAGTCTACCTGCATGTTGAAGTCCCCCATAACAACTGTAGCATTACCTTTGTGACATGCCAATTTTAACTCTTGATTCAACTTACACCCTACATCCAGACTACTGTTTGGGGGCCTGTAGAGAACTCCCATTAGGATCTTTCTACCCTTAGAATTTCTCAGTTCTATCCATACTGACTCTACATCTCCTGATTCTATTTTCCCCCTCGCAAGGGACTGAATATCATTCCTCACCAACGGAGCCACCCCACCCCCTCTGCCCATCAGTCTGTCCTTTCAGTAGGATGTGTACCCTTGAATATTCATTTCCCAGGCCCTGTCCACTTGAAGCCATGTCTCTGTTATTCCCACAACATCATACTTACCAATTTCCAACTGTGCCTCAACTCACCCACTCGCTTTGCCAGTGATGCCTTATTCTGGAAATGAGTAAATCACATTTCTCCTTCCAGTAGAAAAAAATCCCTTTCTCACTCTGACCTTTTACCTCTTTGCACCTACCAATCTCTTCTGGACCCCCTTCTTCCTTCCTTTTCTCCTACAGTCCACTTACCTCTCCTATCAGATTTTTTCTTCTTCAACTCTTGACCTTGACGCTTCCCACCCACCTCGCTTCTCCTATCACCTTCCAGTTAACCTCTTACCCCTCCCCCCCCTTTTTTATTCTGGTGTCTTCCCCTATGTTCTCAGTCCTGAAGAAGGGTCTCAGCCTGAAACATTGACTGTTTATTCATTCCCTTAGAAGCTGCCTGAGTTGCAGAGTTCCTCTAACATTGTGTGTGTGTGTGTGTGTGTGTGTGTGTGTTGCTTTAAAATAATAACTAGTTCACCAAAACATTTTGAAACCAATAACATGCCTTTGAAGTATAATCAATGTTGTAAAATAGGAGCAGCTGTTATAAATTGTGTTCAATTAGCTGTTGCACTTTGTGATGTACAAGTAGGAAATCATAAGAACCTTGAAACTGCATTTGTGGTTAAAATTATCCCTGGTGTTGGACAGAGACTGGTGTAGGAATTGTAATGAAAATGGCAGAGAGGTGTTAGAAAGCTAGTGAAGCATTAATCCTCTGGAATTAAAGTAAAAGTGCTTTAGGTTTGTAATTGAACATACTGAAGGTGTTCTGTTTGTATCTGAAGAAAAGGATGTCTCCTTTACGTGATTGAGCTGAAGTAGTTTGGAAGGACATCTCAATCAACGCAAGCAAAACAATAACTCAGTTAAAGAGAAGAATGTGGGAGTATAAAGACTCTCATTTCCTCCTGCACGCACAAACAACTGAAAAAAGATTTTGGATATGAACTCCACCAGTCATTGTTCATTTCAGTCCTCCCATTATCAAATCAAAGCTCTCTATTTTAAACTGGTAGAAATCTGTTTTCCATTTGAAAACAATGTTGATTAGCTATTCTCTGGTGGTTTGAGGGTTGGCAAAGAAATCTATTGGCAAAAACACAGTTGAAACTGTTGTGTAAGCACTGATTCTCCAGTGAGTACTTTAAACCAAGGAAGGTAGTCCCTAGATATTACACAAATATTTTTTTGGAGACACAGGAAGCCTTTCCGTTTGCTTAAAATATTACCTGTAACCTTAACATCTGCTTGGAATCATAAAGATCAAAAACATAAAGAAATCAGCAAGCCAGCTTGAGTAAAACACCCATTTGTTGAAACATTACTGACACGGAATGCAAATGGTGAGTTTGTTTTAATGTCAGATTGACAAATGTTTTATGCAAAGTTATTTTACTTTGTAATCCGCAGAGGTTTCTTGAAAATGCACTGATCGCTCCATATCAGTGTGGAGCCAGCACTGTCATTTTTTCCGTTTAGAGGTGGTCTTAACATTAGGGATAAGTGCAAATCCAGGCCAGAAACCTGAGCTAATGCAGATTGGGTCAGCCTGTGCTGAGGCACAGAAAAGCCTGGATTTTTTTAATGATGCAATTTATGCATTTCCAACTGGAAACTGATTTTACCAATGAAAAGAAGCTTCAAGTTATCACACAAAAATTGGTCATCTTGCACTGCTCTCAGCACAATGTGAGTGCGAATCTTTGCTTAGTATCTTTATAGGGCTATAAGTACTGTGATTAGTTCTTTGACATGAAGGCAATCCCTTTGGTTGGCAGACTTCAAGTTTTCCTTTAGCTCACCCATCTTAATTTATTTTTGTGCCATTACATGGAGTAAAGAATGATCTAGTACAGGGGCTTCCAAACATTTTTATTCAATGGACCACTACCATTAAACAAGGGGTCCATGGACCCAGGCCAAGAACCCATGATCTATAGCAATATAAGGTTATTAAGTAACCAAGGGCTCTGTGTTCTTTTTTTTCTCTATTACTATTTATGGCATCATACTACTAGACAACCAATCTCACAACATATGCCAATGATATTAAACCTGCTTCTGATTCTGGGTTGAAGTCCTTTGTTTTAGTGAAAGCCTTATTCCGTTTAATATAGAAGTGAATTAAAATGATGCCAAAAACAGCAGGACTGAACTATCAGACAAATAAGCTCCAATCTTCCACTAAGTCAGGCAATACTGGATCAACTGGTATTAAAACCATTGTATTTATACAAATGATACAACAAAATAAAAGCTGGCTGGTGGCGTAGTGGCATCAGCGCTGGACTTCGGGGTGAGAAGTCCCGAGTTCGAATCTGGCTGGTTCCCTTGTACGCTCTGTATCCGTGCCTGGGTTGAGTGTCGAGCAAACAACTCCACCTCGTAAAAAAAAACCTGGAGAGGGATGGGCTCCACCAGGTTTCAGATGCCCAAGATGAGCATACCAAAAAAAAGCTTGTCATGACAGCACCCCAACGACTCCACCAGGAGTTAAGGACACACACACACACAAATAAATTGGTAGAGTACATACATGCTTAGAGAGAGACAGATAGAACCTCATTGTCAATTTTTACTTATGCATGTGGTTTGTCACTATCAAGATCCAGAATCTTAAAGACATTGGTTCAAATGCTTGGGATTAACTAATCATTTAGATATATCTACTGGCCAATGTGGTTTGACATGCCCACCAGATTTTTGAACTGCCTTTGCCTGCTGTTAATGGTATAGGAATGACCTAAAGACATGAGTAATTTCTTTTAAACTAACAGAGAGAGAGATCAGTGATGGAGATTCAGCATGGAATTATTGCCAAGTATGTGAAGAATGCAGCCATTGGTATCATCTTTATGTCATTATGCCATTGGTATTCATATCTTCATGCCATTGGTATCCATTCCAATGAAAATAAGGTGACATGTAAATTGGGGAGAGAATTTTCTATTCAACATTTTGACAAGCATACATCCATTTATTTTCTAAAATTTAAAGGCCCAAGGTTAAGTTTTGTGTGGAGGAAACATATGTAGGTATGGTTGTTAATGAATAAAAAAAGGTTCAGTGCAGACTCTGTATTTTTAGAAGAGGAAATATGAAGTATGAAGTATGAAGTATATGAAGTAAATTAGACCTATACTTTCTGTAGGTGATCTCATGGACATGACACCAATAAACATTGGAGATTCAGTAGATGTTGGAAATCCAGAACAACATACACAAAGTGCTGCAGGAACTCAACAGGTCAGGCAGCACCTAAGGAGAGGAATAAAGGGTTGACGTTTCTGACCAAGACCCTTAATCAGGAAAGGAAGCCGGAATAACAAGCTGGGGGCAGAGGAAGAAGTAGAAGCTGGAAGGTGATAGGAGAGGCCAAATGAGGGAGGAAGGATAAAATGCCAAGTGTGCAGGTGATTGGTGGAAAAGGTAAAGGGCTGAGAAGAAGGATCTGATAAGAGAGAAGAGTGGACCATGGGAGAAAGGGAAGGGAGAGGGACACCAGAAAGAGCTTGATAGGCAGGTGAGAAGAACAGAATGTGTAAGAGGGGAGCCAGAAAGGGGAATGGAAAAGGAGAGAAGAGGGAGGGGTAGAACTTACTGCAAGCAGGAGAAATTGATGTTCATGCTGCAAGGTTGGAGTTATCGAGATGGAATACAACAAGGGGTTGCATCTCCTACCTGAGGTGGCTTCATTGTGGTAGTAGAGGAGGCCATGGTCTGACATGTTAGAATTGGAATAGGAAACAGAATTAAAATGATTGGCCATTGAGAAATCACCTCCTGTTCAGATGGAGCAAAGGTGCTCGACATAGCCGTTCCCAAATCATCAATGTAGAGGAGGGGACCCCCAGCAGACTTGCACGTGAAGTGTTGCCTCATCTGAAATGAATGTTTTATACCCTCAATGGTGGTGGTGAGGAGGGAGGAGGAAAGGCAGGTGTAGCACTTGTTCTGCTTGTCGGGATAAGTGTAGGTGAAAGATCATTGAGGAGGGAGGAATAGACAAGGCTTGGTCCAGTTTTTGACAAGATTTCATGGAGCAAATTGGTCAACAAAATAAATATTCGTGGAACCAAAGGGAAATGATCATGTTAGGTTCAAAACTGTATCAGTGACAGGAAATGGAGGTGCTGTTCAATGGTAATTTTATAACTTGGAGGTTTCTCCAGTGAGGTTCTGCGGAGTTCTATATCAGAGTTCTTACTTGCATGCTGTTCTTAAATATTGGGAGATATTTGTGTGCAGATCATTTACGAAATTAGAAACTTCTAAACTGGTTTGGCCACATGGATAAAAGAGATGGCAAATAAAGTTCAGTCATAAGAATTATGAGACAATGGAACAGCAAGCATGGGAAGGGAATGCATAATAAATGTTACATTATTGAGAGATATTGAGTGTAATGGAATAAGAAGACCTTGGAGTACATGTTGACAGATACCAAGACTCAAAGGCAATAGAAAATGATGAGCAGATGCCTCGCTGAAAACTTTATTAACCAAGAGATAAAATACAATTATAGAGAACTTGTTCTAGAACTACATAGAAGACTACAGCCAGAGCATTGTACACAATTTTTTTCACCACATTAGAAGGATCATCTGACTGCATCAGAAACATTAAAATAAACGTGTTGCTAGTAATGGAGATCTTTAACACTTGTGTAATGATTAGATAACATGGGATTACTGGCTTTGCAACAAAGGAATCTAAGTGGAATTTTAATTAAATAAAATTTTGTGGGGCTGAGAGACATTAGATAGGAAGGATCTATTTTTCTTAGCTAATGTCAAGAACCAGGGGAGAAAGATTTAAAATGATTGATAGAAAGATTAAAGGGGGATTTTTTTTTCATTCAGAAGATAGTGAAGATCTAAAACTCACTGATTAAGAGGATAGAGGAAGGAGAAACTCTCAGTGCAGTTAAGAAATATTTATATATGAAATTGAAATACCAAAACTTATAAAAATATGGGCAAGAATTAAAAAATAGGATTAGGTTGTGTGATGGATATTCACTTTCCAGGGCCTGAGAGGCTTATTGCTAATCTCAGCTTTCTAGCACAGTGGCATGACCTTTCCAAAGGGTCAGAATTGTTGGTGATAAAGTTAAAAATTTAACAAATACTTCTGCTCAGCTTTATGATGTGAACAAGAACCAATCTTCGGTTCTTGACATAAATTGCAAGCAGCAGTCAGTTTGAAGTTGCAGGCACAACTTTGCAAATAGTGTAAAAAGCAAAGGCTGTTTGCCCACAGTGGGGGGGGGGCGGGGGTTGAGTGGGGTTGCATTGGGGGGTGGCTGGCTGCTAAGAGGTATGCTGTGCAAAAAGAAGTGACCAAGAGATTTTTGTTTGCCTTAGCCAAATTCAAAATAATGGAGTTCTGACACTTAACACATCATTCATGGTTACAAGTTGGAATGTTTGTGTACTCGAAAGGTCAGCCCTTACAGTATTAATTCTGGATGTTTGGTATCTGTGTCACCAAAAACTTTTAACATTATCTGTGTGAGTTACTTTGTCCCAGCAAAGGTATCTGGAAAACAACACATGCAGGTGATGTCATCTACTCACAAAAAAAAATCTCTAAATATTAGAATACATTGCGGATTGTTAAGAATGACAATAGGAATGAAAAAAGATGGGGTGACAGAAAGAAGAGTTAGAATTAATTCCTCAGCCTTCTATTGTTGTGTCAGATGAATCACTGGTCTGCTACTCCATGGTATATTCTTCTAGTTCATAAGAATTATACCTGTATTTGGAAATCCTTTGTAGTTTATAAATCTTCCGTAATAAGGAAATCTTCCATAAATCAGAAATCCTCTGTGAGTGTTACATGTATGTTAAGAATTATTTGTCTAACAATTAAACATTAATCATTGAAAATAAAATAACTGTTTAAACTACTTTATTAGCTGTAAGTATCTCCTCCTTGGTAGGGAGTGGGAAAAATGGGTATTGGCAGCTGTGCCTCACCACAGATACTAGACAGGAAAATAAGCTTGTGTTCGAAGAGTAGTTTGATACAGTATAACCTTTATATGGAGAGGGTACTCGGTGATATCTATATAGGATAGGGCTTAAAATCTTCTTGAGTTCAGGGCTCTGAGGACAGGGAACCGAGTACCATCGGAGCTGTAGCATACTTTAGGTGGTATTGATGTGGCACTGGAGCATAATAATAATTTTACCTGTTTAGTAATCCAGTATCACAGACTAATGATCTGGAGGAAGTAGTTCAAATCCCACCACAGCAGCTGGGGAATTAAAATTTAGTTAATTAAAGGAACTGCAATAAAAAGCTAGTATCTGTAATGAAAATACTGGATTGTCATAAAAAGCCATCTGGTTCACTAATGTCCTATGGGGACAGAAATCTGCCCTCATTATCTACCCTGGCCTATCTGTGACTAGATTCACAGCAATGTACTTGACTCTCAAAAATCTGCTAGGAACCTGCACAAGAGTAAACAGCAACTAAAGAAAATAGATCAATATGTCCAGATATGTCAGACAGCACCTGTGAAGAAAGAAAGAACTAACAAGTTTTGGCAGTGATCTTCTATTTAAGTTATAAGCTGCAGAGAAAGGGAAAGAGGAGAAAATAAACTGGAACACTGACGATATAGTAGAAAGCACATGAGACTGTCATCATCTGCGTAATCTCCTCCGGACTTAGAAATATATGGTACTTCCACCATTGGTACTGCCCCAAAAACCCTGAAATGCCTTTCCTGCTGTTATCCTCTCACTACCGAGATTTTATTAGCTTATCAGTATCTATCCAACCCTCCATGACCAAGATCAATACGTTGACGTCGTATAGAGGATTGCATGCTTCGAGGGCACCGTCAGGCGATGCCAACTCAGGGCCACCCATGTTGGAGCTGCTGTGGATGAGATGCCAGATGAAGATCGATCCAACCCCAGCTCCTGGGTGGGCAGACTCACATCTGCCCCTCCTGTACCACACTTCTGCCAGATGACAGAACCAAAGGAGTGGCTTGACGAAAAACCAATTAGAAGTGTGAAGAGAAAAACACCTGTCATACTAAGCAACAACACATTCTACACAATGGGAATTAGAGATGGATACTGAATCCCAAACTGATGAAAGAAAAAGACGTGTGGAAGAAAGTTTTTTTGTTTGCAAGCTCTAAACATTTATGATATTGTCATAATCTCCAAGTACACCACACATCTACGTACATATGAAGTCGATGGGATCACACAAAAGGGTGTGGACAAATATCAGAAACCATGCACATTTAGCACAAAGAACTGAAGACTTATTCTTCTGTCCTAGTCTTTGGACCATATCAATGTTCTGAAAACTAGCAGCTATCTGTAGAAAGCATCGGTCACCTCGTCAGAAGCTTTCTGTGGGAGTCTGCTGTTACCCAAAGTCTAGAATTCCTGGTCATGTTCTTCTGGAAGCATTGAAAGCATGTCTCTTGTTATTCAATGTAACAGGGTATCACACTCATTCCTGCCTTTTGGCACTGTAAGAATATCAGGCCAATCCCTACACATTTTAGCAGTAAATGCCTGCATTTCTTCAACTAATTGTGCAGCTTCATAATCAGAATCAGAGTCTTCAACCACCCTGTCCTCTTCTCCTTCCCAGTCACTTCCCAGTTTTCCACCCACACTGAGTCTGTTGTTTCAACAGGCAATATTTCATCTTTCATGCACCTAAAATCTGCTGCCTGAATTCCTTAGCATTGTATTGGAATCAGAATGAAAATGGTATAACCCAGCAATGAGACAGGTATACACATTGATCCTTTTTTAAAAACTTGCTCGTACTTATAATGTCCTCATGAGACTTGATTTGATTATATTTATTAAGCTGTAGCCATTTATTTTGGTGAAAATCTATCTAAGACATTCTGGCACATAAACTAATATTCAAGCTGGATTGGAACAGTCACAACTTTCATTTCTCATCTGCTTATTAGCATCAGTCATGTAGGATTAGAAATGAGTATCATCTTAATAAGAAAAAGAAAAAGATGTTTAAATTTACTTGGTTCCCAATGCCTTTTTTGTTGGAGGGATAGAAGAAAATGTAACATGATGGATCTGGAGCAAAATAAAAGCTGATGGAGGGTAACATTTCAGGTCGAGACCCTGCAACAAAGCTGAGGGTATAAAAGGGAAATGTAGTGTATTTAATATTTCAGTAATACTTTAATAATATTGTAAATATATTGTTTGATTCATCATTCTTTATTGACATAATTTATTACATGTTATATATAAGAAGTACATGAATGGCATATGTCATTACATCACCATGTCATATGTGAGCATCTCACTAAAGAAAAGGAAAGTGAAATGTAAGTAGACCGGTTTCACGCTCCCATGTTTTTCTTTTGATTCGTCTCTGGAGTTACAAAGCATAACAGTGGTGATGAGGAAGTGTTAAAGCAAATCCAAGGTGACCTGTAGAAGTGCAGCAAGTTATTTTTTGTTGCAAGGGGAGAAGGATGTTTGAGAAAATGGACAAAATTCATGGGTTTATAAATAGTGAGTACCAGGTAATAATGATAATAAGTCAATAAATCAGAAATGGCTGGCTACGTCAGAAAGATAGACATGATTGATTGCACAACAGATAACTGAATGATGTATACTGAATGAATTGAACAGTATTTTGAAGCAAATGAAATAGCCAATGAAAAACATGTTTCAGTGTAACTGAGTGCAACAGGTGGAAAAGTATACAGTTTGCGTAGAAGTATGATTTCTATAACGAAACCGGCCAAAAAGAGCTTCAATTATATCGTAAGATTAATTCATGAAAATTTAGAATGGGCACCATAGTTGATTGCAGCATGTTTTAGTTTCAATAAGCAGAATTAAAAGGAAGTGGAGTCCATTTCAGCATATATTTCAGCAAATTGAAGAGATTGTCTGAGCATTGTCTATTCAGTAGCAGACTTAATGATGCAGTGAGAGATTGTTTAGTTGTGGAACCTTAAAAGAAAGCATTCAAAAATGGTTCCTAACCAAAACACAACTTACATTTAAAAAAGCAGTTGAAATAGTCTCATCAATGAAAACTGAATAATGAGATGGAATTAAGTTGCAATTATGAATGAAAATGAGCATGAACAAAATTGCAACATTAAAACAGAAACCTGCCTGGCCAAATAGTACATCAGACCAATGAAGTTTAAAGGTGAAACTTGCAGAAAATGCACAAAGTATGACACATACAAGGAGTATGTCAGTCAGACAAATATTAATGGACTGCACAGAGAAGAGAAAAAAACTAAAGCTAAGTTGCAATTTCAAAAAGAGTACTAATCTACATGCTATTGATGAAAAATCTGATACTGATGACAATGGCACAGGACTGGATAGCTTTAAGATTTATCATGTGAAAACTGACAAAGAGAAAACCAATATGGCTTGCACCAGAAGTGAACAGCAAATTATTTAAAATGGAATTGGATACTGGCTCAGCTGTTTCAGTCATTCCACAAAATGACTTTGAACAGCATTTCAGAGATACTGAACTGAAGCCTGTAGATATCCAACAAATAACTCATACTGGAGCAAAGATAGCTCCTGTGGAATTGACATCCATAACTGTGAAATACAACAACCAACAAGTCACATTGGTCTTGTATGTGATAAAAACAGAAGGGTCAACATTGTGAGGCTGTGATTGGCTGAGAAAACTACAATTTGAATGGAGATCCACCTACCGCATGCCACATCCCATCTCCTGCTATAGAGTCAAATGGAAGTGAATTACGAAGGGTAATGGCTGATGGCTCAGCAATGTTCAAGGATGGCATTGATATAAGACCAGACCAATCCCTACACTTTTTAGCAGTAATTGCCTGGCCACATTTTTTCATATAATTGTGCAGCTTCAGAATCTACAGCCGCACAGTCCTCTTCTCCCTCCCTCAATCATTTCAACGGTAAAATGGTGTTAAATGAAAATGCATACCCAAGTTTGACAAACCCATCTAGTTCCTCATACCATCTGTGATAAAGTAGTCAGTGAGCAAGATCAAATGGAAGCTGAAGGAGTTCTTTCCAAGGTTGAGTGGAGAATGTGGGCAATGGCAGTGGATTCAGTTATAAAGAAGAATGGGCCTTTTAAGATCAGAATCAACCCAACATTGAAAGTAGATCAATAACCTCTGCCCAGGATAGAGGATATTTTTGCAAACCTTTCTGAAGGAAAACACTTCAGCAAACTGAACATAGCCGAGGTCTACCTACAGATGGAGATAGAAGAGTCTAAAGTGTTTCTCAACATAAGCACTCTCAAAGGGCTTTATTGGTATAATAGGCTTATTTTAAGGGTAGTATCTGCATCTGCACTCTGGTAGAAAGCTATGGACCAGATGCTGGAAGGCTGCCCAGACATTCAATGCTAGTTAAATAATATCAATGTTACCAGCCAGGATGCTAAGAACATTTGCAAAATCTCAAGACAATGTTAAAAAGATTCAAAGAGCACAGCAGAACAAGTGTGAATTCCTTAAATCAAACATCACTTACTGTGGTCACACCATTGATGCACAAGTATTACACAAGTGTGCTGAGAATATTCAAGCTGTGGAAGATTTGCCAAAGCCAAAGGATGTGTCACATTTGTGGTCCTTTTTTAGGATTTATCAATTATTGTAACAAGGTTCTGCCAAACCTGGCTACTGTATTCCATTCCTTGAACTCTTTACTATAGATTGGGAAGAAATGGCAATGGACAAAGCAGTGTGAGGTGGCTTTCCAGAAGGCAAAGTAAACGGTGATATCAAACATTGTGCTCACACATTATGAGCCATATCTTCCAGTGAAGCCTACCTATGACGCCTCACCTTACGGTATAGCTGCAGTCACGTCACATTTTATGAGTGATGGAAATTAACACTCCATAGCCTTTGCATCGTATTCCTTACCACTGCAGAGAACAACTATGCACAGACTGGCAGAGAGCCTGATCTGTGGTTTAAAACATTTTAACCACTACTTGAATGGGAAAGAATTTACCCTCGTTACTGATCATCAACAACTAGTGGCCATTTTCAATCCACAGAAGGGTGTTCTACCAATAGCATCAGCATGAAAGCAGAAATGGGCTTTGTTCAAATTCAAGAGGACAACAAATTATGGAAATACTGATGAATTGACCGGTTTGCTTTTGGAAAAAGAAAAACCTGAAAAATTTATTTAAAACGATACTCCTCTTGATGTTTTCTCCCTAATGAAAATCAAAAGCTTCCTGATTATGGTAGAGATGATCCAAAGGGAAGCCAGAAAAAAACCCACATTCTCTCAGGTCTACACAGCCAAGCAAAGTGGCTGGTATGTGCAGTCTATGAGACTAATGTCTGAGGCAAAGTACTGCTCCAATATCATATTGCTGCTGGCACCACTACTGATGTTAGCCACATAAAAGGTAGCTACGAATCAGAATATTAGAAGGAGATTGAAAATCTTGCTGAATGATGCCACAACAAAAATCTTTAAGTTAAAGTCAGCAAAACCAAAGAGCTGTTAATTGACTACAGGAAGAGGAAACCAGAGGTCAGTTAGCCTGTCATCAGAGGTTCAGAGGTGGAGAAGGTCGGCAACTTCAAATTCTTTGATGTTATCATTTCAGAGGACCTGTCCTGGGTCCAGCACATAAGCGTCATTACAACGAAGGCACTCCTCCACCACTACTTTATTTGAAGTTCACAAAGATTCGGAATGATATCTGAAACTTTGACTGACTGGTTGCATCTCAGCCTGGTAAGGAAACACCAATGCCCTTGAATGGAAAATCCTGCAAAACATAATAGATACAGCCCAGATCATCATGGGTAAAGCCCAGCCCACCATTGAGCACATCTAGATGGAGCATTGTCACAGGAAAGCAGCACCCATCATCAAGACCATTATAAAGGGCCTGTACCATCTGGGCTATGCTCTTTTCTCACTGCTGCCATCAGGAAGGAGGTACAGGAGCCTCAGGTCCCACACCGTCAGGTTCAGAAACGGTTATTACCTCTGAACCATCAGGCTCTTGAATCAGAGAGCATAACGTCACTCAACTTTAATCTCCCCAACATTGGACTGATTCTGCAACAAATGGGTTCACTTTCAAGGACTCTACAACTCATGTTCTATATATATGTATATATAATCACTTTGTACTTGCTCAGTTTGTTTTTTTTTGCATATTCTTTGTTTATCTGTCTATATTGCGTGCAGTTTTCATTGATTCTATTGTGTTTTTAGTATTCACTTTGAATGCCCGCAAGAAAATGAATCTCAGTACTCTATATATGTAACACACATCAAAGTTGCTGGTGAACGCAGCAGGCCAGGCAGCATCTGTAGGAAGAGGTGCAGTTGACGTTTCAGGCCGAGACCCTTCGTCAGGACTAACTGAAGGAAGAGTGAGTAAGGGATTTGAAAGTTGGAGGGGGAGGGGGAGATCCAAAATGATAGGAGAAGACAGGAGGGGGAGGGATGGAGCCAAGAGCTGGACAGGTGATAGGCAAAAGGGGATACGAGAGGATCATGGGACAGGAGGTCCGAGAAGAAAGACAAGGGGGGAGGGTGATCCAGAGGATGGGCAAGAGGTATATTCAGAGGGACAGAGGGAGAAAAAGAAGAGTGAGAGAAAGAATGTGTGTATAAAAATGAGTAACAGATGGGGTATGAGGGGGAGGTGGGGCCTTAGCGGAAGTTAGAGAAGTCGATGTTCATGCCATCAGGTTGGAGGCTACCCAGACGGAATATAAGGTGTTGTTCCTCCAACCTGAGTGTGGCTTCATCTTTACAGTAGAGGAGGCCGTGGATAGACATGTCAGAATGGGAATGGGATGTGGAATTAAAATGTGTGGCCACTGGGAGATCCTGCTTTCTCTGGCGGACAGAGCGTAGATGTTCAGCAAAGCAGTCTTCCAGTCTGCGTCGAGTCTCGCCAATATATAAAAGGCCACATCGGGAGCACCGGACGCAGTATATCACCCCAGTTGACTCACAGGTGAAGTTTGCCTCACCTGGAAGGACTGTTTGGGGCCCTGAATGGTGGTAAGGGAGGAAGTGTAAGGGCATGTGTAGCACTTGTTCCGCTTACACGGATAAGTGCCAGGAGGGAGATCAGTGGGGAGGGATGGGGGGGACGAATGGACAAGGGAGTTGTGTAGGGAGCGATCCCTGCGGAATGCAGAGAGAGGGGGGGAGGGAAAGATGTGCTTAGTGGTGGGATTCCGTTGGAGGTGGCCGAAGTTATGGAGAATAATATCTTGCAAAAACGCCATCCCCTTCTCGCAATTCCTCCGTCTCCGCCGCATCTGCTCTCAGGATGAGGCTTTTCATTCTAGGACGAGGGAGATGTCTTCCTTTTTTAAAGAAAGGGACTTCCCTTCCTCCGCTATCGACTCTGCTCTTAAACGCATCTCCCCCATTTCACGTATATTTGCTCTCACTCCCTCCTCCCACCACCCCACTAGGAATAGGGTTCCCCTGGTCCTCACCTACCACCCCACCAGCCACCGGGTCCAACATATTATTCTCCGTAACTTCCGCCACCTCCAACGGGATCCCACCTGTTACTTACGTTTATACACATATTCTTTCTCTCACTCACCTTTTTCTCCCTCTGTCCCTCTGAATATACCCCTTGCCCATCCTCTGGGTCCTCCCCCCCACCACCTTGTCTTTCTTCCCGGACCTCCTGTCCCATGATCCTCTCGTATCCCTTCTGCCTATCACCTGTCCAGCTCTTGGCTCCATCCCTCCCCCTCCTGTCTTCTCCTATCATTTTGGATCTCCCCCTCCCCCTCCAACTTTCAAATCCCTTACTCACTCTTCCTTCAGTTAGTCCTGACGAAGGGTCTCGGCCTGAAACGTCGACTGCACCTCTTCCTACAGATGCTGTTTGGCCTGTTGTGTTCACCAGCAACTTTGATGTATGTTGCTTGAATTTCCAGCATCTGCAGAATTCCTGTTGTTTGCCTCTATATATGTACTTTGATAATAAATTTACATTGAACTTTAAACTTTGAAGACCATAAGACTTAGAAGCAGATTTAGGATATTGAGTATATCAAGTCTTCCCTGCCATTCCATCATGGCTAACTTATTATCCCTCCATAGCCATCTATGGCATGAATTCACAAACCTCTGGTGAAAAAATCCTTCTCATCTCTGTTCTAAAGAGATGCCATAGTATTACGAGGCTGGGCCCTCTGGTCCTAGACTCTCCCACTCTAGGCAGCATCTGTAACCCCCTGAGAAAGGTTTCACTGCTAATGTAATGGTCTTTCTGTAGAAGCAATGCTAATATAATGGTTTTTCTGTAGCAGCAGTGTTTGGGTTATGGCTAGAGATAACAGGGACTTTGGAATGTGCGCCATCCAATGAAGGGAGTGTTTTTTTCTTGTGTGCCTGAGACCGAGGTGATCTGAGTCTTTTGTTCGGCAGAAGATGAAGAGAGATGATGCCAGAAAGGAGAGGTTGTAGACACCAGAAAGGAGAGGACTTGGTGTGGGGCTGGGAGTGGACGAAGCTCGGAGAAAGGGAAACCGTGAGCTCCAACTTGTGCACACTAGACTGTTTCATCAAAATGGGCCCTTTCCTTTTTGTTTTACTTTACTAACCCTTTGGTCAAATTAAGAATTATAAAGCTATGTTGTTTAATTGCAATATGGTGTACTGCCTATTATCTTGTGGTACTGATTTGTAACAGGGTGACACGTCACACAGCATTCACACAAACAGGAAGTTTTGCACCTCAATCTCATATGTTTGGTGGGGTCAGAGATTGTCTTCCCTAGACTTACGCAGCCAAGAGAACCTAAGGGTTACACATCCTTTCTACTTCCACTCTAATGCAGGTTCTACACTTACCAACTTTGCAATGAATATGGTTGGTTTTAAGATTCCTCCTGCTTGCAGTATGCTTCTGGCTTGTGGTAAAGCTTGTGCCCTTGGAATGTTGCAACTTATAATCTGCCAAAAAATCGCTTCTGTTGGTCCTTTGTCCTTTTATTGTTGCAGGTTATGTATAATGTTACTTGCCTCTTCACTTTCTCAATCAGTGCAATGCAATACCCATAATGGACTGGTAGCTGCAGTCAGTCATAAATGTATTTTGACCACCTCACCAGCTCGGCTCACAGTGAAATTTCTGATAGTGGCAACCCATGTGAGATTACTCCAGCAATAATTTACATCCACCTAGTGTGAAGAAAATAAAGGACTCCCAATAAATGAGGTTTCCTGCAAGATACTTGTAATTCTTCAAACAAAAGATTTGAAGAGTTCTGCTGCCTTTAATTCTGTTTGTTTATTGTGGGTATTGAAGTGGTGCAGTACATCCTACAGATTTAAGTTCATTGTGTCTTTCAACAGTACTACCAGTCAATGAGTTTGAGGCTGAGTGGGGCTTATAAATGGACTTATAGTAAATTGTACATGATACAGAAAAGAACAGCAAATTCCTGAGAAAACAGTATATTTCAAAGGCTGAGGAAAATCTGATTTCAACATTGACAGCTATTTCTTCCAATTAAAAAACTGTAACTTCTCCAGCGACATGTAGTCAGTAGGATATAGTTACAAATACAATACTGTGCAAAAGTCTTAGGCACATATATACTGTATAGCTAAGGTGACTAAGTATTTTTGCACAGTACTGTAGTAATTTTATGTATTGCACTGTACTGATGCTGCAACACAAAACGTATTTTATGTCATATGTGAATGATGATAAACCTGATTCTAATATGAGTCTCTCTTGTGGACTGAGAGTGGGAAGGGGGCAGGGAGAGGGGAATTATGGTTGGGAAAGGAGAAGGGAGAGAGAAGGGAGTGGGAAGCACCAGAGAGACATTCTGTAATGATCAACAAATCAATTGTTTGGAATCAAATAATCTTGCCTGACATATCAGGGCTGGGTATGTCTGCACTCACTCCAACTCCCCCCACCCAGCACTTTTTCTCTCCACCTGTCCCACACCCCTCCTGTAGTGTGCCACCCCGGCCATTCCCAACATCCTTTCTTCCCATCAGATTTACAAATTCGCTCTCTGCTCCACGTTGACAAACACAGCACTGTGCTATCAAACCCATCCCAGTCAAATGGTCTCCAGGCTTGATTGACAGAGTACTACCTAATTAGCCCCACTTTAACCAGAAGTAGTATCTTTTTTATATTTTATGCAGCTTTGTCTTCATTTGAAAAACATTCTGAAATTTGATAATTGAGAATCCCACATATTGTTGCAATACCCTGTTTATTATTTATCCAAAGCAGTGTATAATTTCTATGTGCATAAATCCTATCTACTCATTAGTGCTGATCAGTAATTATATACATTGAACAATGAATTAAGTTTGCATATGTACCTCAATAATCCTATTTTTTCAAAAAATTATTCTTCGGATTTGGCAATTGCTAGCAAATTTAGCATACGTTTTTAGAAGATGCAGTAACTCTACCGTGACAATAGATAAGAATTCAGGATTTTGATACATAACAATGCAAAGATGCTGACATGTTCAATGTAGGATAATATATAGCTTAAAGGAGAAGTTGGTTGTGATGGTCCTACTATGAATTTTCTGTATACATTATGGTTTGATGGAGTTTAAGAGATGAATCTAAAACTAACTTGCCACATGATATCCTGGTGATAGGAATTTACTGCATAGGGAGGGAGCTGAACTGTAAGATTCATCAAGTAGGCAGACTTGTCATGGACAATGCTGGGCTCCAAGTCTGTTCCTCCAGCAGCATATATTGAGAGTAATCTGTCTCACTCTTATTGGCCTTTGAGGCTGTTTGCATTCAGTAGGTCAGACACTCAATACAAAATACCCAAATTTTGACTTTCCCCTCATAATTATGGCATTTATATGGCTGGTCAGATTCATTTTCTAGTTGATGACACTCCCCAAAGAAAATAAGAAGGATTTCCAATTGTATTTTATCTTTATAACCTTAAGACATCCCCTAAAGTGTGCCTGAAGTATAGTATTGCTACTCTACTATTCTGAAGGCAGGAAATTTGGTGATGACATTACAATAAATATCAAGGGGGAGGTGTGGCATTGGACGTGGACCATCATTTATTTGTTGTACAAAAATTAACTGTGAGTATTGGGTAAATTAATTACACCCATATTTCTCACTATTTTGAGTTGTCACAATTTCACAATATTATTGGACGCAGATTGATAAAATACTATATAGGATTGGGTGTATGCATGTAAAACAATATGGCTTTTTTTATAGAAAAGGCATATAAAACCCAGCTTGATGTAAATTATGACCATTGTGTAACTACTTTTGGGTGGCAAGATGAAGATATGTCTCTACCAAAGGAGTTGTAAGGTGCTCCTTCCATCCATTAGCCTGCAAGTTACCCTTGGGCAAGGTGTAGCACCTGCCTAGCCCCTCGATCAGGTGCATGTGAAGCCATGGGAGCAAGTTGTTGACTTCAGAAGGAGTAGCGGACCGCACAACCCAATTTACATCGGTGGTGCGCAAGTAGAACAGGTCAAAAGCTTTAAATTCCTCGGGGTCAATATCACAAATGACCTGACTTGGTCCAACCAAACAGAGTTCACTGCCAAGGCGGCCCACCAGCACCTTTACTTCCTGAAAAAACTAAAGAAATTTGACCTGTCCCCTATGAATGAAAGCATTCTTCTAGGGTGCATCACAACCCGGTATGGAAGTTGTTCTGTCCAAGACTGAAAGAAGCTGCAGAAGATCGTAAACATGGCACAGCACATCACACAAACCAATCTTCTGTCCGTGGACTCACTTTACACCGCACGTTCTCGTAGCAGTGCTGCCAGGATAATCAAGGACGCGACCCACCCAGCCAACACACTTTTCGTCCCTCTTCCCTCCGGGAGAAGGTTCAGGAGCTTGAAGACTCATAAGGCCAGATTTGGGAACAGCTTCTTTCCAACTGTGATAAGACTGCTGAACGGATCCTGACCCGGATCTGGGCCATACCCTGCAAATACCCGAACCTACCTTTCGGTTTTTTTGCACTACCTTACTTCCCATTTTTCTATTTTCTATTTATGATTTATAATTTAATTTTTTTAATATTCACTAATTTTAACTATTTTTAATATTTTTAATATTTAATATTTGAAATCCAGGGAGTGTGAAGCGCAGACTCAAATATCGCTGTGATGATTGTACGTTCTAGTACCAATTGTCTGGCGATAATAAAATATAAAGTACAAGTATAAGTAGTGGATGGTTATATGAGCATATCACAAGTCCTGGTTATGTGACCACTGACGCTAGACAATCTCTGAAGAGTACTGATAATGGCCGGGATCACTCATCTTGTAAAGACACTGCCCAGAAGAAAGCAATTACAAACTACTTCTGCCGAAAAACTTTCAAAGAACAATTATGGTCATGGAAAGACCACGACTGCCCATGTCGTATGGCACAGCACAAAATGAACAAATGAAATAACTACATGGGTTAAATCAGTAACAATGCTTTATGTTAAATTTCATTTTAATGAGTACATAACTCGAAGTGAAGGCAGGCCCTGATTTAGTACCACTAAATGTTCATAATCTGCTTTAAGCACATTTATAAAGTTAGCAGAAGTTAGATATTAGCCAACATATACCATTTCAGCTGATGTAGTCAATAGTCATATTAGCAGAAAAGGTTGAAGATTTAAATTTAAATGGACCTGGAACATGGTTGAGGGAGAGGGAAAGTAAAAAACAGCTTAAAGCTAAAATTCATTTCCCATCCATCATTAAGGGGGTCAATCTCATTGCAGGAAACCTTCTCCTCATTCCATGTGACTGATATGCCTTTGGTACATCACAAATCGTTCAACCTGTGCAAATCTGAATATCTTCAAATATTTGGGAATTTACAACATCCATCAATCAAAACGTAGAAGCTAAGACAGTTGAAGCACATAATAGTCTTCAGCTTTGAGCCTCACAATTGTTGCAAGCTGTTCATCATGCTTACCACAACATTATCAAAGCTCTTCCTTCTTTTAATCATTTTTGCATCATATTTGTGCCTATTCTGTTCTCTGTCCCTGAGATAAAGGATTGAAAAGAAAACGGTTAAGATAGGAATTACTTTTGAAATGGAGATTCAGGCAACCCTGAAGGACTTTAAGCCCACATACAGCATGATGGAGGGGTTAAATGAGTTAATCCATTCCATGGAATGAAGAATGAATGGCTCCTTTAGCACATTCCAAACTGTAAACTCGCTGCTGAGAACAGCAGGACCACTTTCCTTTTGTCAAAAAACAATCTGTGGAGCACTTTGATAAAATACACATTTTTTTGTCTTTGCATCAGGCAATGATATTTCAATAATAATAAGGCATTTTTGCCTCTTTCCCGTTCTGCATTGCCAGTGTGCTCTGGGTTAGTTCCCTCAAAGTACAAGTGGAAATTGTAGCTGGAAATGGTTTAAACCATAACGCTACAATACTTGTGCAGCTTTTAAATCACGTCAGTAGCAATCAGTATGGTATAATTAACAATTTATTGAGCTAGTAATAAAATGACTGTCAGATTAGTTCTTAAAGCAGCAGAATAAAACGGGTAATAAATAGCATTGGCTCGACAAATTGCACAGTAATAGAAATGTTCTTAAGATTTATAGAGTGCAAAAAGATGGATGTGCTATTAGTTAAGAAGCATAAACCTAACTAAGTTCTGTTTATTGAAGTGATCTTGCCACATGGGTCAAAATCTGCAGAGCCAAGTACTAAATTCTAATTTCATCTCATTTGTTCCATTTTGGGTGGTCATTCCACTAACTACAGAAAGTAGCAAAACAGTTCAAATGATTCTTTTCTCGCTCTATTGATGCCTCCTTAATCGTTAACAGTTCAGTAAAACCCTCATAAAATACATTGAAATTTTGCAAGGGAGAAGTTGTTTCTTTACGAGCAGATTGATCGTGTCAGGGACTGGATTTCTCCACCTTTAGCACTTGGAGTGGAGTAGATGGTATCCCACGTGAACAATTTCCCCTTATGCTCCAATTGCTGGATCAGTGTGCAGGACTGAAAGGGCAGAAGATCTTCCTAGCAGCAAATACAGCACAGCAAATATGTTCAGATTGGCACTATTCTCAGCTTTTCAGTCAAACTGATCTGTGACAAGTTGCTCAGATGTTTAACTTGAGAAGATATATCGAATAATATACTGTGGCCTATTATTTCTATTATTCCGACATTTAAATGCCAGGCCAGGTGGATTGGTGGCGCGTGGCCAAGCGGGTAAGGCATTGGACTAACGATCTGAAGGTTGTGAGTTCCAGCCCCAGCCGAGGCAGTGTGTTGTGTCCTTGAGCAAGGCACTTAATCACACACTGCTCCAGTCCACCCAGCTGAAAATGGGTACCGGCAAAATGCTGGGGGTTAACCTCACGATAAACTGGCATCCTATCTTGGGGGGCGGGGGGCAGTCTCGTACTTTCACACCACGGAAACCGGCATAAACACCGGCCTGATGAGCCTATAAGGCTCAGGATACACTTTAACTTTTAACTAACCAGATGGATCGAAAAGGCAGGGCGTTGGGACCAGAAGCAAGAGTTGGGCCAGTCCTGCTCGCTGCTCTGTGACGTTTACTACGCTGTTCACTGACTGAGACTGAGGCTGTGGGCCTGCTCTGGCTTCTCAGGACTTCATGTCTCAGCTCTGCGATGCTTAATCTGAGGCACAGGCTCTGGGCCTACTCCGGCTTCTCAGGACTTCATGTCTGACAGCTCTGCGATGCTTTATCTGCTAGTGCTGAACTGAGGCTCAGGCTCTGGGCCTGCTCTGGCTGCTCCAGGATTCATGTCTGAGGGCTTACTTTCTTTCTAAACGCTGTTTGCTTACTTTTATTGTTTGCACAATTTGTTTTTTTTTCTCTATACATTGGGTGTTTGTTCGTCTTTTTTTAGTAGGTTCTTTTGGGTTTCTTGTTTTGCGTCTGCCTATAAAGAGAGAAATCCAAAGGTTATATAATGTATACATACTTTGATATTAAATGTACTCTGAACTTTGAATCTAGATTTTAGCAAAAGCAATTACATAAACTGAGAATACTTTAAAATCTTTCATAAGATATTTACCAGTTTCTATAAGCAGTTATATTTGAATATCAACATATGAACACATAATGTATTTTTCTTATTTCAGTTGAAGATTTAAACAAGAAGACAAGATTTTTTTGTGTGAATTTGTAATATTTGCACAACATGACTCAAGTCATAAATAATAGGCTCAATTGTTGAAACAGTCAACTTTGAAATGATTGGCCAAATGCAACCATTATTTTCTATCATATGTTTAAAACAGACAGAAGAAAAATGCCATAGTCTAGATGTAGATTTTAGCTTTTATTTAAACATTTTTGTTACCAATGCATAAAATGATCCGGGGTGATGATGACAGTATATGGCCCATTAAGTCATTAAGTGCATGCATCTTCTAAAACTTTTCTGTCACAACCACTCTTCAAAACATTTTATGTTCAAAGGGCTTTTATTTTAGTTCTCTGAAAAAGCTGCTCCTTCCAATTATTACTTTGTTACCACAATGATGTGATTTGCAAGTGATGTTTTATCAGGAAATGCTGTGTCGTCCTTAGAGGACACTAAATGTTATCTTTGGTTTGATTGAGTTTATTTGCTGATATTTCAAAGGAAAAATACATTTTAGCAGAAGCCTGAAAAGAATTGATGGCACATAACATAATATTGAGGGATCTATTACCATTTAAGCATTATTGATTCTTGCGCTTGTTAACATAAAAGGGGCACACTCAATGCACAGATTGTTCAATACTTGATTAGGATTTTTTAAAAGGTACTTTCAAATTTAAAGGTTTTACCTTTACCTAAAGGGCAAAGCAAGCATGTATTTTATGCACTAAGTACAAATTAAACAAAAGGAAACAACTGCATAGAGGTAGAGCTTACACAAAGACCCAAAGCATTTTGCAATTGAAATTAATTGCAATAAGAATTGTAAGAAGATAGGAAATACATACAAAATGCTGGAGAACTCAGCAGGTCAGGCCGCATCTATGGAAAAGAATAAACAGTTGACTTTTCAGGCCAAGATCATACATCAGGACAACTACTTATTCTTTTTCATAAATGCTGCCTGACCTGCTTAGTTCCTCCAGCATTTTGTATGTAGTACTCTGGATTTCTAGCAACTGCAGAATCTCTTGTCTTTATGATAAGCTGGAAAAGCTGTGCAGCCAATATATACACAGGAGGATGCACTAAGTAGTCAACATTAGTTATTGCCACTCAAGGACAATCTTTGTTGTGGTTAAGATGGAGGGTTGTACTGAGTACATAAATAGTTGGAAACCCCAATGCTCCAATTGGCAGTGGCTGATGGAAGAATCAGACAGGTTTCTGATTTTAAAAACGCCATCCCCTTCTTGCAATTCCTCCGTCTCTGCCGCATCTGCTCTCAGGATGAGGCTTTTCATTCTAGGACGAGGGAGATGTCTTCCTTTTTTAAAGAAAGGGGCTTCCCTTCCTCCACTATCAACTCTGCTCTTAAACGCATCTCCCCCATTTCACGTACATCTGCTCTCACTCCATCCTCCCACCACCCCACTAGGAATAGGGTTCCCCTGGTCCTCACCTACCACCCCACCAGCCTCCGGGTCCAACATATTATTCTCCGTAACTTCCGCCACCTCCAACGGGATCCCACCACTAAGCACATCTTTCCCTCCCCGCCCCCTCTGCATTCCGCAGGGATCGCTCCCTACACAACTCCCTTGTCCATTCGTCCCCCCCATCCCTCCCCACTGATCTCCCTCCTGGCACTTATCCGTGTAAGCGGAACAAGTGCTACACATGCCCTTACACTTCCTCCCTTACCACCATTCAGGGCCCCAAACAGTCCTTCCAGGTGAGGCAACACTTCACCTGTGAGTCGACTGGGGTGATATACTGCGTCCGGTGCTCCCGATGTGGCCTTTTATATATTGGCGAGACTCGACGCAGACTGGGAGACTGCTTTGCTGAACATCTACGCTCTGTCCGCCAGAGAAAGCAGGATCTCCCAGTGGCCACACATTTTAATTCCACATCCCATTCCCATTCTGACATGTCTATCCACGGCCTCCTCTACTGTAAAGATGAAGCCACACTCAAGTTGGAGGAACAACACCTTATATTCCGTCTGGGTAGCCTCCAACCTGATGGCATGAACATCGACTTCTCTAACTTCCGCTAGGCCCCACCTCCCCCTCGTACCCCATCTGTTACTTATTTTTACGCACACATTCTTTCTCTCACTCTCCTTTTTCTCCCTCTGTCCCTCTGAATATACCTCTTGCCCATCCTCTGGGTCCCCCTCCGCCCCCCTTGTCTTTCTTCCCGGACCTCCTGTCCCATGATCCTCTCGTATCCCCTTTTGCCTATCACCTGTCCAGCTCTTGGCTCTATCCCTCCCCCTCCTGTCTTCTCCTATCATTTTGGATCTCCCCCTCCCCCTCCAACTTTCAAATCCCTTACTCACTCTTCCTTCAGTTGGTCCTGACGAAGGGTCTCGGCCTGAAACGTCGACTGCACCTCTTCCTACAGATGCTGCTTGGCCTGCTGCGTTCACCAGCAACTTTGATGTGTGTTTCTGATTTTTTGTTCTTTTCCCTCTTTTTCTGCTATTTGTGCATATTCAAGAAGAAACGATTATTCTTATCACTGGGAATTTCCCTCTCTCATAATGTAACTTAATACAAATCTTGTCCAGAACTAAAATTATGCAGTATTTGGTTTCTTTTCCATGTTCCTTATTGCTTATTCTGAAGTCATATTTAAATTCCTTTCTCTGGATCAAAGTGGACCCTGACACAGAAGTTGAAGCCCAGTGGAAAGTAAATGGCTGATTAGAAAGGAAATGATTGGTAGTCTGAAAAATACAAGAGGAAAGAGATAAGATGAAAAGCTGAGGAACATAAAGCAAAGACTGGAATGAAGGGATGTAGATGATGGAAGAGATGATAGTGATCACGAAGAAGAGGGAACAATGAATTGAAAATGTAGTTTCATTCTTGAGGTTGCAGGCAATTTGTATTTTTGCATAGCTTTATTTAAAAAACCTTATCCTTTGAAATCAGTGTCTTTCTCCTCTGTGTTCAAGCAACTTCTTCAAATAATAATCCAGATGTCTGCTTTTCTCTAATACTAATCACATGTTTTTTTTCCAATTTCCATCACTCCACAAACTGGGAACTCTAACTTCATCTGACAAGTGTATAATTTTCCCATTCCTACGCAAGCTTCTCTGCATCACTCTCTTCATTTAAGATCTTCTTAAATCAAGACTCAGGAACAAGTTTTCAAAACTCCTTTCATGATCTCAGAATGTCCAAACCATCTCCTAAGCAATAAACAATGTTTACAATGAGTCCCTGTTGTAATGTAAAATTATAATACCTGCTATCCTTCTATACAATTATGTCAGTTATCATCAAGGTCATGTTCTCTTCTCGCTCCTACCGGTAAATAGGAGGTACAGGAGCCTTAGGTCCCACATTACCAGGTTCAGGAACAGCTATTACTCTACAACCATCAGGCTCCTGAACCAGTGTGGATAATTACACTCATCTCAACACTGAACTAACTCCACAACCTATAGACTCAACTTCAAGGACTTTACAACTCAAGTTTTCAGAATTATTTACTTACTTTATTTATTTATTATTGGCACAGTTTGACCTATTTTGCACATTGGTTGTTTGTCAGTCCTTGTTATGTATAGTTTGTCAGTGCGGCATGGTAGTGTAGGGGGTGGCACAGGGGCATAGTGATTAGCACAGTGCCTTACAGTTCCCGTGACAGTGGTTCAATTCCTACCGCTGCTTGTAAGGAATTTGTACGTATTCCCCATGAGCGCGTGGGTTTCCTCTGGGTATTCTGGATTCCTCCCACAGTCCAAAGATGTACCAGTTAGTAGGTTAATTGGTCTTTGTAAATTGTCCCGTGGTTAGGCTAGGGTTAAATTGGGGGATAGCTGGAGGGGAGCGGCTCGAAGGGCTGGAAGGGCCCATTCCATGCTGTATTTCAATAACTAAATAATAAAAGAAAAGTGTATTGTATTTCTTTGTTTTCACATATACGTCTGCAAGAAAACACATCTCAGGATAGTATATGGTGACATGTAGGTACTTTGATAATATACAATATACTTGATAATATACTTTGAACTTTGAGTTATTATCGATTAGTCTCTGAATGCTTGGGTGACAAGCAGATGGTGTAATTTTTGTGGTGCAATAAGTCCTGGAGCATCCATATCTGACCATCTCACCCTGGAAACACAAAACTCATCTTTTCTATTTCATACTTCAATTTTTTTGTCTAGCCCTTGGATTAGACTCCTTACTCTGAGTCATGTGGCCAGTCTCTTAAACAAATTTAGTTCTTTTCATTCTTCATAAACCAGTAAGGACAATATTGTAATTTTATAACCTGGAAAAAACAAGGACCCAGGAAGTCATCTACATTTTATGATGGTATAATGCAAAATTAAAATGGCAACATTCAAAAGGTGGAAATAGATCGTGTTGTTTGTTGTGTTAATGGCGCCTCATCCAATTGTACTATATTTTTGATGAATCCATTACTGAAGTTACAAAAGCAAATATTTGCCTGCTTTTCCAAAATCATTTCTCAGATACAAGGACAATTGAATAATAGGGAGGTAATCTCTTTGGCTTCATTACTACTTAGGTAGTGACTGTGCCTATTATCATTATTGAAATTTGATGGAGCGTAATTCCTCCAACATTCAAAACCCTCTGGTTCTTTGGGCAAATGTCTAGAATTCACATGTGGGTTACATATTATAAGCAAACTTAATAAACACTGCAATATGTGTAAAATGCTAGAGGAATGGCTTAATTCTGCGCCTATGTCTTATAGTCTTAAGGTGACTCTTGATAGGATATGATAAAGCTGGTGGGTGTGTGCAGGGATGGGTTCATTGATTCAGGTATTGATCAGCTTTACTGCATGGAGAAAGTAACTGTTTTTGAGTCTTGTGGTCCTTATTCGTGTTCTGGATGGAGGAGAAGAGGAGTGGTGGTGGTGTGGGGTGGATAGGGACATCATGAGAGTGAATGTGCTGATATGGAACATGCACACATTTGTGTGTCTTGTCAACTTTAGTACAGGAAAAGCTGAAGCAAAGGAAAAGAAAGGTATCTCTGAAGCTCTAGTGTGGAAGGTTCATCATCGGAAGAGAGAGAGAGTGGAACAGGGGAATATTGGATGAGCAATATGCAACATTCATTTTATCATAAGCAACTTTGTAAAAATGGCAAAATGGAAAAGAAAGAATGATCATGATGGACAGATTGTTATCTAAGACATAATCTTAATTTGCCTAAGATAGCAAATGTTTTTGTGGTTCAGCTCTACAAGTTGCTGAAAAGAACCTTAAAGCTAATTTTACATATTGGTGTTGGTATATGTGAAGGACACCAGGAAGGGATAAAAAGTAACCAACAGACATGGCTATATATATGAAAGTCTTGAGGATGTCTACCTATCCTTGTTTATAATTTCACAATTTCAGTGCTTTTCTCAACACATTGCAAGGCAGAATCTTTCCTTGCTACTTCAAAAATTATGGAAACTTAACACAGAGCCAGCAGCGTAGCATTTCCAAATTATTTCTCATTCAGTTTTTATTTAGTGTGAGGCCTGAAATGTAGCATTGTTCAAGGTGCAAGTTACAGTACATTTATTATCAAAGTATTTATGTAGTATACAACTCTAAGATTCATCTTCTTCAGACAGTCATGAAACAAAGAAAACCGTAGAAGCCGTTCAAAGGAAAAGATCAACCTCTCGTGCAAAAAAAAACAAATCACACAAATGGCAACAAGAACATCCAACCCCTAAACCCCAACACCAGCCCCACGCAAAAACAAACAACTCACGCTAACAGCAACAAAAAAGAAAGTGCGAAAACACAGAATATATAAATCACAAAACTGAGAGAGCCCAGGAGAACCACAGTCCAATCCATAAATCACAGACCCAGAACTTTGGTAACATCTTGCGACAGCATCCCAGGAGACAGAGACCACCCGAAAGCAGGATCCTTCCCCTGGGAGCAGCAAGCACGAGACAGTCACACCCTTCCTCCAGCAGCAACAAGCAAGAGGCTCACAGACAGCACTAAACACTCTCTCATCTTTGCATCAGCCAGCAAACTGTGTGCGGAGGTGCATTGGTCTCCCCCAGGGAATGCATAAGGTCCATCAATGGGATATAGGCCAAAAAGCATAAGATATATTACATGAATAGTAAAATTACTAACTCATTTGCAGAAAATTATTCTTTTGAAGTTTAGTTGATAACAAGGAGCCATTTGCTTTTTTTTAAAAGTTCAGTAGTTCAGAACTGTTCTGAAATTATACAAATTATGAAATTTTACTGCAGTTTCAATCATCACAAATTTACCAAGTCATCCCATGAAGGCCAGGTACTTAATTCCAAGAGTTCAGCTTCTGTGGTTATATCTTAATCACTCCAAACCATCGATACATAACAAATTGCAGGTTAAGGAGCCAGAACCCTGTTATTAATCAGGACTGATGATCTAATTTCCTGTTTTGCAAAGCTAACAAAATCAGAAATTCACAAAAGTCGGGATAATGTCATTGTTATGTTGTATCTACCATTTTCATGTTTGTCTCTTCTTTAAATGAATGTGAAACCAGAAGCACCAAATTATGCAATCACCTGGCGGCAACTCTCCGATCAGTCATACACAGCACAGCACAAAATTGCTCATAAATATGACAGGAACATGGTCATCAACATCCAGTGATAGATATGTTTAATACTGGTGAAATGCTCCCTCTCCACTAACACTCAAATACGTTTTTCATTACAAATTTATTTTTGTTTGGGTTACTTCATAATAGTAACAATTTTACAATAGGTGCAACATTAAAATTGAAACTTCAGAACATTTTTTATATACAGAAAGAATATCGCTTTGAGAGAAAATTTGTAATATGTTCAAAAAGAGTAATATTTCACATTCAAAATCAGGCATACTGATGCATTTATCTTTCTAATTTAAATTATAACAGCTTGTTAAAAATGTGGCTTCTTAAATGCCTATGTGATATTCATGTGGGGTTGCCACAATTAGCTGCATACAGTTAAATAACCTACTACATAGCCTGAAATTACAGTTTGAATATAAATAATTAATGTATTTATGGGTGTAGTTGACTCTTAATGCACTTTGAAGAGCTCTATCAGACTGTTTAATTATCAAAATAATAATGAATAAGGTAGAAGAATAACCATCATCTTACCATGACAATCATTCTTCAAGTGAACACAGTTCTACCAGTTATGCATTTAGAGAACAAATATATTCACCATCATTTTACGTATGTGATTGAAGCAAGGTTATTAATTCATTTATTTCAGCTTAAATGGGTTACTGTCAATTTTCAGATACCAGATAAAAGTGAAGTCTCACAAACAAATTAACTTATTTCAAAAACAACAATACCTAGCGAGACAGTTTCTATACTTTCAAAACTTCACCGATAAAGATGGTACAGAATATTAAACAACGGAGTAAGTTATTTGCTTTTCTTATTATGGAACCATTCTTGCCAAAATTGTTTATTAGACTTGTCTGATTAATTAGCTAATGTCAAGCTACTTTGGCAAGGCCCGATTAATGGTGAGCGCAGTACTGGCTGTTTATCATTCCGCCAACTGCGTGCAATAAAGTGAATGGACCAGATTTGCCTTCAAAGACAGCATCAATAGTGAGTGTAATTTTAGCCAAGTCGCATGCTGATCTAAGCATCATTAACTTTTCAAATTAGAACTGACCGCAGTAAGCATTGGAATAGGGTGGCCATTTTATTGCAGCAATCTAACATGTATATTTGGTTAACTTGCTGACCTGGAAGTTCTCAGCTGCTCTCAGCATCTTCTCTTTCCTTAAAATAATTGAACAGGGTGGCTCGTAAGTAATGCAACTCATGCCTGTAGAGGAATCTAAAACTATCTATAAATTGCTAATCCTAGAAAGCACCTTCTCGACGAATATATTCTCCAGAAGGAAATTAGTATTTGAAACAGTTTGAAGACCAATAAATCTATGCCTACATTTATGCTTTTTGTGACCTTACTTGCACATTGTCATTATATATCTATCCCTTCTTTAGTGTAATTATTGTTGTTTGTTTGCAATTTAGGATTTAATTATCATTGTTTTTTAAAGTTGCTCATTTCATTCTGTTCTTAACTGTGAGTGTAGTTGTAAATAAACTTGCTGAAAAGACAAATTTCTCTCAGGGTTAAGTTGTCTAGGAGCTAAACAAATTACTTCAGGCCACATGTTTAAAGGTGGCTGATTTCAGAGCGCTAGTTCAAAGCATGGCCAAGGTAACAAGAGTTCAACAGTACCATTACTTATAAATCTTGGTTAAATATGGGAAAATAATGTTCACTACTGATTATAATGAGCCTGGAAACAATATTTAACTTTCCACTATTTTGAGTAGGAATGAACAGGGAAGAATCAGTGTTGGAAGAAATAAAGCAGCACAATAACTAAGGGTAAACACCTTTCTTCATATTAGTCATTCATGATTCCCTTTTCAACAATATACCAAGGCAATGGTATAACCCCAGAAAAAAATCTGGACAGGTATCAGTTTCAATAAGAGTTGAAGAGTTGTAAGATACTTCCTATATTGTCACTTCAATTATCCAGCTGTCATGACGTGCACTGGCAATGTCAGAACCCAAGTACAGAGGAAAGACAGACTCCGATGTAGAGATGGTGACCAGAATTTATTCATAAGAACTCCAGCAGAGCATAGGTGGCTCAACCTAGTGACACTGCAAGACGTAAAGCTCTCAAAACTAGGACCCTGCGATTAGTGCTAATCAGTCGCATGCTTGAATAATACAAGAAACACAGAATCCCCAAGCCTATCAAAATAAACTTAGCAAGTTAAAGTAGAAAGCACCAGGAGAAACCACATTATAAGGAGTGAGTTGCTTAAAAAAAGCACAAGGAACACTAAGCAATTATCAACTCTCATTAAACAACGATTAACCAATTCAGGTGCTCTAAAAATCTGAGAGTCCAATGCTCTCTGGCTCCCTACCCAAGCCCAAAGAGATCATTGCATCCTGCTGTTACAAAGTCAATTGTGAATCCAATGCAAGTTGACAAATTGGATCCAAATGTGGGTTGGTAATAGGAGGAAGGGAATGATAGTGAAGGCTGTTGCCAGTGGTGTACAGTAGTGGCTGGTGCAGGGATGATAACTGTTTATTGCATGCATTGAATATTAATGAAGGATATTTGACTTGCAGGTTTGCAGGTGACACAAAAATACAGATAATTTGTTAAGACTTTCACAGCAATGATACATGACATTTAATTCTGATAATTGCAAGGCACTGTAGTTTGGTAGGACAAGTAAGGGTAGAGTATACACAATGAATAACTACACCATGGATAGTCCCAATCATGGCTACGAAAGGAGGAGGACTAGCAACACCATCCTGTAAGAATCCAGAGCTACAAAACACCAAAAGAAGCTCCAAAAACCTCGCCCTTGGGAGAGGAAGGATCTTCGCCGAGAGGATCTATGAAGTTGTGTGGAGAAAGTGGAATCCAAGGGGTCGATCAAACTTCAGCGCAGGACTGAGGGCTCTGGTGGGTTGTTGATTACAACCTACTCCTCGCAAGGATGATGGACTTAAGAAGAAGAAGAAGAAGGTACATAATGAATGGTATGGCCTGAAAGAATATTGAGGAACAGAGGGACCAGATATGAGGAGCTGAGTGACCTATCTCTGCTCCTGTATTTGTATGTTCTTCTGTTCATAGAAGGATTTCTAAAATGAGAGGGCATGCCGTTAAGGAAAGGATGAGAGTTTCAGGGGGAATCTGAGAAGGATGTCTTTATCCAGAGACTGTTTGGAATCTGGAAAACACTGTCTAAGTGAATGGTAAAGATAGGTATTCTCCTAACATTAGAGGCATATTTAGGCAAGATCTTGTACTATCGAAGCACTGAAAGCTATGGATCAAGTGCTGAGAAATATATTTATTTACAAACATATTTATTCATTGAGATTCAGCATAGGCAGGCCCTTCAGCCCTTTGAGCCATGCTGCCCAGCAATCCCCTAATTTAATGCCAGCTTAATCACAGGACAACTTACAATGACCAATTAACTTACCAACCGTTACGTCTTTGGACTGTGGGAGGAAACTGGGGCACCCGGAGGAAACCTATATGATTACGGGGAGAATGTACATACTCCCTACAGGCAGTGGCAGGAATTGAACCCCTGTCACCAGTACTGTAAAGAGTTGAGCTAACCATTACGCTTCTGTTCCACCCACAACTCTAAAAGGGTTAATGTAGGTGGATACATAGGCTAGTATGACTATGATAGACCAAAACCACGTTTCTGTGACATTGTGACTATAATGGAATAGTCACAGGGCCAATATAATACATGTGACCAAGCTACACAAGAAACAACAGTATAACCAGAACCATGTTAACAGGAAACAATAAGCATTAGGAACATTTCCCATATGTATTATGTAAATATCTACCTACCTACCACCTATTACACCACTGGCATTTAGATCAGGAATGAAAGGCCTCCATCTCTGGTGGTGTTCAGGGCTTTCTTCATTGTATCAGTAGCTCGGTTTTCACTACTGTCAGTCATGCAATTTCTGGGTGGAAACTCAAGAATACCATCATACACAGGTGTTGAAGGATTCTTCATTGATGTTCTTGTAACAACTTTTTATTTGACCAGTCAGGGTTGTTAGCCCTGAGCTGAACCTCCAAACCTGGAGGACCAGTGACCACTCTCAGTCTAGCCTCTACCCTTTGACCTGTTTGGCACAAGTGACCCTATCAAGACCTAAAGCATAAAGCCCTGACTCCAGCCAACATAGCTCTCTGGGTCATTGAGACACGCAAGCCTCCAAAAACTATGAGACGGTTGTGATCCTCTTGGAGGTATTATGCAAATGCTACATTAAATATGAGGAGTCAGAACTTGCATCTGTGCCTTCCAAAGTCAGTTCAAATAAAGTGTTTACATTTACCTTAACTGATTTTGTTACTTCATTGATGTTAGTGGATCTATATTTAGTATCTGCCATTTTATTTCAGAGGTTTGCTGTTTGTTCTTTGTATCTCAACTGTTTTCATACAGTGAGGTGGAGCTGTATGTGAGAGGCTGCCTTTCATGTTAGAAATTTGGGTTCAAACAGCTGACAGTGACAAGATGAAAGTCTTCTCCATTCTCTAGATCTGTGAAGTGCGTTTGGAGAAATCTTAATATGCTTGAAAAGCACAAGCCAGCCATACAAAACTCTGATGCCTAACCAATAGAGCTATCCGGCCTCCACCAAAGAACGAGCTTAGTTCAAATTTCAGACACGTAAACCAAAAACAAAACTTGCACTGATCCATATGAACATGGTTAAACTTATAGTTGCTCTCTCTTTAAGGAGATGTATGTGATTAAATTGTGATTTTATCATCTGTACGAGGTGCAGCCTCCATGCAAATCTGAACAGAAATCTCATTGTGTTATTTTGCATGTTTGCAAATTGCAACTTGATGCAAAATATATTTAACTTAATTTTAAAATTGAGTTTAACTTTCTTCTTATTAGCTATTAGCAAGCGATTACTTACCTGTGTCAGTCGATTGGAAACAGCATATCCGAAGATCTGTTTTTAGTTAAACCCTTGACACGAGACAGATCCATATCTCTGTAGTGCTCGGAATCTCTTAACATTTTGCAGAGTTTTTTTGTTCGACAGAAAGAAACCAATAAAGCTTCTCGAGAAAAACAGCATTAAGTGACAGTTCCTTATAAAGGCAATTTAGATTTCTCCAATGTTGATATGTTTGCTGAAATATCTATAAACTATGTTGATGAATGAAAAGATTATTTCTGCTCTCTGTGAATTACTTCTTAAATCGTAGTGTGACATACAATAATATATTTGATAAACGTGTCAACACTGGCTAATGCCTTTGTTTGCAAATTTTCTAAAATGTGAACAAACGATGAGACTCATGGACTAAAGTTATATGACTTACATTGATACATGTTTTCCAGTGTCAAATAATGTTTGCAATTATTAGTGGTTTAAGTGAAATGCATTTAAACACTGCAGTCATTTTGCTTCTTAACATGAATCACCCTTGCAATCCCCACCTGTTCTCTGTGAGATGTTCATTTTCTCTCTGCGACATGTCATTGGCAGCTTTGTGTGGGAACATGGCTACAACATCATGTCATTGAACATTCCAGTATCAGGGTGGCTAGCAAGGTAAGTAAAAAATGTACCTAGGCTTTTTAAACTCCATTCCAATAATCATTAAAGTTAATCTACATCCCAACAACCCCCGTTCTCTTTCCACCTGATCCCATTCTTATGGTGCTTCCCCCACTCTCACAAGCCAGCCTCCCTCTACCTTAATCCCTCATGTAGAACTGAATTTTGATATACTGGGATGTCCCACCACATACATACCATTCCAATACAGCCTTGGGAGCATACTACAATTTGTAGGCATTAGACTTCCACAGAACATTATTCACATTTACGGCGATGAGATTTTCAATCTATTTCAGAGGCACTGGGTCTCGGCCTGAAATGTCGACTGTTTATTCATTTCCACAGATGCTGCCAAACCTGCTAGGTCCTTCCAGCATTTTGTATGTGTTGCTGTTATTCAATATCCTGTTTTTTTCTTCCATTAACTATTATATATTTCCAGTCATCTCCTTCATTTGACTTATAACCTGTTTGTAACGTAATCCCACTGTTTTTCTACTCTTTATTCTTTGAATGAAATGTCTGAACACTCTGTTTTGTGAATGCAATTATTAACACTTTATTCTGTGGCAGCCAGTTTCCTGCAACCTAGATATGGAATAGAACACAGAAAGTAGAGCAGTACAGCACAGTACAGGCCATTTGACCCACACTGTTACGCCAACCTATATAACCCTATTCTATGGCCAATCTCACCCGACACAGCCCACAACCTTTCACTTTTCTTACATCCATATCCCTAGCTAAGAGTCTCTTAAATGTCCCTGATGTATCATCCCCTCCCACCACCAGGTTCCAGGCACCTACCACACTCTGTCTGAAAAAACTTACCCCTCACATCTTTCCTCCACCCATCTTAAGCGGATGTCCTCTGGCATTAGCCATTGCTGCCCTGGGAAAAGGTGCTGGCTGTCCACTCTACCTATAGCTCTCATAATTTCATATACCTCTGTCAAATTGCCTCTCATCCTTCATTTCTCTAAAGAAAAAAAATGCCTAAGCCCATACAACTTTGCCTCATAAGACTTTAATCCAGGCAAATCTCAAATCAGTGCAGATCCTGGTAAATCTCCTCTGCACCCTCCCTAAAACCTTCAGATACATCCTATAATAAGGTGACCAGAACTGAGCACAATACTCCAAGTGTGATCTAACAGTAGTCTCATACAGCTGAACTCAATCTAGTGACTAAAGTTGACCAGCCCACCATACATCTTCTTAACCACCCTATTAACTTGTGTTGCAGCTTTGAGGGACCATGGACTTGGACATGAAGATTCCTCTGTTCCTCCACACTGGTAGGAATCCTGCTACGAACCTTGTATCCTACCATCAAGTTCAGTCTTCCAAAGTGAATCAACTCACTCTTTTCCAAATTAAAACCCATGTGCAATTGAGGTGGAGTTTGCACATTCTCCCTTTGATCCTAAAGGTTTCTTCTGTTTGGTCCATTTTCTCCTCACATCCTTAAGACCTGCAGATAAGTAGGCTGTCTGGTCACCGTAGATTATCCCTAGTGTTCAGAACCTCAGGTGATTTGATGGGACTGGAGGGAAAATTACACAGGGTTAGAGTAGGATGCGCTTAACTGGGCATTTCACGACTGACACAAGCTTTTGTTTTCGTGCAGTATGATTGTGTTTGTTTATGACTGTTTCTTAATAAAATAGTTAACAGTGGTTTGAGACAAGAAAACATATTAGTTTAATCTGCATTATAAATGGTCAAGTAAACAATCCTAAATGGATTCAGCAGGGTTGGGGGTGGGGCTTCTAGGCTTCGACATTCTATCATTCATTTTATAGGGTCTCTTATTTCTTAGATGTCTGTGCAGAGTACAGGTTGTCTACTGTATAGATTCTCTCATATTAAAGAAAGGGTCCAAATGAATTGTAAATAGAGGAGTGGGTAAGGTACGGTAGGATTAATTAAAATAAGTTAAATAATTAACTTAACACTTTATGAAGTTGCAATCAAAAATTGGGAGCTACTTTAGAACAAACACTTTTTTTTTAGTTTAAATTTTAAGGACTGGTATATCCCCTGACACAATACGGAAGGAAGATTAGGGCCATCAGAACTTAATGTGGAACTGTGAAATTAAAACTACTAAGCAGCAAAGTGGATTAGAGTGTACTTAGTTCAAAGCTGCAGAGCCATCTACTGACTATTTATACAAACATTTTATTGTGAGTTATCATAAGAAGGATAATGTGTTTAGAATTAAATAACTTTAAGATGCAATGGTTGGATTACGTGCAAAGACACTTCTGATAACTGTGGTCAAATCTTAAATATAGTAAGTACATTTGAAGTGCTTTCAGAGAACAGTACTGTTAAAAATACTGTGTTAACTTTTTCTTAATAACTTTGGCAAGGTCAGTGAAGGGATTGTGGTATATTTGGTCATATTACTGCTTGGCACTGTGCAGAAAATGTGTTTAAAATGCTTTATGTTTGTGGATTCTAATGTCTATTGTGTAGATGAGAACCGGAGTAAATTTAAATTTGGCCTACGTAGATCAACAAAAAGAAACGGCATTCCATTGGAACATAAAAGGCCATAATCATGGCTTCGGTCTAAGCAGGATGATGTTAGAAATATGAATGTTCTTACTTTCAGGGCTCCCTCAATTTGTTCATTTTTTTGGGTTATTTAAGCCACACTAAAGAACTCTTGAAGTAAAATTGCACACAAGCTGATTAAATCTGTATGGATCTGAGAAAAATAAATATACATCACTTCATAGGAATTTCAGAAGAATTGTGGATTCTTTTGCAGAACTAACAGCTGATTTAATGCATTACGTGCATATGGCTTATTTTTGAAATATCAAATAATGTGATGGACAGAACAAGACTGAGGGACAGAGAAAACGTATCTGCTTGGGAGAAAAGTAATGTGATTAATCAATCCCAGGAATATTTTTCTGATTTAAAATTTGACGTTCTATCCAGTCGGCAGGCATTGTAGTGAGGATCCTACTGTTAGACATGAGGTACAATTACACAGCACCCTCTAGTGTTAAATATTCATACAAAAACATCTTTATATCTCAAAGTAGCAGCATTTAAAGCAATTATATATTTTTACATGACAGAAATACTGCCTTTAATGTTGACTTTTGTCTAAATTATTTGATTACTATCCCTCCCTTTACACTCCCTTTACTGTAATAGTTCATCTTACCATGTTGACATTCATTTTTTGAATCCAAATTGTGAACTTTTGATCGTGTTTTCAGATGTCAACAATAGTTATTATAAACTGGTTAACTAAACACAATGTACGTTTATCAAAAAAACCTCTACCTAAAGGAAAATATTGACTAGACGTTCACAGTAAAATGTCCCTTAACACAATCCCTTCCTTTTCTCTATGTATGACTGAAAATCTTACACAAAGCAAACAGCTTCATATTAATTTTAGCTTCTACAATGTTCATTAGGTTCTATATGTAGCACAATTGCAATGCATTACATTTGAGTTTCTTGATGCATACAATAAATATGCAAAACAATATTTTTATAAATTAATTAGGCAGAGTTGATATCTAAACTTATTTAAAATTATTAAGTCTCTAACAAAACACAAACTTATTCAGAACTGCAAGACATAATACAATGACACAAAAATCTATGCTTTGCAAATGTCAATAAATTATATAAACATACAATCACATCAATTTTTGTAATGGAGATTGTTAACTCATTTATTTTTCTTTGTCCCCCTTTCATACAATTTTTCCCTCTCTTTTTTTCAAGGCACTGTTTTATGGTCAAGTGAATTTGTGTATGAATTTATTATGTGAATCTGCAGCCACCAAAACCACCCCCCACTAGATCTCAAACAGTATCCACAGAATTACTTTTAAGCTGAGGATTTTGGAATATTTTTCAGTGGCTAACCGGGTTCTCTTTTTTTTCTCCTTCTTCATAGCCCAGTTGGGCAGAGACCAAGAGTCAAGACTATTTATTGTCATAGTTCAGAAAAGGAGAACAAAATGACAGTTACTCTGGATCTGATGCAGCATTAAAAAAAACTCAATAAGCATAAAGAATCCGGTGGTAGGATTTTATTTGCTGCTTTCTTTGAGTTGAATTCAACACAATCTGATAATCTAATCAGGTGTCTAAGTGAGTGTTTGCTGCTTTGTACCAGACTGAACAATATCTTTACCTATTAATCCAGCAGGACTGCTGCAAAATGATTTATTTTGCTTCTAGATATTTTTCATCAGGTTTTTGTTTACAGAGAAAGCTAACTTGTTTCACTGCGGTGGATAGGTAGGTGAATTCTCATAGTCGCTTTGGATTGAGATGTGCCTTTTCCTCAAGGTGCCTCACAGAAAGAAAGTGAAAGCACAATCTATAAGCAGCCAAATCAGTCAACATTTCCTCAAGTAACAAACGGAACCCAGCAACAAATTCAGAACAGGGTTTTAATATATTATCCTCTCAATAGATGGTCCAGGTATACATGTTAGACAAAACCTGAAACACCAAAATTTGATTTTGATAACACCGAAGTTCAATTGCATCCTTTATTCCTTCCATCATTTTTACAATGGAACAATGCTTATTAAGGATCTTAATATAATGAATTTTATTCAGCAACTGAAACATGGAACACACCAAGTTGTTGTGTGTTCCCTCAGAGAATAGACTGGGCACCTTGACTTAGCTACGTGAATGCAATGATCCATTGCTTCAGGGGCATTACTGAAACAAAGTAAAATCATTGAGTGGGAAGAAGAGGGATAACACTGTATCAAAGGATGAGGTGGTTTGGGGGTTCATATTTTATTGTAAATGTGCTTGGATTGGATTCTCTGTCACAAAAGCTGCTTATGAACTGTTTAATTATCTGAGACACTAAGAAATTAATCTATTTTAAACAATATTGCAATCAAATCTGGAAAACATTTTGATCAAATTTAAAGGGATAATATTTTTAAAGTGTAGTTTTCTGGAGTATACTTAACATAATACTTCATAACCAGACAAAAAACAATAGTCTTAGTATATTTGGGCATCAAAGTAATTTACCTCCTGGTATCATTAACCATTTGAGCATACACTCACTTGCTACCGAGTGAAAAAATTGTGTTCAGTTTGGAAGGAAGGGTTTAATAGGCTGAGTTATTTTTTCATATTAATGAAAACTACATTCACATATATGATTCCTGTTCTTTTGGAAGACAGTCTCATTAATTCAAAATTTCAATATTCTCCCAGTGTATTTTAATAGTAAACAATAACTTGCCTTAATTATTAATTATTTTAATTTATATAATGTTATATCTTAACACTTTTTAATTGGCAGCACTAGACATGTAGCACATATGTGATCTAAGTAGTAGATTTATATCTATCTGAAATTTATTGCTCATTATATTTTTAGTTAATGTGTTTATCTTGTTGGGTATTTCAGTCATTTTGGGATCTCGCTGTGTAAAATTATGCCTCTGATTCATCTGTAGAGCAACAGTGACTGTTTTCCACCTTTCCACGCTCTCCATTCTAAAAGAAGCCCAGTGATTACCGATGCCAAAAATCTTGACTGTTTTACACAAAGTGACATTTATTTGCAATGTGATAACATGATGTACGGCTACATGTTCCTTCACTTGCTGAGATCATTAATAGAAATATATTATCATGCCTTCCCTTAAGTTAGCTTTCATATTAGATTATCAACAGTCTTTCTAAAAACAGAAGATATCTTTGCATCTAGCAATCGTAACATGTCTAGTGATTATAAAGCCACTAGTTTCAATGCAAATTATGGAAAAGGATAGGCCTGGTCCTTGGGTTGAGACTCTAAATTGAACAAGGACCAATTTTGATGGAGTCAGAAAGGACTTGGCAACTGTGGATTGGGACAGGTTTTTTTCTGGCAAAGGTGTACTTGGTAAGTGAAAGGCCTTCAAAAGTGAAATATTAAGAGTACAGAGCTTGTATGTTCCTGTCAGAATAAAAGGTAAGGGTAACAGGTTTATGGAACTTTGGTTTTCGAGAGATATTCTGGTTAAGGAAAAGAAGGAGGTAGATGTATAGCAGGTATAGGCAGGCTGCAACAAATGAGATACTTAAGGAGTATGGGAAATGCAAGAGAACACTTAATAAGGAAAAGGAAATAAGAAGGGCAAAAAGAAGACTTGAGGTTTCTCTAGCAGACAAGGTGAAGGAGAATCCTAAGGTTTTCTATAGATATATTAAGTGATAATAGGAGATCTTAAATGGATTTTTTTCCATCCGTATTTACTTGGGAGATGGACACAGGGTCTATAGATGTATGGAAAGGCAGCAGTGAGGTCATGGTGCTTGCTATCTTAAGGCAAACTAGAGGAGATAAATGCCCAGGTCCTGACAAGGTGTTCCCTCAGACCCTGTGGGAGGCTAGTGCAGAAACAGAAGGGACCCTTGCAGAGATATTTCAAACATACATCGGAGGAGGTGCCGGATGATTGTAGGATCACAAATATTATTTTGCTGTTTGAGAAAGGCTCTAAGAATAAGCGAGGGAATTATAGGCGGATGAGCCTGACATCAAGAGTAGGAAAATTGTCGGAAGGTATTCTAAGGGAATCACCAACACTTGGTTTAAACAACATCCAAGAAGGAAATGGACATGGAGAAGCCCAGATGGGAACAACAAAAATCAAATCAACTACTTAACAATCAATAACAGATTCAAAAACTCGATAACTCAATGTGGAAGTGACCACATACCAGTCGTTTGCAAAATGAAAATAAAGATGAGAAAATTAAAGAAACCAAAAAATTCATAACCACTGGATTATCAACAACTACAAAACAACCCTCATCTGAAAACAGAATACACAATCGAGGTGAAAAACTGTTTCAATTGTTGCAGAATGAAGGAGGCAAATCTTCCTGGGACATACTGAAGGAATCCATGGTTGTAGCTGCAAAAGAAACCACCCCATGAAGAAGATGGAAAAGTAAGAAGAAATAGATAACTGGAGATATAATACAATTGATGCAACAAAAACAGACCATCAAACCAAGAGACAGTGAAGAATACAAATAACTTGATAAGACAATAAAAAGAAAATGCAGAGAAGCTAAAGACAGATGGCTAAATGAGAAATGCTCAGAGATAGAAATGCCACAAATCCATAACCCTGGAACCAAAGTTGATGCACAGTGAGATTAAAGAACTAACGGGGAAATCACCTTGCTCAGCAAGTGGATGCATCAAGGCAAAAGATGGCAGCTTAATTATGAACAAGGAGGAAATGCTAAACAGATGGACAGGATATACAAAAGAACTTTTTGAAGTCCAAAGAGGAGAAAAACCGAACATGAAGAAGAATCTTGAAGGACCTAGCATTCTAAAATCAGAAGTTCAAGCAGCTATAAATAAAAGAAAACATAACAGAGCAACTGGTCCAGACAACATCGCTGTTAAAATGATACTGGCCTTAGAAGATTTTGGAATAGAAAAAATAACAGAAAAAGCCAATGAAATCTATGATCATGGGGAGATGCCTGATAATTTAAGTAAATCAGTGTTCATCACACTTCCAAAGAAAGAGGGAGCAACAGAATGTGAGTTACATTGTACAATAAGCCTGATGAGCTACGTGGCAAAAATTATTCTCAGAGTAATCATGATGAGAGCAAGATGCTGTATAAAACCAGAAATCAGTAAAGAACAATGCGGCTTTGTGGAAAACACTGGAACCAGAAATGCTATTTTCATGCTACAGATGATCTGTGAACGAGCCATCCAGGTACAAAAAGTCAGCTACCTATGTTTCATTGACTATACAAAAGCTTTTGACACTGTCAGACAGCAAGATCTTCTGGAAATGCTTCAAGATCTTGACATAGATGGGAAATATATACATTTCTTAAGAAACTTATACTGGGACCAGACGGCATCCATCAGAATAGAAGGAGAAGTGAGTGAGTATGTGAATATCATGAGAGGAGTCAGGCAAGGTTGCATCTTTTCACCAGACTTATTCAACCTGTATAGTAAAAATATCTTGAGAAGTATCAAAGACATCAAAGGATTCACAATTGGAGGCCATAATATAAATAACATCAAATATGCTGATAACATCGTACTAAGAGCTGACTCAGAAACAAAACTTCAAGAACTACTCACTATAGTGGCAGCAGAAAGTAATCACAGAGGCCCCTCAATCAACACCAAGAAGACAGAAAGCATGGTCATCTCCAGAAAGACAAACATCTCACAACGTGTGATCAAGATCGGAAATACAAACATCAAACGAGTCAACAAATTCAGATATCTTGGCAGCCTAATAACCAGCGATGGCAGGTGTGACACAGATATCAAATACAGAATAACAATGGCAAAAGAAGCTTTCAAAAAAATGAAGACCATATTAACAGATAGAAAGATAAGCAAGTACACTAAAAACAGAATACAGAACAGCTACATTTATTCTATCCTGACTTATGGAAGTGAATGCTGGACCATTTCTACAGCAATGGAAAAGAGACTAGAAGCAGCTGAATTATGTTTCTACAGGAGAATGTTAAAAATATCATGGACCACACACACATCAAATGAAGAAGTTCTCAGAAGAGCCCAAGCAGTGCGATCACTCATACCAACAATAAGAGAAAGACAACTCAGATTCCTAGGACACATCATGCGGAAAGATGAACTAGAGAAACTGATACTCTCTGGAAAGATTGAGGGGAGCAAACCTAGAGGAAGTTCTAGATGTACATCAAAAGCCTAGCCAGGTGGCTACACATCAAGGAAATGGAAGACATCCAGAAAACGAAAGATAGATCTATATCGAGAACTATGGTCACCAAAGTCCGCATCGGATGTAGTACCTAGACAGGCAGACAGATTCTAAGGTACTGGATACATAAGCATTTGGATAGACAGATGTTATGTGACCACGGTTTCGTTTGCTGTGGGTGTCACTTTAAAACGCCTGGATGAAGCGGGACTATGACGTCAGTATAACGAGCTGTGGCAGACCGCAGGGACTTTCAGAGGAGAAAGAAGAAAGGAAGGAAGGAAGGAAGGAAGGAAAGAAGGAGAGAGAGAGAGAGAGAGAGGGAGAAAGGGAGGGAGGGGGAGGGAGGGAGCTTTGGATCGCAAGCTGCTAGCAGGAGCTTGCCACAACAAAAGGGTAAAGTCTGATACTTTTCCATGCTCTGAGATTTGGGCTGATCAACAGCACCCTATGCACAGTGGATATGTGACTGTCACTTCGTATGATCCATACGTGGATTTTGTTGGAGTACCCTGTGGCAACCACCTTTGTTAACCCTTACATGGTTTTGGGTATGTTATGTGGTAACCACTAAGGAATATTCTGTGACTGTCACCTTGTGATATTTTTACATGGATTTTGGGACGACTCGACGGATAAGATCTTCGGCGACTGTTATTTCGTTTTCCCAGCGTGGAACCTGTGGAATTCTTTGTGATCGCCTCCTCTCTACATTTTAATGTAGATTTATAAGTCCCTCCCCTCACTTATTCAGTGGATTACTGGACCTTTCTAGTTTGCCAACTTAAGACTTTAAGAACTGTTCCTAAGCTTGACAGTTTGGGAGCCACACATGCACATAACACTGTTAACTTCTGTTTATTTCATTTATTTTTCTATATTTTTGAGTAGGTACTAGTAAATGTAGTGGTTTTAGCATTGATTCAATTTGTGATCTGTTGCTGCTGGTACGTAACACAGAGACTGATTAGGGATAGTCAAAATGGCATTGTGCATGGTAGGTTGCCTCTAACCAACCTTATAGTGTTTTTCCAGGACGTTACCAGAAACGTTGATGAAGGGAACGCAGTGGATGTGGTCTACATGGACTTCAGCAAAGCCTTTGACAAGGACCTGCATGGGTTGTTGGTCAACAAAGTTCAGTCGCTTGGCATTTCAGATGAGGTAGAAAATTAATTTGGACGTTGGCTTCACAGAAGAAGCCAGAGAACAGTTGTAAATGGTTGTCTCTCTGATGGGAGGACTGTGACCTGTGGTGTGCACAGGCATTGGTGCTGGATCAATTTTTGTTGGTCACCTATATTGATGATCTGGATGATAATATGGTAAACTAGATCAGCAGATTTGCAGATGACACCAAGACTGGAGTATGGTCGATCATGAGGAAGACTATCAAAGCTCACAGTGGGATCTGGACCAACCGGAAAAATGGCTAATGGAATTTTTTGCAGACAAGTGTGAAGTGTTGCACCTTGAGGGGACCAATCAGGGTAGGGTTTGCGCAGCATGAGGTAGGGCACTGAAGAATGTGGTAGAGGAGAAGGCTTTGGGAATACAGGTCCATAATTCCTGGAAAGTGGCATCATAGAGTATCATAAAAAAATCTTTTGACACATCAGCCTTCATAAATCAATGTACTGAATACAGGAGTTGGAATGATATATTGAAATTGTATGGTTGGGGAGGCCTAATTTGGAGTATTGTGTGTAGTTTTGGTCACCAACCTACAGGAAAGATGTAAATAAGTTTGGAAGAGTGCAGAGAACATCTACAAGGATGTGATCAGTACTTGAGGATCTGAGCTATAGGGAAAAGTTGAATAAGTTAGGACTTTATCCCCCAGAATGTAGTAGATTGAGGGGAGATCTTATATTGGCATACAAAATTATGAGGGGTATAGATGGGGAATATCAAGCAGGTTTAACCACCAAGCAACACACATCAAAGTTGCTGGTGAACGCAGCAGGCCAAGCAGCATCTATAGGAAACGTCGACTGTGCCTCTTCCTATAGATGCTGCTTGGCCTGCTGCATTCACCAGCAACTTTGATATGTGTTGCTTGAATTTCCAGCATCTGCAGAATTCCTGTTGTTTGCGTTTAACCACCAAGGTTGAGTAAGACTATACAACCAGGTCATGGGTTAAGGGTGAAAGGTGAAATGCTTGGGGGGGGGGCGGGGGGACTCTTCTTTCCGAGCATGGTGAGGGTGTGGAATAAGCTGAACGGGGTGGATCCAGAGTCAATTTTCAATATTTAAGAGAAATTTGGATGGGGATGGGGGGATGGGGATGGGGGGACGTGTATGGAGGGATATGGTCTGGGTGCAGATTGATAGAACAAGGCAGATTAATTATTTGGCACAAACTAGATAGGCTGAATGGCCTGTTTCTGTGCTGTAGTGTTCCTTGACTCTATATTTTGAAAAAAATTGCTCTCATCAGGTTGAAAGGCACTTCCTTATTCTATGCAATAACTTCTTAGAGAATTATATCAGGACCGCTGACCTAGATGCAGTTTTTCAAAGCATGTCTTTTTGCATTCAACCCAATTCTATCTTTTGAATAGACACTTTAAGAGGGTTATTTGTTGATGATACTAAAAGCCAAGACAACGCAAAGACAATGCAGGAAGGTCAGTGATTAATCATTTGATTGATGTTTGTAAAATATACATCTAATTGATATCACGGATAAAAATCAGAAGGGCTGGTGATGCATACACTTAATTAGATAATAAATTGTTCTAAAGAGTACATTTTGCTATTTATCAGGTTGGTATGATATATTAAGTACATCTGTATTCTTTTTTTTCATACCAGGAAGATACAATGAACTGGCTTTTAAATTTGTGATTAATTTTACTTGTAATTTGTCTCCATATTTGTTTCTCGAGGGCACTTTAGACTGAAAAGTATTTATCACCTATCTCATTTAGAAAGAGATCAGCACATCAGACCAGGTTAATTCTGGTAGATGACAGACAACTAAGTTCAGAAAAATTTTAATTCCATTTCCTAGTAAACAAAACTTTGTCAAGGGTGGTCAAAGAAACACAGAAGACCTTACTTTTATCAGAATAGGTTTCTAAAATTATACAATCCTTCCGATTATTTGTCTGTGCTTTGAAAGTCCATTTATACTGATTGGAATTCACTGATTTATTTATTTAATATCATTCCTTGTTATAAGAAAAGTTGTAAGATACAGTTATAATATTCATCAGGAAATTGGATAAGTTCCTAATATAATCATTAAGACATAGTTATAGAATACTACAGAACAGAACAAGACCCTTCAGCTCCTCTGGTCTGTACCAAACTATTAATCTGCCTAGTCCTGTCGACCTACACCCATCCAAATTTCTCACAGATGTTGAAATTGAAACCGTATTCACCACTTTTGCTGTTGGCTCATCCCACCCTCACTGAATGAAGAAATACCCCCTCATGTTCCCTTTAAATGTTTCAATTTTCATCTTTAACACATGACCTCTAGTTCTAGTCTCACCCAACCCCAGTGGAAAAAGACTGCTTCCATTTCTCCTGTCTGTACCCCTCATAATTTTATATTCTGTACTTCTATCAAATCTACGCTCATTCTTCTACACGCTAAGGAATAAAGTCTTAACCTATTCAATCTCTCCCTATACTTTAGGTTCTTGAGTCCTAGCAACATCTTTGTAAATTTTCTTTGCATTCTTTCAAACTTTCTGTAGGCAAGAGACCACAACTGCACACAATACTCCTAATTAGGCCTCACCAACTTCAACATAGCATCCAACTTCTGTACTCAATATTTTGATTTATGAAAGCCAATGTGCCAAAAGCTTTCTTTTTGATCCTACTTACCTTGGCACCACTTTCAAGGAATTATGTATCTCTATTCCCAGATCGCTCTGTTGTACTACACTCCTCAATTCCCTACAGCTCACCACGTAAGCCCTATCCTGGTTTGTTCTCATAAGGTACAACAACTCATACTTCTCTGCATTAAATTCCATCAGCCATTTTTCCAGCTGGTCCATATCCTGCTCCAAGGTTTGATAGTCTTCCTCGCTGTCTGCTATGTTATGTATTTAATTTTTTTGGTAATATTGTAAATGTATTGTTTGATTAAGCATTCTTTGTTGTTTAAAAAATCATAACACATTATATGTAAAAGTATGTGAATGGTGTACGTTATTATGTCACCATGTCATAAGTTCATGCCTCACTGAAAGTAAAAGTAAAACTAAGGCACGCATTCCCAGCTCCGTGTTTCCTTTCAATTGGATTTATGTTTTGAAGTTACAAAACATAACAGTGGTGACAAGGAAGTTTTAAGTGAACCTGAGACCACTGTCTACCTGTTGAAGCACAGTGAGATATTTGAGTTAAAAAAACAAAGAGTAGATAGCCGTAGGAGAAATGGTAAAGTAAAAGAAACAACACAGTAAGTGTTTCTTCAGGAAGGAAAAGGAGATGGCTGAGTAAAAAGAAAAGAAAATGGACAAGTTCACAGGTTCATAAACTGTGAGTACAGTAAGTGATACACCAGAAGTGAACGGCAAATTAATTAAAGTGGAATTGGGCACTGGTTCAGCTGTTTTAGTCATTCCACAAAATGAGTTTGAATGGCATTTCAAAGATACTGAACTGAAGCTTGCAGATATTCAACTAAGAACTTATACAGAAGAAAAGATATCTCCTGTGGGAATGACATTCATGACAGTGAAATACAACAACCAACAAGCCACATTGGGTTTGTATGTCATAAAAACAGGAGGGCCAGCATTGTGGAGCCATGGGCACAGTTTTAAGGTGCTTGGAAGTAGGTACAGAGGAGGTGTCAGGGGTAAGTTTTTTACGCAGAGAGTAGTGAGTGCGTGGAATGGGCTGCCGGCGACGGTGGTGGAGGTGGATACAATAAGGTCTTTTAAGAGACTCCTGGGTAGGCACATGGAGCTTAGAAAAATAGAGGGCTATGGGTAACCCTAGGTAATTTCTAAAGTATGTACATGTTCGGCAAAGGGCTTGCATTGTGCTGTAGATTTTCTATGTTTCTATGACTAGCTGAGACAACAACTTGACGAGATTCATCCTCCATTTGCATGCTGCATCCCTGTAATAGAATCAACTGAATGCAAATTAAAAAGGGGATTGGATGATGCCACAGCAATGTTCAAGGATGGCAGTAGAAAACTCAAACATATCAAAGGTAAAATAGTGTTTAATCACAAGTCTCAGCTGCTAAGTAGAGTGAATCCCCTTGTCAGGAAAGATGTTATCCCAAAAGAATAAGAAATCTTCCGCAGCGATTAATTCTCTAGGCCTGACTGTGACAATTTAAAATTTTCAATGCTGTGGATGTCTATGTCATAGATGTATTATACAGTATACTGTAAATATATTGTGTATATGTATAGGTGGAGATGCACTCTACATTGAGTTGCACTAAGCATGGAGGGTGTTGATTATTTAATATTTCAGTAATACTTGAGTAATTTTGTAAACATATTGTTTGATTAAGCATTCTTTGTTGTTTAAATAATTCATTACAAGTTAAATGTAAAAGTATGTAAATGGCACATGTCATTATGTCATCTTGTCATAAATGTACCTCTTGCTAAAACTAAAACTGAAACTAGGACATGCATTCCTGGCTCTGTGTTTTTGCTTCCATTTAGCTTTATGCTTTGGAATTACAACACACTACACAACTAATGTTAGTGTTGTCTGGAAATTTGCTGATCCAGTTTATCACATTATGATCCAGATTGCTGATATAGATGATAATCAATTACATCCTAAAAAACTAGGTAACGATAGAGATATAGAGGATTATAAGACTAGCAGGAAGGAGTTTAAGAATGAAATTAGGAGAGCCAGAAGAAGGCCTTGCTGAGCAGGATTAAAGAAAACCCCAAGGCATTCTACAAGTATGTGAAGAGCAAGAGGGTAAAACGTGAGAGAATAGGACCAACCAAGTGCGACAGTGGAGAAGTGTGTATGGAACCAGAGGAGACAGCAGTGGTACCTAATAAATACTATGCTTCAGTATTCACTACAGAAAAGGATCTTGGCAATTGTAGGGATGACTTAAAGCAGATTGAAAAGCTTGAGCATATAGATATTAAGAAAGAAGATGAGCTGGAAATCATCAAGTTGGATAAGTCACCGGATCCGGACAAGATGTAACCCAGGCTACTGTGGGAGGTGAGGGAGGACATTTCTGATCCTCTGGCAATGATCTTTGCATCATAAATGGGGATGGGAGAGGTTCCAAAAGATTGGAGGGTTGCAGATGTTTTTCCCTTATTCAAGAAAGGGAGTAGACGTAACCCAGGAAATTATAGACCAGTGAGTCTTACTTCAGTGGTTGGCAAGTTGATGGGAAAAGATCCTGAGAGGCAGGATTTATGAACATTTGGGGAGGCATAATATGATTAGGAATAGTCAGCATGGCTTTGTCAAAGGCAGGTCGTACCTTACGAGCCTGATCGAATTTTTTGGGGTTGTGACTGAACACGTTGATGAAGGTAGAGCAGTAGATGTAGTGTATATGGATTTCAGCAAGGCATTTGATAAGGTACCCTGTGCAAGGCTTATTGAGAAAGTAAGGAGGCATGTGATCCAAAGGGACCTTGCTTTGTGGATCCAGAACTGGCTTGCCCACAGAAGGCAAAGAGTGGTTGTAGACGAGTCATATTCTGCATGGCGGTCAGTAACCAGTGGTGTGCCTCAGGGAACTGTTCTGGAACCCCTACTCTTTGTGATTTTTATAAATAACAAAGTTGTCATCATCTCCTTTGGCATTTCTGTATGCAAGGCATAACCTACAGGCAACTCGACATTACATTTGCAATGTCCCGAGATTCAAATTTTCAAGGTACATTCATTATCAAAGTGTGTATACAGAATACAACTCTGATATTCATCCTCCCACAAGCAGCCAAGAAACAACGAAACACCATGGAACCTGTTCAAGAAAACATCCAATGCGCGAAGGAAGAACAAATTGCACGAACGTCAAAAAGCAAGTGGGCAACACATAGAATATCAAACATCAAACCAGGAGTCCAGTACTATTCAGTTTAGTTCAGTTCAGCACCACACTTCTAGACCACTGCAGCGCAGGGCAAAGCATTCTTCGCAGAAACGCCCAAGACTACATCAATTGCCCTGATCAAACTACTCAAAAACAGTAAAAAAAAGTGGGAACTAGAATCCAGGAACACATGGAACATGAGCCCCAAAGTCACCCAAAATAAGTTCACATCCTCTCCGATCAATCCTTTCAATGTGGATCCTAAGACTCCTGCACTTTCCTCTGACAGCAGCTAGCACACGGGAGAGAAGACCAGTCAAACGTAGGCAGATGGCACTGAACACCCGTCCATCCTCTGCTCTCGTCCTCCTCGACTTCAACCTTGCTCAATGCCTCAAATAGAGAAAAGCAATGGAGTCAATCATAGGCTTGTTTTTAAGTCAATAAAACATTATGTCAAGTTTAAATCTAATAGTGCAATTCAAGTTATGCAACCCTTTTCTTCCCTATTCCCTAGAAAATGTTTTCTTAAAAATGTAGTGAAATTGGCAAAACTCATACATTAAAGAAAATAAAGTTCAAAGATCAAAGTAAATTCATTATCAAAATATACAGGGCTTAACCCACCGTATACATACCTGAGATCCATTTTCTTGTCGGCGTTCTCAGAATATCCAAGAAACATAATAGAATCAATGGATAACATTTGCAATTGGGAACAGAATCTGAGCTGTATTGATGAATACCATTGTTATTCCCAGTACTGACTCCATATCCTTACCATCTGCACAAGATGTTTCTGTAGGCTAATTTGCAGTAATGTAGTAATATAGTTATAATAAATGTTATTACAGCTTGGGGCATCAGAATTCAGAGTTCAATCCTGGCATCCTCTGTAAGGAGTCTCTGTTTGTTTCCCCGTGGATGCATAGGTTTTCTCTGAGTCCTCTGGTTTCCTACCCTGGTCCAAAGGCATACCGGGTAGGTTAATTGGTCACTGTAAATTGTTCCATGATTAGGTTAGGGTTAAACCAGAGTTGTTGGGCACCACTGGGCAGCAGGACTCAAAAGGCCAGAAGGGCCTATTCCACACTGTATCTCTAAAGGAATAAAATATATTTTTTAAAGAAACAACAAATCCGACTCCTCATCCATCTTGTACAGTGGATTTCAACAATTCACTCCCTCTGGGTGAAGAACCTTCTTCTCATCTTGGTCCTGAAGAGATGCCCCTTTATTTTGAGCCTAAACTTAGTCTAGACACCTCAGCCAATGATAAAAAAAAATATACTCCTGTATCTATCCTATTAAGCTTTGTAGAATAAAATCATCTTTCATTTTTATGATACAAGTTGAGCCATGTAAGACAGAGATGAGGAGAAATTTAATCTCCCAGAAAATGATAAACCTATGGAATTTGCTATCAAAGAGTGAGCCAAATCATCAAAGGTATTTATGAAAGAGAAAAATATTGTTCTTAGAGCTGGAGTGATCAAGGCATATGGAAGAAAGTTCAGCCATGATCATATCGAATGGCACAACAGGATCAAATGGTTCTCATTTCTTCTCACTTGCCTATTACTTCCCGTGGGTCCCCTCCTCCTTCGCTTTCTCCTATTATCTACTCTCCTCTCCTATCAGATTTTTAGTTTTCCAGCCCTTGCCCTCCACCACCCTCCCCCCAACCTGGCTTCACCTATCACCTTCTAACTAGCACCTCCCCCCCCCCACCACCTGTGTATTCTGGTATCTTGCCCCCTTCCTTCTCAGTTCTGAAGAAGTGTCTCAGACGAAACGTCGACTTGTTTACTCTTTTCCATAGGTGCTGCCTGACCTGCTGAGTTCCTCCATCATTCTGTGTGTGTTGCTTAGGATCAAAGGGTTGACTGGCCCACTCCTGCTCCTGTGTTTAAGTCATTTTGGTATAATACTTGCTCCAGTAAATAGAGCAGCGCAGAGGAACAGTTTAAATTGAACTCATCCTTGCAAGGAAAAAAAAGAAAACTGAAAAATTAGAAAACAAAATTTAACTTTAAAACAGTGCCAATTTTTTTAATGAAAAAGTGTTAAATCTAATTGGCTCATTTGAGTCATTTGGGCCAATCAGAAACATCAGAAGTGTATTAAAATTTTAGGTTGAGCAGTGAATACTAATGAGTCTTAAAGCCTCCATTGTTTTATAATTTTAAGTTTATTTAGACAGCTCTGTGTTATAGAAACTACAATAGAAAGCTTCATTTGAAGTGATGTTTCTGGCTGGGCTGATCTCCCTGCGCTAATTCATAATTGAGGACCATTTGTTTTGCACAGGATATGAGATAATTTCTATTCAAGTTAAAAAAAGAAACTCTGGCAACTACTCTGAGAGAATCTTACCAGTTATATCTTTTGAACATTTAGCTTAATAATACTGTAATAAACTACCCAGTTATAGATTTCAAATGTGCAATCTAATTATGTGCATTAGTTCTTAGCATTTATAAGATCACAAATCCATCAGTTTTCAGTATTCATATAAAAATCCATGCATCACTGTCAGAGTCAGTTTGGTCACTGGGAATGTGTTCATTTGTGAGTCAGTTTTTAAAGAGGTAGCTTAGATCCACTCCTCGTGGAATCCAAATGAATGGCAAACCAGCTCTGACAGAACCATTATAGAATTGTTATCAGACCTTTAAGCAGTGTCAGATATAAGGCTTTGTTTTAGCAGAGTCGAAGTAAACATGAAGCTCTTTGGTGTAAAATTGCAATACATATGGTAATGCAGTTTGTATGAAGTTTCTATCTTGGTTGACACCTTAGATTCAAATAATTAAAAAAGGCTTTGCTTGCCTCCAGATGATTTAGAGGGGCTATTTGTTAGAACAAAATAAACTTTCCAATTGCAAGGACTCCTTAGCATATTAATTAGATATTAACATGCTATAATTTTATTCCACTCAATGTAGCTTTTCTGAAAGTGATATTTTGTTGCTTTTTTATTGATCTGGGAACATAAGAAGGTGATCATCAGTCTACAGTAAGAATTCATTTTCTGGAAATCTTAAATGTCATGATACATTATTTTCAAGTGCTATTAGAAGAGGAGAAAAATTTGCTCGATAAATGGATACTTACAAATACAAATATTCATTGCGGCTTGAATTAGGTTATTGTACTGTATGCTAAATACCATTATCACAGAGCCAGGGTTTGAATGGGGCCAAGAAAAAAAGAACTGGATATATTAATTCCTTATATAAGATCTTTGATTAAATCAACCTTGATAATTTTCATCTGCTTTGGAAAAGACTGAATTAGCAGCAATGTAATAAATTTATCAGATATTGAAAGCATTTTTGTCAGATTTTTTTGCCACAATTATATGAAGAAACATATCCATTTTGCATAATATTTAACTTTTGGAGTTTCTAAGATATATTGAGACTTCGGAGTATAAAGACAACTATCCTCTGCATTAAATTTTATTTAGACCTAATACTACTTTTCCACTACGATGATTTACAGTATATTTTACCATGAACAACTGTCTATGGATTATCTTTCTATGTGCTTAAGTTGACTCTAAAGGATGGCCAACTTCCTTCATTTCCATTCAAACCAATGTATTCCAGCCTCAGTCAACCCCTGAAATACACCGATAAGTACACGGAGATGGGAGCAGGATGTAAATGCTTTTGCAAAGAAGGCAAAGCAATGTCTCTACTTACTTAGAAGTTTGTACAGATTCATTATATCATCTAAAAATCTGACAGACTTCTATAGACACAAAGTAAAGAGTATTCTGACCAGTTGCATCATGGCCTGGTATGGAAACACCAATGCCCAAGAATGGAAAGGTTTACTAAAAGTAGTGGCTGCAGCCTAGTTCATCACAGGAAAATATTTTCCCACCATTGAGCATAGTTACAAGGAGAAATGCCATAAGAAAGCAGCATCCTCATTGAGGATCCCAACTATCCAGGCCATGCTCTCTCATCATTGCTGCCATCAGGAAGTAAGATCCATAATACCAGGTTCAGGAACAGCTATTACATCTCAGTTATCAGGTTTTGGAACCAGTGTGGATAGCTTCACTCACCTCAACACTGAACTGATCACTGAACACTACCTACAGATTAATTTTTTCAAGGATTCTACAACTCATGCTCTCAGTATTATTTGTTTATTTATTTATTTATTTATTTGTACAGTTTATTTTTTGCATTGGCTGCTGTCGGTCTTTATGTGTAGTTTTTCATTGATTCCATTGTACTACTTTGTTGCACGGTGAATGCCCGCAAGAAAATGAATCTCAGGGTAGTATATGGCAACATGTATTCATTCTGATAATAAATTTACTTTGAGCTTTGAACGTCGAGTTGAGTCATTCATTGGAGCATGCAAGAAAATGAATCTTACACTTCATGGTTTTGTATGCATGAATCAGTTGTATGTAGCTTTGTGCTCAGTAGTTACCAAGAAAATTTTCAACAACAATAACCTTGAATGCCTTCCATGTGATTTTCTCTGGTCCCACTAGAAGATCTTTCAATTGATGACCAGTTTGATTTGTGGTCCAACAAAAATATCTTCCTTAACCTTGGCATCAGTTATTCTGGGAAACATCCGTCTCAAATATCAAAATCTTCCATGAAAATGTATAGCCTTTGTAAAACCACGCAGCATCCATCCTGCCGAAGTGAGAAAACTTTTCAGCTTACATTGTAGGCAACATTTTAATTGACTTGAGTTATGAAATAAAATAGCAAATATATGTGATAGGGGAACTTCATGGTGATTTTCCTGATCAGCAGCCCAAATCCATAAGATGCACTCAAAAGTATTCAGGAAGCAAAATTGTTGTTGCCCAGTGTAATTACCGGATTCTGGAGAAAGGAATGGCTGGGAAAAGAATCCTTTATAAATGAAACTGTAATTTACTCCAGCAAATCTGGAAATGCTGCAGGCCATACAAGTTATGCTTTCTACAATGAACAGACTTGTTTGATTTTCTACAATAAAACATCATGTGTGGTCAGCCTGACTGGGGAATGTCATTTAGGAAAGTGAGACTGGGGATAAATGGTTAATACGTCTGAGTTAATCATAAGTAAAGTAAACATTTCCAAACATCTCACACATTTCACTTGCTGCTTGACTTTTTCCCCCAGACACAATTGAGTATTTTACAGAAGCACTTGCTTGAATTAGGCTCATTGTTTTTAAAGGAAAGCAAAATTTTGTTCTATGTACACTTCAAGTTCATTTTTAGCCATTATACCAGAATAGAACCAGATTTAGCACATCTTTCGGCTAAACATACAAAAAGTGCTTATTTAGAAGATTAAGTTGCTCCCATTTTCTTTTTTTTTGGTGGATTCCATTATTAATGTTCTGTATATTATTTGCTTACTTTTTTATTGCTTGCACAATTTATTCTTATTTTCACATGTTGGCTGTTTCACAGTCTTTGTTGTTGTTGTGTGTGTGTGTTTTAATGGACTCTGTTGTGTTTCTTTGTTTAGTGGCTACCTGCAGAAGACAAATCTCAAGGTTGTGTTGGTATATCCACTTGGATAACAAATGTACTTTGTATTTTTCTTTGCTTACGTTTGTTTGGTGGGATTTTTTGGGAATTGTTGAGTATTATGTTTTCCCCATATAAAAGCAGTAGAAGAAAATTCCCTTTTGGGCTCTTTGGAGAAAAGAGATTAGAAACAATGATGGAGCCAGCAGATTATTTGCCTTCCTTGCATACCTGGATCTGAGAGAAAAGCCAATGCATCACATTAGCAAATTCCAACTTGCTCTACTCCCAAAGGAGCCTGTGCGTGTAGACCAGACAAATGATTACAATACATGAATCTCCAACTAAACATTCTGATACATGGAAAAATGGAGAATATCTTATGAAATATACACAAAATGTTGGAGGAACTCAGCAGGTCAGGCAAAGAGTATACAGTCAACATTTGGAGCTGAGACCCTTCATCAGAGATTAGAAGTCAGAGTAAGAGGCAGAGGTAGAGGGACAGGGTTGTTGATGATAAGTGAAACCGGGAGAGGGGGAGGGGTCACATAAAGAGCTGGGAAGTTGATTGGTGAAAAAAGATAAAGGGCTGGAGAAGGCGAATCTGATAGCAGAGGACAGAAGGACATGGGAGAAAGGGAAGGGGGAAGAGCACCTGAGGGACATGATGGGCAGGTAAGGAGATAAGTGAGAGAGGAAAGTGGGAATAGGGAATGGTGAAAGGAGGGGGGCAGTTACCAGAAGTTCAAGAAATCAATGTTCAGATTCGAGGCTACCTAGATGGAATACAAGGTCTTGCTCCTCCATCCTGAGTGTGGCCTCATCGGAGCAGTAGAGGAGGCCATGGACTGACATGTCAGAATGGGAATGGGAAGTAGAATTGAAATTTGTGGCCACGGGGAGATTGCGCTCTTTCTGGCTGATGGAGCACAGGTGCTTGACAAAGCAATCTTCCAATCTACGTCGATATATAGGGGGCTACACCAGGAGCATCAAGTACAATAGATATCCCCAACAGGCTCACAGGTGAAGTGTCGCCTCACTTGGAAGGACTCTTTGGGGCCCTGAATGATAGTGAGGGAGGAAGTTTAGTGGCATGTGTGACACTTGTTCTACTTGCAAGGATAAGTGGAAGGAGGGAGATCAGTGGGGAGGGACAAAAGGGCAGGGGAGTCGTGTAGGGAGAAATCCTATGGAAAGTGGAAAGTGGGGTGGAGGGAAAGATGTACTTGGCGTTGGAGATGGTGGAAGTTACGGAGAATTGTGTGCTGGAGATGGAGGCTGATGGGATGGTAGATGGATGGGGTGAGGGCAGATGTGTGTGAAATGGATGAAATATGGTTGAGGGCATCATTGATGGTTCGTGGCACCATGGGTGGCTCTGCGGCACAGGAGGGAAGGAAAAGGAGTGGGAGAGCTATAGTGATAAGGGATTCGATTATAAGGGGAAATAGAAAGGCATTTCTGTGGCCACAAATGAGACTCCAGGAGGGCATATTGCCTCCCTGGTGCAAAGGTGAGGGATGTCTCTGAGCGGCTGCAGGACCTTCTGGAGTGGGAGGGTGAACAGCCAGTGGTCGTGGTGCACATAGGTACCAATGATATAGATAAAAAACAGGATGAGGTTCTACAAGGTGAATTTAGTGAGTTAGGAGATAAACTAAAAAGTAGGACCACAAAGGTAATAATCTCTGGATTACTACCAGTGCCACGTGCTAGTCAGAGTAGAAATAGGAGGATATTTCAGATGAATATGTGGCTTTAAAAATGGTGCAAGGGGGAGGGATTCAAATTTCTGGGGTTTTGGAACCAGTTCTGGGGGAGGTGGGACCAGTACAAACAGGACGGTCTGCACCTGGGCTGGACTGGACTGGAACCAATGCCCTAGAGGGAGCGTTTGCTACTGTTGTTCAGGAGGATTTAAACTAATGTGGCAGGGGGATGGGAACGTGTGCAGAGGGACAGAAGAATGTAAAATGAGGGTAGAAGCAAAAAGTAGTCGGGTGAAAAGTAAAAGGGGCAGGCAGGCAAATCCAGGGCAAAAATCAAAAAGGGCCACTTTTCAACATAATTGTATAAGGGCTAAGAGTGTTGTAAAAACAAGCCTGAAGGCTTTGTGTGACAGTCCAAGGAGCATTCGTAACAAGGTGGGTGAATTGAATGTGCAGATAGTTATTAATGAATATGATATAGTTGGGATCACAGAGACATGGCTTCAGGCTGACCAAGGATGGGAGCTCAACATCCAGGGATATTCAATATTCAGGAGGGATAGACATGAAAGAAAAGGAGGTGGGGTAACATTGCTGGTTAGAGAGGAGATTAACGCAATAGAAAGGAAGGACAATAGCCTGGAGGATGTGGAATCAATATGGGTAGAGCTGCATAACACTAAGGGGCAGAAAACGCTGGTGGGAGTTGTGTACAAGCCACCTAACAGTAGTAGTGAGATTGGGGATGGCATTAAACGGGAAATTAGAAATGTGTGCAATAAAGGAACAGCAGTTATAATGGGTGACTTCAATCTACATGTAGATTGGGTGAACCAAAATGGTAAGGGTGCTGAGGAAGACGATTTCTTGGAATGTATGCGGGATAGTTTTCTGAACCAACATGTCAAGGAACCAACTAGAGAGCAGGCCATTCTAGACTGGGTATTGAGCAATGAGGAAGGGTTAATTAGCAATCTTGTCGTGAGAGGCCCCTTGGGTAAGAGTGACCATAATATGGTGGAATTCTTCATTAAGATGGAGAGTGACATAGTTAATTCAGAAACAAAGGTTCTGAACTTAAAGAAGGGTAACTTTGAAGGTATGAGACGTGAATTAGCTAAGATAGACTGGCAAATGATACTTAAAGGGTTGATGGTGGATATGCAATGGCAAGCATTTAAAGATCGCATGGATGAACTACAGCAATTGTTCATCCCAGTTTGGCAAAAGAATAAACCAGGGAAGGTAGTGCACCCATGGCTGACAATGGAAACTAGGGATAGTATCAATTCCAAAGAAGAAACATACAAATTAGCCAGAAAAAGTGGCACACCTGAGGACTGGGAGAAATTCAGAGTCCAGCAGAGGAGGACAAAGGGCTTAATTAGGAAAGGGAAAAACAGATTATGAGAGAAAGCTGGCAGGGAACATAAAAACTGACTGTAAAAGCTTTTACAGATATGTGAAAAAAAAAGATTGGTTAAGACAAATGTAAGTCCCTTACAGTTAGAAAAAGGTGAATTGATCATGGGGAACAAGCCATGGCAGACCAATTGAATAACTACATTGGTTCTGTCTTCACTAAGGAGGACATAAATAATCTTCCAGAAATAGTAGGGGACATAGGGTCTAGTGAGATGGAGGAACTGAGGGAAATGCATGTTAGTAGGGAAGTGGTGTTAGGTAAATTGGAGGGATTAAAGGCAGATAAATCCTAAGGGCCAGATGATCTGCATCCCAGAGTGCTTAAGGAAGTAGCTCAAGAAATAGTGGATGCGTTAGTGATAATTTTTCAAAACTCTTTAGATTCTGAATTAGTTCCTGAGGATTGGAGGGTGGCTAATGTAACCCCGCTTTTTAAAAATTGAGGGAGAGAGAAACCGGGGAATTATAGACCGGTTAGCCTGATATCGGTGGTGGGGAAAATGCTAGAGTCAGTTATCAAAGATGTGCTAACAGCACATTTGGAAAGTGGTGAAATCATCGGACAAAGTCAGCACGGATTTGTGAAAGGAAAATCATGTCTGACGAATCTTATAGAATTTTTTTGAGGATGTAACTAGTAGAGTGGATAGGGGAGAACCAGTGGATGAGGTATATTTAGATTTTCAAAAGGCTTTTGGCAAGGTCTCACACAGGAGATAAGTGTGCAAACTTAAAGCACATGGTATTGGGGGTATGGTACTGATGTGGATAGAGAATTGCAGACGGTAAGCAAAGAGTGGGAATAAACGGGACCTTTTCAGAATGGCAGGCAGTGACTAGTGGGGTACCGCAAGGCTCAGTGCTGGGACCCCAGTTGTTTACAATATATATTAATGACTTAGACGAGGGAATTAAATGCAGCATCTCCAAGTTTGCGGATGACACAAAGCTGGGCAGCAGTGTTAGCTGTGAGGAGGATGTAAGAGGATGCAAGGTGACTTGGATAGGTTAGGTGAGTGGGCAAATTCATGGCAGATGCAATTTAATGTGGATAAATGTGAGTTTATCTACTTTGGTGGCAAGAGCAGGAAAACAGATTTTTATCTGAATGGTGGCTGATTAGGAAAAGGGGAGGTGCAACGAGACCTGGGTGTCATTATACACCAGTCATTGAAAGTGGGCATGCAGGTACAGGAGCAGAGAGGTTCTGCTGCAGTTGTACAAAGCCTTGGTGAAACCACACCTGGAGCATTGTGTGCAGTTTTGGTCCCCTAATCTGAGGAAAGACATTCTTGCCATTGAGAGAGTACAAAGAAGGTTCACCAGATTGATTCCTGGGATGGCAGGACTTTCATATGGAGAAAGACTGGATCGACTAGGCTTATAATCGCTGGAATTTAGAAGATTGAGGGGGGATCTGATTGAAACGTATAAAATTCTAAAGGGATTGGACAGGCTAGATGCAGGAAGATTGTTCCCGATGTTGGGGAAGTCCCCAACGAGAAGTCACAGTTTAAGGATAAAGGGGAAGACTTTTAGGACCGAGATGAAGAAAAACTTCTTCACACAGAGTGGTGAATCTGTGGAATTCTTTGCCACAGGAAACAGTTGAGGCCATTTCATTGGTTATATTTAAGAGGGAGTTAGATATGGCCCTTGTGACTAAAGGGATCAGGGGGTATGGAGAGAAAGCAGGTACAGGGTTCTGAGTTGAATAATCAGCCATGATCATACTGAATGGTGGTGCAAGCTCGAAAGGCCAAATAGCCTACTCCTGCACCTATTTTCTATATGGTGGTGGAAGGGAAGCCCCTTTCTTTGAAGGAGGAGGACATTTTAATAGTTCTGGAATGAAAAGCTTATGCTAAGAGCAAATGCAGCAGAGATGCAGGAATTGAAAGAAGGTAATGGCATTTTTACAAATGACAGGGTGGGAAGAGGTATAATTCAGTTAACTATGAGAATCAGTGGGTTTATGAAAGATATCAGTTGGTAAACTATTTCCAGAGATAGAGACAGGAAGCTACCTTAAGAAACTTTATTCACAGTCCCATGGTTTACCAATTCTTCCTAACTCCATCACTACTTTTTCAGTGCAGGTCATGTCAAGGTAAAATACTACGCAAAAGTCTTTGGCACATATGCATATCTAGGGTGCTTCAGTCTTTTGCACAGGACTGTATTTGTCAACATTGAGCAGAAGACAAGTTTGTAAATCTGGCGGGAGCAAAGGATGTTGGGAATGGTGAAGGTAGAGTGTCACGGGAGGTGTGTGGGACAGGTGCCAGAGGAGTACCAGGGTCAAGAGCTGGTACAGTTGCAGACACTTCCAGCCCTGAGACAACAGGCAATGTCATTTCATTCCAAATAATTGAGTTATTGATCATATCAGGATGTCTCATTGGTACTTTCTGCTCCCTTGTCTCTCCCTTCATCTTTTCCCAACCATGATTCCCATTTCTCTGTCCCCTTCCCACTCTCAGTCCACAATAGAGACCAATATCAATATAATGTCTATCACCACTCACATATGCTATGAAGTTTGTTTTTTTTGCAGCAGCAATACAGTGCAATACATAAAATTACTACAGTACTCTGCATATTATTAGGCATCCCTGCTATATATATATGTTCCCAAGACTATTGCACTGTACCTTAATCAGGTAACTTTTCTGAGACAAAAACTCATAACAGTAGTGTGAGAACAACTGTTTGACAGGATAATATCAAAAAAGAAAAATAGAACAGTCTAGTACAATAAAGGCCTTTCAGCCCACTATGTTGTATTCACATATGTAAGCATATTTCATGACAGGTTATGATAGCCTTTCCTTCCCGCAGACACCATTATCCCCTCCCCATGTTTCTTATATTCATGTGTCTATTTAAGAGTCTCCTAAATGTCCCTTTTGTAACAGTTGCTATCGCTCGACGCCGGCCCCCTAGGTCTGAGTCGATGTAGTAGTAGTGGAGGTGCATTCCAGCACCTAACACTCTGTGTAAAAAAATCCTAGCTCTAACATCTCCTCTAAACTTTTCTCCACCATCATCATTATGTGCTGTGCATAGCAAGGTGGGGATACGTCTTTACCAAAAGAGATGTAAGGCCCTCCTTCCCTCTGCTGGCCTGCAGATCACCCTTGAAGAAAGTATGGACTAGATGGGCCAAAATTCCTGTTTCTGTGCTGCACATCTCTCTGAATCTCCAGCAACATCTAGGGAAGTAGGATATTTCAATATTTTAAGGCATCGTTAAATAGACACACAAAAACTAAATGAGGGAAAAGCTACTGTGGATAGATAGAAATGTTGAGTTCAAGTTAAAGAATCAGAATCAGGTTTATTATCATTGACATATGTGTTGTTTAGTGCAGCAGTGCTGTGCAATACATAAGAACTACAAACAACAATAAGAAATATTAAATACATTAAGTATTGCAAAAAGAGGTCAAATAGTGAGATAGTTTTCATAGGTTCATGGTACATTCAGAAATCTGATGGCGGAGGGGAAGAAGCTGTTCCAAAAACATTGAGTGCGTGTCTTCTGGCTCCTGTACTTCCTCCCTGATGATAGCATTGACAAGAGGACACGTCTGATACTGCTTCCTGAGCCATCTCCTCCCAATGATGTCATTGTGATGTTGGTGCCCACAATGGAGCTGCCTGAGCTTATTACCCTCGCCAGCTTTTTCTGATCTTGTTCATTGGCATCTCCATACCAGACAGTGATGCAACCTGTCAGAACGCTCTCCACATCCATCTGCAGGCACTTAATAGGGTCATTGGTGACACACTGTACAGTCAAATCAGCCATAATCTTATTGATGGTTCGGCATGCTGAGTGGCCTCCTCCTGTCCCTAATAGTTCCTATATAGTTGCACGCACAGTAACATCAGAGGATTTTCTGCATCTACCTCAAAAGCCAGATGACATCTCTGGCAGTGCATTGAAACAAGAAAATAGATTCACATGCGAATCTGAAGTGCAACTTAAAAATCATATCCTTCAGACTCATGTTCAGTTGCCAGAAAGCCAATAAACTCTGATTGCTCCAATAACAGTGATCAGAATTCAATTATTTTGCTCTCATTTATCCAGCATGGAAACAAAGACTTTTGGTTCAACTTGTTCCTGCTGATCAAATTGCCTATCTTGGTTAATCGCATTTGTCTCTGCTTCATCAGTACTTTTGAAATATTTCCCATCCTTGTACTTGACAAAACAGCTTTTAAGTGCTGTAATTGTACCCAGTTTTTCTGCCTCTTCTGGCAGTTCATTCCAAATCTCCACCATCCTCAGTGTGAAAGAGCTGTCCCTCAGATTTCCTTTAAATCTTTCCCCTTTCACCTTAGACTTATGACCTCTCATTTTTGTTTCTCCTATCCTGGGAAAAGTACTGTGACCATCCACTTTATTAATGTCCCCTATGAGTTTATAAACCTCTGTAAGGTCATCTCTCAATATTATGAGCTCTTCAGGCCCGTGTGGGGCACCGGAGAGCACTGGGCACAGAGATTTTTAGAGCACCTGAAATGGTTTATTGTTGTTTAATAACAGTCAATAATTATTAGAGTTCCTTGTGTTTCTTCTTGAGTGACTCACTCTTAGTAACGCGGTCTTATGGGGCCTTCTGTTTAAGCTTGTTACGTTTATATTGTTAGACTCAGGGATTCCATATTACTTACATTATATGCGGATGCTCAATTCGCACTAATCGCAGGGTCACTTGGTCAAGCCATCAATGTTCTGTTGGAATTCTTATGCATAAACTCTTGTAATAGTCTCTACATGGGAGTGAAGGAATAGGAGGGAAGATGTTTGGTGGGCATATGCGCGTCTGCACTCCACTTCGTCATTTGTTGGTAATCATTCGAATGGGTACTGTAATTTTTGTAATGTTTGAAAGATGATTGTACAGGTGATCATGGTGTATCACAGATACTTGTGGGAACATAGGAAGCCATATGAGCAATTTTTGGGTAGGTCAAGGGGTGGCTAGTTTGCAGGACAATCTGGTGCCTAAGGCAGGGACGGTTAGGTCGTTTCAGACCCTGGTGAACTTTTTAAATAAAACAGGTCTGGGAGGTCGGGTCTGATTCCCTGTCATGGCTGCTGTCACACTCCATTACAGTAGGTGGCAGAATTACATCTCACTGATAGGTGCGAGTCGCCATTAGCCCAAATGAAGTAATACATGGGAGTCACAAGGAATTCTGCAGATGCTGGAAATTCAAGCAACGCTCACAAAAAATGCTGGTGAATGCAGCAGGCCAGGCAGCATCTATAGGACAAGGTACAGTCAACGTTTCAGGCTGAGACCCTTTGTCAAGACAGAGGGTCCCGGCCTGAAACATCGACTGTACCTCTTCCTATAGATGCTGCCTGGCCTGCTGCGTTCACCAGCATTTTCAGTACATGGGAGTCTGTTGTTCCTCCGCTCCTGGCTTCAGTCATTTGCCAGCACACACACCATGACACTCAGCCTCCTGCATTCCATGAAAGGCAGCCCCAGCCTATCCAATATCTTCTCATAATTCTAACCCTCGCATCCTGGGAACATCCTTGTGGATCTCCTGCTGACAACAAAAACATATTGATAAGGTAGTTAAAAAATCTTATGGAGTGTTAGCTTTCATAAGTCAAGGGATAGAGTTTAAGAGTCGCGGGGTAATGATGCAGCTCTATAAAACTCTGGTTAGGCCACACTTGGAGTACTGTGTCCAGTTCTGGTTGCCTCGCTATAGGAAGGATGTGGAAGCATTGGAAAGGGTACAGAGGAGATTTACCAGGATGCTGCCTGGTTCAGAAAGTATGCATTATGATCACAGATTAAGGGAGCTAGGGCTTTACTCTCCGGAGAGAAGGAGGATGAGAGGACACATGATAGAGGTATACAAGATATTAAGAGGAATAGATAGAGTGGACAGCCAGAACCTTTTCCCCAGGGCACCACTGCGGATATGGCACAAGAGGATATGGCTTTAAGGTGAGGGGTGGGAAGTTTAAGGGGGATATTAGTGGAAGGCTTTTTTACTCAGAGTGTGGTTGGTGCGTGGAATGCACTGCCTGAGTCAGTGGTGGAGGCAGATACACTAGTGAAATTTAAGAGACTACTAGACAGGTATATGGAGGAATTTGAGGTGGGAGGTTATATGGGAGGCAGGGTTTAAGGGTCAGCACAACATTGCGGGCCAAAGGGCCTGTACTGTGCTGCACTGTTCTGTGTTCTTTAAAAGGGAGACAGACACATGCCACCTGCTGTAAGTACACACCTGATAATTGGAAAAACCAGCAACATCTGTGATTTTTAATGGAAGATCTTTGAAATGTAATATTAAATCTCTTCCGCTCTGCAATGATGACACCTGACATGTTGACAACCTTTTCTGCTTTTGTTTCAGAATTCTAGAATAGTCATAGACCATTACAGCACAAAAAGAGGTCCTTCAGCCCATCTCATTTGTGCCAAACTGTTAATCTGCCAACTCCCTTCAACCTACACCTAAACCATAGCCCTCCATATCCCTCCCATTCATATACCTATCCAAATTTCTCTTAAATGTTGAAATCAAACCTGCATTCATCACATTGCTGGCAGCTCGTACCACATTCTCACCATCCTCTGAGTGAAGAAGCTCTCCCTCATAATCCACCTAAAAGTTTCAGTTTTCACCCTTAACCCATAACCTCTAGTTCTGGTGTCACACAACCTCAGTGGAAAAAGACTGTTTGTATTTACGCTATCTATACCCCTCATAATTTTATATTCCTCTATCAAATTTCTCCTCATTCTTCTATGCTTTAGGAAATAAAGTCCTAACTTGCTGAACCTTTCCCTATAACACAATTCAAATCCTGCCAACATCCTTGTAAATATTCTCTTTGCTCTTTTATACTTATTGACATCTTTCCTGTAGGTAGGTGACCAAAACTGCACACAATACTCCAAATTAGGCCTCACCAATGTCTTGTGTGTACAACTTAAACAATACATCCCAACTCCTGCACTCAGTACTTTGATTTTTAAGGCCTATGTGTCAAAAGCTCTCTTAACAACCCTATCTACTTGTAACACCACTTTTAATGAATTATGAATCTATATTCCTAGATCCCTCTGTTCTACTGCAATCCTCAGTGCCCTTCTGTTCACTGTGCAAGTCTACCCTGGTTTGTCCTCCCAAAGTGTAACACCTCACACTTGCTATTTTTCAGCCCATTTCTCCAGCTGGTCCAAGTTCCATTGCAAGCTTTGATAGTCTTCCTCATTATGCACTACATCAATTGTGGTGTCATCCACAAATTTGCTGATTCAGTTTACCACATTATTATCCAGATCATTCATACAGGTGATAAGTATCAACAGGTTCAACACCGATCTCTGCGGCACACACTAATCACGGGCCTCCGGTCAGAGAGGTGACAATCTATTACATCCCTCTGACTTCTCCTGTGAAGCCAATGTCTAAACCAATTTACGAGTGTATTTCATCTTGAATGCCTAGTGAATGAACATTCTTGAACATCCTCCCATGTGGGACCTTGTCAAAAGTCTTGCTGAAGCTTGTTTGCACTATTGCTAAAGCAGTTTTTTGCTTCCCATCAATAGTGGACAGCTGAGAGACAGTTCCTGCTCTGTCTCCGTCCAGGTACACTGCAGTTCTGATACAAGAGTGTGATGCTATGCACTCTCTACATCAAACAAGATTGTCTCCACCAAAACCCATTAAAAAACACTTGGTTCAGGGCTGCTCTGTCTGATGCCAAGGATCTCAAAACTTCAAAGAAGTGCTTCATTGTTTTTTCAGCCACTTTTCTACCATTTTGCACATTGGTTGCTTGTCAGTTTTTGTTTGTGTGTAGTTTTTCATTATTTGATGTATTTTATTGTTATACTGTGAATGCCTGCAAGAAAATGAATCTCAGGGTACAACATGGTGATGGGGTAGAGATACATCTGTACCAATGGAAGTATAAGATGCTCCATCTTGTAAGATGCTAGACTGCATGTCACCCTTGAGCAAGGTGCATCACCTGCTTAACACACCACCACCCCCATCACCCCGATAGGGTCACATGAAGCCATGAGAGCAGCGGATGGATTGTTGTATGAGCAGCTGGTGCACATCCACAATCCTGGTTATGTGACCACTGATGCCAGGCAGACCATCTCTGAAGAGTATTGATCATGACTGGGGTCACCCATCTTGTAAAGACACTGCCCAGAAGAAAGCAATAGTACACCACATCTGTAGAAAAATTTGCCAAGAGCAATCATGGTCATGGAAAGATCATGATCGTCTATGTCATATTATATGGCACATAATGAATGAATGAATGAACTAGGAATAGTACTTAGAGCAAAATCATTTCATTTGTATGATTTGTATGCTTCATAATACAGACCTGCAGAAATGACATTAAATTGTGCACAAAATTGCTGCCTTATCTATCTTTCAGTTCCAAGTTCTGAAAGCAAGATTGATCTTGGATAATTTTTACTTAGTTTCCAATCGATTCCACTGCCGTCTCTGCCACCACAGAACATCAGCTAAAGTGGAATGAAATGGAAACCAGAGGCAACTCAAGAGATTAATGGTGATGGTGATAGAGAAAACATCTTGTTCTGATGGAAGGTCAGATTAATCACTAACTCATTTTCGCTCTATATAGATGCTGTCTGACAAGTTGAATATTACATGTAGAATCTATTTTTATTACAGAATTCTTTAAATTATTTCATTAGTTTGGGTGCATTTAGTTTAATGAGTAATCACCCAATAATTGGGTTTTGTGCCCGAAAGAAAATAAAATGCAAATAAGATAACATCTATTCAAATATTCTTTAAATCTATAAACTAAAGCCTTTCATTACTTACCTACTTATTCACTCCCCATGGAGCATAGGCCATCGATGACCTCGTGTCTCCATCATCTTCTGAAGTCGATGGTATGGTTGGAGTTCATCAAATTTTCTGCAATCCATTGCATCCACTGTTTAGGGGACTAGATTATACAGCCTCACCAGAACCTTGTTGGCCAGTCTTATCTGTTTTCACCTCTCATGACGGGGACGTAGGGTTAGACTTCGAGAGGCAAAGGTTTTCATTAATTTGCATTTATATATGTTTTCAACATATTAAAATATCTGAAGGCCAACAAAGAATGTCATTAATCGCAATCTGGTTTCTACCACGACAGTATGTCTTGAAATAAGGAATCAGGATCTGAATTATCACCGGCATATTTCATGAAATTTCAAGTTTCAAGTACACTTATTATCAAAGAATACGTGAAATATGCAACCTTGAGATTTGCTTGCTCATGGGTAGCCAGAAAGCAGAAACTCAAAAGAACCCAATTTAAAGAGAAAAAGAATAAAAATAAAAATAAAAGACCAACACTCAAAATGTGTTGTTATGCAGCAGAAGTACATTGAAGTACATAATAATCCATGTCTGTAGTTGAGGATTCCACCTGTAGCAGTCTAAAATGGGAATATTTGATGATATCCATCGGAGCTACTCACACAAGTAGCTTTCTTAATGGCACCACCGGAAAAAGGAACTAAAAGCCTGGTCAAGGATGTTGATTTGAAGGTAATAGTAAGGAAAAAGAGATGCACAAGTTTAGGAATAGAATTCCACACCTCAGGTTCAGACAGTTAAATGCACAACCTTACATGGTGGAGTAGATGTATCAGGAGTGGAAGCAGAGATCTTACAGAAACAGTGGGCTGAAGGATGTTATGGTAATAGACCTGGGAAAGGTCATGATGGAATTTGGAAACCACAGGGCCCATAGTTGTCCTCCAATTGTTTGTTGTGGTATTTTAGTTTGTCTCCTTTCTTTTATGGCGGTTGGCAACCAGTTTTCAGTGCATTATCGCCACCTGCTAGACTTCTTGTGGTCCAACCAAATATGTCCTGGAGTTCTCTACTTTAGGCAATCTAGTTCAGCCTGCAGTTCTCTATTATCATCACTCTGTAGTTGCAATTCCTCATGAATGCTTAATGCGCTCATTAGATAATGCCGCAAACTGCTATTCTTCCCTAATTTTGTCACATGTTTTCGTGTAGTTGTATTACCTCAATTACATTGATTTCATCTATATCACTTGTAAGACTAAAATCATCTTGTTAAAGAATAGTAATTATCACACGTTATACTTTTAAAATTGCTGTTTTTCCAAGTCTATCTGCTTTTCCAGGTTTTCCTCTTCTTGGATCGTAGCCTGCAGTTGTTTACTGAGACCTTGGAATTCTTCTTCATTTGCTTCCATGTTTTCATTTTATAATCTGAATATAGATAATTCACTTTGCTACAAATTCCTTTTCCTTTTGTATCCTTGTAATAATTTCCTCCATTTTCCAATCTCTTTCCAACTCACCGTTGTTCTTGCCGAGTACTTCCATTTGTTGTTGGAGTTCTGCACATTTACCCTGGGGTGAGGGTAAGATCTGAGGATTTTCCTTAAGTTCTGAAACAGTTCTTAAATTCTTGACCATTTGCGATAAATATACTGTCATTAAGATTCCAACTCCCCTGTCTGCGAACTGATGGATCCTCCATTCAGTGTTTCTTTGACTTCTTCCCACCTAATCCCTTTAATACCAAGATACTTTTCAGCAGACTTGACGATAATTTTAATTTTCTCAGTACTTTTGCTTGTTTGCGCCAAACAATTAATTGCATCCACCATAAAAAACATGAAATCCTTTGTGCTCATTAATAGTGTATCCTTATTTTTCATATTACAGCTCTCACAATTCACCAGTTTATTATTCCCTGTATTTGTTTGCTTGACAACCTTTTTTTCATCAAATTCTTTTACTGCCTCTGCATAACTGATTCCTTGTGTTACTTTTACATATTGTATCTCAGCTGCCTTCTTGCTATAAATGCACCCTGGGTAAGCTGCGCTGTGTTCCTCGCCACAATTGCAGCGTTTCAGCCTAGTTCCCGCTTTATATTTCCCATATTCATGTTCTCCAGCGCATCTCCCACATCTTTGTTTTCCTCTGCAGACCGTTGCAATGTGGCCGAATTTCTGACATTTATAGCATCTTAAAGGCAGTGGTATATATATATATTCTAACCGTATAACACATATACCCTAAATAAACGCTAGTCGGCAATCTCTCTTAACCAAAGTTAATCATTACCAATAAACTATCACACTTTTTCCTGTTTCTTGTAACTTTCAAACATTTGGCCTCAATAGTATTTGCTCCTTTTATGTTCTGTTTAATCTCACCCATAGTAACTTTTGTTGGTATCCCCGAAATAACTCCTCTAGTCCACTTTCTATTGTTGGGTATTGAGCATTGTACTTCTTTGCCGTCTATTTTATATAATCTTATCACTTTGCCTTGCTGAGCACTATCCTGACAAATCACTAATAGCGATCCATTTCTTAAAATCTTTGCTCCTTTAATCTCACCTATAATTTTGTTGAGCATCTTTGTCAAACAAATTGGGTTCCAATCACCAAAAGACACCCCATCTTCACTTAGTTTTATAATTGCTTTGATCTAATCTTCTTTCCATTGTTTTCCTGTACTGTTTTGATCACCCGCTGACTCCTCAGAGTTTGATATCCCGTACCTCTGCTTTCTTTTCTTCCTCTTTCTATTCCGTTCCTCTTTCCCGCCAACCTCCATCTCTAGTTCACTTCCACTCTCGCCAAAAACTTCCTTCAACAGCTTGGCTCTTTCCTTGATATTCTCTCTCTCCATTTTCCAGTCACCACAGCAGTTCCAACTAACACCACCATCAGCCTGAGTGGGATTCAGAGGTCGGTATTTTAGTTCTGCAGGTGTGACTTATTTATGACCTATGTAATTGCTTTAATAGGACCCAGCTGTTGAGATATAACTAACTAATGTCATCACCTGAAAAGGAGGTCTGTTCACAGAAAATGATCTGCACACTGAACCTTCAGTGTAAATTACATGCCTAGCAAGGAAGTGTATTACAAGAGCAATATGCTTCCTTTATTCACCTGCAAGCAGTACAATTACTATGCTCCATTTAGACTGGATCTGTTTCTTAAATGATGTTTCATATTTCTCCTGGAGCACCACAAATGAAGCTGGGAAATGTTGTTTCTTCCTGCCCCTCTGGCAGAGTGTGTTAAGTTTCACAGTGAATATCCAGGATCATTTGGACATGTAAGACATCAGGTTGTGTAGGTTAATTAACTACAGACTTCTATGTGTCAGTACAACCGTAGCGACAGAAGTGGTGACTTAAGCTCGTGTTATCTTATGATCTTATGTGCTTATATATGGCTTTGTCAGGTGCTATGCGTTAATTGTATATCGCTGTTCCCTGGGTCTCTTCCCAATAAAGATTTTAATAATAATATCATGAACAAATATATATGTATATATATATTGCAGACTGATTAATGGAGTTCAAAGGAGGTTCACAAAAATTATTCTGGGATTGAAAGGTTTATCATGTGAGGAGCTCTAGGCCTGTACTCACTATAATACAGAAGAATGAGGGGGTGATCTCATTAAAACCTATTGAATATTGAAAGAGCTCAATACAGTGGATGTGGAGAGGATGCTTCCTATGGTGGGGAAGTCTAAAATCAAAGGACACAGTCTCATAATAGAAGGATGTCCATTTAAAATGGAGATGAGGAGGAATTTCTTTAGCCACGGAGTGGCGAATCTCTGGCATTCAGCACCACAGGTGGCTGTGGAGGTCAAATCATTGGGTATATTTAAAACAGAGTTGATAGATTCTTGATTAGTCAGGGCATGAAGGGTTACAGGGAGAAGACAGGAGATTGGGGCTGAGAGGGAAATGGATCAGCATGATGAAATGGCAGAGAAGACTCGATGGGCCAAATGGCCTAAATCTGCTCCCATATCTTATGGTCTTATGTTTTTTTTTTAAATCCCTGCCAATAGAAACAGAGTTAAGATAAAACCAGGTTTAAAGAGACTGTTCACCATTTAGCGTCTAGTGCTGTTTTTGCTGTGGGTTCTTTACCAGGCAGCTCAGCGGGTCTGATGCAAGACATTCTGCAGATGCTGGAAATTGGGGCAGCACAGTAGCATAGTGGTTAGCACAATGTTTTACAGAACTAGGGATACGAGTTCAATTCCCGCCACTACCTACAAGTGCTTTGTACGTTCTACCTATGATCACATGTGCTTCCTCCAGATGCTCTGGTTTCCTTCCAAGTTTGCAGTTTCTTTCTGTCCTTTTGACACCCCCCCCCACCTAGTGAAGTGTATGATTTTTGATGTGGATCTATTTACTTCTTAGTCACATGAACATTGAAACATATAGTGAAATGCATCATTTGTATTAACAACCATCACTATCAGCAGTTTTGCACATGACACTAAGAATGGGGGCATAAAGGACAGTGAGGAAGACTATCAAAGCTTGAAGCAGGATCTAGATGAGCTGGAAAAATAGGCTGAAAAATGGCAGATGAATTTTGGTGAAGACAAGTGTGAGATGTAGCACACTGGGAGAACACCAGGGAAGGACAAAGACAGTGAACAGAAGAGTACTGGGAATGCAATCGATCAAAGGGATTTGGGAATTTAGATTGATTTAATTCCTTATAAGTAACAAAAAAGGTAGATAGGGCATTAAAGAGAATTTTTGTCACATTAGCCTTCATAAATTGAGTAAAAGAGTGGGGATGTTACCTTGATATTACAAGATGTTGGTAAGGCCAAATTTGGAGTATTATGTGTGGTCTTGGTCACCTACATACAGGAAAGGTACTGATAAGGTTCGAAGAGTATAGGGAAATTTACAAGGTTGTTGGGGGACTTGAGGACCCAAGTTTTAGGGAAAGGCTGCATGGGTTAGGATGTTATTCCCTGGTATGTAGGAGAATGAGGGGAGATTTAATAGAGGTGCACAAAATTATGAGAGGTATAGATAGGGTTAATGCTAGCAGGTTTTTTCCCCCCCACAGAGTTTGGGTGAGACTGGAACAAGAGGTCATAGGTTAAGGGTGATAGGTGGAATACTTAAAGGGAACCTGTCGGTGTACTACTTCATTCCGAGGGTGATCCGAGTGTGGAACAAACTGCCAATGGAAGTGGTAGATACAGGTTCGATTTCAGCATTGAAGAGAAATTTTGATTAAAAAACATGGAGGGAAGGGGTATGAAGGGCTATGGTCTGGGTGTGGGTCAATGGGACTAAGCATAGTAACAGACCATCATGGAATAGATTAGCTGGAGGGCCTTTTAAATTGTGCTGTAATGACTCTATAATCTGAAGATATGCTAGTGGCTGTCTTCACACTCCATGTGAAGAGTTTTCACTCAATAGCTCAATCTATTTCTGTCTCCTTGCAGAGTCACAATATCCATACCACAACTTGCACCTTTTTTTGTATCATAGGCAAACTTGAATAACTTACATTCTGCTCCTCCTCCAAGTTACAAATATTAATCCAGTCTTGATCAACAAAAAGGAAATGAATATTTTTGGCTGGATCAGCCTCAACCAACAACCAAGTGTCAACATGCTTCAGATGACTACTGAAAATGGATTTAGAAAGTCAAGGAGGCAAATACAAATCTTTTCTAAACCAACAGTGCTGTAGTCAAATGCGGCACTTCCACAGAGATTCCGTACAGAATGAGTGTTGAAAGTTGCTCTTATGCACAGTGAGATACTCATTCAAAACTTTAATTTAAATCATTAAGGCTACAGGCAATCTTTTCCTCCATTGAATCTCATCTCCATTGAACCTCTGTCTGACATTTTATGTCACAGGCAACATTAAAATAGTTAAGTATATATACAGTACTGTGCAAAAGCCTTAGGCATACATATATAGCTAGGGTGCCTTAGACTTTTGAGAAGTACTGTAGTAATTTTACGTATTGCACTGTTCTACTGCTGCTGCAAACAAAAATCATGGCATAAGTGAGTGATGATAAAGCTGATTCTGAAATGGGTCCCTATTGTGGACTGAGAGTGGGAAGGGATAGGCAGAGGGGAATCATGTTTGGGAAAAGGAGAAGGGAGAGGAGAGGGAGTGGGAAGCACCGGAGAAACATTCTGTAATGTTCAATAAACAAATTGTTTGGTATCAAATGGCCTTGCCTGGTGTCTCAGGGCTGGGTTTGCTAACACCCACATATGATATCCACTTGGTTCACATGGATTACCAACCTTAGCAAAATACATAATGCCACTTCAACGAGAACATACAATATTGTGTCTGCATCTTAATTCTATCCATTTGCATGGGCTTCCATGCTTGAAAGGAATAAATTGTCAACTTCAAATTTCAAATTAATAATTTGAAGCAGCATTTGAAACTTCTTTGTGCTTGAGAATGTTGCAAAGAATGGGTGAACCCAAGCGTAGGACACTGGCACGGAGATAGAGTTGGGATGCAGGCGAGGATGTGAGCATGGCTGGAGCTGAACAGCAAACAGGAGGATGAACGGAAAGGCAGGCGGCGGGCAAAACTGATCTTGACATACAGTGTTGCTGGAACTGAACGACAAACAGGAGGATGAACGGATGTCAGGCAAAACTTACCTTGACACAGGGCGTTGCTGGAACTAAATGGCAAACAGGAGGATGAACGGAAAGAAAGGCGGCGGGCAATACTTATCTTGACATGGAGAGACAGACTTACACAGGCAAACCTCAATACGAAAATAAAACTTAGAATACACAATCCTAAGTGTCCGGGAATGTGAATTACCACACTGGCTGAAACAACGATCTGGCGATCAGTGGATGCAAACTGGGGTATTTATGCTGCAGGTCTAGATGAGAATCAGGTGTCACAATCAAGGAGCCCGGGAGAACACGGGGAAAAGGGAATTAGGAGAAAATGAGGAATTAACAGTCGGAACCATGACAGTACCCCCCTTAACGGAAGCCTCCAGGCGAACCACCAGGCTTGCCAGGATTGTCGCAATGGAAGTCTCAGATGAGGGAGGGGTCTAAGATGAAGGAACAGGGGATCCAGGTGTGCTCTTCAGGATCGTATCCCTCCCAATCGATGAGGTACTGGAAACCCCTGCCTCGACAGCACACATCCAGTATTCTCCAGACGGTGTAAGCTGGGTGATCGTCCATGATCTGGGCAGGTGGAGGAGGTTCAGCAGAAGGACACAAAGGGCTGATGGATACAGGTTTCAATTGGGAGGCATGGAACAAGGGATGAATGCGCATGAATCTGGGTAGCTTGAGTTTGACCACCGAGGGGTTGATGATGCTCTCGATTTCTAATGGCCCGATGTAACGAGGGGAGAGTTTCTTGGATTCAGTTTTGAGGGGATTGTCTCTTAAAGAGAACCAAACCTTCTTACCAGACTGACAGTTGGGTGCTGGAATCCGGTGGCGATCGGCGGTACTGTGGTTGCAGTCAGCTGAGTGGAGCAGGGCCGAGTGTGCATCCTTCCAGACCTTGCGGCACTGGCGGAGATGGACCTGAATTGAAGACACAGCAATGTCATCTTCATGGGCAGGAAACAGAGGGGGTTGATAACTGAGGGAACATTTGAAAGGAGACATACCGGTGGCGGTGCTGGTCAGGGAGTTGTGGGCATACTCAACCCAAGTGAGATGGGTGCTCCAGAATGACAGGTTAATGGTGGAAATGCAGCACAGTGCTGCTTCCAAGTTCTGATTTGTTCGCTCCGTCTGACCGTTAGTCTGTGGATGGAAAATGGAAGACAGACTCACTGAAGCTCCAAGGGCTTGACAGAAGGATTTCCAGACTTGGGAGATGAATTGGGGGCCCTGGTCAGAAACAATATCAGAGGGAATTCCAGGAAGGTGGAAGACATGTTGGACAAGGAGGTCGGCAGTTTCACGGACAGTAGGGATTTTGGGAAGGGCTATGAAGCGCACAGCTTTGAAAAAATGGTCCACCACAGTGAGTATAGCTGTTTTCCCATGTGAAGGGGGTAGACCAGTGACGAAATCCAGAGCAATGTGGGACCAAGGGCGGCTAGGAACAGGTAGGAGATGAAGCAGCCCAGCAGGTGACCGATAGGAGGTTTTTCTGTGGGCACACACAGAACAGGCAGAGACAAAGGAGCGAGTGTCAGCATCGATGGTGGGCCACCCGAAATGTTGCTTCAAAAGAGACAGGGTTCGACCGATTCCAGGATGACAGGCGAACCGGGAAGTGTGCCCCCACTGGAGAACCTGAGACTGAACAGAGTCAGGCACGAAGAGACGACTGGGGGGGCCATCGCCTGGGTCAGGTTGAATCCGTTGGGCCTCTCTAACTACGGACTCAATCTCCCAGGTGAGGGCCGCCACAACACAGGATGGTGGAAGGATGGTATCAGGATTGGAAGGGTCCTCCTCAGAGACGTACTGATGAGAGAGAGCATCTGGTTTCACATTCTTGGAACCAGGACGGGAGGTGAGGGTGAAATTGAAGCAGACAAAACACAGTGCCCAAGGGGCTTGGCGGGAGTTCAGGCATTTAGCTGTCTGAATGTATGCCAGGTTCTTACGGTCCGTCCAAACGATGAATGGGTGTTCTGCTCCCTCCAACCAGTGCTTCCACTCCTCCAAGGTGAGATTGATGGCCAGCAACTCCTGGTTCCCAATGTTGTAGTTCCATTCAATGGGGGATGGACGGCGAGAGATGGAGCTTTTGGTCTGGGACGGAGCATTGAGAGAGAACCATCCCCACGTCAGTGTCGGAGGCGTCCACCTCCACTATGAACTGGTGAAATGGGTCAGGTTAGGCCAGGATGGGAGCGGAGGTGAAACGCCTCTTCAGCTCCGAGAAGGCTGAGTCGGTTTCGGGGGTCCAGTAGAAGGGGGTCGCAGGAGAGGTGAGCTGAGTAAGGGGTGCTGCCACCCGGCTGTAGTCCCTAACGAAGCAACAGTAGAAAATGCCGAATCCTAGAAATCGCTGGAGTTATTTAAGCGTCATGGGTTTAGGCCACTCTGCCACCGCCTGGATCTTTTCAGGATCGGCCCTCGCCCGCCCGCTCTCAATGATGTACCCCAGGAAAATGACGGAATGGGCATGGAACTCGCACTTCTCTGCCTTAGCAAATAGTTTGTTCTCCAAAAGACTCTGAAGAACTTGGCGGACATGGTGGGTGTGCTCTTGGAGATTATGGGAGAAGATTAGGATATCGTACAGATAAACAAAAACAAATCGGTTAATAAAGTCCCTAAGGACATCGTTGACCAGAGCCTGGAACACCGCAGGAGCGTTGGTCAGGCCAAAAGGCATCACCAGTTATTCAAAATGACCGAGGGGGTGTGTTAAAGGCTGTCTTCCATTCATTTCCCTCCCTTATCCTGACCGGTGATAGGCATTCTGCAAGTCCAATTTAGAGAATACTGTGGCTCCATGAAGGGGCTTGAATGCTGAGTTGATCAGGGGCAGGGGAAACTTATTCTTTATTGTAATATTGTTCAGGCCACTGTAGTCGATGCATGGGCGTAGCAAGCCATCTTTCTTCCTCACAAAGAAGAAACCAGCACCTACAGGGGAAGATGAAGGTCCGATAATGCCAACCAGGAGGGAGTCACTTACGTGCATCTCCATAGCTTCTCTTTATTGGCGAGACAGGTTATACAGCTGACTGGTGGCTAATGAGGTTCCAGGGAGAATATCAATCGCGCAGTCGTAAGGGCGATGTGGAGGCAGAGAAAGGGCCTGTTGCTTACTAAACACCTCTCCATAGTGATAGTCTACGGGAACCATGGACAAGTCAGGGGGCTCAGGGGCGGATGAGGTCGCAGTGACCTCCACTGGGGGAAGGGCTGATTGCAGGCAAGAGGAATGGCAGAACGAGCTCCAGCGGACTACCGTCCCGGTGGGTCAGTCGATGTGGGGGTTATGACGGCTTAACCAAAGGTGGCCAAGAACTATAGGGGCTTGAGGAGAGGAAATTAGATTGAATTGTACCTGCTCCCAATGGTTTCCGGAGAGAAGAAGAAACAGGGGTACCGTGCAGTGAGTGATTTGGGCCAAGAGTCTACCGTCCAGTGCTCGAGCATCCAGTAGGATTCACAAAGGCTCACGAGGAATTCTGGCTTGGAGGGCTAGGTTCTCGTCCATGCAGTTTCCCTCTGCACCAGAGTCCACTAGCGCTAGCAGAGGCAAGGACTGTTGGTTGTGACACAGAATGGCCTGAAGCTGCATCCGGGGTCGGGGGACGAAAGGGAATGTTGTCTGGCTCACCAGGGTCTCCCCTGCTACTGGTTCAGAGGGAGAAAGGTGGTTCCATCCCAGCTGCATGGGTGCCTCTCCCAGGGCAGTGGAAACAGCAGGGCTGGGAGCTACTCGGGGTGCAGAAGGAGGAGAGAGGCTTGTTCTGGTGTGAGGCGGTAAAGAGCACTGAGGAGTGGCCAAAGGTGGTGGACAATCAGTTCCCTCTCTATGGCGCACTTGGAGGCGATTGTCCAACCTGGTGGCCAGGGAGATCAGGGAATCCAGGCTGTCGGTGTCATCTCTCGCCGCCAACCCGTCCTTCACCAGGTTGCTGAGGCCAATCCGAAAAACCCCCTGGAGTGACTCATCATTCCACCCCGACTCGGCCACTAACGTCCGGACATCCACTGAATATTCAGCAACACTGCGGGAGCCCTGGCGGAGAATGAGCAGACGCTTGGCGGCGTCTTTACCACGGACGGGGTGATCAAAGATTTTTCTCATCTCCGCGATAAAACTGGCGAAAGAGGAGCAGATTCAGGTAGTTGTGCCAAACTGCTGTGGCCCTCACTAATGCACTCCCCTGCAGCAACCCCATGACATAAGCAATCTTTGACTTATCTGTGGAGTAAGTCGACGACTGCTGTTCAAACACCAGGGAGCACTGAAGGAGGAAACCCCAGCACTTTCCCAAATCTCCCGCGTAGTGCTCCAGCTCTGGCACGTGAGGCCGTCTGGGCGGGGGTGCTGGTGACTCGTGGGGGGGTTGCTGCTACAAGCTGTCTGGGCTGGCTAAACTGGGTTGAGTGATATGAGTGGAGACACAGTCCACCTGGTTACCAATCTGCGTGACGTGAGCAGACAGGGAACAGAGGTTCTCCATGACTTCCCGGAGGAGTTGGTCGTGCTGTCCCAGTAGGGAACCCTGGCTGGTGAGGGCTTGTTGAAGGGTGTTTGTGTCTGCTGGGTCCATGGTGGCCAGATCGTTCTGTTGCAAAGAACGGGTGAACCCAAACGCAGGACACTGGCACAAAGATAGAGTTGGGATGCAGACGAGGGCATGAGCGTGACTGGAGCTGAACGGCAAACAGGAGGATGAATGGAAAGGCAGGCAGCAGGCAATACTTATCTTGACATGAAGTGTTGCTGAAGCTGAACGGCAAACAGGAGGATGAACAGAAAGGCAGGCAGCAGGCAATACTTATCTTGACACAGAGTGTTGCTGGAGAGGAACACAAACAGGAAGATAAACAGAAAGGCAGGCGGCAAGAAAAAACTTTTCTTGACACGGAGAGACAGAGTTGCACAGGCAAACCTCGGTACTGAAACAAAACTTATAATACACAATCCTAAGCGGCCAGGAACACGAATTACCACAGTGGCTGAAACAAAGATCTGGTGATGAGTGGATGCAAAGCTGGGATATTTATGCTGCAGGTCTAGATGAGAATCAGGTGTGTCGCAGTCAAAGGGAATTAGGAGGAAATGGGGAATTATCAGTCGGGACCTTGACAGAGAAGAAATGCTCCTCTATCTCCATGGTGAGGTTTATATTTTAAAACAATCGAACTGTCCCCGGTTTAATAATATAGACAACCTTAAAGTTTACTTTGTACTGACCTTGTACCTTATTGACTGCCTGCACTGCACTTTCTCTGTAACACTTTATTCTGCATTCTATTATTGTTTCCCCTGGTACTACCTCAATACACAGTTGCAAAGAAATAATCTGTATGGGTGGCTAAGGTTTTTTTTCATTGTACCTTGATACTTGTAATAATAATAAACTAATTCTAATTCTAATTTCTTTTGTCTCTCTCACACATTTATCACAGCATGGCACCAATATTTTGTTTGACAAAGCACATAAACTATCTTTAAATCATTTCATTTAAACCTCAAGTAGAAATTCTAGATGACAGCATTATGTATTCTAAAATCTATTAGCATTTGAGAAAGATTTAATTAAAATCAAATTCCCACATGCATTGTTTTACATCTAGAACATGAAATACTCGATACAGCATGACCCTTAGTGATTCAATGAGAACGGTTATGTATAATAACTGAAAATCTCAATACGATATAAGATAGCATCCACAAAATAATCACTAATAAATGAACACATTTTCAAACAAAAGCAATTGAGGCTTAAGTGTTCTATGCCTGATAGTGTGTACATTATGCAGGACCTCGGGCAAAGATTCACCATCGAAACATTCGTTACAGCATGAATCTGATATTGCACCCTCTCCTGACAGTAAGTGGTACAGACAACATTGTTATATAAACTGGGATGTGCCAAACAGTGAAAATGACCAAGTATTGAAAATTCCAGTTTAAGGTATTTAAAAATCTACGGGTGACCCTGAGATTATACACATACTGTATATGTTGCACTTGACAAGATCAATGGGAAAACATTGTCAGCCTCCCAAAGATGAATAGTTTGCTGTTTTAAAAAAATCTATGGTACTTATATCCCACCAAAACCGATCCCCTATCACCATTACCTAACTACAGAAGCAAATGTCTCAGATGTTTTCTACACTATCACTGTGCTTGTCCTGTGCCAACAAAGGACTTGTCCACCAGTGAATGCTGCTACAAGAAGTACATTTTAAAGAAGATGTACCTTTCCAGACCCCATAAAATCTTCTGCTGACTGCTACCTAATGAAACATTTAACAGATGAATCGTCAGCAGAACAAGAGAGCCGGTCACTGAGTTCAGAAAAAGGGGATGGTGGACATGATCCTGTCTTCATCAGCATTGTTGAGGTTGAGTGGGTTAAGGGATTTAAGTTCCAAGAAGGAAACATCACCAATTGACTGTTCCAATCCAACTACATAGGTGCCATGGTCAAGAAAGATTAGCATTGCCTCTACTTCCTCAGGAGGCTAAGGACATTTGGCTTGGCATGTCCTAATCAAATGTTATCAATTTTCATTGAAGCAACAATTGACTCCTCTCTTTGGACTCTGTTTTTATGTAATTCTCACTGCTTCAGTAAAGTAACCAGTATAATCAATGAGCCCATCCATCTAGATATTCTCTTTTCTCTTTTTCCATTGGCCAGAAGATACAAAAACCTGAAAACACATCATCAGGCTCAAAGACAACTTCTACCCCACTGTTGGTCAGCTGGTGGCACAATGGCATCTTGCACCGGACTCCGGAGTGAAGGCTCCCAAGGTCGAATCCAAGTCGGGCCACCTCCCAAGCACGCTTTCCATCCGTGCTGGGTTGAGCGTCGAGTTAGCCATTTGGCTTCGTAAAAAAAAAGGGTTGAGTCAGGAACGTTCATATCGTGACCTGGTTAATCCGAAAGGAGACCAATCCTGACACCACGCGCCAGACAAGAATGGCTGACTGTCTGGTCGACACGCTAAAAAAAACCCACTGTTATTAGACTATTGAATGGTTCTCTAGTACAATAAAATGGACTCTTGACATTACAAACACCCTCATTAGGATCCTACACTTTTTGTTTACCTGCACTGCACTTTCTTGGTAGCTGCTACACTTTATTCTGCATTCTGTTATTGTTTCACCTTGTTGCACCACAATGCATTGTGTAATGATCTGATCTGCATGAACAGTAACCAACTCAAGCTTTTAACTGTATCGCAATACATGTGGCAATAGTAAATCAATTCCAATATCAGTTTCAATTCCAGTTCACTCCTCCTCCATGCTTGTACAATTTATGAGAAATGCTATGAATAGAAAAAGAACTGATTTATACCCTCACTACTGATCAAGTGGGCAGTACCCTTAGAGCACATATTGGTCTTGCAGAAGTTGGAGAGAGAACTTACAATGAGGAAAATCACAGCCTAACCTTTCTTCAACAAACCTCTTGTCACAGAGTTACTGTATAGAGCAAAAACTGCCAAAGCTGGAACTTCAGACAAGACAAGTAACATCAGAGCACAGCGTCATGGGAAGTGGGAAAGACAGAACAGCTGATAATTCGTGTCAAGGGCCTTTGTTAGGAGTAAGAGGCTAAGCATGCTTTTGAAGATGTCGAGTGTTGAAGTTAGAGAAAACAGAGGGAATGCTGGTGATTGGGCAGCAGGGTGTATGGGAACTCCATAATTTCCAAATTTCCTTCAAAATTAGACATCATCCCAACATGGAAATATAGTCACGATTAGGTAAAACACCCTCTCCCTGTCAGCTCTGTGGGAGTAGTGTTACACACATTTTACAGGAGTTTAAGAAAGCAGCTCACTACCATTTCCTCAAGGGCAGTAGGGGATGGTCAATAAATACAAGGTTCAAAGTAAATTTATTATATATATATGTGTGTGTGTGTGTGTGTGTGTGTGTGTCACCATATAGTAGCCTAAGATTTTTTGTAGGTATTCAGATAGATACAAAGACAGGATCAAAGAAGTACTATACACAAAGACTGACAAACAACCAATATGCAAAAGAAGACAAACTTCAATTACAAAAGAAACATCAATAAATAAATAAATAATATTGAGCACATGAGTCACAGAGTCCTTGAAAGTGAGTCCATAGGTTTGGGAATCAGTTCAGTGTTGAGGTGATTGAAGTTATCCTAGGTGATTCAGGAATCTGATGATGGGAGGGTAATAACTGTTCCTGAACCTGACGTTGTAGATCATAAGGCTCCAGTGCCTACTTCCCAACGGCAGCCAGAAGAGAGCATGGCCTGAATAATGGGGGTCCTTGATGATGGATGCTGCTTCCCTGCAACTCTGCACTGTGCAAGTATACAAGTTTGTCAAAGTTATAAATGACATACCAAATCTGCACAAACTTCGAAGAAAATAGAAACACAGCCGTGCATTCTTTATAATAGCACTTACATGCTGGTCTCAGTACAAATCATTTGAAATTATAACACCAAGGAATTTAAAGTTTCTGATTCTCTCCACCTCTGATCCCTTAATAAGGACTGGACATGGACCTCTAGTTTTTTCCTCCTGTAGATAATGATCAGACTTTGGTTATGCTGACCTTGAGTGAGAAGTTGTTTCTGGGGCACCATTCAATCAGATTTTCAATCTCCCTCCTACATGCCGACTCATCACCAACTTTGATTCAGCCAACAGAGAGGTTTCATCAGAGAAATTGAATATGATATTGGTCTGTACTTAGCCTCACAGTCATAAACATTAAAACAGCTGGAGCAGGGGACTAAATATACAGCCTTGTGGTGCACCTGTGCTAATGGTGATTACAGAGGAGATTTTGTTGCCAATCCAAACTGACTGGGATCTGTAAGTGAGGAAATCGAGGATCCTGTTGCACAACGAGGCATTGAGGCCAAGATCTTGGAGTGTATTAATTAGCTTTGTGTGGATAATAGTGTTGACAGTTGAGTTGTATACAAAGAAGAACATCCTGATGTGTGCATCTTCACTGTGAAGATGTTCCAGGGTTGAGTGATCAGCTCAGAAATGGTGTCTGCTTTGACCTGTTGTACAGTAGGCAAATTGGAGTGGATCCCAATCGCTTCTCAGGCTGGAGTTGATTTTGCACTTCATCACAGTGGATGTGAGTGCTGCTGGATAATAGTCTTTGAACAAGATTACCACATTCTTCGTGGACACTGGTATGATTGAAGTCTGTTTGAAGCAGGTGGGTACCTCAGAATGTCAAAGTGTGATGTTAAAGATGTTAATAAAAACAGCAGCCATTTGATCAGCACAGACCTTCAGTACCTGGCCAGGTACACCATCTGGGTAAGATGTGGATTCACCCTCCTGAAGAATGCTCTCATGTCAGCCTCACAGACTAAAATCAGAGAGTTATTGGGTTCTGTGTGAGTTTGTGAAGGTGTCTCAAATTCCGTTGTTTAAGGTGAGAATAAAGGTCATTGAGCTCATCTGGGAGCAAAACCTTGCTGTCACGAATATCACTTGGTTTCAGTTTGTAGGAGGTTACAGCATTTAAGCCTTTCCACACCTGTTGAACAGCCTTCTGTGATTCATTTTTGGCCTGGAATTGCTACTCTGCATGTGCGATAACTTCCCAGAGTTCATACCTGGAACACTTTTAATTTCCTTGGTCATCTACATATAGATTGAGTGAACCAAATTGGTAAGGGTGCTGAGGAAGAGGATTTCTTGGAATGTATGTGGGATGGTTTTTTGAACCAACATGTCGAGGAACCAACAGGAGAGCAGGCTATTCTGGACTGGGTTTTGAGCAATGAGGAAGGGCTAATTAGCAATCTTGTCGTGAGAGGCCCCTTGGGTAAGAGTGACCATAATATGATGGAATCCTTCATTAAGATGGAGAGTGACATAGTTAATTCAGAAATAAAGGTTCTGAACTTAAAGAAGGGTAACTTTGAAGGTATGAGATGTGAATTAGCTAAGATAGACTGGCAAATGATACTTAAAGGTTGACGGTGGATATGCAATGGCAAGCATTTAAAGATCGCCTGAATGAACTACAGCAATTGTTCATCCCAGTTTGGCAAAAGAATAAATCAGGGTAGGTAGTGCACCTGTGGCTGAAAAGGGAAATTAGGGATAGTATTAATTCCAAAGAAGAAGCATACAAATTAGCCAGAAAAAGCGGCACACCTGAGGACGTGGAGAAATTCAGAGTCCAGCAGAGGAGGACAAAGGGCTTAATTAGGAAAGGGAAAAAAGATTATGAGAGAAAACTGGCAGGGAACATAAAAACTGACTAAAAGCTTTTATAAACATGTGAAAAGAAAAAGATTGGTTAAGACAAACGTAGGTCCCCTACAGACAGAAAAAGGTAAATTGATTATGGGGAACAAGGACATGGCGGACCAATTGAATAACTACTTTGGTTCTGTCTTCACTAAGGAGGACATAAATAATCTTCGGGAAATAGTAGGGGAAAGAGGGTCTAGTGAGATGGAGGAACTGAGGGAAATACATGTTAGTAGGAAAGTGGTGTTAGATAAATTGAAGGGATTAAAGGCAGATAAATCCCCAGGGCCAGATGGTCTGCATCCTAGAGTGCTTAAGGAAGTAGCCCAAGAAATAGGGGATGCATTAGTGATAATTTTTCAAAACTCATTAGATTCTGGACCAGTTCCTGAGGATTGGAGGGTGGCTAATGTAACCCCGCTTTTTAAAAAAGGAGGGAGAGAGAAACCGGGGAATTATAGACCAGTTAGTCTAACATCAGTGGTGGGGAAAATGCTAGAGTCAGTTATCAAAGATGTGATAACAGCACATTTGGAAAGCGATGAAATCATCGGACAAAGTCAGCATGGATTTGTGAAAGGAAAATCATGTCTGACGAATCTCATAGAATTTTTTGAGGATGTAACTAGTAGAGTGGATAGGGGAGAACCAGTGGATGTGGTATGTTTGGATTTTCAAAAGACTTTTGACAAGGTCTCACACAGGAGATTAGTGTGCCAACTTAAAGCACACAGTATTGGGGGTAAGGTATTGATGTGGATAGAGAATCGGTTGGCAGACAGGAAGCAAAGAGTGGGAATAAACGGGACCTTTTCAGAATGGCAGGCAGTGACTAGTGGGGTACCGCAAGGCTCAGAGCTGGGACCCCAGTTGTTTACAATATATATTAATGACTTAGACGAGGGAATTAAATGCAGCATCTCCAAGTTTGCGGATGACACAAAGCTGGGCAGCAGTGTTAGCTGTGACGAGGATGCTAAGAGGATGCAGGGTGACTTGGATAGATTAGGTGAGTGGGCAAATTCATGGCAGATGCAATTTAATGTGGATAAATGTGAGGTTATCCACTTTGGTGGCAAAAACAGGAATACAGATTATTATCTGAATGGTGGCCGATTAGGAAAAGGGGAAGTGCAATGAGACCTGGGTGTCATTATACACCAGTCATTGAAAGTGGGCATGCAGGTACAGCAGGCGGTGAAAAAGGCGAATGGTATGCTGGCATTCATAGCAAGAGGATTCGAGTACAGGAGCAGGGAGGTACTACTGCAGTTGTACAAGGCCTTGGTGAGACCACACCTGGAGTATTGTGTGCAGTTTTGGTCCCCTAACCTGAAGAAAGACATTCTTGCCATAGAGGGAGTACAAAGAAGGTTCACCAGATTGATTCCTGGGATGGCAGGACTTTCATATGATGAAAGACTGGATCGACTAGGCTTATACTCATTGGAATTTAGAAGATTGAGGTGCGATCTTATTGAAATGTATAAAATCCTGAAGGGATTGGACGGGCTAGATGCAGGAAGATTGTTCCTGATGTTGGGGAAGTCCAGAACAAGGGGTCACAGTTTGAGGGAAAAGGGGAAGCCTTTTAGGACCGAGATTAGGAAAAATTCCTTCACACAGAGAGTGGTGAATCTGTGGAATTCTCTACCACAGGAAACAGTTGAGGCCAGTTCACTGGTTATATTTAAGAGGGAGTTAGATATGGCCCTTGTGGCTAAAGGGATCAGGGGGTATGGAGGGAAGGCTGGTACAGGGTTCTGAGTTGGATGATCAGCCATGATCATACTAAATGGCGGTGCAGGCTCAAAGGGCTGAATGGCTTACTCCTGCACCTATTTTCTATGTTTCTATGTTTCTATCAGACCTGAACACGACCAATCTAGCCCTCAGCAGATTGCAGATCTCTTTGTCCATCCAGGGCAAAGCATACATCCCATGAAAGAGTAACTTTCCCTTGCTCCTTTTGTCTCCTTTGTCAACACATTATTGAATCATAGAAATTAATGAGAAAAAAGGGGAAGATCCAGTCAATTTAGAGACAAATAGCACTTCCTAACACTTCCAATGTCCATATTTTTCCAGGTTACAGCAGTCACTTCCATATCCTGATATGTCTTAAAAGTGATTAGTGTTGCTGTTTCTTCTTCCCTCATAAGCAATGAATTCTAAAACCATGGATCTCTTTGGGTGAGAAATGCTTCCTTAATTATGTTAATCATTATAACTATACCGACTAAATATTAACCTCTCTCAAAGGTAAATATTATCATCATCATCATCATCATCATTATGTGCCCTGTCGTATGACGTGAGTGATAATGGTCTTTCCATGACCTTGATTGTTCTTGGCAATTTTTTCTATAGAAATGGTTTGCCATTCACCTTTTCTGGGCAATATCTTTACAAGACTATTGATCCCCCCCCCCACCACCATTATCAATACTCTTCAGAGACTGTCTGCCTGGCATCAGCAGTTGCACTATCAGGACTTGTGATATGCACCAGCTGCTCATACGACCATCCACCACCTGCTCCCATGTCTTCACGTGACTCTGATTGGGGGTGGGGGGGTGGCTTAGCAGGTGCTACACTTTTCCCAAAAGTAAATAGGCCCTTCTTATTCACCCCACCTCTTGGTTTTATGCATCCTGATTAAATCTTTCCTCAGCCTTCCTTGCTTTGAGGAAAGCAATGTCAGGACTGATTTTTCCTAACTTGTGTAGATCAATGAACATAAGTGCTACCAGAAGTTGGAATTGATATTTGTTTTTGGGAATGGGGCAACTTGACAAGGCAGTACTGATGAGATTAGATTCAATCACCTAGACTAAGTTGAAGCCATTTTAGAATTGGCTAGGGAAAATGAAAGATTCCCTTGGTTGAAGGATAATTAACAGCACTTTCGCTGTTTTTTAAAGTTTTAAAAAAATTTATTGTGATATAGCACAGAATAGGCCCCCCTGGCTCTTCAAGCCATGCCACCCAGCAATCCCCCATTTAATCCTGCCCTAGTCTTTGGACAATTTACAATGACCAATTAACTAACTAACCAGTATACCTTTGGACTGTGGGAAGAAACTGGGGGACCTGGAGGAAACCCATGCAGTCATGGGGTGAACGTAAAAATCCTTACAGGCAGCGGTGGGAATTGAATCCAGGTCATTGATACTGTAAAGTATTGTACTAACCATTATGCTACCATGCCTACTTAAGGCAATCCAGCAGCTTTCAGTATCATGTGTTTTCAGTGACAACCCAAAAATGAACAGATCTATTAAGTTCCCAACTTAATAATTCCTTAATCTTTATAAATACGAGGGGTGATTGATAAGTTTGAGGCCTAAGGTAGAAGGAGTCAATTTTAGAAAACCTTGCACATTTATTTTTCAAATGTATTAGGTTTTGCAGAAAGTTTGAAGTTAATAACTCATCTCCTTCTACCTTAGGCCACGAACTTATCAATCACCCCTGCTGTGGACCACTTTCTGGAGGTCCAAGATGCCGACTACTATAAGGAAGGGATCTGTATGCTTCATGACTGCTGGACTAAGTGTGTAAACGTAGGAGGGGACTATGTTGAAAAATGAATGTGCTAGGCTTTCTAAATAATTGGACCCATCACACAAGTTTGATAGTAAAGGAACATTTTTCTTTTTGAGCTTCCAAGACACTGCTTATGGACAAAAGCAGAAATATTTATGTCTTTGACTTTTTCCACAGTCTAGTTTTTGTGTCTCTCTCCTTTTATCCTTTTCCTCTCAAATGAATGGTTCCCTAGAAAGATAAAATAGACTCTTAAGTGAACAATTTATCTGCACCTTATTGTCTAGATACTCTGCGTTTTCTCTGTAACTTTAACACTTTATTCTGCACTATTACTTGTGCTAACTCAACACACTATGGCAATGAATTGACCTGTATGAATGGTATGTAAAATACTGCACCTTGGCATGTGTGACAATACTAAGCAAATTTACTAATTTTCCAATATTCTTTTCTTGTTTTTTGTTCTATTCTTGAGTATCCACCTGGACTTTCCATACTTCTCTCAACAGCAGTGATAACGAGGGAGATTGGCGAGCAGAGCATGTTTAAGGTGCATGATTAAGATTTCTCCATCAGATGGCTGAGTGCAGGAGGGAAGATAAGTGATGTTAGGATGTGAAAATAGCTAATCTTAGTGATACCTTGGCTAGCTGAAACTGTAAGGCCACTTATACTCAGTTCTATTTGTGTTGTTACTACCACTCTATCTACTGGTCCGAAGGGCAAATGCTTCAGTTGAATTTTTGAATGTTTTTTTTCTTCATCTCATTATTTCGTATTTATTGTTCTTTATTTATATTTCCATTTGCACAGTTTGTTGTCTTCTACCCTCTGGCTGAACGCCCTCATTGGTCGGTCTTTCATTGATTCTGTTATAGTTACTCTTCTATAGATTTATTGAGCATGAGTATGCCAACAGAAGATGAATCTCAGGGTTGTATATGGTGACATATATGTACTTTTGATAATAAAATTTACTTTGAATTTCTTCATTTTCTATTCTATATCATTCAACCAAAGATTATTCTCATAACTAAGTCCTGACACCTTTCATATCAGAACATAACTTCATTAAGTTTCTATGCAATTTTTTTTACTGAAATATTAAACTTAACAAGCAGAAAATTGGATTGTATAAACTTAACTGTTAGAATTATTTAAATTCATCATGATAACCACACAAGCCTGATTAAACCCTTAGAGGATGTAGAGTGATTCTCTTTGAGTTGTGTTAACTTGGGCACATGACAAATGCAGAATGAAAAAAAAATTGCAGCAACCTACAGCCATCAAAACACTTATCAAAATAGGCCATTGAGTAAGTATCAAGATCTACTTTATGCATCTTCAGAGCCCCGTGGCCCTGATAGTGATCATGGTCTCTGGATTGGTTATATACTTCACAGGTTCGGAATTGACGGAACTCCATGCCTTCACTGGAGACACAAGCAGGTGCAGATGTAACAAAGAATTTGCTAGCATCTGGATTCAGGGTTTTGACCTGACACTTGTTCCTCTCCACCATCAGATATTTGAATGGACAATAAAACTGTAAACACTATCTAACTAATTTTTGTGGTCTCTGTTTGCACTACTTATATACCACAATTTTAAAAATTATTATGTATTGCAATGTACAGCTGCTGCAAGACAATAAATTTCACAACATATGCCAATGACATTAAACCTGATTCTGATTCCTCTGGCAGCTCATTCCATATATTCACCATCTTATGAGTAAACATTCCCTCTGCCATCAGATTTCTGAACAGACAATTCATCCATGTATACTGCCTCACTATTTCTTCCTGCTCTTTTCTTGCTCTACTTACTTAATTCAATTAATTTTATATATTCTTCTTGTAATTTATAGTTTTTTAAAAATTAAATACTGCACTGTACTGCTGCCACACATATTAAACCTGAGTCTGATTTTGATTCAATTCCTTTACTCCCCATTGAGCTCCTCCAGCAGATATCCTGCTCAACCCATGAGGTCCTCCTACAAAATCACTGCTCATCCTGCTGAGGTCCTCCAGCAGATATCCTGTTGCTCCACTTTCTTTATGTTCCTTCCTACATTCATGGAAAATACATTTCATTTGATTGTATTTGCCTTGTATCTAAATTGCCCTCTATTCCTAATAATATGAGTCATTAAGAGTAAACTAAAATGTTTTCCCCTCATGATGATATCACCTTTCCTAATCGGCATGGATGTAGTTCAAATTCCCTTGTGTAAGTACAGTGGATCTGGTTAGGTCTAATCCACGTCTCTTCTTGACAGTGGTCTTTTTACACAATGCCTCTTTGACTAGCATTCAAGGATATTGGACATCTATAATGCAATTCAAATGGGGAGTACAGTACTATTCTGTCAGAAGATATTTAATATTACAATCTTTCAACAATTCCATTGGGTTGCTCACTGCATATGAGCCAAAACATGAATCTGTTGTGTGGCATTATTCATTTACATCAGGCCTTTTATTTTGCTGAGAGTAGAATGCATTCATTATCAACATTATGTGCCGTGCCGTATGATGTTGGCAACCATGGTCCCATGACCATGATTGTTCTTGGCAGATTTTTCTACAGAAGTAGTTTGTCATTGCCTTCTCCTGGGCAGTGTCTTTACAAGACAGGTGACCCCAGCCATTATCAATACTCTTCAGAGATTGTCTGCCTGGTGTCAGTGGTCACATAACCAAGACTAGAGATATGCACCAGCTGCTTATATGACCATCCACCTCCTGTTCCCATGGCTTCAATATGACCCTGAATGGGACGGCTAAGCAGGTGCTGCCCCTTGTCCAATGGTGTCCTGTAGGCTAGCGGAGGGAAGGAATGCCTTACACCTCCTTTGGTAGGGATGTATCTCCACCCCACCACCTAAGAATGGATTAGGCTTGCTTTATTTGGCATAATTGCCACATTTGAGTCATTAGATGAAACATACTACTAGATCATAATATTAATAATTTGTTTTTTCTAGCGACCCAAATTGAAAGAAGTATTTTATCATGAGCAATATGAAGCACAGCCGTTTAGTTTTGCCTTCTGAAGGAACCCATCTAAATAGTGTTGAGCTTGGACTCTCCCTTGTCATCTAATTCACAGGCCAAGCACATTCCACACAAGGGTTCCCAACCTTTTTTATGCCATGGACCAATAAAATTAAGCAAGGGGTCTGAGTGGACCCCGAGGTTGGGAACACCTGTTCTAACTGCCTTTTTGCTGAATGTTTCCTTGGACCGTCAAAACAGACTTCAAAGACCTTCTACCAATGGCATTCATGCCCAAGGTAAGAAGAACTATTCCATCTCAGACATCCCGCCCTGCAAAAAAAATCATTTCACAGAGGTCTCAACTGGAAGTCTCAACCTCATAGTAGTCTGTGTCAATGAATTTGTTAATTTCGTAAGACATCAGATTCACAAGTGTTTTGTGAGACAACTGACTTCTGAATTCTGTCTTAACGCACCATGTTCACAGTAGCTGCTGTCTTGGTTGATGAGCAGGCATAATTTTTTGCTGTATATGAATCAGGAAACATTTTCCTGAATAGCTTGCCTGTGTGCTTACACACCTGGAATGGCAGGTTATGCTCAACGATGAAAGATGTAAAGTACACCTCAGCTCTAGTGACCTTCTCTGTCAGACTTTGGTTTTCTGCTGAAAAGAACTGTGAAATACTTGAGCAGCCTTCCCTGCGCTTAGCCTCCCTAATATGTTGTGGTCCCTAAAAGAAATAAAAGCATAAGGTGTATCCTTATTACAGGTGTGAGTCGCTTAACGTCCATTCAGACAACGTCCGATCGCATATACGTCAGTAGTCACACACACACACACACACATTGCCTGCAATAGTTGGAATGAGAACTTACCTTCTTACATCGAAATGGGGGATTTGAAATGAGTGATTTAGAAGTTCAAGTTTATTGTCATCTGGCTGATTGTCTACAAATGAAACAACCTCTGTCTGGACCACGGTGTAGCCACAATACATATGTCACGCACACCACATAAAACAATATATTACCATATTATTTAATAAAGTGTAATTCAAAATGCATATAAAGTGCACAGCACAGGTAAACAGTTTGCTGTCCTAATGACGAGACCTCGGTGGGGGCCAGGTATTTATTAAAATAGTTTTTTCTTCTGAAAATGGCTGCGCTTAAAGCTAGCCCATCGCGGGTTTCGATGTAAACACAAGATACTCTGCAGATGCTGCGGTCAAAGCCACACTCACAACATGCTGGAGGAAATTAGCAGGTCGGGCAGCATCCGTGGAAACAATGAGTCGACGAAGAAGAGTTCCAGCCTGAAATATTGACTCATCGTTTCCACGGATGTTGCCCCACTTGCTGAGTTCCTCCAGCGTGTTTTGAGTGCAGGTTTCGATGTACCTGTAAGTGGAAGTGTTTCAGGAGAAAAACCCAAAGAATTTACTTGCTGCGAGCGCGTTTTTAAAGATGTCTTAGCAGATGATTTTGGAATTTTGCTCCAATTTAAACCCCGCTCTAATCCCCTTTAAGAAGCCAACGCGCCCTGCCCGTAAAGGACAACCTCGCGTAGTCAGGTTGTCACCGCCAACCTTGGGAATTTCTTCGCCAGGCTTTTGTACTTCATCACCGACAGTTGTCCAGATGATTTCAGCATCATTACAGATGGCAGTAACTGAACTGATGGAATATGGAAGAGAGAGAGAGGTCGACTGTAAAGCCTGCCCACAGAGATGTCTACGTAGCCCGCCCACAGAGATGTTTACGTAGCACAAAGAGAGATCAAGCAGGATTCATTCATTTTCTTTCTTTCTTTTTTTTTTCCCTCTCCCTCTCTAAAATATCAATTTCCGGGATAATTTATATAATTTGCGGGCATCAGGGAGCCATTATCGATATGCGGGAGACTCCCAGAACTCCCGGGAGAGATGGCATGTCTGCTATCTGATTAGTAAAAATGACACCTATCAGAATTATATATGCAATTTCTCTGCCTGTCTGCCTTCTGTTTGATAAAGAGCGCATTATATGTTATACAAATAGAAAAAATGCTAATTCTGGAAATCTAAAATTATAACAGGAAATGCTGGAAAAGTACAGCAGGTCAGGCAGCATCAGGCAACAATCAATATTCAGCTCTGTGACCCTTCGTAAGAACTGGGGTCAAGAGAGATTCAGAATAAAAAAAGCCATAAATGCTGTAATTTGGAGCAATCATAGACACATGTTTAGTTCTACACACACTTGCTCTGCCATCTGTCCAACTGAAAAACCACTTGCATTGCTCTAGAACAGGAGTTCCCTACCTGGGGTCCACAGTACCCTTACGTAATGTTATTTGTCCATGGCATAAAAAAGGTTGGAAATCCCTGCTCTAGAGCAATATATACAAACTGCTGGAGGAATTCAGAGATCTAGGCATCATCTGATGCCGAGTCACAGTTGAAATATTGACTATCCCTCAGCCTTCACAGATATTTCCTGACCCATGGAATTCCTCCTGAAGTTCACATTTTGCTGGAGACTCATGCAAGTGAATTGTCAGTTGGAAAGGTAGTAGAGGAAGGATGTGCAGAACAAAGTGTGTGTTTGTGAAAGGATGAGCTGAAATGGCTTTATGGAGAAAGCTATTACTACATTATGAAGACAGATAAAGGGAGTCAGGACATTTTTCTTTGGAGCAAAGGGTGATGAGAGGTGACTGAATAGAGGTGTACAAATAATAAGAGACATAGTTCATGCGGATAGCAAACAACTTTTTCCCAGGGCAGAGGGGACATAATTTTAAAGTAATTGGAGGAAAATATAGGAGGGATGTCAGAGGTAAGATTTTTACACTGAGTGTGGTGAGTGTGAGAAATACCCTGTCAAGGATGGTTGAAAAGACAGATATTATAGAGACATTTAAAGAATTCTTAGATAGGCACATGGATAATAAAGAAAATGGAGGACTATGCAGAAAGGAAGGGTTAGATTGATGTTAGATTAAATTAAAAAGACAGCACAACATTGTGGGCTGAAGGGTCTGTACTGTGCTGTAGTGTTCTATGTTCTACATTATACTCCTAGCAGTCTATAATTATATGTTAATGGTAAAGTATTGACACTTTCCTGGCCGGCTAGACCTACATGTGTAGGATAAGTAAGGAAAACAAAAATTAGAAAATGCTGGAAAAACTAAGGAGGTCTGGCAGCATCTGTGTGAAAGAGAATAATTCATGTTTCAGATGGAAGATACTCTATCAAACTTGTGAGAGAGAGAAATAAATTAGTTTGGATACTATTTAGCTTAATTTTTTTTTCTCATTCTTCCTACTGAATCATATGTCTTTACACTTCCAGGGTTAAATTTCATCTGCTATATATTAAGCCTTTCTATCAGTCTTTAACTATCCTCACTGTTAATCATATTTCATGTTTGATAATATCCACAAACTTTGAATTTATGCTCTGTTCCAAGGTCTTTAAAATGAGGCATACACATGCCCTTGAAAGGCTCAGCATACTTCACATCACCAATCATTGTTGTATGGAGCTGCAACAGAAACTCTTATTTTACGAAGTTCTGAAATTTGTCTCCTTTGCAAAACTTTGCTTTGTAAGGATTCATTTGAAGTCTTATCCCTCATGGGACCAAAAGAAAGCTGTCAGAAAAATGCAGATCGGACTTCTATTTGTATATGGTGATTTGGTCTATCTCCAACAAGAAATTGGATTCAGAAGAGTGGTGATTGTCCTTCCTATTTATATTTAGTATGACTCAATTTATTTTGGTTTCTTGTGAAATAAATGCACCTAATCTTATGTGATTTGGTTTGAACTGTTATGGTCAGCACATGAGAGAGTTGCTCCAGAGGGAGTTTTATTTGGAAAAGGTGCCCAAAGTCCATAAATTTCCATTTCCTCCAATCACCATTAGGAGAAAGATAACTGAAGTGTTCAGAACTGAAGTGTTCAGGCCATGGCTTGATTATTGCTTATCTCATAAACAGTGGACCAGCTCAGTCACTGAAACATGTCACTCAGTTAAGACATCTGCAATAAACATATGGTTTTAATAAAATAGATTGAGAATAAGAATTCAGACAAGCTTGTGAACTGAAAATGACCTGAACAGGACCAATTTGGTTTAAACATTTAAAGGCCCCTTTCTATCTTTGGGGTTGAGTAGGATTTTCCCTTAACCCTCTTACTCTTTTATAAGCCTTATCAATTTTCCTGGATATGGAGTCATTTCCTTTAGAATTAAACTCAAAGTAATTCAACAAAATAAATTTGGGCTAGCACGTAGAGTAATAGTTAACTCAATGCTTTGCAGGTTCTCTCCGTGACCGCGTGGCCTCTGGGTGCTCCAGTTTCCACCCATAGTCTAAAGGGCACACAAATTGGTAGGTTAATTGTTCATTGTAAATTGTCCTGTGATTAGACCAGGATTAATTCAGGGGATTGCTGGGTGGCATGCCTTGAAGGGCTGGAATGGATTATTCTGTGCTGTATCTCAATAAATAAACAATATTATCAAAGTACATCTATGTCTGAGATTCATTTTCTTGGAAACACAATAAAACATAATAATAATAATAATAATAATAAATAAATAAATGAGCAATAAATATTGAGAACATGAGATGAAGAGTCCTTGAAAGTGAATCCACAGGTTGTGGAAATGGTTCAGTAATGGGGCGAGTGAAGTTGAGTGAAGTTATCTCCTCTGTTTCAAGAACACAATAGTTGAGGGGTAATAACTGTTCCTGAACCTGGTACTGTGAGTCCTGAGGCTCCTGTACCTTCTTCCTGATGGCAGCAGAGAGAAAAGAGCATGGCCTGGATAGTGGGGGCCCCTGATGATGGATGCTATTTTCCTGTGACAGCACTTCATGTAGATGTGCTCAGTGGTGGGGAGGCCTTTACCCATTATAGACTAGGCTGTATCCATTACTTTTTTGGAGGCTTTTCTGTTCAAGGTCATTAGTGTTTCCATTCCAGGCTGTGATGCAACCAGTCAGTGTACTCACCACCACGCATCAATAGAACTTGGTCAAAGATGACATGCTGGTCACAAATTTTTGAGAAAGTACAGGCACTGCCAAGTCTTCTTTGTAGTGACACTTAAGTGCTAGACCCAGGACAGATCCTCTGAAATGGTAACAATGAGGAATTTAAAATTGCTCATCCTCTGATTCCCCAACAAGGACTGGCTCATGGACCTCTGGTTTCCTCTTCCTGCTCTATAGGTCTCTGAAGATCAGGGTCAACCATAGATGTTGCATCCTAGCTGTCTAGATACTCAAGCCAGGGGCTGTACAATGCAGGGAGCAAACTTTTGCCCATGTAGCAAGCCCCCTTTCTTCATTGCATCTGATGAACCCAAAGGAATGGCAAAGACCAATGCAGTTTGGCACTAGCAGTGTCACCGGATTTGCCAGCCAGCATTAAACTCAACACCGGACTGCCTTAGGGACACCAGCTCTGGATTCTTCCGCTGGGGTTTACTCCTGAAGCCTTTCCCTGAGTAAGTATAGCCACAAGGCCGCAGATCAGTCTTCCTCCTCCTAGATGAAATGCCAACTACAGCTGCCTGAAGCGACTGGTTTCAAGGCGCCAGCAACTTGCCTTTGCCCCTCCTCCTGTCAGTAGAAACAATTCAGCCCGGTTTAGTAGCTGATCCACACTTGAAGCCCGGGAGATGGACTTGGTTGTCAGAGGTCATTTGAGGCACGCACCATTAAGAGCTTTTAATAAGTAGTGGGAGCTTATCCCCAGTACCACCACCGTCTATAACAAGCTTAAGGAACCTCCTCCTGTAGTCAATGATCAATAATCCTGTAGTCAATATTCCAGTCATTAAAAGGCAGCCTTTCTCTCGCAAAGGCTGAAAATCAGAACACACATCAGTCCTCACTGAGGGAGCAGAAGTGGAAAGAGTGAACAGTTTCAAGTATCTGGTTATCAATACCTCTGATATTTGTCCTGGGCCCAGCATATTGACGTGGCTACAAAGAAGGCACGACAGTAGCTATGTTTCATTAGAAGTTTGAGGAGGTTTGATATGTCACTTAAAACACTTCGCAAATTTCTACAGATGTACCATGGAGAGCATTCTAACTGGATTATTGATGATTGACTACAGCAGGAAGTTCCTTAAGGTTGTTAGAGATGGTGGTGGTAATGGGGATAAGCTCCCACTACTTATTAAATGCCCTTAATGGTGCGTGCCTCAAATAGTATGGTAGGGTATGGGGGGAGGGGACTATGCACAGGATCAAAGTAAACTGCAGAGAGTGTTAAACTTAGTCAGCTCCATCATGGGCACTAGCCTCTGTAGTATCCAGGACATCTTAAAGGAGAAGTAAACTCAAAAAGGTGGTGTCCATCATTAAGGGCCCTTACCATCCAGGTCATGCCATGAACTCATTGCTACCATCGGAAAGGAGATACAAAAGCCTGAAGGCACACACTCGGTGATTCAGGAACAGCTTCTTCCCCTCTGCCGTCCAATTTATGCATAGAAATTGAAACTATGAACATTCCCTCCCTAGTTTTTTCAACGTTTGCATTATTTATTTAATTTAATTATTTTTTATATATATATATACTGTAATTCACAGTTTTTTTCTTTTCTATTATTTGTGTAATGCAGTGTACTGCTGCCGCAAAGTTAACAAATTTCATGACATATGGCAGTGATATTGAACCTGATTCTGATTCTGAAATCTGCTGCAGTGCCAGAGGAGGCGATAAGGAATGAGGAAAAAACCTTCATGAGCAAATTCAACACCTTCATAGCTTCAATCAGGTGAAGCAATGGTGATGAGTGCAAGAGATGGCTGTGCAAAGGTTAAGTGAGAAGAGTGATGGAATATTCCACTTGTATATCTTTTATGCTGGCAATTTATGTGCTGCAGCAGACATTTCCTTTTGCTCAATAGTGTGACTCTGCTGCTATCTGCCTTCAGTGTAGATGTTACCTTAAATGTGTAGCTTGTAATCAAATATGTACATACAATTTACTTGCTTATTAAAATTTGATTTTAATATTTTTGATCAATCAAGTTCTGCAGAGGTAACAATTTCTGTGGAACCCATTCTAAATAGCATATGTTGTCAATTCTTTCATGTCTCTGGTAATACAACTCATATCTAGGCTAGCCAAAAATACAGTCCCCTGAAGCGACTGCAGGCAGTTTCTAGCAGAAACCAATAATTTTATTTTCCAATTTTTAAGCCAATTATATTACATAGTAATTTCAACTTTATGAGACTGTAAAGTATATCTTTATTCTTGGTTATCATAATTAGGCATTTGGGGAGTTTTTATTTACTTGCTGTTGGCAGGGATATGGGACTTTAGTGAATTTAATGGATATTCTGAGAACCAGTAAAGTAATGTTAAAAATCATTGGGCGGGAGGGAATTAATTGAACATAAATTGCTTCCATTGTAACTTTGGAAATATACTAATCCATTTTGCTTAACTGTATATATGTGGTAAATATATATTCTACACAATTTACATATTTGAAATCCAAAGCCCATGTTTCTAACTTTTTTAAAGCTGTAAACACTGCTCTTTTATATATGCCAGTTTATAAGGACTTACACGTCACATGGGAGTCCAATTTGTAAAAAATATTTGTGAATCCAGAATTTGAACCTGCATTTAACAATGTCAGAATCAGTTTCATTGACACAGAACCTGTATAGGCAGAGACTGAAGACTGCAGCACTAGTAGTGAAGACAAAGAAGGTATGAACCAGGAAGGCACAGAAGTGCTTACATGACTGCTTTGAATCGATGGACTGGACGGTATTCAGAGAGTCTTCTTCAAGTCTGGATGATATGTCACAGTTGTCAAATTTCATGACATATGCCAATGATACTAAATCTGATTCTGATTCTGAATTAGTTGTTCCTATATTTAATCCCAGATAAGATTGACATCTGAGTCCAGAGCAAACTGTTATAGACAAGTAAAGAATTATTGATAGGTCTGGGAAAACTATAGCTGGCAAAGTCCAAAAACAAGTTGTTTAACTTATTTTATAGTTCAGTATTTTCTGAGGGCTAAACTCTATCCAGAGTAATTGGATTATATTTCTTGGTTTTCTTGGTATTCAGCTCATAATTTGTAAATACTTGTAAGACCATAAAATATAAGAGCAGAATAAGGCCATTTGGCCCATCCAGTCTGCTCCACCTTTTTGCTATATCTGATCTATTTTCCCTCTCAGTCTCAGTCTTCTGCCTTCTTCCTGTATCCATTCATGCCCAGACGAATCAAAAATCTATCAAGCTCTGCCTTAAATATGCCCAATGACCTGGCATCCTCAACTGCCTGTGGCAACGAATCCCACAGATTCACTACTTTCCGGGTGACAAATGAGATTGAACTGTGCCCTCAATGCAAAGCTCAGGTTGATCAACCTTGCTGAGAAGATCAGAATCAGAGTCAGATTTAATATCAATGGCATATGTTGTGAAATTTATTATGTGGCAGCAGGACATTGCAATACATAATAATAAAACCTATAAATTATGGTAAAAAATATATATTGTTAAATTAAGTAAGTATAAAAGAGAAAAAGAAGTAGTGAGGTAGTGTTCATGGGTTCAATGCCCATTCAGAAATCAAACGGTGGAGGAGAAGAAACTGTTCCTCAATCATTGAGTGTGTGCCTTCAAGCTCCTGTACCTCCTCGCTGATGGTAGCAATGAGAAGAGGGCATGTCCTGTGAGATGAAGGTCCTTAATGAAGGATGCTGCCATTTTGAGGCATCGCTCCTTGAAGATATCCTGGATGCTAAGGAGGCTAATGCCATGATGAAGCTGACCAAGTTTATTATGATAGCTTATTATGATCCTGTGCAGTAACTTCCACTGCCCCCTACCAGGGATATTCTGGCTATTGTTTTCTAATTTGTTCCATTGAACAGAAGAATTGGCTGATCTCTGGTGTAGCTATCTGATATGCAAGGTACACTTTTTATTAGGGTCACCTGCTCGTTAGTACAAATATTTAGTAAGTCAATGTATGGACAGTAACTCAAAGCATAAAAGCATGGTCAAGAGGTAAAGTTATTGTTCCGCAGACCAAACATCAGAATGGGAAAGAAATGTGATCGAAGTGACTTTGACCATGAATCCACTAGACCGGGTGGTGAGGGAATCACAGAAACTGAGGGATTTTAACACACAACGGCCTCTAAAGTTTACAGAGAATTTTGCAATAAACAAAAAAAAAAGAATCCAATGAGTGTCAGTTTTGTGGGTGAACATACCTTGTTATTGAGAGAGGTCAGAGGAGAATGGCCAGACTGGTTCAGGCTGACAGGAAGGAAATTCTCACCAATATGCTTACCAATAGACCCGCTCTGTGACGGATGCCACAGCTTCTGCATTCCTTCTGGTCCCGACACACCTAGAAAACAAAGATACTTACGTCAAAATACTGTTTTTGGATCTCAGGTCACATTCAATATAATTGTCACACAGACCTTGCTAAACAAATCCTACCCTTAGTCTAAATATATCACAATGCAACTGTGTGTTGGACTTCCTAACAAACATCTTTCATATAGTTAGGTTACACAACCATTTCTCCCTCCCCATCATCCTCAACACAGGCTGAATGCTGAGCCTGTCACTGTACGCTTTGCTTACACATGACTGCACGGCCAAACTCAAGAGTCAAATTCGCTGATGAAGCAACGGTGTTGACGCTCATCAGCTACTGTGATGAGACAGTCAACAGAGAGAAGGTGGAAGAGTTCAAGGCCTGGAAACAGGCAAATACCTAAATATCAACAATACCTGAGGCACATCAAGACCCTGCTGTCCCCCTCACTGGACCCTCTGTAGTTCACGTAACATCCCAACCGTTCAACAGACAACGCCATTGCCATCACCCTCCACCTGGACAAAAAAGACACATACGTTCGAATGCTGTTCATAGACTTCAGTTCAGCATTCAACACAATCATTCCTCAGAAATTGATTGTAAAGCTGAGCCTACTGGGCCTGAACACCTCCCTCTGCAATTGTATCCTAGACTTCCTGACTGGGAAACCACAGCCATTCTGGATTGGAAGCAGCATCTCCAACACCATCACACTGAGCACGGGGGCCCCCAGTCTACTGCTGTTCACTCTGCTGACCTACGACTGTGCAGCAACACACAGCTCAAACCACATCATCAAGTTCGCCGATGACACGACCGTGGTGGGTCTCATCAGCAAGAACGATGAGTCAGCATACAGAGAGGAGGTGCAGCGGCTAACGGACTGGTGCAGAGCCAACAACCTGTCTCCGAATGTGAACAAAACAAAATAGATGGTTGTTGACTTCAGGAAAGCACCGAGCGACCACTCTCCGCTGAACATTGACGGCTCCTCCATTGAGATCATTAAGAGCACAAAATTTCTTGGTGTTCACCTGGCGGAGAATCTCACCTGGTCCCTCAACACCAGCTCCATAACAAAGAAAGCCCAGCACTGTCTCTACTTTCTGCGAAGGCTGAGAAAAGTCCATCTCCCACCCCCCCCATCCTCACCACATTCTACAGAGGTTGTATTGAGAGCATCCTGAGCAGCTGCATCACTGCCTGGTTCAGAAATTGCACCTTGTCGGATCGCAAGACCTTGCAGCGGATAGTGAGGTCAGCTGAGAAGATCATCGGGGTCTCTCTTCCCGCCATTACAGACATTTACACCACACACTGCATCCGTAAAGCAAGCAGCATTATGAACGACCCCACGCACCCCTCATACAAACTCTTCTCCCTCCTGCCATCTGACAAAAGGTACCGAAGCATTCAGGCTCTCACAACCAGACTATGTAAAAATTTCTTCCCCCAAGCCATCAGACTTCTCAATACCCAGAGCCTGACTGACACCAACCTATTGCTCTCTACTGTGCCTATTGTCTTGTTTATTATTTATTGTAATGCCTGCACTGTTTTGTGCACTTTATGCAGTCCTGGGTAGGTCTGTAGTCTAGTGTAGTTTTTGTGTTGTTTTATGTAGTTCAGTGTAGTTTTTGTATTGTTTCATGTAGTCCTAAAAAATGTTGTCTCATTTTTATTGTGTACTGTACCAGCAGTTATGGTCGAAATGACAATAAAAAGTGACTTGACTTGATTTGATAAAGGGTTTTGGTTATTGACTTTGGGAGAACTCAAGCCACTCTCACCTCCGTTTACATTGGCATCACAGTGGTAAAAACCAGGAGCAATTTCAAACACCTGGGAGCGTACATCACATACATCCACTCGTGGTTCAAGAACACATCCCACACCGTCAGGAAAGTTCAACCTCTACTTTCTGAGGAGACTGAAGAGAGCTGGACTACGCACATCCATACTCATGTCATTCTACAAATGCGCAGTAGAGGACATCCTAACCTACCGCATCACTGCATAATGTAGAAACTGCACTGTGACGGCCTGGAAGGCTCTTCATCAGCTAATCAAAACTGCCAAACAGATCACCGGCACCAGCCACCTGCCATCAAGGACATTTATACAGAAAGGTGCTGGAAAAGGGCCAGTAACATCATAAAAGATCCCACCCATCCTGCTCATGGACTGTTACTCCCAATCCCATCAGGGAGGAGGCTACGTAGCATCCATGCCAAGACCACCAGACTCAAAAACAGTTACTTACTCCAAGCAGTAAGGCTGATGAACACCTCTACCAATTAACCCTCTCCTCCACACTCCCAAACATCTCTCCTTTATCATTTCCTGTCAGTCACCTTATGTTCAGGCACTCCTGGATACAATCAATCCATGTGTATAAGCATTCTTATGTATTTATATTTATTGTGTTTTTTTATTGTTACTGTGTTCTTTATCTTACTGTGTTATTTCTGTGCTGCATCTGATCCACAGTAACAATCATTTCATTCTCCTTTACAATTGTGTGCTGGAAAAGACATTAAACAATCTTGAATCTTACAACAATGGTGTGCAGAAAAGCATCTCTGAATGTGTATCAGTTCGAGCCATGAAGTGGATGGGCTACAGCAGCAGAAGACCACAAACCTACACTCAGTGGCCACTTTATTATGTAAGGGAGGTAGCTAACAAAATGGCTACTGTGTGTATAACCAGCTGTCAAGAGGACTGTGGTGATAGAAATAAAGCCATGTACTCTCTTCTTCTTCCCCACTTCTGCCTAATATTCCAAATAATGGGTATGATATTTTCAACATACGCACATGTGGGATGCCTGGGGTTCCCAGGAAGGGGTAGCTGATGAAGAGACTTGTCGTGAACATTCAGGGCAGCTCACTCACCTTTGGTCCCCACCAGACACTCCGTTCTCATATGTGGCTCCAAGTAACTGTTCGCATGCAACAGTGGCCACACTCGGGTTCACCACTTCAACAGGCGGGCTAAAGCAAGAGAGGGTATTGGATGGGTCTCTCACACTGGTGAGAAAGGGACAGGCCAGTCCTGGCATGCAAAGGTTGCTCCGATGGGCTTGGAGAATGAGATCAACAGCGAGATCCAACAGCCAGGAAGGCAGTTCTGCAACGCTTTGTGGAAAGTGAAGGGCATGACAAGACACAGAAGAAGTCATGGCCATCCACTGCAACCAAGGAAGACCCCAGCTGTGTCTACCACTGGAACCAGACTTCTGAGGTTGAGAGAGCAGAACAGCTTTTCCACTTTAAAACTTCTCCCACACAGGTCCTGTGTCATCGTTGAATACAATGGGCAACCAATCACATGCACATGTATTTCTCATAATTCTGAAGATATGTCTGCAATCCCCTCCAAAATCCAGCCCTAAAACATTCTTGGAAAGAGCTCACATCTCATAAGACTGACGTCTATGACATCCAGAAAATCTAAAATTTTTATGAATAGTTCTGGTTGTCGTTCGAGCAGACAGTCAACTTTACAAAAAGATCTGTAGAAGTCTTATGTAACCTGGAATTTCTTGACATGTCCTATTGTCAACTAGTTCAGTATATGTAAAATTGCTCAGTTTGACAGGGAAATATTTTGACAAGAGATTATAGGCATTAGAAGGAAGTAAGCAGATGTTTACATTTTAATGATAAGGCAGGCAGAAAATCCATTAACTGCAGCAATGAGATTCTCAGAAACATAAATACAGATAAAGAAGGCAATTCTTTTAATTGAATCATATTGATTTCCTATTATGTCAATGAACATGTGATAGAAAAAGATAAGTCAGTCCTTACATCTTCTTCTTCTTCTTCTTGGGCCTTTAGCTCCCAGTGGAACATGGGCCAATGATGACGTCCTGTCTCCATCATCCAAAGTCGATGATATGTTTGGAGTTCATCAACGTATCTGTAATCCATTGTATCCACTGTACAGAGCATTGGTCTATACAGCTTCACTGGACCCCTGTTGATGGCCTTACTCATTTCCATCTCTCAAGAGGGGGACGTAGGGTTGGACTTTGAGAGGACACTCTTCACAAGTTTTCACCAAACATCATGTGTCCATCCTGCCTCTCTAGCTTCTGGTGAAATGCTACAATATTTGCCAATATAACCAATACAAAATAATTTCCAAAACGTCATTTACCCTTCAACAAGAAAAACAAAAGAAGTGACCAAATCTGTAAGGATTTATTTTAAATATAATCTACCTGTTTTTCTTAAGAAAATACCACAAATATGTCCTTATGTCACAGCATGTGTTCATCTGCAGCTTCTTGTTCCAGGATTCTTAAACTGGTTCTTGTTCCTGTTGAATTAATAATATCTTATATTAATATTTTGATATACTCATCCTCACTCTTTGCTCTCTCAATGTTTGGTGAAAGAATGTGATGATTACTCAGATATTATTTGAGATATAAGGAATGAAGATTAATATTGGAATAAACAGACAATGGAGGGAATATTCTTTTAAAATACATTTTTCATGATATGAGCAATGCTGGCAAGGTCAACTTTTGTTGCCCAAGCTCAACAACCTTTGAAAATGTGATGGTAGATTTGATTTCTTGAAGTACTCCGGTCGTTTTGATGCAGTGTTGTTGGGTCAGGAGGTACAGGATTCAGAGCCAGCAACAATGAAGAGACAATGCTATATTTCCAAGTCAGGATGGTGTGTGGACTTGAGAAGCAAACTCCAAATGGTGATGTTTCTATGTGTTGGCTGCCCTTGTCTTACTCGGTAGTAGAGGTTCTTGTGGAAAGTGAAGGGCGTGACAAGGTACAGAAGAAGTCATGGCCATCCACTGCAACCAAGGAAGACCCCAGTTGTGATGATTGGACCTGGGTACCACAGGACCTGAACTTCTGAGCTCAAGAGAGTGAAACTACCCTAGTGCAATTAGAGATTATGGATATGATAGATAAACAATAGAATAATCTTATATAGAACCTGGCAAGTCATGTCGGGAAAGGACAAACATCTTCTCAATTGTCATCTTACAGTGTTTTCAATGCCTATTTTTTTAGTAGGTTTTGTAATTTGCGATTCCCTATCATCAAAATCCATAACATTTGTTCCCCTTATATAAGTTAATCAAAATTAATGATTTTAATTTCCTTTGCAGATTCCACCTGGTGTCAAACCAAACAGAGTACAGTCTTCAAGAATTTGTTTTTGATTCAAAGAAATGCATTTATAAATTGCTTAAATCTCTGTCAAGTAGAGGGTTCCCAGCCTGGAGTTCATGGATCCCTTGCTTAATGGTCAAGGTCCATGGTGCAAAAAGTGCTGGGAACCCCTGGTGTAGAGGGGGAGACCTGGTCAAGATCTGCCAGAAGGGTTGCCACTGAAGAAACTAATCGCTGACAGGGATGTGGCACTAACAGAAAAACACGACCCACTAGAAGCAAAGACAGTCATCTTTTCTGATTGCTTGTATTCTAGATGTCAGAATATTATCTTGGAAATTGGTTCCCCTAAAGTGTGAACGGTAATGCAATGCAATGAGCAGGACAGATCATGAATTCAGCTCGATTTCATGTTATTATGTGCTGTAATTGCTTAACAGTGATAATGTGAATCATAACCCAATGAGGGAATTCTATTAGCTCTATGGCAGAACCATAAACACAACCATTTATACGTATAATTTACTACCTGAGCATACCCTCAGCAAGTTTAATTTTAGTGCAAACACATAGCTGAATATGTCCAGACCTATTCTCCAGACCTTGATAAATATAATTTTCAAAAGGTAGTTAACATCTTTTAAAATTCAAATTCATGAGAACTGGGGATGGGAGAAGGGGTGAAGGGGGTGATGTGTGGTGGGTTTAAGGTGGTTTTGGCAGAAGAAGGGTTGCACACAATTCAATTTAATTTTACTGGATACTGCAGTCCTACATTTTGAGCAGTGCTGCCAGGAATTCTTCGGGCACTGTTTATTGAAACGGGGTCATATAATATTGTAGCTATGGTCCAGGAGTGAACAGATATAGAAAGAGTTAAGATTTGGGGTTCATGTCAGAGGTCTTCTTGAAAATAACTTACTTACTTACTGCCCGTTATGCCGCTGGTGCTTAGGGCAGCAATGAAGGTGGTCCCTCTCTGTCTCCATACTGTTACGCACAGATATAAAAGGATGCTTCATTGCTGTTTCCATAATAATCGTTTTTTGACAGGCCAGGGTTGTTAGCTTTGAGCTGAACCTGGACCACCAGTGAACCATTATTAGTCTGGCATCTACCCTTTGACCTGTTCGGTATGGGTGATCCTACCAAGAGCCCAAGCACAAGACCCTGACTCCAGCCAACGTAGCTCTCTGGGTCATTGAGATATGCAAGCCTCCAAACCCTGTGACAAAGTTGTGGCCCTCTTTGAGTCTTGAAAATAAATGCAGTTTCTTTTCATTGGAAATCACACCCTCTTTCTGAGCTGCTGATCATTGTAGTTATATTTGTCCTGATCGTATGTATGTTTGCTCATTCATACTCCCTCTTACTGAGGTCCCAGGGACAAAAACTCTGACTGTATAGTATCACACAGTGCTCATGCCAATAATTTTACTTTGGATAGTTGAAGGGTTCAGCTTCAGCAGGACATGGAACTACCTCAATATAAAACTGGGATTTGACTTAAGCAATCAGGACCTGGTTTATCACAAGTTTAAATGTAACCTATGAGTCAGCCAGAATAACCAGAGAACCTTGTAGCAAAACAGTTATACACTTTTTAAGTATATGTTTTTCAAATTAAAAGATATCAGTAAATCATCCCGCAGCTTCTCATTTCATCCTCCACTCACCCATGCACCCACCTTGCCCTCTCTTGGTTTCGCCTATCACCTTCCACCTTGTGCTCCTTCCTGTCCCCCACTTCCTCTCCAGTCCTGATAAAGAATCTTTGCCTGAAACATAGATAGTTTAATCACCTACATAGAGTTTGCCTGACCTGCTGAGTTCCTCCAGCAGTCTGTGTGTGGTGCCCTGGACTTCCAGCATCTGCAGACTATCTTGTATTTGTGGATAATTATAAATATTTACAATGCTCATCATCTGCAGGTCAGAACTAATATTTTTAATATCAATACTAATCTTCATAATACTTTATTTTCATGATTTCTCTCTGCGTTACTCAGGAAGTGTTTGTCATTGCATACTATGTTTAACTTTCCTCTTTTCCTTCTACTGTTTCTCATTATCTCTTAAAGGTGTTATTTGCCACTACAGTTTAAAAGGCTCCATGTGTGTTAGCAATCATTTTGAGAGGACTGCAATAAAAAAAGTAAGGGTGTAATGCTGGGCCTTTATGAGGCATTGGTCAAACAGCAGTTCGAGTATTATGAGCAGTGTTGGGCTCCTTAAGCAGGGATGTGCTAGCATTGGAGAGGGTCCAGAAGTGGTTCAGAAGAATGTAAGGGTTAACGTAAGAGGAGCATTTGAATTTGATGGCTCTGGGTCTGTACTCACTGGAGTTTAGAAGAAAGAGCGGGGAATCCCACTGAAATATTTCGAATAATGGAAAGCCTTGATGGAGTGGATGTGGAGGGGATGTTTCCTATAGTGAGGGACTCTAGGACTAGAGAGCACAGTCACAGAATAGAAGCAAATCTCTTTAGAACAGAGATGGGGAGGAATTTCAGTAGCCAGAGGGTGGTGATTCTGGAGAATTCATTGTTACCTATGGCTGTGAAGGCCAAATTATTGGCTATATTTAAAGTGGAGGCTGATATAGCCACTACCTCAGCGTGCCAGAAATCTGGGTTCCATCCTCAGCACAGACGTTGCCCGCCCAAACTTGAATGTTCTCCGTCTGACTGCATGGGTTTCTTCTGGGTGTTTCAGTTTCCCCCTACATCTCTAACAAGTGTGGAGAGGTCAATAATTGGATACTGTATGTTGCTCCAAGTGTATACGTTAATATTGACTCTAAGGAAACTGATGAGAATGTAGGGAGAACAAAAAACACAATGAATGTAGGAATATTTACAATGATAATTACAAGGATGTTGATGGGGCTTGAGGACCTGAGTTATGGAAAAAGGTTGACTACGTTAGGACTTTATTTCCTGGAGTGTAGGAAAATAAGGGGAGATTTGATACAGTATACAAAATTAAGATAGGCCAAATGTGAGCAGGCTTTTTCCACTGAGTTTGGGTGAGTCCTGAACTAGAGGCTTACAGGTTAAAGATAAACGGTGAAATATTTAAGGAAAACTTGAGGAAGGATTGTCTTCACTCAGAGGGTAGTGCGATCATGGAACAAACTGCAGCAGAAATAGTGAATTTGTGTTCAATTTCAAAATTTAAAAGAAATCTGGATATCTACATATATAGGAGGTGTATAGAGGGCTATGGTCCAGGTGCAGGTTGATGGGACTAGGCAAAGTAGCAGTTCACCATCATGTAGATGGGCCGACTGGCCTGTTTCTGTAACATAGTGCTCTATGGCTATATCAGCCTACATGTAAATAGAGTCAGCATGGACTCAATGGGCCAAAGGGCCTACTACTGTCATGTAAAACTGTGTGCAAAACAAAGAAGTGGTAATGCAATAAATTAAGAATTGATGTATGGGACTTGAAATATGAATGGGGCTATCCAAACCATTGCCTGAAGTTGTTAACTTAATGTTGAATTCAAGATTGAATTTTCTGCCTTGTTGAAAATTATAAGCTTGTTCAAAGGCATGTGACATAGGCAATGTGTTGGTTGGAATGTTGACAAAACACATCTCTATGTTCAAGATGTCATATGCAAAAGCTTAAGTCAGATCGGCTTACTCCATCATCACCTTTACAGATTGGGATTTTGATCAATTTCCTTACAGTAACACAACACAATTACCAGGCTGTGGTGTTTTTGTAATATTTTAATTTGATTTTCAAAATCATCTGCCTCTTCTCATAGTTTGTTTCGCTTGACTATCACAGAAAGCATCAGAATATCTGAAGTGTGGTAAGAGCATTCTTCATATAAGTCTCTACCACCCATGACACTGCTGGCATTTAGGCTAGCAATGAAGATCCTTTATCTCTGCCAGTGTTCTGAGCTTCTTTCATCGTGAAAGTAGCTTCCTCTCGGTTTTCACTACTGTCAGCCATGCAAGTCCCGGGTGGAGACTCAGGAATACCTTTGCACTTAGATATAGAAGGTTTTTTTCATTGCTGTTTCCATAACTATTACATTTTACCAATCAGGGTTGTTAGCCCTGAGCTAAACCCCTGAACTGCAGGAACGGTGGACCACTCTTAGTCTCTAACTTTTGATCTGTTTGGCATGGGTGACCTTACCAAGAGCCAAAGAACAAAGCCGTGATTACAGCCAACATAGCTCTCCAGGTCAATGAGACACGCAAGCTTCCAAACCACAACAAGGTCGTGGTCCCCTTGGAGGAAGTTACAAATATATGAATAAAATCTCCCTTGCTGAACAATGTTTAGAAAGTGCTTGATAATTTTAGAAACGTTCTTTGAGCGTGCAAATAGAATAAGTGAGAAAAAGAGTAAGATTTGCTGTTTGCAGTATGGCACCTGTCCACTTTGCAGCTGATTATTTTCCAATTCTGACATTTCCCTACTTGAATCTGAGTATGGCATTTAACTGCGACGAAGGTACTCTCAAGACTGTAGAGAATGATAAAGTCTTTAAGAAAATGATAAATGATAATGATAAACTCATTAAGAAAATCTTTGACTACAGGTATCTCGGGTCAAGAATGATGAGTTCAGAGAAGGATTCCACATCCCATTCCCATTCTGACATGTCTATCCACGGCCTCCTCTACTGTAAAGATGAAGCCATACTCAGGTTGGAGGAACAACACCTTATATTCCGTCTGGGTAGCCCCCAACCTGATGGCATGAACATCGACTTCTCTAACTTCCGCTAATGCCCCACCTCCCCCTCATACCCCATACGATATTTATTTATATACACACATTCTTTCTCTCTCTCTCCTTTTTCTCCCTCTGTCCCTCTGACTATACCCTTGCCCATCCTCTGGATTGTTTTCTCCCCCCCCCTTCCTTCTCCCTGAGCCTCTCATATCCCTTTTGCCAATCACCTGTCCAGCTTTTGGCTCCATCCCTCCCCCTCCTGTCTTCTCTTATCATTTTGGATCTCCTCCTCCCCCTCCCACTTTCAAATCTCTTACTAACTCTTCCATCAGTTAGTCCTGACGAAGGGTCTCGGCCTGAAACGTCGACTGTACCTCTTCCTAGAGATGCTGCTTGGCCTGCTGCGTTCACCAGCAACTTTGATGTGTGTTGCTTAAAGATACAGAAGTTGCTGGCATGGAGGGCTATGAACGACCTGAAGGAAATCTGGAAGTCGAACCTGACCAAAGGGCTTAAAAAGAGGATTTTCATAGTAGTCATAGAGTCCATTCTCACGTACGGATGCGAGATGTGGACACTCACCAAGACGATGAGAAAGTCTCTGGATGGTTGCTATACACAACTGCTCCGGATGGCTCTTGATGTGGTTTGGCAACAGCACATGTCAAGCGCTGAGCTCTATAACAACCTACCAATGCTCTCCATTAAAATCGAGGTGAGAAGACTGCAACTAGTGGGGCACTGTCTACACCACCCCGAGCTAGCTGCCAGCTTAGTCATCATATGGGAGCCCAAGCATGGGAGGATGAACCCTGGGCGCCCTCCCAAGACTATGGTCAACATGCTCCTAGAAGACAGCGGCGCGGCTAATGTAGATGAACTGAACACACTGATGAGGGAGAGGGAGAGGTGGAGAGTCCGTCATCGTGCCCGACGCCTGCCCCTAGGCCGGAGTCGACGTAGTAGTTGTAGTAGTAACCTGAGTATAGTACATGCAGTTCAGCCAGCAAACAGCTGAGAAATTATTGCAATTTTGTAATGGATTAATCACACTCAGAGTTACAGTCTGACTTGGTTCATTTCAATCAACAGTTCTATGAGATACAGTACACTTACTTATTGTTTCTTATACATCAGATTCAGGAATCCTCTAGTTTTTTAGAATTTGTTTCACATCAGCATTTGAATGCACGTGGTTCAGAGTAAACTTTATTATCAAAGTACATGTATGTCACCATATACAATCCTGAGATTCATTTTCTTAGAATAAATCTTTAGAATAGTAACCATAGCAGGATCAATGAAAGACCGCCCAACTAAGACATTTCACCAGAGACCATAAGATATAGGAGTAGAAATAGGCCACTTGGCCCATCGAGTCTGCACTGCCATTTCGTCATAGCTGATCCAATTTTCCTCTCAGCCGCAATCTCCTATCTTCTCCCCATACCCCTCCATGCCCTGACCAATCAAGAAGCTATCAAACTCTATCTTAAATACACATAAGTACTTGGCCTCCACAACTGCCTGTGGCAAAGAATGCCACAGATCCACCATTCTCTGACTAAAGAAGTGCAGAAGACAACAAAATGTGCAAATGCATATATAAATAAATAGCAATAAATAATGAAAACATGAGATGAAGAGTCCTTGAAAGTGAGTTTATCAGTTGTGGGAACATTTCAATGACGGGACAAGTGAATTGGAGTGCAGTTATCCTCTTTCGTTCAAGAACCTGATGGTTGAGGGGTCGGGATTGTTCTTGAAACTGCTGGTGCATGTCCCAAGGCTCTTGTACCTTCTACCTGCAGCCAGCAACAAAGAAACAGCATGACCTGGGTGGTGGGGATCCCTGATAATGGATGCTGGTTTCCTACAACAGCTTTTCATATAGATATCCTCAATGGTTGGGACAGTTTCAGCTATGACGGACTGTGCCAAATCCATTACCTTTAGTCGGATTTACTTTTCAAGGGCATTGGTATTTCCATAGCAGGCTGTGATGCAACTATTCAATATACGCTCCAACACACTGTATTATGCTCCACCAAGACAAAACAAAACTAGTAAAAGAACAATAATAATTGACATAGTTTCAGAGTTGTATTAGAAAGTGGTTGTTTTATATATATCACAGCTTTCCATGAGAGAGACACAAACGTGGAGGCAAAAAAAATCAGAATAGGAACTTTTAAGAAATAAGAAATCTGAACTTTGTGGCCCTAGTTCAAAGCTCAAAGTAAAATTTATTATCAGAGTACATGCATGCCACCATATATAACACTGAGATGATTTTTCTGTGGGCATACTTGCAAATCTATAGAACAGTAACTGTAAAATGTAAACATCTGGAACAGTTAACTATAAACAAACTGTGCAAACGCAGCTATAAATAAATAGCAATAAATAATGAACACGAAATAACAATACAACAGAGTCCTTAAACGAGTCTAGCTAATCCTTTTTGTCCAAGCGCCTGATGTTTGAGGGGTAGTATTTGTTCTTGAACCTGGTGGTGTGAGTCCTGAGGCACCTGTACCTTCTACCTGATTGCAGCAGCGAGGAAGGAGCATGGCCTGGCTGGTGAGGGTCTTTGATGGTTGATGCTGCTTTTCTACAGCAGCATTTCATGTAGATATGCTCAATGTTTGGGAGGGTTTTACCTGTGATGTACTGGGCCAAATCTACTACCTTTTGTAGGATTTTCCACTCAAAAGCTGCGAGTTAGCACACTTTCCCCCAACACATCTATAGACATTTGTCAAGGTTTTTGGTGACATGCTGATCCTCCGCAGACTTCTGAGGAAGTAGAAGTGCTGTCATACTTTCTTCACAATAATATTTATATGATGGGTCCAGGACAGGCCCTGCACGCACACCTTCAAAGAGACTAGGTTAATTCCAGCGATAAGGGGCTTGTTGTAACATAAATGGCAGAAGAAGGTTAGACTTGTATTGTTCTGGAGTTTTGACGAATGGGAGAAGCATCAGATCAGAAGAGGGCATAGCAGGGTAGGGGTCGGGTTCTTTCCAGTCAGGGGAGGCTCTTGAACAAGAGGACGTAGTTACAAGAAATGCGATAGACATTTAAACTAGATACAGAGCAATTTTTCAGAGAGTGGAGAATCCCTGGAATTCTGTGCCCTGAAGACTTATGGAAGCAATATCACTTGAGATTTTTAAAGAGGGGATAGACATTTTTATTTAAATATCAAGGAATTGAGGGATATGGGGAACTGGCACGTTGGAATGGTTGAGGTGTGGGATAGATCAGCCATGATCATATTAAGTGGTGCTTCAGGCCTGAGAGGTCAGGTAGCTTATCCTGCTTCAGCTTTCTTGTGATCAGGTCTCAACTAAAAACTTCAAGCCTAAAATTAATAGGCTTTTATTAGGAAATAATATTAATGGTTATAGAATAAAGGTGGAAGAAGTTCAACAGGATGATGCCTAGACTAGAGTATATTAACTATAAAGAGAGGTTGCTTGAATTGTTTTCTCTGGAGTGTTAAAGGCTGAACAGTGACCTAATAGAAGTATATACAATTATGAGAAGTATAGATAGATACATAATCAGAGTCTTTCTTCCAGGGCAGAAATATGAAATGCCCTAGGGCATAGCTTTTAAGTAAAAGAAGAGAGTTTGAAAAAAGATTTGAATGGCAAGTTCTTACATAGAGAATGGTACCAACCTGGAGAAGACTGTTAGGGGAGGTTGTAGAAGCTGATAATTCCTGCATTGTAGACACCTGACCCTTGCAGACTTGCAGATTATTCCAATGAAAGGCTTCGGAAAATTATTTGATCACCTGATATTTAACGTCACAGCACCTGGAACACAGGTTTGCTCCTGACCTCTGGTGGAATTGGCAAATTCTCCTAATAACTGCATGAGCTTTCTCTCAGCTGTTCACATTTCTTCTGGTTGGTAGGTTTATTGACAATGTTAGTAGTCCCTGGTGTAAATAGTTGGTAAAGTCTATCGGGAGTAAATGGGAATATGGGGAGAAAAACCAGATTGTGTAGGATGAGCACAAATGGGTGCTGAGACTTCACACCAATTTGATAGGTTAGAACATTAAATGTACTGCTTCAGTCGACAAACATTGTTCCAAACTAATTAAATTAACGATTAAAGGTTAGCTTTATTTGCCAATACACATATGTTGTTTGCATCAAATAAAATCAGCGAGGATTGTGCTGGGCAGCTTCTCGTGCTAACATGGCATGTCCTCAACTCTCTAACTCTAAAAGTATGTGATTGGAATGTGGGAAAAAACTGAAGCTCCTGGAGGAAACTCCCACGGTAATGGAGTGAACACACAAACTCCTTACAGACAGCACTCAGAATTGAATCCCAATTTTACAGCTGGCATTGTACTAGCATTATGCTCTAACCGCCACACTACCATGGCCTAATCTAATGCCCGAGTGAACTAATTCCTTCTGGCTACACAACATCCATATTAGGTTGAAGCTCACACTTTAGGGTTGCGTGAATCTATAACAGAAAATATTATTCTGGTATTTATTAACAGCTTGAAAACAATCCTTCCTTGAAGAGTATGAAGAGGATGAATCCTTTAAATAAAATGGATGAATTTACTTCGAATGAACAATAATCAAACATATCAAATTGCAAGCTCCAGGTAATGTGTGAATTGTCATCTGCTGCCCAGGAATTTTAGAATTTGAAATCCAGATCAGATCACTTTTATCTGTCAAACAAAAATCTGAGGTCAGTCCTGATTCTTTGGTCAATCAACTGAAACTTGGAAGAATCATTGATGACGTACCAAATCTCCTCAAATCCCTAAAGAATAAAGCTGTTGGGCTGCCTTTTTTGTGATTGCATCAATGTATTGGGCCCAGGATAGACTCTGAGATATTGATGAGTAGTCACTAAATCAAGGCATTCCTACATTTCAAGGTACATTTATATTTATTATCAAAGTATGCACAACCCTGAGATTCACCTTTTCCACACACAGCCACGTCACAAAAAAAAACATGGATTTTGTTCAAAGAGAAACATCAACCCCGCACTCAAAAAAAAACAAATTGTGCAAATGGCAGCGGAATATCAACCCCCATCCTAGTGAGAAATGAAGCATTCATTTTCTTTCATCCATGTCTAAATCTTGGAACACTCTCCTTACAGATTAGTGGCAACAGATTTTTTGAGTATTTTTGAGGCACTGTTAGGTAGATTATTGATTGCGGTCAGCAGAAGTGGGAGAAAATTGCATTGTTTTCTCTGAGGCCGAGGGCGAACAATAAAATATATCAACTTATAAGATGTATAGATATGGTCTTTTCCTCAGGGTGGGAATACTGGAAGAGGGCATAGAATTAAGTTGGGAAGGGGGAAGCTTAAGGGAGATGCATGTGACAAATTATCTTTTTCACACAGTGTGTGGTAGGTGCTTGGAGTAGGAGGCAGAAGTAGGTACAATAACAGCAGTTATGTGGCATTTAGATAGGATCATTATCAAGAAGGAGATAGAGGATAGAGACTCTATAGAGCAGGGGTTCCTAACCTGGGGTATATGGATCCCATGACATAAAACAGATTGGGAACCCCTGATGTACAGGCAGATGGAATAAGTTTAAATTGACATCATTGCTAGCATAGGCATTGTAGGACAAAGAGCCTATTCCTGTGTTAAACTGTTCCATGTCCTATGTGAATGGTTTAATGGTCTATTACTGCATCATATTCATATTTTGATATCTTCAATTGTAACACAAATCTAACACGTTAGAAATAGTTTGTGTCTCTAAATCTTGGAGAGCACAGAGAACTCATACAAGTACAGTATTTGCCCAATTGACTTTTTAAAGTAAAGACTAAATCCATTGCCTATAACCTTCCAATCAGTATATTTTATTTTGGTTATTGTCATGGAATGATTAATACCATTTGAAACAGTAAAGGATACGATAACTTAATGTGTTCTACCAAAAAAAAATCAAATCCAACAATGAAGATGCCTTCAGAACTGCTGGGGAGTGTGCATCTAGATTGTGTGCACATGTCTCTGATGTGGGGCTTGAATTCTTCTGATGGGGCAGCATGGTAGTGTAGTGGTTAGCACAACTCTTTACAGTATGAACAACACAGTTCAATTCCAGCCGCTGCCTCCAAGGAGTCTGTATGTTCTCCCTGTGACCATGTGGGTTTCCTCCAGGTGCTCCAGTTTCCTCCCACAGTCCAAACACCTACCAGTTGGTAGGCTAATTGGTGATTGTAAACTGTCCCATGATTAGGCTAGTGTTAAATCTGGGGTTGCTGGGCGGCGCAGTCCAAATGGCCGGAAGTGCTACTCTACACTGTATCTCAATAAATAAAATAAAATTAGAGCATTCTATAAAACTTTAAACATGCTGCTTTTCTGTGTTTAAGATTTATAATTGTGCTGTTTTGTTGTTTGGGGATTTGTTGGTTCATTCCTTGTAAACCTTTGCTGCACTTAAAACAGTTAAGCACAGTACAAGCCGTTCAACCCATGATGTTGTATAAAGGCATTCGTTAGTCTTGCGAGACCATGGATCTGCGCCTGGAAAGTCTTCACTCTCCAGGGCGCAGGCCTGGGCAAGGTTGTATGGAAGACCAGCAGTTGCCCATGCTGCAAGTCTCCACTCTCCATGACACCAATGTTGTCCAAGGGAAGGGCATTAGGACCCATACAACTTGGCACCGGTGTCATCGCAGAGCAATGTGTGATTAAGCGCCTTGCTCAAGAACAAAACACACATTGCATCGGATGGGGCTCGAACTTTTCCACAATCATTGCTTGCACTGTTGTCCGTAGCAAAAATCTCACGCAAATGCCGTCGGCAAAAACAAGAGCAAGCGCTCTCGGCAGAAAATCTCACGCAAGCGCTGTTGGCAAAAACACTCTCTCCAGTAACCTTTAAGCTATGAAGCTACCAAATCATGCCAAATAACACGTAACAATACACAGCCTATATAAAGTAGAAATAATGTATGTACAGTGTAGTATCACTTACGGGAATCGGGAAGACAGCTTGCCAAGCGCACTGATGATGGTGTGTTAGACTGAGTCGTCGGAGTTTGGGTGGTGCAGTGGCCCACACCCTCCAGGCAGCGAACTGATTCCGATCCGCGAAGCATGCAGCGGTAGCCGGGAGGCACACAGCACATCTTTAAGAAAAAAGCCAAAATAAGCATGCTAATTAATTAGGTGCCGCACAGCACGTAATTGTCAGCCCAGATCACAGGGGATTGCCGATTGCATCGCCTCTGATCTGGTCCAACAATTATGTGTTGGGCAGCACCTAATTAATTAGCATATTTATCTCGGTGTTTTTCTTAAAGATGTGTTGTGTGCCTCCCGGCTACCGCTGCATTCTCCGCGAATCGGTATCTGTCCGCGGCCTGGGGGCTGGGGTGGTGGGACACTGGGGTGTCGTCTGTTTCCATTCGGGCAGGCAGCTCATCTTCTCCTATGACTGCCTGCCTCCCGCCTCGTTGTCGAAGGTCGAGGTTCGTCGTCTGCTGTGGCTGATGTGGAAGGCTTGCTTGACTGCTGAGCCTCCCGCATTTTTCTATCATACAGTTCTTTGTAAGCACTCAAACCATCCTGCAAATATCCCTTAAACCTGCGTACCCTTTCAAAATTAAAGTCGTACTTTATCATTGCAGTGAAAATCTCACGCAGTTGCCTCACATTCAGTTCGCTACTGTATTCAGTTTCGATTGTTATCCTCTCCTCTTCCAATTGCATCAGCTCTTCATCTATCAGTTCTTGGTCTTGAGATGCCAAAACCTCTTCAACATCATGTTCATCAGCTTCCACAAACCAAACTCACGTTGTCCACACTTTGTTCACCATAATCAAAACGCTTAATTCTGTCTAGTTTTACACTAAATGTAACACCCTTATGAGCTCTTTCAGGCTTTTCCAATACCTTAGAACTCATCTTGCAAACGGCTGCTCACAGGCATGTGTTTAAACAACGCCGGCAAGAATGTAGTTTCAAATCCGGGGGAGAGCGGCTGCTCGGGGAGCGCGCTGCCTTTTATCGTGCACTGATTTTTTCGCGCGCTGATTTTTTTCATAGCAGTGAAAACACCTTCTGTTAGCAAAAACAGGGAACTAATGTAGGTCTTTCGTAACAGTGAGGTTTCGTAAAGCGAATGTTTGAAAAACCGGGGACACCTGTACTTTCCTCCAAACACCTTAAAGTTATGTTCTCTCATAGTAATCACTTCCACCCTGGGTAAAAGGCAGTATGTCTATGCCTCCTGTCATTTTGTTGACCTTTGTCGAGTCACCTCTAATCCTCCTTTGCTCCAGAGAGAAAAAAAAGCCCTAGCTCACACAATCTATCCTACCCTCATAAGATATGCCTTCTAATCCAGACTGCATCCTGGTAAATTGCCATCATCACTAAATTCTGAAACTCCTACCTGAAACACAATGGGAGTACTTCCGCTGGAAGGTGTTCAGCTGTTCAAGAAAGCAGAATTCTAAACCTTCTCAGGAACGTTAAGGTGAGGTAGTATAGAGATGCCAAGAAGCTAAAACTGAATACAAAGTAAATTCCTGTTATCTCTAACAGACTGCCATCAGCCATTCATAGAATTGCACTTTGTTCTGATACACTTAATGTGCTCTTGATCTCCTCAACAACTTTCAATTCACTGGCCCTGATCACTTCATCTTCACCATGGATGTCCAGTATCTCTACACTTCTATCCCCTATCAAAATGGCCTTAAAGATCTCTGTTTCTTTTTTGACAACAAACCCGACTAGATCCCCTCCAATACCACTGTTGTGTATGCATGTATATTTTGACCCTGTCAGGCTTTGTCAAGCTTCTCTGTGCGTTATGTATTGAAGGTAACATGACAGGGCATTCTTAGTGGATGACTTGCAAGTAAAATAAACATCTGCATGTTCCTCACCTCTCTGTCTCTCATGTGTGCTATTCATGATCACCCATTTTACCAGCACCACAAACATAACAACTGGCGCTGAGGAAACAGGCCCTCATGCTATATTTATTGGCAAGAAAAGTCTGAATGCAATGCCTGCTGTGTTCAGCTGTGTAATATTAGTGAGCAAAAAGAAGATGCCACAAACCACAAGATAACAACTGCAGGAAGCGTGGTGAGTGAAGAATCTGAGGGGAGACAACAAGAATGGAATAGTTAACTGAAACAAATAATGGAGAGAGAGATGGATAAAACTAGTTAACTTTTCTGAAACGTGACTGTATTTGAAAATGACAACAATATTTGGAGGTATGGGACCGTGTGATGAAACGACAGAACAATCAAGTTGATATACTTGAAAATTTGAATACTTTGTACTGGAAAATCAAATTTGAGGTTATATTTGGTATCTGACTTTTCTGAGTGTGATGGGAGCAAAAACACTTAATTTGTTATGCCACCAAGTGCAACATCATAAGCCTGGCTATAAGACTTATGAGGTCATGGTTAAAGTCTTAAAGGACAACTGTTCAGCTAAACCTTTGATTATTGCTAAGAGGTTTAGATTTTGTAAGAGAAATCAAGAGAAAAGCTAGTCTACTTCACAGTTTGTGGCAATGCTGAAGCAATTGTCTGAATACTGTGATTTTGGGCAGATGCTGAATGGCAAATTACATGCTAGACTTGTACTGTATATGGTCTACATAGTGAGACAATTCAGAATCTTTTGCTTACAGAGGACAGACTAACATTGCAGAAGGCAATTGAACTTAGTATATCTATGGAGATGGCAGCAAAATAAGGATAGCTATTAAGCACATCTTCACAAGTTCATTAGGTTTCCACTGACTTTGAGAATAAGACATCTACTGGCAATCAATGTTACCAATGTGGCAAAACTGGGCACAAAAAGGGACATATTGAGTGCACTTATAAAATGTAAAAAGACACTGCAAACCAAAATTACTTTAGTAAAGAAAAATTACTTTTGCAAAACTGTAGAGAAACTTGTGAACAAAATGGAGCATACTAAAGACAGATTGAGTTACTCATTCTGTGATTGAAAAAGCTTTGGATGTTTTGTCTGTTTCAGGACACAAAGACAGCTATTGGGTGATGTCGCAGTTGGATGGGGCCTCAGTGGGAATGCAGGTGGACACTGGCGCTGCAACATCGCTGGTGGCAAGGAGAGTTTACAAGGAAAAATTGCAGTATCTGCAATGGAGAAGATCCTGAGAGGCAGGATTTTTGAATATTTGGAGAGGCATAATATGATTAGCAATAGTCAGCATGACTTTGTGAAAGGCAAGTCATGCCTTACGAGCCTGACTGAATTTTTTGAGGATGTGACTGAACACATTGATGAAGGCAGAGCCATAGATGTACTGCATATGGATTTTAGCAAGGCATTTGATAAGTTACCCCACGCAAGGCTTATTGAGAAAGTATGGAGGCATGGGATCCAAGGGGCATTGCTTTGTGGATCCAGAACTGGCTTGCCCACAGAAGGCAAAGAGTGGTTGTAGATGGGTCATATTCTGCATAGAGGCCGGTGGCCAGTGGTGTGCCTCAGGGATCTGTTCTGGGACCCCTACTCTTTCTGATTTTTATAAACGACCTGGATGAGGAAGTGGAGGGATGGGTTAGTAAATTTGCTGATGACACAAAGGTTGGGGGTATTGTGGATAGTATGGAGGGCTGTCAGATGTTACAACGGGACATTGATAGGATGCAAAACTAGTCTGAGAAGTGGCAGATGGAGTTCAACGCAGATAAGTGTGAGGTGGTTCATTTTGGTAGACCAAATATGATGGCAGAATATAGTATTAATGGTACGACTCTTGGCAGTGTGGAGGATCAGAGGGATCTTGACATCTGAGCCCATAGGACACCCAAAGCTACTACGCAGGTTGACTTTGTGGTTAAGAAGTCATACGGTGCATTGGCCTTCATTAATCATAGGATTGAGTTTAAGAGCTGAGAGGTAACGTTGCATCTATATAGGACCTTGGTCAGACTCCACGGAGTACTGTGCTCAATTCTGGTCACCGTACTATAGGAAGGATGTGGAAACCATAGAAAGGGTGAAGAAGAGATTTACAAGGATGTTGCCTGGATTGGGGAGCATGCCTAATGAGAATAGGTTGCGTGAACTTGGCCTTTTCTCCTTGGAGTGACAGAGGATGAGAGGTGACTTGATAGAGGTGTACAAGATAATGAGAGGCATTGATCGTATGGATGGTCAGAGGCTTTTCCACGGGACTGAAATGGTTAGCACGAGAGGGTATAGTTTTAAGGTGCTTGTAAGTAGGTACAGAAGAGATGTCAGGGGTAAGTTTTTTTACGCAGAGAGTGGTGAGTGCGTGGAATGGGCTGCCAGCTGCAGTGGTGGATGTGGAATCGATAGAGCCTTTTAAGAGACTCCTGGATGGCTACATGGAGCTTTGAAGAATAGCAGGCTATGGGTAAAGCCTAGGTAGTTCTCAGGTAGGGACATGTTCGGCACAGACTTTGTGGGCCGAAGGGCCTGTGTTGTGCTGTATGTTTTCTATGTTTCTATCTCAACCCAGGAGGGACAAGGTTGACTTTAAGATTTACACTGTGTGGTTGTTCCAGTGAGGGGAGTTGTCCATGTTACAGTGGAGATTAACAAACAGAAAAAGAAGCATCCACTATACATTGTTAAAGGTAGTTATCCATCGCTCCTGGGCTGCTCGTGGTTGGAGGGAGCACTGGTCTACAAGAGTATTGAACAAACACACAGAAGTATTCAATGGAGAACTGGGCAGTATGAAATGAATCTCTGTTCAATTGGCTATTAAGCCTGAGACAACACCCAAATGTCTGAAGACAGATCTCTTCCATATGCCCTAAAACCAAAGGTAAAGACTGTCTTGGAAGTCTCATCTTGGAAGTGTCATCTAGTACAAGGCATTGAGATCAGTGTGTAAGTAAATGGGCTACACCAGTGGTTCTTATCCCATAAAGGGATGGGTCCTTAAGGTTTTGTAGCGATATGAAGATAACCATTAACCGGGTTCATAAGGCTGAACAATACCCTCTTCCCCTCTTAGCGGGATTGGTTGGAGGACAGAGAGTTAACAATATAGACTTGTATCAAGTGTACTTGCAGATGTACTTGAGCCAGGCCACAGGAAATATTGACAATAGTGATTCACAAAGGAATGCTCAGGTTCCATTTGACACTTTTTGAGTGAGGAATGGACTAGATCCTGAGTAGGCTGACAGGGGTGGAATGCTATTTGGGATGACTTATTCAGTCTGGGAAAAGTGAGCATAAGCACCTACAAAACTTGATTGCTACTGTAGCCCCCCGGCCAGCCTCAGGGTCGCTCAGCTCGCTGTCGTCTAGGGAAACAGCCCTCGGCCCCGCCAATCTGGGTAATTAGTTTGTGTGGATGCTGTGTGATGTACCCCACCCCGCCCAAATAACAGACAATACACCGGATACGATTAAATGATTTACAGTTTATAGATATTACTGGAACTATATAATTAATAGAGAATAAAATATAAAAGGAAAATAAAAGGTGCCACACTTATCAAAGTTCAGTCTCTTCGTGCACATATAGTTGGAGCTCAGGACCCTTCTTCTTCACCCTGCGATCCCCTCAGACCACCTCGACCTGCCGCTTGGGACCAACAACAGTGGTCAACCAGACGCTCCACACGAGTCCGTCTCTGTCTCCTGTCCTCGCCGAACACCCTGGACCCCGGAATTCTGCTCGGGGTCCGACCCCGTTAGCGAACTCACATCACCTGGTCCATCCTCTGTCTCTCTCTCCTGCCTTCTCTCCAAAACCCCGTGCATCACAATATCTTACAGATACACAGAAAGCATAACACTATCCCAGTTGGTCCGTAACACCTTCTTATCAGTAGCATCATCCAAACAACCGCTAACGGGAGGACTTTCTCAGCAGTTAACATAACAAAGAAGCCCTTTCAATTATAACATAACAAAGAAGCCATTTTAATTAGACTATGCAGTGACATTAAAAAAAAGAAAACCCTTACACTACACTACAAAGACTCAAGGAATATGGGATAAGGATCTGGAAGGACAAGCATGAATCCTTTTGAACTTCAATTGAATATTTGGGCTCAGAGCCAGATTAACCTAGTAGCAAAAGTAGCATTTGCTACAGACCCCGCATTTTTGAGTGCCCCGCCAGCACTAAATGCTTGCAAGCTGCAGTCTGGTGAAAACGGGATCTTGCCGTATTCTCACGACTATTTGTTGCCTTCCGGGTGCCAGGGTCAGGGATGTCTCTGATCGCGTGCACAGCATTCTGAAGTGGGAGGGTGATCAGCCAGATGTCATGGTACAATGATGTAGGAAGAAAGTGTGAGGAGGTCCTGCAGAGTGAATATAGAGAGCTTGGTAAGAAGTTAAAAAGTTGGACCTCAAGGGTGGTAATCTCAGGATTGCTACCTGTGCCACGTGCCAGTGAGGGTAGGAATAGGATGCTCTGGAGGATGAACAAGTGGCTGAGGAACTGGTGTAGGGGGCAGGGTTTCAGATTTCAGGATCGTTGGGACCTCTTCTGGGGCAGGTGGGATCTGTACAAGAGAGACAGGTTACACTTGAACTACAGGGGGACCAATATCCTTGCAGAGAGATTTGTTAGTTCTACTGGGAAAGGTTTAAACTAGATTTGCAGGGGGATGGGAACCAGAGTGCCAGAGCAGATAGTGGAGCGGGGGTGAAAATAAATGATGTTAAAAGTTCATACAAAGTCACAAATAGAAGGGTTGTGTGTGGTGGTAATAATCTTCTGAGGGGTGTCTATTTCAATGCAAGGAGTATTGTGGGGAAGGCAGACAAGGTGAGGGCGTGGATTGACACATGGAATTACGACGTTATAGCCATTAGTGAAACTTGGCTACAGGAGGGGCAAGTCTGGCAGCTTAATGTTCCAGGGTTCCAATGTTTCAGACGTGGTAGAGGCAGAGGAATGAAAGGTGTGGGTAGCATTGCTATTCAGGGAAAATGTTACAGCAGTGCTCAAGCAGGACAGATTAGAGGGCTTGTCTACCAAGGCCATATGGATGGAGCTGAGAAACAGGAAAGGTATGACCACATTAATGGGGTTGTATTATAGACCACCTAATAGTCAGCGAGAATTAGAAGAGCAAATCTGCAGAGAGACAGCAGACAACTGCAGGAAACATAAAGTTGTGATAGTAGCGGATTTTAATTTTCCACCTATTGATTGGGACTCCCATACTGTTAAAGATCTAGATTGGTTAGAGTTTGTAAAATGTGTTCAGGAAAGTTTTCTATATCAATATATAGAGGTACCAACTAGAGAGGATACAATATTAGATCTCCTATTCGGAAACAAGTTAGGACAAGTGCCGGAAGTGTGTGTAGGGGAACACATTGGTTCCAGGGATCATAACACCATTAGTTTCAACTTGATCATGGATAAAGATAGATCTGGTCCTCGGTTTGAGGTTCTAAACTGGAAAAAGGCCAAACTGGAAAGGATTTGAAATGAGAAAGGATCTAAAAAGCGTGGATTGGGACAGGTTGTTCTCTGGCAAGGATGTGATTGGTAAGTGGGAGGACTTCATAGGAGAAATTTTGAGAATGCAGAGTTTGTATGTTCCTGTCAGGATTAAAGGCAAAATGAATAAGAATAAGGAACCTTGGTTCTCAAGGGATATTGGAACTCTGATGAAGAAGAAGAGAGAGATGTATGACATGTATAGGAAACAGGGAGAAAATAAGGTGCTTGAGGAGTATAAAAAGTGCAAAAAAAACTTAAGAAAGAAATCTGGAGGGCTAAAAGAAGACATGAAGTTGCTTTGGCAGTCAAGGTGAAGGATAACCCAAAGAGCTTCTACAGGTATATTAAAAACAAAAGGATAGTAAGGGATAAAATTGGTCCTCTTGAAGATCAGAGTGGTCGGCTATGTACGGAACCAAAAGAAATGGGAGAGATCTAAAATGGGTTTTTTGCATCTGTATTTACTAAGGAAACTAGTATGGAGTTTATGGAAATAAGTTAAACAAGTAATGAGGTCATAGAACCTATGCAGATTGAAGAGGGGGAGGTGCTTGCTATCTTGAGGCAAATCAGAGTAGATAAATCCCCAGGACCTGACAGGATATTCCCTCAGACCTTGAAGGAGACTAGTGCTGAAATTGCAGGGGCCCAGGCAGATATATTTAAAATGTCGGTATGTACGGGTGAGGTGCCGGAGGATTGGAGGATAGCTCATGTTGTTTCCTTGTTTAAAAAAGGCTCTAAAAGTAATCTGGGAAAGTATAGGCAGGTAAATTTGATGTTGGTAGTAGGTAAATTATTGGAAGGAGTACTAAGAGATAGGATCTACAAATATTTGGATAGACAGGGGCTTATTAGGGAGAGTTAACATGGCTTTGTGTATGGTAGATCATGTTTAACCAATCTATTAGAGTTTTTCGAGGAGTTTACCAGGAAGGTGGATGAAGGAAAGGCAGTAGATATTGTCTACATGGACTTCAGTAAGGCCTTTGACAAGGTCCCACATGGGAGGTTAGTTAGGAAGATTCAGTCGCTAGGTATACATGGAGAGGTAGTAAATTGGATTAGACATTGGCTCAATGAAAGAAGCCAGAGAGTGGTATTGGAGAATTGCTTCTCTGAGTGGAGGCCTGTGACTAGTGGTGTGCCACAGGGATCAGTGCTGGGTCCATTGTTATTTGTCATCTATATCAATGATCTGGATGATAATGTGGTAAATTGGATCAGCAAGTTTGCTGATGATACAAAGATTGGAGGTGTAGTAGACAGTGAGGAAGGTTTTCAGAGCCTGCAGAGGGACCTGGACCAGCTGGAAAAATGGGCTAAAAAATGGCAGATGGAGTTTAATACTGACAAGTGTGAGGTATTGCACGTTGGAAGGACAAAACAACGTAGAACATATAGGGTTCATGGTAAGGCACTGAGGAGTGCAGTGGAACAGAGGGATCTGGGAATACAGATACAAAATTCCCTAAAAGTGGCGTCACAGATAGATAGGGTTGTAAAGAGAGCTTTTGGTAAAGAATGTCAGATACCAGGTGGTCAGCTCGGGCAGATGCAACAAAAGCACTTTTACATAGTTTTTCTGCAATAAAACAAGTCTTGGATGACATTTCAAATAACAATGTTCAGAAGGCAGAGCGTCGACAACAGGCTTGTGGACTACTTTCAACCATGATGAAGTTGGAAACAGGAATAATGGACATATTGTGGGATCAAGTATTACAGTGTTTTCAAATGACCTGTGCTTCTTTGCAATCTTCTGGCCAAGACTTGAATACAGCTTGTGCACTCTATGAATCCTTGCATGGATATATTCAAGCTATGCGGTCTACTTTTTCAGACATTGAGCAAAAATCTATGGATCTGACTAAGTGTGAAGATTATCAACAGCAAACTCGAAGAAAACACAAGCAAAATCGTGCGAATGATGATTTCAGTGGTTCCAGCACTCTTGATCCATTTGTTGAATCTCAAATGCCTTCTCAGAAGTTTAAAAGCCAAACATTTCTTGCCATTATTTACACTTGCTTTCTGCCCTGTCAAAAAGGCAGAAAGCTTATCTAAAGGTAAATGGTGTTTTTGGATTCCTTCATCAGTTATAGTCGTTTACACCTGAAGAGTTCGTAAAGAGGTCATCAAATCTTATTAAATCATATCCGGAAGATCCAGGAGAAAGTCTTGATGAAGAATTTGTGCAGTTTACTGAACTGTTGAAATCTCATCTTGCTTCTCATATTGGCACCAAACAAGACCTTGTAGAGTTACAGTTGTACCGTTTGATTACTGACAATTCTTCAGAGTCATGTTTTCCAAATGTAGAAAATGCCTTACACATCTATTTGTCACTCATGGTTACCAACTGCAGTGGAGAACACTCATTTTCAAAACTGATAAGGATTAAAAATGAACTAAGGAGCACCATGGGTCAAAACAGATTGAACAATCTCACTCTAATGAGCACTGAACATGAACTTATGTGTGAAATAGGCATTTCCAGTATCATCAACAAATTTGCACATGCTATATCTAGAAAATCTAAATTTAAATTGTGTTTTTTTTACTTTTGACATTTGAAATTTATACCTACATGTAAGTAGTAGTATTACTGAAGTGTCAGACATTTGTCATATTATCTGGCTGTATAGCAAATGAAAAAATTGAATTACTTTACTATGCAAGTAAATAATTAATGTTTAATACTTACGTGCATTTTTAAAATTTAGGGCCCTTTTATAACATATGTAACAGGCCCCGCACTAGCTTAATCCAGCCCTGTTTGGACCATGTAATTGACAACTCAGGGCTTCACAAGACACCATCAAAGATGAAGGCAATCATGAATGCTCCATCACCACAGAATGCAAGTCAATTAACATCTTTCTTAGGACTTGTTCCTAACCTAGCTAGCATTCTGAACCCTCTTCACTGGCTTTTAAATAAATCAACATACTGGCAGTGGACAGAACACTGTGAAGAGACTTTTAAAAAGGCCAAAACTGCTTTGATACAATATGAAGCACCCACACATTTCAACCCATACAGTTATCCTTACAGGAACAGGCAGCCTCCAGACGGATTGAACCTGTTGTTTAGTGATGAGACCTCAGCACATGGGGCCCAATAATCTACAGGGTTATGTTTGGGAATAGAGGCAGTCTATCCTCTTACTTAGTTTTGAAAAAAAAAAGTTTTTTTTTGTTGTTGATTGATGATTACTCCATTAAAGGTTAATATTTCAGCAGCTGGTCTGTGTATAGGAAAGGAGAGAAACCTTTAAAATAAGGGGAAGGAATATGTTATGTATTCATGTATATTTTGACCATTATGGGTCTCTGTCAAGCTGCCCTGTGAGCTATGTACTGAAGGCAACGTCAGAGAGCATTCTGGGCAGATGACTTACAAATAAAAAGCAAATAACTGCATCTTTGTTCCTCACTGCTTCATCTCTCTTAAACATTATTCACGGCCAACCAGCCTCCCAGTATCACAAACATAACAACCACACTTATCTTACTGGCAGAACTTCCTCGCCCTCAACAATTTCTCTTTTAGCTTCTCCCACTTTCTCCAAGCTCAAAGTGTAGCCATGGGCATCCATGTGGGGTCCAGCTATGCTTACCTTTTCGATAGCTATTGGAACAGTCCATGTTCCAAGCCTTCCCTTTTAATGCTCCCAAACTCTTTCTGTGCTACATTGATGACTGCGTTGGTGTTGTTCATGTACCCATACTGAGCTTGGCAATTTCATCAATTTTGCCTCCAACTCCCATTCTGCCTTTGGTCTATTTCTGACACCTCTCTCCCCTATCTCAATCTCTCTGTCTCCATCTCTGGAGACAAACTGTCTACCTGTATCTTTTATAAAACACCAATATCCATGGCTATCTTAACTGTACCTGATCCTATGACTCCCGTAAAAATGCCATTCCCTTTTCTCTGTTCCTTCATCTCTGCTGCATCTGTTCCCAGGATGAGTCTTTCATTTCCAGTACAATCCTCCTTCTTCAAAGAACAGAGATTCCCTTCCTTCACCATTGATGCTGCCCTCACCCTCTCTTCTATTTCCACACTCACCCTATCTTCCCGTGCCTTAACAGAGATAGATTTCCTTTTGTCCTCATCCACAACACCAAGAGCCTTCACATTCATCACATCATTCTCTGCAACTCCCGCCATCTTCGACGGGATCCTACCACTAAGCATACCTTTAACTTACCCACTACTTTCTGCTTTCCACATGGATCACTCCTTCCGTAATCTCTTTGTCCATTTGTCCTCTCCACTACTCTCCTTCCTGGTACTTACCCCTGAAAGTGGCAAAAGTGCTATACTTGCTCGTTCACCTCCTCCCACACCTCCACTCTGAGCCCCAAACAGTCCTTCCAGGCGAGGCAACACTTCACCTGTGAATCTGTTATGATCATCTATTGTATCCAGTGCTCCCATTATGGCCTACTCTATATTGGTGAGACCTGGCATAGATTTGGGCCACTTTGCTGAGCACTTTCACTCCATCTGCAAGAAGCAGAATTTCACAGTGGTCTACCATTTTAATTCCTATCCCCATTCCCATTCTAACATAGAAACATAGAAAATAGGTGCAGGAGTAGGCCATTCGGCCCTTCGAGTCTGCACCGCCATTTATTATGATCATGGCTGATCATCCAACTCAGAACCCCGCCCCAGCCTTCCCTCCATACCCCCTGACCCCTGTAGCCACAAGGACCATATCTAACTCCCTCTTAAACATAGCCAATGAACTGGCCTCAACAGTTTCCTGTGGCAGAGAATTCCACAGATTCACCACTCTCTGTGTGAAGAAGTTTTTCCTAATCTCGGTCCTAAAAGACTTCCCCTCTATCCTCAGACTGTGGCCCCTCGTTCTGGACTTCCCCAACATCGGGAATAATCTTCCTGCATCTAGCCTGTCCAATCCCTTTAGGATCTTATACGTTTCAATCAGATCCCCCCTCAATCTTCTAAATTCCAACGAGTACAAGCCCAGTTCATCCAGTCTTTCTTCATATGAAAGTCCTGCCATCCCAGGAATCAATCTGGTGAACCTTCTTTGTACTCCCTCTATGGCAAAGATGTCTTTCCTCAGGTTAGGGGACCAAAACTGCACACAATACTCCAGGTGTGGTCTCACCAAGGCCTTGTACAACTGCAGTAGTACCTCCCTGCTCCTGTACTCAAATCCTCTCGCTATAAATGCCAGCATACCATTCGCCTTTTTCACCGCCTGCTGTACCTGCATGCCCACTTTCAATGACTGGTGTATAATGACACCCAGGTCTCGTTGCACCTCCCCTTTTCCTAATCGGCCACCATTCAGATAATAATCTGTTCTCCTATTTTTGCCACCAAAGTGGATAACTTCACATTTATCCACATTAAATTGCATCTGCCATGAGTTTGCCCACTCACCCAACCTATCCAAGTCACCCTGCATCCTCTTAGCATCCTCCTCACTGCTAAAACTGCCACCCAGCTTCGTGTTATCCACAAACTTGGAGATGCTGCATTTAATTCCCTCATCCAAGTCATTAATATATATTGTAAACAACTGGGGTCCCAGCACTGAGCCTTGCGGTACCCCACTAGTCACCGCCTGCCATTCTGAAAAGGTCCCATTTATTCCCACTCTTTGCTTCCTGTCTGCTAACCAATTCTCCACCCACACCAATACCTTACTCCCAATACCGTGTGCTTTAAGTTTGCACACTAATCTCCTGTGTGGGACCTTGTCAAAAGCCTTTTGAAAATCCAAATATACCACATCCACTGGTTCTCCCCTATCCATTCTACTAGTTACATCCTCAAAAAATTCTATGAGATTCGTCAGACATGATTTTCCTTTCGCAAATCCATGCTGACTTTGTCCGATCATTTCACCGCTTTCCAAATGTGCTGTTATCACATCCTTGATAACTGACTCCAGCAGTTTCCCCACCACCGACGTTAGGCTAACCGGTCTATAATTCCGCGGTTTCTCTCTCCCTCCTTTTTTAAAAAGTGGGGTTACATTAGCCACCCTCCAATCCTCAGGAACTAGTCCAGAATCTAACGAGTTTTGAAAAATTATCACTAATGCATCCACTACTTCTTGGGCTACTTCCTTAAGCACTCTGGGATGCAGACCATCTGGCCCTGGGGATTTATCTGCCCTCAATCCCTTCAATTTACCTAACACCACTTCCCTACTAACATGTATTTCACTCAGTTCCTCCATCTCACTGGACCCTCTGTCCCTTACTATTTCTGGAAGATTATTTATGTCCTCCTTAGTGAAGACAGAACCAAAGTAATTATTCAATTGGTCTGCCATGTCCTTGCTCCCCATAATCAATTCACCTGTTTCTGTCTGCAGGGGACCTACATTTGTCTAACGCATTAGGCCCATGGCCTTCTCTTCTGCCATGATGCACTCTCTTCTTGGAGGAGAAACACCTCAAATTCGTCTCGGTACCCTTCAACCTGTTATCATGAACATCGATTTCTCCAACTTCTGTTATTTTTTTCCCTTCCCATTTCCCTTTTCAATTCCCCCCTCTGGCCTTTTACCTATTCTCACCTGCCTCTCACGTCCTCCTTCCCTATCTCCCATGGTCTGCTCTCTTCTACTATCAGATTCCTTCTTCTGTACCCCTTTGCCTTTTCCACCAATCACCTCCCAGCTACTTACTTCATCCACCATCCCCCACCCACCTGGATTCACCTATCATGTTCTCCTCCTTCCCCTTCCCCCACCTTTTTATTCTGGTTTCTTCTCCCTTCCTTTCCAATCCTGATGAAGGGTCTTGGTCTGAACGTTGACTGTTCATTTTCATAAGCTCTGCCTGACCTGCTGAGTTCTTCCAAAATTTTGTGCATGTTGCTCTGATATAGAGAATAGTCTTCATACCAGTGTTGACAGATGGGCTGCAAACCTCAGTATAAATCCATTTCACTTGATTCAAACTGATTTATCAGTGTTTGCCCGGCTGGACGTGTTTAACAGAGAGGAAATGGGAAAAGCTGTCACAGTTGATTATGACTGGTGATTTGTTTGTACTTAATTAGCAGCCAAAATACAAACAAAGGGGACTTGAAATAATGTGATAATCCTGCATGGAAGGAGAATAACATCCCTCAGTAACATTCCAAATCCTCAGTGACCAATAATCTTAGGGCACTCAATTAATTCCCTCAGTAAGACAAAGAGACCGTATTTTTTGCTATGTAATGTATCTGATGTAAGGCAGAGAGCAAAGCACAAAGTGAAAAGCCTACAATGAAAATGGAAGACTGTGTCATTACCTTTCAACTCACTGGCTCAGAGCTGTGGTCTTAGAATGGGTTAAGGACTAATATCAATTTCAATGCTTTAAACCCTTTTTTTCCTATTAAAGAAATGTGGTGTTATCTTCAAATCTTTTAGAATAATATTAAACATCTGTATTACCCAACAATGTGAGAGTATTAACACAGTACATAAATGATTAATAATTCAGATGACATAAGTTAATTTTATGTTTATTTTTATAGAAATCTGTATTGCCGCAGGTTGTTCTTTTAGGAATAATGGGGAAAGATCTCTTCATCATTTAACAACATTAGCTCAGAAAACTTGAAGTAACATAGATTCCTCCTACAACTTGAAGAAAATACAGTATTGCCTGTGGATAATGAATGCTACTTCAGGGCTGTCACATCTCCAAAGTTTCTATCATGCGCCGAATTGCACGCTGGGATGCAAAAACATTTGTTGTGAGATCGTTTACAAATAGTACGAGAATAAACCACATGAAGTTTGTTTGATCTCTTCATATCTCATACATATATACTCAGTGGCCACTTTATTAGTTACACCTGTACACCTACCCATTAATTCAAATATCTCATCAGCCAATCATTTGGCAGCAACTCAGTGCACAAAAACATGCAGACATGGACAAGAGGCTCAGTTGTTGTGCAGATCAAAATCAGAATTGGGAAGAAATGTGATTTAAGTGACTTCCACCACGGGAAGATTGTTAGCGCTAGACAGGGTAGTTTGAGTATCTCAGAAACTGCTGATCTCCTGGGATTTTCACACACAACAGTCTCTACAGTTTACAGAGAATGGTGAGAAAAACAAAAAAAAATGCATCCAGTTAAGGGTAGTTCTGTGGGTGAAAATATCTTATTAATGAGAGATGTTACAGGAGAGTGGCAAGACTGGTTCAAGCTGATAAGAAGGTGACAGTAAGTCAACGCACCATGCATTACAACAGTGGTGTACAGAAGAGCATACCTGACAGACGTACAACACGCCAAATCTTGACGTGGATGTGCTACAGCAGCAGACCATAAACATCAATTAAAGATTCAAAGTAAATACATATCATCATATACAACCCTGAGATTCAATTCTTGCAGGCATACTCAATAAATCTATTGAATAATAACCATAACAGAATCAGTGAAAGAACACATCGACTTGAACATTCAACCAGAGTGCAGAAGACAACAAACTGTGCAAATACAAAAAGAAAGAAGTAATAACACTAATTAATAAGCAATAAATATATAAATATCGAGAACATGAAATGAGGAGTCTTTGAAATTGAGCCCATAGCTTGTGGGAACATTTCAATATTGGGACAAGTGAAGTTGAGTGAAGTTATCCCGCTTGGTTCAAGAGCCTGATGGTCGTGGGGTAATAACTATTCCTGAACCTGGTGGTGGGGGTCCCAAGGCTCCTGATGCAAGCAGTGAGAAGAGATCATGACCTGGGTGATGAGAGTCCCTGATGATGGATGCTTCTTTCCTGCAACAGTGTTTCATGTAGATGTGCTCGATCATGGGAGGGCTCTACCCAAGCTAGACTGTGCTGCATCAACTACTTTTTGTACAATTTTCCATTCAAGGACATTGATATTTCCATACCAAGTTGTGATGCAGCCAGTCAATTTACTCTCCATTACACCTCTGGAGAAGTTTGTCAAAGTTTTAGATATCATGCCAAATCTCCACAAACTCTTAAGGAAGTCAAAATGTTGTCATGCTTTCTTTGTAATTGTAGTTATGAGCTGGGCCCAGAACAGTCTTCTGAAATCATAACAATGAGAAATTTAAAGTTACTGACCGTCTCTACCTCACATCATCTGATGAGGACTAGCTCATGAACCTCTGGTTTCCTCCTCCTGAGGTCAATAATCAGCTCCTTGGTCTTGCTGACATTGAGTAAGAGCTTGTTATTATGGCACCACTCAGCCAGATTTTCAATCTCTCCTCTTATATGCTGATTCACACCCACCTTTGATTCAGCCTACAACAGCAATGTCGTCAGAAAACTCGAATATGGCATTAGAGCTGTGCTTGGCCACTCAGTCATAAGTATAAAGGGGGTAGAGCAGGGGGCTAATCACACAGCCTTGTGGTACACCTATGCTGATGGAGATTGTGGTCCACAGGAGATGTTGTTGCCAATCCAAACTGACTGGTCTGCAAGTGAGGAGATCGAGAATCCAAGTACACAAGGAGGTATTGAGGCCAAGGTACAGGAGGGAATAATAATTTACTAGCAGAATGAAAAAAGGGTTATTTTTGTTGCTGGCAAAGTAAAAACCCATTTGTCATTGACACGTCACTCAAGTTTACAAAAAGATGGACATAACACTCAATCTTTTTGTAAACTTCAATACTTTGAAGACAAAAGTCCTCTACAAACTTTTCCACTTATCCTGCCACTCTCCAAGAATAACAGTTCATCATGAGATCTTACATCTCAACAGCCACCACTCACTGATGCTTTCAATATACCTGCACATTCTTCGGTTGATCGAGGAGAAACATATGGGTGGAATGACTTCTTCTGATGTAACTTTCAAGTGTAACGTTATAATTTCTCTTTGTCCATTAATATTTTTGTCTTTTAGGGATAGCCTTTGCTTCTGTCTTAGCTACGAAGCCCTGCAGAGCCATTTCCACTGACAGGAAAGGAGCAAAGTCTGGTTTACTGGCCCCTTAAAACCAGTTGCTTTGGGCAGATGGGACTTGTCAGTCATGGTTGGCAGCTCATCTAGGAGAAGGAAAACTATGATCTCAAACCTCTGCTGACCTGTGGCTATATCCACTCACGGAATGGTCTTCGGGAGTAAACCCCGAGAACAAATACAGAGCTGGAGTCCCTATGTTGAGGTCAGTGCTGAATGGCAATTCCTGCGATGTCGCTAGTGGCAAACTGTATCAGTCTCTGCTATTCCTCTTGATTCATCAGTTGCATGGAGAGAGAGAGAGAGCCTATTGCATAGGCAACAGCTTGCTCTTCATATCGTACTGTCCTGGCTTTCATACCAGCTTGAGTATCATGTAGACATCTCGGACACAATATGCTTGGTCAAACCCAACCAACAGAGGGCTTCATAGGTATAGACATATTGGGGATAATTAGCATGGCTTTGTGAGTGCCTCATAAATCTAGCTGGGTATAATGAGAAGGGACAAGGCAAATCGATGAAGTTAAATCAGTGGATGAGGTGTGTATGGGTTTTAGTAAGGTGTTTCACAATGTTCTCCATGGTAGGCTCATCTGAAAAATCATGAGGCATGGAATTCGTGGAAACTTTGCTGCATGGATTTGGAATTGGTTTGCCCACAGAAGGCAGAAGGTGATAGCAGATGGAGTCTATTCTACCTGGAGGTCATTGACTATCGGTGTTCAGCAGAGATCCGATCTGGAAACCCTACTCTCTGTAATTTTCATAAATGACTTGGATGAGGAAATGGAAGGGTAAGGTTGCAGATCACATGAAAGCTGGTGGCATTTTAGATAGCAGGTAAGGTTTTCACAGATTCCAAATGGATATACAGTAGATAAGGTGCAGCTAATCAGAAACACGAGATTCTGCAGATGCCGGAAATCTTGAGCAACACACACAAAAAATGCTGACTGTTTATTCTCCTCTGTTGATACTGCATGATTTGCTGAGTTACTCCAGCATTTTGTGTGTGTCAGGCAGAATGCAGAGCTGGGCAGAGAAATCATAAATGGACCTACAATCCTGAAAAGTGCGTGCAGCACTCTGGAAGATCATACTGGAAGACACAGTACAAGGTCAATGGCACGACTCTTGGCAGTGTGGAAGAACAGAGATGGTGTATGGGTGCCTTCTTGTGGGAGGCATAACATACTGTCGCAGTCTGCTCCAACTAATCAATGTGAACGCCAAGTGATGTGCACTTGGATAGCTCCCACCATCAACGTGCTGTCGATATCCTTACTGGTCATTCTGGAGGTTGAATTCAACTGCATAATTGATGTGGCTGGACAATCCGACAATACCGACAGGATACTGGACAGCAGTTCCGAACTCCTGATGAAGTGATTAAAGATGCAAAGTTATGCAAAGCCTTCAGCTTCCTTACAGCAGAACACAGTCACAAACAAATAAAATCAGAAACAGTCCCAGATATACTTCCTCTTCACATTAAAACCAGTCATGGTCAGATCCACCAACATCACACTCTTACTCTTCTTCAACCATTGTCTCCTTTGTGCTTCCTGTCACTTACAGAAGCATGTAAAGATAGGCATGGAAGTCAAGAAGTTGAATATCAAGCTGTGGACCCCAAAGAGCACTAAGTAAATAACGAGGGATTACACAGGTTGAAGAACCATGAAGCCCCTACTTGACTCTCTGATTCACTCATAGAACATCAAGAGATTCTTCACCCTCAAAGGTGTTCAGAAAGCAAGACATTTGTGCCAACTCCAGACAAACTTCCTTCTGCAGTTGATGGGTGTGGATGTGATAGAGAAACTTCAGGAAATGAAGAGCTGAAAAGCTGTGTTCTTTTCCTCAGAATCCTCCAGGATCATCTACTAATCCAGGTTCTGCTTTGTGGAACAGAGTAAGACTTGCTCACATTTCTTCTTCCAAAAAGTTCACAGGGGGAGCTCTACAATCCACAACCTTAAGGAAGAGATGACTCAGTAACATCTTCCCAAACAGATTTACAAAGGATCTGTAGATTTTTCAATGCTAGTCTGTATGACAGAAAGGCTACAGAAAACACAAACTCCCAGAACTTCCTGTCTTCTATTAGATGATAGCAAGCAGAAGACTCTGGATCTCTGATTGAGTTCACTGTGAAATTTGAAAAACAGAAGCCGAAATCTGATGTGTCGGTATTTCAGTGGAGTAAAGGAAATTACAGTGGCATGAGAGAGGAACTGGCCAAAGTTGACTGGAAAGGGACACTGGCGGGAAAGACAGCAGAACAGCAGTGGCTGAAGTTTATGTGAGAAGTGAGGAAGGTGCAAGACAGGTATAATCCAAAAAAGAAGAAATTTTCGAGTGGAAAAAGGATGCAACCGTGGTTGACAAGAGAAGTCAAAGCCAAAGTTAAAGCAAAGGAGAGGGCATACAAGGAAGCAAAAATTAGTGGGAAGACAGAGGATTGGGAAGTTTTTAAAAACTTACAAAAGGAAACCAAGAAGGTCATTAAGAGGGAAAAAATTAACTATGAAAGGAAACTAGCAAATAATATCAAAGAGGGGGAAAAGCTTTTTCAAGTATATAAGGAGTAAAAGACAGGTGAGAGTAGATATAGGACCGATAAAAAATGATGCTGGAGAAATTGTAATGGGAGATAAGGAGATGGCAGAGGAACTGAATGAGTATTTTCCATCAGTCTTCACTGAGGAAGACATCAGCAGTATACCAGACACTCAAGAGTGGCAGGGAAGAGAAGTGTGCGCAGTCACAATTACGGCAGAGAAAGTACTCAGGAAGCTGAATAGTCTAAAGGTAGATAAATCTCCCGGACCAGATGGAATGCACCCGCGTGTTCTGAAGGAAGTAGCTGTGGAGTTTGCGAAGCATTAGCGATGATCTTTCAAAAGTCGATAGATTCTGGTATGGTTCCGGAGGACTGGAAGATTGCAAATGTCACTCCGCTATTTAAGAAGGGGGCAAGGAAGCAAAAAGGAAATTATAGACCTGTTAGCTTGACGTCTGTGGTTGGGAAGTTGTTGGAGTCGATTGTCAAGGATGAGGTTACAGAGTACCTGGAGGCATATGACAAGATGGGCAGAACTCAGCATAGATTCCTTAAAGGAAAATCCTGCCTGACAAACCTATTACAATTTTTTGAGGAAATTACAAGTAGGCTAGACAAGGGAGATGAAATGGATGTTGTATATTTGGATTTTCAGAAGGCCTTTGATAAGCTGCCACACATGAGGCTACTTAACAAGATAAGAGCCCATGGAATTATGGGAAAGTTACATACGTGGATAGAGCGTTGGCTGATTAGCAGGAAACAGAGAGTGGGAATAAAGGGATCCTATTCTGGTTGGCTGCCGGTTACCAGTGGTGTTCCACAGGGGTCCGTGTTGGGGCTGCTTCTTTTTACATTGTACATTAACGATTTGGATTATGGAATAGATGGCTTTGTGGCTAAGTTTGCTGACGATACGAAGATAGGTGGATGGGCCAGTAGTGCTGACGAAACGCAGAGTCTGCAGAGAGACTTGGATAGATTGGAAAAATGGGCAGAGAAGTGGCAAATGAAGTACAATGTTGGAAAGTGTATGGTTATGCACTTTGGCAGAAAAAATAAACGGGCAGACTATTATTTAAATGGGGAAAGAATTCAAAGTTCTGAGATACAATGGGACTTGGGAGTCCTCATACTGGATAGCCTTAAAGTTATTCTCCAGTTTGAGTCAGTAGTAGAAGAAGGTGAATGCAATGTTGGCATCCATTTCTAGAGGAATAGAGTATAGGAGCAGGGATGTGATGTTGAGGCTCTATAAGGCGCTGGTGAGACCTCACTTGGAGTACTGTGGGCAGTTTTGGTCTCCTTATTTAAGAAAGGATGTGCTGACATTGGAGAGGGTACAGAGAAGATTCACTAGAATGATTCTGGGAATGAGAGGGTTAACATATGAGGAACATTTGTCCACTCTTGGACTGTATTCCTTGGAGTTTAGAAGAATGAGGGGAGACCTCATAGAAACATTTCAAATGTTGAAAGGCACGGACAGAGTGGATGTGGCAAGGTTGTTTCCCATGATGGGGGAGTCTGGTACGAGAAGGCATGACTTAAGGATTGAAGGGCACCCATTCAGAACAGAAATGTGAAGAAATTTTTTTAGTCAGATGGCAGTGAATCTATGGAATTTGTTGCCACAGGCAGCAGTAGAGGACAAGTCATTGGGTGTATTTAAGGCAGAGATTGATAGGTATCTGACTAGCCAGGGCATCAAACGTTATGGTGAGAAGGCGGGGGAATGGGACTAAATGGAAGAATGGATCAGCTCATGATAAAATGGCGGAGCAGACTCGATGGGCCGAATGGCCAACTTCTGCTCCTTTGTCTTATGGTCTTATGGTCTTATGGATCAGCTACTTACTCTGGAGGAGCTGATGGCTTGATCAGTTCTCTTGGCACAAATAGAACTCCTGGAAATCACATCTTACCAGCAGAGATGTAGTCAGCTCTATGAGACTGGATGGGCATGGACTTGCTGGGAATGCATAACTCTGTTTCTGCTTGGTAACGTGTTAGACACCATGAACATGTGCATCACTACTCTCATTGACAAACAGAATGGAGAAGTGGAGGTCATCAGAAATGGAGACCTGTTTCATTTTTGAATGTGTATTATAAGATCCTGTCCAAGGCCATTGTCAAGACTGTTCTGGGACAGGTGACTGAACCAGACCAAAGCTGTGCTGTGTGAGGTAGAAAAGTCCCTGACACCCTTATGGGATATCATTGCCTACATGCAGGAAAGAGAGATGGATGTCTGCCTGATCAGCTTGGACCAAGAGGAAGTCTCCAATGCGGTATCACATGTGTATGTGATGTATGTGCTCTTCAAAAAGGAGTTTTGAGGTGGGAATCAGAAATTGGATCCAATCACTCTACACAGACATCTGTAGGGCAGTCCATATCAGTAGAATGGAGACAGATAGCTTCCTCATCAAGCTGGAGTTAGATGGAATTGTCCTCTTGGAAAAGGATCTTGGCGACTGTAGGATTGACTTGCTGTGGACTGAAAACCTTGAGTATGTAGATACTTAGGAAGAGGATGTGCTGGATCTTTTGGAAAGCATCATTTTGGATAGGTTACTGGGACCGGATGGGATTTATCCCAGGCTACTGTGGTAAGCGAGGGAGATTTCTGAGCCTCTGGCGATGATCTTTGCATCATCAGTGAGGATGGGAGAGTTTCCAGAGCATTGGAGGTTTGCGGATGTTGTTTCTTTATTCAAGAAAGTGGGTAGAGATAGCCCAGGAAATTATAGGCCAGTGAGTCTTACTTCCGTGGTTGGTAAGTTGATGGAAAAGATCCTGAGAGGCAGGATTTATGAACATTTGGAGAGGCATAATATGATTAGCAATAGTCAGCATGGCTTTGTCAAAGGCAGGTCATTCCTTACGAGCCTGACTGAATTTTTTCAGAATGTGACTAAACACACTAATGAAGGTAGAGCCGTAGATGTAGTGTAAATGGATTTTAGCAAGGCATTTGACAAGTTACCCCATGCAAGGCCTATTGAGAAAGTAAGGAGGCATGGGGTCCAAGGGGACATTGCTTTGTGGATCCAGAACAGGCTTGCCCACAGAAGGCAAAGAGTAGTTGTAGATGGGTCATATTCTGTGTGGAGGTCGGTGACCAGTGGTGTGCCTCAGGGATCTAATCTGGGACCCCTACTCTTCATGATTTTTATAATTAACCTGGATGAGGAAGTGGAGGGATGGGTTAGTAAATTTGCTGATGACACAAAGGTTGGGTGTGTTGTGGATAGTGTGGAGGGCTCTCAGATGTTACAGCGGGACATTGATAGGATGCAAAACCGAGCTGAGAAGTGGCAGATGGAGTTCAACCCAGGTAAGTGTGAGGTGATTCATTTTGGTAGGTCAAATATGATGACAGAATATAGTATTAATGGTTAGACTCTTGGCAGTGTAAAGGATCAGAGGGATCTTGGGGTCCGAGTCCATAGGACACTCAAAGCTGCTACACATGTTGACTCTGTGGTTAAGAAGGCATGAGGTGCATTGGCCTTCATCAACCATGGGACTGAGTTTAAGAGCTGAGAGGTAATGTTACAGCTATATAGGACCCTGGTCAGACCCCACTTGGAGTACTGTGCTCAATTCAGTTTGCCTCACTACAGGAAGGACGTGGAAACCATAGAAAGAGTGCAGAGGAGATTTAGCAGGATGTTGCCTGGATTGGGGAGCATACTTTATGAAAATAGGTTGAGTGAACTCAACCTTTTCTCCTTGCAGTGACAGAGGATGAGAGGTGACCTGATAGAGGTGTACAAGATAATGAGAGGCATTGATTATGTGGATAGTCAGAGGCTTTTTCCAGGGCTGAAATGGCGAGCATGAGAGGGTATACTTTTAAGGTGCTTGGAAGTAGGTACATAGGAGATGTCAGGGGTAAGTTTTTTATGCAGAGAATGGTGAGTGCGTGGAATGGGCTGCCGGTGGCGGTGGTGGGGGCGAAAATGATAGGGTCTTTTAAGAGACTCCTGGACTGGTACATGGAGCTTAGAAAAATAGAGGGCTACAGGTAAGCCTTGGTAGTTCTAAGGTAAGGACAAGTTCAGCACAGCTTTGTGGGCCGAAGGGCCTGTATTGTGCTGTAGGTTTTCTATGTTCCTATATTTCTCTATGCTTCTCTCCCATTCCTTGTTTGTGTGCTGCATTAGAACACTTTGCCAATTCCATCCGTAAGGACAAAAACATAAGAGGAGTGGAGTTGCTTACCAGTGAAGGCACCCAAATCAAAACCTCCCTGTCCATGGGTGATATCACTATATTCTGTTCAGATCAACAGTCAGTTGCAGTTTGATCAGCATCCGTGACCATCTTAAGTTGGGAGCAGAGGCTAGAGTCAACCATAGAAAGAGCAAGGTCATGTTCTTATATAACTTTGCCAAACAATCCAAACTCTTCTTCACCATCAGGTCCAAATACCAGAAGGTGCTGGGGATTTGATTCAGAGGAGCTAAGGCATGTAAGAAAAAATGGCTGGAGTAGATTGGGATGTAAAATGAAAAATAGTTCCGAGGAAGGATCGCTCTCCGTCGGTAACTAGGAAGAATCTAGCGATCAGGTGCAGTATGTGCTCAGAGCTGCTGTCCATGGCACAGAAGCAGCATGTTCTCTGCTCCTCTCCTTCAGTAATCACCCAGGACACTTACCAGTTTATGTGGGGATCCAAGGTAGAGCAAGAGCAGCAGGTCTCCTTCCATAGCTCTCTGGGAAATGGGACCAAAGTGTGCACAACATTGCCTCATCTCGATGACGACTTTGAGTGTTACACATAAGTGGTCATGACATAACAAGTTGTTCCTGGAGGCAAACATATAGATAGACATCAAGTGCTGCTGGAAGGTTATCAACTCAGTGAAAGATATCCTTTGGTCTGCACAAATCCTTCTGGTCTTCCATGACAGCGAGACGTCTGTAAGGGAATACTGCAGACCAGCAGAGTCAGAGCTGCAGGACAACAGGCTGAGGGAAATACTGCAGTTCGGTGCAAACAATGCCCCGTCTCTGTGCAAAAGGAGAACATAAAAGGCTCTTCACATTACAGCACATGAGAGGACGAAATGGGTGGGGAAACCCCTCGAACAATGAGAAGAGCTGATCACCCCAAAAGAACACATGAGGGGCATGGCGTTGTGTTTGCCTGTTTTATTTTCTTCAAAAAAATTACACTACTGAATGTAACAGCCATAAAGGTAAAGTTTTTTTTGCAGTTTTTTCCTTTACATAGATTTTTATTATGAATATTTTTAAATAATACAAAATTGGAATAAAGAAAACTGAGAAGAGCTTTGATATAGACTCATTAGATTACAATTAGTTTAAGTAGAGCAAATAAAGGAAAACTGTTCCAAAAAGCAGGTACAGTATCATGCAGCACAGATTTTAAACAGTGGATAAAAAGTAGATGGGAATTGTGGGAAAATGCTCCTTTGCTTAGAGAATGATTATGTTCTGGAAATTGTGTTCTATATACATACATGGTGGAAACAAAAACAAGCAATCATCAAGAAACTAGTTGGCCACTTCAGAGAAAGTAATACACAGGGTTATGGGGAAAACACAAGGCTCGAGATTGATTGGATTACTCAGAACTAGTATAGACTTAATTAGACTCTTTCTATGCTGCAACAGATCTATGACTCTATAATTTTATTCTTTGGATAGAGGTATCTGTAGGTGTGATTTCATTAATGTCCTGATAATTACAATTCCTTGAAAAACTTTTTAAAATTATGCAGTTTACCAGCACCAAAAGCAGATCTAAAATATTTCATAATTAAGGAGCCAGTGCAGAGTATTCCTGTGATCACACCCTTCAACAGCAGGTATATCATTTTAGATACTGTGGTGGGGTGGGGGGGGAAATGACCTGGCAAAGAGATGTCACAGTGGGCGGGTCCCTGACACTGAGTCTGCCTCTGTGACTCAGAAGGGAAGGGGCAGATAAGAGGCACGCTGTGGTGATAGGGGATTCGTTAGTTAGGGGAACGGACAGCTGGTTCTGGGGGCGAGAACGAGATACCAGGATGGTATGTTTCCTCCTGTGTGTCATGATCCAGGATATCTTGGATCGAGTACTTTGCATTCTTAAGTGGGTGGGTAAACAGCCAGAAGTTAGAATCCATGTAAGTACCAATGACATGGGTAGGTTTGAGTGACGAGTTTCTACATAGAGAGTTCAGGGAGTTAGGTTCCAAATTAAAGGGCAGGACCTGTGTCACATGATAGTGTGGCCAGAGCTAGGAAGAGTATACAGTTTAATATGCGGCTAAGGATTTGGTGCAGGAGAGAGACATAAGATTTTTGGATCACTGGGCTCTTTTCCAGGGAAGGTGGGATCTGTACAGAAGGAACAGCTGCACCTGAACTGGAAGGGGACTAATATCCTAGTGGGAAGGTTTGTTAATGCTGGGTTAAAACTAGTGTTGCAGGGAGATGGGAACAAGAGTGCCATAACAGTGATTGGGGAGGCAGGTGTTGATAAGACCTCAGACAAAGTTAAGAATCAAAAGGTTGAGCATGGTGTGACTAGTGTCCTGAGCTGCATTTATTTCAATGAAAGAAGTATTGTAGGAAAGAAGGATAATAGTGATGAAGATGAGGTAGCTGGTTTACAAACAGAGGCAATATGTAGTGAGGAGAGGCTGTTCATAGGGCATGACTGCAGTCAGCAAGAGGAGTTGCAATGTAAAAGGCACACAAAATCAAAAAGGTGAATACAGGACTGAAGGTATTGTATTTGAATTTGTGCAGTATACGGAATAAGTGAGATGAACTTGCAGCACAGTAGCAGATTGGCAGGTGTCACATGATCGGCAACAATGAATTATGAATTGAGGCAGGTTTCGTAAAAACAAACAAACATTTATTAAACTCTGCTCAACAAACAGCGAAAAGTATTCAGACAGCTAACATAACTGGAAGTTAACTGCTATACGACAACTCTGGAACAGTTCTTAAAAGAATAAATGTGAAAACAATTCTTAAAGTGGTAAATTCAAACCCAGTCTTAAAATGGTGAATTTGAGAGTCCAAGTGATTTACACAGTCAATAAGGAGAGACTTCTCTGAAAACGGATTTCTTTGAAGATGTGACGTTACTGCAGGTTCTCCAAAGGATTCACGATGAAGGAAATGATACGGCTTAAAGAAACTGACCTTTTCCTGGCGAGTGAAAACTGCACAACTTCCCCGCTCTTGCAGGAGTTATCTCAGATACAGGTTACTATGTTATGAACGAATCCTCGATAAGGTCGATCTTTTATAAAGCCACCAAATGACTCCAACTTTATTCCAATTCTTCAGGTTCCCATCTTTTAATAAAGTCTTCACTCTCCAATACTACTATAAAGGGAAAATTATAGACGCAACACACAAACCTGGCAGCAATTGACGAAACTGCCAGCACCAATCTTTGCGCCTTAAAATAGAAAGGAAAACTCCATTTTAAAACGAAACTGCATCATGACAATTTTTTTTTTCTCCAAAAATACTTTATTCAGAATTATTACAAAATAAAGTTATATACATATAGGAAAAAACATTCATTGACTCTGAGTCCTTATTCAATAAATAAAGTTATTTACAATAAAATTATGCATTGACTCTCTGTTCATATACAAATGAAAGATGTTTACAATAAACCGTTCATTTACTCTGAACCCTTGGTCAAGAGTTAAGACTTATTAACAATAAAATTATCAACAATAAAGGCAGGCGTTGGCTTTATTAACTAACGAAGCAAACAACATCTCAACTGAAACTAACTGCATCACCAGGGTTTCCCTTTATATACCTGTTGAGAACAGGTCATCATGTGACCTCACACTGGTAGGAAAATTACATCATGTGACCTCTGCAAGACCATTACATCATGCTCATAAGACAATCACAGGATACCCACAGGTTATGTAACACAGGTATGATGTTGTAGGCATCACTGAATCATGGCTGAAAGGGGATTATAGCTGGGATACACATTGTATCGAAAGGACAAGCAGGAAGGCAGAGGGGCAGCATTGTTGTGATGGTAAAAAATCAAATCAAATCACTAGAAAGAGGTGACATAGGGTCAGAAGGTGTTGAATCATTGTAGATACAGCTAAGGAACTGCAGGGTTAAAAAGACCCTGATGGGAGTTGTATGCAGACCCCCCAAACACTAGTAAGGATGTAGCCTGTAATTACAATGGGAGATAGAAAATGCAAGTCAAAAGGGCAATGTTTCAATAGTCATGGGGGAATTCAATATGCAGGTAGAATGGAAGAATTAGGTTGCTGCTGGATTCCAGGAGGGGAAATTTCTACAGTGCCTATGCGATGGCTTTTTAGAGCAGCTTGTGGTTGAGCCTGCAAGAGGATCAGCTATTCTCGATTGGGGTTGTGCAATGAATCAGAATTGATTAGAGAGCTTAAGGTAGAAGAACCCTTAGGAGTAAAATGATCATGATATGATTGAATTCACTCTGAAATTTGAGAATGAGAGGCTAAAGACAGATGTATCTGTATTACAATGGAGTAAGGGAAATTACAGAGGCATGAGAAAGGAGTTGGCCAGAATTGATTTCAAAAGAACACTGGCAGGGATGATGGCAGAGCAGCAATGCTGGAATTTCTAGAAGCAATTCGGAGGCACAGGATATATACATCCCAAAACGGAAGAAGTATTCAAGAGGGAAGATAACACAACTGTGGCTAACAAGAGAGGTCAAAGCCAACATCAAAGCCAAAGGGAAGGCATATAATAGAGCAAAAATTAGTGGAAAGTTAGAGGATTGGGAAGCTTTTAAAAACCAGCAGAAGGAGACTAGAGAAGTCATTAAGAAGGTAAGGGTGGAATACAAAAGTAAGCTAGCCAATAATGTTAAAGAGGTTACCAAAAGTTTCTTCAGATAAATAAAGTGTAAAAGGGGTGTGAGTGCAATTTGGATCACTGGAAGCGATGCTGGAGAGGTAGTAATGGGGGACAAAGAAACGGTGGATGAACTGAATAAGTATTTGTCATCAGTCTTCATGGTGGAGGACACTAGCAGTATGGTGGAGGTTCCAGGTATCAGGGGTCATGAAGTGTGTGATGTTAAAATAAACAGAGAGAAAGGGCTTTGGAAACTAAGAAGTCTGAAGGAAGTCACCTGGACTAGATTGCGTACACCCTAAAGTTCCAAAAGAGGAGGCAGAAAAGATCATGGAGGCTTAGTAATGTTCTTTCAAGAATCACTAGTTTCTGAAATGGTTCCAGAATTCTAGAAAATTGCAAGTGTCACTCCACTCTTCAACAAGGGAGAGAGGCAGAAGAACGGAAACTATAGGCCACAGTTAGTCTGACCTCAGTGGTTGGGTAGATGTCAATTATTAAGGATGAGGTCTCAGAGTACTTGGAGGCATACAATAAAATAGGTTGCAATTAGCATGGTTTCCTCAAGGGAAAATCTTGCCTGACAAATCTGTTGGAATTCCTTGAAGAAATAAGAAGCAGGATAGACAAAGAAGAACCAGTTGATATTGTGTACTTGGATTTTCAAAAGGCCTTTGACAAGGCCCCACACATGAGGCTGCTATAGCAAGCTATACTCCCATGGAAAGATTTGAGTGTGGATAAGCAATGCCTGATTAGCAGGATGCAAAGAGTAGGAATAAAGGGAGCCTTTACTGGCTGGCTGTTGGTGACTGGTGGTGTTCCACAGGGGGCTGATTCTTTTTGTGTTATATGTCAATGACTTGGATAATGGAATTGATGGCTTTGTTGCAATGTTTGCAGACAATATGACAATAAGTGGAGAAGCAGGTAGTTTTGGGAAAGTAGAGAGGCTACAGTGGACTTACACAGATTAGGAGAAAAGGCAAAAAAATGGAAGATGGAATGCAGTGTTGGAAAGTGTATGGTCATGCACTTTGGTAGAAGAAATAAAAGGATTGACTACTTTCTAAATAGAGTAAAAGTACAAAAAAAGGGGTGCAAATGTGCTTGGAAGTCCTTATATAGAGTTTCCTGAAGGTTAATTTGAAGGTTGAATCCGTGATGAAGAAGGCAATTGCAATGTCCGCATTCATTTCAAAAGGACTAGAATATAAAAGCAATGATATAATGTTGAGACTTTATAAAGCACTGGTGAGGTCTCACTTGAAGTATTGCGAGCAGGTTTGGACTCTTTATCTTGGAAATAATTCGCTGAAAGGAGAGAGTTCAAAGGAGGTTCACGAAAATGATTTCAGGATTGAATGGCTTGTTAGATGAAAAGCATTTCATGGATCTCTGTCTGTATTTGCTGGAATTCAGAAGAATGAGGGGTGACTTCATCGAATGCTTTTGAATGGTGAAACGCCTTGATAGAGTGGATGTGGAGAGGATGTTTCCTATGCAGTGATTCTAAGACCAGAAGACCAAAGATCAATTTAGCATTATCCAACAGACTAACATTGTCATTTATCATTAGCGTAACTTCTTTTAATTGAATTGAGCCTGAAGCTCAAAGGACATTCAGTAAGATCTGAGCAAAGGAAAATTCTTCTGCTGTAAATATTAAAAGCTGCATAGAAGTTAAGGAATAAACCAAGTATTAAGATTATAATTTGATAACAAAATTCAAGCATATACTTAACAATGAAGTGACTCAGTCCTCTCACCTCTGAGTAAGAAGGGTGTAGGGTAAGGATTCAACATTTGCTCTAGTGAGTTGACCAAAGATCTGAACAGAAGGAATGCAGTACTATCATGATACCATCCTTTGGATGAAATGTTGAAATCTGAGGTCTTGGCTACTGTGTTAAGTGGAAAAGATACACCCAGTGACTTTGTTTTACAGAAAAGCAATGAGTTATCTCCTGTGAACTGCTAATATTTAGATCTCACACAGAATTATATAAGTTCAGCATTTGAAGTTCAAAGTGCATTTATTATCCGAGATGTATAAGTCATACAAGTATGAGATTCATCTCTTTACAGGTACTTCAAAGCAAGAAATCTGACAGAACCCATTAAAAAAGAGCATCAAGCATCAAATGCGCTGACAGAGAAGAAATACACATATCGTGCAAACAATAAAAGCAAGCAACAGCATTCAGAATGAAAATTAGTCTATAGACACAAAACCAGAATCCAGTAGAGCAGGCCCACAGACTGAGCCTCAGTTTATCACATAGCAGAGCAAAATATCATGGAGCTGAACAGTCACAAAGCCCAAATCAGCTGGAGCAGGCCCACAGCCTCAGACTCAGTGCAACGAAGAGCAGAGCAAACGTTGCGAACAGCGAACAGAACTGGCATGACCCTTGCCTCCAGTTGCGACACCGAGCCTTTTCAATCCATCTGGCCCCACATTTAAGTCGAAAAAACATGGGGGTCATTCCCAGCACTAGGACCCGGGTTCTGGCTCATTGATACACTCTAAGCCTGGACCCCGCCAACAGGTTCTGGTCAGTACCCGAACTTCCAAACATTTTACTGCTTTATTGCTGTATGCATTCAGTTGTGGTGTATAACCGACAACAAGTATTCTAAAGTGCTTCATTAGACAAAAATAGATTATACGTGTCATGAAAGCCCAATAGAAATGCAAGTCCTTCTTTCACCTCATCAGAAACTTCTAACACAAATATTTGTTTGTTTGTTTGTTTATTTATTTATTTATGTATTTATAGATACAGCCTGAATAGGTCCATCTGCTTGTTCATGCTGTATCTCTAAATAATAGAGCCTTGGCACTCAGCAGCCCATTGATTTAACCCTAGTCTAATCACGGGACAATTTACAATGACAAATTAACCTACCAACCGGTAGGTCTTTGGACTGTGGGAGGAAACCGGAGCACCCGGACGAAACCCACGCCCCCATGGGAATGAATGTGCAAACTTGCTTACAGAGGATGCTGGAGATGAACTCTGTGCTCTGCCGTCTCAAGTTGTAATTTCATTGTGCTAACCGCCATGCTTAAGTGCAATATTAGCTATTACAACTTCTTCCAATTTCCCAGTTCACTGAGCTGGAAGTGAATGAAAGAATGCCAGGTGATGATCTTCAGCTATGCTACGTCTATCTCGGTGAGCATGTCAGAGGTATTTCAGGATCTTCTTTTGATCCAAAATCCCAGATTGGTTAATAAATCCAATCCTGAACATTTGTAATGAGAAATTATCAGGAAGGATGGAGGAAGAACTGATCTTGCTACAAAATTACTTTGAGCTGAAACCAAAGTTCAAAATATCATAACAAGATTTTGGGTTGCAAAAAGAAATCTCTGAATGCTCTCCTACATTGTGAAAAAAAGTTCAAGATGTTCTTTATCGCATTTCCAACAGCATATTTAGTGGAGGGCTGTTTCAGTGCAGTTACCAACTTCTTTCAAAGCAATGGAACAGAATGCAAACTGCTGAATGTGAGGATCTAGGATCTCTTCGAAGTGGCATTCAGCCTGATGTTGAGAAGATAATGTCACTGCACCAAGTCTGTTCATTTCATTAAAAGGTGAAAAAGCAATGAAGTACTGAATAATTGGACTATTAATGTATGCTATAAAATTTCTGATAAAAATTGTTTTACTGTAACTAAATAAAGAAATAATTTTATTTGTAGCTTTAAATGGATTTGAATAATTTTTGCAATTATTTGTCACGGCTTTGAATGTGTAGTTCTATTTTCTTTCACTGTGCATCATAAATCAAAATTCTTTATGGTTTTTATGAAATAAGACAATGATATGAAGCTTTGTAAATTAAATAACTTTCAATAATCATATTTATTAGTGTTTTTTGTATTCTTTAGGATGCAGCAGATTTGAAACTAAGAAGTAAGTAATTTAAGTGTGAAAGACTGTGCCATGCAACCACGTCATCATGAAACCAGACAGAAAGTAGGTAGGCAGGGACCAAAACACCGATAAGAATCCCATTCTTTGTCAAATTTCAAACATGAAACACTGCTACTGTTTTGTTCATTTAAAAATGTTTGCTCTCCTCTGTTCCTACACAGGAAATATCAATATTCCTTTCCCTACTTGAGGCTTTTGGTTTGATCAGGTTGGGTTGGCTTAAATTGAATTGTGGTTTGAATTGAATCGAATTGAGCTGAAGCAAATTACTGAAGCAAGGTCAGCTCACTCAATCCTGTTAACTGTATGCAAGCTTTGAGAATTTATAGGCAGTACTCTCAGGGGACTGAACATACCTGTAAGCATGAGCTGTCACTGGTATTAAAAACCTCAGAAAAATTACAATCAATCTGTGTTGCACTGGTAGGGAAGACAGAAATACAGCTGTTAAAAATGATCTTTCCTGCAGGGAAACAAAGCGTAGAAATGCAGCTCTAAACATGAATGGAAATCTAATGCTATTGACTTGAAAACAATGAATCTTCCTTTAGCTTACCTGGTGGTTATAATTTTGCCAAGTAAATGCTGCCTAATCAGTGTCAGTATCAATGCTTGAAAGAACTATTTCATATAAATCTAATCTAAGCCTAGAGGGTTTTGCAATCTCTGAACTAATTTTGTCTGCACCAATGCTCATGGTGTCTAGGTGTGGTGATAGAGGGGATTGTGTCACTTGCAAATTAATAGTCTTTGCTGGTTAACGTGAATCTTACTTATTTCTCCTTCTTCAGTTATGTTTGTCTGTACAGAATGCTAAGATCAGAGCTACTTTGGTCGGCTTAGAATAAAGCTTGTTGATCTCCAACAAGGGTATTTTGGCAGCATGATCCATAAGGTTCCTCAAGAGGACCGCAACTTTGCCGTACGGTTTGAGGCTTGCATATCCCAATGACCCACAGAGCTACATTGGCTGAAGTTAAAGCCTTGTGCTTTGGCTCTTGGTAGGGTCACCCATGTCAGATAGGTCAAAGGGTAGAGGCCAGACTAAGAGTGGTCCACAGATCCTACAGGTTCAGGGGTTCAGCTCAGGGCGAACAACCTGATTGGTTATAAAAACTGTTACAGAAACAGCAATGAAAAATCATTCTATATCTGTGTGCAGCTGAGGACCCTGAACCACACCTGGAGCACAATATAGAAGATGGCCAAGGACAGACAAAGATAGAAGACTTTCATTGCTGTCCTAAATGCCAGCAGTGTAATGGGAGATGTTTAAGGGTCTAAATCTTGATCACATTGTAATCAGTCCTGCACAAATTCTAATTTCTATGCAGTGCCTATGTTCAAAGACCACATTGCCAACTCTGCCATCTATGATGTTGGGCTTTGAAGAGGAGAGTGAAAAATCTGTCTCCACAAGGTTATCAGAGAACCTTTATATAAATCATGGCTTTCTGGCAATGTTTATGCTGGGATTTTTCACTAACTGTTCAAGAGAATTTGTCAACTTTCTATGACAACTGGAACCATTTTAATATTATCATTGATCAGCAGTTTCACAGGAAAAAATGGATTGCATTGTAGATTATAAGCCCCAGTTCAGCACTTAAAACTGGAATATCCAGTAATCTCATGATATTACTAAATAAAACTAAAATTTGATGCTTTAGTTGTCATAAAAAAAACCTTATCCTAAGCAAATGGAATAGTGGAATCTTATTCCCATTGCACTAATAAGAATTCCAAAACCTACGTAGCATTAAAGTAATGGACTGCTGGTCATAATTTCTTTCAGTTGTTGATCAGAATCAGAATCAGGTTTAATATCAGCAGACAACAGGAATTCTGCAGATGCTGGAAATTCAAGCAACACACATCAAAGTTGCTGGTGAACGCAGCAGGCCAAGCAGCATCTGTAGGAAGAGGTGCAGTCGACGTTTCAGGCCGAGACCCTTCGTCAGGACTAACTGAAGGAAGAGTGAGTAAGGGATTTGAAAGTTGGAGGGGGAGGGGGAGGGGGAGATCCAAAATGATAGGAGAAGACAGGAGGAGGAGGGATGGAGCCAAGAGCTGGACAGGTGATTGGCAAAGGGGATATGAGAGGATCATGGGACAGGAGGTCCGGGGAGAAAGACAAGGGGGAGGGAACCAGAGGATGGGCAAGAGGTATATTCAGAGGGACAGAGGGAGAAAAAGGAGAGTGAGAGAAAGAATGTGTGCATAAAAATGAGTAACAGATGGGGTACGAGGGGGAGGTGGGTCCTTAGCAGAAGTCAGAGAAGTCGATGTTCATGCCATCAGGTTGGAGGCTACCCAGACGGAATATAAGGTGTTGTTCCTCCAACCTGAGTGTGGCTTCATCTTTACAGTAGAGGACGCCGTGGATGAACATGTCAGAATGTGAATGGGATGTGGAATTAAAATGTGTGGCCACTGGGAGATCCTGCTTTCTCTGGCGGATAGAGCATAGATGTTCAGCAAAGCGGTCTCCCAGTCTGCGTCGGGTCTCGCCAATATATAAAAGGCCACATCGGGAGCACCGGACGCAGTATATCACCCCAGTCGACTCACAGGTGAAATGTTGCCTCACCTGGAAGGACTGTCTGGGGCCCTGAATGGTGGTAAGGGAGGCCTTACCCTTGTAACCCAATGTTTCAATGTCATTTGTTCCAAACATTACCTAAATGTTGACACTAAATTCTGACTCGCTGACAGTTCCGAAGTGGATATCCAGGACATCTTCAAGGAGCAGTGCCTCAAAAAGGTGGCCTCCCTTACCACCATTCAGGGCCCCAAATAGTCCTTCCAGGTGAGGCAACACTTCACCTGTGAGTCGACTGGGGTGATATATTGCGTCCGGTGCTCCCGATGTGGCCTTTTATATATTGGCGAGACCCGACGCAGACTGGGAGACCACTTTGCTGAACATCTACGCTCTGTCCGCCAGAGAAAGCAGGATCTCCCAGTGGCCACACATTTTAATTCCACATCCCATTCCCATTCTGACATGTCCATTCACGGCCTCCTCTACTGTAAAGATGAAGCCACACTCAGGTTGGAGGAACAACACCTTATATTCCGTCTGGGTAGCCTCCAACCTGATGGCATGAACATTGACTTCTCTAACTTCCGCTAAGGCCCCACCTCCCCCTCGTACCCCATCTGTTACTCATTTTTATGCACACATTCTTTCTCTCACTCTCCTTTTTCTCCCTCTGTCCCTCTGACTATACCCCTTGCCCATCCTCTGGTTCCCCCCCCCTTATCTTTCTCCCCGGACCTCCTGTCCCATGATCCTCTCATATCCCCTTTGCCAATCACCTGTCCAGTTCTTGGCTCCATCCCTCCTCCTCCTGTCTTCTCCTATCATTTTGGATCTCCCCCTCCCCCTCCCCCTCCAACTTTCAAATCCCTTACTCACTCTTCCTTCAGTTAGTCCTGACGAAGGGTCTCGGCCTGAAACGTCGACTGCACCTCTTCCTATAGATGCTGCCTGGCCTGCTGCATTCACCAGCAACTTTGATGTGTGTTGCTTTAATATCAGCAGTATATGTCATGAAATTTGTTAACTTTGCAGCAGCAGTACAATGCAATACATAATAGAAAAAATTGTGAATTACATTAATATATATATAGTTACATTAAATAAGTAGTGCAAAAATAGAAATAAGAGTAGTGAGGTAGTGTTCATGGGTTCAATGTCCATTCATAAATCAGATGGCAGAGGGGAAGAAGCTGTCCCTGAATCACGGAGTGTGTGCCTTCAGGCTCCTGTACCTCCTCCCTGATGGTAACAATGAGAAGAGGGCATGTCCTGAGTGATGGCGGTTCTTAATGATGGACGCCACCTTTTTGAGGCACTGCTCCTTGAAGATGTCCTGGATATCCACTTCGGAACTGTCAGCGAGTCAGAATTTGGTGTCAACATTTAGGTAATGTTTGGAACAAATCACATTGAAACATTGGGTTACAAAATAAGAACTCTGCACACAACCAATTTCTTAAAAACAAATACTTAGCACACCAGAAGTAGTCTGCAGAGAGGGAGAAATAGATTTAAGATACCAGGTAAATTTCCTCTCCAAAGGGTTCAGGAGAGGCCGTTGATTCCTGCGTACTGCTGCAGTTAACCATTCTTCTAAAAGAAGAATGATGTGTGCTGGCAATGTCAGAACCCAAGTGCAGAGGAATGACAGACTCCAACATAGACACAGTGACCAGAGCTTATTCACTAGAATTTCAACAGAACATCAGTGGCTCGGCCGAGTGAAGCTGCATGATATAATATTCTCAAAACTAGGACCCCACGATTAACATTAATCAGGTGTCCATTATGTAATACAAGTAACATGGAACCCCTGAGCCTATCAAAGTAAAATTAACAAGTTTAAACAGAAAGCACCAGGACACTGCACTACAAAGAGCAATTAGCTCGAGATAAAAACACAAAGAAATCTAAACTATTAATGATGCTCGTTAAACAACAATTAACCAATTCAATGCTCTAAAAACCTTGGCACCCAGCTCCCCACACAAGGCATGAGAGCTCATTACAAACTTTGCAGACTCTTGTGTATTGAAGTGCACTGCACTAACATTTTCAGAGGTAGTGATATTAATTTACTGAACTAGTAATCTACAGTACTTAATTATCTGCAGGCATGAGTTTAAATATCATTATGGCAAATGCAGAATTTAAGTTCATTTAATTAAATAATCTGGTATGCCTTTCAGATAAGGCGCCATTCAACTAGGTTGCTAGCAAAGTTTCATACAGTTTGAGTTCAAGTTTAATTGTCAGACAACCATACATGAATTCCCGTGAATACAGCCAAACAAAAAACAACATTACTCTGGGCCCAAGTTGCAAAACACAGTACACAGCTAAGGCACATATAGCAGATGTAAGAGAGCAGTAAAATATAGTTACACAAAAAAAAGTCTAAATCCCTGAGTCCATGACTGTTGCAGCAGTCTGTAGTCAAACACAATACAGCTTATCTTCTCCTGAGAGAACACTAGAGGACAATACCGACTCCAGCATGTATGCTGTGTCACGCTGCCTCCAGCATTCTGGTTGAGCACACCAACTCTGACACCTCTCTCTTGGGCATCTGTAAGCAGGTAACACCTCGGTTTGAGGCTTAGTTGTTGCTACAACCAAGGTCATGCACCTTCCCCACTTTATATCAAAGAATCAGACTTGCAGAATTCCACATTAACAATATCCAACAGAGTCTTGCAATCACAAGTAAAGCAACGAAGAAGATCACTCACTGACAGACTGCACACCTCCTTTACGTACCCAACTCTGAGATTCCTCTGATGCATGCAGCAACCCAATCCCCATCAAATGCAGTTCCTTCAGATTCTCTGCCAATGAACAAATCGCTGATAGAAAATACCATAAGTTAAAGGAGCAGTAGTAGGCCATTCGGCCCATCAAGTTTGCTCTTCCATTCAATCATGGGCTGATCTAATTCTTCCAGTCATCCCCACTCCCTACCTTCTCCCCTTACCCTTTGATGCCCTGACTAATCAAGAACCTATCCATCTCTGCCTTAAATGCACCCAATGATTTGGCCTCCTGAACTGGTTTTGGCAACAAATTCCACAGATTTACCAAACTCTGTCTAAAGTAATTTCTCCGCATCTCTGTTCTAAATGGACTTCCTTCAATCCTGAAGTTGTGCCCTCTTATCTTAGACTCCCTTACCATGGGAAATCACTTTGCCATATCTAATCTATTCAGGCCTTTTAACATTTGGAATGTTTCTGTGAGACCCCCCTCATTCTACTGAACTCCAGGGAATGCAGCCCAAGAGCTGCCAGACGTTCCTCATGCAGTAACCCTTTCATTCCTGGAATCATTCTCGTGAATCTTCTCTGAACCCTCTCCAACGTCAGTATATCCTTTCTAAAATAAAGAGCCCAAAACTGCACACATTACTCCAGGTGTGGTCTCAAAAGTGCCTTATAGAGCCTCAACATCATACCTCTGCACTTATATTCTATACCTCTAGAAATGAATGCAAACATTGCATTTGTCTTCTTCACCGCTGACTCAGCCTGGAGATTACCCTTTTGGGTATCCTGCACAAGGACTCCCAAGTCCCTTTGCATCTCTGCATTTTGAATTCTGTCCTCATCTAAATAATAGTCTGCCCATTTATTTCTTCCACCAAAGTGCATGACCACACACTTTCCAACATTGTATTTCATTTGCCACTTCTTTGCCCATTCCCCTAAACCATCTATGTCTCTCTGCAGGCTCTCTGTTTCCTCAACACTACCAGCTCCTCCATCTATCTTTGTACTATCAGCAATCTTAGCCACAAATCCATTAATCCCATAGTCCAAATTATTGATATACATTGTAAAAAGCAGCAGTCCCAACACCGATCCCTGTGGAACACCACTGATAACCGGCAGCCAGCTAGAATAGGATCCCTTTATTCCCACTCTCTGTTTTCTGCCGATCAGCCAATGCTCTACCCATGCTAGTAACTTCCCTGTAATTCCATGGGCTCTTACCTTGCTAAGCAGCCTCATGTGCGGCACCTTGTCAAAGGCCTTCTGAAAATCCATGTACACCACGTCTACTGCATCTCCTTTGACTACCCTGCTTGTAATTTCCTCAAAAAATTGCAGTAGGTTAGTCAGGCAAGATTTTCCTTTCAAGAAACCATGCTGGCTTTGGCCCATCTTGTCATGTGCCTCCAGGTATTTCATAATCTCATCCCTAACAATCAATTCCAAAAACTTCCCAATCACTGATGTCAGGTTAACAGGTCTATAGTTTCCTTTCTGCTGCCTCCCACCCTTCTTAAATAGTGAAATAACATTTGCAATTTTCCAGTCATCCAGTACAATGCCAAAATCCATTGATTCTTGCAAGATCATTGTTAATGCCTCCGTAACCTCTCCAGCTATGTCCTTCAGAATCTGAGGGTGCATTCCATCAGGTCCAGGAGATTTATCCATCCTCTGACCATTAAGCTTCCTGAACACCTTCTCAATCATAATTTTCACTGCACACATTTCACTTCTGTGACACTCTTGAATATCCCGTATACTGCAAATGTCTTCCACTGTGAAGACTGATGCAAAATATGCATTGAGTTCCTCTGTCTCTGTCCCATTACAGTATCTCCATCATCATTTTCTATTGGTCCTATATCTACCCTCAACTCTCTTTTACCTTTTATATACTTAAAAAAGCCTTTAGTATCTTCTTTGATATTAGTCACTAGGTTCCTTTCAAAATTCATCTTTTCCTTCTTCTTGACCTTCTTAGTTTCCTTCTACAAGTTTTTAAAAGCTTCCCAATCTTCTATCTTCCCACTAGCTTTGGCTTCCTTGTATGCCCTCTCTTTTGCTTTTACTTTGGCTCTGACTTCAATTGCCAGTCACGGTTATGTCCTTCTTCCATTCGAAAATTTCTTCTTATTTGGAATATATCTGTCTTGTACTTCCTTCATTTTTCACAGAAACTCCAGCCATTGCTGCTCTGCTGTCCTTCCCGATAGTGTCCCTTTCCAGTCAACCTTGGCCAGTTCCCATCTCATGCCATTGTAATTTCCTTTATTCCACTGAAATACCGACACTTTGGAATTTAGTTTCTCCTTCTCAAATTTCAAAGTGAACCCTGTCATGTTGTGATCACTGTTTCCTAAGGGTTCCTTAACCTTAAGCTCTTTTATCACCTCTGGATCATTGCACAGTACCCAATCCAGCACAGTTGATCCCCTAGTGGGCTCAACAGCAAGCTGTTCCAAAAAGCCATCCCTTAGACATTCTACAAATATTGTCTCTTGAGGTCCAGTACTGACCTGGTTTTCCCAATCCACTTTCATACTAAAATCCCCAATGATTATCATGACATTGCCCTTCTGACACGTCTTTTCTATCTCCTGCTGTAATTTGTAATCCACATCCCAGATGCTATTTGGATGCCTGTTAACAACTGCCATTAGGGTCCTTTTACCCTTGCCATTTCTTAACTCAACCATGTGCTAATCCTGAGATTACTAACCTGGAGGTCCTGCTTTTCAGCTTCCTACCCAACTCCCTGAATTCTCTCTTCAGGACCTCCTCCCTTTTATTACCTATGTCATTGGTACCAGCGTGTACCAAGACTTCTGGCTGATCACCCTCTCCCTTCAGAATCGTCTGCACCTGATCCAAGACACCCTGTACCCTGGAACCTGGGAGGCAACACACCATGCGGGTATCTCTATCAGGCTGACAGAACCTCCTGTCTGTTCCCCTCAATATGGGATTCCTTATGACTACCGTATTCCTCATCTTCTTCTCTCCCTTCTGCATCACAGAACCAGGCTCAGTGCCGGTCACCGAGGTCTTCCTCTGTCAGGTCACCCCCCCCCAACAGCATCCAAAACGAGATAACAATTACAGACGGAGATGGCCACAGGGTGCTCTCTACTATCTGAGCTCTTCCCATCCCTTACCTGACAGTCACTTGACAGGAACTTGTCTAACTCCTGCAGCCTCGAGGTGACTAACTCCTTGTAGCTCCTATCAATCTCCTGCTCACTTTCCCTGATAAGCTGTACGTCATCAAGCCGCAGCTCCAGATCCCTAACATGGTCTCTCAGGAGCTGCAGGTCAGTGCAACTCGCACAGATGTGGCCATCTGGGAGACTGGAAGATTCCCAGGATTCCCACATCTGACATCCAGAGTGAAGTACTAAACCTACAGACATGCTCTTTATTCCTCTGAAAAAAGGAAAGAAAAAAAATGAAGTCCACTGACCTGCTTACCTCACCGAAGCCCGAATGAGCCAAAGCCCTACCACTCTGCCTCTGATCACTCCGTTGATGACCGCTCTGCAGGGCAGTGTCCGCCTTTTATGCTTAAACCTTCCCTACTGTCTAACTCATGATTGGTGCTCTGGTTATAGCCATTGACAGGCCATGTACAATGGACAAATGCTCTTGAAGCTCCCTTTTTAAATAACCGCCGTCGACCTGCAAGTAATCCCTCTTGGCAAAGCTCTGTTGATGCCACTGATGGGCCAAGTAAAGTACCTGTAGTACTTTAACTTCTTAATGTCCAGCAGTGTCTTGCAATTGTAAAAAGGACATTGAAGTGTTGCAGATGCCACAAGAGCTGGTAGTATTGTGAATTGCAAAGCAGATAATGGTAAGTTTGCAGCAGAATATAACAAGTCTAGTGGAATGGGCAATGGATGACAGAAAAATATGAGGAAATGAATTTTAGTTGAAAAAAAAGAGAGAAGCAAATTAGGAATAGGGATGTTATCAAAAACTGCAGCAGCAGAAGGACCTGAAGTTATTAGTGCACAAAAAAATTGAAAATTGAAGAGAAGATTACAACAGAAAATAAAGCATACATAGAGTAATTCTGGGCTTTATCTAGGCAGGAATAGAGTAGACAAGTCACATTTAGCAGTTATAAATCCTTCCTCTGCTGGGATATTGTGCTGAATTCTGAACAACTCAGCCTAGGATGGAGATGAAGCCCAGGAAAAAAATATGAGAATGTTTATTGAATGTGGAACTCATTTACAAAGATAGACAAGGATAGATGAGAGAGGATGAGGCTGTTTCCTCTGGAGAAGAAAAACCTAAAGGGAGATTTGATGGAAGAATATAAAATGATGAGGGGTCTAGGCAGAACAGATCAAGATTGTTCCTGTTGGCCATGCCATCTGCTGGTGTGCATACAATGCCTGAGTGACCTATTTTTTTTCTCAGAGCTGTTGTATCAATCAATTGTATCATTGTTTTCCATCTATAAAATACACTCATATTTCTCACTTCAAAGTCACAACAGCACCTCCTAGAAATGCTGCCTCGGCCACAAAGAAGGATTAAGCCAGCAGGCACAGATGACCATTTTGGGTTCCACTCCAATCAGACACAATTCTGACCTGGAAATATATCACTCTTTATTCATCCAAATTCTGGAACTGCTACCCAACAATTCTATGAAATAACTTGATTAAAAAATTTGGAACAGTTGAAGAAAGCATTTCAGTTCCACCTCCTCGAGGACTATTAGGCATTTTCAGAAGCACTTTTTTTTTCCATAATTAGTTCAGAACATCCAATAGCAACACACTTACTTTTTGTGTTCCTAATGTTTTGTTAAATTGTTGCTTAAAAGTAGATAAGGAATCTCATAAAACCTTTGAACATTTTGGCAATTAAACTAATTAATGTTATAAATATACATACCACATCCTGTTAAAACAAAGCTATGAAAGAAATTGGCTCATGGGGTGGAGATACATGTCTACCATAGGAGGTGTAAGGTGCTTCTTCCCTCCACTATCCTACAGGTCATATGTGGCAAGATGAAGCACCTGCTTAGCCTCTCCACCCTCCAACCAGGGTCTTGCGAAGCCATAGGAGCAAGTGCTAGATGGTCGTATGAGCAGCTGGTGCATATCACAGGTCCTGGTTACATGACCACTGACACCAGGCAAACAATCTCTGAAGAATATTGATAATGGCTAAGGTCAGCCATCTTGTGAAAGCACTGAAGAAGGCAATGGCAAACAACTTCTCTAGAAGTATTTGCCAAGAGCAATCATAGTCATGGATAGACTATGATTGCCTACATCATATGACATGGCACAAAATAATGATGATGATGTAAGAAATGCCTCCATGGACCTTCATTCCATAGTTAAGAGAAAAATGGAGTGGCATTGATTACTCATTCTCAAAATTGATGTATGGCCATCAGCTCACCTCTGCATCTTTCATTGAAGAAGCTGCCTGACCCATTGGTATTTACAACGTTTTCTGTTTTTATTTCAACATCAATATGAAAAGATTTGCTTGAAAGCACTTATTCCCATGAGCTACTGCTATAACAATTTCAGTGCATGAGATCGTTTTTCTTCAAATACTGTAGATACTTTGTTCAGAACCCAGTTGGTTACTTCATTATAATTTCATAGCACATAAAAATTAGCTTTTATATGATGCCAGCTGTCCTTTTAGCTAAGTGAATGCAATCAGACCATTTCTCTCAAATATCAATAAGATTTCTAATAGGATGACTTATGTCAACAATACATCTTAATTTCTCACTATTTTAAAAATCTATGATTATTTTTGAGTTCATAATTCAGAGCAAGATATGAAATGTATAGGTACAAAATGTGTAGGAGCGACGCAATGCATATTATAAAATTTTAAAAATCTAGACAAATATAGATTAAAGAAATGTCAGAATTCATTTGTCTGCTATGTATTCTGCTATCTGAGATGATTATAACTGGATGCTTGAGCTTGTCCTTTTAATTACTGGAAGGCAATAATATGTTCCTAAGATTAATTATTAAATGCAAAACCAATTTAATCTGCCAACTCAAAATCTTACCCTACAAACATATAATATTGATGTTTTTATGAATTGGGTATGTATAATAAAAGTATCACATGCATCAGTACTCCCATGCAAAATCAATAATTCAAATATCTGAACAGAGGAAGTAGAAAGGTTTGCTAAACATCTTGTAGTTCAACTGAAACTTGTAATACCAAGACATTAAGAAGCAGCTGTTAGAATTAATATATTCAATCATAACAGTCTAAAAATTATTCTAATGAAACAACTTTCAAATTCCATGTTCCACCACAACAATAATTAGAAGAACAATCTAACAGAAAATAACTTATTTTTAAAAGGCATTTTTTAAATACAAATTTTATTAAGGATTACAATGTAAATATATTTCTTAAATATTTAAACATACTGTTAAGTATTTTATTAAAGAAGTGGGATTCACTGTGTGGGAATATTGTTTTTTGAAGACGCGCTCAATTTTAGCTTATATGATCAAAAAACTTTTGAAGAAATATTTGTGTATTTGTTGCCTCTTTATCTTACTCTAACACAAGATGACTGGCAAACTAATTTTATCCAGTCTCAGCAATGTTATGCTAGGGAGCTATAATGTGGGCATGGAGGGATGTAAAAGGTTTGGAGAATGAAGAGGATGTAAGAAAAAGTAAGGGAGGTGTCATCATTAAGGCCATTTTCTTGCTCTGCAGTTCAGAATAAATGTGTCATTATTTTTTTGCCAAAATTGAAATCACAAAATAGCAGAAGGAAATGTATGGGTTGAATTCACATCTATGGATTTCTCACAAAAGCTTAAAAGCTATTTTACAAAAGACTACATTATTAGCATTTGCAAATAAGCAGCATTTTTTTAATAGTAGTTTTATGTTTCTGGGTAACTTAGCAATCTTTTATATCCAATAAACATTTCATCCCCAACTATTGAGCAATTAGCCAAGCTTAACAGTGCAAGGTTCTGAGACACGCTGAATAAATTGACGGAATAATTGAACTATCTTTACCATTGTTAGCTAAGGAAGACTTTATTCAGGATAACAGGGATGTTATTTTGAATGGAAGGATATGATCATTAATATCTCCCTGTATCTTCAAATAATATTACATTAAAATTATATTTCATAGATAGCTTCTTCACCAATGTAACAATCTTTAGGGCTAATTTTAGTTCTGAAATGCACAAATGTATATGCACTCTGGAATGGGATATTGTCCAATGAGCATATATTTTCCCTGATATTTGAGAGTGATGTTTTACCCATTTCCCAGGGTAAAGGGTGGGCGGATGTTTTGTCTACAAATAAGTTTTGAGCTGGGGATTTAAAAAGAAGAGATTGGCAATTTTCTGGTTAAGCAATGGAAGCAGGAGTAGGCCACATAGTCATTTGAACCGACTATCTAATCAGGTTGTAGATGACCCGATACATTATTCACTTCTCCTGTTAATCCTCAAAGCTTTCAATGCTCTTCCTGCCCAAAAATCTATTTGAATCAGCCTTGAATATGACTGAGCTTTCATAGCCGCCTGAGGTACAGGTTTCAGCAGGTATCTAAAAATGGTGGCGCAACGCAGCGCGCATAGTCCCTCTGGTGAAATAATATCGTATTTGTAAGTAGGATGCCGTGCACAATTCTGATTTGATGGAGACAGCCGTGAGAGCACAGAGGAACTCCTGGACTAACTTCTGAAATGCCCGGTTCGCTGCTGCTGCTACTGTGCGATTGAAAATCTCCAGAAGGAAGGTCCCAAAATCCTCAGCTTTGCCTGCTGCTGGCGGCCGGGGCTGGGATCAAAGGACTCGGCAGAGATGGTGCTCAGTACTCGGTGTCGGAGGGCTGGTCGGAGGCTCAAAGTTTTCGGACGACTCAGAGTCGGACTGTGGTCGGGTATTGCAGGGAGAGTTATCTTCCTTCTCCCGTCTGCGTGAGATGTGGGACTTTTGAGAGTCTTTGACCTTTTTGCCGTGCTCACGGCTTGTTCTTCGTCAAGTTATGGTGTTGTTTGCACTGTTGTAACTATATGTTATAATTATGTGGTTTGTGTCAGTTTTTCAGTCTTGGTCTGTCCTCTGTTTCTGTGATATCACACTGGAGGAATATTGTATCATTTCTTAATGCATGCATTACTAAATGACAATAAAAGAGGACTGCGTGTCCTCATAATCTAATAATCTAATCTAATAATTGAATAAACTCTCAATTCTGTACTCTCTCTTAATTCATTAATATTAACTTTCTTACCTCCAAAGGAAATCAAGTTTTCACATCCCAAAGTTTTTTTTTGTCCCAGAGTGGTAATGGTTGATATGAGAAGGATTAATTTTAAGGAGATTAGAGAAAAGTATAGGCAGATATCAGAGGTAGTTATTTTACACAGAGAATGGTAAATATATAGGATACACTGCCTGGGGTGGTGGTAAAGGTCGACACATTTTGTGCTATTTGGAGGTGAATTGGGCACATGATAAAAAGAGTGGCCAACTCCATCATCAGGACAGCACTTCATTAGACCCTTGAAGAGTTGAGGAAACATGGGAGACTAAAGACAACTTTGCGCCATACCATAGAGGCAGAAATGATGACCCCCAAACCACAACTGAGGCACAATAGAAGATGGCAAAGGACAGACAGAGTAGAAGGACCTTCATTGTGCCGTAGACGCTAACGGCATAACAGTAACTAACTTAGGGACATTTGAGGGACTGATAGATAGGCGCATGGATGGAAGAAAAGTTAAAAGCTATGTGAGAGGGAAATGTTAGATTGATCTTGGAATAGGTTAAAAGGTTGGCACAACATCACAGGTGGAAGGGCCTGTTCTGTGTTGTACTGTTCTATGTTCCGTCTGGTTATGGGATTTCATTGCAGGTAATAAACAAGTGTGTGCATTCCACTACATTAAACTGGTCACTTCTGTAACATGTTTTGACATACCCTGTGATTGTAAATGGTAGTTATATAAATATAAGACCTTATATTATTTTTAAATCTGAAGTTAAATACTCAAAAAGTAATTGATCTCTTCCTGCAATTGGTACAGAAACACATCGAGCTTCATGAATGCATGACATTATTTGTGTTACAGCTTCCAGTTCCTCTTGGTTCATAGCTTCAGGTCTGATGCAGAAATAATGAAAGCTTCATAAATTGAGACTACAGTTCTGAGGATGGTTGCAACATGACAAGTGCATTTGCAGCTTATGTTTCCAGAATATTTGCAAGACATGACACATTGACAACTGCAATCTACTTATAATCCCAAAAAGGTATTATTTTCCCGAGCCATTGACAAAAAGACAACCTCAATGTTATTTTCAAACCTTCAGAGGCACTTGCTTGCAAATCTGCTGCATCTGTCCCCTGTGAGCTGTTTCAAAAATAATTTTCACTTGAAACTCATAGGACAAAATCATCTCTGCTAGTTTGTCAGTGGGTTTCAGTAGTTGCGAGTGTAAATGAAGAATGAAGCGTCTCAGATTTATAATATTTCAAAGTGATAATATCTCTTATGTACAGTGAAAACCAGCCCTGTGATATTACTGTAATGTAATTTACATTGTTCCTGCTATTTTGAGTGAGCCTGGCACTTTCACTCTCTGCCTCTCAGGACTAGTATGGTTTGATATGTGATGGTAGCATTATAGAACATTGTCATTTCTGTCCTCAATGGCAAGCTTACTGCTCAGAACTGCCCACAGAAACATCATAAATAATAGCATCTTTCAATGTGCTGTGGAGTCATAACATTATGAGACTAGGGTTTTCAAAACTGTTTGTACATATTGCCAAAATTTGTTTTGTTTTCTGCTTATGTAGAAACAGTTACGAGCTGAACATTAAAAAGCAATGGAATAGTTATGTTACAATAGTCAGATGATTCATGAAATATATTTTTATAATGTCCTGGTTTTTTTTTAATACCTAACAACACCCTTAGATGAGTTCCTTTGATATGAAACTTTATCCCTGTGATTTCTGTTGCTTCATGGGATTTACTAAATAAGGTCTCAAAAGATCCTGACTGGTCTTTAGTCTTTACCTCTTATTGATGAAAGCTAGTTTCCTCACTGGAAGAGATGGGTGATTAAGTGGTCCCTCATGTTCCATCCAGATGGACCTACCAATTGCAGTGACAATTTTCCTGTTCTTTCCCTTTTTTTCTTATTCCTCTTCCTCCTCCTCTTTCTCTTCCCAGTTTGCAGCCAGGGAAAGATTTGTGTCCATTTAGAAGTAATGCTCAGTTTGGGCCCATTACCTTATCATGTGGCGCCAACTTATATAAACCTGCTACACGATGAATCGAACCTTTCATTCTTACAAAGCACATAAGTCTTAATTTTCCTTGCATTCATAAGCCTCCCTGTGAATGCCTTAAATGTCCCTTTTGATCATCCTCTACCATTACACCCAGGAGTGCATTCTAGGCCACCACTCTCCATGTAAAAAAAAACAAAAATTCCTCTGATATCTCCCCTAAATTTTCTTTTTTCACCTTAAATCAGTGGTTCCCAACCATTTTTATGCCATGAACCCTCGCCATTACTTGGATGTCATCTGATATTGACCATTGCCACCCCGGGAAGAAAGATGTTGGCTGTCCATTCTATGTATGCATCTCAACAAGTCACCTCTTATTCTCAAACCTCCAAGGAGAAAAACACTAGCTCGCTCAACCTTTCCTCCTGAGACATACCCTCTTATCCAGGCAGCATCCTGGTAAATCTTCTCACCACACACACTAAAGCTTCCGCATACTTGCCATAATGAGGTGACAAGAGGCAAACACAATACCCTAAGTGTGGTGAATCCAGAATTTTATAGAGCTGCAATATAACCTCATGGCTGTTGAACTCAATCCCCCAACTAATGAAGACCAACACACCATAAACCTTCTTGACCACCCTATCAGCTTGGGTGGCTCACTAAATTATGGAGGACAGAGGGGAAAAACCTCCATATGGTCCAAGCATTTAAACTATTACTTGATCACTGCAGTGCTGTTCTTCGCTATATTTCCTGTTGCTGCATAACCATCAGTGTTTTTTGAACAATCACTGCAGTCTGGAATAAGGAATCTGTTAGTTGGGCTCAGTGGTGGAAATGACAAGCACTGAATTGAAAATGGTCTTAGCCCAAAATATTGACTGTTTAGTCATAGTCATAGTCATACTTTACTGATCCCAGATGAAATTGGTTTTCGTTACAGTTGCACCATAAATAATAAATAGTAATAAAACCATAAATAATTAAATAGTAATATGTAAACTATGCCAGGAAATAAGTCCAGGACCAGCCTATTGGCTCAGGTGTCTGACCCTCCAAGGGAGGAGTTGTAAAGTTTGATGGCCACAGGCAGGAATGACTTCCTATGACACTCTGTGCTGCATCTCGGTGGAATGCGTCTCTGGCTGAATGTACTCCTGTGCCCAACCAGTACATTATGTAGTGGATAGGAGACATTGTCCAAGATGGCATGCAACTTGGACAGCATCCTCTTTTCAGACACCACTGTCAGAGAGTCCAGTTCCATCCCCACAACATCACTGGCCTCATGAATGAGTTTGTTGATTCTGTTGGTGTATGCTACCCTCAGCCTGTTGCCCCTGCACACAATAGCAAACATGATTGCACTGACCACCACAGACTCGTAGAACATCCTCAGCATCGTCGGACAGATGTTAAAGGACCTCAGACTCCTCAGGAAATAGAGACGGCTCTGACCCTTCTTGTAGACAGCCTCAGTGTTCTTTGACCTGTCCAGTTTATTGTCAATTCGTATCCCCAGGTACTTGTAATCCTCCATCATGTCCACACTGATCCCCTAGATGGAAACAGGGGTCACCGGTACCTTAGCTCTCCTCAGGTCTACCACCAGCTCCTTATCATTTTCACATTAAGCTGCAGATAATTCTGCTCACACCATGTGACAAAGTTTCCTACCGTAGCCCTGTACTCAGCCTCATCTCCCTTGCTGATGCATCCAACTATGGCAGAGTCATCCGAAAACTTCTGAAGATGACAAGACTCTGTGCAGTAGTTGAAGCCTGAGGTGTAAATGGTGTGGAGAAAGGGAGACAATACATTGATACTGACTGACCTGCTGAGCTCCTCCAGCATACTGTGTGTGTTGTTGTAGATTTCCAGCATCTGCTGTACCTCTTCTGTTTATGACCATACGACATGATCATTATATGCTTTGTCAAATGACATGAACAATCATGGTCTTCCATCAGTGTTTAAGACCTCTTTCACTCTTTTCTCTATCCATGACCATAATTGTTCTAGGAAAATTTTTCTTCAGAAGTGGTTTGCCATTGCCTTCTTCTGGGTGGTGTTTTCACAGGCTGGGTCACCCCAGCCATTATCAATACTCTTCAGAGATCTGCTGCATGGCATCAGTGGTCGCATAACCAAGACTTGTGATATATACCAGCTGCTCAAATGACGCTCCACTACCTGCTCCCATGGCTTCATGTGACCCTGATCGGGTGGGCTAAGCAGGTGCTACACCTCACCCGAGGGTGGCCTGCAAGTTAGCGGAGGGAAGGAGCACATTACACCTCCTTTGGTAAAGATGTATCTCCACTTTTCCACCCATAAAAGACACAGGAGCAGAAGTAGGCCACTGTAAACTACACTGTAAAACCATGTGCAAGACTAAGTAGCTGGCAATATGACAAATAAAGAAATGATGTATGAGCCTTGTGATATCAATAGAACTATCCAAATCATAGTCAAGTTGCTACTTTACTGTTGAGACCATAGACCATAGCGCTGGAAATGGTTACATCCCGACACGTGGGACAGAAGCAAGTTGCATTGTGTATTCTATGGACCAGCAAATTCCGGTCGGCTTAGCGAACAGAGCGGCAGACACCCCTGCTAAAATCCGGAGGAAAACACACAGAGGGGGATCACAAAGACGAGGAAAGAGGACCGGGTCGAGACAACAGAGACTTTTGGAGAAGAGGCGTTCGGTGGGTAATACCGTTCCGGCTGACCGGAAGTGCACTGAGAGCGGTAAGCGGCGTGAAGGATTGGGGTGCTTACTGATCTGGCCAACAACGGATGGTGCAATCCGGGGTATATTATGATTGAGGAACGTGTTTGCAGACTGGATATTGAACTTTTTACTGTTGGACTTCGGCCACTTTCCACCATGATACAACACTTGGCGGCACGGGAGGTCGTTCCTGCCTGTGGCCATCGAACATGCAGCTCCTCCCGTGGAGGGTCAGACACCCTGATCCAATAGACTGGTCCTGGACTTATCTTCCATCTGGCATAGTTTTGCATTTTGTTGTTTGATTGTTGGGGTTTTTTGTATTGCTATATTTACACTCTATTCTTGGTTGGTGCGGCTGTAACAAAACCAAATTTCCCTCGAGATAAATAAAGTATATCTATCTATCTATTTATCTGTCTCTCTATCTATCTATCTATCTATCTATCTATAAGACAGAGGAGCAGAATCCCATTGAGGCTGGTCAGCTGTTTGATCATGGCTGATTTATTTTCCCTCTCAAACCTTTCCACCTGCTTTCTCCCTGTAATCTTTGACATCCTTACGAATAAAGAATTTATTTACTTCCACTTTAAATACAGCTCATGGCCAGGCCTCCACCGTTGTCTGTGGTAATGAATTCCATGGATTCACCATCCTCTGGCTAAAGAAATTCTTTCTGCTGGCTTCACAAACAAGAGAAAATCTGCCAATGCTGGAATCAAAGCAACACGCAGAAAATGCCAGAGGTACTCAGAAGGCCAGGCAGCATCTATGGAAAAGAGTCAACAGTCAATGTTTCGGGCCGAAAGCATTCATCAGGATCTGAAATATATTTACATATACAATATATATACTCCTGTGTAACTTATTTGCAAAGAAGTTCATTTGTGATCTGAAATTGAAATTGGTAGGCAAATATTCATCAATAATATTGAAAAACGTTGAATAATAATATTGAAAAAATATTCATCAAATAATATTGAAAAACTTTCTGTTGTTTGTCAGCTATGGCTGGACTTTCGTTGCTTTCTACATTCTGACAGTGTAACTATCACCCTTTTGATTGGTGAAAATGCTTTCCTTAAGCCTTGGTAACTGTTTCCTCAGGTACCATAATTATATTTTTCTCTTTCCCAGATACAATCAGCATATTTCACTATAACCAGCCCTATTCTAAATCAATCATGAAAAATTCCTGCAAAATATTGAATGTAACTTTAAGTAGCTTAGGTATATAAAATTCTTTCTGTTATTAAACTCCAGGCATACTGTGCGTTTGAAAATGTGGTATCAATTTTATTTAACAGGACAGATACCTAATCAGCAATGCACAAGGACTGGCACAGCCAACCTTCTATCCTAGAATTTTATCATGAATAATATACAATATATGTACAATATGCATACTCCTGAGTAACTAATTTGCAAAGAAATGCAGTTGCAATCTGAAATTGAAATTGTAGACAAATATCCATCAATCATATTGAAGAACATGTCACCATGCACGTCGGGTACTGTATTCTGCAAACGTCTTAGCCACATATATATAGCTAGGATGCCCAAGACAATTGCACAGAGCTGTATTTGTCAATGTGGAGCAGAGAGCAAGTTTGTAAATGTGGCAGGTGCAGGGGATGCTGGGAATGGTGAAAGTGGAGCACTGCTGGAGTGGTGTGGGACAGGTGGCAGAGAAGGAACGTCAGGAACAGGGGGTGGTTCAGCTGCAGACACACCTGGCCCTGAGAACACCAGTCAAGGTAATTTGATTTCAAACAATTGGTGTATCGATCATCACAGAACGTCTCTCTGGTGCTTTCCGCTCCCTCCCCTCTTCAATTCCTTATTCTCAACCAGGATTCACTGCTCCCAGCTCCCTTCCTTCTCCCAGTCCTCAATAGAGACCCATATCGGAATCAAGTTCATCATCACTCACATAAGTCATGAAATTTCTTTTGTGTCAGCAGTACAGTGTCCATACATAAAGTTACTGCAGTACTGTGCAAAAGTCTTAGGCACCCCAGCGATATATGTACCCAAGACTTCTGCTTGGTACTGTATGTCGACATTATCTGGTCACTACCTTCGTAATTATCTGATTGTTATACATTAGGTAGAATATTGCTATATCCAAATACACTGTGATATTTCCCGATGACTGCAAGTAATTAATTCTTCTATGAGTTTGTTTATCCCATTCTAAAATCTTAAATTTTGCTGTATAAGTGCAAATTTTTCCTTCTTATGATTTCTTTGTTGGGAAGGCAAATGCAGCATGTGAAGAAGAGTTAAACTACTGTGATAAAGCAGTGCAGAAACTTTAAATACAAAACAGAAGAGTGGGAGCGGGATTAATTGAAGGAGAAGTCTTGGCTAAATAAATATTGAGAAAGAAATATGAGAGGATTAAGCTTAAGGAACCTTCTCAGACTGGAAGATATTGAAAGTAGTTTGCAAAAGCTGAATGGAATATCAAAAATTAAATCAGGAAAAGTAAGGAACAAAGGGCCAAAGCTCAAAACAACAGAAAACATAATAGAATGTGATATGTGTCAGTGTGTGTGCAAAATAAATTGTGGGCAGTCAGCTGTTTTCCATCCATCTCCTTTCTGCAACAGAGATACAGAGGGGCAAGGCCAGGAATGGATTTAAATACAAGAGTAAGAAATGTAAATATGAGCGGTTGGTGTCATGAGCCATGTGGCCTCTGAAAATGCCAAGAGCACTGAGGTTCTAGGGTTCTTGAGCACTTGCATTTACTAATCATGTTCTTATCTAGAGCCGTTAAGCCTTTGTGCTTTCGGTTTTATCTTGTCAAGTTAATTGAGACTGACACAGGTTTCCTGCATTCTTTGATTATTTATAGAGGACAGAACCATTGTGTTAGAGAAAATGATCTGTCTCGCAGTGTTGTTCAGTCACTCCTTCAAGACTATGTCGGTATTCCGGGATGTCTAACCTTTTGTTTTTATCTCCTCCTGTCGTTCCTCCACCCTTGGGTCGATCCTGAGCCTGCCGTCCACAGCTCCTGGGTTGGGTTGGTGCCAGCATCCCCTGTGACAAAGAGAGCAGAAAGAATTCTTCGCAATGGAACATTTGTGAAAAAACTTCATATCAGTTTTACATAGGATGTCACACCTGCAGACTATCTTGTTGTCATCAAAGAGCGAATTTTGCAAATGTGGACTGTGTGGTGCAAGATCATTAACCTGAAGCCTAACAGAACAACGTGTTAAAGCATTAACTGCTTATGCTCACACAGAACCTTCCAAATTTGCTGCATACCTCTCGACTTTTCTGTTCTTATTCTGACTTAGCGCAATAGTTTCAACCTTCTCAGTGTGGAAGTAGCGCGCAATTCATTAAAGAATGGTGAGAATCGTGAGATGAGTAGGAACGAGGTTGGCGAGATAATAATGATTGCTGTTCATAAGGAGACAGGGAAAGGTACCTCAACAGCTGTTTCTCCTGGCAAAAGGACACAGAAGACAGCTTTTCCAAATTCAGATAGCTGACAAATCTTAAAAACAAATATCTTATTCAGGAAAGAAGAAAAAGACATCAGAGATAATACAAAGCATGGGACAGTCATTAAGTTCCTATTTAGCACAACTATAGGTGTGTAGTCTAACTAAACCAAAGTCAAGGATAATGTCCAACTGTGTCAATAAATTTCATCATATGCAGATGACAAGGAACTGGATGATATCTATAAAGTAAGATTACTTTGGTTTTAAAATAGTACCAGGTTGGAAAAGAAAAGATTTTTTTTTAATTTAGGAAGAAGTTCAGGACTGTAAGATGAGAGGAGGTTGAAAAATATTATAGAGGGCTCTGGATTTATTTTATCCACACTTGATAAAAGCAGCCTATTTCATCAGAAAGATAACATCCAATATTATTCCCAACATTGCTTTCTATTTTGTACAGCATACTTAGGTATTTAAACAACATCTATAATTTTGCTTTATTCAGCAGTCTGAACTATTGATATAGATAATATCCTTATCACTCATGGAGAAGAAGGAGAGAACTTGAAGGGCACTATAACTGCAGAAAGTATTTGTCTTCGTTTGCCTTTGTTTTAGAACACTGCAACGCTTGGTCACAATAAAGCTCTTAAAGGAAAAACAGATTGATAAAAGGATTGTAGACAGCAAAGGTGAACTGGAAGAGGAAGATTTGAATACATGGTGGAAAGGTGATCAGATCCACCATAAGAATAAACATTATGCCATTTTAAAATTTATTTTCAGTGTAACAATGCAACACATTACAAGGTTGTGTTAGCAGTTTGTTCTAAGCACCAAGGGCGACAAATCATTTGGTCAGTTCAGTAAAATAAATATGAATTATTTTAGAATAAACATTCAATATATTAACGCAAACACTAAAAAATCTGCAGATGCTGGAAATTCAAGCAACACACACAAAATGCTGGTGGAACGCAACAGGCCAGGTAGCATCTATAGGAAGAAGTACAATCAACGTTTTGGGTCAAGACCCTTCGTCAGGACTTCGCCAATATATTAACGCACTTTACTTGTTCCTTTCTGCATCTTGTGGCACAACAAGCAGCAACTTTGCCATTTCTTTATCACTTTTGTCTGTTTGTTAACGAGGCCAAGTTGCTAGCTCATCGCTCAACCCAGCACAAATGGAAAGAGTGCAATGAGTCTGCTGAATTCAATCCCAGGACCGCTTGCCTTGAAGTCTGGTGCAGATGCCACTACACCACCGGCCACACTTCAAGAGTGAATATCAATTTTTAGGCCCACATTTGAATTTACAAACTTAACATGATGATTAAATATTGCAAAGTAATAACTACGGTTAGCAGCTATTGGTATAATTATGCTCCCAATATTTATCCATCACATGATAACAAACTTGGTTTGATCATTCTGGTTGATTGCACCATCCACCTCCACTGTTTTGATTATGTTCTGCCTGATCAGTATTCAACATCCTCAAGAATTTGGAGTAAGTTCTGCAAGTCATGGGCTGTGAAGTGCCAAAATCAAGCAGTACTATTTGTCTGAATGCTTAGGTCGGTTCTATCTATATGCTGATGATGAACATCTCAATATCAACATCACTTCATTTTAATACCCATTCCCTTTTATGTTGTAAGACTACATCCAGTACTTCAAGAGTCCTAATGTATTTCAATTAGAGATTGATAAAAACAATGCCATTGTCTTTGGCCCTTCCATAAACTCCTTGCCATCACTACTGATTCAATCTCCTTCCCTAAACCTTGGCATGATCTTGGACAAAATCATGGTTCCTCAACTCAGTATCTATTTTGTATGGAGCCTGTATGCTCCATCTGTGGCCTCATAAAATTTCCCTGGATTTTCTAATTTCCTCCCACATACAGAAGAAAACATATCACCACTGCCCTCCTTAATATCCAGAGGTGGATTCCCTACGGCAGTCCTAAGCTGATTCAATGCTGACTGGCAACTCCTAAGTTTCCACTGGCGGCAAACTGTGTCGGTCTCTGACGTTCCTTTGGATGCATCAGCTGTATGGAGAGGGGGAGCCTGCTGCATAGGCGATAGCTTGTTCTCCATATCATAGCCCTGGCTTGCATCCTGCCTGGCGTATACATAAACTGCAAGGACACAATATTGCTGATGGACCCCAACCAATGGGCCTCACAAAAGGGATGTGTTTAGTAAGTTAGATGTCCACTGAATATTGCCCCCTAGTATGTAACTGAATTAGAACCAGGTGGAGTCTTGTACTCTCAGTCGCTTCACGCCATAGAAACCAGCATAAGCACTGGCCTGATGGGCCACAAGGCTCAGGACAGACTTTAACTTTAACTTTTAGTATAACTAGGTGCTCGATAATCTGCATGGACTCTGTGAGCCAAAGGACATGTTTATATGCCGTTTAATTTTATGACTCAATATATTTAACATTACAGGCAATTCAGGAGGGATAATATACCACAATTAATTTTGATGAAATACAACTCAGAGTCATAGGTAAAATTGACAGTTGACTGGTGGGCTTCAGAAAGGATTATACTGATAGGAGAGCTTAGAACTCATTGGTGATGTATTCAAGAGCATTGGAAAAGAGGTATAATCATTGAAACTCACTTGAAATACATAGGGATCTAGGATAAGCATTTTGGATGGGGTTAGTGACAATTGCTTTGTGAGTGCCAGAACTGCTTGTTAAGAAAGCCACTTATGATGTGGTGCGTTATGTGATTGAGGGACAGTTGGCAGAGAAAATTGAGCAGTTTTCGTATTGGTAAAAGTTTGATAAGAACTGGTGTCACATACCCCATGACGGGTTAAAGAACCAGCAGAGATGGAAAACACTTTGGAGTCCAGTATTGCTATTAACTAATAATATTTATTAATAAGTACGCAATACAGTAACATAAATGTAGATAAATCAAACAGGTTAGCAATGACTATATATAAGTAAGTATGTCAGTAAGTGTGGAAATATATGTGAAAACCAAGCTTTTTCAAGTTTAGGGGTAAAAAGATACAACCTTATGATGAGTAAAGTTCAGTTCAGTTCAGTTCGTGGTATTAAGTTGAGTAGTGATAGAGAGAGAGAGCAGGAGAGACTTGAGTCCTCACTTGAGCTGACCCCGTCGATCTTGTCATTGTCCTCTGAAATCCTTTAAAAGTCACTGACTGTGACCACAACAAAGGGGACTAGTTTTCTGTGGTGGAGCTATCAACCCAGGCAAGGGTAGTAACATGGACAACTCCCCACCGGTCAATCCCTTTTCTCACTGCAAGAGTGACTGATCGATCCGTCTGATCAATCCTCCAAAAAACCCACTTTTCATGTAGGCACAACAAAGCTCATTCAGTGTCCAAAACATGTGCCTGAGGTCTATATCATCTGACTTCCTATTTATCTCCCCGTACTGAGTACCAACTGTCAGTCAAATAACTCCTCCTTTCTTTGTCATGTAAGAATACAAGCGGGCAATGTCCTTGGAGAAAGTATAAACACGAAAAATCATAACATCGATTGTCCATCAAATAACGCCGTCCTCGGTCGCCATAGCGACTTACGAGCTCCAAACTCAGCAGAAATCCAAAAATTAGTCAGTTCTTTCTCGGGCCTTAAAGTGACAGTCCAACGGTTAGTCTTCCTCTCTCTCTCTCTCTCTCTCTCTCTCTTTCTTCCTTTCTCTCTCTCCTTTCAAAACAATGTGTTGGTGTTAAATACCTCTCTCTCTCTCTCTTTTCAAAAGCACAGTTCATAGGGGTAATCGGGCACAATTCATAGGGGTAATTCAGCGCAGTTCATAGTGGTAATTCAGGATCTGTCACACTGGGAAGAAGGAGACTGGAAATAAGTGAATACGTGGATGTGGAAGTGAAGAGAGGATGGCAAAGTGGTGCAGTTTAGTAGAGTTCGTGCCTCACAATTTCAGCAACCCAGGTTCACCCTGGTGCACTTGTTTCCTCCCATGTTCCAAAACAAAGTGCACAGGTTGTGAAGTCACCACTGTGAATTGCTCTGCATGTAGGTGTATGATAGAATTTGCAGGAATTTAGGGTGGTGAGAGTTAGGGAGCGGGAGGCAATTGGTTGGTGTGTAAGTAAACTGTGGGGATGTTTATTTATTTATTTATTGCACGGGTTAACCCTTTTGGGCCCTCCAGCCGAACCACCCAGCCAACCCCAACCCTAATCACAGGACAATTTGCAATTAACCTACTAATCAGTACTTCTTCGGACTGTGGGACGGAACTGGAGTATGCAGCATGCATTCCGCAGGAAAGACTAACAGAGTCCTTTCGCAGATGTCATTGGAAGTGAACTCTGAACTCTGAGGCTGCAAGTTGCAATAGCATCTTATGGACCGCTACATTACCTTGAGATTGTGAGGAAGATAAAATAAATTTGAGTAGGGTCAGTGTAAATTGTGCTTCGGATGGATGATTCAATCCCAATGGGTTTAACGCCCTGTTGTGTGCTAAATCTCTTTATGATTGTATGACTCTTAAACCTTGAGCAGGAATAGGGACCAAAGAATGAGGAAGCAGAAGAAGCTGATATTAAAGTTGTCCATAAATAGTCTCAACCACTTGAAATAAGTAGGATCTCTAAGATCCATGCCCTTGGTTTTGGAACATACCTAATTCAAATATTGTAAATAATACCACAGCAATTTTGGCAAAATAACTTCCAACTCTTAAATCTTATGTTTTAAAGTAATTGAAATTCTTGTAGGTTCATTAATATTGTCATAATTGTTTCAAATATTTTTTGACTCCAGAAAGTAAAGCACCCAGTAAGAGTGTCAATTCTTAATTTAAAGGAAAACAATTCCCGAAGAAAGAAAAGAATAGTTTTGCCAGCTGAACATTTAATATGAGGCTTTGCCACGTAAATAACTAAAGTTGCAGAACAGCACGTATGCATTACATCTCAAGGAAAGTTTGCTCATTTGATACTATCTGATTCAGGTCTGTCAGTAAGTACTTAGGAGCAGTTCACTTCTGCATGATTCATGGAGATGCGGTAGAAGGCTAATTGTTAAAATTAATTTGTGTAAATGACTAAGCAAGAGATAACAAAATTACATCTGCACTTGTTTGGCAGGAATTCAGTGGTGGTGGCCTGGAATGGCAGCTGCTTCGAAACAACACTCACTAGAAATTAAACACTGCAAACATTAATTAATACATTTTTGGACTGTTAATTTGCACTGAAAGGTTCCTGGGTGCAAAACTGCTGTGAAGATGAACCGTGATAATTAGAATTAATGAGATGGCTGCATCTTTTCTGCAGTTGAAGTATGAAAACATGAATGGAAATGGGGTCTTGATTTTGACATCCTCATAAATCTAGATGATAATGCAGCCATTAGTATGAGGGGGACTAAGTGCTGAGGCCCGTGTGTTATCCATCAGCTGACAGAATCTATCCCATATGTCATTGCAAAAGCTTAGACAGTGATGCTGTCCTTGAAGAGGCTTGAAGAGAAGCTTTCAGAATTAAAGAGCTAGTACAGTTGGTGTCACAGGACAGGAAAATAAATAACTTACTTTGCTGATTACCAAATAGAAGTAATGACCGGGAATTTATAATTGCCAACTAACTAATGCTGCTTTGTGACAATGCTAGACGAATGGCAGTTTATCATAAGCCTTCAGTTCAAAGTAAATCCCAAATTCTTTTTAGTGCTTTCATGATTTTTTCTCACACAAATTAAAACTTGAAGACTTCCAAATGTTTGGTCCTTGCTCTGTATCTCAATTTTATTGTTAGTTTTGATTTTGTACCAAGCAGGAGTGAAGCCATTGCCATTTGTTTTATTATTCCAGAGTATTAGCATCTTTTCTAATCATTATGTAGTTTGTAACACATTTTTAATGTGATTGCTTAGTCAACTGAAGATTATCATTTTGTTTTGCATAATATTCTTAAAAACTTGTGCATGTGTTTTGCTTTGAAAACACCAGACAACAAAATTTTTCAAAAATGTTGCTTCCTCAGGTTTTTTTTTGGTTATAATTGACCACTTGAAGCTGAACACAAATATTATTTGAGACTTCCTGTATCACGTAGGAAATTGGAGAAACAATAAATTAACTTCTATTGAATATAATGTGCTTAATTGCATAATAGTGCTGATGCTTTGCAGTAGCTCAACTAAGCTAAAAATGTTTTCTTGATGATTTTTTTTGCACTCAGTGTCTGAGTCTTCTTGCTTCAGTAATCAGCCAGCATGGATAGATTCCAGTTGTCCTGATACTGTTTCTTCATGATCGCAATGTCCTGGTGAAACTTTTCACCATGCTCGTCACTGACAGTGCCAAGATTTGCAGGGAAGAAGTCTAAATGGAAATGCAGAAAATGAATGTTTAGTGGCATGTTGCACTTCATGCTTGAAGGGCATTGTTAACCAACCGCATGTTCTTTGGTGCTCTGTGGTTTCCAAGAAAATTTTCAACAACATCCTTGAATGCCTTCCATGTGATTTTCTCCAGTCCCACTAGAAGTTCTTCACATTGACTGTCATTAACCTGTCTGATTTATGGACCAACATATTCTAACTTGAATTATGAATTGAAATAACACATTCAGTGATTTCAACAAAATGATGCGTGAAAGGGAAATTTTCATGATCAGCAGACCAAAATCCATAAGGTACACATAAAAATATTCAGGATGCAAAGTCATTGTCCAGAGTAATGTGGCCATTTTTTGGACACAACGTTAGTAGTAAAGTTAAGAACAACCTATGATATCAGTCATTGCCTCATACTTCAAGGGAGTTCATGAAGTTGATACAAACTAAAGTGAAAGAAATTAATGGAAAGCTTTTAATTGTCCCTCTCCTCATTAGGTACTAGAAGTCAATATTTAATTTTAAAAATTGATTGTGACATTTCATTCTATTTAGGATCACACATGTGGAACTCCTGGCAGTTGACTGGGATATGATGAAAGCTGAAAGTCAGCAACAAGGCTTCACTATTTTGATCAAAGAAACAAAAGATCATGAAGAACTCAATGTTGAAAGTTTTGGAGTCCAATCCACCACTACTGGCATTCCAATTTGAAATAATCCAGTCAAGTTTGAACTGGTGCATTGAACATGAAAAACCCCAAAATATTGTTGCACAATTTAATGTGTAAATAGAACTGTTCTCACAACCTATGGACTCACTTTCAAGGACTTTTCATTTCATGTTCTCAATATTTATTGTTTATTTATTTATTATCATTATTATTATATTTTTCTCTTTCTTTCTGTATTTGTACAGCTTGTTGCTTTTTTGCACATGGTCGTTGTCCATCCAGTTGGATGCGGTCTTTCATTGATTCTATTGTGCTTCTTGAATTTTCTGTGAATGCCCACAAGAAAATGAATCCTAGAGTTGTATAGGCTGACATATGTGTATTTTGATAATTAATTTACTTTGAACCTTGAACTAATTTTCATAGTGATTTCTACCTTTTTGAATTTGTCAGTTTACTATATACAGATCTTTTGGGTGGCTGGGTGGAGATACATATCTACCAAAAGAGATATAAGCTGCTCCTTCCCTCTGCTAGCCTGTAGGTCATCCTTGGGAAAGGTGTAGTACCTGCTTAACCCCCTGATCCGGTTCACATGCAGCCATGGGAACAGCCGGTGATAGATAGTCATATGAGCAGCTGGTGCATAACACAAGTACTGGTTATGTGACCACACAATGCCAGGCAGACAATCTCTGAAGAGTGACCCAAATGAACTTCCTTGTGCTTTGAGAATTCGATGACCCATGATGCTTTAAAGTCAATAATTTGTATTGAGCTGGGACAAATGTGGAAGTAAGATCCATTGCAATTACAGCTCTCTACACCTGGCTTAGCAGAATGAGGTTGCATCGATGCTGACATGGAATCTCATTAACTTTACCCTGATTCCTGGAAATCAGGAATTATGTTTAACTTTAGAAAGAGAAAAAAACAACCAAACTATTATGTTGTTGAACAACCTTTGTTGAGTTATTGGACTCAGAAATCTACCAACATCCTTGCACTTCAGGCAAAGTCAAATTTGTATTGATTGTGATATGCGCACGTACCTGAATGCACAGACACAATGAAAAGTTTACCTTCCACAGCATCACAGGCACATCCCATTAGAGGTACAAGATTCACAAGAAAAGCATAAATTAAGCCCAAGTTAAAAAGCTGAAAGGTTCATTTTATTGTCAAAGTAAGCATGTACAATACAACTCTGATATTCGTCTTCTCCAGATAACTATGAAATACAGAGAAAAAGCATGCGAGTCTGAAGCACCTTCAATTACTCCAAAAGACTGAGGTTTGGTAAAATACTGAAAGGTTTTTATTCGCTGTACAATACGACCTCCACAGTGAGTGTCTGCCCCCAGACTGAGGGGGAGGGGCAAGGCAAACACCTTTATACAGGACTCTGTGGGAGGAGCCACAGGGGCAGTCAGCAGAGGGGTGTGTCCAGACAGGTAACCGAGTTACAACATATATACATGGTTTACCACAGAGTCATTGAACGAAAAGACATCAACCCTCCCCCCGCACGATAAGGAAAAAGAAACAAAACACACAAACCGCAAGCTGCCCACCACCTCCCTCAAACAAAAGCTAACAGATCACTCACATGAAAAATGTTGTCTGGAACATCAACCCCAAACCCCCAACCCGCCCCCCTCACAAAAAACCAACAATAGCATCAAACCTCTAACACCCTCTCTTATACACAAAAAATAACAGATCACCCACACAGAAAAACCAACAAGAACATCAGACCCCAAATTCCCAAACCTCCCCTCACAAAAGCTAATATATCACCCACCCGAAACCCCAACCTGGTAATCAGCAACAAAAACGCAGAAAACTAAAGGAGAAAAATATATACTACAGTCCAATAATCAATGAATTTAGAATTTCAAAAACATCCACCTGTCAGAATCAAACTCAGTTTCTTCTGTGAAGAGCGACTGCTGCGCGACCAACCTGCGGCCTTATGAACGTCACTGACCAGGCTCCATGGAGTACGACTGCTGACCTCCTCTGTATTCACCTCGATACTTCAATCTTCACCAGTGCTTCGAAATGGCGTTTATCGTGGCCCCGATCCACGTCCCTCACCTTCTCTAAGAAGCAGCTCTTGGTCCTCTCTGTGGATAGCAGGGCACTAGATCATTCAGTTGAACTCCAACTGCATGTCACAGGCTTCAATGGCTTCTGAAACACAATCCAGACAAAAATAACAAGCAGAAAACGTAGCAAAAATTAAATAATGGAAGAGATTAGCTATCTGGAAGATGTTGTTTGAGGAATCAAAGTTCACTGGTGCCACCTTGACCAGAATTATACAAGAAAGGACACAATAATAATAATAATAATAATAATAATAATAATAATAATAATAAAACCCTTGTAGTGCAGGGTGGTCAAAGTGGTCATTGTGTTGCTCTACTGAGTTCATGATTTATACAAGTATATGTGTTGGAGCAGCTTGTAGTGAGACTGTAAGGGTGAACAAGCAGATGATAGGGCAAAATTGCAATCAGTGAAATGAAGTGAAGTGAAACGTAAGGGCAAAATCAAAAAGGGTGATGAATACAGGATTGAAGGTGTTATGTTTGAATGCACACAGTATACAGAATAAGGTAGATGATCTTGTAGCGCAGTTAGAGATTGGCAGGTATGATGTTGTGGGCACCACTGAGACATGCTGAAAGAAAATTATAGTTGAGAGCTTAACATGTGAGGACACACTTTGGATAGAAAGGACAGGCAGGTAGGCAGAGGGGTTGGGGTTGCTCTGTTGGTAAAAAGTGAAATCAATTCTTTAGAAAGAGGAGAGATATGATCAGATGATTCAGAATCCTTGTGGGTAGAGTTAAGAAACTGCAAGGGTAACAATATCCCGATGGGAGTTATATACAGGCCTCTGAACAGTAGCCAGGATGTGGGATATAAATTTCAATGGGAAATAGAAAAAGCATGTGATAAGGGCAATGATATGGTAGTAATGGGGTATTTCAATATGCAAGTAGATTGGGAAAGCTAGGTTGATGCTGGATCCCAAAGAAACAGAATTTGTTGAAAACCTATGAGCTGGCTTTTTACAGCAGCTTGGGAAAAAGGCAATTCTGGATTAGGTGCTATATCATGAACCAGATTTGAGTGGTGAGTTTGAGGTAAAGGAACCCTTGGGAGACTGTGATCATAATGTGATAGAACTCACCCTGCTATTTGAGAGGGAGAAGATAAAGTCAGATGTATTAGTATTACAGTGGAGTATAGGGAATGACAGAGGCATGAGAGAGAAACTGGCATAAGTTGATTGGAAAGGTACACTAGCAGAGACAACGGCGGAACAGCAATGGCTGTAGTTCATGGGGGCAATTCAGAAGGCATAGGATAAATACTTGGGAAATCTGAAGAAGTATTTAAAAGGGAGAATGAAGCAATCATAGCTGACAAGGGAAGTCAAGGACTGCATAAAACTAGACAGCAATATCAAAGTGGATACCAAAAGTTTTTTCAGGCATATGAAGAGTGAAAAGAGATGAGAGTGGATACTGGGCTGCTGGAAAATTACACTGGAGAGGTAGTAATGGGGTTCAAAGAAATGGTAAATGAACTTAATAAGTATTTTGTGTCAGTCTTCACTGTGGAAGACACCAGCAGTATGCCAGAAATTCAAAGAGTTTCAGGGGCTGAGGTAAATACAGTTGCTATTACTAGTGAGAAGGTGCTTGGGAAGCTGAAATGCAGGTAAGTCACCTGGACCAGATGGACTGCATGCCAGGGTTCTGAAAGAGGTAGCTTAAGAGATCATAGAGGCATTTGAAATGATCTTTCAAGAATCACTAGATTCTGAAATGCTTCTGGAAGTATGGAAAATTACAAATGTCACTCCACTCTTTAAGAAGGGATGGAGGCAGAAGAAAGGAAATTTTAGGCTAGTTAACCTGACTTCATTGGTTGGGAAAATGTTTGAGCCCGTTATTATGGATGAGGTTTCGGGGTACTTGAGGCACACGATAAAATTAGCCAAGGTCAGCATGGTTTCATTAAAGGGGAATCTTGCCTGACAAATCTGGTGGAATTCTTTGAAGAAATACCAAGCAGAATAGACAACAGGCAGCAAGTGGATGTTGTTTACATGGATTTTCAGAAGGCCTTTGACAAGGTGCCACACGTGGGGCTGCTCAACAAGAAATGAGTGCATGGTATTACATGAAAGATACCAGCATGGTTAGAAGATTGGCTGTTTGGCAGGAGGCAAAGAGTCAGAATAAAGGAGGCCTATTCGTGTGGATAGCCAGAGGCTTTTTTCCAGGACTGAAATAGCTAACATGAGAGGGCATAGTTTTAAGGTGCTTGGAAGTAGGTACAAGGGGGATGGCAGAAGTACGTTTTACACACAGAGAGTGGTGGGTGTCTGGAATGCATTGCCAGAAAATGTGGTAGAGTCAGATAAAATGGGATCTTTTAAAAGACTCTTGGTTAGGTGCATGGAGCTTAGAAAATTAGAGGGCTATGCAGTCAGGAAATTCTAGGCAGTTTCTAGACTAGGTTACATGGTCAGCATGACATTGTGGGCAGAAGGGCCTGTAATATGCTGTAGATTTCTATTTCTCTGTGCTTCTGTATTTCTAAATGTTCTGGCTAGCTGCCAGTGACAAGTGGTGATCCCACAGGAGTCCGTAATGTGAGTGCTTTGTTTCACGTTATATATCAACAATTTGGATGATAGAATTGATGGCTTTGAGGCTAGGTTTGCAGACAATACAAAGATAGGTGAGGGGCAGGTAGTGTTGAGGAAGCAGGGGTCATCAGATTTGGAGAATGGGCAAAGAAGTGGCAGATGGAATATAGTGTAGAGGATTAATGGTCGTGCATTTTGGGAGAATGAATAAAGGCATAGTGTATTTTCTAAATGGGGCAAAAAATGCAAAAATCAGAGGTTCAAAGGGACTTCAGAGTCGTTGTGCAGGATTCCCTAAAGGTTAACTTGCAGGTTGAGTTGGTGGTAAGAAAGGCAAAGGCAATATTAGCATTCATTTCAAGAAGATGAGAATATAAGAGCAAGGATGTGACTCTGAGGTTTTGTAAAACACTTGTCAAACCACACTAGGAATATTGTGAGCAGTTTAGCACCTCTTGTCTATGAAAAGATATGCTGGTTTTGGAGAGGGTCCAGTGTTTCACAAGAATGATTCTAGGAATCAAAGTGTTAATGTATGAAGCTCATTTGATGACAATGGGCCTGTACTCACCGGAGATTTGATTAATGAGAGGGTATCTCATTGAAACCTATGGAATATTTAAAGGCGTAGAGTGGATGAGGAGAGGATGTTTCCTATGGTAGGTGAGCCTAGGGCCAGAGGGCACAGCCTCAGAATAGAGGCGCAAACACGAAGAAATCTGCAGATGCTGGAATGTCAAGCAACACACATTAAAGTTGCTGGTGAATGCAGCAGGCCAGGCAGCATCTCTCGAAAGAGGTACAGTTGATGTTTTGGGCCGAGACCCTTCATCAGGACTAACTGAAAGAAGAGCTAGTAAGAGATTTGAAAGTGGGAGGGGAGGGAGAGATCCAAAATGATAGGAGAAGACAGGAGGGGGAAGGATGGAGCCAAGAGCTGGACAGTTGATTGGCAAAAGGGATATGAAAGGATCATGGGACAGGAGGCCTAGGGAGAAAGAAAAGGGGGATGGGGGGAAAACCAGAGGATGGGCAAGGGGTATAGTGAGAGGGACAGAGGGAGAAAAAGGAGAGAGAGAAAAAGAATGTGTGTATATACATAAATAACGGATGGGGTTCGAGGGGGAAGTGGGGCATTAGCGGAAGTTTGAGAAGTCAATGTTCATGCCATCAGGTCGGAGGCTACCCAGATGGAATATAAGGTGTTGCTCCACCAATCTGAGAATAGAGGGATGTCCACTTAGATCAGAAATTAAAAGGAATTTCTTTATTCAGAGGCCGGTGAATCTGGAATTCATTGCCACGGATGCCTGTGGAGATCAAGTCATTGTGCACATTTAAAGCGGGGATTGATAGGTTCTTGGTTAGTCAAGGTTATGGGAAGAAGGCAGGAGAGTAGGATTAAGAGGGATAATAAATCAGCCATGATAGAATGGTGGAGCAGACTCAATGGGCCAAGTGGTCTAATTCTGCTCCAATGTCTTATGGTCTTATGGTGATTAGGGCTGCTTATTGTAGATTTATATTATGTAATGATTATTAAGAAGTATTGGTGTATTGGTTATGGATTATTCTGGTGCCATCTGTCAGAAATTACAGAGATCAGCAGATAGGTCAAATGATTGTGTGGATAAAGGAATGATGTAATAGGGAGAACTTCAGATTGCTGGAGCATTAGCATCATCACTAGGGAAGGAGGAGTCTCTACAAGCTGGATGGGTTGTACGTGAACTGGATTTGGTCCAATATATAGGAACATTAAATATCAGACTAAGCCACACAATTCAATGTACCGCTGGAGGAAACTACAACTGTCCAACGCCCTTTCCAATCTCTCTCAATGTCCTTATCTCTATCTCCAGCTCTAAGCATTGATCACAACCCATCCTAAGAGGAGATTACCCTGCTGCACAAAGAATTTGCCCCCTCAAGGTAATTTACTCTATACTTTTCCAGACAAACATACTTCTCCACCATTATCTACTCTCAAGGCTGTAGACTGGTGCTCACATTAAGTTCTCAAAGTGGAGTGATTCCCTAGTATTCTCTCAGAATATTCCCACATCCCATGTTGTCTAAGAACATTCTATTTTGTGTGACATATTTTAGCATCAAATTTAACGCTTTCCTTACATGCAGTCTTACACCTGCTCTGTTGGATACATTAACTTATAAATGTAAGAATATAATTAGTAAGTCTGTAGTTAATGCAAAAATCGATGGTGTGCTGATAGGAGGATAGTCATAGGCTAAAAGGTGATATTGATCAGCTGGTAATTGGGGAGAGCATTGGCAAATGGAATTTAAGATTAATTCTGATGAATGCGAGGTAAAGCACTTTAGGAGGATTAATACGAGTAGAGCATACACAATGAACTGTGGGGCCCAAAGGAGTGCTGAGGAACAGAAGAGCCTTAGAATACAAGTACAAGGTGGAATGCGGTGTATGGGATACCCAGGGAGGGGTAGCACCTCTGGAGAAGGGGCTTGTTGTGCCCATTCTGCGGCAGATCAATCTTGCATGCAAGGGAGGCCATACCCAGGTACACCGCTTCGAGAGGGAGGCTAAACCAGTTGAGGGTAGCTGGCGGCCTCATACCCCAGTGAGTTAGGGACATGCCTATCCTAGCAGGCAAAATCAGCTCCAGTGGATCAGGTGGATGAGATCTACAGTGAGATCCAACAGCCAAGAGAGCAGTATTGCAATGCTCCGTGGAGAGCAAAAGGCATGACAAGGTACAGAAGACGTCATTGTCATCCACTGTAACCAAGGAAGACCCCAATTTGTGATGCTTGTTCGTCCATTGGACCCGGTGTAATGAGAAAGCAGTTTCAGGGGTTCAGTGAGTGAGACAGAAGGCACTGGCTACGAATAAACACATTAAACATTTATTCACAAACAGTAAATGATTTGACCAATTTACACAAAGTTCAAAACTAAATATTCAACAAACAGATACTTTGTGTGTCTGGAGTATTCTTTCCCTACAGTTCTTCAGCATTGGTCATGACTTCAGACTGAAGTGGGCCCTGGGGATGGAAGAAAGAGACAAAACCTCATACATGTGCTACTCTTATACCCCCGAGGTACCCAGAACTGGAAACTGCTGCCATGGCACGCAAGTCAACAAATAGGAAATAGCAGCCACAACTTTGCAACAGGCAGATCAATGACAGACACAGCAGAAGCAGCAGCTTCCGACCGGCAAATAAGCCAATCTCTCCTGTAGCACCTGGACTTCTGAGGTCCAGAGTGTGGAACTTCCCCAGTGCAACAGCTTTTCATTTTAAAAACTCTCTCACTCAGGTCTCCTGTCATCATTGGACGTGATGGACAGCCACCACAAAGTAGAATGCTTTTAGGTAACCTGGTAAGAAAGGCATGCAGGATAATCATTTTTATTAGCTAGAGCATTGAATATAGAAGTATGCTGATTATGAAAGAATGAATTGATTTCAAGTCAAGATGGCACCTGCGTACAGTGTTCCTTTGGTCGACGTCTTCTGGATAAATCATAAAACCATATATTTCATGTCTTTTTTGTCTGTCACATTTGTTTTCTGTCTTTAATGTGATTCTGGAACTGTTGGAGCCTATAATTTGCAGTTTGGAGATCGTTTGAATGCTTCTGCACTCTGCAGTTACCGAGAGGATTCTCGAAGGCAGAAACAGTGTGAGTGAACTTCGTGGTGTGAAGGCTGCGGGACGCTCCTGGGAAACGCTGTCTCATTCTGCCTGCACAGCTGATGTACGGTTAGAATGACACTAAAGTTTTTTGAATCTTTGAATCTTTGAACTCCATTTCACCGATTAAAGCTTCCATTGTGTGCCAATTAAAGTGACAAGGGAGATTGAAACATTGAGGTGAATGGGGAAGGTAAACGCCAGCTGTCTGCCTTTAGATTGCTGGTGGCATCACTCTGCTATGGAGAGGGGAGACTGCCTTTTCATTGTTGGTAAGATCACTCTGCTATGGAGGGGGAAAGTCCTGCTACTAGGCTTGGAGAATATTACCCAGTTTTTCTGTGTTTTGATTATGGACTTGGACTACAGGCTTTTCTCAGTCTTATTTTTTTTAATATTCTGCATTTTTCACACAATCTTTCTTGTTTTTTTGTGTGCATGGGAGGAAGATGGGGGGTTTCATTGTGCCTGTTTTGTTTTTGTATGGGGAGGAGGGATTTGGGGCTTGATGATCATGCTGCTGTTCTTTTCTTTCTTGGTTTCATTGCTATCTGGAGAAGGCAAATATACTTTGATAATAAAATGAACCTTTGAGCCTCTGAACTTCATAAAGCATTGGCTGGGCCACAACTGGCATTCTGTGTATACTTCTGATCACCACACCATAGAAACGATGTTATTGTGTTAAAGAGGATACAGAAATGATTCTTTAGGATGTTGGGTATGATAAAGTTTCTCAGTGCTGAGGACATATTGGTTATGCTGGGCTCAGATGTGTCTTTAGCTTTCAATTGTAAGTGTTGAGGATTTGCTACAGGTTCACCTGTGTGAGGTCAAATATCAGGGCACCGGCAGATGCTACCAGCAAAGAGCAGCCAGAAAACTTGAGACATAATCTGATTATTCTGATTAGGGATAGTCAGCATGGCTTTGTCAAGGGCAGGTCGTGCCTTACGAGCCTGATTGAATTCTTTGAGGATGTGACAAAACACACTGATGAAGGTAGAGCAGTGGATGTAGTGTATATAGATTTCAGAAAGGCATTTGATAAGGTTGCTCATGCAAGGCTCATTCAGAAAGTAAAGGGCATGGGATCCAAGGAGACTTTGCTTTGTTGTAGATGGGTCATATTCTGCATGGAAGACAGTGACCAGTGGTGTTTTGCAGGGATCTGTTCTGGGACCCCTCCTCTTTGTGATTTTTATAAATATCCTTGATGAAGAGGTAGAAAGGTAGGTTAGTATGTTTGTTGAAGGCACAAAGGTTGGGGGTGTTGTGGATAGTCTGGAAAGTTGTCAGAGGTTACAGTGGGACATCGACAGGATGCAGAACTGGGCTAAGAAGTGGGAGATGGAGTTCAGCCCCGAAATGTGTGAAGTGGTTCAGTTTAGTAGGTCGAATTTAGAGACAGAATGTAATATTAATGTTAAGACTCTTGGCAGTATGGTGGATCAGCAAGATCTTGGGGTCCATATCCATAGGACTCTCAAAGCTGCTGCTCAGGTTGACAGTGTTGTTAAGAAGGCGTATGGTGTGTTGGCATTTATGAACCATGGGATTGAGTTCAAGAGCCATGAGAAAATGTTACAGCTATGTAAGACCTTGGTCAGGCCCCACTTGGAGTACAATGTTCAGTTTTGGCCACCTCATTACAGGAAGGATATGGATACTATAGAGAGAGTGCAGAGAGGATTTACAAGGTTGTTGCCTGGATTGGAGAGCATGCCTTATGAGAATAGGTTGAGTGCACTTGGCCTTTTCTCCTTGGAGCGATGGAGATGAGAGGTGACTTGATAGAGGTGTACATGATGATGAGAGGCATTGATCATGTGGATAACCAGAGGCCTTTTCCCAGGGCTGAAATGGCTAGCACAAGAGAGTGCAGTTTTAAGGTGCTTGGAAGGAGGTACAAGGTGGATGTCAAGGTAAGTTTTTCATATAGAGGGTGGTGGATGTGTGGAATGCACTGCCAGTGATGGTGGTAGAGGCGGATACAATAGGATCTTTTAAGAGCCTCTTAGATGGGTACATGGAGCTTAGAAAATCAGAGGGCTATGCACTAGGGAAACTCAGGGCAGTTTCAAGAGTAGGTTACGTGGTCGGCACAACATTGTGGGCTGAAGGGCCTGTAGTGTGCTGTAGATTTCTATGTTCTATGTTCTTTATATAGGAATCCTGACATTGGCTGGGAGTTATTTTTGCCCACGGTTTGCTGATAAATTGCTGAGCCTGTTTCCTAATACATTTTGAGCCTTCCTGCAATTTGCCCAATATTTTGCCTCCACTGGACTTATTGGCATATGTCAAAGTGAGCTGTGACAGCAGAGCAGCTGCGAGTTTCAGCAATTTATACCGCTGATGTCCCCTGCTTAAGTTGGCTGAGGTGAATAAAACATAACAGCTGCCAGGATCATCTGACCCAAGTGCTCATTACGTTGAGAGCACGCCAGGCAAAGGCTCACTAGTGGCATTTTCAACTGTATGTCAAAAGACCTCTGATTCAAATCACACTCCATGGCTTTGCCTCCATAGTTTAAACAGGCTCAGTGCGATACTGAAGACTTGCACCACAACATCTTTAAATGTTAAAACAATCCCTTGTTTAAAGAAGAGCCCATTACTCAAATATATTTGATCACAATTCACATTGTCATTAATGAGTCCTCACTGTGTGTAAATTGGGTGTTCATTTATGTACATTATGACAGGGTCTATTCTTCAAAAGTAGTTCATTGACTATGAAGACCTGGGGATGTTATAAGGGCATGAGAAGGGTCATATCTATGAAAACTCTTACTTCATACTGTTAGATATAACCAATCTTACAACTTCAGATGTTTCACATTACTTTCAGATGACCAATGAATTTGGACATAACGGAAAAACTGTGTTGTTTTGCAATTCTAAAATAAAAACTGAAAATGATTTGAATATTCCACCACTCAGGCAATTTGGGGGGAAATAAACAGTTAATATTTCAGTTCAATGACCTTTCATCAAAATTCCAAATCACAATGCAGACAACTGATGAAATGATTGCTTTTGAGTTCATTTGGTAAATTCACTTCATGCTCATTTAGCTTGTGTGTGGTGTTTTGTGCATTAGATTTCATCAAATAGCAATACAAAAGAAACTAGATTTTTAAAAATAATTACTTAAATATTCTTTATTGTTAGTTGGACCGAGGCTGCAGCAAAAAAAAATTTATGTCATCAACCTCCAGGATGCAGTTTCAGACTTCACTGCTTTTGAACACTCGGCCATCCAATGAGGTCTGCTACCATTGTTACATTGGTTGGGATCTGTTAATATAACTGCAACATTAGATAGAAGAGTCTAGAATGATAAAATAAAACTTGAACAATTTTGTACCAGAGTGTGCATTTTAGATCATAATTGCAGTGGACATTTGGGATTACAGTCTTTTTTCAAGTGTTCTGAATTTCATGGGCTGGCTCTGACTGTAATGTGACAAAATCAAATCATTTAATCACAGCTGATTTACTTAGCCACAGAGTTCACCTCCGACCATGTTCATCTTGGAGTTGAGACTGTGAAGTGAATTGTATTTCTAACAGAGCTTTGCCAAGAGATCAACAAAATGCACCAAAATGTAACAAATAAAGCTTCATAGAGCAGATATTTGGGAAAAATAAGTATGTGTGGTCCTGTTCACATTCGCACGTTATTAGAATCAACATTCCAATAGCCTTGTTTCATTGAAAAGAATTGCTTTTTTTGTGGATGTTTATTCTTTGCACCTAGATGTTAAGATACAGTCAATTCCAATTAAGTAAACTCCTGATAAATAATCATTCATTATTGATATAAATATCATGCAAAAGTAGATCTGATAATTTACCATATCGCTGTTACCTACTAAACAGATAAATTGGATTGGTTCATAGATAGGGAAAGGGACTCAATAAATTGTCATGTTTCAAATAATATGCTTGACAATTAACTAATACAGACAGCAGAATTTTTTAAAAAGTGCCTTAACATATCTTCTCAAGGAAAATCGAAGAACAGTACTAACTGAACAGAAGAGGTTCTACAGATGCTGGAAATCTTGAGCAACACACACAAAATGCTGGAGTAACTCAGCAGGTCAGGCAGCAGGCATCTATAGAGGGGAATTAAACAGTCCACTTTTTGGGCTGAGACCCTTCATCAGGCAATAAATCTAGACTCTGCAAATAACACCCATATCACCTAAAAATAAAACATAGGGCCAAAATTAACCCTAAGCCTTCTTGAAGAAATTTGGATGTTCCCAAACCCAGCTGCAAAAGGAGGAGGGTTGAGCATGAAGCTTGAAACCCGTCACTAATAACCCAGTGGAACAGAAACACCAACAGAAGTTCCAAAGACCTAGGAGGGGGAAGGACACATCAACAAGATGGGCTACACCTGAGGAAACTTGAAAGACTGGCCTAGGACAGAGATTTCTGGTGAGCTACTGCCAGCTGCCTGTGCCCCCGTTGGGGTGATGGGCTTAAGAAGAAGAAGGTTTAGAGAGGAATTTTTAGGTCTGACTGTTAACTTGCCACATCCAAAATACAATACAGTATATCAAAAGCCACGTATTTGGGCGATGTAAATATAGCAACATAGCTGTACAAAACAGTTTAATCAAGCTAGCTGAATTTCTGTAAGTTTACTGGCTTTACAGGTACTCTGTCTTGTGTTTAGGCTTTGAATGTACCTGAGTGTTGAGGTACAGTGGAGCAGTATTGTCAATAGGAGGAACCCATTCATTGTCACCAAGCAGCTGTTCTGTTGTGACCGAGTGTGAAATGGCAGTGGTAGTCAAGTGCATAATCATTGCTTATCCATTGTCACTACTGTTGAATTCTACAACATCGTCGCAGTGTTCTGAATTTCACAGCAGAGCCCATTTTGGAAAAAATAGGCCCCTCTGAAGTTTGAGGCTGCAGCTGCATTTCCATGTGCCCCAGTGCTTGCGTTCTGTGTATTTCAGACAACTTTCAAACCCCTTGCTTTTAAAACTTGGTAGCTTTTTAAGTGTGTAAGAGTCATAACTAAGAAAACGTCTATATATTTTGGAAAAAGTCACTGACGAATATGGAGCTACTGATATGAAGACCATAAGACCCATAAGATAAAGGAACAGAATTAGGCAATTCAGCCCATCAATTCTGCTCTGAATTCCATCATGGCTGATTTTTTATCCCTCTCAACCCCATTTTCCTGCCTTCTCCCTGTAACCTTTGATGCCCTGACTAATCAAGAACATATCAACCTCCAACCACAAACAAGAGAAAATATGCAGATGCTGAAAATCCAAGTAACACACACAAAATTCTGGAACAACTCAGCAGACCAGGCAGCATCTGTGGAAAAGAGTACTGTCAACATTTTGGGCCAAGACCCTTCATCAGGACTGGAGAGAATGAGATGAGGAGTCAGAGTAAGAAGGTGGGGGGGGGGAGAAGAGGAAGAAACACAAGGTCATAGGTGAAACCGAGAGGGGAGAAGGGGTGAATTAAAGAGCTGGGAAGTTGGTGGAAGAGATAAAGGGCTGGGGAAGGGAGAACCTGATAGAAGAGGACAGAAGAGCATGGAAGAATGAAAAGGGGGATGAAAACCATAGGGATGTGATGGTCAGGTAAGGATATAAAATAAGAGAGGGAAATGGGAATGGGAATGGTGAAGGTGGGGGATGCATTACCGGAAGTTCAAGAACTCAATGTTCATGCCAAGAGGTTGGAGGCTACCCAGATGGAATATAAGGTGTTGTTCCTCCAACCTGAGTGTGGCCTCATCACAATAATAGAGGAGCCCATGGACTGACATGTTGGAATGGGAACGGGAAGTGGAATTAAAATGGGTGGCCACTGGGAGATTCCGCTTTTTCTGGTGGATGGGGTGTTGTCATCTCCCAATCTATTTCAGATCATTCAGGGCTCCAAACAGTATTTCTAGGTGCAACAACACTTCACCTGTGAGTCTTTTGGGATCACCTATAGTATCTGGTGCTCTCAGTGTGGCCTCCTGTATATCGGTGAGACCCTGCAAGAATTTGGAGACTGCTTCACGGAGCTCCTACGCTCCGTCTGCCAGAAAAGAACAGGATCTCCCAGCGGTCATCCATTTTATTTCCACTTCCTATTCCCATTCCAACATGTCAGTCCATGGTCTCTTCTACTGTTGCAATGAGGCCAGACTCAAGTTGGAGGAGCTACACCTTATATTCAATCTGAGTCGCCTCCAACCTGATGGCATGAACATTGATTTCTCAAACTTCCTGTAATGCCCCCCACCCCTTCACCATTTCCCTCTCTCACCTTATCTCCTCCCCTACCCATCATGTCCCTCTGGTGTTCCTCCCTCTTTTCTTTCTTCCATGGCCTTCTGTCCTCTCCTAATAGATTCACCCTTCTCCAGCCCTGTATCCCTTTCACCAATCAACTTCTCTGCTCTTTACTTCACGCCCACCCTGCCCCAGTTTAACCTATCACCTTGTGTTTCTCCCTCTGCTCCCCCCACCTTATTACTCTGAATCCTCATCTTTTTTTTCTCCAGTGATAATGAAGGCTCTCAGACCCAAATGTTAACTTTACTCTTTTCCATAGATGCTGCCTGGCCTGCTGAGTTCCTCCAGCATTTTGGGTGTGTTACATATCAACCTCCACTTTAAATATACCCAGTGACTTGGCCTCCACTGTCATCTGTGGCAATGAATTCCGCAGATTCAGCACCCTCTGGCTAAAGAAATTCCTTGTTATCTTTGTTCTAAATGGAAGTCCCTCACCTCTGCTTCTAAACACTCTCAAGTTCCTGGCATTCTGCTAGTGTCTTCCAAGGTGAAGACTGATACAATATACTTATTAAGTTTGTCTGTGATTTATCTTTATTCCCTAGTACCACCTCTCCAGCATCATTTTCTGGCAAGCTGATATCCACACTCCTTTACTTTTTATATTGGGAAAAAAACTTTTTTTTTCCTTATGGCTTTTTAGTTGCTTTCTGCTGGTTTTTAAAAGCTTCTCAATCCACTAACTTTACACAATTTTTTTGCTATATTATATCCTCTCTTTTGCTTTTATACTGCCTTTGATTTCCCTTGTCAGCCATGGTTGCATCGTCCTCCCTTTAGAGTACTTCTTCATCTTTGCAATGTATTTATCCCGTGCCTTGTGAATTGTCCTAACCTTAAGAAACTCAAGCCATTCATGTTCTGTTGTCACCCCTGCTGGTGTCCCCTTCCAATCAACTTTGGCCAGCTCCTCTATCATGCATCTGTAATTCCCTTCACTCCACTGTACTACTGATATATCTGACTTTATTTTCTTCCTCTCAAATTGCAGGGTGAATTCTATCATATTATGATCAATGCCTTCTCACATTTCCTTGACCTAATCAAATCTGGTTCACTACACAACACCCAATTGGGAATTAACTTTCCCCGAGTGGGTTCAACCATAAGCTGCTCTAAAAAGCATTCTAAAGATTCCCACTCTTGGGATCCAGCGCCAACCTGATTTACCCAATATATCTGAATATTGAAATCACCCATGACTTTTGTAACATTGCCCTTTTTTGCATGCCTTTTCTATCTCCTGTTGTAATTTATATCCTATATCTGAACCATAGAACCATAGAACCATAGAAACTACAGCACAGAAACAGGCCTTTTGGCCCTTCTTGGCTGTGCCGAACCATTTTCTGCCTAGTCCCACTGACCTGCACACGGACCATATCCCTCCATACACCTCCCATCCATGTATCTGTCCAATTTATTCTTAAATGTTAAAAAAGAACCCGCATTTACCACCTCGTCTGGCAGCTCATTCCATACTCCCACCACTCTCTGTGTGAAGAAGCCCCCCCAATGTTCCCTTTAAACTTTTCCCCCCTCACCCTTAATCCATGTCCTCTGGTTTTTTTCTCCCCTTGCCTCAGTGGAAAAAGCCTGCTTGCATTCACTCTATCTATACCCATCATAATTTTATATACCTCTATCAAATCTCCCCTCATTCTTCTACGCTCCAGGGAATAAAGTCCTAACCTATTCAACCTTTCTCTGTAACTGAGTTTCTCAAGTCCCGGCAACATCCTTGTAAACCTTCTCTGCACTCTTTCAACCTTATTTATACCTTCCTGTAATTTGGTGACCAAAACTGAACACAATACTCCAGATTCGGCCTCACCAATGCCTTATACAACCTCATCATAACATTCCAGCTCTTATACTCAATACTTCGATTAATAAAGGCCAATGTACCAAAAGCTCTCTTTACGACCCTATCTACCTGTGACGACACTTTTAGGGAATTTTGTATCTGTATTCCCAGATCCCTCTGTTCCACTGCACTCCTCAGTGCCTTACCATTAACCCTGTATGCTCTACATTGGTTTGTCCTTCCAACGTGCAATATCTCACACTTCTCAGTATTAAACTCCATCTGCCATTTTTTAGCCCATTTTTCCAGCTGGTCCAAGTCCCTCTGCAGGCTCTGAAAACCTTCCTCACTGTCTACTACACCTCCAATCTTTCTATCATCAGCAAACTTGCCGATCCAATTTACCACATTATCATCCAGATCATTGATATAGATGACAAATAACAATGGATCCAGCACTGATCCCTGTGGCACACCACTAGTCACAGGCCTCCACTCAGAGAAGCAATTCTCTACCACCACTCTCTGTCTTCTTCCATCGAGCCAATGTCTAATCCAATTTACCACCTCTCCATGTATACCTAGTGACTGAATTTTCCTAACTAACCTCCCATGCGGGGCCTTGTCAAAGGCCTCACTGAAGTCCATGTAGACAATATCCACTGCCTTCCCTTCATCCACTTTCCTGGTAACCTCCTCGAAAAACTCCAACAGATTGGTCAAACATGACCTACCACGCACAAAGCCATGTTGACTCTCCCTAATAAGCCCCTGTCTATCCAAATGCTTGTAGATTCTGTCTCTTAGTACTCCCTCCAATAACTTACCTACTACTGACGTTAAATTCACCGGCCTATAATTTCCCGGATTACTTTTCGATCCTTTTTTAAACAACGGAACAACATGAGCCACTCTCCAATCCTCCGGCACTTCACCCGTAGACAGCGACATTTGAAATATTTCTGCCAGGGCCCCCGCAATTTCAACACTAGTCTCCTTCAAGGTCCGAGGGAACACTCTGTCAGGTCCCGGGGATTTATCCACTTTAATTTTCCTCAAGACAGCAAGCACCTCCTCCTTTTCAATCTGTACAGTTTCCATCGTCTCACTACTTGATTCCCTCAATACCATAGATTTCATGCCAGCTTCCTTAGTAAATACAGACGCAAAAAACCTATTTAAGATCTCCCCCATTTCCTTTGGTTCCGCACAAAGCCGACCACTCTGATCTTCAAGAGGACCAATTTTATCCCTTACAATCCTTTTGCTCTTAATATACTTGTAAAAGGTCTTTGGATTATCCTTCACTTTGACTGCCAAGGCAACCTCATGTCTTCTTTTATCCCTTCTGATTTCTTTCTTAAGTATTTTCTTGCACTTCTTATACTCCTCAAGCACCTGATTTACCCCCTGTTTCCTATACATTTCATACAACTCCCTCTTCTTCTTTATCAGAGTTGCAATATCCCTTGAGAACCAAGGTTCCTTATTTCTATTCAATTTGCCTTTAATCCTGACAGGAACATACAAACTCTGCACTCTCAAAATTACCCCTATCTGCATAATGTTTGGAGGCTTGTATAGCTCCTATAAGGAGCTTTATATCTTTTCTGTTTTTTAACTCTACCCACAAGGATTCTACATCATCTGATCCTATGTCACCTCTTTCTAAGTAATTGATTTTATTTTTATACCAACAGAGGCACCCCAGCCCCTATGCTTACCTATCTGTCCTTTTGACACAAGTTATATGCTTGGATGTTAAGCTCCCAAGTATGAACTACTTTCAGCCACAACTCAGTGATGTCCACAACTTCATACCTGCCAATCTCTAACTACAATGCAACTTATTCCTTATACTGCACGCATTCAAATGTAACACCTTCAGTCCTGTATTTATCACCCTTTTCAATTTTAACCTTATGTTACAATTCAACTCATCCCTCTGACTGCAATTTTGCCCTATCATCTAATGGTCCTTCCTCACAGTCTCACTATATGCTGCATGTATTCGTATACCAAATGCCCAATCCTGAGCTGTGTCATTCTGGTTCCCATTCCTACCCTCCCTCAAAAAATATTAACAAGAAGTTTGTTGTAAATGGGCAGAGAAAAATAATCAGCAATACTTTATGTGCAGGGAGACTTTTGGCAGGCAGGTTATATAGTGAATATACTAGAAATAATTGCTCAAACATGTCTTTTGTCCTATGTTCATTCAATGGAACCAAATGAACTTTGATTCCTGTGTGCAGTCACAAGGATTAACAAGATATTCAGTCTTCAAAACCTACACAACTTCCATAAAATTAACATTCCCAATCAGAAATAGGAATTTTATGGCAGACACATTATGTATTTTCTTTGTATATCCTCCACAAGCTTGAGATTTGTTCAACAGAACGTAAGGTGCTGATTGTTCGTTTAAAATATTTGCAGCTGTGTTGCCTGTTCTTCATTTAAATTTTAAACCGATTTCTCTTACACCAGGAAAGCGTGGCCGATATTATGTGTAAACTCAGAAATCTCAGAAATTATAATATTTCAAGAATCGTTCTGCTGAGGGCTTTCAGAAGCTGGGGGTTGCAAAGTCTCAGCACAGATTGACTGCAGCATAAAGTCTTCAATTCATTGTGTTGCCACCAAGAAGACAGCTTTAATAACCAAAGTGACAAATAAAACTAGAAATCATCACAGGCCTTTTCACTTTACTGACAACTAGAACATAGTCATAATGAGCTGCAGATTTTATTCTTTCTCTTTGACTATAATAGGTTCATTTAAGAGTGTTGGCCCTTGACATTTCATCATTTGTCTGCATTATTTTTCATCTTCCTTGCTATAAATTACAGAATGCTAGGCTGAATCCCAGACAATAAACTGTCTCGTTAGCAGTAAACTGCAAAATAAATAGTTCAGCGTTGCTTTCCTTTGTTCATCTAGGTGGCAAAGATTAATACATTTCCCTTTTCCCTATTAACACTCCGAACTTCTTCAAGTCCACTCACATTCTTTGCTGGAAATGGAAACCGCCTGAATATTTATCATCCGAAGTGATGAGATGGGGAATGCTGCAAGTGCACTTGTCAAATCACACAACTATTATTAATTTGAGCACAAGTAAAATTGTTCGTTTTATCTGTAATCATGTAATTCATCAGAACACTACCAGAGCATATCACTGTGTAAGCTGGAATACCGTATATAATCTATTAAATGCTCGAGAGCTGCAAAAAAAAATGTGTCACCATGATCCTACCTCTGTTCAAGAATTACGCTTATAGAAAGAAACTGAGGAAAAATAATAGCCTTTTCCTTTAACCCACTTCCAGTAGGAAGAGTTACTGCAATAATTAAATAAGTACTAGCAAAAAATAGCTCTGTAATCTGTAACACAACCTTGGATGAGATGCCTAGGCATGACACATGAATTTTTCAATCTACAAAACCCCAAGGTGAAGAGTCATACCCGAGACATGGAGCTACACAAATATTGAATAGAATTAAAGCGAGGTAAAGCAAATAAGAAAATAGATCACAAAGGTAGCACAAAGCTGCATTTCCCATCAAAGGAATGAAAGACAGAATTACAGCACTGTGCAAAAGTCTTAGGCACATATATATAAGGAGGGTGCCTAAGACTTTTACACAGTACTGTAGTAATTTTATGTATTGCACTGTACTGCTGCTGCTACGAAAACACATTTTATGATGTATGTGGGTGATAATAAACCTGATTCTGATATGGGTTTCTATTGTGGACTGAGAGTGGGAAGGGTCAGGGAGAGGGGAATCATGGCTGAGAAAAGGAGAAGGGAGCCGGAAACACCAGAGAGAAATTCTGTAAGGATTAATAAACCAATTGTTTGGAATCAAATGACCTTGGCTGATGTCTCAGGGCTGGATGTGTCTGCTTCTATGCCACTCCCTGGCCCTGGTATTCTTTCTCTGTCCCACGGCACCCCTGGGACATTCCACCCTCACCATACCCCACATCCTTTTCTCCCCCACCCGAGATTTTTTAAACTCACTCTCTGCTCCACGTTGACAAATACAGTATTGTGCAAATATACAGAGCCTAAGACTTTTCTACAGCACTGTATTAGTGTGGTGTTTGTACAACAAGTAGGAGACAATAGAGAAAGGAATAGGTGGAAGAGAGAGCTTATCTTATTGCAATGACTACTGTAATTATTGGTAGTAGAGCAATCACTCGAGTCGGGTACGACGTTCTCCAAAGGGTTATCTGTTGGTGAGACTTCAGCTGGTTGTAGTGGACAATCCATAATCCACATATTTGGTTCAGTGTGTCCTTTACTTGCCCTTTGTAAACCCAATAACATGGAGTTTGGGCTTGTCCGGACCTCAGAGTCCTGCCTCCTTCATCATTAGCCTAGAGTATATAAGGACACAGCAAACAGAAACACAGGTACTCCTACCTGCTGGCATGAACATCAATTTCTCCTCCCCCCTTCCCTCATCTCCTATTTCCCACTCTTCCTTCTTACCTCTTCTTCTCACATGCCTGTCACTTCCCCCTGGTGCCCCTCCCTCTTGCCTTTCTCTCATGGTCCACTCTCCTCTCCTGTCAAATTCCTTCTTCTCCAGCCCTTCACCTCTCCCACCCAGCTGTCTTCACTTTCTAACTACTCCACCTTCTCCTCTATCCCACATTTTATTCTGGCATCTCATTCCCTTCCTTTTCAGTCCTGAAGAAGGGTCTCGGCACAAAATGAGAACTGTTTATTCATTTCTTTTAATGCTGCCTGACTGGCTGAGTTCCTTTGGCATTTTGTGTGTGTATTCCTTCAGCTACTCACTTCTGCTTCACCATTCATTAAGTTGGCTGATCATTTACCTCAGGGACAGTTTCCTCCACCAATTTAATGGCTCTAACCTCCTGTCTATTGAATTCCTTAACATCTAACAATCTATTGATCCTTATCTTGAATATACTCAGTGGCCAGAGAGAGTGTTGAGAAGATTTACCAGATTGATGTTTGGATTGAAAGATTTTAGTGAAAGGGAAAGATCAAATAGACTGAGCTTGTTTCCCCTTGAGCAAAAGAGGCTGAGGGGTGATGTGACAGAGGCATATCAAATCATAGATCAGGTAGAAAGTCAGTTTTGTTTCCTAAACACGAGCAAGACTGTAGATGCTGGAAATCCAAAGCAACACACACAAAATGCTGGAGGAACTCAGGTAGCAACTTAGGCATTGTCCCTGGAAATGAATAAACAGTCAACATTTCGGGCTGAGACCCTTCTTCAGGACTGAAATAGAAGAGGGAAGATGTCAGAATAAAAAGGTGGGGGAAGGGAAGGAGGATCACTAAGGTGATACGTGAAGCCAGGCGGGTGGGAAAGGTAACAGACTGGAGAAGAAGGAATCTGGTAGGAGAGGAGAGTAGACCATAGGAGAGAGGGAGGGAGGTGGGGACCCGGAGGAAAGTGATAGGCAAGTGAGAAGAGGTAAGAAGCCAGAGTGGGGAATGGAAGAAGAGGGGAAAGGAAGGGTAAAAAAAACTTACAGGAAGGAGAAATCTATATTCATACCATCAGTTTGGCTACCCAGATGGAATATGAGGTGTTATTCCTCGACCCTGGGGGTGGCTTCAGCTTGGCACAAGAGGAGGACATGGATTGGCATGTTGGAATGGGGATGGAAATCAGAATTAAGATGTTTGGCCACCGGAAAATCCCACTTGCAGCAGATGGAGCAGAGGTGCACTATGAAACAGTGCCCCAATTTACGATGGGTCTCACCAATGTAGACCACATCATTGCATCGTATAAGTGCTTCATTGAATCAATAGTAACCTACAACATCACAGCATGGTTTGGAGAAATGAGCATTATCAACCTCAGCCCACTCAACAGAATTGTCAGAATAAGTAGCAAAATCATTGGCCAGGAGCAAGAATCACTCAGCAGCATCTATAAGAGACGGCCAATAAAGAAGGTTCAACAAATAGTAGAGGACATTACACATACATTTCACATATACTACACTCTCATGTCACCTGGACACCACTACAGCTCCCTGCCCATCAACACCAAGAGAGCTTTATCTAGTCTGGTGCCTTCCTCCATTCACCCAATTTTGTATGCATATCACCTTTGACAGTAAAACAGTCAGTTTTATTATGTATATTTGTATTTTAAATTACTTGCATTATGTTTTAGTATTTGTTATCTATTGTGAGTATTTTATATTGTGTTTAATTATATGTAAAGTGGTGTTGTGTGTCTTAAGTTTATGATGTTGTCCTTACCACTGCACAAAGAAAGTTCCACATGGAAAATAAAGTGAATTGAGTTGAATCAGGACCTCCGGACACAATGGGCAACCCCAGCAGATTCACAGGTGAAGTGTAACCTCACCTGGAAGGACTGTTTAGGGCCCTGAATGGAGGTGAGGGAGGAGGTGAATGGGCAGACGTAGTTTGATTTCCTTATAGTAGAGATAACAAAACAAGAGGGCACAGGTATAAGATGAGAGGAAGGTGTTCTAAAGAGAATTTGAAGAAAGGAAAAGTTTTGACACAGAGAATGGTTAATATCTGAAATTTCAGAGAACGTGGGGGAATCAAACACATTCACATCATTGAGTTGGGATATGTTGTTCTCCAACCTAGGCAATTTACTTGCCAATGTTTCATTACCATGTGAGGTGACATCATCAGAGCACTGTTAATTGTGGTGTGTCCTCTGAATGCTTGGCCTCTATATACTTATCAGTTGGCTATGTGTCATCATTTCGGAAACTCAGTTGTGAGTGGGGAGGAAATTTTGTCACTGATTGGTTGCGTGACGAACTTCGTGCGCTGTGGCTCGAACTCTACTTGTTGGCTTACAGAATTGTTCGCAGGAATTCACACTTCTAGGAATTCTCTTGCATGCAACATGTTTGCTTGCACCATGACTTTCACTGGTGCCTAGCATTTGGAGCACACTGATGATGTCTCCTCATACGGTGACAAAACACTTGCAAGTAAATCGCCAAGACTGGAGAACAACTCTACCCAACCATCAACCATCCAAGCTATACATCTTCTAAGCTGTTTCTAACTACAGTGAGTATATGAAGATGAAGATCAATGGATATTTAGATATTAAGCAAATTAGGTGTAAACACCATAGGAGAAAAACATTTAGACAGGCATAGAAGGATATAGACATACAATGGATAAATTAGATTAATGTAGATTGGCAAGGTATCAGCATGTATATAGTAGGCTGAAGACCTGTTTTTGTGTTGTACGTCTCTATGACTGATCTCCCTTTAGTTCCCCTTGGGTAGAAAGTTCTAAATATTTACTACTCTCGGGGTCAGAAATTTCTTTTCACATTTGTCCTGAATGACCAGCCCTTTACTTTGAGACGCATAGCTAATGATTATCATTAAGAGATTCCTTAACCTGCATCTACCCTCCCTGGCCTATCAGAATTCTGTACTTTTTGAATGAGATTCTTTTAAAATTAAGAGGGTAGGGGCCTGTACTGTATAATTATCCCTCATAGGCAAACCTGCCATTCCAGGATATAAACTGTTGGAGGAACTTGGCAGGTCAAGCAGAGTCTGTGCAGGGTGTCAATCTGGAACACTGATGGCCCCTTTGTCTCTACAGATGTGACTTTACTCACCAAATCCATCCTGCAGTTTGGCTTTTGCTCCAAATTACTGCATTTGCAGACTCTTATGTCTCCATAATTTAAGGAATCAATGTGGTGTATCCCTCCATATCCCTTCTTAGGTAGAAAGATTAGTCCTGGACATAATAAAAAATATAAAAGCAAGAAAATCTGCAGAGACTGGAAATCCAAAGCAACACACAAAATGCTGGAGGAATTCAGCAGGTCAGGCAGTATCTATGGAAATGAATAATCAGTCAATGTTTCAGATGAGACCCTTCTTCAGGACTGAGAAGGAAGGGGGAAGACACCAGATTAAAAATGTGGCAGAAGGGGAAGGAGGATAGTGAGAAGGTGGTAAGTGAAGCCAGGTGCGTGGGAAATGAAAAGGCCTGGAGAAGGATGAATCTGATAGGACAGAAGAGTGGACCGTAGGAGTAAGGGAAGGAGGAGAGGACCAGGGTGAAGTGATAAACAGGTGAGAAGAGGTAAAAGGTCAGAGTTGGAAACAGAATAGGGGAGCAGAAAGGGAAAAAAATTTAACTGGAGAGAGAAATCGATATTCATGCCATCAGGTTTGAAGCTACTCAGCCGAAATTTGAGATTTTGCACCTTCACCCAGAGGATGGCCTAATCCTGGCACAAGAGGTGGCCATGCACGGCCATGTCAGAACAGCAATGTGAGTCAGAATTAAAATGTTTGGCCACTGGAAATTTCTGCCTCTGGTGGATGGAGCGGAGGTGCTTGAAGAAGCAGCCTCCCAATTACGACGGGTCATCGAAAGATCAAAACACAGAGTGAAGTGTGTCTTTCGGGCCGAACGAAATCAGCGAGAATTGTGCAAGGGCTTTCTGCAAGTGTCACCACATTTATGACACCAACAGAGCATGCCCACAACTTATTAAACACAACCCTAACTGTACGTCCTTGGAATGTGAGAGGAAACGGGATGACCTGGAAGAAATCCATGGCGTTATGGGAAGAAAGCACAAACTCCTTACAGAGAGCAGCAGGAATTGGACCCCATTCCGTGATCACTAGCACTGTAAAGTAATCGCCCTAACCACTACCAACTCTACCACCCTTTATTTCAAACACAGTCTTAGTGTGGTTCTGAATAATTGGAGTCAGGCTTCTTACACCCAACTTTACTCAGAGTAAAGGTTAATATACAATTTTCCTTCAAGTGAAATGAAATATTTTGCTGGAAAGCTAACCTTTACAAATATCACCATGGTCAAATTGAGGAATTATTTATTTGGATGGGAAGCAGTGGGTGAGGAGGTAAGGCACAGCTTAGGGGTTGAGATGGGGGATGCTTCCCAGAGCATCTAATTCTGCCAATGCCTGATTATATTTTTTTTGGACACTGACTGTTCATTCTCCTGCCATCTGTTAGGAGATACAGGAACACCTTAGCCAACCAAGGCAATTAGACTGAAAAACAGTTTCTTCCCAAGGGCTATTGGGCAGCTGAATGATGCCACATCCCAGGTTCAATAGGTTCAATGGGTACATTTAATGTCAGAGAAACAAAGACAATATATATCCTGAAGTTCTTTTTCTTCACAAACATCCACGAAAACAGAGGAGTGCCCCAAAGATTGAATGACAGATAAAACACTGGAACCCCAAATCTCCCCCCAGCTTCCCCCTCCCACACACAAGCAGCAGCAAGGCAATGACCCCCCCACCCACCCCCAACAGCAAAAAAGCACTGGCGCCCTCCACCGAGCACTCAACCGTGCAGCAAAGCATCAATAAAGACACAAACTTGCAGGACCCCAAAGACTACTTGTTCACCCGGTAATTCAATATATTACAGACTCTCTCTCTCCCTGAAAAGGGAAAAAGAGGTGACCCCGTTTCACAGAGAGGGGAGACAACTCGCTGATTTACAATGTTAAAAGTTTGGTGAGTCGCATTTTCTGAGCTCTGCACCAAGAGAGTTGGCCCCAGGGCTCAGGTCTCTGAACACACAGCCCACAGCAACTAACCCGCTGCTCCTGATGTTCCACGTTCTCCCGCGACATCTCAGCCAGGGGCACTGGCCTTGAATCAACCTGTCTCCAGAGCCATGAAAATCCAACATCCTGAAGGCACACTAGTCTTCCAGGCTGCATCCTTGGGATATCAAAATGCGGCCGATCATGAGGCCCTGAGTGCAGGTCCCATTCCCACAAAGAACCGAAGTCAGAGTGTAACTCCAGGTCAGGGTCTTCAAAAGAATCTTGAATGGGTAAAAAAGCGATAGCAAAGAGAAATGGAACTGTTTCTGAAGATGCAAGCAAAGGAATCCCCATTTAGCCCCAATGGCCTTTGAGTGTTAAGGGCTATCAAAGTCACTCGTTGCCTGTAAATATGGAATTTTTAAAAATTAAGCCATACTGCATGTACTGTAAATATCTGTTTTGCGCGGATTGGAGAAGCACCACAATCTTGTCTCGAACAATGGCAATAAGTTTCTATGTTACTCTATTCTATTATCTATTCATGGATGGAAAAAAATGCATTCTCATCACCAACCCACTATTCCTTGCAGGCATTGCAACCAAAGCTCAGTTCTTGAAGCAGTTTCCCATTAAAATTGTCATATTAAGATCTTCTAATATTCTGAGAAATAGTCCATATTTTCTCAAGCTTCTCCCTTGACTCTTCAAACTGCATGAAGTAACTGCACTATGGTCCTTGTATTCATAACTCTTTTATTTTATGTACACAAAAATATTGATCTTTAAAGAAACAGATCCAGAACCAACCTGTTGTCTTTTGGTTGAGCATTTCTACATGCTGTGTAGGAGAGGGAGACAGTGTGCTTAAAGTTGTGGGTGATTCACTTTCAGTTGGCAAACTATTTCTTATGTTCTATAGAAGAGTGTGCAAGGGGCACTAGAAAACTTCCAAGATAACTAATATATGATACATGTCAACTGTTTATTCCTTTCCAAAGATGCTGCCTGACCTTCTGAGTTCCTCCAATATTTTGTGCATGTTGCTTTAGGTTGCCATCATCTGCAGACAATCTCACATTTAGGTTTTTAGAGCCTTAGGAGAAGTGCAGAAAAGAAGCTTTGGGACGAATCAGATATAAAGATGTTAGGAGACCAACACATACAATGGAACTCTGCAGGTCAGGCTGCATCTCTGGAAAGGGAAAAAACAGTCGATGTTTTAGGCTGAGATCATTCTGAAGTTTCTCGTCCTGAAATGTTGACAGTTTGTTCCTTTCTATAGATGTTGCCTGACCTATTGAATATCGCCTGCATTTTGTATGTGCTACAGAATCTGCATAATCTCTCGTTTTCATGACCAATGAGGAGATACTGTCATCACTCTTCATCATGCTAAGATGTTGTTAGATGAAATTAGATTAGTAGCCAAAGAGTAAACTGGATATGAAAAGGAAGTCATTGAAGTAGTGAAAAAGAAGTGAAACTCTGTCAGTGTTCTATTGAAAGAAATTGAAATGGCCAATATAATCTATCCAGTCATTCTACTGATGATCAGGAAGTCGATTATCGTGAATATATAGCAGCTGAAGAAAGTGGGTGACTAAAGTGAAATAGTCAGATTTGTTGAACTATGAATAAATTCTGCATTAAAAGGACAGTAAAAAGGAACATTTTCTTTTTCAGCCAAGTATTCTTTCACAAGAATAGGCATTGGTGAGACTGAATCTGGAGTATTGTGTTCAGTTTTGGTCACCAAATTACAGGAAGGATATTAATAAGGTTGAAAGAGTGCAGAGAAGGTTTACAAGGATGTTGCCAGGACTTGAGAAACTCAGTTACAGAGAAAGGTTGAATAGGTTAGGAATTTATTCCCTGGAGCGTAGAAGAATGAGGAAAGATCTGATAGAGGTATATAAAATTATGATGGGTATAGATAGAGTGAATGCAAGCAGGCTTTTTCCACTGAGGCAAGGGGAGAAAAAAACCAGAGGACATGGGTTAAGGGTGAAGGGAGAAAAGTTTAAAGGGAACATTAGGGGGGTTTTCTTCACACAGAGAGTGGTGGGAGTATGGAATGAGCTGCCAGACGAGGTGGTAAATGCGGGTTCTTTTTTAACATTTAAGAATAAATTGGACAGATACATGGATGGGAAGTGTATGGAGGGATATGGTCCAGTATGCAGGTCAGTGGGACTAGGCAGAAAATGGTTCGACACAGCCAAGAAGGGCCAAAAGGCCTGTTTCTGTGCTGTAGTTTTTCTATGGTTTTCTTTTCTAAGAGATCTAATAGGTTATGTGATCTCCCCAAAAACTCCAAGCTAACTGATGCATTGCATTGCAATTACTTTAACAAAAATAGCTGAATGGAAACTGTATATACGTTTTAATAACAGGTTTTGGAGAATGAGGTCAGAGATTGAAACCTCATGAGCCCTGTGGGCCTTTGTGGAATGCCGTAGAGTGTTGGGCTTCCAGGTTTCTCGAACAACTCTATTTACTAATTATTAGCTTAATGAGAGTCGCTAATCCCTTGTGATTTCTATTGAATCTAGAAACATAGAAACATAGGAAGCCTACAGCACAATACAGGCCCTCCGGCCCACCAAGCTGTACCGAACATGTCCTTACCTTAGAAATCACCTAGGGTTACTCATAGCTCTCTATTTTTCTATGTACCTATCCAGGAGTTTCTTAAAAGACCCTATCGTATCCACCTCCACAACTGCTGCTGGCAGCCCATTCCATGCACGCATCACTCTCTGCATAAAAAAGTTAGCCCTGACATCTCCTTTGTACCTACTTCTAAGCACCTTAAAACTATGCCCTCTCGTGTTAGCCATTTCAGCACTGGGAAAAGCCCACCTACAACCACTCTGTGGGCAAGCCAGTTCTGGATCCACAAAGCAATGTCCCCTTGGATCCCATGCCTCCTTACTTTCTCAGTAAGCCTTGCATGGGGTACCTTATCAAACGCCTTGCTAAAATACATATACACTACATCTACTGCTCTACCTTCATCAATGTGTTTAGTCACATCCTCAAAGATTTCAATCAGGCTCATAAGGCATGACCAGCCTTTGATAAAGCCATGCTGACTATTCCTAATCATTCTATGCCACTCCAAATGTTCATAAATCCTGCCTCTCAAGATCTTCTCCATCAACTTACTGAAGTAAGACTCACTGGTCTATAATTTCCTGCGTTATCTCCACACAAGTGCAGAAATTCAGGCAACATCCTCGTAAATCTCCTCTGCACCCTTTCTATGGTTTCCATGTCCTTCTTGTAGTGAGGTGACCAGAATTGAGCACAGTGGTCCAAGTGGGATTCTATATAGATGTGACATTACCTCTTAGCTCTTAAACTCAGTCCTACGATTGATGAAGACCAATGCACCATACGCCTTCTTAACCACAGAGTCAACCTGTGCAGTAGCTTTGAGTGTCCTATGGACTTAGACGTCAAGATCCGTCTGATCATCCACACTGCCAAGAGCCTTACCATTAATATTATATTCTGCCATCATATTTGACCTACCAAAATGAACCTCCTCACAATTATCTGGGTTGAACTTCATCTGTCACTTCTCAGCCCAGCCTTGCATCCTATCAATGTCCCACTGTAAACTCGGACATCCATCCACACTATCCACAACACCCCCTACTTTTGTGTCATCAGCAAATTTACTAACCCATCCCTCCACTTCTTCATCTAGATCATTTGTAAAAATCAGGAAGAGTAGGGGTCACAGTACAGATCCCTGAGGCACACCAGTCATCACCAACTTCCTACAACCACTCTGTGGGCAAGCCAGTTCTGGATTCACAAAGCAATGTCCCCTTGGATCCCATGCCTCCTTACTTTCTCAGTAAGCCTTGCATGGGGTACCTTAACAAACGCCTTGCTAAAATACATATACACTACATCTATTGCTCTACCTTCATCAATGTGTTTAGTCACATCCTCAAAGATTTCAATCAGGCTCATAAGGCATGACCTGCCTTTGATAAAGCCATGCTGACTATTCCTAATCATTCTATGCCACACCAAATGTTCATAAATCCTGCCTCTCAAGATCTTCTCCATCAACTTACCAACCACTGAAGTAAGACTCACTGGTCTATAATTTCCTGGGCTATCTCCACTCCCTTTCTTGAATAAGGGAACAACATCCGCAACCCTCCAATCCTCCAGAACCTCTCACATCTTTATTGATGATGCAAAGGTCATCACTCAGCAACCTCCTCCCTTGCTTCCTGCAGTAACCTGGGGTACATCCCATCCAGTCCCGGTGACTTATCCAACTTGATGCTTTCCAAAATCTCCAGGACATCCTCTTCTTTAATATATAAGTACATGCTCAAGCTTTTCAGTCTGCTGCAAGTCATTCCTACAATCGTCAAGATCCTTTCCCGTAGTGAATACTGAAGCAAAGTATTCATTAGGTACCTCTGCTATCTCCTCCGGTTCCATACATACTTTTCCACTGTCACACTTGATTGGTCCTATTCTCTCACTTCTTATTCTCTGGCTCTTCAGATAATCGTAGAATGCCTTGGGGTTTTCTTTATTCGTGTCCACCAAAGCCTTCTCATGGCCCCTTCTGGCTCTCCTAATTTCATTCTTAAGCTCCTTTAGCCTTATAATCTTCAAGTTCTCTATTATGACCTAGTTTTTTGAACATTTGTAAGCTCTTCTTTTCTTCTTGACTAGATTTACAACAGCCTTTGTACACCATGGTTCCTGTACCCTACCATCCTTTCCCTGTCTCATTGGAACATACCTAAGCAGAACTCCATGCAAATATCACCTGAACATTTGCCACATTTCTTCCGTACATTTCCCTGAGAACCTCCGTTTCCAATTTATGCTTCCAAATTCCTGCCTGATAGCCTCTTATTTCCCCTTACTTCAATTAAATGTTTCCCTAAGTTGTCTGTTCCAATCCTTCTCCAATGCTATGGTAAAGGAGATAGAATTGTGATCACTATTTCCAAAATGTTCTCTCACTGAGAGACCTGACACCGGACCAGGTTCATTTCCCAATACCAAATCAAGTACAGCCTCTCATTGTCATGGTCCAGTCCGTGAAATCCACGTTCTGGCTCACAGTCCAGTCCATGGACTTCGGACTCCGGGTCTTCCGGCTGTCCCTTGTTTCATTTGGGCTTAATCATAGGCACCTGATGCTCGTCTTGGGGCTGGGAACGCAAGTGTCCCTGGGTTCGAGTGTGTTGCTGATTTGTCTTGCCAGTATCCTGTCCTTGTTTCTGTGGGGTAAGTCAGGCTTTCTTTGCCGTTATCCTGTGGTTGGATCAGTCCCTTCCTGTCCTTGCCTCGGTTGGGTAAGCCAGGCAGTCTTTCCCTTTCCCCTTCCCCTTCCTCTTCCCCCTGAAGCCTTGCCTGCAACCTCTGCATGAAGCCTTGGCCTGAAGATTTGCCTGCAACCTTGCCTGCGTCCTCACCTGTATTGTTGTCAAGTTCTACTGCCGGAACAAGACCGGAGACTTGCTGTGTCTGGATAAGGAACTGACTATCGTTGTTTGGAAGTGTCTCTTTGTATCCATGCCTTCGCTAGGTAGGTCCGGTCGTTTGCGGCTACCTTGTGTTGGGAACCGTCTCTGTGCCCGTGCCTTTGCTAGGTAGGTCCAGCCGTTTGCCGCTACCTTGTATTGAGAAATGTCTCTCTGTGTTCCGTATATGAGTCCCAGCCCAATGTCCTGTTCCCAAGGATGGGTCCCGGCGCTGTGTTCTGTGTATGAGTCCCGGCCCTATGTCCTGTTCCCAAGGAGGGGTCCTGGCTCTGTGTTCCAAGTTCCTGTCTCCCAAGACCAAGGTTCTGTGTTCTGCGTCTGTGTTCTGTGTCTGGATAAGGAACTGACTATCGTTGTTTGGAACTGTCTCTTTGTATCCATGCCTGTCATCCCAAGTCCAAGGTTCCGAGGTTCCTGTCGTCCCAAGTCCAAGGCTCAACTATTCCTGAGTACCAGGTCAAGGCTTCGTGTTCTCGTACTGTCCATGTGCTTTGTCCTGTGCTGGAGTTCCCTTGTCTTGCCCAGGAGTCTCTCATTCTGTCCTGTAGCCTCACCTAGTCCTGTCTCCCAAGCCCACATCATGTCTTCACCTAGTTCTGGAGTCCGAGCCTGAGTCAAGACCCAGGTTCTGGTTCCTTGTCCAGTCTCTGGCCTAGAGTCCGAACTCAAGCCTCGTCATGTCCTCGCCTTGAAGAACCCAAGCCATGAAGTACCCAAGCCATGTAGAACCCAAGCCATGTTCGGAGTCCAAGCCCAGGCTCCTAGTTCCCAGTTCCTTGTCCTGGCCCCCCTTGCCTAGCCAATGTCCTAGCCCAAGTCTGTGTTCTTGTCCCAGCTCTCTAATCAAGTCCTGTTCCTAGTACTTCATTGTCTGTGTCTTGCATTTGGATTCGCTCCCAACGCGCCCTTCCTTATGACACTACCCTTGTAGGTGTATCTACATAATGTGTCAAGAAACCTTCCTGAACACACCTAACAAACCCCTAAAACCATCTAAACCCCTCACTCAATGGAGGTGCCAATCAAAATTTGGGAAATTAAAATCTCCCACCACAACAACAACCCTGTTATTATTACTCCTTTCCAAAATGTGTCTCTCTATCTGCTCCTCGATGTCCCTGTTACTATTGGGTGACCTATACAAAACACCCAATAGAGTTATTGACCCCTTCTTATTTCTAACTTCCACCCACTGAGACTCCGTAGACAACCCCTCCTTTTCTGAAGCCATGACACTATCTCTGATCAACAGTGCCACACCCCACCACTTTTGCCTCCATCCCTGTCCTTTCTGATACAGTACACCTAAATCCTGGCACTTGAAGTAGCTATTCCTGCCCCTGCACCATCCAAGTCTCTGTAATGGCCACAACATCACAGCACCAAGTGCTGATCCACACTCTAAGGTCATCTGCTTTGTTCAGAATACTCCTTGTATTAAAATAGACACATCTCAAACAATCGGTCCGAGCTTGTCCCTTCTCTATCACCTGCTTATCCTCTTTCTCGCACTATCTCCAAGCTTGCTCTATTTATGAGCTAACCGCCCCTTCCTCCTTCACTTCAGTTTGGTTCCTACACCCCAGCAATACTAGTTTAAACTCTCCCCAGTAGCCTTTGCAAACCTTCCCGCCGGGATATTGGTCCCCCTGGGATTCAAGTGCAACCTGTCCTTTTTGTACAGATCCCACCTGCCCCAAAAGAGGTTCCAGAGATCCAGAAATCTGAATCCCTGCCCCCTGCTCCAATCCCTCAGTCATGCATTTATTCTCCACCTCATTCTATTCCTATACTCATTGTCACGTGGCTCAGGCAGTAATCCTGAGACTACTACCTTTGAAGTCCTGCTTCTCAACTTCCTTCCTAACTCTCTGTAGTCCGTTTTCAGGACCTCCTCTATTTTCCTGCCTATGTCATTGGTACCAATATGTACTACGATCTCCAGCTGTTCTCCTTCCCACTTCAGGACATCATAGACTCTGACATCTGGAAGGCAAACTACCATCCGCGTTTCTTTTCTGCGTCCACAGAATCGCCTGTCTGACCTCCTAACTATAGAGTCCCCTATAACTGCTGCCATCCTCTTCCTTTCCCTACCCTTCTGAGCCACAGGGCCAGACTCTGTGCCACAAATGTGACCACTGTTGTTTCTCCAAGCTAGGCTATCTCCCCCAACAGTACTCAAGCAGGAGTACTTATTGTTAAGGGGGACAGCCACTGGGGTACTCTCTAGCATCTGCTTCTTGCCCTTCCCTCTTCTGAATATTACCTGCTTATCTGTCTCCCGAGGCCCTGGAGTGACTACCTGCCTATAGCTCCTCTCTATCACCTCCTCACTCTTCCTGACCAGAGAAAGGTCATCGAGCTGCATCTCCAGTTCCCTAACGCAGTCCCTGAGGAACTGCAGCTCGAGGCACCTGGTGCAGATGTGACCATCCAGGAGGCTGGCCACATCTGACAGCGAACACAGAAAACCGGCCTCACACATGTACTTTCTGTCTGTATTCTACACAAGTAATGTACCTCACCTCGACCCATTATTGTCTAAGCCCCATTGAGCCAAAGCCTTCCTACTTTGTCTCCCTCTACTCCGCTGCCCACTCCTCCATCACCCACTCTGTAAAGCTGTCTCTTTTTAAACTCTTCTCGCTGTTCTAACTGGCTGACGTCCATGCCCTTGTGCAGTCGTGCCCCGATCAAACTGCTGAAGAAATCTTGGCAAGTTAATTATGACTGGCACGGATCTAATGCTTTCTATGGTTATTTAATGTTGACTCCCGTTAAGTGCTTATCATGGAGTCCTTGTGTTTGAAATGATTTGTCTCATGATGTCGCTCAGTCATGCCACTGATGCTTTGTTGGTATTCCTATGTTTAACCCCTCGTTTCCATTTCTACCTGGGAGTCAGCTGTTCCTCCATACCTGGATACAGTCATTGCCGGCGCTCACTGTGACACTGACATATATCAGGAGTCTGATGTTATTTGAGCTTCAAAATTATAAATCATTAATTCAACTGAGTACCATAATCAATTAATTCACAAGAAATCATCATCTAAATTTAAGGGTGTACAAGTAGGTTTTTATGATCCTCATGTACAGTAAACAAACATGTTGTCCATTCATTATATCAGGGGAGAGATACCAAAGTTTGCTCAAATAATAACAATATGGTCAGAAGTTGTTTAGTAGATAAACACAGCAGATGTACTCTTCGTGCTCAGACTTCAGAAAGGCTGTGCTTTTTGTGAAATGCATTTTATAATATTACTGATGCAAAAATGCAACATAAATTGAAATATCTTTGCATAAGATAAAAAACGTATTTTAAATTAATGGAATATTAGAAGTCCGAGATTGGTTGTTATTTAATTTTAGCACAAATACCTTTAAGAATAATAGTGTGTGCAACACGGTCGCATAGTGGTAAGCACAACGCTTTACAGTACCAGCGATCTGGGTTCAATTCCCACCACCACTGTTTGTAAGGAGTTTGTACATTCTCCCCGTGATTGTGCTGGTTTCCTCAGGTGCTCCGGTTTCCTCCCACAGTCCAAAGACGTGCCGGTTGGTAGGTAATTGCTCATTGTGGATTGTCCCATGATTAGGCTAGGGTTACATGTGTAGCGCAGCTTGAAGGACTGGAAGGTCCTATTCTACACTGTACCTCAATAAATTTAAAAAAATTAAAAGATTATCAATTTTCTCCTTCCTTTTCAGAAGATGATCTCCTAGAGTATTTGAGAGATCTTCACACCTTGTACCAAATCTTCTTGCAGACTTTCCGGAATGAGATTGTCAAATTGTTCAAAATTATGGGTTATTTTGAGCTATGAACTCACGCTTACTCAGAAATGAATTGCCATTGCCCAAACATATTTCAAATAAAAGCTTAAAGACAGAAAAATATTTTCCACCCATGAGTCTAGATTACAAACTAAACCTAGCCCCAGAAGTAAACAGAGCATGGTAGCATACGGTATCGCTTCCCATCATGTTTTATGATCACATTTATAGATAAAAATAAATATGTTTTCTAATGAAAGATTCACTTTTGGAAAGTGTAAAAGCACAATGTGATAATGTACCACTTGCAAGGAAGCATGAGTTCACTGCTCAGAAATATTATTCTTTCTGTTCTGTCTGATTGTGAGCTATTAGGATCAAATGTAGAGATCAGTGTTTGCTGTAAACACAACATGATTTCAAGACCCAAGTCTAAATTACTGAATGCTAAACAGATTGAATTTGAGTGGCACTTTAACATGAGGTTTAGATAATTTTAAATAACCCACTAGTTGCGGGCTGCAACAGAAAGTGTGCAGACTGGAAAGGTCCCAAATTGAATTTCTGATCTTTGCTGAGATCTTGGGACTTTGTACAATAGTACAAACAAAAAATTGTTGTAATAACCTTGTGGTTAGCATGGTGCTATTACCGCTTAGGGCAACGGAGATCAAAGTTCAATCCTGATGTCCTCTCTAAGCAGTCTCTGTACGTCCTCCCTACGGAAATCGTGGGTTCTTACTGGGTCCTCTGGTTTCCTCCCACAGTCCAAAGGCACACTGAGTAGGATAATTGGTCATTGTAAATCATCCGGTGATTTGGGTAGAGTTAAATCGGGGATGCCAGGGATTGTTTGGCAGCTTGGCTTGAAGGGCTGGAAAGACATATTCTACACTGTGTCTCCAAATAAATGAAATATACTTCAGCCAAAAGTGGAATATTTCTTGCTGGATCTCCAGTCCTAGTTGTTAGGCAGTGTGCAAGAAGGTGTAAAAAATGATAAGATAAAGCATGCAAAAGTTATCATCTAAAGCCACTTACAAAGCTTAAAAACTCAGGCAAGGCACTAGAATGCGGTTGGTTCCCAGTGTTCAACCAGACTGGAATGCAGTGCCAAGAACAGAAGTATAGACACATAGAAATGACATTATAGTTCATTTCAGAGATTTGCAGTTACTTATCCTTAATCCTCTTAGAATGGTTTATTAACTCCACTGTTTCACTGGATCACTCCAGACATCCCACCTCTCCCGGAAGTACTGGGAGTCTCCCACATATTAACAGTGGCTCCCTGATGCCCACAAATTATATACAATGTCCCAGAAATTGATTTCTTTGACAGTGAGGTGGGAGAACGCACGAGAAAGAGCGAGAGAGCGCGAGCAAGAAAGCAAGCGTGAGTGAGAGCGACCACGAGAGAGAGTGCGAGAGCGACTGAGAGAGAGAGAGAGAGCACTAGAGCGAGCGAGAGAGAGAACGAGAGCAAGAAAGCAAGTGCGAGAGAGAGCGCGAGAGCAAGAGTGAGAAAGCAAGCGCGCGCGAGAGAGAGAGCGACCACGAGCGAAAGAGAGAGAGCAAGAGCAAGAGCGAGAGATTTCCAAAAACAGTCAGAGTGGCAGAGTGTTCCAAAAAAAGAAAATATAAAACGTACGTCACCCCAGACTACACTAAAGTGTACCCCTGCCTAATAGGGGTCAAAATAATGACAGTGTTGCTCGCAGCACTGTTTGCAACAGTGCCTTTTCTATAGCCCATGGTGGGATAAGACTGTAAAAGACATGTAGAGGTGAGTTTAACAGGTGTCATTCGTTCATTAGCATAGCTAACGTTATTTAAACTAGCTGGTTAGCTGCTAAGGAGCTACTCTATTGCAGACATCCCACTTCTCCCGGAAGTTCCGGGAGTCTCCCGCAAATTGATGGTGCTACCTCCCTGAAATGAGTTTGTGCAGGGTGGGATGTCTGTCACTTTCAGTTTAGAAATAACCATTGAAAACTGGGTGGATTTTGCAATTAAGTGCTGGAAAGTCCAAGACTTCTGCGCATATGGTTGGTTTCAATATAATAGATTCCATCATTCTCCATGGAGTACAGCAACAGAGCTCGATCTCATTGGGACTTTCTAGTTTGTACCTGGGGAATCAATCCCCTGATACTGCCTCAGCTAGTACAGGATAAGCAAGCTCACTCAAAATGCTGGAGGATCACCAGAACAAGCAGGATCTCCCAGTGGCCACCCATTTTAGTTCCACTTCCTGTTCTCATTCCAATATATCCATCCATTGCCTCCTTCACTGTTGTGATGAGGCTACACTTAGGTTGGAGGAACAACACCTTATATTCCACTTGGGTAGCCTCCAACCTGGTGGCATGAACATTGATTTCTCAAACTTTTGGTGAATGCCTCCTACCCTCTCCACTTCACCATTTCCCATCCCCTTTCCCCTCTCTCATCTTATCGCCTTGCCCAAACATCACCTCCCTCTGGTGCTCCTCCCCCCTTATTCTTTCTTCCTTGGCCCTCTGTCTCTTTCATCAATCAACTTCCCAGCTCTATACTTCATCCCTCCTCTTCCAGGTTTCACCTATCACCTGGTGTTTCTCTCTCCCATCCCCCAATCTTTTAAATCTACTCCTCAGCTTTTTTTCTCCAGTCCTGCTGAAGGGTTTCAGCCTAAAAGGTCAACTACTCTTTTCCATAGATGCTGCCTGACCTGCTGAGTTCCTCCAGCAATTTGTGTGTGTTGTTTGGATGCCAGCATCTGCAGATTTTCTCTTTTAAGCAAGCTCATTGCTTCCTGTGGGATGTGTAGGGTTGCCTAAGAATGGAAGAGATATTACTGCTTTACTTTCTAACTTCTTGTGATATTACTTTTGCTTAACCCATTTATAAGTAATTTGAAATAAAATGGTTTTAAAAACTCTACAATCTAATTGCAAGTTATTTATTTATGTAATTTTATGATCTCATTTAAAAGGTAATTGAAATATACTTTTAAGCATTGAGAAAAGCTCCATTTGAAGAGCAAACGAGTATTGGGAGCACATAGCAGACCAAACTGGATCAAAGGAAAGAGAAAGACCATGTTTTGAGCATAAAGCTCCATGTATTTATTTATTCATTGATTCATCCATTCATCTATTTATTTATTCATTATTTATTTATTTATTCTCTGTCCATTTATTTATGGAGATACAGCACAAAACAGGTCCTTCTGGCCTTTTGAGCCTCACCACCCAGCAATTCCCCCACTTTAATCCCAACCTAATCATGGGACAATTTACAATGACCAATTTACCTACCAACTGTTTTTGGACTGTGGGAGGAAACCGGAGCACCTGGAGGAAACCCACACTTTCGCAAGGAGAGCGTGCAAACTCCTTACAGGCAGTGGCAGGAATTGAACCCAGGTTGCCTGTACTGTAAAGCGTTGTGCTAACCATTACGCTACCGTGCCACATTGTACACTGCTTATTCTGTGAGCTTCATCAAGCAAGGAAATCTATTGCACCCTGGTGTATAATCAAAAAAACTAACTGACTCTACAACTAAAAAGAACTTGAAGCACTAACTTTATTTCTTTTTTTACAGATGCTGCTTGACCTCTTGAGTATTTCCAGCATTTTCTGTATTTCAGATTTCTCATATCTCTGTTTTTTTCCTTTATCTCCATAAGACCTTCTTCCAAGCTGCAAATAGATAGAAGAAAATTCCCATGAATCATGATTTGAATGGAAAGTGTTGCATAGTTTGTGGCCTGAGCCAGATTCCTTAGCAGCATGCTCTTTAAATTCAAGCAAAAACTTGCAGAATTATAATTAATTCTATTGTAGTTTGTGCTGGGAATTCTTGGCCTTCAGCAATAAATACAGAAAGTGGCAGACATTGTCCAGAGGTCAGGCAGGGTTTGTGGAAAGCTAACGAATACAACATTTCAGTAGTGACTTTATATCAGAACGTCTGAGAGTTGGGAACAAAGCAAGATGTAAGGTGCTGAATAAGTGCTGAGGGAAGGGAATATGTATCAATGTTTCAGGCCAAGATCATTCATCAGGACTGGTGAAGGGTCTCAGACTGAAACATTGACTGATAATTGATTTCCCTAGATGCTGCCTGATCTGTTGAGTTCCTCCAGCAGTTTGTGTGTGTTGATCTGGAGTTAGGGGATATCGGTGATAGGTTGGATTATAGGAGAGAGTACCTGAAAGAAGGGATAATACTGACGAATAAAAAAAGTCAAACAACTAGATAAGTAACAAAATTATAAAGTGAAAGAAGTAGAAATACAAAATAAATACCTGAATTTATTACAAAGAAATTGGAGTCAAAGATGGAAATTCCCTCTGAAAACTGATAGACGGGAAATGTTGATTATCGATTACTTTTGGACAGTTATTGTGAGAGAGAAGGTAAGGGCTATTTTTTATAGGCATCCGTTAGTCTCGTGAGATTTGTGCCTTGGAAGGTTTACAGGGCACAGGCCTGGGCAAGGTTGTATGGAAAACTGGCAGCTGCCCATGCTACAAGTCTCTCCTCTCCACGCCACTGATGTTGTCCGAAGGAAGGGCACTAAGACCAATACAGCTTGGTAGTAGTGTCATCGCAAAGCAATGTGTGGTTAAGTGCCTTGATCAAGGACACAACACACTGCCTCAGCTGAGGCTTGAACTAGTGACCTTCAGATCACTAGACCGACACCTTAACCACTTGGCCACGCGCCAACACTAAGTGCGTGGACTGCTCTTTTGCACTGGTTTGGCCAAATTACGGTAAATTTTGCTGGATTCCAGCGGAAATCCCAAGCCTTATATCAACCCAGTGTCTGCCATCCTGATGGTTTGCAATCACATCTTGAAAGCCAGAATAAGGATAAATCATAACAGCTTTTGATTCCAAGCATCTGATGAACCACAATAAAAAAACACATATCAAGAACATAGAACACTACCACACAGAAACAGTCCCTTCAGCCCATCTAGTCCATGCAGAACTACTATGTTGCCTAGTCCCATCAACCTGCACCCGGACCATAGCCCTCCATTCCCCTCTATTCATTTACCTGTTTCTCTTAAATGTTGAAATTGAACCATTGTCTGCCACTTTTGCTGCCAACTCATCCCACACAGTGACCACCCTCTCAGTGAAGCGGTTCCCTCTCATGTTTCCCTTAGACATTTCACCTTTTAACTTTAACCCATGAACTCCAGTTCTATTATCACCCAACCTCAGCAGAAAAAGCCTGTTTGCATTTACCCTGTCTATACCCCTCGTAATTTTAATCTCCCTTCATTCTGCTATGCTCCAGGGAATAAAGTCCAAAAGTATTCAACCTTTCCTTATAACTCAGGTCTTCAAGTCTCATCAACATCCTTGTAAATTTTATCTGCACTCTTTCATTTTTTTTGTAATTTATTTTTTATTGAATTTCATCATCAAACATTTCCATAAGATCTATTTTAGATACTGTACATATGTATCATACAGTCATATTTGTCACAAATCTCCACATAATCATAATATTTATCCAAGGTATACACTTATAGAAAGGAGAGGAAAGAAAGAACAATCAAAAGAAGAAAACTATGTACAAAGTAGGGAGTGATCTTTTCTTTACAACATATTCATTGACTTGTGAGAATAAGATCAGGCCTATGAGGTGTTACGTAGTTAAACCATTTTTCCCAGTATGAATCAAATTGTTCCAACTTATGATTAACAGATGCTGTTATCTTCTTATCTGCACTCTTTCAATCTTATTGATATCTCTCCTATGGTTAGGCAACCAGAATTGCACACAATACTCTAAATTAGGTCTCACAACATCTTATACAACTTCAACAAAATATCCTAATTCCTGTCCTCAATAATTTGATTTATGATGGCCAACATGCCAAAAACTTTCTTTACTATTCTATCTACCTGTGACACCACTTTCAAGCAATATGGATCTGTATTTGTAGATCCCTTTGTTCTACCATACTCCTCAGTGCTCTACCTGCACTGTGTATGTCCTACCCTCATTTGTCCTCCTGATATGTGACATCTCGCACTTGTTAGTATTAAATTATGAGCGCCAAGGTGGCATAGTGGTTAACACAAAGCTATTATAGCGCTGGGCATTCTGGAGCTCAGAGTTCAATTCTAGTGGCATTCTGAAATGTGTCTATATACCCTCTCCGTGCAATGCATGGGTTTTTCCCGTGGCTCCAGCTTCTTCCCACAGTCCAAAGACGTAACCTACTGGTTAGTAGTAGGTTACAAACAAGAGAAAATCTGCAGATGCTGGAAATCTGAGCAACACACACAGGTAGGTAAATTGGTCATTGTAAATTGTCCCATGATTAGGTTAGAGTTAATCAGGTTTGTTGGGGGTTGCCAGAACGATGTGGCTTGCAGGGCTGGAAGTGCCTTCTCCATGCTGTATTGCTAAATGAAATTGCATCTGTCATTTTTCCAGCTGGTCCAGATCCCACCGCAAGTTTTGATCATCTCCCTCACTGGCCATGATGTCCCTAATCTTGCTGTCATCTAGAAATTTGCTGATCTAGCTTACTACATTATAGTAAGTGGTTGGCTCAGTTGACATTGGTTTTGCTCTGATATATTTTTTTTCTTTCGTAGTTTGTGAGTGAACATTGGATATTATGATAATTATGGCAAATACTGCATGTAGCCTAGAGGGTTCATGCATACTTTTTGCAATAAACATATTTATATTAGTAAAACTATATTATTTAATTTTTTGGTGAGATGTTTTAAAATTCTGATTACCCTTCAAAGCTTGTTAAAAAGTCAGCTACACCAGAAAATAATCAAAAGTATAACAATGGACACTTCAAGAATGGTGCAGTGAAAGATTCTGCATGATTAAAAAGGATGAAAAGGCATTATGCATCTCATAATAATAAGATATTTTCATAATAGTGGTGTGCAAGACTTCCTCCATAAAGCAGCATTATGAAACGTTATAAATGGCTTTGTGATAAAAGTAAGAAAAAAAAACACATTTCTCAAATAATCAGCAAGAAATGATTTTGATCCTCTAGGAGGCCACCACCTTGTTGTATGGCTTGGTGGTTTGTGTTCCTCAATAACCCGGAGAGCTACTGCATGTTGGCTGGAGTCAGTGCTTTATGCTTTGGCACTTGGTAGGGTCACCCATGCCAAACAGGTCAAAGGGTAGAGGCCAAACTAAGAGTGGTCCAGTGGTCCTCCAGGTTCGGGGGTTCAGCTCAGGGCTAACAAATCTAACTGGTAAAATTAAATTGTTATGGAAACAGCAATGAAGTATTCTTCTACATCTAAGTGCAATGGTATTCCTGACTTTCTATCCAGGAATTACATGACTGGCAGCAGTGAAAACTGGGAGGAAGCTTCTGACATGATGAAGCAAGCCTTGAACACCACCAGAGACACAAGACCTTGAGTACTGCCCTAAAGGCCAGCAGTATAATGGGCAGTAAGAAAAAGACTTTAAAATAACATTTATTTCAGGTTAATCCAACTCAGTTGCTGCTAGCTTTAAGGTACCAAAGTAGATTTTTCAACATGTAAGACAACCCAGTGAAGGAAAGTAATTAAAAAATCATGGCTAGAGTATGCTACTTGCATTTTTGAGTGTTCTTCAGAAAAAGAAGTAAAAATATTTGGCACATTAAATATTAGCCAGTTAGCAGAAACACAGTAAAAGATAAAAAAAAAGATGGGAACAAATGCAGCAGAACAACTACTGATGTTAGTTCAGACAATGAGATTCTGAAACTCTGGAATCCCATTGCTGAAAGTTTTAACTGTCTGAAAAACCCTGCAATTGCAATATTAACAATATTTTCATTGACATATTCATGGGTGTCATTGTTCTCATTGATAAACGACAAGGTAATACTTTACAATACTGGTGACCCCGGTTCAATTCTCACCGCTGCTTCTAAGGGGGGAGTTAGTATGTTCTCCCTGTGACTGCATAGGATTCCTCCAAATGCTCCATGTTCCTCCAAAAGTCCAAAGATGTACCAGTTGGTAGGGTAATTGGTCATTATTAATTGCCCTATGATTAGGCTAGGATTAAATTGGCAGATTGCTGGTCAGCGTGGCTCGAAGGACTTGAAGTGTCTATTTTGTGCTGTATCTCAATAAATAAATGTTGGTCAAGTCTAAACATAGGAGTAGACTTACTGCTGAAACCAAGTGCTACGTGTATAGCTCTCAAAACAACCAAATGCAACATGAATATTAACTATTTGTTATCATTATTGCAGCTACAAAAGTCTCACTGAAAGTAAAGTGTGTTTATTTTCCATTCCTTTATTTTTTTATGAAATTGCACCAAAGTTTATTTAGGTAGCATGGTGGCCGGGTGGAGATACGTCTCTACCAAAGGAGGTGTAAGGCGCCCACTTCCCTCTGCTAGCCTGCAGGTCACCCTTGGGCAAGGTGTAGCACCCACTCAGCCCCCGATCAAGGTCATATGAAGCCATAGGACCAGGTGGTGGGTGGTTGTATGAGCAGCTGGTGCATATCACAAGTCCTGGTTATGCGACAACTGACACCAGGCGGACAATCTCTGAAGAGCAATGGCTGGGGTCACCCGCCTTGTAAAGACACTGCCCAATGGGAAACCACTTCTGTAAACAATTTGCTAAGACAAATCATTTTCTTGGAAAGAAAATGATCGCCTATGTCATATGCTAAAGCACATAGCAAATGAACAAACCAACACTTATAATTTCACTTTCACGTTTCTTATGTTATTTATGAGGTACAATAACATCATTTAGAAATGCTATTATTTTTCAATGGCTGATTAAAATATTAACTTTAACAATTTTGAACAGGTTTTCTAAAATGCTTCATTTATTTCAATCTGTCCCTGTTATGCTTTTATGAATAAAGAAACAATAAAAGTATGTAAATCAACAACAGTAAACACAAGAGATTCTGCAGATGCTGGAAATCCGGAGTACACACACCAAGTACTGGAAGACGAGCACGCCTTCCAGGTTCCGGAATTTCGTGGCTCTGGAGATGTGTTGATACGAGGCGGGTGTCCCTGACAGAGGTACCGTGGTAGAACACAGACCATTAAGAGCAGCAGGTTGGCTGCCGGGGGTTGTGTGTCTGGAGAGCTGTGCCTTTTTGGTGCCGTCCCTGAGTGCAGAGCTTGGAAAACGTGATGCAACAGACTTTTAGTATCGTAAATCAGCAAGCTGTTTGTTATGTCTCCCCTCTCGCTGTGAAATGGGAACACCTCTTTTTCCATTAATTTGGGGAGAGAGAGCCTGTGGTATGTCAAATTACCGGGTGAATGAGTAGTTTTTTGGGGTACTGAAAGTCTGTGTCTTCATTGATGCTTTGCTGCATGTTTGAGTGCTTGGTGGAGGGTGCTGATGCTGTTTTGCTGGTGGGAGTAAGGGGGTTGTTGTTGTCTTGCTGCTGCTTGTGCATGGGGGGGAACTGGGGAGGGGGCTTTGGCATTCTAATGTTTTAACTGTCATTCATTCATTGGGGCATTCCTCTGTTTTTTGTGGATGTTTGTGAAGAAAAAGAGTTTCAGGATGTATATGTATAGGTTTCTCTGACATTGAATGTACCTATTGAAACCTATTGAAAATACTAGAGGAACTCAACTGGTCAGGCAGCATCTATGAGGAAGCATAAACAGCCAACATTTTAGCAAAAAAGAAACATAGAAAATCTACAGCACAATACAGGCCCTTCAGCCCACAAAGTTGTGCCCAACATGTCGCTATCTTAGAAATTACTAGGTTTACCCATAGCCATCTATTTTTCTAAGCTCCATGTACCTATCCAAAAGTCTCTTTAAAGACCCTATCGTATCCGCCTCCACCACTGTTGCCAGCAGCCCATTCCACGCACTCACCCTCTCTGCATAAAACACTTACCCTGACATCTCCTCTGTACCTACATCCAAGCACCTTAAACCTGTGTCCTCTTGTAGCAACCATTTCAGCCCTGGGAAAAAGCCTCTGACTATCCGCACGATCAATACCTCTCATCATCTTATACACCTCTACCGGGGCACCTCTCATCCTCCGTTGCTCCAAGGAGAAAGAGCCGAGTTCACTCAACCTGTTTTCATAAGGCATGCTCTCCAATTCAGGTAACATCCTTGAAAATCTCCTCCACACCCTTTCTATGGCTTCCACATCCTTCCTGTAGTGAGGCGACCAGAACTGAGCACAGTAGTCCGAGTGGGGTCTGACCAGTGCCCAATATAGCTGCAACATTACCTCTTGGCTCCTAAATGCAATTCCACAATTAATGAAGGCCAATACACCGTATGCCTTCTTAACCACAAATTCAACTGCGCAGCTGTTTTGAGCATCCTGTGGACTCAGACCCCAAGATCCCTCTGATCCTCCACACTGCCAAGAGTCTAACCATTAATACTATATTCTGCCATCATATTTGACCTACCGAAATGAACCACCTCACATTTATCTGGGTTGAACTCCATCTGCCACTTCTCAGCTTAGTTTTGCATCCTATCAATGTCCCGCTGTAACCTCTAACAGCCTTCCACACTATCCACAACACCTCCGACCTTTGTGTCATCAGCAAACTTACTAACCCATCCTTCCACTTCCTCATCCAGGTCATTTATAAAAATCACGAAGAGCAAGGGTCCCAGAACAGTTCCCTGAGGCACACCACTGGTCACTGACCTCCATGCAGAATATGACCTGTCTACAACCACTCTTTGCCTTCTGTGGGCAAACCACTTCTGGATCCACAAAGCAATGTCCCCTTGGATCCCATGCCTCCTTAATAGAACCATGGAACACTACAGCACAGAAAACAAGCCATTCGGCCCTTCTAGTCTGTGCCAAAACATTATTCCACTAGTTCCATTGACCTGCATCCAGTTCATAACTCTCCAGACCTTTCCCATCCATGTACCTATACAACTTATTCTTAAAACTTAAGAGTGAGCCCGTATTTACCACATCAGATGGCAGCTCATTCCACACTCCCACCACTCTCTGAGTGAAGTTCCCCCAATGTTCCCCCTAAACCTTCCCCTTTCACCCTAAAGCCATGTCCTCTCGTATTTATATCTCCTAATAGAAGTAGAAAAAGCCTATTCACATTTACTCTGTCTATACCCCTCATAATTTTGTAAACCTCTATCAAATCTCCCCTCATTCTTCTACGCTCCAAGGACTAAAGTCGTAACCTGTTCAATCGTTCCCTGTAACTCAAATCCTGAAGAGCCGGCAACATCCTAGTAAATCTTCTCTGCACTCTTTCAATCTTACTGATATCCTTCCTATAGTTAGGTGACCAGAACTGTACACAATACTCCAAATTTGACCTCACCAATGTCTTATACAACCTCCCCATAACATCCCAACTCCTGTACTCAATACTTTGATTTATGAATGCCAGGATGCCAAAAGCCTTCTTTATAATCCTGTCTACCTGTGACGCCACTTTCAAGGAATTATGTATCTGAACTCCCAGATCTCTTCGTTCCTCTGCATTCCTCGGTGCCCTACCATTTACTTTCTCAATAAGCCTACGATGGGGTACCTTATCAAATGCCTTGCTGAAATCCATATACACGACATCTACTGCTCTTCCTTCATCAATGTGTTTAATCGAGATAAGACTCATCCTTTTTCCTCCAGAAAGTCCAAAATTATTGTTACTAATTCATTAATTGAATATATCTGCTCAAAATTACTATGGCACATGAGAGAATTTTTAGGAAACTATCACCAGTTTGGGCACACTCTCAGAAATGTTTGCCACCCTTCAATATTCAGAACACTAGAGTGAAATATTTCCACCATTTTTTATTCCAAGCAATTTGGGACAAAGACACTTTGGGCAGCCACTCCAAAGTCACTCAACAGTTCACAATGGAAAAGGCATTTGATCAAACAGTCTTGGACTTAACAATGCTTTACTGACACAATGACAATTTAAATAGCTGACAGTCTCCTCCTTAAATATGTTAAATGATTTCAACTCCACAATTTTCTCTGTAGTAGAACCCCAGAGAAAGGAATTTCACCTCACTGCCTTCCTTCATGTGGCAAGTCCTTACTCTGAAATATTATGTAAGGGCAGCCAATGTTGTGCTTTTACTTAAGAAATGCTGCAAGGAAAGGCCAGGGAACTAGAAGCCGGTGAACCTTACATCAGTGGAGGGGGAGGGAGAGAACGTTGACTCAGACCATGAAAGGCCTGTGTCAGGCATTTTCATGCCTTACAGATTGGAAGTCTGTGTGGGGGCCACTCCTCGCACAAGGACACAAACATGCTACCACAGCTGAGGCTCGAACTAGAGACCTTCAGATCACTAGAAGAATGCCTTAACCACTTGGCCACGTGCCCAATACATCAGTGATAGAGAGTTACCTGAAGGGATTCCGAGAAAATCTGATGTGGAAGCTTTAGGGAGGTTGCAAGTGAGATTTACCAGGTTTCTGCTTGGACTAGAGGACATGTCTGATGAAGATGGCTTTTTTCTTTGGAATGAAGAAGCATAAGAGGTGACTTGATAGAGGTATAAAAGATGATAAGGTGCATAGATCAAGTGGACAGCCAGAGTCTTTTTCCGATTGCACCAAAGGCTAATACAAGGTGTGGGGGGTGGGGGGGGGAGTCATCGTTTTACAGTGATTGGACACTATAAAGGAGATGTCAATGATAAGTTCTTCACACAGAGATTGGTGGTGTGGGTACAGACACGCCCAGCCCTGAGACAACAGACAAGGTCATTTGATTTCAAACAGTTGGTTTATTGATCATTTTGTGTGTATTACAGAATGTCTCCCTGGTGTTTCCCGCTCCCTTCCCCTTTTCCCAACCATGATTCCCTTCTCCTTGCCTCCATCCCATTCTTAGTCCACAATAGAGATCCATAACAGAATCAGGTTTGTCATCACTCACGTATATCATGAAATTTGTCTTTTTTGCAGCAACAGCAGTACAGTGCAATACATAAAATGATGACACTACTATGCAAAAGTCTTAGGCGCCCTAGCTATATATATGTGTGCTTAAAACTTCTGCACAGTACTGAATGTTTCAATTTGAACACCTCTTATTCTTCTAGGTTCCAATAAGCATTGGCCCAACCCTTCACCCTGCTTAATAAGTGCACTTGGTCTAAGGAATCAATCTAGTGAAACTTCGCTGCTCTGCCCTCTTCGTTGAAATATACACAGCAAAACCCCATGCAGTATTCCAGACAGAGTCTCATTGGTGTCATGTAAAATTATATCTGAATTCCCTGCTTTTGAACTCCATTCTCCTGACAATAAAGGCCAACCTTTTGTTTGTCCTCCTATTCAAATATTGCACAAGGGAAAATGTTTTAAAAATGCAAAGTGTGCCTGTCACAGTGTGGTAAAGTAATCATTCAGAAATCTTGTTTATGTGGTTCTGATGGTAGTTTTGAGTAATTGATTTCATAAATAAAATGACAAATGACAAACACAGTTTGATTGCCAAGGTAAGTGTATATTGGGAACAGAGCTACAGGTTGTTTTAGTTTACTTTGCCCCTTGCTGAGACTATCTCTGTTCAGGCACATCTCTGCATACATATTCACTTGTCATTCATTATCTGCCATGCTCAGTAACATTTCCAAGTCAATTTGTTAAATGACATAAAGAAAGAACTTTCTCAACATGAATAAAATTACTCAAAAAATTAAATGCAAAAAAAACATGAGTTCTTTTGCAAATTATTTAGAGATGGATGGCTTTGAAAATGGATATTACTGAAGAAGCTTAACAGAGTGAAGACAAGCCATTTTTAATGCAATTTACTTACAATTAAGTTACTGTTTCAAGACTTCAACTTTGGAAAAGGGAGATTATTAAGGTTTCTCTTTTCATCCTCAGAAATTTTAACAGTCCTTTTATGTGCAATACGATTTTGTTTGATTTAGTAGGTGATTATCTGCTCTCTATACAGTCATATCTAGAGGTAAGTTGAATCATCTCTCAACTGAATAACAGTTCATGGACATAAAACACATGCAATACAAATATAGTAAGAAGATCATACATTATGGTCTGTTCTAAGCCAGAATTTAATAGGGGTGATATGATCCTATAATGTTTTACGTAAACAATGATTGAAATTTATAAATGGCCTATGGAGGTTATTGCTACCTGTCTGATAACACAGCTGAATATAATACCATCTGCCAGTGGTGCACAGTGCCACCTGTCTGCGGTTTTGGTGATTCCATCTGTTAGTTTACCAGCTGTTACGAAGGTTTCTTCAGTGACATTGTAAGGGCGGAGCAAACGTCACACTGCCATAAATCATATCTACTGGACGTACTACTTTCATCTGCATATGATAGCCTTGAAGAACAAGACAGATATATTAATAACATAACACCGGTATTCACAGAAAGGAAGCTGTGATAGTTGTATCAGGAGAGGAGAGTGTATCAACATTTATATCTATTTGCCAGCATACTTCAAATGAATAAACAATGCACTGTGATAACCAAGCCTCAGTAAATTATTAACAACATAATTCTACTGGCACCATTATTTAATAGCCCATACAGTATGAAAATTATGCCTTACAACTAATTGTGGATTTGTGCCTAAACTATATGATCAAGAACAATAATTAAGCTGCTGCTCCACAACTTTTCTCCTATTTATTTTTTCTTAATATGTATGCACGCACTTTAACAGTTTGCATTAGAAGTATCAATTTTATAAGTTGTTCTGATTTCCATCAAAAATGCATTTTATATTTATTCCTGATTTTTAACTTGAAATGAAATAAATAATCATATAAAGAATCATATCATATATGATAGAATATCTTTGCAGTCCAACATTGGATAAAATGCAAGAGTTAGTTGGGGATTGTTTTTCATAATGGTATTCAATTTTCTGGGTGACGAGGTGGAAACACATCCCTATCAAAAGAGATGTAAGATGCTCCTTCCCTCCACTAGACTGCAGGTCACCCTTGGGCAAGGCATAGTGCCTGCTTAGCGCCCCCCCCCCCAACAGATCAGGGTCATGTGAAGCCACGGGAGCAGGTGGTGGATGTTTGTACGAGCAGCTGGTGCATATCACAAGTCTTGGTTATGTGACCACTGATACCAGGCAGACAATCTCTGGAGAGTATTGATAATGGCTGGGGTGTCACTTGTCTTGTAAAGACCCTGCCCAGAAGAAGGAAATGGCAAAGTCACTTCTGTAGAAAGACTTGCCAACAACTATCATGTTCAAGGAAAGTCCAGAATTGTCTATATCATACGACACAGCACATAATGATGATAATTTAACTTTCAACATAAATTATTATGGAAGTTTTATCAACAGCTGCATTTCAAGCCAAAAAGGAATAAAAAATCTTAAGTTACACACATGAACTCTAAAATACTGTGAGTATGCTATCACCTGAAAGTATGGTTGTTCATGGTACATGGTGCAGGGTTATAAGCCTCTGATAAAAGTTATCATGGAGTCAGTAACAAAGTATATACAGAAACCACAACATTTCACAGTAAATATTTTTCATTTCAGTTCATTTTAGGATTATTTATTTTATACTGGATTAATAATTTGAAAAATAATAAAACACTCTTGAATATTTTAAGAAATAGTAATCTTAAGTAAAAACATTTTCACTGTGAAGTATGTCAGCATCTCGTTGCTGTTTCATTTGTTGAAAATTAGGAATATCTCTGCCAATTCACATCAGTTCAACAAGTGAAATGAACCAACTAAAAGTAATAACATTTCAGATCATGCTAAAATATATTCTACATTGCTGGTAGCCTTCTCAGATAATTGTATCTTTAAGTAAAATGAACTCTCATTAAAACAAAATGATAACTGCAGTCTTCTGGTGATGTAAATAGATTTACAAAAGTACAGTGAAATCATTAGGAATATGTGCCTTGACTACTTTCAAAGAGCAAATAAGTGGAAGAAGAACTTGTACAATCCTCGTATTGGGCTGAGCCTCTTCATCAGGACTGAAAAGGAAGGGGGAAGCTGACAGAATAAGGAGGTGTTGGGAGGGGGGTGGAGGACACTAGAAGGTGACAGGTGAAGCCAGATAGAGTGGGGGATGAAGTAAGAAGCTGGGAGGTTTTAGGTAGAAAAGGCAAAGTGCTGGAGAGGAAGGAACCTGATAGGAGAGGAGAGTGGACCATGGGAGAAAAGGAAGGAGGAAGGGCACTAGGGGGATGTGAGGATGGAGGTCAGAAGGGGGAATGAAGAATTGGGAAGGGCAGGGGGAAAAAATTAGCAGAAGTTGGAGAAATCAATGTTCATGCCATATGTTGGTGGCTCGCTAGACAGAACTTGGCCTGAGAATGACCACATCATGACAGAAGAGAAGGGCATGGACTGACTTGTTGGAATCAGAATGAGGAGAGGAATTTAAATGGCTGATCACCAGAAAATGCTGCGTTTTGCAAATGGAGGTGAGGCGTTCAACAAAGCGGTCCCCCATCTATATAGGCTTCAAGATGGTGACACATTCTATCACAGCAGCCTCGGGTGCTGACCAAAGTTGCTTTTGTCTTTTTTAAACATCTTTTTTATAATTACAAGACAATGCTGGACATTTGAGCAATGTACAGCAGGTCTACTTTATCAGCAAGCTGCTCATTGGTGGAGGAGCTGGAGGAACTGGAGTTGGAGAAGACCGTGTTACTGCCTGCTATAGAGAGGCATCAGAGTCGATGTGCAAGAGCAGTGGGCAGCCTAACAGTGAGGAATTGTCTTGGATGTTTCCCTTGCGAGCGAGAGAAATGGTAATGTAAAATACTGCAAGTCCAGTTCCCTTGTTTATTGGTGAGACGGATGGTGTGGGAGCTGTGTGGCCTCATTTGTAGTGAGGACTAGGCCTTAAACCGCCAGCTTACCCTTTGCAGCACTCTAGAAGAGGAAACGTCAGAGTGATATAGTGTAGCATCCGTTCTGGGCTAGGGGCTGGCCTCTCCCATCTGTGTGCTGCCGTCCAGTGTTTGCTCAGTGGAAGACAAGCTGGATTGCATGAGTGTGTACAGTATATTCATCTGCAGACTGAAGAGAACTGCTTGTTCTTGCTGATAACACCCATGCACGACCAGTTTACAGGACACATAGATTAGTGGGGAGGGAAGAATGGTCAAGGGAATCACTGAGTGAGTGATCCCTGCAGAAAGCAGAGAGTGGGATGGAGGTAGAGACATGTTTCTCAGTAGGATCCCGTTGAAAATAGCTGAAGCTGTGGTGAATGGTGTGATGGATGCTGAGCCTCATGGGATGGTAGGTGAGGACAAGATGAACTCTATCCCTGTTAAGACAGTGAGAAGATGGGGCGATGGTGGATATCCGAGAATTGGAGGAAATGCGAGTGAAGGTAGCAGCAATGGTGCGGAAAGGGAAACCCTGTTTTTTTATAGATGGAGAACATCTCTGATGTCCTAGAAAGGAAAGCCTCATCCTGGGAATGGATGCAGCAGAGACAAAGGAACTGAGAAAAGTGAATGGCATTTTTTTAGCGGGCAGGGTGAGAAAAGGTATAGTCAAGATAGTCATGGGAATCGGTGGGTTTATTAAAGATATCAGTGGACATTTAGATAAACTGGAGACAAAGATCGAAAAAGGGGAGGGAAGTGACTAAAATGGACCAAGCCACCTTAAAGGCAGGATGGAAGTTGGAGGCAAGATTGATGAAGTTGACGAGCTCAGAATGGGTACATGAAGCAGCACCAATGAAGTCATTAACATAGTGCAGAAAGACTTTGGGAGCATTACCAGGGAACGCTTGGAGGACGAACCGTTCCACAGAGCCAACAAAAATGCAGGCCCATGGCTACACCTTGAGTCTGGAGAAAGTGGGAGGAGCCAAAAGAGAAGTCGTTGAGGGTGTGGACCAGTTTCACCAGACAGAAAAGTATGATGGTGGAGGGGAACAGGCTAGGTCTGTTGTCAAAAAAAAAACAGAGAGCTTTAAAGCCTTCTTGGTGGAGTTAGAAGTGTACAGGGACTGGGCATCCACGGTGAAAATGAGGTGATCAGAGCCAGGGAATAGAATTGAGGAGATTGAGAGCCTGTGAAGTGTGGGAAGGGACTGAACAAATGGGGATAAAATAGAATCAAGGCATGCAGACATGAGTTCAGTGGAGCAGGAGCAAGGAGAAACAACGAGTCTACCTGGAGAGCTAGATGCTACGTTGACCACTGCATTGGTACTGCTTCAGAACGTGATGCAAATAATGTGCCTTTGATGTCAAAGGATTGAGTATTACAATGCATGTATGCTATGGTACCTTCTGTTTATTATTGGGAAGCAATGGAAAATCTCTACCTACTTGTCTAAATAAAAATCCTGTTGGTTATTATCATACATAGAACATGGATTACTGTAGCTTGCAGCTGGAAAGATAGACATTGCATCAGTGTGCTGAAATGTAGATTGTATCTCTAAGGTGATATTACTGAGTGGAAATAAAGAGTAGAAGATCAGCAAGGACAGAAATATGCAGTAGTCAGAGGGAAGCAGATGGATATATAACAAAGTAGACAGGATAGGAAACCAAGACACAAATGCAGAGAAACAGCTATTGCACAAAAAGAGGATGGAATGTGAGAAACAGAATGAACGGGACAGAAAATGATAAATGTGGACTAAAATTGAAAAAGAGAAATCAGAAGATTAAAATAAAGATGTAAAATATCAGAAAAAGGAAGAAGCATCAAGAATTTTTTTTCAGTAGCATGCTGAATTTGGAAGACGGAAAACCCCTTAATATGTTTACATAAGATAAATAAAATCACACAGTGTATGCTTATATTTTAATGTATAGTATATTTATTCTTATGAAACTTTAATTTTGAATTGATTACTGAGAATAGAAATATTAATTAATAGTTGATAAATGCTTATGTTTGGCAGTTAGACAATAATATCCATGATCTAAATGAAAACTACAATCACTGTGAGAGATATAATCCATATTGCATATTTGTGTCTGATATGATTGCTCATATTTGTGCTCATGTTATTGTTGCTCCATATTGTAATAGAATTTCAAATGCACCTTAGATCTAAAATTTTACACATTCACATAATAAACCAGTTCCATTTGACGGAGCACTCAGAAACAGCGATTTTTATTTAAGCATTATCTTCATGACCTTTCAATTACAAAATGGAATATTGGCACATGAACCTTTAGCTCAGTTACATAACTTCATTTTCTTGTTATTTTGAAGGAGTTGTTGATCATTCAAAATAAAATAGGTGTTATTTTTTCCTGCTTAAAATTCAACAAAATAAATAAGCATTTATATAGAACCAGTTCAGCTTTCCCTTCAGAGTTTATGGGAAAAGAAACATAAAATGGTGGAAATACTCATCATTGCCAGTGAATGGAGAAACAGAGGTAAAGCGTTGACAACATTTCACCAGAATGCATGTGAACTGAAGATTTATGGAGACTAGCGGAGATAAAGATAATCCAAAAGTTCGATTAACAACGATGAGAATATAGCATGAAATCGATTAAAAACTGAGAAACATTTGAGGATTTAAATATTGCTGGAAATATTAATCCACCCTATTCTCATTTAGATTCTTGCCAAGGCAATAGAGCTTTAAGTATATCACAATTACATTATAGCATTTCATACATATTTTAGCAAGTTTGTCATATTTTTTAAAATCCATTTTAGTGCAAGTAATGAAATTTTTAACTCAGTTTCTAGTACATTTTGTCTAACATCGATTAAATGGGTTGCCTCACTAGAGAGGCACCATATTATTTTCTAAAGGGAAACATTTCTTTGCTCTATTCCTATTGTGATAACATCGTGTGCAACCAACAAAAATCAATGTTTTCATTCTGATCTGTCAATGTGCTTCCACAAGAATTCATTCATAAGGTTGAAACATTGAAGAAAGAAAGGAGACTTGCAAAGCACAATTTTTATGTTGGTTACTGAAAATCTGAGCAAAGAACATCAAAACTTTGACCTAGCATCTTGGGAGGAACAAGAGTAAACAGTTTTGTGTTTGCAGTGTGTGAAATGACAAACAAGACAGTTCCCCTGTGTCCTCTGAGGCTGCAGAATATATAGCTTTTTATGTTTTCAGCAGGCTGTAACTACAGCTGTTTTATACCGTATTAAATACACATACATTGTAAACACAATGTAAACATAGTTTGTCATTGTACATTTACTGCTGCTACTATCAAAGTCTTGCTTTTGTCTTAAGCTAAGATTTATAGTGTTTCATAATGCAAAGGATCTGCTGTTGGCAAGAATGATGGAATAGATTTATCATTCTTGACAAATTATGCTGCGAGATGTCTTCTCATGACTGCCCACAATAAAAGAGAGTCAAAACATTCAACAGAATGGTGTCACCTGTGGTTTCCATTTTATAACCTTTCAACGTCCTGATCAAAATTGAATTTTTAATGCAGGCAGCTTGCACATTGGGAATTAATGTAACTAATAGTTAGGGAGTGAAGAAACCCTGTGACTGTTAAATCAAAACAAGTGGCGTTTTATAAAAAAGGCCTTGGCAAATCAATCTAAATGTAACATTAATAATGCCCTAATCAGGTATTAAAAAGAATAATAGGTTGTCATGCATGAAGGAAAATAGACAATCATGGAATGTTTTCTTTAATTAGCCACCATAAAGTGGAGGAGCTAGCTGGGGACTAGTCCTTAAACAGAAGAAAAATTAACAAAGCTGATCGAATACTAAGTGTGTCAAAGGGAAAAGTGTGCAAAAGGTTTTGGGGATGTTTACTGGAGTGATGGCCAACAGTGTTTCAGAATTAAACTTCCTTTTTCTACAGTTCTTTGACAGTATACAAAAATTGAAAGTGGGTGTAAGAACAGTATCAACTGATTTCAGTCAGAACAATCAAAAATTATCTATAAATTTCTGTAAATGCAATCCTGCTTTTTGTGTATATATATAAAATTCTATCACAGAAGCAAAATAATACAAAAAAAGGAAACATTTTAATTCTGATTCCCATTCCCATTCTGAATTGTCACTCCTTGGCCACCTCTTGGGCCAAATGAGGCCACTGTCAATGCAGAGGAGCAACACTGTTATCTTCCGCCTGAGTACTCGCCAACCTGATGGTATGAATATCGTTTTCCCCTTCTAGTAAAAAAAATTACCTCCCCTCTATTCCCCACTCTGTCCTTTTATCTCTTCTTACCTGCCTATCACCTCAGCTTGTGTTCCCTCTTCCTTCCCTTTCTCCTATGGTCCACTCTTCTCTTCAATCAGATTCCTTCTTTGCCAGCCCTTTGTCTTTTCCACCCACCTGGCTTCAACTGCCACCTTCCAGCTATCCTCCCGCTCTTCCCCCCACCTTTTCATTCTAGCATCTTCCCTCTTCCTTCTCAGTCCTGAAGAAGGGTCTCTGCCTGAAATGTCGACTGTTTATTCACTTCCATGGATGCTGCCTGACCTGCTGAGTTTCTCCAGCATTTTGCATGTCTTGTGCTGGATTTCCAACATCTGCAGACTTTCTTGTGTTTATAATTTATAAGATTTGCAGTGGCTGTTACATGGGAATTTGATGGGTCATCTTTCCTATAGCAAATAAGCCTCCAGCTCCCGGATGTAGAGGATTATGAAACACGTCAAAGATAAAAGATCAAGGATTAACTTTATTTGCCATGTACACTTCCAGGTACTAGGAATTTTCTGTGGTGTGTTTGTCAGTGGATGACATGCAACAAAACCATTGAAGAATTGTAAGAATAAATAATTATATAAATATAAAATTAGTGGTTATAAGATAGATAAAAATATATAAATACCAGCACATATTTACAGTGTAAACAGCATTATAAACGTGGATTAATGTGTCTACAATGTAGTGCAGTAATGGGGGTTATAGAAAGAGGGGGTTGGGGCCAACATGACTAGTTAATCAGATTAACTGTCTTCAGGAAGAAACTTTTAATTTGGCACAAGTCATGTGCTGCACCTGGGCTCTAGGAGTGAGAAAATGGTAGATTCATTTGCACAGGGAGGCATTGAAGCACATGTCTAAGAGCGTAGTCATTAGTTTTGAGGGGATGAGAGTGTTGAATGTTTAGCTGTAGTCAATGAAGAGCATCCTGATATATGCATCTTCATTGTTCAGTTGTTCCAGAGCTGTGTGAAGAGCCAAAGAAATGGCATCTCCTATGGACCTGTTGTGATGGTAGGGAAATTAGAGTGGATCTAAATCACTCCTCAGGCAGGAGTTGATATATTTCATGACCAACCTCTCTAAGCAGTTCATCACAGTGAAGGTAAGTGCTACCAGGCAATAATAATTGACGCAGGTGGGTACCTCAGACTGCTGACATGAGAGGTTAAAGATATTGGTGAACACTCTAGCCAATTGGTTAGCAGAGATCTACTCAGTCTTATGAGTTTCACACCCTCAAAGGTTGATTCTCACTGGTTCCATTGGAATATGTCATTGAATTTACTCCATGTAATCCTACTTTGCCAAATGTTATTGGCTTGCATCATTTGATGGATTAAAGTTCAAAGTTCAAATTTGTTATCAAGGTATGCATGCATACCAAACACAACATTGAGATTCATCTTTTTGCAGGCACCCACAAAACAGAGAAACACAACAGATATCCACAAAATACACACACACAACAAAGACCACCAAATATGCAAAGTGCAAAATGGGATAAATGGCACAAAAGTAAAAAAAAGGAAACAAGTAACACACAATATGAGCTGCAGAGTCTCTGAAAGTGAGTCCACAGCTACAGAATCAATTCAAACTGTGTAAAAACTTCTCTAGACTTGAATCAAATAGACAATCTTGAAACAAATACTAGATGAGCAATGAGGAGGAAGATACTGAAAGCTGATAAAGGTAGGATTTACCAAACGGTGTAAAAGAAATTCAACATTCAGAAATTATACTCAGTGGCCACTTTATTAGGTACACCTGCACACCAGCTAGTTAATGCAAATCAGTCAATCATGTGGCAGCAAATTAATGCATAAAACATGCAGACAAGGTCAAGTTGTTCAGTTGTTGCTCAAACCAAACATCAGAATGGGGAAGAAAAATGATTTAAGTGGCTTTGACTGTGAAAAGATTGTGGTATCAGACAGGGTGGTTTGAGTATCTCAGAAAATAGTGATCTCTTGTGATTTTCACACACAGCAGTCTCTAGAGTTTAGAGAGAATGGTGTAAAAACAAAAACCATCCAGTGAGCAGTTCTGTGGGCAGAAACATCTTGTTAATGAGAGAAGTCATAGGAGAATAATCAGACTGGTTCAGGTTGACAGGAAGGCGACAGTAACTCAAATAACTATGTGCTCCACAGTGGTGTGCAGAAGAGCATCTCTGAATGCACAACAAGTTGATCCTTGAAGTGGATGGGCTATAACAGCAGAAGACCATGAATTTAGGTTCACTGGCCACTCTATTAGGTACTTTCTGTACCTAACAGTAATATGCACAGAAATAACAAGAGAGAAAGAGATTTTGATAAATGTAAGTAGTTCTTTTAAAACCATTCCTCTCCCAGACTCGAGGAAACAGTCTACAGTTTAAATAATTTACAGTCTTAGAATAAACCTTAGAACATTATTTAACCCTTGACCTCAGGTGTACAATGATTCAGCTGGTTACTGCCTAATTTCTCTGTTGTGACTGTTTAGTAACAGTACATTTGTTGGACATGTTTCAGCCCTTGAACATCCATCTGCATTGCCCTCTAAAGAACTGAAAGCTTAATGCTGATTTGTGGGTAAATACAATTTCTGTTTAATACACAAATTTTCCGAGGGTATTTATATTCCATTTCACTGTACTGATTATTCACTTTCAAACACATTTACTCCTTTATATATTAATAGTCCAAACTGTGTTTTTTGTAGGTTTTGTAGCCAGGTATGGTAATAGGGATAAGCTCCCACTACCTATTAAATATGAGGGGTGATTAATAAGTTCGTGGCCTAAGGTAGAAGGAGTCAATTTTAGAAAACTTAGCACATTCATTTTTCAACATAGTCCCCTCCTACATTTACACAATTAGCCCAGTGGTCGCGGAGCATACGGATCCCGTCTTTGTAGAAGTCAGCATCTTGGACCTCCAGCAAGTGGTCCACAGCAGGGGTGATTGATAAGTTTGTGGCCTAAGGTAGAATTAACTTCAAGCATCCTGTATAATCACTCAAAGTGTTGAACTACACGTGTGTGTAACAAGAGCTATATAACTCATCTCCTTCTTTTTCGGATCTCCCCCTCCCCCTCCCACTTTCAAATCTCTTACTAGCTCTTCTTTCAGTTAGTCCTGACGAAGGGTCTTGACCCGAAATGGGAACTGTACCTCTTCCTAGAGATGCTGCCTGGCCTTCTGCGTTCCCAGCAACTTTTATATGTGTTGCTTGAAATTCCAGCATCTGCAGGTTTCCTCATGTTTGTGGTTTTAAAATCTCAAACATCCACTGTGCTGCAGCTGTACCCCAAGGAAAAATGCAGAGATGGAGTCCCTAGGGCATCCTACATCCTACAATACGAATTGGCAGCATCTGTGGCACTGCTGCTGCCAAACTGTGTCAGTCTCTGCCGTTCCTTTGAGTTCATCAGGTGTGTGGAGAGGGGGCGCCTGCTTCATGGCAACAGGTTGCCCTCCATATTGTACTGCCCAGGCTTGCATTCTAGACAGCTAGGACACAATATCCATGGTCGACCCTGACCAACCGAGGTCTCAGTGGCTCTGAACTGTTACCTAATTAGTGCAGGTTTACAATATTCCTGGAAATTTGCTCGTTTATAAACGTATGTTATATATGTCCATAACTTTGTAAATTCCCATTAAGTATCCACATAGATCATATTGATGTTTGTACTTAATCAATAATAAATCTTTAAAAAATGTTATTCACTGCAGGCAGTGTGAAAGTTAATTGGTAATGTTAAAATATACATAGATATTGTTGTTCCTTTCTGTGTTTCATAGTGCATCGGGCAGCAGCATTGCGGTTTCTTTAGCATTTTAGCCTGATTTTTACAATGCCAGGTTGCTAGCTCAATGCTCAACCCAGCACAAAATGAATGTATACAAGGATCTGGCTGGATTTGAACCCAGGACCACTCGCCTTGAAGTCTGGTGTGGATGCCACTACACCATTGGGATGTCACTACACCATCGGCTGGCTATGCATACGAGGGGTGATTGATAAATTCATGGCCGAAGATAAAAGGGGCCAATTTTAGAAAACCTAGCACTTTTATTTTTCAACATAGTCTCCTCCTGCATTTACACACTTAATCCAGCGGTCGTTAAGCATACGGATCCCTTCTTTGTAGAAGTCAGTGTCTTGGACCTCCAGAAGTGGTCCGCAGCAGGGGTGATTAATAAGTTTGTGGCCTAAGAGAGAAGGAGATGAGTTATACAGCTCTCGTTACATGCACGTGTAGTTTAACTCTTTGAGTAATTATGCAGAAAGTTTGAAGTTAATAATTCAGCTCCTTCTACCTTAGGCCTCAAACTTATCAATCACCCCTGTTGTGGACCACTTTCTGGAGGTCCAGGATGCCAACTTCTACAAAGAAGGGATCCGTATGCTCCACGAACGCTGGACTAATTGTGTAAATATAGGAGGGGACTATGCTGAAAAACAAATGTGCTAGGTTTTCTAAAATTGTCTCCTTCTACCTTAGGCTACGAACTTATCAATCACCCCTCGTAGATATTATTTAGTATTAAGCAGGCCATTTGGGCCCTGCTGTACCAGTTCTTTGGATGGATTACCAGTTAGTCTGAATCATGTCACTCCACCTAACCTAACAATGGCCCCTTTGTGGCATTGTGTAAATCAGAAGTGAAGACAATTATCTTATAGATAAAGATTACGGTAAACAATTAATGCAACAAATGCGAAAATGGGTGGGATCTTTAGCAGTATATCAGTAATATCAGCATAAATTGTCAGGTTACTTTTCAAAGAGAGAAGAAATCATACTGTACCATAAACAAAGAACAGATTGTTCACCCTGTCTTTCACTTTAAATAGAGAGAGACCGATAGCATATGGGCTGGTGGGGTCTGTTTGATTTAATGGTTCATCAAGCCCGAGTGGGTGAGTGACTGCTAACTCTGCTTCACTAATCATGAATAGCAGGCCCACAAATCACCTGTCGACAACCTTGTTCTACCTTGTTTCAGGTGAATTCCTCCCTGTCTATTATTTCTGCTAAGAGACCCAAGCAAATTAAATACAGACCTTGTCAGTGGCTGAACAACCTTGCACTTTATCAGAGCAGCGGAGGAATAGCAATAAATCATTTCAGCTTTAATCTATTGTTATTGATGAATGTACAATTATTTGTCATCTAATATGTTGTAAATGATGACCAAAGAAATAGATCAACTTTTCTCTTTCAAGGACAGCAATGATGGATTGCTTCCTTAAGCTGTTATTACACATATAATGTACTGCTCTGCAGTGATGGCACAGTGAGTTTTTTTCTAATCATTCTATTGTAATCGACTTAGGCCAGAACAGACGTACAGAGCACAAATCATAATTCATGCCTTTCTTGAGAATTTTGTCAGCACAGGCACTTCTAAATTTTTTTATTCTATATATTACACATAAAAAAGCTTCGTACTTTAATGGCTTTGGCTGCTGTCCTTTGGGATTTTATTGGTTGAATAAAGAGCAAGGTATTATTTTTCTGCCATGTTTGGTATTGATCATATTCAGATTATCCTCAGATGAAATTGACAGAGATCTCTTTCTCTGTAATGTATTTTTAATCTATAATGTAATTGGGATGTCATAATTCTCTACAGCTCTTTAGTCATGGTGAAGTTATAAATTGGGTGGTGGGGTGGAGATACGTCTCTACCAAAGGAGGTGTAAAGCGTCCTTCCCTCCACTAGCCTGCAGCTGGCCCTTGGGCAAGGTGTAGCACCTGCTTAGACCCCAGTTAGGGTCATGTAAAGCCACAGGAGCATGTAGTGGGTGGTTGTATGAGCAGATGGTGCATACCTCGTCCTGTTTATGTGACCACTGACGCCAGGCAGGCAATCTGTGATGTGTATTGATAATGGCTGGGATCACCCATCTTGTAAAGACACTGCTCAGAAGAAGGTAAATGAATTCTGTAGAAAAATTTGCCAAAAACAATCATGGTCATGAAATGATTGGCACGTCATATGAAACAGGGCATAACTAACCAACAAAAGTTACAAAGCTACAAACCAGCATCCATATACAGCATTTATATTCATTTACAGAAAGATAAGAGAGGAGTTGGGAAAAGGACGGTTTCACCTCACAAATGATGGGGGGGGTCCTGGAACTCAGTGTCTAATTACTGATGGGGCCTGAATCCTTTGCCATTTGAAGAATCAGGACAATGGAAGAGGAAGTGAAGTGGATAAGTGACCTTTCTGTGTCATATGTTTGAATTATTCTAAAATATCTTGAACCTTTTACTGCAACTAACTAGTATTTCTATCCAATTATTAACATGGAGGATTTTTTTTTTCCTAAGTGATAGATTTAATATAAATGTATTTCCGGAGATTTCACTCTGATACAATGGCTCAATCTCAGGAGGCTGCAATATTTTTTTCAGTCAAGGAGCTGTGTTTCCCTCGCTTCTTGATGTTATCTGCAGCCTAGGCTCTTGATCTGGAATTTCATCCTTACACATTTGCAGATAATACTTTCTAAAGTACTATTGGATATGTTATTTTGCAATATTAAGGATGCTATATTAATGAAAACTACTATTACTGCTTTGCAGCGGCTGCCACACCTCATTGTCCATTTTGATGAGGATGGGCTTCTTAGTGAAATATTGAAGGAGAATTGGTTTCTGAAGACACTCTGCAAGGAAGATATCCCAGTCTGTCTTGCTCCAACTGCTCAAGTCTCCTTTCCAGCCCCATCTTCTCTTCTAACCCAAAGATAAACTTGATAGTGCACCTCCTAACAATGCAATAGACTATTTCACAAGTCAGAATCTATTTGTTAAACATGCATATACATTTGACAGATGTGGTGTAATGACTTCACTAAACCTGCATTATCATGGGTGAGCATAATGTACAGGAGTTGCGATGTTATGGAAATTATATAAAAAGTTGATCAAGCAGAACTTGGAGTATTTTTGGTTAGTTGCCAATGGCTAGAGGTGTTCTGCAAGTGTTGATGTTGGATCTGCTACTTTTCATGTAATACGTCAATGATCTGAATGATGGAATTGATGGTGCTGTGGCTAAGTTTGTGGAGTATAGAAGAACGACAGTGGAGATGCCTGTTCAGAACAAATCATTAGGTATATTTAAGGTGGAGGTTGATAGTCATAGTCATAGTCATACTTTATTGATCCCAGGGGAAATTGGTTTTCGTTACAGTTGCACCATAAATAATAAATAGTAATAAAACCATAAATGGTTAAATAGTAATATGTAAATTATGCCAGTAAATTATGAAATAAGTCCAGGACCAGCCTATTGGCTCAGGGTGTCTGACCCTCCAAGGGAGGAGTTGTAAAGTTTGATGGCCACAGGCAGGAATGACTTCCTACGACGCTCCGTGTTGCATCTCGGTGGAATGAGTCTCTGGCTGAATGTACTCCTGTGCCCACCCAGTACATTATGTAGTGGATGGGAGACATTGACCAAGATGGCATGCAGCTTGGACAGCATCCTCTTTCAGACACCAGCATCAGAGAGTCCAGTTCCATCCCCACAACATCACTGGCCTTACGGATGAGTTTGTTGATTCTGTTGGTGGCTGCTACCCTCAGCCTGCTGCCCCAGCACACAACAGCAAACATGATAGCACTGGCCACCACAGACTCGTAGAACATCCTCAGCATCGTCCGGCAGATGTTAAAGGACCTCGGTCTCCTCAAGGAATACAAACGGCTCTGACCCTTCTTGTAGACAGCCTCAGTGTTCTTTGACCAGTCCAGTTTATTGTCAATTCGTATCCCCAGGTATTTGTAATCGTCCACCAGGTCCACACTGACCCCCTGGATGGAAACAGGGGTCACCGGTACCTTAGCTCTCCTCAGGTCTACCACCAGCTCCTTAGTCTTTTTCACATTAAGCTGCAGATAATTCTGCTCACACCATGTGACAAAGTTTCTTACCGTAGCCCTGTACTCAGCCTCATCTCCCTTGCTGATGCATCTAGCTATGGCAGAGACATCCGAAAACTTCTGAAGATGACAAGACTCTGTGCAGTAGTTGAAGTCCGAGGTGTAAATGGTGAAGAGAAAGGGAGACAAGACAGTCCCCTGTGGAGCCCCAGTGCTGCTGATCACTCTGTCGGACACACAGTGTTGCAAGCACACGTACTGTGGTCTGCCAGTCAGGTAATCAAGAATCCATGATACCAGGGAAGCATCCACCTGCATCGCTGTCAGCTTCTCCCCCAGCAGAGCAGGGCGGATGGTGTTGAATGCACTGGAGAAGTCAAAAAACATGACCCTCACAGTGCTCGCTGGCTTGTCCAGGTGGGCATAGACACGGTTCAGCAGGTAGACGATGGCATCCTCAACTCCTAGTCGGGGCTGGTAGGCAAACTGGAGGGGATCTAAGTGTGGCCTGACCATAGGCTGGAGCAGCTCCAGAACAAGTCTCTGCAGGGTCTTCATGATGTGGGAGGTCAATGCCACCGGTCTGTAGTCATTGAGGCCGCTGGGGCGCGGCGTCTTCGGCACAGGGACGAGGCAGGACGTCTTCCACAGTACAGGAACCCTCTGGAGCCTCAGGCTCAGGTTGAATACATGGCAAAGTACTCCACATAGCTGAGGGGCACAGGCTTTGAGCACCCTGGTACTGACACCATCCGGTCCTGCAGCCTTGCTTGGGTTGAGACGTTTCAGCTGTCTTCTCACCTGTTCAGCTGTGAAGCTCACTGTTGCGGTTTCGTGTAGGGAAGGGGTATAGTCATGAGAGCAGGGTGGGGGACTGTGAAGAGGGGTAGGAAGGGAGAGTGGAATATGTGTTGGTTGGGGGCCGACAACAGATGGCTCATGTAGGGCCATGTGGGGTCATGTGTCCTGACGAAGGGTCTCGGCCTGAAACGTTGACTGTACCACTTCCTAGAGATGCTGCCTGGCCTGCTACGTTCACCAGCAACTTTGATGTGTGTTGCTCATGTGGGGGATGGGCAGGGGCCACAATGTCAAATCTGTTAAAGAACAGGTTAAGTTCATTGGCCCTGTCCACACTGCCTTCCACTCCTCTGTTGTAAGTTTGCCGGAACCCAGTGATGGTCCTCATCCCCCTCCAGACCTCTCTCATGTTGTTCTGCTGGAGTTTCCACTCAAGCTTCCTTCTGTACCTGTCTTTAGCCTCCCTGATCCTGGCTTTCAGGTCCCTCTGTATTGGCCTCAGCTCCTCCCTATTTACATCTCTGAACACCCTCTTTTTAGCATTCAGGATGATAGATTCTTGATTAGTAAAGGCATCAAAGGTTACAGGGAGAAGGCAGGAGAATGGGGTTGAGAGGAGTAATAAATCAACCATGATGGAATGGCAGAGCAGAGCTGATGGCCATATGGTCTAACTCTTCTGCTATCTATTATGGTCTTTTTGTCTTAATGTGTGTAGTTTTGGTCACTTATCTACAGGAAATATATCAATACATAATATCGAAATGCTACAGAAAAAATTACAAGAATGCCTGGAATTGAGAATCTGAGCTATAAGGAAAGTTTGAATACGTTAGGACTTTGTTCCCTGGAGTGCAATAGAATGAGGGGAGATTTTATAGTGATATACCAATTTATGAGGATGCATGCAGCCTTTTTCTGCAGTTTGGGTGAGACTAGAACTAGAGGTCATAGGTTTAGGGTGAAAAGGTGAAATGTTTAAGGGGAATCTGAAGGGAAACTTCTTCCCTCAGAGGGTATTGCGAGTGTGGAATACGCTGCCAGCAGAAGTATTAGGTTTAGGTTCAATTGTAATATTTAAGCGAGGTTTGGAGTGGTACTTTACATGAATGAGAGGGCTACCGTTTGGGTGCAGCCATATGGGACGAAGCAGTAGACAAGTTCAGTAAGGATTAGATGGGCCGAAGGCCTTGTTTTTGTGCTGTGATACTTTATGACTCCATGTCACCAATGCTGTGGGAATTAATTCTATGATAATACATACACTGGGGCTGATGAAGTACACAACTGATCCTAAAACCAGAGTAGGATCCTTCGTTAGACATTACAATAAACTTTTTGAATCATACAGAAGTTGTCTGCCATTGCCTTCTTCTGGATAGTGTCTTTCCAAGACGGGTGACCCCAGACAGTATCAATACTCTTCAGCGATTGTCTGCCTGGCATCAGTGGTCGCATAACCAGGACTAGTGATATGTACCAGCTGTGCACACGACCATCCACCACCTGCTCCCATGGCTTCACATGACCCTGATTGTGGTGGGGGTGGGGTGGTGGAGGTGCTACACCTTGCAAACTTATGGAGGGAAGGAGAGCCTTATACCTCCTTTGGTAGAGACATATTCCCATCCTGCCACCCAAAATCTAATATTACAGTCACATCATACTCTCTTTAATTTCTGTTATACCTTGTCATGAGCTAAATTCCATGATTGGCTCATTTGCACCCTTCCCTATGGAGCAAAGATTTTCACTGTTGTTGCTGTCCCTAAGTGCAGCCTAGGTAACATAATTAATACAATGTTCATCTACAGTTCAAACTTTGGCTTCAAAGTCAACATCAGCTTTACACAAAATATTTCAAATTAATGAATTGGAGTCTACTAGGTCAACCAGCGAGTACGCTTCAATAATTCCAACAAAACAACCTGTTTTCCGGTATGGTAATTGCCTTTCCCATTTTTAAAAATGTTAGTTAATTTAGTCAGACTGAAGGTTATAGGAGACAAAAGTGTTACTGAGAGCCCTTTACCACTGGGAGCCAAGTTGTGTGTTCCTAGGAAGTCACTTGGGGTCAAGAAGCCTGCACTATGACAGTAGACTCTGTTATTTCAAATGGCTCAAATGGGTGGTTTAGGTTGTAGATTGCTTGGCCACTATAAATTACCCCTAGTGTGTGCATGAGTGTAAACCAAGGTGGAAATAAAGGAAATGTGCAGAAAATAAAAATAAGATCACTGTAATTGGGTGCTCGATTATCGGTGCATACATAGTGAACCCAAAATCCTGTTTCTGTGTTCCATGACTCCCTAACATAATGACATTAAAAACAAGTAAATTTCAACCACACGATATCATCAGAACAGTAGCAAACAAAAAAATCAATGCTGGAGAAACTCAGTGGGTTTTGACGCAAAACATCAACAATTCCTTCCCAACTTCCCTCCAACCCCACACTCAGATGCTGCTTAACTCTCAGAATTCCATCAGTTTTGTGTTCTGGATTCCAGTATCTTGTGTCAGCATGAGAGCAAACTCTGGTGCCTATTAACTCAATTCACTTTGCAGGAAACACGTAATATACAGAAACGTTGCATTAAAAACGTTGCATCGTATGTACATGCATTTTTATCCCACTTCAAATTACATCTGTCTTCCTTCTTTTCTTAATTCTTTCCAGTTTAATGTCACATTAATGAGCCCACAGATTTTAACATTTATTGTATAGGTTTATCTCTCTTAGCATTTTTGTAAATGTTTTAATTGTAACATGTGCTTTAACAACAAATACACCTAGGCATAGAAATTGGGTCATTGATGCATTTCAGACAGCCATTTTTAACAATGCAGGCTCAACCAGATATATCAATTATTTATTTCCCCCTACAGATGCTGTTCAAACCACAGTGTCCTTCTAGTCATATGTCTATGCTCCAGCATCCAACATCTGTGGAATCTTGAGTTTCCAGCTGTTCTCAACTTCTTTTTGATTATCTAGAAATAATAAACTTATGCAAAAAGGAGTGGTTTTACATACAAAAATGTATATTTTATAACACATGATTTTAACAAGTTAAAAAAACTGATCATTCAATAAAATCTTGTACTAATTTATGGGCATATGTGTGCAGTGGACAAATATTGAGCTTAATATTTTGGCTTCCAATAACTAGAGAAGAAAATCCTTAACTCCATTAATTTAGTTGAATTTCAGGTTCCAGCTGTCCAAGGATTAGATCCAAACTGAAACCCCATTTTTAAAAAATAATAATCATTAATCATATTACACATCGAGTGAATTAATCCACCTCCAGTAATAGAACATAGAACATCAGCGCACAGTACAGGCCCTTTAGCCCACAATGTTGTGTTGACCTTTTAACATGCTCTAAGACCATTTAAAAACTGAAAATCTCGTCGGGAGAGAATCAGTGTTTGAGCTAATAAAAAGAAAGGAAGTCTAAATGGAGCAGCCATGATTGGTGTAGCCGTTATGTGAGTGGGGCAATGTTAGAGTCGTCCAGCATTGGCTCATCAAGTTTGGACAAGCACAGACAGTTTGCTTCTCTGTTAGTGCAGAGGTAGTGCGCTGAGAATGTGTTCAGAGTTAGTAGTATGTTCTTTGTGTGAAATGTGAGAACTTCAGGAGATCTCCATTCCCCTTGATAACTACATCTGCAAAAAGTGCACCAAGCTGCAGCTCCTAGGAGACTGTGTTCAGATGCTGAAGCTGCAGCTCAATGACCTTCTGAGAAAGAGCAGGTGATAGATAGGGGCTGCCGGGAGAGAGTCACCCCTAAATTGCAAGAGGTAGGTATTTGGGTGACTGTCAAGAGAGAGAAAGGGATAGGCAGCCAGTGCAGATAACCCCTGTAGCAGTTCCCCTCAATAATAAGTATACTTAATAATAAGAAAGGCTGCTGAGGGAAGTAGGGGTCAGAGGGCAGGCAATCAAAACACTTGCTAATGCCGCCAAAATGAGCAGTCACTGGCTGTGGCTGAAAAAAAGGGATGCTGTCTGGGCTGCCAAGTGACCTTCTAGAGACTAACCATGTGGCACACACCCAGGTCTGATCAGCCTGTGGTGGGCCTGCCTCGGCTGAGGTTGTCTTGTGATAAAAGGACAAAACACCCAGCGATGTTGAGGTACACAACTGAAGATGTGTCGTAATGGTAGTAACATCATCTAGTGGTCATCTTTAAGAACTACTTCCACTCAAATCAAATGCAGTGCAGAAACTTTAGGGATTGTAACATCCAGTCCTATTAATCAAACTTTGGATGATGGTGGGTGGGGGTGGTGGAATCAACCTAACAGGGAGAAGCCACAGTGAATAGGCCTCTGGCACTGAGTCTGACTCTGTGGCTCAAAAGGAAAGTGGGGAGAAGAGGCAAGCAGTAGTGATAGGGGATTCATTGGTTAGGAGAACAGAAAGGCGGAGGGGTGGCGTTACTCGTCAGGTAAAACATGACAGCAGCGCTCAGTCAGGACAGTCTGGAAAATTTGACTACTGAGGCTTTACAGGTAGAATTAAGGAATGAGAAAGGTATAACCACATTAATGAGATTATATTATAGACCACCCAACATTCGGCAGGATTTAGAGGAGCAAATTTGTAGAGCGATTACAGAATGTTACCAGAAACATAAGGTTGTAACAGGAGATGATTTTAACTTTCCACATATTGACTGAGACTCCATACTGTAAAAAGGCTGGATGGTACAGAGTTTGTCCAATGTGTTAGTTGTCACACCGATGAAGGTAGAGCAGTGGATGTAGTGTATATGGATTTCAGTAAGGCGTTTGATAAGGTTTCCCATGTAAGGCTCATTCAGGAAGTAAGGAGGCATGGAATCCAAAGAGACCTGGCTTTGAGGATCCAGAATTGGCCTGCCCACAGAAGACAAAGGGTGGTTGTAGATGGTTCATATTCTGTTGCAGGACAGTGATCAGTGGTGTTCCACAGGGATCTGTTCTGGGACCCCTCCTCTTTGTGATTTGTATAAATGATCTGGATGAAGAAGTAGAGGGGTGAGTTAGTAAGTTTGCTGATGACACAAAAGTTGGTGGTGTTGTGGATAGTCTGGAGGGTTGTCAGAGGTTACAGAAGGACAGCGATAGGATTCAGAAATGGGCTGAGAAATGGCAGATGGAGTTCAGCACAGATAAGCGTAAAGTGGTTCATTTTGGTAAGTCAAAAAAGAAGACCATTTTGGAGACAGTATACTGTATAATATTAATGGTAAGACTCTTGGCAGTGTGGAGGAGCAGAGAGATCCTGGGGTCCGTGTCCATAGGACACTCAAAGCTGCTGCGCAGGTTGACACTAACACAAGAAGGCATAGTTTTAAAGTGCTTGGAAGGAGGTACAGAGGGGATGTCAGGGGTAAGTTTTTCACACAGATAATGGTGGGTGCGTGGAATACACTTTCAATGACGGTGATAGAGGCGGATAAATAAGGTCTTTTTAAGGGACTCTTAGATATGTACATGGAGCTTAGAAAAACAGAGGGCTATGTGGTAGGGTAATACCAGGCAGCTTCTAGAGGTTACATGGTCTGCCCAACATCGTGAGCCGAAAAGCCTGTAATGTGCTGTAGAGTTCTATGTTCTATGTTCAGGAAAGTCCCTTTCATCAGTATATAGAAGTCCCAACCAGAGAGGGTGTGATACTGGATCTCCTATTAAGGAATGAGACAGGGCAGGTGACAGGCAGGCATGAACAAATGAGGTACTCGAAGAGAATAAGAAATGGAGGATAACACCTAAGAAGGAAATCAGGAGGGCTAAAAATTGTCAGGAGATTGCTCTCGCAGGTAAAGTGAAGAAGGCTCCTAAGGGCTTCTAAAGACACATTAAGATCAAAACAATAGGAAGGGACAAAATTGGTCTTTTAGAAGATCTGAGTGGTAATTTATGTGCAGAGCCAAAAGGGATAGGGGACATCTTAAATGGATTTTTTGCATCTGTATTTACTTGGGAGATGGACACAAAGCCTATAGATGTGACAAAATGCAGCTGCAACATTATGAACCCTATGCAGATTACAGAGGAGGAAGTAACACATACTGTACAAAATGCTGGAGGAACTCAGCAGGTCAGGCAGCATCTATGGAGAAGAGTGAACAGACGACATTTCGGGCTGAGACCCTTCATCAGAGCTATGCAGACTTGCCTATTTTTGTGCTACAGAGGAGGAAGCATTTGCTGTCTGGAGGCAAATTCGAGTGGATAAGGAGTTCCCACGGACTCTGCGGGAGGCTAGTGCAGAAATTACAGGGAATTCAGCAGAGATATTTAGAACATATCTAGCCACGGGTAAGCTGAAGGAGAAGTGGAGGTTTGCTCATGTTCTTCTGCTCTTTAAGAAAGGCTCTAAGAATAAACCAAGAAATTACGGGCAGTGAACCTGACATTACTAGTGGGAAAGTTATTGGAAGATATTTTAAGGGACTGTATATATAAGTATTTGGATAGGCAGAGACTGATTAGATATAGACAGGAACCTATTAGGGTCAGTCTTTTATGCATGATAGGCATGTCTGGCCAATCTTGTGGAGTATTTTGAGGAAGTTGCCAGGAAAGTTGATAAAGACAAGGCAGTGGATGTTGTCTACATGGATATTAACTAGGCATTTGACTAGGTTCCACATGGGAGGTTGTTCAAGAGGGTTCAGTCGCCTGGCATTCAGGATAAAGTAGTAAATTGGATTAGACATTGGCTTTTTTTGCGGGAAGTCAGAGAATGGTTGTAGATGGGTGCCACTCTAACTAGAAGACTGTGCCTAGTAATGTGCCACAGGGATCAATGCAGGGGCTGCTGTTGTTTGTCAACTATATCAACGATCTGGATGATACCGTAAACAGGATCAGCAAACTTGTGAATAACACCAAGTTTTGGGGATGTAGTGTGTGGTAAACCATATATATGTTGTAACTGGGTTAACTGTCTGGTCGCGCCCCTCTGCTGACTGTCCCTGTGGCTCCTCCCACAGATTCCTGAATAAAGGTGATTTCGCCTTGCCCCTCCCCCTCAGTCCAGGGGCAGACACTCAGCATGGAGGTTGTATTGTACAGCGAATAAAAGCCTTTCTGTATTTTACCCAACTTCAGTTTTTTGGAGCTATTGAAGTTACTTCAATTTTATTCGCTGTAAATTTTAAAGCATGGAACCACTCTGAGACCCGACAAGTTAGACCTCGATCTGCAAACGCCTGAAGCTGGAAACTCTTTCAAACTTTGGCTGGCCTGCTTCGAAGCGTATCTAGAGGAGATTAAAGCGACTGACCCCGTAGCGAAGCGCAGAGTTCTACTCTCTAGGGTCAGTCCGCGGGTCTATTCGCTGATCAGAGACCAGCCAAGCTACGACGGCGCGATGAGCGCCCTCAAAGACCAATATCTGCGGCCGATAAACAGCGTCTATGCTCGGCATCGCTTAGCAACATGGCAACAACGCCCCGGGGAATCAAGTGCTAAGTTCATCCAGGCCCTACGGGCACTCGTGTGAGCCTGCAATTGCCAGGAGCTGACGGCGGCGCAGCATGCAGAACTCCTATTGAGAGACGCCTTCATCACAGGGACCAGGTCAGTGTACGTGCGCCAGCGGCTGCTGGAAGAAACTGACCTTACCTTACGTTCGGCGATTGAGCTGGCCGACACGCTGGAGGCCACTCTGCATAACTCTGAGGCTGTCCAGGCACCCGATCCCCCGATAGCCTCGTGGGCGCCGCAGACCCCACAACACGGTGTGCGAATCGACCACGGCTGCTGCCAGTCGCGAGTCCACGAAGTGCTACTTCTGCGGACTGGAGAAGCACCCCCGGAAACACTACGTGGCCTGACAAGCTACCTGCTCCAGCTGCGGAAAGAAGGGCCACTTCGCCAAGGTCTGTAAGTCCAAACCGCGAGTGGGATCGAGCAGCACCGCGTGCGAAACATGGGGGTCACCATCTTGCCTGCCGCCATCTTCCCTGCACGCTGCCACCACATGCGAGACATAGGAACGGCCATTTTGGTCGGCGCCACTTCCCACCACATACGACCAACGGGTGCTCACGGGGCACCCCACTGCGCCTGACCAAGACAGTGACTCAACCCTGCCTTCCGTGACCTTCGACCAAAACGCTCCCCACCAGCTCGCAAGGTCAATGATGGACATCCTGGTGGAGGGGTGCAGGACAAGCTGTCTGTTTGACACAGGCAGCACGGAGAGTTTTATCTACCCGGACATGGAGCAGCTTTGCAGATTCATAATATGGCCGGTAAGTCAGAGGGTCGCCATGCCTTCCGGGTCGCATACAACAGACATCCGGGGGGGGCGGGCTTGTGTAGCGATGCTAGTGGTGCAGGGCACAGAATATCGAGACTTTACGTTACTGGTCTAGCCTCAACTGTGTGCCCCTGTGCTGTTGGGGTTGGACTTCCAGAGCCACCTGAAAAGCGTGACAATGGAGTATGACGGGCCCCTCCCTCCAATCACTGTCATAAATCCCCAGTTTTGTAGGGATATGTCACATACCCTACTACTGACCACACACACACACCGACCCGCACATCCCACCCAACATCATGCCAACTGCCACACTACCGACGCCACTTGCTGCCTCTCCACCCTCAAGATCCCTCCCCCGCCGTTGTTCACCAACCTGACCCTCGACTGTAAACCTGTGACAACTAAAAGCAGGAGGTACAGCGCGGGGGACAGAGCCTTCATTAAGTCACCCAGAGGTGCAGCGGTTGCTCAGGGAGGGGGTCATTGAGGCAAGCACAAGTCCTTGGAGGGTGCAGGCGATGGTTGTTCGGAACGGGGAGAAAAATAGGATGGTCGTGGACTATAGCCGGACCATCAATAGGTTCATGCAGCTCGATGCGTATCCTCTACCCCGCATCGCGGATATGGTCAATCAGATAGCATAGTACAAGGTGTACTTGACCATAGACCTAAAATCCACTTACCATCAGCTCCCCATCTGCCGGGACGACCGCCCTTACACTGTCTTCGAGGCGCACGGCAGGCTTTATCACTTCCTGCGTGTCCCCTTCAGTGTCACGAATGGTGTATCTGTCTTCCAGAGGGCAATGGACCGGATGGTGGACCAGTGTCAACTGAAGGCCACGTTCCCATATCTGGATTACATCACCATCTGCGGTCACGACCGGCAGGATCACGACAACAACCTCCAAAAACTTCTCCAAGCAGCCAAATCTTTCAATCTCACCTATAACAAGGACAAGTGTGTATTCGGGACCACCTGACCTGCTATCCTTGGGTATGTCGTGGAGAACGGAGTCATTGGCCCTGACCCCGACCGTACCCTGTTGGAACTCCCTCTTCCCAACACACTCAGAGCCCTGAAAACGTGCCTGGGCTTCTTTTCATAATACGCCCAATCAGTCTCTAACTACGCAGGGCCCGCCCCCGGTCAAGTCCACCACATACCCCCTCTCAGCCGAGGCCCGCGCGGCCTTCAGCCGCATAAAAGGGGACATTGCCAAAGCAGCAATGCATGCGGTGGATGAGGCCATTCCCTTCCAAGTAGAGAGTGACGCCTCCGACTTTGCGCTGGCTGCTACCCTCAGCCAGGCAGGAAGACCAGTGACATTCTTCACCCCTACCCTTCAAGGCCCTGAAATTCGGCACTCCACGGTGGAGAAAGAGGCCCAGGCCATAGTGGAAGCTATTAGGCACTGGAGGCACTATCTCGTCGGCAAAAGGTTCACCCTGCTAACTGACCAGCGCTCAGTCGCATTTGTGTTTAGTAACCAACAGTGGGGCAAAATCAAAAATGATAAAATTCTGAGGTGGAGAATCGAACTCTCCACCTACAACTATGATATCATGTACAGGCCTGGGAAACTCAACAAGCCCTCCGATGCCCTATCCCGGGAAATGTGTGCCAGGGCGCAGATCAACCAGCTATACGCCCTACATGTAGATCTTTGCCACCCGGGGGTCACCCGGCTTTTCCACTTCGTGAAAGCCCGGAACCTGCCTTATTCCCTTGAGGAGATCAGGACCATGACCAGGGACTGCCAAGTCTGCGCAGAGTGCAAACCGCACTTCTACCGACCCGAAAAGGCACAACTCATCAAGGCCACCCACCCCTTTGAGCAACTGAGTGTTGACTTTAAGGGCCCCCTTCCCTCCACCGACCGCAATGTGTACTTTCTTAAAGTTATTGACGAGTACTCGCGGTTCCCGTTCGCTATCCCCTGCCCCGACACCACTACCACGTCAGTTATAAAAGCCCTGCGCAAGCTCTTCACTCTGTTTGGATACCCATGCTATATCTACAGTGACAGAGGGTCCTCGTTTATGAGTGACGAGCTGCGCCAATACCTACTGGCTAGGGGAATTGCAACCAGTAGGACCACGAGCTATAATCCCCGGGGGAATGGACAGGTGGAGAAGGAGAATGGCACGGTGTGGAAAGCCACACTCTTAGCCCTCAGGTCAAAGGGACTGCCAGTCTTCCACTGGCAGGAGGTCCTTCCCGAGGCACTCCACTCCATCCGCTCCCTGTTATGCACAGCCACCAATGCCACCCCTCATGAGCGGCTCTTTTCTTTTCCCAGAAAGTCGACCACTGGGACCACCCTACCAACTTGGCTGACGTCCGTGGGGCCAGTGCTGCTCTGGAAACATGCGAGGAGCAATGAATACTCCTCGATAGTCGAGAGGGTTCACTTACTTCATGCGAACCCCCAGTATGCCTATGTGGTTTTACCTGATGGGCTGGAGGATATGGTCTCCATCTGTGACCTGGCGCCCGCAGGAGCACCAGGCTCCTACCCTGAACACTCCATGGTGACTATTAACCCCGTACCCACCGATATTTATACCCACGAGACACCGCGCACTCCAAGCCATACACAGACACCACACGACACTCCCATACCAGGCACGACGCACACACACAAGGGATTACCGATGCCTAACGTGCTGGTACCTCAAGTCAGGCCGGAGCCAGCACAACCACCATCGCCGGTGCAATCACCACTGGTGCTACATAGATCACAGCGACGGACTCGACCGCCTGATAGACTTAACCTGTAAATATTCTTCTTGTAAATATTGTCAGTCACTTCACCCCGTGGGACTCTTTTTAAAAAAAGGACGGGTGAATGTGGTAAACTATATATATGTTGTAACTGGGTTAACTGTCTGGACACACCCCTCTGCTGACTATCCCTGTGGCTCCTCCCACAGAATCCTGTATAAAGGTGTTTGTCTTGCCCCTCCCCCTCAGTTCGGGGGCAGACCCCCACCGTGGAGGTCGTATTGTACAGCGAATAAAAGCCTTTTAGTATTTTACCCAACTTTAGTGTTTTGGAGTTATTGAAGGTGCTTCATAGTGGTTAGCAAGGAAAATTATCAAGGCTTGTAGCAGGATCATAACCAGCCAAAAAATTGGGCTGAAAAATGGCAAATGACTTTTATTGCAGACAAGCGTGAAGTGTAGCACTTTGGGAGCACCAAAGTAGGGCTTATACATTGAGAAGTAGGGCACTGAGGAGTGTGGTAGAACAAAGGGATCTGGGAAAACAGATCCACAATTCCTTGAAAGTGGCATTACAGGTAGATAGAGTTATAAAGACAGCTTTTGGCACATTGACCTTCATAAATCAATGTAGTAAGTATAGGAGTTGGGATGTTATGTTCAAATTGTATAAGACATTGTATCGGTTTAAGATAGCGCTGGTGAAGGTCGGCAACTTCCTGAAGGCACAAAGAAAGCAACTAGATACTTTATTAATCACACTTTTTTCTGGTAAAGGAACACTGCAGACAATAAACTGCAACTTCACTGTCGGAGTAGAGCTTTTGAAGCGCCTGTACAACCTGGCATTTTTGAGGTGGGAGTTGAAGTCTCGAAGGTGCAGAACAGTTGTGGTGTGGTGTGTATGGGCTGAATCGAGGCGTGGGGTCTGAGCCAGAGAGTGGGGAATGGATAGTGTGTACTTGGAGGCAACTTTATTCAGCATGTAGCCCCCCGGCCAGCCTCAGGGTCGCTCGGCTCGCTGTCGTCTAGGGAGACAGCCCTTGGCCCCGCCAAACTGGGTAATTAGTTTGTATGGATGCTGTGTGAGGTACCCCACCCCTCCCAAATAACAGACAATACACCAGATATGATTAAATGATTTACAGTTTATAGACATTACTGGAACTATATAATTAATAGAGAATAAAATGTAAAAGGAAAATAAAAGGCACCACACTTATCAAAGTTCAAACTCTTTGTGCACAAACAGTTGGAGCTCAGGAGCCTTCTTCTTCACCCAGCGACCCCTCGGACCACCTCGACCGGCCGCCTGGGACCATCAACGGTGGTCAACCAGACGCTCCACATGAGTCCGTCTCCGTCTCCTCTCCTCGCTGAACGCCCCGCTCGGGGTCCGACCCCGTTAGCGGACTCACAGCACCTGGTCCATCCTCTGTCTCTCTCTCCCACCTTCTGCCTCCAAAACCCCGTGCATACAAATCTTCTAGATACACCAAAATCATAACAACTATCCCAATTGGTTCGTAACATCTTCTTATCACTGCCTAACCCAAAACAAGCTGCTAGCGCAAAAACTTTCTCAGCATTTAACATAACAAGGAAGCATTCCCAAGTATAACATAACAAAGAAGCCATTTTAATTAGCCTATGCAGTAACATAAGAGACAAAACCCCCTTACAAGCAGAACTGAGATGAGGAGGGCGGAGAGGATGCAGAGTCAAGACGGTGTGGCCCGGTCCCGGGCCTGAGAACAAGGAAAGACTCGACGTTTGATGGATTTAAGGGCCAAGCCAAATTAGAAAAGTTGGGTATGGGCCAGTTGAGGTGGTGCAGCACTGGTCTGAGAGCATATCGAAGCAGCAGGGCCCCCAGTCCAAGTGCAAGGAATGACCTGAGGCTTAAATGATTTAAGCACCAGCCCAGATTGAAAAAGTTCAGGGTGTCCCAGCTGTAGGCGAGGGATGGGCTGATTCAATAGCTGCTCCACGAGTTTTACTCAACTCTGCACTGAACTTCAGCTCACTTCTGCACTGACATGTGGCTGTGGCCTGCAACTATCAAAGTGCGGACCCACTCTTGTGAACTTCAGTTCTGAATGCTATTTGCTTACTTTCATTGCTTGCATGGTTTTCGCTTTTTTCTCTCTGCAAGTTTGACAGTCTTCTTTTTTAAATGGATTCTATTGGGTTTCTGTGTTTTGTAGCTGCCTGTAAGAAAACAAATCTCAAAGTTATTTAAGGTCTGCATATTTTGATTATAAATGTACTTTGATCTTTGAACTTTGACATTTTTTAAGGCCTAACTTGGAGTACTGTGTGACATTTTGGTCACCCATCTACAGGCAAAATGTAAATAAGACTGAAAGAGTAGAGAGAAAATTTACAAGGATGTTTGTACGGGGTCTTTCTTTTGTTAGATTTAAAATGGCGACTTTGTTATGTTAATCTGGAGAATGCGGCTTTGTTGTGCTTTAACGCTGAAGAGAGTTTGCGCTAGCAGTTTGTTTATTTTAAAATGAGATAACAGGGTTCTATTAGCCAATGGGTGGTTATGTATCGTTTTGTTTTCGGATGCCATGCTGTATGATATGACTGTGCACTGAGTTTTGGCGGGGAGTCGGAGGAGAGACGAGGAGGACCGCGGACGTGTGGAGAGGCTCCGGTCGATCACTCAGGGTGGTCCCGAGCCGTGTCAACGGAATTCAAGTGGTCATCTGAATTCGATTGAGCTCCAATGTAGCGCGCGAAGAACTTGGACTTTGATAAGTGTTGGCGCTTTTTTTTTCATTACTTTCCTCTCTGTATCAAATGTATATTAATGTCATAGAATTAGTAATATCTATAAAGTGTACTTGTTAAAATTTACTGGGTGTGTTGGCTGATGATTGATGTTGTGATTGATTTGGGCGGCGACCAACCCTGTGGGGAGTGTTGAAGCAGGTGCTGGGCTGGATTTCCCCTAGACATACACGAGCCAATATAACGGAACGTTACAAGTGGGGGCTCGTCCGGGATTTGGACTTTTCCGGAAAGTTGTACTTGTCGTTGTGGTAAGTGGTGTGAAGATGGATCGAGATAAGATTGTAAGTTGGTGTGAATTGGAGGAGGTACCAGTGAATCATGCGTGTGTGGTAAGCGGGGTCGATTATCGCATTCCGGCAGAGGTACTGGTGCGAGGGTTGAGTTTGATTAAAGGTATCGGGCAGGTTGAACTTGTAGATAGAAGGGGTGGGAAAGAACTGGAGGCTAGCTGGATGTTGGTGCGGACGAGTGCCGACGTCATGACTTTAGAACTACCAGCGACAGTCCATGCCCCGGGGGAGACGGGGCCGTGGGGTCTCCACACTCTCCCCGAGGATGCATGTGGGGAGGTGCCGGAGGAGGAGGAGCTAGGTGAGGCCCCCTGCCGGGTGCCCGTAGCAAGGGGTGAAGGTGTGGAGTGGGAAGGTTTGGCCAGGCCCGGCCCCCATGGACTTGATGAGACTGCCGAGTTAACGGCTGCCATTACCTCCCTGGCGAGAAGGGTTGAGGGGCCCCGCCCGAAGCTGAGAATTTTCTCGGGAGCCAGGCCCACCCCGGAAGGGGAGGATGACTATGATACCTGGGTTGAGGATACATCCCAATTGTTAGAGGTGTGGCCAGTTTCGGATGAGGAAAAGAGACAGCGATTGTTGGAAAGCTTAAGGGGCGGGGCGGCCCGGGTGGTCCGCGATCTGAGAGCGGCACGCCCCTTGGCTTCCCTATCTGAGAGTTTGGACGCTTTGGAGTAAGTGTTTGGACTGTCAGGGGATCCCTGGCGGCATCTAGCGGAGTTTCAACGGATGGGGCAGAGAAGAGGGGAAAAGCTCTCAGACTATGCTTTCAGGCTGGAAGGAAAGCTTACGGGGTTGCTGCGACGAGGGGTAGTGAGGGAGGACGAAGTGGCGGAGTTAAGGATGAGCCAGATATGTCGCGGTTCCCGGGAGGATGACAAGGTGGCTTGGAGTGTACGGCAGTCATTTAAGCGGAGCCCCCCTCCATCATTCGGACAGCTGATCCGAGAGGTACGGGCCGAGGAGTGTGATTTGGGCCAGCCAGGGGGCTCGGACCCTCAGGGACGGTCTTCAGTGGTTCAGGAGGTGGTAGTCGGGGTGAGACCAGAGAAATCCAAGGGGTCTCCGGGAGGCTGTATCGGGAGGAGAGAGGCGGCGAGTAGTGGGTGCTATAACTATGGGAGAGAGGGGCATTTCCGCCAGGAATGTGAGTGGCCGGGGGCGTGTTACCGCTGTGGGGAAGCTGGCCACTTGCAGAAGGATTGTAAGAGACGAGATGCGCCGAGGGGGGAGGGCCCCCGGGCCACTAAGAAGGGAGAGGTGTCGGAAAACTTAGGAGAGGCTCAGTGAGGGAACAGACTGGAGTCTCGGGAGGAACACGTTCCCAGTAAACCGCTATGGAACCCCAGAAAGAACAAGCCCAAATTCCTGATGGACTGGTGGGACCCCGTTCCAACGTGTCCCTACGGATAGAGGGAATCTTTGCGAAAGCCATCCTTGACACCGGGTCGCAGGTTACCTTACTGTACCGGTCGTTCTACAACAAATATCTGAAACGTTTGGCAGTCACTCCGTTTAATGCATTGGAGATTTGGGGTATAAGTGATGGTGATTACCCGTACAATGGATACTTGTCAGTGAGATTGGAATTTTCGGAGGGAGATTTGGGCGTATCAGAAGCCTTTGAGACACTGGTGTTGGTTTGTCCGGACCCGGTGGAGACCGGTGGTGCTGCCCTGTTGGTGGGGACTAACTCCCCTCTGGTGCGACGGCTCTTGGGAGCCTGTAAGAAGAAGGGGAGGGGAGAACTTTCTGGAGACCCTCTCGGTACACCCCGTGTTCTGAGCGGTGTATGAAGGAGTGAGTGACCCCCAGGGGCTGGATCCTGAGTGCAAACGAGGGACAGTGTGGTGCACTCAGGCGAGGCCTAAGGTGATACGGCCAGGGGAGGCGGCATTAGGGACCCCCAGATTCCCCGGATTACTGCCGGGCGAGGCCCTGCTAGTAGACGCCCCCGACGACCTGGAAGGGGAGTCCCGGTTCTCGGCTGGGGCACTGGTGAGACCTGAATTGCAGAGGCCCTCAGCTGTACAGGCATGGCGGATGGGGGTGATGGTAAGGAACATAACGGAGAGGGAGATCATCTTTAAGCACGGGATGCCCCTCGCGCACTTGTTCCCGGTGACGGTGATGTCCAGCGCCCCGTGAAGCCCACTGGAGGGAAACTATTGGGAAACGGGGGGCGGCTGACCGAGGAGGCCTTTAATTTTGAAATCTCCCGTGTACCGCCGGCGTATAAGAGCAGGCTGGTGGAGAAGATGCTGAAGTTAGGGGGTGTCTTTTCTCAGGACGAGTTTGATGTGGGATGTTCCAAGAGCACTCGGCACACCATTCGGGTAACAAATGACACCCCATTTAGGGAGAGGTCGCGGCGGTTGGCCCCAGCAGATGTGGAAGATGTGCGGCAGCAGAAAGACGCAGGGATTATTGTGGAGTCCCGAAGCCCCTATGCGTCCCCCATAGTGGTGGCAAGGAAGAAAAATGGGAAGGTGCGCATGTGCGTGGACTATAGGACCCTGAACCGCCGCACTGTTCCCGACCAATATACGGTCCCGAGGGTGGAAGATGCCTTGGCCTGTCTGAGTGGTGCACAGTGGTTCAGAGTATTGGATTTGCGGAGTGGGTATTACCAGATTCCGATGAGCAAGACTGATAAGGAGAAGGCAGCCTTTATCTGCCCCCTGGGGTTTTTCCAGTTTGAACGAATGCCCCAAGGCATCTCGGGGGCCCCAGCCACCTTCCAGCGGCTCATGGAGCGGACAGTGGGGGACATGAACCTGCTGGAGGTATTGCTGTACCTGGACGACCTGATAGTGTTTGGATCTACATTGGAGGAACATGAGGAGCGGCTGCTGAAGGTGCTGAGTCGGCTGAAGGAGGAAGGGTTAAAACTTTCCCTGGATAAATGTCAGTTCTGCAAGACGTCAGTCAGTTATGTTGGGCACATAATCTTGCGAAATGGAGTGGCGAACGATCCGGGTAAGATAGCCGCAGTCCCCACCTGGCCGAGACCTCAGAAGGTGAGCGCCTTACGCTCGTTTTTGGGGTTTTGCGGATGTAGCCCCCCTGGCCACCCTCAGGATCGCTCGGCTCGCTGTCGTCTAGGGAAACGGCCTCGGCCCCGCCAAACTGGGTAATTAGTTTGTGTGGATGCTGTGTGAGGTACCCCACCCCCACCAAATAACAGACAATACACCAGATGCAATTAAATGATATACAGTTTATAGATATTACTGGAACTATATAATTAAAACAGAATAAAATATAAAAGGAAAATAAAAGGCGCCACACTTATCAAAGTTCAATCTCTTCATGCACAAAAACCGTTGGAGCTCAAGGACCTTCTTCTTCACCCTGCGACCCCCTCAGACCACCTCGACCGGCCGCCTGGGACCAACAACGGTGGTCGACCGGACGCTCCACACGAATCCGTCTCCGTCTCCTTGCCGAACGTCCCGCTCAGGGTCCGACCCCGTTAGCAGACTCACAGCACCTCGTCCATCCTCTATCTCGCTCTCCCGCCTTCTCCCCCCAAAACCCCCTTGCAAACAATATCTTCAAATACACCAAAACCATAACAACTATCCCAATTGGTTAATAACGTATTTCTTATCACCCTTTAAACCACAACAAGCTGCTAGCGCAAACTTTCTCAGCGTTTAAGACAACAAAGCCGCATTCCCCAGATTAACATAACAAAGATGCCATTTTAATTAGCCTCCGCAGTAACATAAAAATCGAAACCCCCTTACATGTTGCTGGGACTTCAGGAGCAGAGTTACAGGGAAAGGTTGAATAGATGAGGACTTTGTTCCCTAGAACATAGAAGATTGAGGGGAGATTTGATAGAGATATACAAAATTATGAGTGGAAGAGATAGGACAAATGCAACAGGCTTTTTCCACTGAGGTTGGGTGAGACTACAACCAGAGGCTTTGGGTTAAGGGTGAAAGGTGAAATATTTAAAGGGAACATGAAGGGGAACATCACTCAGAGGGTGGTGAAAGAGTGGAACAACCTGCAAGCACATGTGGTAGATGTAGGGTCAATTTTCAATATTTAAGAGAAATTTGGATAGGTACATGGATGAAAGGCATATGGAAGGCTATGGTCAGGGTGCAGGTCAATGGGACAAGGCAGATTAATGGATTAGATGAGCTGAACAGCTTGCTTCAGTGCTGTTGTCTCTTAGATATCCCTGGTGTATCTGCTTCTACTACCTCCGCTGGCAATATGTTGCACACAGCCACGTTTCTCTGTATAAAAATCTTACCTCTGACTTCCCCCACCCCCCCATACTTTATTCTAATCACCCCTCATGATAGCCTGGGGAAAGAAGTTTCTGACAATTTCTGTCCACTCAATCTATGCTGCTTATCATCTTGTACACCTCTATCAAATCACCTCTCATTCACCTTCGCTGCAAAGAGAAAAGCTATTATTGCTCTCTGTCAGAAAGGCGGATGAAATATAGGCTTCCAAAACATCCATTCTACAATGATCAGTGTTAATCTCAGGAAATACAGTTTCCAGGAACAGTTGATATGTTGTTGACAGTAATTGAACACGTGGTGCATTGAAGGACAATAGTAACATTTGTCAGATGATAGCACGGACAGCCAAGGAACCTTTATTCTAAGCTGCTTCCTTATATTGAAAACTAAATACCTATAATACAGCATGCGTATATTGAGGTAGGGTTTGTGTCAATTCTTTGGAATTTCAAATAACAGCTGCATCGTGAAAAGCCTCATACAAAAGTGAAAGATTGCAAAGGGGTTTTCAATGTAGCAAAGCAACCCTAATTTAAATATGAAACATTAACAATGCGCTTTGGAAAATTGTAACCCAATGGAATTTAACTGGATTCTTCACAGTGCTTGTACTCAATGGCACAGTGTTGCAATATGTATTACAGACGTTCGTAGCTTATAAATGCTCCCAAAAATTCTGCTGAGACCAATGGAACTGTATCTTCGGTTTCACATCACTGCAGCCTGTGTTGCTTGATTAATTGTACAACACAGTGAGATGCTCTAGTAGTTGAGCTGTGGGGTAGATTAAATGTCTCATTGTGTCTTGTGCCAGCAAAATTCTGAAATATAATAGAATACTTCTCAAAGTTATCACCATATGAACCCATACTTGAGCTTCTGATTCATGTTCGTTCAAGCTTTTTTGACAGATTTGTTCAAGTTATTCAAGTGAAACACTTGCTGAATTGTAGTGTTTGAAATGTGTTTCTAGAACTAGAAACAGCATGGTTCTTGTCTATGTGACATAATTAACAAATAGAACCATACAATTTGTAAGATAATGCTGTTGCAGGGATGTACAGTATAAAGGAACATTCTTATATGCAGATTGTTATTCCTGAATTGATGTTGCCTCCTGCAGCACCACTCGTTCATGCTTGAACATTGGATATGACTGGTGTTGTATGGGTCTAAAGGGGACAACAGAGCTGGTTAGAGATATTGTGCAAGGGAACTTATCATATCCAGTAAATCTGAAAAGTTATCTGTTATATTTTGTAACTTCAAAACATTAAACTAATTCAAAGAAAGACTCAGGAGGCCGATCCAACCAGACTGTGGACATTGGGGGATGTATCGTCGGTTTTGGCGGGGGGGTGGGGGATATGTGGTGACCCACTTTCCAGCGCATTCGAACCGGCTCACAAAACGGTGCGTGCCGGCAGAGAGGCCGGCCCCAAAAAGGGTGCCAGGCCATCTTCACCAGCAGGGGGAGAAACCCACGCGTGGGAAGGGTCTGCCAATATGCATTCCCCACAGCAACCCCGGCCGGGAAGGGCGGGAACAAGAAGGTTTTAGAGGAGGCCGCAAAGTTTGAATAAACCTCTTCTTCTACAACTACGACTCACCGACTACGTGTCGTTATTCTAGCGCTGTGTGTAGCACACCGCTACATTTGACTACAGACCGGTGGCATTGACCTCCCACGTCATGAAGACCCTGGAAAGACTTGTTCTGGAGCTGCTCCGGCCTATGCTTAGGCCATACTTTAGATCCCCTCCAATTCGCCTACCAGCCCCTGCTAGGAGTTGAGGATGCCATTGTCTACCTGCTGAACCGTGTCTACGCCCACCTGGACAAGCCAGCGAGCACTGTGAGGGTCATGTTTTTTGACTTCTCCAGTGCGTTCAACACCATCCACCCTGCTCTGCTGGGGGAGAAGCTGACAGCGATGCAGGTGGATGCTTTCCTGGTGTCATGGATTCTTGATTACCTGACTGGCAGACCACAGTACGCGTGCTTGCAACACCGTGTGTCCAACAGAGTGATCAGCAGCACTGGGGCTCCACAGGGGACTGTCTTGTCTCCCCTTCTCTTCACCATTTACACCTCGGACTTCAACTACTGCACAGAGTCTTGTCATCTTCAGAAGTTTTCTGATGACTCTGCCATAGTTGGATGCATCAGCAAGGGAGATGAGGCTGAGTACAGGGCTATGGTAGAAAACTTTGTCACATGGTGTGAGCAGAATTATCTGAAGCTTAATGTGAAAAAGACTAAGGAGCTGGTGGTGGACCTGAGGAGGGCTAAGGCACCAGTCATCCCTGTTTCCATCCAGGGGGTCAGTATGGACATGGTAGAGGACTACAAATACCTGGGGATATGAATTGACAATAAACTGGACTGGTCAAAGAACACTGAGGCTGTCTACAAGAAGGGTCAGAGCCGTTTGTATTTCTTGAGGAGACTGAGGTCCTTTAACATCTGCCGGATGATGCTGAGGATGTTCTACGTGTCTGTGGTGGCCAGTGCTATCATGTTTGCTGTTGTGTGCTGAGGCAGCAGGCTGAGGATAGCAGACACCAACAGAATCAACAAACTCATTCATAAGGCCAGTGATGTTGTGGGGATGGAACTGGACTCTCTGACGGTGGTGTCTGAAAAGAGGTTGCTGTCCAAGTTGCATGCCATCTTGGGCAACGTCTCCCATCCACTACATAATGGACTGGTTGGGCACAGGAGTACATTCAGCCAGAGACTCATTCCACCGAGATGCAACACAGAGCGTCATAGGAAGTCATTCCTGCCTGTGGCCATCAAACTTTATAAATCCTCCCTTGCAGGGTCAGACACCCTGAGCCAATGGACCTGGACTTATTTTCTGGCATAATTTACATATTACTATTTAATTATTTATGGTTTTATTACTATTTAATTATTTATGGTGCAACTGTAACGAAAACCAATTTCCCTCAGGATCAATAAAGTATGACTATGACTATGAGTATGAAATGTGAGTCTAACATGTTTATTTTAAGCAAGGCTCACGCATATCATGTGGTGATGTCATGACATATGCAATTCACTTATTTATACATATAATCAATAATTAATTATTTAAACAAATAAAGATGTCTTCAAGGAACAGTATCTCAGAAAGGCAGCATCCATTATTAAGGACCTTCAGCACCCAGGGCTTGCCCTTTTCTCATGTTACCATCAGGCAGGAGGTACAGAAGCCTGGAGGCACACACTCAGACATTCAGGAACAGCTTCTTCCCCTCTGCCATCCGATTTCTAAGTGGACATTGAACCCTTGGACACTACCTCACTTTTTTAATATATATTATTTCTGTTTTTTTGCACAATCTATTTACTATAGCGTATATTGTAATTGATTTATTTATTTTTTTTTCTTCTATATTATGTATTGCATTGAACTACTGCTCCTAAGTTAACAGATTTCACATCACATGCCAGTGATAATAAACCTGATTCTGATTCTGATTCTGAATGATTAATCAACAGTCACAAGATTACTGAAATTTTATATGCACAACATTCCTCCCCGCTCAGCTATAAAGTCCAACTCAATATAGAATGGATCTCAATTATATACACAGTATATTATATAATACAACTACTATATAGATATCCACATCTAAGAATGTTTTAAATTGTCCCATTCAAGCCTCAAAATGTAATCATTGTGGAGGATTTCTTACTCTTGTGGGATAATGTCACTTTTGACAAGGGAGGGCACTATGAGACTTTTGCTTGTGAAAACAATCTCAGGATCTGGCAACTCCTCCATGGTGATTGTAGGAGTGGATTCTGAGATTGCAGAAAGTGGTTCTATCAGCTTTGGACACGTTTCTTCTTCCTTTTTCTTCTTCTAGTTTGTGCATCTTGTTCTTGGAAAGGTGCATTTAGTTCACTGGAGTATTTTCTTATTAATCCTTCCATTGCTGCCTTTACAATCTGATCTCTTTTCTTGATTTCCTCATCCACAACATCATCTGATGAATCCTTTGTTTTTATATCTTCATTTACTCTTTCCTTTTGGGCGTTCTATTCATCTTTGGTCTTTGCATCTACTTTTATAAGCAGTATTTTGTCTCCCAATTGAAGTTCATGCAATAAACTTAATGAACACAGAGTAGATTCTGATTCTTTATACTCACAAAAGCTGACTGCTTGCAACTTTCCTGAAGCTCCTTGGACTCACTTCCTACTTAAAACCAAGTCATATTTTGAAAGTAACTGTCTCATTAACATATTAGAAGCTTTCTCAGATATGTTGCCTACCAAAATTGTTGTAGTCAGACCACTGCTTTCATCACTTTCCTGATCCCTCTGAGCAGCATAGTCCTTCCCTGGTCAATATGCTTTCCAACTGGACACACCGAGCTTGGCACCAACACCTGCTCCCTCTCTGATTGGCCACAGTTCAAGGAGTACAGCATGGAGACTGTTGTTGCATCATCTATAATCTTCTTTAATTCACTTTTAGTTGGCTTCATTGCAGGGGATTTTTCATGCAAATGGTGGACGGATCTCCGATCAGATTGTAGTTTTCTCAGCCAATCACACCCCCACAATGCTGGTCCTCCTGTTTTTACCACATACAAGGTCAGTGTGGCATATTGGTCGATTTATTTTTGATGTTATGAATTATCTTTACTCCAATATAAGTTATTAGCTGGATATCTGCAGGTTGCATTTCAGTGTCTTTGGAATGCTATTCAAACTCATTTTGTGGCATAACTGGAACAAATGAGCCAGTGTCTAATTCCATTTTAATTAATTTTCTATTCACTTCTGGGGTAAGCAATATTGCCTGAATCTTGTTAGTTTTCACATTATATATCTCAAGGTTAAACAGTCCTGTATAACTCCCATTATTATCAGATTTCTTCATCAGATTAGTGCTCTTTTTAAAACAGCAATTTGCGTTTTTTTATCTTTTTCTTTTCCCTCTGCAGCACATTTATCTTTGTCTGCCCAAAATTCTCTTTGTATGTGTCCTTCTTGGTTGCTTTTTCTGCAAGCTTCACCTTTAAACCTGCATTGATATGGAGTGTGCGAGCCCCTGTCACAATGGTAACACAATTTGCTCAGACAGGCCGGTTTCTGTTTAGACATTGCAATTTCGTTCATGCTCACTTTCATTCCTGTCTGCAACTCAGTTGTGTCCCTGTCTGCTGTTTCCATCGATACATCAATTTCAACTGATCTTTTAAATGGAAGTTGTGCTTCTTGAACGCCTTCTTGTAAAATTCCACAAACTAGACAATCTCTCAGAACATCATTAAGCCAATCACTGAAATGACAATGCTCAGGTAATCTCTTCAATTCAGCCACATATGCTGAAATGGACTCCCCTTCCTTTCGATCCTGCTTAAGAAACCTAAAGCGTTCTGCACTCAACAATGGTTTCAATTTTAAATGTTTCTGCATTACTTTTTTTCTTTCTTTTTACATCTTTTTATTAATTTTTCCAAGATTATAAACAAAATAACAATGTTGATACAAAGAGAATGGAATAATCTTATTGTTAATAAACATATGCAGAAAATTTTTCAGCTAACACAGGTATAGTAGACTTCCAAACTCACGATGTAATTAATCATAGAAGAAAAGAAATAAAAAGAAAAAAAATACAAAGACCCCCCACCAAAAAAGAACTAAATACTAAACCCAAAAAAGCAAATGGAACAAAACAAGGCTAGACCAATATCTTAAATCAAACAGGTTCAATAATGTCATCAACTCTGCTCCTCTATTTGTATATTTTAACTTAATACAAAGGATTTGGAAAAGTCAAATTACATCATGCATTACTTTCACAATAGCAGCAAAGCTCATTTCTGTGGTTTAATTGGAGTAGTTAAACTTCTGAAGTAAACTGTATTCCTTTAAACCCAATGCACTCAGAAAAAATCATACTTGTTTCTCATTGGCTATTTCATTTTCTTCAAAATGCTGTTCAATTAGCTCAGTATACCTGAGACAGTTACCTGTTGAGCAATTAAACGCATCTATCTATCCAATGTAGCCAGCCATTTCTGCTTGCTTTTTTATGATTATTATCACCTGGTATTTGCTGTTTATGAACCCATGAATTCTTTCATTTTCTGCCCTGTTTTAAAACTCGCTTATACCTTCCATTGAGAAGAAACATGTGCTGCGCTGCTTTTTTAAAAACTCAACCATTCCTTGCTGCACTTCAACAAGTTGGTAACCATCACAGGTTTGTTTTATTTACCTCATCACCACTATTATGTTTTGTACCTTCAAAACGTTCAACTAATTCAAAGGAAGATACTGGAGTCTGAAATGTAAGTCTAACTTTGTGTTTACTTTAAGCATGGCATGTGCGTATCACACAGTAGTGTCATGACCTATGCTCTTCACTTATTTTTTACATATAACCAGTACTGAATTATTGAAACCAACAAGGAATGCTTAATCAGCAACATATTGACAAGATTATTCAAATATCTCTGATATATTAAATGCAGAACATTATCTATGTTCAATCTATAGGGTATAATGTAAGGACCACTGAATACTTTGAGCATTATTTAAGTGGAGAAACTTTCTCTTCAGCAGACTGTGTCATCACGCAAAGCTATAGGATGATTGATGCTACTGAGAGAGATAAGAAAGACAATGGAGGAACATTCAAAATGCTAATAAGAGAGAAGAGAGGGATAAACGGAAAAGAAACACAATTCAGAATATTGACAGACTGGTTGCTTTGAACCTGAACTGTTTGAAGTTTGATGGACAAGTGATACGCCAGCAGGGGGATAAAAAGAGCAGGTTTGCTAAGGCACAACACACACCCCGAGACCATGAGACCCTGGAAAGAGCAGTGTACCCGCACAAGTGGTGAGAGTTTGGAGGTCCGGTATGCAGGAACCGACCAGAGGCTCACAGGGTGTAAAGGTACGATCGGTGAGAACCTAGGGTGTGTGTCCGCATTTGCCTGGGTGCCGAGTTCACCACGGAAGAATGATCATATCCGGAATGGAGGGGTCACAGTCGGTGACCACAGCAGGGATTATAAGACATAAAAGGGTCTGGCTGAAACCAACTGCGAAGACGTCAAAGGTCTGCCTGAACCAAATTGCATCTCTCTCTCTCTCTCTCTCTCTCTCTCTCTCCCCAACGGTACAACAACAGCGATTACTGCAAGCTGCACTAAACTGAACTGAACTCTGCTTCACTTAAGACTGAACATTTTACCCCTAGACTGCGATAGAGCTTGATTGATTCCTATTACCTTATTTCTGTGTATATGTGTGTATTACCATTGCTAACCTGTTACATTGATATCCTTATGATTAGAGTACTGTATTACTTATGTCTTTAATAAAACTTTATTAGTTCCTAGTAATCCAGACTCCGATGAGCGTTCCATTTCTGCTGGTTTGGCAACCCAGTTACGGGGTACGTAACATAAGTGGGGTTCTCGTCCGGGATTTTGAACGTCATATTTGGGACTGGGTAAATTGATTGGGTTAAAATTCCCGAAAGAAAGAAAGGGCAAACAGCAGAAATGGAGATTGAGGAATTTCTAAAGGCGCCAACCTTGGAGGCATTAGAAGATGCCAGGAAATCAGAATTGGCGACTGTTGACAAACGTTTGAATCTTTTTAAGGGGAAGCCGATGATGAGGAGAGTGGAGATGCACAGAGCTATCATTGAGCATTATGTATCTAAAGGCATGTTTCCCTAAGGGGAGCTGGAGGTGGTATCTATGAGCAAACCTGGTGGAGAAGCAGTGCAGCTGCAGATGGAAAAATTGAGACTCGAGCACGAGTTCCGAACAAAGCAGTTAGAACGAGAAGAGGGAGTACAGCAGTTGGAACAGGAAGAGAGAGTACAGCAGTTGGAACGAGAAGAGAGAGACAAGCAGTTAGAACGAGAAGAGCGAGAGAAGCAGAAGGAAAGGGAGTTTGAGCTGGAGAAGGTAAGGATGATGCAAGAGAGGGGCCAAATGCCGAACCAAGGTGGAGGGTTCAGGGCGACCCAGGAGTTTAGGTTGGTTCCCCCATTTGAGGAAGCCGATGTTGATCGTACTTTCTGCATTTTGAAAAAGTCGCTGCAAGTCAGGACTGGCTGAGGGATAAGTGGGCGGTTTTGCTTCAGAGCGTACTTAAGGGGAAGGCTCAGCAAGCTTACTGGGCATTGTCCGCAGAAGATGCCCAGAGGTATGATGTGGTGAAAGACGCTGTACTCAGGATTTATGAGTTGGTCCCGGAGACATACCAGCAAAGGTTCCGGAATGTGAGGAAGCAGTGGGGCCGCACGTATTTAGAGTTTTCCCATGAGACGCAGATGTATTGTGAGCGTTGGTGCGCCTCGAAAGTGGTCAATGGGGATTATGACAGACTGCTACAGTGAATATTGATTGAGCAATTTAAAGGTTGTGTCCCTGAAGGTATGAGGCCCTATCCAGATGAGAAAGAGGCAGAAACCTTAGCTGCAACTGCTAAATTAGCAGATGAGTACGCGTTAACACACAAAGCAAAGTTTATCCCGAGTAAAAGCTACCAGAAGGGTAGTCGAGAGGGCGGAGAAAGTCCACCGGAAAAGCCAGAAAGTAAGTCAGAAACTAGTGAGAAGGATAAGGAAGACAGGAAGCAGTTTGGTAGGAAGTCTCCTGGGGTCGTATGCTATAATTGTGGGAAAGCCGGTCACATTGCGTCCAGGTGTTTTGCCCCAAAGAAGGAGACGGGGAAAGGAAAAGCAATGACTCCAACTGGCTGTATTGAGCCGGCAAACAAACTGCTAGGGGAGAAGAGGTCTGATAGAGTTCAGGAAGGGCGCGAGAAGTTTATTTCGGCTGGATTGGTGTCAGTGAAGGAGAGGTCAAACCCAGTTCAAGTACAGATCTGGAGAGACACTGGGGCTTGTCAGTCATTGATCTTAAGGAGGGTGTTAGACTTTAGTTCAGAGACCGAGACTGGGGAGATCAGTGTGATCAAAGGCATTGGGAAAGGGACTGAAGCAGTATCTTTGCACCAGATACACCTAAAAAGCGACTTGGTCTCCAGACCGGTCACGATAGGGGTGAGGCCCGAATTACCGATGGAAGGCGTGGAGGTCTTACTCGGTAATGACCTTGCAGGCGGAGATGTGTACCTAGTAGTAAAGCTGACAAGCAAGCCTGCCAGGACTGAGGACCTGCCCACGGACTCACAGGTTTATCCCATTTGCGCAGTGACTCGGCGCATGTCCAGAAAGGCTGCCGAAGCGAATGTAGATTTAGCTGAGACGTTTTTACCAGCCTTGTACCAGGATGGGTTAGAAAGTGAGAAGAAGGAGCATAGTGGAGCGGAAGGAAGTGAGGGAGTTGAGGTAGACTTATCATTAGCAAGGAAGGAGTTTATACAGGCACAGGAACGAGATGAGGAGCTGATGGTTTTGACGGAGAGAACTCTTTCCGAAGCAGAAATAAAAAGGGAACCAGTGGGCTATCATGTGAAGGAGGAAGTACTGATGAGGAAGTGGGGACCATGTACCGTGCTGGCAGATGAGGAGTGGGGAGTGGTACACCAGGTGGCAGTGCCGAAAATTTATAGGGACGAGATTTTTAACCTGGCCCACAAGATACCCCTCGGTGGACATTTTGGAGTGATGAAAACAGTCGATAGAATTATGAAAGAGTTTTACTGGCCGAACATGAGGAAGGAAATGATTGAATATAGTAGGCGATGTCATTTATGTCAGGTGGTAGGAAAGCCGAACCAGGTCCTGCCTAAACTGCCCCTTCGACTGATACCTGCTTTCGAGGAACCTTTTTCCTGAATAATTGTGGATTTTGTCGGTCCCCTGCTCACAACTGCGAGTGGGCGAGAGTATGCGATGACTATGATGTGCACCGCCACCAGGTTTCCGGAGGCTGTGCCCCTGGCAACCGTCAAGGCTCCCGCAGTGGTAAAGGTGCTTGTGAAATTTTTCACTACGGTGGGGCTGCCCAGGGAAATCCAGTCAGATCAGGGGAGTATATTCACATCTCACACATTCCGACCGATATTGGATGCGATGGGAGCAAAGCAGATTTTGGCCTCCGCGTACCACCCAGAATCCCAAGGGGCGTTGGAAAGATTCCACGCAACATTAAAGACCATGATTAAAATTTATTGTCAAGAGAACACTAGGGACTGGGATGATGCCTTGCCTCTTCTGTTATTCGCCGTAAGGGACACGGTCCAGGAGTCATTCGGGTTCAGCCCATTCGAACTCGTCTTCGGTCATCGGCCCGGAGGACCCCTGACCTTACTGAAAGAGCAATGGTCCAGTCTGGCAGTACAAGTCAATGTAATTGACTATGTTTTAAAATTTCGTGAGAGGCTTGAAAGGATCTGTGACCTTGCCAAAGAAAATCTACGACACTTCCAAGCTAAAATGAAGCAGTGGTATGATAGACGTGCCCGCGAACAAGTGTTTCAAGTGGACACTCGGGTCTTAGTTCTGTTTCTGGTGGTAACTAACCCCCGCCAGGCGAAATTCTGTGGTCCGTACAAGGTGATTAAAAATATAGACTCTTTGAACTATGTTATCAAAACGCCGGACAGGTGTAAGCCAACACAATTAGTACACATTAAAATGTTAAAAACTTACCATGATCAGAAAGCAGATCTAGTTGGTGTTATCACGAAAATTAATGAGGCTGGGGTGTCAAATGATAAGGGGAAGACTCATTTTGAAAAGATAAATAAGGTGCCGACCAGATTGGAGAACTCTATTGTTTTGGCCAACTTTGCTGATAAGGTCTCTCACTTAACCCCGAACATAGCGAGCCGCTGATAAAGCTAATTAACTGGCATGCAGACATATGTCCGGATGTCCCGAGGCGATGCAAGGGGACGGTACATGATGTTGTTGTCACCTCAGACCAGGCTATTAAGCAACAGCCCTATAGGATGAACTTGGAAAAGGGCAAGCTAGTGGAGAACGAAATTGAACACCTGCTAGCCACAGATATTATTAGGCCATCCAAATCGGAATGGGCGTCTCTCTGTGTGGTTGTCCCGAAAGTCGATGGGAGCATACGATTCTGTACAGATTACAGAAAAGTGAACGCCATCACAAAAACTGATGCTTACCCCATCCAATGTAGACAATTGCATCGACAATTGCATCGATAAAGTGGGGAGAGCTAAGTACATCACAAAGATCGATTTGCTAAAAGGGCACTGGTGCGTTCCTTTAACCGACCGGGCTATAGAAATCTCAGCATTTGTCACTCCATCCAGGTTATACAAGTATAATGTTGTACCTTTTGGCATGAAAAACGCCCCAGGGACCTTCCAAAGGATGATTAATTCAGTGATTAAAGGGTTAAAGAACCCAGAAGTGTATATTGACGACTTAGTGGTCTGGAGTGACACATGGGAGGAACATCTTGTGGCAGTAGAGGAACTGTTTAAATGGCTGGTTGAAGCCAACCTGACAATTAACCTCGCAAAAAGTGAATTCGGCCATGTGAAGGTCACTTATCTGGGATTTGTGGTAGGACGGGCAGCTGGCACCGATGCAGGCTAAGGTGAGGGCCATCTCTGAAGTTCCCATCCCGACGGACAAGAGAGCCCTAAGAAGGTTCTTGGAGATGGTGGGGTACTATTGGAAGTTTTGGAAAAACTTTCCGGATATTACCCTCCCTCTTACCAAGCTCTTGCCAAAGAATGTGAAGTTTGTGTGGGACAACCTTTGTCAACAAGCCTTCGAGAGTCTGAAGGCGATTCTGTGTCACCACCCTGTATTGAATGCACCTGACTTTTCAAACCCTTCTCCCTAGCAACAGATGCTAGCGACGAAGCAGCCGGGGTGGTGCTGTTACAGACAGACAAAGAGGAGATTGACCAACCAGTGGCTTATTTTTCTAACAAGTTTAATGTCCATCAGAGAAATTATTCCATTGTGGAGAAGGAATTACTGACAATCATACCAGCATTACAACATTTTGAAGTTTATATTTGTCCGGCACGGAAACCACTGATAATTTACACTGATCACAATCCATTAGTGTTTTTGGCCTCTACGAAGGATAAAAACAAACGGTTACTAAGTTGGAGCCTGGTCTTACAGGAATTTGATATTAGAATAAAACATATAAAAGGAATGGACAATATGATGGCTGACTGTCTGTCAAGGTGTTAAAACTTAAAGTTCTCTGTATTAGCCAAATAGCTGATGACTACTTGTATATTAGTGTGTATCTAATAATGTGCATTCATGCCCATAATTTTTACCCCGGTAAAAATCCTTTAAAGGGTGGTGTGATGCCAAACAAAGCTAACGGACGATTGATGCTAATGAGAGAGACAAGAAAGACAATGGAGAAACATTCAAAATTCTAATAAGAGAGAAGAGAGGGATTAACGGAAAAGAAACACAATTCAGAATATTGACAGACCGGTTACTTTGAACCTGAACTGTTTGAAGTTTGATGGACAGGTGATACCCCAGCAGGGGGATAAAAAGAGCAGGTTTGCTAAGGCACGACACACACCACGAAACCACGAGACCCTGGAAAGAGCAGCGTACCCCCACAAGTGGTGGGAGTTTGGGGGTCCGGTTCGCGGGAACCGACCAGAGGCTCACAGGGTGTAAAGGTATGATCGGTGGGAACCTGGGCTGTGTGTCCGCCCTTGCCTGGGTGCCGGGTTCACCGCAGAAGAACGATCGTATCCGGAACGGAGGGGTCACAGTCGGTGACCACAGCGGGGATTAGAAAACATAAGAGGGTCTGCCCGAAACCAACTGCGAAGACATCAAACGTCTGCCTGAACCAAATTGCATATCTCTCTCTCTCCAACGGTACGACAACAGCGATTACTGAGAACTGCACTAAACTGAACTGAACTCTGCTTCACTTAAGACTGATCATTTTAACCCTAGACTGCGATAGAGCTTGGATGATTCCTATTACTCTATTTCTGTGTATATGTGTGTATTAACATTGCTAACCTGTTACATTGATATCCTTATCATTAGAGTACTGTATTACTTATGTCTTTAATAAAACTTTATTAGTGCCTAGTAATCCAGACTCCAACAAGCGTTTCATTTCTGCTGGTTTGGCAACCCAGTTACGGGGTACATTACAAGACTAATTCAAATGGTTCATGTGGTTCAATTGGTTCAATTTAATATCAGAGAATGTAAACAGTATACAACCTGAATCATTTACTCTTCACAGACATCCATGAAACAAGAAACCCCATAAAATGGATGACAGAAATATCAGAGCCCAAAGCCCCTCCCCTCCTATTCACAAGCAGCAGCAAAAGCACCAACTCCTCCCCCCACCACCATGCAAACAATAGCAATAGCCCCCAAAGAGACCTTGATCTGGATTCCATCAAGAAAGCTACAGTCCGTAACCCAGCTCTTCGATATCTCAGACAGGCTGTCTCTCACTAGTGAAGAAGAGAGATATCAGTCCTGTAGCAATGAGAGTGGGAGACCAGCAGCTCGCTCTTTCGATGTTACAATCTTCCATGTCACTTCTTCAGGTCCCCCAAGCTTTCACTTACCATCAACATGAGAGAGAGCGAGAGGATCAATTGAGTACAGGGTCTTTTTCTGATAACAGCGCACACTGAGTGTTGTCTCGATGTTTCAGTCCCCACGACCCTTCTGTCAGTGACATTGGCAAGGAAACGGATCGTCCACATCGCAAAGGTGCACTTCTTCCATGCCGCGCCTGGAGATAGTGAAATGCCAGGCCGGATGACCAGTCTGAGATTCCACCGCTTGCAGAGATCCATAGTTTGAGCTGCAGCTGTAGATCACAGTCTCCAACAGGACCCCAGCCACCTTGAAAAGAAAAGAAAGACAGGAGAATAGAAGAGTAAAAAGAAGAAGAAGTTGTTTCGTAGACAAACTGGAAGAAGTCAACTGGGTCTACAAAAACTTCTGGAGCCATCTTTTTTTTAGTTCCTCCCACCCAATATGCTCAAAGACTGGCTGCATGTACCATTCATTCCTCATGAATAAATGCTATCGAAGTACTGCACTGCAAATTATCCAGACATTTCTGTAAGAAAAGGTGTAAGCCACTCAGCTGCCTGAAACCAAACTACTATTAAAAATAATCATGGATGATCTGCCCAAGCCACTCCACTCCTGCAACCATTCCCCATAGCCCCCAATTCCTTGATTTAAAATAAAATTACCTGTTTCCTCTTTAACTGCACCCAGTGGTCCAGCTTCCCATGTAGGCTGGGCGTTCCAGCGATTCACTACTCTGTGCGAAGATTTGCTGCTCACCTCAGTTTGTAATGATGAATCTTCAATTTAAAAACCATAATCCCCTCATTCAAGATTATTCCACTGGTGAAACCATTTGATATCTAGCATGTCAAGATCCCTCATGATTTTTCAATGAGATTATTTTCATTCTTCTTTTTGTGAAGATTATGGATTCAAATTTTTGTATTTGTTTGTAATAGCAACATTCCTTTCATCCCAGGAATCAGCCTGGTGAATCTTTTTAGGATTACTTCCAATGCATTATATCTACTTTTTCTTTAGGAAAGGAAACCAAATCCAGTCTTCCTGCTGCAAACACCAATATGCCACTTAATATCATAGAGTCATAAAGCACTTCATCACAGAGGCCGCCCTTCAGCCCATCTGGTCCTTGCTGGACTGCTATTCTGCCCAGTCCCATCGGCCCACACTAGGACCACAGCTCATCATACCCCTCCCATTCATGCACCTATTCAAATATCTCTTGTATGTTGAAATCAAACCTACATCCATCACTTCCGTTAACAGCTTGCTCCACACTCTCACCATCCTGTGAGTGAAGACTCTCAGTTTCCCTTTAAATATTTCACCTTTTACCCTTAACTTTGTTACACTTCTCTGCTAACCTTTCCATATTCATAAACAAAAACCCATAGACTCCTCTGTACTTAACTGGACTGCATACTTTCTCCAATTAGACAATAGTCTGCTTTAGATTCTTCTTACCCACATTAACTTCCATTTGCAAACTTTTAACCAATGATTCAATCTTTGTATATGTTGTAAGTATCCTCATCACAACCTGTCCTACTCTCTTCTCACACTCCCCATCCCCACTCGCCTATTTTCATGGCATTTGCAAATTAGGTGAGCATGCAGTCTACTGCTCCATAAGTAATTGAGGGATAGAATGTAAAATACCCAAATATGGTTTCCTTGAGACTATACACTAGTTACATCCTGCCAGCCAGAAAAAAAAAATCTATTTTCCATTAGTTGAATGCAAGAATAGTAGAAATGTAGCATTTTTTATCGTAGGGAGACATCCTTTTGTAAGTTCTTGGCATTTTGTGGTCCTTTTCTGGTTCTGGTACGCAACACTAAAATTCAGCTAAGAATTAGCTACTATACCCTTTTCCAGTACTCTGAGGACAAACACACATTCCAGATGTCAGTTAAGGTGGATATTTCATTTCTGGGTCATCGTTAATTATGGACAGTTGCAATCTGTGAGTTGATGGCTACATGTGATAAATCAAGAGGTAGTGAATCTTTATTATTGTAGTCTCCGTTCTGTTTCTTCATAGGATAGGTTTTGCCAGTTATGTACCGAGAAAGATAATGGCAAAAAAATAGAGTGATGTTTTTGTTCATAGGATATGGACACAACCAGTTAAATCAGCATGTTCCATTCATAAATGCACCTAACCTGAAGAGGTAATTGATCTTAAGGTGTTTAAAAGAGAAACTTATAAAGACTAATGTGCTATTATGTATTTTAATTGGTGAATCTGGAGTCACTTATAAGGCAGACCAGAAAAGGACAACAAATTTCCTTTTCTAAACGAGGTGGGATTTTAAAAGTCCTGTAGCTTCATAGTTATTATTAATTTAAGAATTACAGTCATAGTTATAGAGCTATAGAGACATACAGTATGGAAACAAGACCTTTGGACTACGAAATCCACTCATTTTTACACTAATCCGACTGTAAACCATCTTATTCTTTCCACATTATCACATCCTCAGATTCTACACACATGGGGTAAATAACCCATCAACCTGCCAACCTTTGGGAAGTGAGGGGACCCTGGAGCACCCAGAAGAAATCTCAGGGAGGATGGGCAAACTCCACACAGGCAGCACCGGAGTTCCTGACGGGACCTGGGACACTGCAGTTGTGAAGCAGCATCTGTTAACAGTGCTAATTTAATTATTTGAATTTAAATTCTGCAGTAGCCACGGATGAACTTGAACTCCAGATCCATGACCAATGCCTGTGATTATTTGTCCAAGAACATCTAGTGCCACCACAGCAACTAAGTTAGGAACAGTAAGTTGTCTGCCTTAGACCTATCAGAAGAGAATGTAGAAAGATTTAGGAAGAAAGAAAAAGAAATAGACATTAGTATCCTGGCATTTTTGGCAGCTTCAGGTCTGACACTGGCTTCTGCCGTAACTGTCATCCCAATAATGGCCATCTTTCCAAGAGGACCATAACCCTGTCATGATTTGGAGGCTTGTGTGACTCAATGACCCAGAGACTATACTGACAGGAGTCAGGACTTTATGCTCTTGGTAGGTTCACCCATGACAAACAGGTCAAAGGGTCGAGGCCAGACGAAGAGTAGTCTGCCGATCTTCCGGGTTCGGGAGATCGGCTCAGGGCTGACAACCCTGTCTGGTCTGACAAAACTCCTATGGAAATAGCAATGAAGTGCGACAGAATCCCTGAGTCTCCACCCAGGAGTTGCATGACTGACAGTGTTGAAAACCGAGAGGAGGCCACTGAAGCCCTGAACACCACCACAGATAAAGGACCTTCATTGCTGCCCTATACACCAGTGCCGAAAGAGAGAGAGAGAATAATGGCCACCAACATCTTGATACTAAGAAGTGCAAATAATTCCTGTAATTTACTTCGGGTCATGTTGCTATTCCAGCTGAATTGTTAGTGTTAGAATATTATATGATAGTTACAATACTGATTGTGTACTGATTTGCCACATTTATGTGGCAACATATGTGAAGATAAGATGTGAATCTTGTCTGTTTTGGTTAGTTGTTATGTGAGTAATATAGACTTGATGCATTCAAAAAAGTATAAAGTTAATAGTTCAGCTGGTAAGGCAGATAAAGTTATGTTCACCAACCTTCAACATACATGCATTGTCATTGAACTCGCTGTCATAATGAATCCAAGATAAGGCTTATTAAAGAAGTTCTGACTGACTAATGATTATCTACATTTACTACTTGGTCCAGTTGAAAAAACTATGCTCTTCTCCTCAGCCAAATGGTAATATCTGAAGCCACTTTGAACTTTGCTGTTTGAAAGTATTGTTTTGTTAGATTGTTTATTGAATTCTACTGCCATTCATCAAGAATAGAGTGCTTCTTCAATGTGGGAAAATGTGACAATGATGTGTGGCAGAAACAGACAAACACTGGAGCCAAACTAAATACTTATTTTATTTTGAGACACAGCATGAAACTGGCCTTTCTGGGCAGACAAGCTGCAATCCATCTATTTAACCCTAGCCTAATCACAGGACAATCCACATGACCAATTAACGGACTAACTGGTACGTCTTCGGGAGGAAACTGGAGGACCTGCAGGAAACCCACGCGGTTCACACTGAGAATGTACGGACGGCACTGGAATTGAACTCTGGAATCTAGAGCTTTCCAAGCTGCAGTAGCATTGCGCTAATTGCTATGCTACCATAATGTTCAGTAAATATACTGCAGTAAAGGTAGTAAAAATATGTGGGGTTAAAATGTGAAATTTAATGAAGAGCTATGAAGTAAGCCCGAAAGACAAGGAAATGCTGAGGCCTGAGTGAGCAATTTCAAAATCCCTGGCTTAAGTAACTGGATGTAAAACCAGAATTAGGAATTTGGGATGTACAAGAGGTCAGATTGGGAGGACTGCATCATTTGAAGATGCACGCACGCAGAAAAAAAGGAACAGGAGTGAGCCACCAGGATCCTCAGACTTGCCCTGCCATTTAATATGATTAAGGATGATCTGCTGTATTTTGTGGGTATGATATGTTGGTGCCCAAAGCATGGTGGCACTGTGAGCTGCCGCCGACACAATCCTCAAATTGGTCGTTGAAGCAAAACGACACAATTCACTGTATGTTGTGATGATTTGATGCGCATGTGACAAATAAATAAAGATTTTTCTGTGTGCAACACCGAGATTTGTTTTCTACAGGCATACTGAGCAAATCTGTAGAACAGCAACTGTAAACAGGATCTGAAAACTGTAAACATCAGGAATGATAAACAGTAAGCAAACTGCGATAGAGGAAATTGTGGCAGAGTTGAGAACTGAGATGTCTCGGCTGTTATCAGAGGGTGTAATGCCCCTATATGATGGAGTTGATGTGGGGTATGGATCCCATAAGGGGACGAACAATGTGGAGGGCTGCCAGCAGCCGGTGTCATGAGAGAAGGAGAATGAGCCCCAGGGTACCTATGCAGAGAGAGTCGTTGGGAAGACTTAGAGGAGAACCAGTGAGAGAACGGCCTGGTGTCTCTGGAGGATCACGTTCCTAACAATATACTAAGGAACCCCCAAAAGCGAAAGGCCCTATCCCTGAAGGCTCAGTGGGACCATGCACCAGTGTGTCGCTATGGATAGAGGGTATTTATGTTAAAGCCATACTCAACACTGGGTTGCAGGTCATGTTGTTGTACCATTCGTTTTACAACTGGTATCTGAAGCTTTTACCATTGACACCATTCAGGACACTGGAGATCTGGGGGCTTAGTGCTAGTGATTATCCATACAATGGTTATTTGTCAGTAAAGCTGGAGTTTTCATAGTCATGGTCATTGTCATACTTTATTGATCCCAGGGGAAATTGGTTTTTGTTACAGTTGCACCATAAATAATTAAATAGTAATAAAACCATAAATAATTAAATAGTATTATGTATATTATGCCAGGAAATAAGTCCAGGTTTTCGGAGGCTGATGTGGGAATATCTGAGGTCATTGATACTTTAGGGCTGGTTTGTCTGTACCCCATTGAAATGGGCGGCATTTCAATTCTGTTGGGGACCAATTCCCCTCTTGTGAAGGAGCTCATGGGGGCCTGCAAGGAGAAGGCTGGCGAGAGCTTTCTGGGAACATTGTCCGTGCACCCGGTGTTTCAGGCTGCTTTTGAGGAAGTGCGTGGCTGCATTGGGCTGGATACCGAATTTAGACGAGGTTCTGTGTGGTTCACCCAGTCGAGGCCAATGGTAGTATGGCCCAGGGAAGTAGTGAGAGTGATGGGGACCCCTAAATTTCCTGGAGTGCCTGAGGGCATAGCTCTCTTAGTGGATAATCTGGAAGACCATGAGGGGGAGTCGGGATTTCCTGCTGGAGTGCTGGTGGGGCCTGAACTGCAGAAGCCCTCAGTTGTACAGGTAAGCAGGATGGCAGTGATCGTCAGGAACACTACGAAGAGGGAGGTCACCTTCAGGCGGGGGATGCCCCTGGCGCATTTGTTCTCGGTGATGGTAATGTCTAGTGCCCCTTTGAGAGAAGCCGGGGAGAATCTATTGGAAAAGGGTTGACCGCTGAGTCATTCATCTTTGGGGACTCCCCAGTACCTGCAGGTTGGAAGAGAAGGTTGGTAGAGAAGATGTTGAAGCTGGAAAGAGTCTCTTCCACTGACGAGTTTGATGTGGGTTGTTCCAAGAGCACTCGTCACACTATCTGGGTGACCAAGGACCCCCCCGTTTAGAGAGAGGTCATGGAGACTAGCCCCTGCAGAGGTGGGGGACGTTCAGCAGCACTTGTGTAAGTTGAAGGAAGCTGGGATCATCATCGAGTCCCAAAGCCCCTATGCGTCTCCAATAGTAGCGACCTGGAAGAAGAATGGGAAGGTACGGATGTGTGTGGACTATGGGACTCTGAACAGGCGAACCATCCCTGACCAGTATACGGTCCCGAGGATCGAAGACACGCTGGCCTGACTGACTGGTGCGAAGTGGTTCAGTGTGCTTGACTTGAGGAGTGGATATTGCCAGATCTCCATGAGTGAGGCCGACAAAGAGAAGACAGCATTTATATGTCCCCTGGGATTCTTCCAGTTTGAAAGGGTGCCCCAGGGCATATCGGGAGCCCCTGCCACCTTCCAGCAGGTAATGGAGAAGACAGTGGGGGATATGAACTTGCTTGAGGTGTTGGTGTATCTTGAACTCACGGTCCCCTCAGACTCTACCCCTCACCCACACACCTCGTTACCAACAGATTTGCACCTTTCCAAACATAGTGTTTGGATCCACCTTGGAGGAACATGAAGCGAGGCTACTGAAGGTGATTGGTCACCTGAAAGCTGAAGGGTTAAACTTTCCCTGGACAATGCCAGTTCTGCCAAACGTCTGTTAGCTACATTGGGCATATCATCTCACAGGACGGACTAGCTACATTTGGTTAAGATATAGGTGGTGACCACTTGGCCAAGACCCCAGACTGTGAGCACTTTGCGCTCGTTCCTCGGGTTCTGTGGTTACTATTGGAGGTTCGTGAAGGGCTATGCAAAAATGAGTAACCCATTGAATCAGCTTCTGTGCAGTAAACCTCCCTTGGAGAAGAAAGGGAGGGGGGAAAAGGGCAGGAGGGTGAAGAGTATCTTAGCCCGTCAAAGCCCTTTGGACCAAGGTGGGATACAAAATATAAAGAAGCCTTTCAGTTGTTGAAGGAGCTGCTGACCCAGGCACCCTTACTGGCTTTTGTGGACCCCTGGTTGACATATGTACTGCACACGGATACAGTCCAACGTGCACTGTAGACTGTTTCATTAAAATGGGCTCCTTTTCTTTTTATTTACTTTACTAACCCTATAGTCAGATTTAGAATTATAAAGTTCAATCATTTAATTGCATATGGTGTACTGTCTGATATTTTGTGGTTCGGATTTGTAACCAGGAACACATCACGCAACATCCACACAAACAAGATTTCTCAGTTTGGCTGGACCAGGGGCTCTCTTAGCCTAGACAAATGTATGCTAGCCGAACCTCAGGGTTACACAAGATAGAAGAGTCCTTCAATGAGTGTAGTTATCCCCTTTTGTTCAAGAGCCTGATGGTTGAAGGGTAGTAACTGTTCTTGTACCTTGTGGTTCAAGTCCTGAGGCTCTTGTACTTTTTACCTGATGGCAGCAACGAGAAAAAAATATGCAATACACACAAAATGCTGGAGGAACTCAGCAGGCCAGGCAGCATTTATAGAAAAAAGTACAGTTCACATTTTGGGCCAAAACCCTTCAGCAGGACCATTTTGGCCAGAATCGTTGACTGTATTTTCTTCCATAGATGCTACCTGGCTTGCTGATTTCCTCCAGCATTTTGTGTGTGTTGCTCAGAGTTCCAGCGTCTGCAGATTTTCTCTTGTTTGAGAAAAGAACGTGGCCTGGGTAGTGAGGATCTTTGATGATGAATGCTGCTTTTCTACAGAAATGATTCATGTAGATGTGCTGAATGGTTGGGAGGGCTTACCCATGATGGACTGGGTTGAATCCGTTGCTTTTTGTAGGATTTTATGCTCAAAGACAATGATATTTCCATACTAGGCCGTAATGAAGCCAGTCAGCACACTTTCCACCTCACATCTATAGAAGTTTGCAGAAGTTTTTGATGACATGCAAATGTGCACAGACTCCTGAGGAAGCAGAGACACTGTTGTGCTTTCTTTGTGATTATATCTGTATGATGGCTCCAGGACAGATATCCTGAGATAGTGACACCCAGGAATTTGGTGTTACTGATCCTCTCCAGCTCTGATCCTTCGATGATTTCTGGCTCATGGTTTCCTTTTCCTGAAGTCTATTATCAGTTCTTATTGACATTGAATGAGAGGTTGCTGTTATTACACCACTCACTCAAATTCTTAATCTCCCCCTGTAATGCTGAATCTTCACATCTTTGATACAGCCCACAACAGTGGTGTCATCAGCAAATTTGCATTTCGTGTTGGAGCTGTACTTAGCCACACAGCCATAGCACCGGGCTAAGTACACATCCCTGCAGTGCTCCTGTGCTGATGGAGATTGTGGAGGAGATATTTTTGCCAGTTTGAACTGACTGTGGTTTACAAATGAGGAAATCCAGGATCCTATTGCACAAGGTGGTATTGATACCCAGGTCTTGGAGTTTACTAATTAGTTTTGAGGGGATGATGGTGTTAATTACTGAGCTGTAATGAATAAAGAGCATCTGATTGTATGCATCTTTGCTGTCCAGATGTTCCAGGGTTGTGTGAAGAGCCAATGAGATGGCATCTGCGTAGACCTGTTGCTTCAGTAGGCAAATTGGAGCAGATCCAAGTCACCACTCAGGCAGGAGCTGATATGCTTCAACACCAGCCTCTCAAAACACTTTATCACTGTGGATGGAAGTTTCACTGGGCAATAGTCATTTAGACAGGTTACCACACTCTTATTGGACACTGGTATGATAGAAGCCTGCTTGAAGCAGGTGGGCACCACACACTGCCAGACTGAGAAGTTAAAGATATCTGTGAATACAACTGACATTGGTTGGCCCAGGTCTTCAGTACTCGGCCAGGTACTCCATCAGGACCAAATGCTTTCCTTGGATTCATTCTCTTGAAGGCAGGCCCCATGTCATCTTCAGTTACTGAGACCAAAGGATCATTGGGACACATGGGGTGTGCGATGGTTCCCTCCTGTTCTGATGATCAAAGCAAACATAGAAGACACTGAGCTCATCTGAAAGTGAAGCTCTGCTGTCCCCTATGGCACAAGATTTAACTTCGTAGGAGGTTATGGCAGTCAAACCCTGCCACAGCTATCGAGCATCGCTCGTTGATTCCAGTCTAGTCCAGAATCTCCACTTTGTCTGAGGTTTGGCTTTCCGGACATCAAGCCTGCACTTCTTGTAGCATTTTTGATCTCCAGACTTGAATGCCTCTGATCTGGCCCTCAGTAGATTCTGGATTTCATTGCTCATTCAGGGCTTCTGATTGGGGAAAACCCTGAATGAGTTTGCAGAGACACACTCTTCCACAGCTGTTTTAATAAAGTCTGTAATGACCCTGGAGTAGTCATACAGGACCTCAGATGAGTTGCTGAATATGACCCAGCCCTCTGACTCAAGGCAGTCCTGTAACTGTTCCTCTGCCTCCTGTAACCACCTCTTGGTTGCCTTTATCTCTGGAGCATTGCTCTTGAGGCTCTGTCTGTATGCAGGTAGTAGAAGTACAGCCAAATGATCTCACTTGCCAAAATACAGTCTCAGGAAGGAATAAAAGGCATCTATTATTGTAGTGTAGCAGTGGTCTACTGTGTTTGGACCTCTGGTGCAACAGGTTAGGTGCTAGTGATAACTGGGCAGCGTCTGCTTCAAGCAGGCCTGGTTAAAGTTGCCAACTATAATTTGAAATGCATTTGGATGAGCTGTTTCTTGCTGCCAGACAACACCTCAGTTTTAAATAGTGCACATGCACCGGTCGTGCATGCAGAATGGTACAGCCATTCCAATCTATTCTTACTTTCTTCTTCTTACTTTTTAATTTACGTTATTTTTTGTATTTTTTTTTCTCACGGTAACACGTCGAAGCTGCACCCTCTCTAACATGCTGGTAGAGAGTTTTACTTGGGTTTTTTTTAGCGCTGGAAATGGTTACATCCTGACACACGGGACAGAAGCAAGGTCGCATTGTGTATTCCAGAAACCAGCTAAAGCCGGCTGGTTTAGCGAGCAGAGCAGCGGACACCCCTGCTGAAATCCGGAGGAAAACACACAGAGGATGCAGAGGGGGATCACAAAGTCGAGGAAAGAGGACCGGGTCGAGACAACAGAGACTTATAGAGAAGAGGAGTTCGGTGGGTAATACCGTTCCGGCTGACCGGAAGTGCACTGAGAGCAGTAAGCGTGAAGGAGTTGGGTGCTTACTGATCTGGTTAACAACAGATGGTGCAATCCGGGGCATATTATGATTGAGGAACGTGTTTGCAGACTGGATATTGAACTTTTTACTGTTGGACTTCGGCCACATTCCACCGTGATACAACACTTGACGGCACGGGAGGTCATTCCTGCCTGTGGCCATCGAACGTGTAGCTCCTCCCGTGGAGGGTCAGACACCCTGAGCCAATAGACTGGTCCTGGACTTATTTCCATCTGGCATAGTTTGCATTTTGTTGTTTGATTGTTGGTGGTTTTTGTATTGCTATATTTACGCTCTATTCTTGGCTGGTGCAGCTGTAACAAAAACAAATTTCCCTCGGGATTAATAAAGTCTATCTATCTCAGTTTTAAACTTATAAGGGTGATGAGGGATGAAGCGTTGGATAGAATTAAACAAAAGAATGAACATATTGAAACACAACAGTTGGAAGACTGGGAACCAATGTACTAGAGTCAGGACATGGAATGAGGTAAGCAAGGACTAGTATTTTATATGATCTTAAGCATTTATGAGTGTTCAATCAGCAGACCATTGTGAGAACACAGGCCGGATGTAGCATAAGCATTGGTGTAGGTTCATGTAGTCAATGAGCTGAATACAGTAGAAGAGACAGGTGGAGAAGTTATGGGATTGAAAATCCAAATCAAGCTTTGTAAGCAATGCCACAATGGCACTAACATGCAGCTTCTTCGAGCTCATTTACAGAAACAACTTAATTTCTACCTGTAATGTGTCTGGTTTTCCTTTTCAAAGTGGATGTGGTTCTGTCGAAGACCCTGACCTAAGCTGCACTCAAACTTTGATCCTTTATGGCAATGGCTCACCAACCGGCCGTTTTTCAATATTCCAAGGACGTGGCCTAGTAGACGAGTGCACCTTTGAGGTTCTGAGGTTTTGCGGCCCTGCAGATGAGGCCTAAAGTGTCACGGGAGAAAACGGAATATTGGGAAAAGAGATTGTGGCAGACTTTGCTGTTGATTCACGAGTCGAAGAGCTCGGGGGGGGGGGGCCAAGAAAGCAACACGGCAGATTTTAACATTGTACATCAGCAAGTGTTTTTTTTTGTCTCTCTGCCCCTTTATTAAGGAGAGAAAGAGCCTATGGGATATCGAATTGTCAGGTGAACAATTAGTTTTTGTTGTACTGCAGATCATGGTCTTTCTTGGGGGCTTTCCTGTTGCCTGCTTGGTGGGTGGAGGGTGCTGATGCAGTTGCTGAAGTAAGTGGGAGACGGAGAGGGTCAATGCTTTATTACTGTTGGTGTATGGGAGGGGTAAGTAGGTGGGGCCTTTGATGCTTTATTGCTGCTTGTGCGTGGGAGGGGCGAGTAGGTGGGGCTTCGGGTTTCTAGGGTTTTTACAGTCACTCGTTATTTGGGGTATTCCTCTGTGTTCATGAATTTCAGCAAAGAACAAAAAAGAACAAAAGATGTATATTGCATACATTCTCTGATAGTAAATGGAACTATTGGATTATTGAGCAGGAGGGCCAATGTAAGTGTACCGTATAGCCTACAGTATAATAAGGGACTACTTTATGTTTTAGTAACACACCGTTGAATGCGCTATTAGGCGCATATTGAGCATGCCCCTAATAGCACATATTGATCTGCACGTGTGTTCTGATTTTGTTTTATGTCAGTAAAGAACCATGAAATTTAGCTCTCATCTCCAGCATTTTTATTAATAGCATTGTTGTGTAACCAGGGCACATACACAACAAATTGGCAACGACATTAATGAACCTACATCGTATCAGAACACCGTGTTTTAGTTGATAACGACAATCAGAGGAAGAGCGCAAGGAATGAGCCGAGGAGCGGGAGAAGGAGGCAGAGTGAGGTCGCGAGTCTGAAAAGAAGTGGGAGCACAGCTGGGGTTGGGAATGTCAGGAGACCAAGAAACACAGTTGAAACCGCAACACGTCCAACCGAGACCACAGCCGACGCTGACCCCCAGGGGCTGAGGGTCTGCCTGTCCCAGAAGGGAGATAAAAAGGAGTGACACACACACACATCTAGACAGAGTGTGCTCGTGGCACTAGCAAAAAAGATACGTGAATCTAAAAGGAAAATAAGGGGAAAACGGGGCAACATTAACATAGCAAAGATGGTGATGATGGGAACCATTACAACATTTGATAGTGGCATTGAAGACTGGGCAACTTACATTGAAAGAGTGGAGTTATATTGCAAAGCTAACAGTGTTAAGTATGAAAAGAAAGCCAGCGTCTTACTCAGTAAGATGGGAGCAAAAACATACAGGCTGCTACGGAGCTTGTTAACCCCTGAAAAGCCAGCTGACAAAACGTTCAAGCAAATAGTAGACGCTCTCCAACAGCATTTAAACCCCAAACCGCTGGTCATTGCTGAAAGATTTAAATTTCACAAACGGAATCAGAGCAAAAATGAAAGCATTTCTGAATATTGTGCTGAATTGCGCAAATTATCAGAACATTGTCAGTTTGGAGCTGGTCTATCAGACGCATTGAGGGACAGGTTAGTGTGTGGCATGTACTGTGACACCACACAGAAGAAGCTTCCATGTGAAAGAGACCTTACATTCGAGAAAGCACTGAACATTGCAATATCAACGGAAACAGTAGCATGGGGTGCTTCCAAAATACAACAAAAATCTCTGGAATATGCCACAAATAAAATGTCACTGAACAGGAATGAAGGAAAGAAATGTTACCGTTGTGGGAACAGGTCACATGACCTGGATGATTGTTGGTTTAAAGACAAAGAATGCAGAAACTGTGGCACACAGGGCCACACTTGCAGAGTATGCAAAGCTAGTCAACGGCAGAAAAAGGACAAAATACAGAGAAACAAGAAACCCTAGAAAGGAAAACACAACAGTGTGCACAACATGGAAGAAAACAGTTCTGCTGAAAATGACTCAGATGAAAGTGAATTGTCTTGTCTGCAACTTCACAGCATGAAAGAGACAGATGATCGAAGAGTAATAAGGATCACGCCACAAGTGGCAGGCGTGAGACTGAAAATGGAGTTAGACACAGGCTCAGCTTTAACAGTGATCTCTGTACACGACTACAAATGACTGTTTTCTCACATACTTCTGAAATGAATTAAACTACTGCTAAAGACTTACACAGGACAGAAAGTGCATGCCAAAGGTAAAATTAAAGTGACAGTGACCTACAGAGACAAAACACAGCCGCTGAACCTTTATGTACTGAAAAATGGAGGACCACTGTTGCTGGGACGTGAATGGCTCAGGAAAATCTAGTTGGATTGGCACACCATCAAGGCACTAGATGTGTCAACAAAGGAGGGCAGCTCAGTGGGGAAGATGTCTGCAGCTCTCCTCTCACCCATTGTCAACTATTACAATGACGAGGAGGAGCTAGACAGTGTCAACGATGAGGACGAACACAGTATCCATGGTCGCCACTCGGATGAAGATACAGAGGATGAAAGGGAGACAGATTTGCCAATAAGCAGGATGATGAAGACTACCTGGAAGTAAAAGAGCAAATGTACCAGGAGAAATTGACATCTCTCAAAAGACAGCTACAGCAGTTACAGGAAGGCACTTTGCAGGAGTATCAGAAAAGGATGAAGAAACTAGATCAACAATACAAGAAAAGAATACGAAATGCAGAGCTTTTTCTGTAACTGGAGACAGAACAAGTGGAAAGGAATTATATTAAAAAGAAGAAAGCAGCAGTGAAGGAACTTGACGATGAAAAGATTGAGTTAGAAGAAAAGAAAAAGATGATTGAGAATGAGAGGCTAACAATGGAACTCACAGAAGATTCTATGGAGGTAAAGTCAATAACCATTAGGAAACTAAGGAGGAGACCTAATGACCCTGTTCCATTCCCGACAAAAGATGAAATCCTGAACCTGCACAGTTAAGCTACTTGTTAACAGATGAACAGATAACGGAAGATCTGCGAACTCTCAATAAGCTTAAATCTCCAAAAAGACCAGTATCTCCATTCAAACAGAACAGCTTTCGCACAAGGTAAATCTCGAACCAATCATTTCCTCCATTGAGAATCATACATCCTTTGCAGGAAAGTTTCTTTTGCAAGTACAGCCAATCCTCAGCCAATGTGCTTTGTTTTTCACAAAAAAGTTGGGAAACAGCATCAAAACAGAGACGAATTCTGGCAACAAGCTATAAGGTTTCTATTGTCGTAGTTTCACACTTGTGCTGAATGTGCATCTGAAGGAATTTTCCCTCTCAAGCCAGACAGATAGCACTGCAGGTAGTCCTTAATATCAGCAAAGCTGTACTTTACCAGCAGCTTAAGAACAATGGAACGAATAACAGGATTTCGATCAACTGCTTCTTCAAATGGTGAACAATTACTGGTAAAGTACTGCTCTTTCTGTGAGTTATTGGATTGCCCCAACTTTTGAATAACTAGCAGAGACAGCAGATTACCAACCACTGCTTTGTTGGTGGCAAGTCATCTTTGAAGCAGACCATGGAAACCGAAGCTACGAAAAATGCATCACACCTCTTGCGAAATATGACTAATTTTGCTACAGCTTCACTTATTTCTTCTGTTATCGCTGGTACATAATCATCACCTAGAGAAGTACGGCACAGTGGGAAGAGTCGTTGTCCTGATTCGAACCACCGCTTTATACATTTTAAACAGTAAAAATGATCACATGGAAGCAGGATAGGATCGTTGAGTTCTCCAAAGCAAACTGTACATTCTTTCAGATCATTCCTGAAGAACAGACATCCTGCGCTATTTTCACAGTCCCTGAGGACCTGAACCACAGCAGAGTTACTGTTCAAACTCATTGCAAGTTGCCCAGCGTAGAATGCAAACTTGTTCTCCAAATTATCATGTATTTCTTTAAGTCCCAAAATGATGTGTTCCACAAAAAGTGACAGCATCTCCATCTTCTCCTGAGCATCTTCCCAGCACTCCTGCTGAATCACCAGCACAAAGATATGAAGCACGAATAGAAGATGGAAAGTTATATTGTGATAAGAGATGGTATTATAAAGGTCAGGCTATCTATTTGGAATCTAAGTAAGAATACGAAGATTGGCTGTGTAATTAGCTCAGTTGGAACAAATGAGATACGGGTAAGGAAGACAAGTGATAGCACAAAGATGCGTACATATCTAGGACAGCTGCACAGAGGAGTCTTCATTATACGGAGGCGATCTGCTACCTAGAACTCTTAGCAAGTTGGAGGCGCTCATCTTCTTAACTCCCTATGCTCAAAGGTCAACTTTTCATGACTTTTATATGGAAATCTATATTAAAACAAGCAAGTTTATTGACAGACGTTACCCGGAGAGGCAGCGAAGACCACCCCCCACCGAGACTTGAGTTATAAATGGGTCTTAGACCAAAAGTAAAAAAAAACGCTTGTTATAATTTGTTATTATTATGTTACTTTGTATAATTTGATATTATTAAGTTACTAAGTAAACAAATGGTAGGCGTTTATATGTTAAGGGTAAACATATTTGTTTAGCATAGTGCCCCAGTAAAAAAAACAGTTGATACACTATTAAAATAAAAGGGGAGGAGTGTACTGTATAGCCTACAGTATAATAAGGGCCTATTTTATGTTTTAGTAAGACGTCGTTGAATGCGCTATTAGGCGCGTATTGATCTGTACGTGTGTGCTGAGTTTATTTTATGCCAGTAAAGAACCGTGAAACTTTGTTCCCGTCTCCAGCGTTTTTATTAATAGCATTGTTGTATAACCAGGCCACATACACAACAGTAACAGTTTAGATTGAGACATTAAATGGGCTGTGGAGTTTGGGCAGAATGGATGAAATGGTGAGGGATAGTAAATAAGACACTGAGTTGTGTCACCTGCAGAAATTCTCTGATGACTCAGCAATAGTTGGGTATATAAAGGGAGGACAGGAGGATGAATACAGGCCTCTGGTGGAGGACTTTGTTAAATGGTGCAAGCTGAATCATTAACATCGCAATATTAGTAAGACAAAGGAGATGGTGATGAACTTTAGGAAGACTAATACTGCACTGCTGCATGTTACTATTGATATAAGAATGCAGATGTGGTGAGGACCTAGGGCTGCACCTGGATGACAAACTCCAGCACAGAGGCCGTGTATAAGAAGAGTCAAAGTCACCAGTAATTGCTAAGGAGACCCAGGGCCTTTGGAGTATGCAGGCCTCTCCTTCACTTGTTCTACCAGTCTGTTGTCACCAGTACAGTCTTCCATGTGATGATATACTGGGGCAATAGAACTGTGATAGAACAAAGGACACCATGGAAAATCCTGGAAATTCTGAACAAAGTTTCTCACCCTCTGCATACCATCTTGGCTGAACAGGGTAGCACTTTCAGTAATGGACTAAGATAACTGCCTGCTCCAAAGAGCACTTTATGAGGTCATTCTTACCCTCGGCCATTAGGCTCTATAATGATTCAACCTAGAGTCGGGAAGTTATGGCTGAACTTATTTTTTATTCTTTCTTACTTCTCTTCTAATATTTGTATATTTGCATATCTGTGCACTTGTAATGCCACTCTGACACCGTAATTTCCTTTGGAATCAATAAAGTATCTATCTATAATTATGGCGCTGATGCTATGAAGACTGCCCTGGCTGTTGTGCTCCGTGCCTGCTGATATGAGGAACTGATAGGTGAGGTTTTGGACCTACAGCAGGCTACTCCAGGGTTCAGACCTGAGGACTCATTTTTGGTTCAGAACGCTGTTGTTTGCTTCAATTGTTTACATGACTTGTATATTTTTTTCTTTCTCTTGTGCATTGTGTGTTGGTCTTTTTTTTCTTTAAGTTGGGTTCTTTTGGGTTTCTTGCTTCGTGGCTACCTGTGAGCAAGAAAATCTCAAGGTTGTATAAGTTATACATTCTTTGATAATAAATGTACTTGAATCTTGCTTGAATAATTGTTTGGTTTTCCCAGCATTAAATTTCAATTCATTTAGAATTGCGTGACAATCGAGCAGTATGAATGTCAATAGAGGACATGGTGAAATATATATTTTGTTAACACATTTGGGAAATTTAACATCATGTCTTTGGATGAATTTTTATATGAAGGTAAAATGGGGCCCAGGATAACTATTTGGGTGCGACAAGAAATGTGGACAAAATGATGATTTGGCTGATAAGACTAAACTGAGATGAAGGTAGTTACTTTCCTAAGGACAGTGGAGGAGCGATGATGGAAGATGTCAGCCCCATCAAAGGCTACAGAGAAGTCAGAAGGAAATGTGCATTATGGTTAGCATTACAGAGGGTGTAATTTGTAACTCTGATCATATTTGTTCGAATGTTGACATTCCGGCATATACTGTCATTTGAACTTGTATTTCCATGACAACTTCACTCACTGTGATCTACAGTACAGTGCAAATGTCTTAGGCACATACTTATATATATAGCTAGGGTACCTGTCACGTGACTGGCAACAATGAATATAGAATTGAGTCAGATTTTATAAAAACAAACATTTATTAAACTTTGCTCAAAAATAGTGAAGTGTATTTAAACGACTAACTTAACAAGAAGTTAACTGTTATACGGCAACTCTGGAACAGTTCTTAAAAGGGTAAAGGCGAAAACAGTTCTTAAAGTGGTAAATTTGAAAACAGTTCTTAGAATGGTAAATTTTAAAGTCCAAAAGATTTATGCAGTCAATTAGGAGGGACTTCTCTAGAGAAGCATTTCTTCATAGACACGACTTTCCTGCTGGTTCTTCCAAAGGATTCACACCGAAGGAAATAAACGGCTTAAAAGGAACTGACCTTTTTCTGGCCAGCAAACCTTGCATGAGCTTCCTTGCTCTTTTGGCAGGAGTTATCTCTGATGCAGGTCACTACTTCTTGACCGACCACTCAATAAGGTCTATCCTTTATTAAACTGCTGAACGACACCAACTTTTCTTAATCCTTCAGGTCCCGAACTTCGATAATGTCTTCACTCTCCAATACTACTGAAAAGGTAAATCAAAGATATACCAACAAAGCTGGCAGTGAATTATGAAACTGCCGGCAATATCTTTGCATGTTAAAATAGAAAGGAAAACTCTATTTTAAAACGGAACTGCATTATTAAAAAATACGCAGCAATACGGAGCAACTGATGAACTAAACTTAAAACTCAGCTGTGTAAAAAAAAAACTAAACTGCGTCACCAGGGGTCTACCCTTATATACCTGGTGAGAACAGGTCATCATGTGACCTCATATCGGTAGGAAAATTACATCATGTGACCTCCACAAGATAATTACCTCATGCTCACGAGATACTCAATTACATCACGGTCATAAGACAGTCACAAGATATCCATGAGGTATGTAACAGTGCCAAAAACTCTTGCACAGTATTGTAGTAATTTTATGTAATGCACTCTACTTCGGCCAAAAATACAAATTCCATGACTTATGCGAGTGATGATGAACCTGATTCTAATATGGGTCTCTGTTGTAAACTGAGAGTGGGAAGGGGCAGGGAGAGGGCAATCATGGTTGAGAAAAGGAGAAGGGGGGGGGAGAAGAAAGTACCAGAGAGACATTCTATAATGATCAGTAAACCAATTGTTTGGAATTTAATGACCTTGCCTGATGTCTGAGGGCAGGGTATGTCTGTATCTGCACCACGCTCTCCTCCTGTTTTAACGTGAACAAAATCACCAGAGAGACACAAAAGCCAATGGATATGGAAATGTTTTATCAACAAAATGAGACAATCTTAGAGGAAGAGGCCTGTCTGAACCATTATTACATGACATTGTATATGCTAAGTATCAAAGGTAGTAGTAGGACAATTCTATTGTTACAATGTAGCTCAATGCTTCCTTGAATTACATATAATTTTCACACTCCAGACTCCCAAATGAATGAATGCTGATCAGCATTGTCTGGTTATCAATTAACTGGTGCCCAGAGCTCCGGGAATATATTGTCCAGGGTTGCATTTTAAATTTAATCTTCAATCCACATTCAGGTCTAAAGATTGATTGCTGAAGTTAATATTTGCTATATACCCTAATTACAAAATGCATCTAATAGTCCCTGCTGTATAAAAATAAACTTGCTCCTGGAGCGGTCAAAGCTTAAGGAGGATCTAATCAAATAGGGCAGCAAAAATGTCCAGTACTTTGGAACTCTTTCCCCAATTACCCAATGTGCATTTACATCTACTCAATCATTCCTAATGGCTACCCTAAGCAGAGATTTTTCCAGAAATTTGATCAGCAGTCTTTAAAATACAGCCTCAGAATAGAGGACTGTCCATTTAAAATGGAAATGAGAAGGAATTTCTTTAGCCAAAGAATGCTGAATCTAGGGAATTCATTGCCACAAGTTGCTCTGGAGGCCAAGTTATTGGGTACTCTTCAGGCAGAAGTTGATAGATTCTTGATTAGTCAAGGCATGAAAAGATATGGGCAAGGCATTAGGGCAGAGAGGGAAATGGATCAGTCATGATGAAATGGTGGAGTAGTCTCAATGGGCTGAATGGCCTATTTCTGTTCCTATATCTTATGATCTTAACAGCAGAAGGAAGATTACCTCAAAGATTCAGAGGAAATGTATTGTGAAAGCATGTATGCAGCATACAACCGTGAGGTCCATCTTCCTGCTGACAGCCACAAAACAAAAAAAAACATCATGGAGCCCTTCAAAGAAAACATCAAACACCCAACGTGCAAGTAAAAAAGAAGGAATCATGCAAGCAGTAAAATACAAGTGAGTAACACACAGAATATTAAATATCAAACTGCAGAGTCTTTGAAACAGTCTAGGAATCTTCAGTTTAGTTCCATTTAGTTCAATTTAGTATTGTGTTGTTCATTGACTACAGGCCACAGAGCCAGTCTGAGCCAATCAAAATCATGCAAAATAGCAATAAAAAAATAAGCAATCAGAAACCAGAACCACATACAACACGAACTGCAGAGTCCTCAAAAAATGAGTCCAATTCACAAACCACAAATATTTGTAATTTATGGCAATTAGAATTAGAGTGGAAAAAGTACTCATCCAACACCCATTGGACAAGAACTCATAACAAAATGAACAAAAACATATATCTTATTGAACATGAGTAGACTAAAAGTCACTGCCAATTTATATGGACATCTGTGGCAATGATCCTTTTCCATGCAATATATAAAATCTATCTGACATTTTCAAAAAGAACAAATATGAAGCTTAATTACAATTTCACTTTAAAGTAACCACTGCCAAAATGTTACTGGCATGAGCCGGATTCAGCAATTAGTTACAGATAGTTAAGCAAGAAAAAATATCTCAAAGTCAGCAGCAAAAAGGAATTGAGCTGTGGTCATATAGATGAGAGTCGATTGCTGGAGTATGACTTAAGCTGGTCTGCTTAATTTTATTGGACTGCTGAAGGAGAAAATACACACTGTAGTTCAAGTCTCAGGAGCACCCAATGATTCAGGAACAGCTTCTTCCTAATATCTTCAGATATTAAACCTGATTCTGATTCTGTAGTTCCTTTTACAAGGTTCATTCTTTTTTCTTCATTGCATATACTTTGAACTTTGCAGTACTACTCTAATTACCATTGTACTTTATTATATTTTCTTAAAGAAGTGGTGATGAAAATTTGATAGGAACTAGAAATGGCAAAGGTGCAAAGCAGACCAGAGCCTAAATACCATTCTTTGTTTGCCTTGCGCTACTATTCAAGATCAGTTTTTCAACTCTTCCTACGCATACATGACAGTCCTAGAATTAATACTGAATCTTGCCTGGAAACTCCTACTGCTTTGGAATTTGGGGAATAAAAGCAGCAGCCCTATGGAAGATTGCACCAACAAACATCGTGGCATCCTCTATACAGTTCACGAAACTACTTCTTTCATGTCTTTCATGTCTTTTATGTCTTCTTTTTCTTTCAAATGTGGTTCCGCTACCGTTGGAGACTGTGGTCTACATTTAGGTGGGGTGTTTCGGGCCGTTTGAGTGACCTGGTGCTTCGCTGTCTCTGATAAGGCATGTGGCCTTGAGGCCAAGAAGCCAGGAGAAGGGGCTCCATTTCTCACCAATCTTGCGGATTAAAGCGTCGTGGAAGATTGAAATTATTGAGGCGTGAGTGGAAGGCGAGTGGGTGTTCCTCGCTGTCTACCAGCCTCTCACTTGCTGCTCCCAAAGAAGGGGTCCTGTGTTCAAATGGGCTCTTTCCCTTCCTTGTGGCTGCTGGAGGATGGTGCAGGAATTCTGGATCTTGGGCAAGGTTTAATCAGCACAGTTTGTGGACATTCTATGTGTTTCTGGTTTCTGCTTGCTCCTTTTTTCATTGCTATTTTGTGTGATTTTGATCAGGACAGCCTGCAGATAATGAACACTGAGCTGAATGAATATGCCTGGAATCTTTTGATATTGCGTTTTATATTCTGCGTTTCTTGCTCGTTTTTTTTTGTTGCTGTTTTGCAATTTGTTTTTTTTTGCATATTGAGTGTGGGGTGGTTGATGTTTTTCTTTGAATGGGTTTTGTGATATTGTTTTGTGGATGTCTGTGGGGATATGAATCTCAGCACTGAATACTATGTGCATACTTTGATAAGAAATGTACTTCTGATTCTTTTGAAATCATTGAAACCCAATCTCATCATTTACTGTCATGGATTTGGATAGTGCGGAAGTGTGTACTTGTTCTACTGAGTCTCTCTCACCTTTTTTGAGATCATTCCTTTAACCAAGTACATGGAGGAACAACTGAATTCAGTGTTTCAAAATTCTCCACACAACTCCCATCCCAGAGTCAACAATAAACATAATTCTTATTAAATAAAGATTAGTGCTGTATTTTCCAACCTACAATAACCCAGACATGCCCCTGTTGTGGTGTATTAAATTTTATAAAATTATTAGCAAAAACAATTCCAAGTGACATTTTAACTCTTTGTGAGCTCACAGCATGTATGCTGCCTGTACAAGTTAAGCTCTGTTTGCTAATAGCCTTCGGATTCTTTCTTAGCCTCAGACACTAGTGGCATGAGAACAAAAGACCAGGGAATTGATGAAGGATCCTGATGAAGAGTTTCAGCCCTAAAAGGTCGACTGTTTACTCTTTTCCATTGGCGCTGGCGCATTCCTCCAGCATTTTGTGTGTTTAAGAAGAATTTATCTGTCTCCACGTGTCTCTCAATGCTTGTGGATTGAACTACTACCTACTGAGGCAGCTTTCAGTTGGGTCTTGGGACCAGCGATTGCAATCGATAAGCACCTAGGATAGACCCTGGGTGCTTTCATGAGTCAGAATTCAGAGATCCCCCAACAACTGCGACATTCAAGTGGCGGCTGAAAATCATGAGTCCTGAAATCCTTGTGGAAATCTTTGTAACTCACTATGTAGTACTTAGTGTGGTTTATTTGTGCTTCTGTTTTATGATAATAAATTAGGCTTAAATTACTTTGTCATATGTTAATTACCATATTTCTTCGACACATGAAATGGTTTGGGATGTTTGGGTCTGATCAACCCAGCCCCCCTCATCCTTCACCGTTTAGTACAGGAGAAATGCAGGAATGCTGTTACATTCCTTCCCACTACAAGATCACCTCAAGTCAGCCATGGACAAGTGCGCATTTTTCTTTCTGTAGTCAGACAATATATATTACATTAGCTTAACAGTTTTGATCATTTTTAAACCTATTCCTTTGCTACTGTGGCTCCAAGCACAAGTGACAGATGCCTAGTCATGCTCCAGCCATTATGACAGCAAGAAGCTTGTAGTGGAGCATGGAAAATGACACTCTGGCCACAAAGAGGGACAAACAAATCAAACCTCCCATGACTCCTCGCCAGTCAACATCTGCACTGTAATAATGAAGCATGAAATATGCCTGTAAGATTTCCAAGTGGCTGCTGTACAAGAGGATTTGCTTCACCAAGCAGATCTCAATTATACACACACAAAATGCTGGAGGAACTCAGCAGGTCAGGTAGCATCTATGGAAATGAATAGATAGCCAACATTTCGGTCTGATGCCCTTCTTCGGGACTAAGAAGGAAGGGGGAAGATGTCAGAATAAAAAGGTGGGGGGCAGAGGAAAGAGGCTAGCTGGAAGGTGATAGGTGAAACCAGGCTGGTGGGAATGGTCTAGGGCTGGAGAAGAAGAAATCTGAGAGGGGAGGAGAGTGGACCCTTAAGAGAAAAGGAAGGGGCAGGGGAGCCAGGCAGGAGTAATAGGCAGGTTAGAAGAAGTAAAGGGGCAGAGAGGGGAATAGAGGAAGGGGGAGGAGGAATTTCAAATATGAGAAAGTCTGCAGGTGCTGAAAATCCAAAGCAATGCAGACAAAATGCTGGAGGAGTTCAGCAGGTCAGGCAGCATCCATGGAAAAGAGTAAACAGTCAACATTTCAGGCTGGGACTGAGAATTTGTTCTTTAAAAGGGGAAATTGATATTTTTGCCATCATAGAAGGTACCCAGATGGAATATAAGATGTTGCTCCATCACCCTGACTGTAACGTTATCTTAGCACGAGTGAAGGCCATGGACTGACACATTGAACGGGAGCGGGAATGGGAATTAAAAGATTTGGACAAAGAGAAGTCCCACTTTTGGTGAATGGTGCAGAGGAGCTCGACAAAGTCTACCACAGTTCCAGTTTGAAGAAGGATAATAAGACAAGGTGAATAAGCAAATGAAGTTGTTTCTTTTCACAAGACTTCAAGGGAATGTGCTCTTTTGTGTGACTGTACCTCCTGATTAATATTGACAAATCTATTCTGTTCACCATTCATCTTATCTGTGATCATTAGACCACAATCTTATCTCTACCAATCACCCACGCAGTGCATTGCAGTCTCCAGCACGCAATGGGTGAAATCACTGTGTGGCAAAGTTCCTTACTAATTGCATTGTTTATGTCCTCATAATTTTGTATACCTCTCTCAGCTCCATCCTTAGTCTCCTCCCCTATAAGAAACCACAAAGCCTTGAAATAGTTCTGTTTAGTATCAGAGATGTATACAGTATACGATCTGAAATACTTCGTCTTTTCAGAATCCTTAAAAAACAGAAGAACCCCAAAAGAATGAATGACAGAAAAACATAAGGACACAAAAGCCCTCTCTCCCCTCTTCGCCTGCGCAAGCTGCATCAAAGTGAAGGGAGAAAATAATACGAAGGGCTAGTTTATTTGCCGCTTCTACCGTGTCCATCATCAATTGAGCCGTTTGAATGACGAAGCAGCTCTTTTCCATCGGTTACTCTGTGTGCCATGGCAACGGTGTCTGGATCCAGGGACCTCAAAGGGCCTTCCTTTGTCTCTGGGCACTTATCTTCACAATGATTCGTGACCAGTGCTGAAGAATTAGCAGGTAAGTATGCGGCAGATATACAAGGGCCCCTGCACACTCTTAGCTAAGTATCTGTTAGTTGAATGTTTAGTTTTGTAGTTTGTGTAACTTATGGTGGTTTAGATGTTTGGTTGAATCATTTACTGTTTGTAAATAAATGATCAGTGTCTTCTGTCTCACTCTCCAAACCTGTGTGCCTGCTTCCTCATTACCAGCCTGTCTCCCCTCATAACTGAAGCACTGTATTCCATGCAACATCCTTCAGAATCTCATGTGTATCCTCTTCATTGCAACTATAAAGATAAAGATTAGCTTTATTGGTTACATGTACATGTAAATATAGAAACATACAGTGAAATGAGACGCTTGTGTCAAATCAAATCAACGAGAATTGTGCTGGGCAGTTTGCAAGCATTGCCAGGCTTCCTATGCTAACATAGCATGCCCACAGCTCACTAACCATAACCATATACCACTGGAATGTGGGAGTAAACACCAGGAAATGATCCTGACAATGGGAGCTTCTTCCACAGACGTTGTATACTCTCCCGTGACTCTGCTACATGCTCTGATCACTCCCACATCATAAGGACGCACTGGGAGGCTGATAAATTATTGCTCATTGTAGATAAGGGCAGAAGAATCAAAGGAAAATCAATGGGCATGTGAGAGGAAGTAAAAAAACAAAGAAACGTAGAGACATAGAAACCCTACAGCATAATTCAGGCCTTTTGGCCCACAATGCTGTGCCAATCACGTGTTTACTTTCAAAATTACCTGGGGTTACCCATAGCCCTCTAATTTTCTGAGCTCCATGTATCTATCCAGGAGTCCCTTAAAAGACCCTATTGTATCTGCCTCCACCACCATCGCCGGCAGCCCATTCCATGCACTCACCACTCTCTCTTAGTAAAAGATTTACCCCTGACATCTCCTCTGTACCTACTTCCAAGCACCTTAAAACTATGCCCTCTCGTGTTAGCCATTTCAGCCCTGGGAAAAAGCCTCTGACTATCCACACGATCAAAGCCTCTCATCATCTTGTACACCTCTATCAGGTCACCCCTCATCCTCTGTCGCTCCAAGGAGAAAAGGCCAAGTTTATTCAACCTATTCTCATAAGGCATGCTCCCCAATCCAAGCAACATCCTTGTAAATCTCCTCTGCACCCTTTCTATAGTGAGGTGACCAGAACTGAGCGCAGTACTCCAAGTGGGGTCTGACCAGGGTCCTATATAGGTGTAAAAAACAATACCGTAGGGAAATATGTAGACGGGGAAGAGGATTGATAGGGTTGCTTTGCTGGTAGCAAGCATTAAGATAACTGGGACATATAGCCTCCTTCTGTCTCATAATCAATAAATGTGATCTGAAGTCACTTCTACAGAGCTAATGGTAGACCTTCTCCAGGCAATTGTTAATAAAACTCTATATGAAGTGCACGCCAGAGAAAAGGACAATTACAGCACAGGATGCAGCTGAGGAGAACACACAGGATATTCAGAGTATTAAGGCAGGAAGATTATAATAGAAACATAAAACTTTAGTTTGTCAACAGTTGCAGTTCCGGCCACCGCACCATACAAGGGATGCTAGTGTAGAGGTGAGTGCAGTGCTTTACAGTGCCAGTGGTAAGATATGGGTTCCACTCCTGCAACTGTTTTTCAGGAGTTTGTACATTCTCTCTCTGACTACATGGATTCATGCTGAGTGCTGTGCTCCAGTTTTATTGTGTTATTTGTTGAGATTCACCACAGAATCGGCCCTCTGGCCCTTTGAGCCGCACCACCCAGCAATCCCCAATTTAACCCTAGCCTAATCATAGAACAATTCACAATGACCAAGTAACCTACTAACCAGTATGTCTTTGGACTGCAGGGGGAAATCAGAGCACCCGGAGTAAAATCATGTGGTCATGGAGAGCATGTACAAATTCCTTTCAGGCCAGGTCGGGAATTGAACCCGAGTCGCCAGTACTGTAAAGCTTTGTGCTATCCACTGTACTACCATGCCACTCTTCTGGAGTTACAAAACATAACAGAAGACTTTCTGGAAGAAAAGTGTTTGCTGTGCTTGAATGATGGTGGGAGTACAAGGATAAATCTATTTAACAACACTGTATCTGCTATAGATCTTAACGCTGGTATCTGAGGATACAGAAACTGTGTGTAGCAAGGAAGTGTATAATGATACAACAGTGGTGAGTGATCATTTCCCCATTATCTGTACAATGGGAATAGATGTGTTTCAGGGGAAAGGTTCTTGTATTCCCGGGTGGATTTTTAATAAGGCAAATAAGGATGTATTTGACGATTTATGTGAAAATACATTTCCTGATTAGTTGGCTTTGGAGGATATTGAGTTGACTAATAATACCTTGTGCTCTGTGCTCAACTCAATAGATAAGGAATCAATTTCCAAATCATTGGGAAATTATAAAAGGAAAGCCTTTCCCCGGTGGATGGATGAGTGTAAAGGAGCTGTGAAGGAGCAGAATAAAGCTTTTAGGAAAGTTAGTCAGTGTTAATTGTATTCATCTTTCATACAATATAAAAGAGCTCAAGCTATAGTTAAAAAGGTAGTGAGAAGGGCAAAGAAAATGTATTGGAGAATGTATTGCGATAGCATTGAGGAAGAGATCCAGGTGGGGGAAGTCTGGGGCATGATACAGAAAATAGGAGGAGTTAGAAAACTTGTTGCAATACCGGTTTTGTGCGGTGGGAAGAAGGTTGCAGTTACGAATCTGAAACAGCAGAATTATTAGTAATAACATATGCCAGTTACATGGTTTGGCCAATTTAAGTAAAGAAGAGAGGTCTGTTCGAGAAACAGTTTTGGATTGGCAAGCAATCCTCATATTGGCAAGAAAAAAGTGTTCCTGTTCCTGCTTGATGTCAAATTTACATTGCCTGAACTTAAAAGGGCTATTACTGATGCTGGTCAGACATCACCTGGACAAGATATTTATTATGATATATTTACACGGTTACCAGATTGGATATTTATGTTGGTTTTTAAATGATTTAATACAATATGAGTTGAAGGAAAATGTCCTGCTTCCTGGAAGTTAGTAGTTGTTATCCTTATATTGAAACCTGGTAAGGATCAATCAGATCACTCTGGCTGTACAGTCGACCTATTTTGCTAACTACACATGTAGGTAAGACAACATTGGACAACAGTGAATTTTTTGAGAGTTGCTTCCTCAGAATTTTTTTGTTTATGATTGAGCATTTGAAGCTGAACAAAATTATAATTTTAAACTACTTGTATCAGGTAGAAAATTGGAGAAACAATAAATTAACTTCTATTGAGTATAATGTGTTTAATTGCATAATGGCACTGATACTTTGCAATAGTTCAACTAAGCTAAAAAAAAACGGTTCGTTGACTATTTTTCTTTGTAGTCAATGTCTGCGGCTTCTCGCTTAAACTGTCCAACAATAATCAACCACCATTGATAGGCTTCAGTTGCCATGGTACCGTTTTTCCATGACCACAATGCCCTGGTGAAACCTTTCACCATGCCCTTCACTGACAGTGCCAAGTTTTGCAGGAAAGAATTATAAATAGGAATGCAGAAAATGAGTCTTTGGTGATGTGTTGCACTTCATGGTTTTGTATGCTTGAAGAATGCTGTCAACCAGCCGCACGTAGTTTGGTGCTCTGCAGTTGCCAAGAAAATTTTCAACATCATCCTTGACTGCCTTTCATGTGATTTTCTCTGGTCCCTCTAAAAATTCTCAAATTGCCTGTCATTGATGATCTGTTTGATTTATGGACCAACAGAAATGCCTTTCTTAATCTTAGCATCAGTTATTCTGGGAAACATTTGTCTCAAATATCAAAATGCTTCGCGGACATTTATAGTCTTTCTAAGTCCTGTCCTGTGATGCAGCGTCCACCCTGCCTACATGTGCTTGGACAAAATAGAAGCCTTTTCAGCTTACATTGTGGACAATATTTTAATTAACTTGAATTATGAATTGAAATAAAAAACATTGGTATTTTTTTTTTTAAATGGTGTTTGATAGAAAAGCTTCAAGGTGATTTTCATGATCAGCACCAAAAAATCTATCAGATACACTCAAAAGAATTTAGGAAGAAAAATCTTTGTTGTCAAGTGTAATAGAATGAATGGTTATAGCAAAGCTGTCTTATTTTGTGGAAAATAATGGAAAATTAGCTGTATACTAATCTGGAATTATATAAAAGGTGAATGACCATGCAGTCAGTGTTAAGTTCAGAATCTAACATTCATAAGGCTCCCCGTAATAAAAAAATCAATGGTAGCAGTTTTCTGTGATATAGAGAAAGTTTATAATATGTTGTGGCTGCTTAAACTGGAAGAGATGGGAATAGGTGGTGGAATGTTCAACTGGATTCAAGAGTTTTTTATGTGATAGGAAGATGCAAGTTAGAGTGGGAACAACATTCTCGAAGGAGAATGAGAGTGAATGGGACTCCGCAGGGGAGTGCGTGTAGCTCACTCGCTTTTAATATTATGATTAATATATTTTCTTCAATGTTGGCTCAGACATTTCCAAATCGTTATACACTGATGATGTTGGTGTAGTGTGGAAGAGAGGCAAAAAAATAGATTATATAGCCAGTAAAGTGCAGGCAGTTATTAATGGAAACATAAAAACATAGAAACTTACAGCACAATACAGGCCCTTCAGCCCACAATGCTGTGCCGAACATGTACTTACTTTAGAAATTACCTAGGGCTACCGATAGCCCTCTATTTTTCTAAGCTCCATTTACCTATCCAAGAGTCTCTTAAAAGACTCAATTGTATCTGCCTCCACTATTGTCGCAGGCAGCCATTCCACGCACTCACCACTCTCTGCACAAAAAAATTACCCCTGAGATCTCCTCTGCACCCACTTCCAGGCACCTTAAAACTGTGCCCTCCCATGTTAGCCATTTCAGCCCAGGGAAAAAGCCTCTGACTATCCACACGATCAAAGTCTCTCATCATCTTATATACCTCTATCAGGTCATTTCTCATCCTCCATCGCTCCAAGGAGTTAAGGCAAAGTTCACTCAACCTATTCTCATAAGGCATGCTCCCCAATACAGGCAACATCCTTGTAAATCTCCCCTGCACACTTTCTATGGTTTCCACATCCTTCCTTTAGTGAGGTGACCCCAACTGAGCACAGTACTCCAAGTGGGGTTCACCAGAATCCTGTATAGCTGTAACATTACCTCTCGGCTCTTGAACTCAGTCCCACGGTTAATGAAGGCCATGCACCGTATGCCTTCTTAACCAGACAGTCAACCTGCACAGCAGCTTTGAGTGTCCTATGGACTCGGACCCCAAAATCCCTTTGATCCTCCACACTGCCAAGTGTCTTACAATTAATACTATATTCTGCCATCATATTTGACCTATCAAAATGAACCACCTCACACTTATCTGGGTTGAACCCCATCTGCCCAGTTTTGCATTCTATCAATGTCCCACTGTAACCTCTGACAGCCCTCCACACGATCCACAACACCCCCAACATTTGTGTCATCAGCAAATTTACTAACCTATCCCTCCGCTTCCTTATCCAGGTCATTTATAAAAATCATGAAGAGGAGGGGTCCCAGAAACAGATCCTTGAGGCACACCACTAGTCACTGACCTCCACGCAGATTATGACCCATCTACAACCATTCTTTGCCTTCTGTGGGCAAGCCAATTCTGGATCCTCAAAGCAAGGTCCCCTTGGATCCCATGCCTCCTTACTTTCTCAATAGCTTTGCATGGGGTGCCTTATCAAATGCCTTGCTAAAATCCATATACACTACATCTACCGCTCTACCTTCATCAGTGTGTTTAGTCACATCCTCAAAAAAATTTATTCAGGCTCGTAAGGCATGACTTGCTTTGACAAAGCCATGCTGCCTGTTCCTAATCATATTATGCCTCTCCAAATGTTCATAAATCCTGCCTCTCAGGATCTTCTCCATTAATTTACCAACCACTGAAGTAAGGCTCACTGGTCTATAATTCCCTGGGCTATCTCTACTCCCTTTCTTGAATAAGAATGTCATGGTCTGGATTGTTCCTGTCAAAACCTCCTGTCTGAATTCCTTCCTCCTGAAGCCTTGCCCTGCAATCAGGGTCTGAATCCTTGCCCTGCAACCAGTGTCTGAAACCCTGCCTTGCCTGTAACCCTTGCCTGCACTGCTGTCAAGTTCAAATGTTAGAGGAAGGTAAGGAACTGTCTATTGTTTTGAACTGTCTCTGTGTCCATGCCTTCACTAGATAGGTCTGGCCTTTTGCTGCTACCTAGTGTTGGGAACTGTCTCTTGGTGCCCTTGCCTCTGCTGGGTAGGTCTGGCTGTTTGTTGCTACCTTGAGTGGGGATCTGCCTCTCAGTTTTCTGTGTATGAGTCCCGGCCCGATGTCCTGTTCCTAAGGAAAGGTCCTGGCTCTGTGTTCCATGTTCCTATTCTCCCTCGACAAGTCAAGGCTTTGTGTTCTCATGCTGTCCATGTGCCTCACCCAGCCCAGGAGTACCTTGCCCAGCCCGGTGCTGGGGTTCCGTCATCCTGTGCTGGGGTTCCCTCATCCTGTCCAAACCACGTGCAAGAACCTCGTCTAGTCCAAGTCCTGTCTTAGTCAAGGCTTTGTGTTCTCAACCTGCTCATGTGCCTCATCCAGTCCTGTAGCCACATCATGTCCTCGCCTAGATCCAGGATCCGAGCCCAAGTCAAGACACAGGTTTCTGGTCCTTGTCCAGTCTCTGGCTCGGAGTCCTTATCCAGGTTCCAAGTTCCTAGTCCCTCGTCCAGGTCCTGCTTTCCTAGTCAAGTCCTAGCCCAAGTCTGTGTTTCTGACCCAGCTCCTAGTCTGTATCCAGTCCTGTTCCTAACTTTAGTCCAGTTCCTCGTACCTCAGTGTCTGTGTCTTGCATTTGGGTCCACCACCAGCGCCCCCCATATGACAAAGAGAACAACATCTGCAACCCTCCAATCCTCCAGAACCTCTCCCATTGATGAGGCAAAAATCATTGCCAGAGGCTCAGCAATCTCCTTCCTCACCTCCCGCAATAGCCTGGGGTATATCTCATCCGGTCACGGTGACTTATCCCTTTTGGTGCTTTCTAAAAGCTCCAGCACATCCTCTTTTTTAATGTCTATATGTTCAAGCCTTTTAGTCCACTACAAGGCATCCCTAAAATCGTCAAGGTCCTTTTCCATAGTGAATACTGAAGTGAAGTGTTCATTAAGCAATCTCCTCCCTCCGCTATCTCCTCCAGTTCCATACACACTTTTCCTCTGTCACACTTGATTGGTCCTATTCTCTCACTTTTTATCCTCTTTCTCTTCACATACTTGTAGAATGCCTTGGTTTTCCTTAATCCTGCTCACTAAGGCCTTCTCATGGTCCCTTCTGGCTCTACTAATTTCATTCTTAAGCTCCTTCCTGCTAGCCTTATAATTTTCTAGATCTCTATAATTTTCTAGATCTCTATTATTACCTACTTTGTTGAACCTTTCATAAGCTTTTATTTTCTTCTTGACTAGATTTTCAACAGCCTATATACACCATGGTTCCTGTACCCTACCATCCTTGCCCTGTCTCATTGGGATGTGCCTATGCAGAACGCTACACAAATGCCCTGCGAAAATTTGCTACATTTCTGCCTTCATTTCCTTGAGAGCATCGGTTCCCAGTTTATTCTTCCAAGTTACTGCCTGATAGCTTCATATTTCCCTTTACTCCAATTAAATGTTTTTCTAACTTGTCTGCTCCCATCCCTCTCCAATGCTATGGTAAAGGAGATAGAATTGTGATCACTATCCCCAAAATGCTCTCCCACTGAGAGACCTGACACCTGACCAGGTTCATTTCCCAATACCAGATCAAGTACAGTTTCTCCTCTTGTAGGCGTATCTACTTATTGTGTCAGGAAACCCACCTGAACACACCTAATAAACTCCAAACCATCTAATCCCCTTGCTCTAAGGAGATGCCAATCAACATCTGGGAAATTAAAATCTCCCATTACAACAACCCTGTTACTATTGCACCATTTCAGAATCTGTCTCCCTATCTGCTCCTTGATGTCCCTGTTACTATTGGCTGGTCCCTAAAAAACACCCAGTAGAGTTATTGATCCCTTCCTATTTCTAACTTCCACCCTCAGAGACTCAGTAGACAATCCCTCCCTGACTTCCTCCTTTTCCGCAGCCGTGACACTATCTCTGCAATGCCCCCACCTCTTTTGTCTTCATCCCTGTCTTTTCTGAAACATCTAAAGCCTGGCACTCGAAGTAGCCATTCCTTCCACTGAGCTATCCAAGTCTTTGTAATGGCCACAACATCATAGCTCCAAGTACTGATCCACACTCTAAGCTCATCCACTTCGTTCATAATACTTCTTGCATTAAAATAGTCACATCTGAAACCATCAGTTTGAGCACATTCCTTCTCTATCACCTGCTTATCCTCCCTCTCACACTACATAAAATCTTTCTTTATTTGTGAGCTAACTGCCCCTTCCACCGTCTCTTCAGTTTGGTTCCCACCCCTCAGCAATTCGAATTTAAACTCTCCCCAATTTCCTTAGCAAACCTCCCTGCCAGGATATTGGTCCCCCTCGCATTCAAGTGCAACCCATCCTTATTGCACAGGTCATGCCTGCCCCAAAAGAGGTCTCAAATGATCCAGAAATCTGAATCCCTGCCCCCTGCTCCAATCCCTCAACCACGCATTTACCCTCCACCTCACTCTATTCCTATACTCACTGTCATATGGCCTAGATAGTAATCCTGAATTATTACCCTTGTGGTCCTGCTTCTCATCTTCTTTCCTAACCCCCTGTAGTCTGTTTTCAGGACTTCCTCCCTTTTCCTACCTATGTCATTGGTACATGTACCATGACCTCTGGCTGTTCTCCTTCCCACTTCAGGATATCGTGGATGCAATCAGAAACATCCCAGGCCCTGACACTGGGAGGCAAACTACCATCCGTGCTTCTTTCCTGTGTGCACAGAATCGCCTGTCTGACTCCCTAAGTATAGAGACCCCTATCACTGCTGCCATCCTCTTCCTTTCCCTACCCTTCTGAGCCACAGAGCCAGACACTGTGCCAAAGGTGCTGCCACTGTTGCTTCCCCCAGGTAGGCCATTCCCCACCCCCCCGGGAGTACTCATTGCTTAGGGGGATAGCCACAGGGCTACTCTCTAGTATCTGACTCTTGCCTTTCCCTATCCTGACTGTTACCCAATTACCTGTCTCCTGAGGCCCCAGTGTGAGTATTTGCCCATAGCTCCACTCTATCACCTCCTCACTTTTCCTGACCAGGCAAAGGTCCTCAAGCTGCATCTCTAGTTCCCTAACCCGGTCCCTAAGGAACTGCAGCCCAATGCATTTGGCGTAGATGTGGCCTTCTGGGAGGCTGGGAGTCTCCTGGACATCCCACAACTGACTCCAAGAACACCGGCCTCGCAGACATAATTCCTATTCCTATTCCTATTCTTCACAAGTAACTTACCTTGCCTTGACCCATTATCGCCAAAGCCCTCTTACTCTGGCTCCCTCTACTCTAATGCCCACTCTATAAAGCTGTCTTCTTTTTAAATTCTTCCCGCTGGTCTAAATCACTGCTGTCCACATGCCTGCACAGTCGTGCTTCGGTCAAACCGCTGAAGAAAAATGCTCTCCTTTTTAATTCTTCCCACCGGTCTAATTTACTGACATCTATGTGCCTGCACAGTCGTACCTCGATCAACCCACTGAAGAAAAATGCTCTCCTTTTAAATTCTTCCCGCTGGTCCATGCGTCTGTGCAGTCGTGCTTCGATCAAACCACTGAAGTAAAAAAATGAAGTACATCAATGAGGACGCCAGTGGGGATTTAAATTTTCTGTTGCAAAACTAAAGTTATTTGTTTTTCCAAAAGGAACTTTACACCAACAATTGTTCTCAATTTTTATGGCAAATCTCTTATACAAGAGTCAATGGTAGAGTTTCTAGTTATGTGGATGGGCACAAGGATTACTTTGAAGGTGTACGTGAATAAAATTATAGAGAAGTGTAAAAAAACCCTTAATTGTGCTTAGATTTGTTTATTGGGGTGTGAGTAGGAGGTCACTTCAGCAAATGTATATTGCTTTAATCAGATCTGTTGCTTGTGTTCAACCTCGCCAACTGTCTTAAAGCCTCTAGATAAACTTCAAGCTCAAGCACTGAGTTTATGTTGTGGTGTTATTAAATCCTCCCCACTTTAAGCATTGCTGGTAGGAGTGGTGAAAGTACCTTTACATCTATGTAGGTTACAGTTAGCAATGGTTTACTAGGTTAACAGTGCAGTACACGAACTTTGACACACGATGTTGCACCAACACTTCAAGCTACTCCAAGATCATTTTAACTCTGCCCTCCCACATCACCCTCCACTTCTCACTCATCCATGTGCTTCTCTAAACGTCCCTCATGTATCAATCTCTACCACCACCCATGGTACTGCATTCCAGGCACATACCACTCCATGCATAAGAAAAACTACTTCTGACATCTTCCCTAAACTTTCCTCCACTCACCTTAAAAGAACTTCCTCAGGTATTAGCCATTTCTACCCCAGGAAAAAAAGGTGTTGGCTATCTAGTCTATTTATGTCTCTTATAATTTAATAATCACCTCTATCGTCACCTCTCGTCCTTTGTCACTACAAGATGAAAAGCCCTAACTTGCTCAACCTATCCTCACAAGGTATGTTCTCTAACCCATGCAACATCCTGGTAAATCTTCTCTGCACACTCTATAAGCATTCCATATATTCCTGTAATGAGGCAGCCAGAACTGACCACAATATTCCAAGTGTGGTTTAGCCAGAGTTTTTTTTTTAGAGCATCACAGCTCTTGAACTCAATCACCTGACAAATGAATGTCAAAACACCATATGCTTTCTTAACCACCTAATCATATTGCATTGCAACTTGGAAGAATCTATGGATTTGGACGCGAATATCACTCTGTTCCTCTACACTGCTATGAATCCTGCTATCAATCTTGTACTCTGTCTTCATTTTTGAACTTTCAAAATGAATTACTTCATATTTTTTCGGTTTGAACTCCACTTGCCACTTCTCAGCCCAGCTCTTCACTGTTTATGTCCTGTTGCAACCTACAACAACGTCATACACTACCCACAACACCACCAACCTTGATGTCATCTGTGACCTTTCTAAGCTACCCTTTCACTTCTTCATCCAAGTCATTTATAAAAAGAAATCACACAAGAAGGTGGGGTCTCAGAACAGATCATTGTGGAACACCACTGGTCACTGACCAGCAGGCTAAATATGCTCCGTCTACTACCACCCCCTGCCTTCCTAGGGTAAACAAATTCTGAATCCATGCAGGCAAGTTTCCCTGGATTCCATGCCACCTAACTTTCTGGATGAGCCTTCCATGGGGAACTTTGTCAGCAGTCCTACTAAAATCCATATCCACCACTCTACCTTTATCAATTTGTTTTGTCACTTCCTCAAAGAAGTCAGTCAGGTTCATGAGGCATGACCTACTCCTCAAAAAGCCACTCTGACTATCCTAATATGAGCATGCTTCTCTGAATGTATATAGATCCTGTCCTAATAATCCTCTGCCTTCATTTGCCCTCCACTGTCTCACTGGTCTGCAATTCCTAAGATTATTTCTGTTACCTATCTTGAACAAAGAAACAAAATTTGCATTCCTCCAGTCTTAACGTATTTCAAAGGAACCAACACTGCCTCTTTCTTATCCTTGACATGCTCCAGCACACTAGTCTGTTCTACATAGTTTTCACACTCATCAAGGTCCCTCTCACAGGTGAACACTAAAGCAAAGAATTCATTAAGAACATCCTTCCTCCTCTGACTCCAGTACATGCCTGATTTCCTGACCTGACTTCCTTTCAGATGTTAATGTTGAACTAATTATTGGATCAAACAGTCTGAATTTTATATCACATCTGTTTTTTTTTTGCCAGGTATCACTTGCTGAAGTCTGCATAGGATTCAAAATCATGATCAAGTGGTTAACCATCCAGTGATCATCCCAACAATGCAATCATTTCAGCACCAATATCAGCCAAACATCGACAGGTTCTGCAAACCTTTACTGTGGTTCTTACCTCGGGAGACAAAAAAAAGTTTTAAGCATAAAAACGTATTCGTGATGTTCATCATGCTATTTCTTCTATTCAACTCAAAAAATTTGTTTGAGTAGAGTTGCTGGTGTATGTTCCAGAATTGTGTGCTTCAGCAAGAGATTGCTCAAATGATGATTGATGGCGAGTTTTGAAAATCCCAGCAATGTTTTCTTCTTAAGAGGTCAGTTTGTTATTCTGACCAACCACTGAGCCCTGTTCCATTTGAATCAGAACGATATGCAGAAACAAAGCAAAGGGTCTCAGCCCGAAACATCAACTGTATCTCTTCGTATAGATGCTGCCTGGCCTGCTGTGTTCACCAGCATTTTGTGTGCGTGTTGCAGAAACAAAAGCAGCTTTGATACCAATCAGTAGTGCTTCACTTATCATTATGACAGTGAGTTTGCCATCTTTATATTCCTGCTGCTGCCATTGTGGTGACTACTATTTCATGATCTAATTTAATCAAAGATTCAGTGTTTATATATGCAGTATACAACCCTGAGATTTGTCCTCCTGTCATCAGCCATGAAACAAAGAAACACCATGGAACCCATTGAAAGAAGACATCAAGCATCCAATGCACAAAAAAAAACAAATCACCCAAATTCAAAAAATGAGCAAAATCCACAATATATAAGCCATCGAACCATTGAGACAGTCTAGGAATGTTCATAAAGTTTAGTTCAGTTCAATTCAGTTTAGCACTGTGTCATTCATTGACTCAGGCTGCAGAGCCAATCCACCCTGATCAAAATCACAGAAAATGGCAATAAAAAAACGTGTAACTAGAAACCAGTTCATCATAATATGAACTACAGAGTCCAATCCACACACCGTGTCGATTAAACCAAGATTCCAGCCTCTTCCTCCAGGACCAGGGAGCAAGAGTGAGAAAGAGAGACCAAACAGACACTAGCACCTTCTTCTGGCAGCAGTGAGCAAGAGGGAGAGAGAGACTGGTAAAATATAGACAGACAGACCTGAACACCTGTTTGCCTTCCGCTCTCCTCTTCATTGATTCCGATCTTGCTCTCTGGTTTAACCAGCGAGATCATCGAGAAAGGGAGTTGATCATGGGCCTGCGTACCATCTCCAGTGTTCTTGGCCTCTTGGTCACATACTCCCCTCCAAACGTCACCAAACCCTCGGAGACAGGAAGTCGCCAGATCACTCAGTTGTCTCAAACACACCATCAGAATCACAGGTTCCAATAGTAACAGAATCATATTTGAAAGAAGAAGAAATAAAAGAAGGATCCTGAAGGAAGGGCCTCGGCCCGAAATGTTGACTGTACCTCTTTCTAGAGATGCTGCCTGGCCTGCTGTATTAACCAACAATTTTTATGTGTGTTGCTTGAAATTCCAGCATCTGCAGATTTGCGTTTTAAAATCCTGAAGGGTGTTGCCTTAGGATGCATTGTTCACTGGTGCCATCTTCTTCAGCCCCCTGAATTAATGATACGAATTATGACAGAGAAACACAGACACATTTCATAGATGCCTTTCATGGTGGATGTCAGGGGATCCAGGCACTGTCGGTGTTCCAGGATTCCTATTCATTGACAACTGAGGTTGTCAAGGAACCTTGGAAGGCTGGGAACTAGGGCTGAGGAGGAGAAAAAAAGATCAGCCATGATCAGCAGATTCGATGGGCCAGATGGCCTAATCCTGCTCCTATGTATTATGATCTAATGGTTTTAACAGTCTTGCAGCCAGTGATGCACTGAATAATAATAAGAAGAAATATCTTAGCCTAAAGTGTCATCTGTTTATTTATTACCATAGATCGGAGGTTTCCAACCTATTAAAATACCATTTTTAAAAAAAGGTCTGTGGACCCCAGGTTGGGAACCCTAGCCACAGGGTCTGCCTGACATGCTGAATTCCTCCAGAAATGTGTGTGTGTTTCTCTGGAGTTCCAGCATCTACAGAATCTCTTGTGTTTCAGATTTTTTTTCCTCTGCAGACCATTTGAAATATTGACATTAATTTTCTTGCAACGTCATTTCTGTTGCAGCCGTTATTTTTGGGCCCTTTCTAACAGAGCTATCAAACTGGATTAGGTTGTAGTCAGTCTAGCCATCATCAGCACCTGTCACAACATGGCTGGTGTGGACCTCTTTGTGGCCTCTCACTCAGAAGTACGTGCCTGGATTCAGGATGTGTATTTATCTCCCAGACAGAACAGGGCATTTGATATGACAAAGCTGCACTCTAAATATTTCACCAGGAGAACTCCATTAGAGTATAGCTCTCTGTGGCAAGGAAAATTAAGCAAAAACTGTTCTTGAAGAGAAGTTAAGTGGTGCGACAGGAGAGATTCAACTTCATCCATGTTAACAAAGCTTGAGTGCTGGAAACCTGGCACTGACTTGCTACAGGGAGGACTGATCATTCAGGATGCCAGATGCATGTTGCTGGCACGCTATCACCATTTATGAAAGATTGATATGTGTAGCAGGTGTTTGGATCCCACAATGCACTGGATGTGATTGAACAGGCAGAGTTATGCACACTGCTGTGAATAAGTGGGATGCTGATCACAAATACAGAAGTGTGAGGCTGTATTTTAAAGAATGCCACGCATTGAAAATCATTGAATATTTATTTGCCTTCACTTTAAAAAGCTGTCTTTTTCTCTGCTTTGCCACGTGCCTCTGAGAGCCCAGCAAGTGATTTCAGCTTCAGCTGTCTGCCAATATCTTTCCAACAGGATATGTGCAAGTTATCCAGGCTGATTCACTCACTAATTTTCCATCCTCTATGAGAGAGATTGTCACCTCCTTCTGTGAAATGGCCAGAACTGGAAGCATTATGTCAGGATGTTTATAGTTGCAAACACATCTTAACAATCTGCGGCAGGATGAGCAATTTGAGATTACAGAAAACTAATTATTTTAGACTTTCCAGGCTTAGCATTCAAAATGTTGCATATTCATTCACCACTGAACAGTATTGAAACATCAGATAGTTAATATAATTTTATTTCATATGATACAAGAATCCAGGTTAAGGCTTTAGTTGGCTTCTGTTATTTATTGATGCAGACAACTTCTTCGGATGAATCATGAACACAAGAGATTTCGGAGATTTTGGTAATCCAGTGCAACACAAACAAAATGCTGGAGGAACTCAGTGGATGTGCCAGCATCTATGGAGGAGACTGAACATTTAGAAGTCATCAAGTCTTGCCTGAAATGTCAGCTGTTTAATGCTTTTCATACATGCTGCCAGACCTATTGAGTTCCTTCAGCACTTCCTATGTTGTTTTTAGGAGGATTTATATTTCAAGTACAATCCACCTTTTTTCTTAAAGACATGGAATATTGTTTTAGGGATCAGAGAATTAGCCAAAAGGATGACTGTTTCCTTTAAATTTCCATTTTCCTCTGCTTTTGGAACCATGTGGAATTATTTATAAACAATTCCTCACTTTCTGCCTCAGTGTTTCATTATCACTTACCAATTGTGAATGATGCCATCTTTGCCATGATTAACTATTGCCTGTCATTCCTGTTCTCTAGTCAGGAGTACATATTCATACTGTCTCCTTAAAGTTTACATCTTTGAATAAATTCCCGGAAGCCAATGGTGAAGCAATCTTTGCCTCATTTGTGTCTGATTATGTCTCTATAACGTACTCCATGTAATTTTCCCACTTTGAAAACTATTAAGTAAATGAAAATTGTTACTAACAATGAACACACAACAAGGACTACACTTGGTAAGAAATCAAATAAAGTCGTAGGGTCATAGAGCACTTTAGCACAGAAACTGGCCCTTCGGCCTATCTAGTCTGTGCTGAACTATTAATCTGCCTGATCCCAACAACCTGGACCTGGACAACAGACCTCCATAACTTGATCATCCATCTAATGAAATTGCTATAGCCCTTCTCACGATGGTATTTCTGTCCATGCTGTTGGATAGGAAATTCCAAGATATCAGCTCTGTGTTGATAATGGAATAGTTGGAGGGAACCTGCGGGTAACAACATTAGCGTTTCCCTGAAACCCTAAAAATAATAGGTTTTTTTTCTCCCCTCTTCCATGCTGTCAGAATGTCTAACTACTTGCCTGCACTTGGTCCATATAAGAATCTGCCTAAATCTATCACTTCCTCTAGCATCTCATTCCATATGCAATACTGTGGGAGAGGGAAAAGAGCAGGAAGCACCAGAAAGACATTCTGTAATGATCAATAAACCAAATATTTGGAATCAAATGGCCTTGCCTGATGTCTCAGGGCTGGGTGTGTTTGCATCCATGCCAACCCTCCTCCCTGGCACTCCTTCCCTGCCACCTGTCCCACAACCGCCTCACAGCACTCCACCCTCAGAATTCCCATTATCCTTTGCTCCTGCCGGTTTTGCAAACTCGCTCTCCTCTCCACATTAACAAATACATTACGGTACAAAAGTTTTAGACACCCTAGCAATATATACTGTGCCTAAGACTTTCAAACAGCACTGTACTCACCACTCTCTGTTGGAAAGTCTTCTTTAAATCTTAACCCTCTCAACTTAATCCTACTCCTTTTAGTTTTAGACCTCCTCTTCCGGGAAAAAAAGACATGACCACATCTATGTCTCTCATGATTTTATATAAAATTCCATGAAGTCACTTCTCAGCTTCTTCCTCTCCAGGGAAAACAGTACCAACTTATCCAATCAATCCTCATAACTGAGCAAGTGGACAAAGGAATGGCAGGTTGAATTTAACTCAAATAATCGAAACATAGAAACATCGTCGCGCCACCATCTTCTCCCCCCTCCCGGGTGAGGCAACCAGAATTGAGCACAGTACTCCAAGTGGGTGATAATGTGAATGTGATACATGTTAAGAAGTAAAATCAGGGCAAGACATAATGAATAGCAGGGCCCCGATGAGTACTTTGGAAGAGAGAGATCTAAGCGTATAAATACATACACAAAATACTGGAGGAACTCAGCAGATCAGGCAGTATCTATGGAAGTAAGTGAGCAGTCAAGTCCCTTCATCAGGTCTCCTAAACAGAAATGTCATCCTTTACATACTTTCCCTTATAGTCTGTACATATCCATACTTATGGCCACTCATGTGACGCTCCAGTTGTTCACCTTACCACATCATTGTTGAGGGGTATACTCTCTGCCACCCGACCCCTCCCACTCCCACGGGTGAAGAAACCTCTACCATGGTCCTTCCCCACCGGGCCCTTGCGGTGGCTGTACCAAGTTTCAGTGCGTCCCTCAGCACGTACTCCTGCAGCCGAGAATGTGCCAGTCTGCTGCATTCTCCCACGGACATATCCATGTGCTGGTAGATCATCAAGTTTCCGGCCGACCAAAGAGCATCTTTCACCAAGTTGATGATCTGCCAGCAGCACCGGATGTTGGTCTCCGTGTGCGTCCCCGGGAACAGCCCGTAGATCAGAGAGCCCTCTGTTACGCAGCTGCTGGGGATGAAACGTGACACTAGCCCGTCCATCCTCCCCCACAACTTCTCTGCGAACTGACAGTATGCGAAGAGGTGGGTCACAGACTCCTCCTCACTGCAGTCCTCCCGTGGGCAGCGGGGTGTGAAGACGATGTTCCGGGCGTATGGGAGGGATCTGACTGGGAGGGCCCCTCTCACCGCCAGCCAGGCGAGGTCCTGGTGCCTGTTGGTGAGATCTGGCGATGAGGCATTTTGCCAGATGAACTGGACAGTCTGCTCGGGGAACCACCCCACCGTGTCCATCACTTCCTTCTCCTGCAGTGCCTGCAGGACATTACGTGCTGACCACCGCCTCATGGCCCTGTGGTCAAAGGCGTGTTCCTGGAAGAACTTTTCTACGAAGGACAGGTATGGTGTCACATTACAGCTAACTCCAGGCCTGGCAATGGTAATACAGCTCAGGGCATTGGAATTCAATCCCAGCACTCTCTGTAAGGAGCCTACATGTCTTCCTAGGAAATGCATGGGTTTTATCTGGCTGCTCTGGGTTTCTTCCACAGGCCAAAGACATGCCAGTTAGTAGGTTGATTGGTCAGTCATTAGATTAGTGTTGAATTGGGGTGGTTGGGGTGGCTGGGTAGTGACTCGAGGGACCAGAGGGGCCTACTCCGCGTTGCATCACTAAATAAATAAATAAATACATGGAAATAAGATTATTAACAAATGAATGCAATTTAATGGGTTGTCAGATTGGATTATCTGAGGAATCAGAATCAGAATCAGGTTTAATATCACTGGCATATGTTGTGAAATTTGTTGTCTTTGTGGCGGTAGTACATTGCAATAATAATAATAGGAAAAATCTGTGAATGTGTAAGTAATGCAAAAATAGAAAATAAAGAAAAGTAGTGAGGTGGTGTTCGTGGGTTCAATGTTCATTTAAAAATTGGATGTCAGACGGGAGGAGGCTGTTCCTGAGTCACTGAGTGTGTGCCTTCAGGCTTTTGTATCGCCTTTATAAAGGTAACAAAGAGTTAAAGGCATTAACTGGATGATGGGGGTCCTTAATGATGGACACCACCTTTTTGAGGCATTGCCTCTTGACTATATCCTGGATACTACGAAGGCTAGTGCCCATGGTGGAGCTGACTAAGTTTACAACTCTCTGCAGCTTATTTTGATCCTGTGCAGAAGCCCCCCCCCCCACTCCCATACCAGTCGGTGATGCAGCCTGTTAGAATGCTGTCTGTGGTGCATCTGTACAAATTTGGGAGAACTTTGTATATATCTGTAAAAATATGGGAGTCCAACATAAAAGGAAGGTTTAGTACATGAAACTGAGTTCAATTCCAAACAACTGCCAGCTATCCTATGATATATATGAATGGCCATCAAAAAGAAAAAGATTCCATGAAATATGGGACAAAAGTAAGAAAATATGGAAAGTACTGATATGAAAACAGAAAATGATGGAGATACTCTACAAATCAATCAGCATCTGCGGAAAGAAAAACAACTGAGTTATCACTTCATATCAATGTCATTCCATTGACTTGTAAGGTTTGACATGGACGTTGTTTTATTTTCAACACTGCTGCCTGACCTGCTGAGTATTGAATGCATTTTCTGTATTTATTATTAGAGAAGAAATATATATGTTTGTGACATTAATTGATTGTGTTTTAATTAAGTAGTGAATAGTATATAAATTTAAAAAACCACAATGTCAGTGCTAAATTATCTAATCATTTTGCAAATGAGGACAATAACAACAATGCTGAATTCAGTAATCTTGCAACTTAACTGTGTGTCAGCCCACAAACACACTGCATGAGTTATATATTGAGCGAAGTTAGACAAATTAACAATGAAAAGCATTTCCTTTACATTTTAATTCAGCAGAATTTAGAGATTTATTACAACAAACTAGCAGTGACAAACAAATCTTGCTGGAAATTTAATTAAACATTGCAGCTGCTTACCAGTAAGTCAATTACAAATGCATATGTAAATTACGTCAATTAAGATCATGATACTTGTGTAAATGTCAACCAGTTTAATGTTCTGTTATTAACTTCTAACCATTGATTTGACAGTGAAGTGCCTATGATGAATTATGTTGTGAACAGTTGTGTTGTGAATTCTGAATGCATATGCATGCTTTCATCCTTTATGAACAGAATGAAACTGCTACCAATGCCATTTCAGATTAAATCAGTACAATGTTTCCTACACTTCTAAATTCAGTTTACTTAATCAGTATTTCCCGCCCCTTGCCACTTCCACGAAGGAACCTCTGAAAGTCATTGTCATTGTTCTAAAGTGAGTAGTACAGATTGGGTAAATGCAAGCAGACTTTTTCCGCTGGGGTTGGGTAAGGCTACAGTTAGAGGTCATGGGTTAAGTTCGAAAGGTGAAAAGTTTAAGGGTGACATGAGGAAAACTTCTACACTCACAGGGTCACTGCTGGTGCAAGAGGTGCATACAAGCTTGTTTTCAATGTTTAAGCAACGTTTGGATAGATACATGGATGGCAGGGGTATTGGGAGCTATGGTTCTTGTGCAGGTTGATAAGTGTAGGTAGTTTAAATAGTTCAGTACAGACTAGATGGGCCAAAGGGCCTGTTTCCACTGTACTTTTCTATGACTCCGTGACCCTAAAAGCCAAAAATGCTGGGGATATTGGGATTGGTTTATTATTGTACCAAGATACAGTGAAAAGCTTGTTCATACAGATCAAATCATTACACAGAGCATTGAGGTAGAACTAAGTAAACAGTTACAGTGCAGAATGGAGTGCAATATCTACAGAGAAAGCCCAGTGCAGAAAAACAATGAAGTTCAAGATTATATTAAGGTAGATTCTGAGGTCAAGAGTCCATTTTATCATGCAACAGATCCATTCAAGAGACAAATTACAGTGAAATAGAATCTGTCCTTGAGCTGAGTGCTATGTGTTTTCAGGCCTTTTTATCATCTGGCTGATGGAAGGAGGCAGAAGAGAGAATGTTCTGGGAGATTGGAGTCTTTGACTATGCTGATATTCAGAAGGTCAGGTAGCACCTGGAGAGAAAGAAGCAGAGTTTCTACATTTCAAGTCGATGATCTTTAATTAAAACTGGAAAAAACAAGTAAGCAGCCTTGTTAAGTTACAAACATGGAGGCAAAACTGAGCACATTTACATGGAGCGCTATTGCAGGAAAGTTACATCCATCATCGAGGACCCCACCACCAAGATCATGCTCTCTTCTTGCTGCTGCCATCAGGAAGAAGGTATGGGAGTCTCAGGATCCACACCCCTTGGTTCAGTAACTGTTACTACCCCTCAATCATCAGATTCTTGAACCAGAAGGAAGAGCTTCACTCAGCTTCACTCACCTCAACTCTGAACTGTTCCCATTACCTACGGACTCACTTTTAAGAACTCTTCATCTCATTGTCAAGATTTTTATTGGTTATTTATTCCCTCTTTTGAATTTGTTGCCTTTTGCACATTGGTTGCTTGTCTGCTCTGTTGGGTGCAGTCTTTCATTGATTCTATTGTGTTTCTTCGATTAGCTGTGGATGCCAGCAAGTAAACAGATCTCAGGGTTCCATACAGTGACATATATGTGTTTTGATAATAAAATTACTTTGAACTTTGAACACAAGAAAAAGAACATACAAGAAAGAAATGAACACGAGAAGGCCACCTGCACAAGGATTCAATATTGTTCTTTTCCAGGCCTTATCTCCTCTTCCGTGTTGAATCCACATCACCTTCAACTTCCGAAACTTTCAAAAATATAACTACCACCGCTTTAAATGCCTCCATTAATTTAGCTCGAAGTCCACCAGAACAGAGAATTCTATCAACTAACCAAACTTGCAGGAATAAATTCTTATGAATCTCAGTTTTAAGTGACTGCCCCCTTATCTTGTATCTAAGTCCCCTCATTCAAGTCTCTTACACTAGTCTAAACATCTCAACATCTATCCTGTCATGCCCCCGAGTATCATATATGCTTTAATACAGGGGTTCCCTACCTGGGCTCGATGGACCCCTTTCTTAATGGTACTGGTCCATGGCATAAGTAAGTTTGGGAACCCTGCTTTAATAAGATAACTCTCAGATCAATCTTATTGAACTATACAGATCCTAAGGGGAAAGAGGTTTAATGAAAATAAATGTAAAGTTTGTAATAAGGTAAATACCAAGTTTGCCCAGGTGACACTTGGTCAGCAACCTACTATATAAAATAACACTAACCTATGGACTTATTTTCAAGGACTCTTCCCCGCATGTTCATGATATTTACTGATATTTTTTATCAGTAGTAGTTATTACTTTTTTCCTTTGTATATGTACAGTTTGCAGTCTTTTGCACATTGGTTGTTTGCTCATCCTGTTGGGTACTGTCTTTCATTGATTCTATTGTGTTTCTTGGATTTACTGAGTACGCTTGAAAGAAGACAGATCATAGGGTTGTATAGTGGCATATATGTACTTTGATAATAAATTTACTTCGAACTTTGAACTAACTATTGACACCACAAACTCACCCATCAGCAACATATAGGAGTCACTATTGATTAGACTCTTAAAAGTGCCAGTCAATGTGGTCATATAAGCATATCAATGACTGGGTATTCTTTGAAAAGTGACTCTCCCAAGTTCAATTTCAACTTCTTCAAGTTCCAGTTTATTGTCATTCAACTGTATACATAAATACCACTAAATGAAACAATGTTCCTCCAGACTACAGTGCACAACACAGTTCACATAATTCACACACATAACACATAAAGTAATATTACCACAAATAAGTGGAATTAGGGGGATAACCCTCTGCTGGTTGGAATCATACCTGACACAAAGGAAGATGGTTGTGTTGGTTGGAGCTCAATCATCTCATCCTCAGGACATCACTGCAGGAGTTCCTCAGGGAAGTGTCCTAGGACCAACCATCTTCAGCTGCTTCATCAATGACCTTCCTTCTGTCATAAGGTCAGAAGCGGGGATGTTCGCAGATGACTGCACAATGTTCTGCACCATTCATGACCCCTCAGATAGTGAAGCAGTTTATACCCAAATGCAGCAGGACCTGGACAATATCCAGGCCTGGGCTGGCAAGTGGCAAGTAACGTCTGAGCCATGCAAGTGCCAGGCAATGACCATCTCCAACAAGAGAGGCTCTAACCATCGTCCCTTGACATTCAGTGGCATCACCATCACTGAATCCCCTACTATCAACATCCTGGGGGCTTGCCATCGACAGGAAACTGAACTGGTATAAAACCGTGGCTACCAGAGCAGGTCAAAAACTAGGAATCCTGCGATGTGTAACTCACCTCCTGACTCCCCAAAGCCTGTCCACCATCTACAAGGCTCAGGTCAGGAGTGTCATGGAATAATCACCACTCGCCTGGATGAGTGAAGCTCCATCAACACTCAGGAAGCTTGACACCATCCAGTACAAGGCAGCCCACTTGATTGATACCCCTTCCACAAACATCCAATCCCTCCACCATTGATGAACAGTTGTAGCAGAGTGTACTATCTACAAGATGCACAGCAACAGCACACCAAAGTTTCTAAGGCAGCACCTTCCAGACCCACGACCACTACCATCTAGAAGGATGAGAACAGTAGATACCTGGGAACACTACCGATTGGAAATCCCCCTCCAAGTCACTCACCACCCTGATTTGGAAACATCATCATGCCTTCATTATTGCTGGGTCAAAATCATGGAATTCCCTCCCTAACAGCACAGTGGGTGTACCTACACCTCAGGGACTGCAGCGGTTCAAGAAGGCAGCTAATCCCCACTTTCTCAAGGGCAACTAGGGATGGGCAATAAATGCTGGTTTAGCTGGTGATTCCCACATCTGTAAATGAATAAATTAAAAAAAAACAAATAATAAGGTGCATATATGATACAAGTTAAAACATACTACAGTCCTATGCAAAAGTCACAGGCACATATATATCTAGGGTGCCTAGGACTTTTGCACAGTATTATATTTGGCGGCATGGAGCAGAGAGTGAGTTTATAAATCAGGCAATAGCAAAAAATGTTGGGAATGTCAAAGGCAGAGCACCACAGGAGGGGTGTCGGACAGGTGGCAGAGAAGGAGAAACAGGACTGGGGGTGGTGCAGGTGCAGACATACCCAGCCCTCTGACACCAGGCAAGGTCATGTGATTCCAAATAATTAGTTTATTAATCATTACAGAACGTCGTTCTGGTGCTTCCCGCTCCCTCCCCTCTCCCATCCACTTTTCTTAACCATGATTCCCCTTTCCCAACCCCCTTCCTACTTGCTGTCCACAATAGAGGCCCTTATCAGAATCAGGTTTATCATCACTCACATATGTCATGAAATTTGTTTTTTTTTTGGCAAAAGCAGTACAGTGCAATACCCAAAATTTTGCACAATACTGTAAATTGATGATGATGTCAAAAGCTGCTGGTGCTTCATATGTGATGAGACGTGAGTGGTGTAGGGTGCTCATTAGTCACTCTGACTTCCCAGTTGTTTTCCACCATCTGAGAGGTGCAAGTCAGGGATTTGATGGAATACTCTTCATCTGGCTGGATATGTACAGCTCCAGCTGTACTAGAAAAAACAGTGCTATCTAAGATAGGTTTAACCAACTCTCCAGCTGAATGTTCGCTATGTCTGCCACAGCTCCTGCAGTATGTATTGTCTACCGGAGGAACTTGCCTAGGGTAATCATGCAGCATCTTCCAAACCCATAATATCTACCACCAAGAAGCACAGAGGGAGCAGGCAGATGTACGTACAACCATCTCATATTCCTCCCCAGGTCACACGCTATTTTGATGTGGAAATGCTTTCCTGCTCTTCATCAGAGCTGGCTCTATTTCCAACAATAATTTACCCGGGGCATGCTGAGAATATAATCTTCAGAAATACTGTTGATGCATTAGAATTGATTCACCACTACTTTTTCAAAGGTTTTCAGGGGGAGCAATAAACATCAAACATATCAGCATCTATATATTAATTAAAATTAATTACTGAATAGCTGTTTGCAAGCTGAGAATTCAACCAATCTGTGCCTTAATGCTCAAAACTGCAGGCCATTGATAATCTTCAGGCTGATCTTTGAATGTTATCTAAGTCCTGGGGCTGGTTGAACTAAATAGCTCTTGAATTCAATATTGAATAATTCAGCACAGAATATGTGCGGATTTTTTGAAAGAGTTATCCAATTAGTGCACTCCACTGCTGTAGCGCTAAGGGGTTTTTGAAAACGTAGTAATGTATGAAAAGGACCACAACGGGCTTCTGGAGAACGTGGACAGATTGCTGAAAACAGCAGAAGCATGGCGGATTAAAACCAACACAGAGGAAGAGTGAGGAGTGGAAATATAAATGAAACAAAGCAATCGGAAGTGCTGTCAGAACAGAATAGTAAAGTGAGAAAGAGGCTGAAGTTTTGAGCTTAATGCCAGGCTCCACACTTTAAGAAGAATGTCAAGATCTCAGAAAGCATGAAGAAAAAATTTATTAAGATACCAGGAGTGTAGAACTTCAATTATGATGAAAGATTGGAAGGTCTGGTCATTTAATCTTTGGTCGAGGAAGCTAAAGGCAAATTTAATTGAAGTGCTCAAAATCAGGAGTGTAAGTTGTTCAGGTAGATGGAGCTCATCAGCCTGCGAAGGCAGTCCATCTAAGAGAGGGAAAACTCTGATTTCAAACCTACACTGCCTTGCAGCCATACCCACTTATGGGAAAGGCTTCAGGAGTAAACCCTGAGGACAAATCCAGAGCTGCAGTCTCTAAGGCAGTCCAACGTTGCTTTCAACCTTGCTCTGGCAACTCCTGTGACATCACTGGTGCCAAGCTGTATCGGCCCTTGCCCTTCCCTTGGACAACATCGGTGACTTGCTGCTTGGGCAACTGCTGGTCTTCCATACAACCTTGCCCAGGCCTGCGCCCTGGAGAGACTGAAGCAAGACTTTCCAGGCACAGATCCATGGTCTCACGAGACTAACGGATGCCATCCAATCCAAGTTGTCCGGAAGATTGCAATGATCATAAATGGAAGATTATGGCAAAAGCTATTGATTAGGTGGCCAGTTTTCTTTTCAACTATCAGGAAATGATCATTGAAAACCAATACATTGGTGGGGATGCTTTATCTTTTCTCTAAATGTGTAAGAAAATATCATGCTTTATAAAATCAGAGACAAGAATGAAGAGTGTACTGGAAAGTTAAAAGGGCTACTTTCTCCTTCCTCAAAGTGAAGAATAAATATTGTCCTGTTGAAACCTGTAAACAAACTTCATGAGTAATTCCTTTGCACCAGAACAAAATATAATGATTATCAAAAAATCAAGTCTCTGATTCTAATCGTCTCTATTTCTGACTTTTGTTTTCCTATTTAGCTTTGCAGTGGCATTGTTGAAAGCTATATGCTGTGTGTAACCTCAGTGAAAAGCGCATTATCCTTTACAAAATATGAAAATCCATAAAAATATTGCTGAGATTAGTGTTGCCATGTTCAAGCTGATAAGAATTCACAGATTTCCCCTATCATTCATTCGTTATGTACCATGATGTATGATGTGGGTGATCATGGTCTTTCCATGACCGTGATTGTTCTTGGAAAATTATTCTACAGAAGTGGCTTGCTTTTGCCCTTTTCTGAGCAGTGACTTAACAAGACAGGTGACCCCAAAAATTATCAATACTCTTCAGAGATTGTCTGCCTGGCGCCAATGGTCACACACCAGGACTTGTGATGTGCACCAGCTCCTCATAGAACCATCCACCACCTGCTCCCATGGCTTCACCTGGCACTGATTGGGTGCCAAGGAGGTGCTTCACCTTGCCCAAGGGTGACCTGCAGACTAGTAGAAGGAAGGGATGTCTTATATCCCCTTTGGTAGAGACTTGTCTCCACCCTGCCACTATATATAACTTCAATTAAAAACACATCATCCTTTACAAAATATGATAATCCAAAAATAATGATAGAGATTAGTATTGCCATAGTGAAGTTGATTTAAAAAATCACAGATTTCCTGTATAGGGCATGGTTTTTGGTGAATCAAGCAAAAGCATGTAACAGAATATCCATATCATATTTTATGTAGTATAATTTGGTTCATGAATGTCTATGCATAATCACATAAAAATACTTGTAAGGACAATGCAGCATGCAGATCAGTAACTGCTATCATCAAAACTATTGGTAATACAAGCAAAATTACAAACAGAGATTTTAATTCTCTTCAGCCTTTCCCTTAGGTGAAGTGGAATTTGTGAGCTAAGAGATAGTTCTTTACATATCACAAAATAGAAATAATTCTGTTACAAGCAGAACAATTCCATTTCAAATGATCCTTTTTTCTGTCTTAACAATTAAGACACTAACTCACATTTCAAACTGACAGCATTGTTCTTCATTATTGATTGTCAAATCAAAATCTTGTCCTTGGATATCTGACAGGAAGTTTTTGATTCCAGTGGTAGTTCTCACATTTACTCAGCTGTTTGAATTGTGCTGGACGTGATCGATAATTTTGAGTAGACATTTTTGCATTCAGTAGTTTACACTGCAGACTTAAACGTACATCTTAATTCTGGGACTTGTGGTCACATTCTCAGGAAAGAAACTGTCACTAGGCTCAATCATTGAGTGACTGAAAATCCAACAACATAGGCCTGATTTTAAAAAACTTTAATTCCTGAAGTGGAAACAAGTATTCTCCTACAAAAAAAAGAAATAAAGGCAAATATTCAACGTAATTGTCAATCTTTGTAGCACAATTCCTCCAAATTTTAGGGTTGATGGATAGACCTTCCAGAACAGGTGCTTCCAATATGATCCTTCTAGCTGATCTATGCTTCCAATGGGAGACATATTCTTTTCTCACAAACTAATTGGATCCAGTGTGTGGCAAAGGTCATGTGACCATTGTGGTAACTTCTACTTTGAAAGGGGACCACTCAACAACTTCATGCCCAAAGGAAACAACTTTATCTGGGATGGCAAAACCGATATTTACATACAGAGGCTTTCACTGGACCGTACTGCATGGCAGAGAAGATACACACATGCACACTGTTGTAATGTGACCATTTTTAAAAGTAAGTTAATACTAATTAGGACAATGGGTGGGCGGGGGGGGTGTTTACTTCCATTCTTTTTACTTCCGGTGTGTTTGTATATAGTGTACCTGCCATGCCATACGGGTTGTGAAAGCCTCTGTATATATATAACGGTTTTGAATTTTGAGATAAAGTTGTTTCTTGGGCATGAAGTTGTCAAGTGTGCCTTTTTCAAAGTAGAAGTTACTACACACACCGGACAAGAAAACGGATGTAAACCTCCCCCACCCAACCCTGGAACCAGCCTTTCTTTACAAACAGCTTCCCCTAGTGGGAGTATTGCTATGTTGCCATTATCCTAATTAGTATTAAGTTTTTTTTATAATGCTCACATTACAACTCTTCTCCCCCTTTAAATTCCAACATTCCCCAAATGTAAAAGAACTGGGAAACAAAAACAGTGGTGTCATTAGCTTGCGTACCACTGAAACTTATACCAGTGTCTCAGCAAGTTTACCAATACAAAACACCTGAAAAACGTGGCAGATTCAACATTCAGTCTAGCAAAAAAAAACTGTCCAGTCAAACATTCAGTCTGTCACAAGGTTTGCGAGTGCGCTGTGATCTGCGTGCTACTCCTGGCGACCCAGCAGGCACCGCTGGTGAGGATGTTCTGGGTGGATCTGGTGTTGGGGGCATGAGAGGGGTCTATGTGTCCGTGTGAGAATGTCCATCCTCTTCAGGGGACCCCAACCCCTCTGCCAGCATCTCCCTCTCTGGCAAAGTCACTGGTAGACATGCTCCCACTGTAGTCTGTCTCACCATTGGAAACTCCATGGAACTGTCTGCCTCTGAGCTGGTATCATGACGCAGGCGTGCATGGTCCTGATGCCTGCAGAAAACACGTCCATCAGTCAGCTTAACAACGTAGGAGACAGGACCACCCTGCTTAAGAATAACCCCAGGCAGCCGTTGCTGAAGTTTCTCACATAGACATTGTCATCCAGTTTTAACTGTCTCTCTCACGCATGTTGATAATATCCTTCTGCTTTTCCTGCTTTCTCTCCACTTCTGCCTTTACGTCTGGTCCAATCTTGATTTGGGCCTACGCCCCATCAGCATCTCTGCTGGAGTGTGAGCAGTTGTAGTCTGTGGCGTTAGGTGGTATTTAAACAGGAAACGTGAAAGAACAGCCCGCTCAGCCAAACCATTTGAGGCTGGGTGGAAAGAGGCCGTCGGAATGTAATGAATGCCATTCTGCTACATGAAATCACTGAACAGTTCACTGGTGAACGTCGGGCCATTATCAGTGACGAGAGTGTTAGGCAACCCGTGGACTGCAAACACTTGCCTGAGTTTGTCTATGGTTGAAGGGGCTGTGATGTTGTTCATGATGTGAGCTTCGATCCATTTAGAATGCGCATCCACCATTACAAGAAACATCTGCCCCATAAAGGGGCCAGCAAAGTTCAAATGTAGCCTAGACCAGGGGTAGTCTGGCCATTCCCATGGGTGCAAGGGAGCTGGTGGTGGCATATTCTGATTAGTCTGACATTGCGTGCATGATTTTACCTTGTTCTCCAGATCCTGATCCATTCCTAGCCAAAAGACGTAGGATCTTGCAAGGTTTTTCATCCGAGACATCCCTGGATGAGTCCCATGGATTTCCTCCACAATCTGTGAATGGCCAGAGGGAGGCACAATGACCCTCGCACCACCCCCCCCCAGAAAATGCAGCCATCCTGCAGAATCAGTTCTGTCTTGCGTTTGGCATAAGGCCTCATTTCCTCTCCTTCACGACTCTGGGACAACCTTGTAAAAGGAAAGTCTTGACTTGGGACAGGACTGGGTCCCTCTCTGTCCACTGCTTGATCTGGGTCGCCTTTACAGGTGTCTCTTACAGCCTCTCCAATGAAAACACAGTCTCTGGAGGCACGTATGTAGCAACAGGTGTCTCAGGTAAAGGTAGTCAACTCAGTGCAACAGCATTTGCATTATTCCTACCCGCTCTGTACACTATAGTGTACTGGTAGGCTGACAATGTGAGAGCCCAACGCTGTATCCTGGCTGAGGCTAGCAGCGGGATGCATCTGGCCTCACTGAACAGGCTCATCAGTGGTTTATGGCCTGTATAAATTGTATATTCGCGTCCTTAAAGGTACTGATGAAAGCGTTTGACCGCAAAAACAATGGCCAGACCTTCTTTGTCTAGCTGTAAATATCCCTTCTCAGCAGCCGTCATGGTACGTGAAGCAAAACCAGTAGCCTTCTCTCCATTACATGTGAGAGAACTGCCCTGACTCCATAGGCCAAGGCATCGCATGCAAGGGTGATCTCCTTGTCTGGGTCATAGTGAACAAGCAACTTCGCTGTGTGGAGGAGTTCTTTCACTTCCTTGAAAGCTTTCTCCTGCTCTTCACCCCACTTAGTGTCATTGTGAAGCAGCTTGTACAGTGGGGCCAAAACGCTTGAGAGGTCAGGAAGAAACTTGCCATAATAATTCACCATGCCCAAAAATGATCTGAGTTCAGTGACGCTCTTGGGGCTTGGTGCCTCCTTAATAGCTCTCACTTTGTCCTCCACTGGGTAGAGCCCCTCAGCTGTGATCTGGTATCCCAGGTAGGTCACACTTGCTGCCAGGAACACACATTTGCTGTATTTCAATCACAGCCCTGTGTCTGAGAGCCTCTTCAGCACCCGTTCTAAGTTCGCCAGATGTTCCACCCCCGTAGCCCTTGTGATCAAAATATCATCAAGGTACACTGCTACGTGTGGAATCCCCTGCAGCAAAGTGTCCATTGTCCTTTGGAAAATGACAGGGCTGGACGCCACTCCAAACACCAGGCGAGTGTTTAATAATCCCTTGTGTGTATTAACCGTGACGTACTCCTTTGAATCCTCGTCGAGCAGCAGATGTTGGAAGGCGTGGCTCATGCCCAGCTTTGTGAACAGCTTACCCCCGACAGGGTCGCAAAGGTCATCCACCCGTGGCAATGGGTACTCCTCCAGCCGAGAGACCTGATTCACTGTAAGCTTATAATCCCCACATATCCTCACCGTTTTGTCTGCCTTCAAAACTGGAACAATGGGAGCTGCCCACCTTGAAAACTGGACGGGTCAAAAATGCCCAGCCTCTGTAAACATTCCAGTTCCTCCTCGACTTTGCCTTTCATGGCATAGGGCACTGACCTGGGCTTAAAAAAAACATGGTGTAGCCTCAGGGTCGACATGGAATTTCACTGTCATACCCTTCAGTGTTCCTAGCTCGTCCCTGAAAACGTCACTGTACCACTGCAGAATGTCCTCTGTCGTGTGTGCATACTTAATTTCATGCCAGTTTAGCCGGATTTTCCGAAGCCAATCATGGCCCAAAAGACTGGCCCCCTGCCCTAAGCTATCACTAGCCTGATTTCAGCCTTCTAACCCCCGGCTGAAATGTCCACATATAACACCCCTAAATGAGGTACGGGCTGCCCCATATAGGTCCTAAGTTTGAGCTTTGATGGTCTAATAGGAGGCAGGTTGGACCCCCATGTCCTCCTGAAGGTCTCCTCACTAATGACCGATGCAGTAGCCCCTGAATCAATCTCAAACTTAATGTCCTTTCCCCTGACAGTGACTGTGGCATGATATGGTTCAGGTGGTTCCTCATCTGTTTCCACTGCAAACATGTTGTAGGCACCCACTGCCTCTTCATCTGCTTTTTCTAGATGGTGTGTGGCTGCCTGAGCCTGTTGAGCTTTCCCCTGCCCAGGCTTAATCTTACCCTTTGAACTTCTGCACTTTTGAGCTAAATGTCCCTTTTTGCTACAAGCATGGTAGACAGTGTCTTTGCATCTGCAATCATTTGCATAGCGCGTCCCTCCACACCGGAAACATTCCACCCGCATTGCCTGTTTACCAGTCTCCCTCCTGACTTGGTGCACTGCCACCGAATGCGACCCCCCATGTCCTTTCTGGATATCCTTGACATTATTAGCAGCCATCTCCATGCCTTGGGAAATCTCTCGGGCTTTCTTGGAAGTCAACGGTGGGGTTTCCCCCAGCAGGCAGCGCTGTATGGCATCATTATTAATGCCACATACCAATCTGTCACGGAGCATGTCATCCAACACTGCCCTGAAATCACAATGCTCCAACAGCTGCCAAAGCTCAGCCACAAAATTGGCCGCAGACTGACCTGGCTTCCTGAAACGGCTGTGAAACTTACACTGTTGGACTATCACAGAAGGTTTTGGATTGTGGTGATTCCCCACGAGCTTGACCAGTTCGTCATATGGAATTTCCCCCAGTTTCCGCGGTGTGGCTAAGTTCCTTACCAGCTTGTAAGTCTGTGCCCCACACACACTCAGGAGAATAGAGCACTTCTTAGCCTCCTCAGTAATTCCATTAGTACAGAACAAGTGTCCCAACCTTTCCTCATACTCCAGCCAGTCCTCGTTCCCCTCCACAAATTCACTGATAGTCCCAAACGTAGCCATCTGAACGCAAGGCTCCTCGTCCCCAGTACAGTTTCTGTTCACACACCAGCGCCCTTTGCCTCTCGTCTCTGCACGACTCCAGTTCACACACCGGCACCCTTTGCCTCTCATCCCCGCACAGTTTCTGTTCACACACCAGCGACCTTTGCCTCTCATCCCCGCACAGTTTCTGTTCAGACACTGGCGCCCTTTGCCTTTTGTCCCCACACAGCTCCTGTTCACACACCGTCACCCTTTGCCTCTCGTCTCCACACGGCTGCTGTTCACACACCGGCGACCTTTGCCCCTCGTCCCCGCTCAGCTCCTGTTCAGACACCGGCACCCTTAGCCTCTCATCCCCCACACAGCTCCTGTTCGCACGCTAGCGATCTTTGCCCCTCCTCCCCACACAGCTCCTGTTCACACATTGGTGCCCTTTACCTTTCGTCCTCCTGCACAGCTCCCATTCAGACACCGGCGCCCTTTGCCTCCCGTCCCCTCACAGCTCCTGTTCAGACACTGGCGCCCTTTGCCTCTCATCCCCGCACAACTTTTGTTCATACACCGGCGCCCTTTGCCTCTCGTCCCCGCGCAGCTCCTGTTCATACACCGGCACCCTTTGCCTCTCGTCCCCGCGCAGCTCCTGTTCACAGACCGGCAACCTTTGCCTCTCGTCCCCTCACAGCTCCTGTTCATACACCGGCACCCTTTGCCTCTCGTCCCCGCACAGCTCCTGTTCAGACACTGGCACCCTTTGCCTCTCGTCCCCGCGCAGCTCCTGTTCATACACCGGCACCCTTTGCCTCTCGTCCCCGCACAGCTCCTGTTCAGACACTGGCGCCCTTTGCCTCTCGTCCCCGCACAGCTCCTGTTCAGACACTGGCACCCTTTGCCTCTCGTCCCCGCGCAGCTCCTGTTCATACACCGGCACCCTTTGCCTCTCGTCCCCGCGCAGCTCCTGTTCATACACCGGCACCCTTTGCCTCTCGTCCCCGCACAGCTCCTGTTCAGACACTGGCGCCCTTTGCCTCTCGTCCCTGCGCTGCTCCTCCTTGGCACTGCTGCTCATATGTAGCCACCTAACCAGCTAGCACACTGTAGCCTAGCTAAAGCTAACAACAAAAACGAAACGGGATGACACATGCAAAAAACCTGTTCACTTCATCACCAAAAATATGTGGTAACTTCTACTTTGAAAAGGACCACTCGATAACTTCATGCCCAAAGGACACAATTTTATCTGGGACGGCAAAACCGATATTTACATACAAAGGCTTAAAGTGGACAGTACTGCATGGTACAGAAGCTATACACATGCACACCGGACAAGAAAACGGAAGTAAACCCCCACCCCCGACCCAGGAACCAGCCTTTCTTTACAAACAGCTTCCCCTAGCGGGAGTATTGCTATATTACCATTATCCTAATTAGTATTAACTTATTTTTATAATGCTCACATCACAACAACCATGCCTTCTGCTACAGCTAGCATCAATTAGATGTGAGCTTCAGCCTCACTGTTTCCAGCTCTCGATATTCTGCCTGTTTGTCACCTCTGTGGGAGTAATGAGCCTGTAATGTTTTTGCCGCTTCCTATGGGTATAAATCATCACAATCCTGTCACCTTAATCAGGATAACTTCCTTGACTACTCTACATCCAATGGTTCATGCCCGTACCTTACAATATTTAATTTATGCACTTTAGTTTGTTATTTATGTATGATTGATCTGTAGATTTTTATCCTTATCTTCATAAGTTGTTGATTGTAATGTCTGTTATGTATACTATTGTGCTTTACACAATGCTTTAGCAAAGTGCTGTCTTGTTTCTATAACAATAAACTGGATTAGACTTGACTTGTTCTGGTGAACTATGATAGTCTCCTAGCCAGTTTCAGTGTAAGCATGTTGTTTATCAACAGCACACAGTGTGCTGGTTTTAACTGCATTGGGACTAGTGGCTTGCTGTAGGATGCCACGGGAGGTGTCAGAGAAGGAGTGCCAGGAGCGGTGGGTGGCCCCGGTGCAGACTCACCCAGCCCAGACACAGCAGGTAAACTCATCTAATTCCAAACCATTGGTTTATTGATCATCACAGAATGTCTCTCTGGTGCTTCCCACTCCCTCCCCTCTCCCTTCTCTTTTCAAACATGATCCCCCTTTCCCTGCCCCCTACCCACTCTCAGGCCACCACAGAGACCCATATCGGAATCGGGTTTATCATCACTCACATATGTCATGAAATCTGTTTTTTTTGTGGCAGTAGTACAGTGTAATACATAAAATTACTACAGTACTGTGCAAAAGTCTTAGGCAGTCTAGCTTTATGGAGCATATATGCCTAAGAGTTTTGCACAGTACTGTAAATGCACAGAGCAGGACTTCCATCTGCAGTATTGACCTTGGTTAGCACTGGTACACAGCTAAACCCTTATGTCGAATCCATTCCTGCCTGTGACCCTGAGTGACTGCACTGCATGAACTTTCATTGTTTTCTTCATCTATCATTTATAGAATTGGTTTTCAAGCCCACTTGATGATTTCCTTTTCAGTCACTCGTTTTGCTGTTTATTACAACTCTGGCCAATCTTTTTTTTACCCTACAACGAAAACTACAAATGCAGGAAATTCAAAAATGCTGCCAATGTTCAACGGCCAAGCAACATCTATGAAGAGAATAATTTCATGATTACATCCACCAGCATTTCTAATGCTAGGTCTCAGTATCAGTCATTCATTTATTTTCCAGGAAATTGTAGCATATTTGGTGTCATATCTTGTAACTCCAAACCATAAACTAATTGAAAGCAAGATCATGGAGCAGGGAATAACATATCTTAGTTTTGTTTTAACTTTAGAGATTGATGTACGTATGACGTGGTAGTGTAATGATGCATGCCATTCATGTATAACCCGTAATAAATTATTTAAACAACAGAGAATGCTTAATCAAACAATATATTTACAATATTACTCAAATATTGAACACTCCTCCCTGCTTGGCTATACATTCCAACTCAATAAAGAAGATATCTCAACCTTATACATGTATACATTATTACAAATGGCAGGGGTGGGCAACTGTGACTGACAAGGGAAATTAAGCATTGCATAAAAGCCAAGGATAGAGTATATAAGATAGCAAAAGTGAGTGGGAAGTTGGATGATTAGGAAGCTTTCAAAATCCAACAAAAGGCAACTAAAGAGCTATAAGAAGCGAAAAGATGAAATATGAGGGCATCTAGCCAATAATATAAAGCAGGATATCAAAAGCTTTTCAGCTATAGAAAGAGAAAAAGGGAAGTTGAAGTTGATATTGGACCACTGAAAAATGACACTGGTGAGGTAGTAATAGGGGACAAAGAAATGGGAGATGAACTTTGTGTCTGCCTTCACTACGGAAGACACTAGCAGTGTGTCAAAGATCTGAGTATCTGGAAGCAGAAGTAAGTGCCATTGCTATTACAAAGGGAAAAATACTTTAATACTTTAATACTTTTAATACTTTAATACTTTAATACTTTATACTTTATTGTCGCCAAACAGTTGATACTAGAACATACAATCATCATAGCGATGTTTGATTCTGCGCTTCCTGCTCCCTGGATTACAAATCAATATTAAATATTAAAAATTTAAATCATAAATCATAAATAGAAAATAGAAAAATGGCAAGTAAGGTAGTGCAAAAAAACCAAGATGCAGGTCCGGATATTTGGAGGGCACGGCCCAGATCCAGGTCAGGATCCGTTCAGCAGTCTTATCACAGTTGGAATGAAGCTGTTCCCAAATCTGGCTGTATGAGTCTTCAAGCTCCTGAGCCTTCTCCTGGAGGGAAGAGGGACGAAAAGTGTGTTGGCTGGGTGGGTCATGTCCTTGATTATCCTGGCAGCACTGCTACGACAGCGTGTGGTGTAAAGTGAGTCAAATATGATGGCAGAATATAGTATTAATGGTAAGACTCTTGGCAGTGTGGAGGATCAGAAGGATCTTGGGGTCTGTGTCCATAGGACACTAAAAGCTGCTGCACAGGTTGACTGTGTGATTAAGAAGGTAGAAGGTGCATTGGCCTTCATCAACCATGGGATTGAGTTCAAGAGCCGAGAGGTAATATTACAGTTGTATAGAACCCTGGTCAGACCTCACTTGGAGGACTGTGTTCAGTTCTGGTGACTTCACTACAGGAAGGATGTGGAAACTATAGAAAGGATGTAGAGGAGATTTACAAAGATGTTGCCTGGATAGGGGAACATGCCTTATGAAAACGGGTAAAGTGAACTTGACCTTTTCTCCTTGGAGTGACGGAGGATGAGAGGTGTATAAGATGATGAGAGGCATTGATCATGTGGAAAATCAGAGGCTTTTTCCCAGGGCTGAAATGACTAATACGAGAAGGCACAGTTTTAAGGTGCTTGGAGGTAGGTACAGAGGGGATTTCAGGGTTATGTTTTTATGTAGAAAGTGGTAACTACATGGAACGAGCTGCTCATGACTTTGGTGGAGGCAGATACAATACAGTCTTTTAAGAGACTCCTCCTTTTAAGGGTCTTAGAAAAATAGATGGCTATGGGTAATCCCAGGTAATTTCTAAAGTAAGTACATGTTCGGAACAGCATTGTGGTCCAAAGGGCCTGTATTGTACTGTAGGTTTTCTATGTTTCTATGTTCTAGGTACTGATCACTTGATTCTGACATAGTCCCAGAGGACTGGAAGATTGCAAATGTCGCTCCACTCTCTAAGGAGGGAGGAAGGCAAAAGAAAGGAAATTCCAGTTAGCCTAACCTCAGTGGTTGGGAAAGTGTTGGAGTCTATTATTAAGGATGAGGTTTCACGGTACTTGGAGACTAATGATAAAATAAGTCTAAGTCAGCATAGTTTCTATGAAGAGAAATCTTGCCTCACAAATCTGTTAGAGTTCTTCAAGGAAGTAACAAGCAAGGTGGACAAAGGAGAGGCCATGGAAGTCATTTACTTGGATTTTCAGAAGGCATTTAATAAGGTGCCACACATAAGGCTACTTAGCAAGATAAAAACCTATGGTGTTACAGGAAAGATACAGGCACGGACAGAGGAATAGCTGTCAGGCAGGAGGCAGCAAGTGGAAATAAAAGGGGTCTTTTCTGGTTCGCTGCCAGTGACTAGTGGTGTTTCTCAGGGTCAGTATCGGGACTGCTACTTTTCTCATTGTTTGTCAGTGATTTGGATAATAGAATTGATGGCTTTGATGGTAATGTTTGAAGATAGGTGGAGGAGTAGGTAGTGCTGAGGAAGCAGCTGGACTTAGACAAATTGGAAGAATGGGCAAAAAAGTGGCAGATGGAATACAGTATTGGGAGATGTATGATGATGCATTTTGGTAAAAGGAACAAACTTGCAGACCATTATCTAAATAGGGAGAAGGTTCAAACATCAGAGGGGCAGAGGGACTTAGGAGTCCTTGTGCAACACTCCCAGAAGATTAATTTACAGGTTGCGTTTATGGTAAAGAAGGCAAATGCAATGTTGGCATTTATTTCAAGGGGAATAGAATAAAAGAGCAAGAAGATAATATTGAGGATTTAGAAGACACTGGTCAGGCCGCACTTGGAGTATTGGCAACAGTTTTGGGTCCCATATCTCAGAAAGGATATGTTATCATTGTAGAGAGTCCAGAGGAGGTTTATGAGGATGATTCTAGGAATGAAGGGGTTAACATTTGAGAAGCATCGACAGCTTTGGACCTGTGCTCACTGGAATGTAGAAGAATGCAGGGGGATCTCATTGAAACCTACCGAATTTTGAACAGACTAGATAGGGTAGATGTGGAGAGGATGTTTCCTGTGGCAGGGGTATCTAGAACTAAAGGACACACCCTCGATATTGAGGGGAAATGTTTTGGAACAGAGGTTAGGAGCAATCTTCTTAGCCAGAGAGTAGTGAATCTGTGGAATGCTCTGCCACAGACTGCGGTGGAGGCCAAATGCTTGGGTATATTTAAGGTGGAAGTTGATTGTTTCCTGATTGGTCATGGCATCAAAGGATATGGTGAGAAGGCAGGTGTATGAGGTTGAGTAGGATCCAGGATCAGCATTGTTGGAATGGCAGAGCAGACTTGATTGGCTGAAGGCCTGATTCTGCTCCTATGTCTTATGGTCTTAAGGTCTTATTGGCTGTATTGTATGTTATATAATACAACCACAATATGGACATCCATAGCATAGTAAAATTCTCATTCAGGCCTAAAGATTTAGTCACTGTGAAGGATGTGGAAGATGTCTTACTCTTGTGGGACAACAAATTTCCTGACCAGAAAGGTCACTTTTCTTGGCAGGTGAGACTTGCTGCTATGTAACAATCTCAGCTCCTGGGGCCTCCTCGATAGCGGTTGCAGGAGTTGACTCTGGGACTGCAGGAAGAAGATCTGACAGCTCTGGACACCCTTCTTCTGGACAAGTTGTATTCCAAACAGTCCTTGGCAAGCTGCTTGATCTGCTGACCTAATTCAGGCCTCCAGACAAAGCTTCTAGCCAACGCATTCATTTTGATGATGCCTAGATTGCCGGCAGGTAGCTCCTCCAACACTTTAACTTTCAGCTTGGCTGGTACAACAGCTTTCAATCCCCACTTAAGGCAATGCCTGTCGAGGACAAGTTCATCCAGGCGCTAGTAAAAATGTGGGAACTGGAATTTCTGCTGCATATTCGAGCCATTTTGGATTGCCATGTTGATCTTAGACAGTGCTGGATCTTTTCTGGTTTCCTTAGGATCATCTCCGACATAACAGAGAGGCTTTTGATTTGCATTAGGGAGAATACATTAAGATAAGCGTCATCTTTTATAAATTTTTCAGATATTTCCTTTTCCAAGAGTAAATGGGATAATCCATCAGCATTTCCATGATTAGTTGTCCTCTTGAATTCGACTTTGTAATTGTGTCCTCCAAGAAACAGAGCCCATCTCTGCATTCATGTTGCTGCTAGTAGTGGAACACCTTTCTGATGATTGAAAACGGACACTAGTGGTTGATGAACCGTATCAAGGGCTAACTCTCTCCCGTTCAAGTACTGGTTGAAATGTTTTACACTCCAAACCAGACTGAAAGCCTCTCTGTTAAATAGTATGTAACTTTTCTCTGCAGCAATAAGAGAACGCGATGCAAAGGCTATAGTGCGTTCATTTCCATCACTCATAATATGTGACATGACTTCACCTATACCATAAGGCGAGGTGTTACAGGGAAGCTTCACCGGATGGTGTGGATCATAATGTGTGAGTTCAATGTGTGACATCACCATTTCCTTTGTCTTTTGGAAACCCACCTCCCACGGCTTTGTCCAATGCCATTTTTTCCCAATCTGTGGTAATGAGTTCAAGGGATGGAGCACAGTGGATAATTTACCAGGAACCTGTTATAATAAATGACAAGTCCTAAAAAGGACTGCAACTGTGACTTGTCCTTTCTCCTTGGGACATCCACCACTGCTTGAATTTTCTCAGCACACTTGGGTAATGCTTGTGCGTTGATAATGTGACCACAGTAAATGAAGCTTGGTTTGAAGAATTTGTGCTCTGAAGTTATAAGCTTCTAATTATTTTAACACTGTCTTGAGATTTTGGAGATGTTCCTTGTCATCTTTACCAGTAATAATGATGTTATTCAGGTAACACTGAGTGCCTGGGAAGCCTTGCATCCCTGCTGATTGATGGATATCCAATCTAAGTAGCAGTTGTCTCAGTCACTCATATCCCCACAATGCTGGTCTTCCTGTTTTTACCAACTGCAATCCCAATGGGGCTTGATGGTTGTGTTATTTCATTGTTATTCCCACAGACGTTATCTTTTCTCCTGCAGAAGTTCTTAGTATGTGTGGTAAACCATATATATATGGTGTAACTGGGTTACCTGTCTGGACACGCCCCTTTGCTGACTGCTCCTGTGGCTCCTCCCACAGACCCCTGAATAAAGGCGATTGTGCCACTGCTCCTTCCTCAGTCCAGGGCAGATACTCAGCATGGTCGAGGATCCATTTTACTGTTAATAGAAACCTTTCAGTATTTACTCTACTTCCAGTCTTTTGGAGTAATTGATAGTGCATCAGTATGATAACTGCAGGCTTCAGTTTGATACTTTTGAAATGACATTCAAACTCATTTTGTGGAATAAATGAAACAGCCAAGCCAGTGTCCAATTTCATTTTAATGACTTTACCATTCACTCTGGTGTAAGCCATATTGCTCGTCTCTTGTTAGATAGATAGATAGATAGATAGATAGATAGAGGGGTACTTCCTTGATCCCAGAGGAAATTACAGTGTCACAGTAACATTACAAGTCCACAGATATATAAGTATTAGAAGAGAAGTAGAAAGAATAAAAATAAGTTACCTCAAACATTCTAAAGAAGGGGGTCATCACTTCCCTGGCTATAGGTTGACTTATTATAGAGCACTCACATGTGTCCCAGCTATGCTTACCTGTTTGTCAGCTGCATGGAACAGTCTGTGTTCCAAGCCTACACTAGTGAACATCCCGCAATTTTCCTACACTACATCGACGACTGCATTGGCACTGCTTCCTGCACCCGTGCTGAACACTTTTATTTCATCCACCCTGCCTTCAAATTCACCTTGTCCATTTCCAACATCCCCTTTCCCTTTCTCGATCTCACTGTCTCTATCACCAGAGACAGCTTATCTACTAAGGTCTATTACAAACCGACGGATGCTCACAGCTATCTGGACTATACCTCGTTCCCACTATACCTATTACTCGTAATAACACCATCCTCTTTTCTCAATTCTTCTGTTTCCGCCGCATCTGCTCTCAGGATGAGACTTTTCATTCTAGAATGAAGGAGATGTCCTCCTTTTTCAAAGAATGGGGCTTCCCTTCTTCCATCATCAGCACTGCCCACAACTGCATCTCTTTCATTTCATGGACGTCTGCTCTTGCCCCATCGTCCTGCCACCCTACTATGGATAAGGTTCCTCTTGTCTCACCTACCACCCCAGCAGCCTCTATGGCCACGTCTTCGAAACTTCCACCACCTCCAACGGGATCCCACTATGAAGCAGATCTTTCACTTCCCCCCAATTTCTGCTTTCCGCAAGGATCGCTTCCTATGCAAATTCCTTGTCTATTCATCCTTCCCCACTGACCTCCCTCCTGGCATTTATCCTTGCAAACGGAACAGGTGCTACACCTGCTCCTACAGCTCCTCCCTCATTACCATTCAGGGCCCTAAACAGTCCTTCTGGGTGAGGCAACACTTCACCTGTTCTGGTAATATACTGTGTTCGGTGCTCTCGGTGTAGCCTCCTGTATATTAGTGAGACCTGACATAGATTGGGAGACTGCTTCGCCGAACATCTATGCTCTGTCTGCCAGAAAACCCGGGATCTTCCAATAGTCACTCATTTTAATTCCACGTTCCATTCCTTTTCTGATATGTCCATCCATGGCCTCCTCCACTGTCATGATGAGGCCACACTTGGGTTGAAGGAACAGCACCTTATATTCCACTTGGGTAGCCTCCAACCTGATAGCATGAACATCAATTTCTCAAACATCCGGTAATGCCTCCACCCCATCCCCTTCACCATTTCCCATCCCCTTTACCTCAGTTGCCTTATCTCTTTGCCCACCCATTGCCTCCCTCTGGTGTTTCTCCCAGAAGGCCATCTTTCTTCCATGGCCTTCTGTCTCTTTCACTAATCAACTTCCCAGCTCTTTACTTCATCCCTCCTACTCCGTTTCACCTATCACCTGGTATTTCTCCCTCCTCTCCACCCACCTTTTAAATCTACTCCTCAGTTTTTTTTCTCCAGTCCTGCTGAAGGGTTTCACCTCGAAACATTGACTGTACTTATCTCTATAGATGATGCCTGGCCTGCTGAGTTCCTCCAGCATTTTGTGTGTGTGTTGTGTTATAGAGCCTAATGGCCGAGGGTAAGAAAGATCTCATATAGCACTCTTTGGAGCAGCGTAGTTGTCCTAGTCTACTACAGAAATGCTCTACTGTTCAGTCAAGGTGGCATGCAGGGTGAGAAACATTGCCCAGAATTGCCAGGATATTCTGTAGGGTCCTTTGTGCTCCCACAGCCTCCAGTGTGTCCAGTTTGACTCCAATAATAGAGCCAGCCTTTCTAACCAGCCTACTGAGCCTGCTGGCATCACCAATGTTGATGCCATTGCCCCAGCACACCACCGCATAGAAGATTGTACTGGTGACAACAGACTAGTATAATATATGTGGGGGAGGCCTGCAAACTCCAAAGGAACTCAGTGTCTTCAGGAAGTAGAGGCAACTCTGGCCCTTCTTGTACACAGCATCAGTATTGATGCTCCACTCAAGTCTGTCATCCAGGTTCACCCCAGGTACTTGTAGGGTTTTCACATTGTAAATCTCCAGAGTGGCACTCTCATGCTTATTGTGTTGTTTTTTTCATCAGCAGCATGCAGATTAGTACTTTTTTAGAAACTGCAACTTGACTTTTACCTTTTTCTCTTCCCTGTACTGTCAATTTATTTTTGTCTGCTCGACTTGCTCTTTGTACATGTTCTTCTTTATTGCAATTTCTGCAAGTTTCATCTTTAAATCTGCATTGGTCTTGTGTATGTGGGACCCTGCCACATTGGTAACACAAATTGTTCTGCCTGCCCAGTTTCTGTTTAGATGTTGCAATTTTGTTCACACTCACTTTCGTTCATGACTACAACTCAATTGCTTCTCTGTCTGCTGTCTCCACCAATATAGCAATTTCAACTGGTCTTTTAAATATAAGCTGTGCTTCAGTTTGGAACTGCTTTTGAATGCTTTCTTGTAAGATTCCACAAATGAAACAATCTCTCAGTGCAGCATTCTTTCTTTTCCAATATTTTTTTTATTGATTTCTATATAGAAGAAAACGGAGTTCAAGAGAATACATATTATAAAACAAAAGAAAAAATATGATAACACCAGATACAGTATATTGAATCACATTAACTAACTCCTTACTCTATATTCATATAGATTAGATAAATTCATATATTAGAATATAGGCAATTTTATTTAAAAAATTGGATCTACACCCTCTACCAAAGTCGAAGCTGTTTGGGAAAAAAGAAGGAAAAAAACACTTATCAGATAATAAAATATACTATTAACCAACTTCTGTACTTTAACAAGAAGTCAAAGATTATGAAAATAATTTAAAAACAGCCCCCACAAATTTTGAAAATCTTGGTTAGATTCAGAACTTGAACAACAAATCTTTTCTAAATTTAGGCATGCCATAACATCCCGTAACCACTAAACATAATTAGGCGGAACAGCATCCTTCCATTTAAACAAAAATGCCCTTCTAGCCATAAGAGAGATAAAAGCCAGAATGTGCAAATCAGATGTCTTCAAAATGACATCTTTCCTTCCAACAATACCAAAGAGGGCAGTCAAGGGATTAGGCTTAAAATTTACTTTAAAGAGTATAGAAAAAGTTTGGAATACTTCCTTTCAATATTTTCCAAGACTTGGGCACATCCAGAACATATGAATAAGTGATGCTTCTCCATTATTACACCTATCACAGTAGAGAGATATATCCCTATAAAGACAAGATAACTTATCCTTGGTCATATAAGCCCTATGAACCACTTTAAATTGTAAGAGAGAATGACGAGCACATAACAATGAAGTATTAACCAATTTAAAAATCTCATTCCAAGTTTCTTCAGAAATTGAGATCTGTAAATCTTGTTCCCAAAGATCTTTAATTTTGTCTAAAGAATCATTTCTCATTCCCAACAGCATATCATATATATTGGATTATGAACCATTATAGAATGATTTCATATTAAGACTTTCATCTAATACGTTCTTATCAGGACTATTAGGAAATGTATATAATTGAGTTCACAGAAAATCTCTAATTTGTAAGTACCAAAAAAAATGGGTTTTTGGTAAACTATAGTTAGTTGACAATTGTTCAAACACAGGAAGACTTCCTCTCACAAACAGATCCCAGAAACATGTAATGCCCAATCTTTCCCATTGTTTAAAAACTATATCAATCATAGAAGGCGTAAAAAATTTTAAAAATGGGACTAGAAAGGGAGAATCTCAATATACCAATGTGTTTTCTAAATTGTATTCAAATCCTCAAAGTATGTTTGACTACCACATTTTCAGTTATCTTACTTAAGGATAAAAGAAGTGAAGATCCCCAAAAAAGAGATAATAGAAAATTTATTAACCGAGTTAGTTTCTAAAGAAACCCACCCGGGACAGTCCTCGTGATTAATATAGTATAACCAAAACATGAAATTCCGTATATTAGCTGCCCAGTAATAAAACCTAAAATTTGGTAAAGCTAAACCTCCATTCTTTTTAACTTTTTGGAGACGCACTTTATTTAACCTAGGACATTTATTTTTCCATATGTAGGAGGATAAAATAGAGTCCAGAGAGTCAAAAAAGGATTTAGGAATAAAAATGGGTAATGCCTGAAAGAGGTATATAAATATAGGTAACACATTCATTTTAATAGAATTAATTTGGCCTATCAATGATAACGAAAGGGGCAACCAATTTGATAATGTTCTTTTAATATAATTTAATAAAGTAAGAAAATTTTCTTTAAATAAGTTTTTATAATTCTTAATAATTGTTACACCCAAATAAATGAATTAGTTTCTTACAATTTTAAAATTAAGGTTAATATCAATTAATGGCAAAATATTCAAAGGAAAAAGTTCACTCTTGTTTAGGTTCAGTTTATATCCAGAAAACTGACTAAAACAAAATAGTAAAGAAAGCACAGAAGGTAATGAAGTTTCGACATTAGAAATGTTAAGCAATAGATCATCCGCATAAAGTGAAACTTTGTGGATAGTACCTTTCCATAAAATACCAGTGATATTATTAGATTCTCATAAAGCAATAGCTAAAGGGTCTAAAGCCAGGTTAAAAAGCAAAGGACTCAAAGGGCAACCTGGTCTGTTTCCACGTTGAAGTTTAAATGGTTTAGAATTCTGAGAATTAGTAAGAACCTGAGCAAAAGGAAATACATACAGTAATTTAATCCATTGAATAAAGTCAGGCCCAAAATTAAAATTTTCTAAGATTTTAAATAAGTAATGCCATTCCACCCAATCAAAAGCCTTCTCAGCATCTAAGGATATCACACATGCTGATATCTCCTTAGAAGGAGAGTGAATAACATTTAATAATCGACGAATATTAAAATGAGATTATCGATTTTTAATAAAACCAGTCTGATCGTCAGAAATAATAGACGGTAAGATAGTTTCCCTCCTACAGTCCAGAACTTTAGATAAAATTTTAGCATCAACATTAAGTAAGAAAATTGGTCTATATGAAGAACATTCAGGTGGGTTCTTATTCTTTTTAAGGATAAGCGAAATAGAAGCTTCATAAAAAGATTGCAGCAACCTACCTGACTTAAAAGAATCTGAAAAAACTGAACATAAATGGGGTATGAGCAAAGAAGAAAAACCCTTATAAAATTCTCCAGATAATCCATCAGGACCTGGAGCTTTCCCTGAATGCGGTGAACGTACAGCCTCGGCTATTTCTTCATGAGAAACACATTGATCCAGCTGTTTTCAGTCATCAACAGAAAACGTAGGGATATTTATTTGGTCTAAAAAATTTGCATTACAGTATTGTCTTTAAGAAGATCAGAACTATAAAGTTTGGAATAATATTCTCTAAAAGCATCATTTATTTCTAAATGATCAGTTGTCCTAATACCATTAGCTTTATAAATTTCTTTAATCTATCATTTAGCACTAGAAGTTTTAATTTGATTAGCCAATAATTTACTTGTTTTATCTCCATGAATATAAAATTGACTTTTATCTTTTAGGAGTTGAGTTTCAATCGGGTATGTTAATAAAAAATCATATTTAGTTTTAATTTCAACCTGTCTTTTATATAAAACAGGATCAGAAGTCAGAGCATATTTTTCATCTAATTGTTTCAGCTGATTGGTTAAATAAATTCTCTCTTTATTAGCTTTTTTCTTAACACTTGCAGTACAAGAAATGATTTGTCCTCTAATATATGTTTTAAAGATATCCCATATGACAAGGCTAGAAGTCTCCTCCACCAAATTCTCTTAAAAAAAAAGAGTGATTTGTCTCTCCAAGAACTTTAAGAAGTCCTTGTCAGATAACAAAGTTAAATTAAAATGCCAGAATCTGTTTGTCTGAGAAAAACCAGGAAGATTTATGGATAAAAGCACAGGAGCATGGTCAGAGAAAGCAACCTCTTTACATTCACAAGATCGTACTAATGGAATCATTTGGTTATCAATAAAAAAAAGTCAATTCTGAAATACGTATGATGAACATGAGAGAAAAATGAGTATTCTCTATCTGCTGGATAAAAGAAACACCATATTTAACAATACCACATTTCTTTAAAAATGAATGGACAAACGAAGCTGATTTATTAAGTGTCGCTGGTTTAGGAGAGGACTGATCTAAAACTGGATCTAACCAGCAATTAAATTCTCCTGCCATCACCAATGAATACAAGCTCAGATCAGACAAAAACGAAAAAAAAATCACTCAAAGAATCCTGGATCATCTGTATATGGGGCATAAACATTAGCAAATACCAACAACTTATTCTCTAACTTCCCTGATACTATAACAAATTGTCCATTAGTGTCAGAAACAACCTTGTGTTGAACAAATAGAACTGTATTTTCTATAAAAATCAAAACACCTGTAGCTTTGGCCTGAAAACTTGAATGAATGTGAAAGCTTCTCCATTGGCTAAAAAAAGCATGAGTTATCAGAATTGTGTACGTGTGTTTCTAGTAAAAAAAATAATTGGGACGTTAAATTTTTTAATATAGGCAAAAATCTTATTTAGTTTCAAAAGATGATTTAATCCTTTCACGTTAAGACTAAGTAATTTAATATTATAATCCATTTTATTATTATTTTAAAAAAGAAATTAAAAGGATAATCTTTAAGAAGATTAATAAAATTAAACAATGACCTATAAGATAAGAAAACCAAACAACAGGTTTGACTAAAAATCCCAAACAGCTTCCAAGAGAAAAACCCAAACACCCTCACCCAAAGATAGTCGACGCCTACAACTAACTAACTAAGAGAGTCGACGCCTAGAACTAACGATGACATCCCCCCAAAAACTTGTTGGCTTAGCTCTAAATAAATTACGAGGTTAGAATATTCCACCTAGTCAAAACAACAGATAATAAAGAGACAGTTAATTCTGGTATCAAAAAAAAACTCTAGAAAAGTAAGTATAATATAAAATAATGTGGACACACAGAATATTGACTCATTAAAATCTTAATCTCAGAGTAAAACCTTAAGAGGTTCTGAAAGAAAATTGACTACAAGATTCACCAGAGGCAAAATACACAATTATTCATGTGAGTTTTTGTTAAACAGCTCTAACTTGACACTTTTAAACTTAGCAGACAAAGTAATAGCACATTAAAGTTTTATTCTCAAAATAAATCCTTAAGAAGTTTAAAAAGAAATAGCTAAGTACAAAGTTTAGCAAAGGTAAAATAAACAGTTATTCATGTAACAAATAATAAGCAATCACTTTACTGACTCTAAATAGTCCTGAGCCTGGAGACTCGAACGGAACCATTTTTGCGATCCATCCTGCAGTGTAATTCTGAGCTTTGCCAGGTACCGTAAAGGAGGTTTAAAATCTTTTTTGTAGAACTCTGATATGATGCTTTTGAACTTAGAAGGTTCCCTCATAATCTCTGCTGAGAAATCTTCAACGAATTTAATCTTTTTTCCCATTAAAATCAATCCACCTTTCCAATGATATTCATGAATTATACGGTCCTTTGTTTGAAATTCATGAAAAGCGATTACCACTGAACGAGGTTTGATTGTAAACATTCTGTTCCCAGGTATTCTGTACACCTGGTTGATCATTGGTGTCGATTTAAAAATATCAGGAAATAACTGAACCAGAAAGCTTGCAAAAAATTCCATAGGAATTCCGTAGGTGCAAAAAAATCACCTTCAGTTAACTCTTCAAGACCAAGAATTCGTACGTTATTCCTTCTACTTCTGTTTTCTAAATCAATAATCTTCTGCCTTAGTTCGCCGTTAACCTTGGATTGTTTTTCATAACTCTTTTGCAGGTTGTCCATTTTCTCATCCAGAGTTGACTAGATTTCTTCATTCTCATTTATTCATTTTTCGTGCTCAGTTAGGGTTTCTTGAATAGAATCCGGTTTTGTATTTAATTGTTTAATTTCAGAGCCAAGTTGTTGAAACTCTTTAGAGGATTCCTTTCTGAATCGCTGCAATTCCTCGGATGCTTCCTTTCTGTGGTTTTGCATCAATTCAATAATAGAATCCAAAGATGTAGAAGAATCTTCTATAATCTTTAGCAGTTGTCATAGTCATAGTGTCAGATCAGGTTGGAAAGTAAGAAAAATAAATAGAGCAGCTGTAAAATGCTGTCATTCCATCCACTGCCAACAGGAAGTCCAGTGCATCATTAAGCCTATCACTGAACTGACAATGGTCAGACAATTTCCTCAATTTAGCCAATTAAGCTGAAATAGACTTTCCTCCCTTTTGATTCAGATTATGAAACCTGAAGTGTTCTATAATCATCAATTGTTTTGGTTCTAAATGTTCCTGCATTACTTTCACGACACCAGCAAAGCCCATGTTGGCTGGTTTGCTTGGAGCAGTTAAACTTCTTCAGAAACTGTATACCTTTGAATCCAATGCACTCATCATAACTTGCACTCCCTTTTCATTGACTATTTCATTTGCTTCAAAATCCTGCTCAATTCACTCAGTGTACAATATCCAGCTATCCCTTGTGCAATCGAACACATCTATCTTTCTGATGTAGCTAGCCATTTCTGCTTTTTTAAATTTATGATTACTAACACCCAGTGCCCACTGTTCATATATTGTGAAATTATTCATTTTATGCCTTTTTTAAACTCAAACATCTTCTCTTCTTGCAAAGAAAACATGCTGCAATTTTTTTTAAACTTGTACGTCTCCGTGCGTTTCAACAGGTAAGTAGTCTTTTCAGGTATACTTTTAATGTTACCTGTTGTCAATGTTACATTTTGTGATTATTGCAAAAGATAAAACTAATTGAAAGCACAAGCACATGGAACCATGGATAACGTGTTTTTGTTCTGTTTTCACTTGAGTGAGCCACGAACATATGACGTGGTGGTGTAATGACGTATACCATTCATGTACTTTTACGTATAACCCATAATGAATTACTTGAACAAAAAAGAATGCTTAATCAAATAATGCAGTTACAATATTAGTCAAGTATTACTGAAATATTAAATACATAACGCAAAGCATTATTTTGTATCGTGGCATTCTTTAAAGCATGAAGTCTCTATGATTTTATAAAAAAGCAATGTGTCAACATCATGGTGAGCAATGGGCACATGGTAACAACCAAACTTACAGATGTTGCAACATGTCAAGAGCCATCAATAGCATTCTTGGAGCATAGCTTCCATATTCTATGGCCTTTGGTTCAGTTGATGTCCAGATTAAGTCACCTAACTGGAGGGTGCAGAAGGCAACTGGGATGAATTCTTCACATCCTGTGAAAGGCATCCAACAGTATTGAGTAATGGCCCAGTCCAGAAAGATCGAGCCTATTTTCTTTCTCATTTCCATATACTGATTTTCATATAGATTATGTTTAATCTGTTTGTGTGTGTGACTGATGGACCTTGCATAAAATATTGTATGAAGATCCAATGTGTGCATTCTGAACTAAACTTCTTCAATAGTTCTGACTAATATGAACTTTAAATCCATTCGGGATGACTTAAAAAGAGCTGTCATGTCATACTAGGGTATGAATGAGTTTAGGAGTCCCTACCTCATCAGCACCTCAAGACTACTTTATCATTCAATACTGAATGATCATGGACCATACAGTGGTGCACCTTGTAGAGCTACTGCCTTAAAGTGCCAGAGACCCAGAAGCAATTTTGACCTTTGGTGCTGTCTGAGGGAAGACTTGAAGCAGCAAAAATGTGTTTTTGAGAAGAATGATGAAAATATCATGGAAGTAAGGAGTAACAAATGATGAGGTGTTGTGAAAAGCCAGAAGAGGAAGAGAACTAATATCATCAATCATGAAATGGCAGCTGGAATTTCTGGGACACCTACAAGCTCGAACATTTTGCAGTGACGGGAAAAACTGATGGAAGATGAAGTCATGGTTGATAGCACATGACATTCATAAATTGTATCAAGGAATGGACAACCAAAGTTTTTGAAGAGCTTATTAGAAGTTCTCAGGATAAAGGCAGATGGAAGACCATGTTTGCCCATCATCATACGATATGGCACATGAAGATGATGATAATAATAATGAAGGATGGAATAGGAGAGTCCCTTGAAAAGAATAAAACAACTCAGTGAGTGAACATGGATTTATGAAAAGGAAGTCATAATTGAGAAATCTCTTGGACTTCTGGGAGCATCTGATGAGTAGAATTTATAACGGGGAATAAGTGTATGTGATGTATTTGGTTCTTTGGCAGGTCCTGCAAAGGAAGTTCATTGGCAAAGGTAGAGCATAGAGAATTGTGGGTTATATATGATATAGATAGAGATATGATTATTAGACAGCAAGCAAAGAGTGGGGCTAAGTGGAATGTTATCAGGTTGGTAGGCTATGACTAATTGAGTACCTCAGGGATTGGTGTTTAGGCCCCATTTTTCACTATATTATTAATTTAACTGATGAGAGAAAATATCATAGTTCTAATTTCACTGACTTCTGAGTGTAGAGGATCGTGTAAAGAGGCTTCAGAGGTTTGTAGACAAGCTGAGTGAATGGATGAGATAACAATAGATGGAATAAAATTTGGAAAAACATGAAGTTATCCTCTTTGATACAAAGAACCAAGAAGTGAGGTATTTGTTGGGCAGTGAAAGACAAAGTTGTGTCAAAGCTTAGTGACATAGATGTTTCTGAACACACATCATTGAAGGCCAACATGCAACAAAGTGGAGAAACTGCATGTCAGATTTATTGCAAGTGAGTTTGAAAGGAGTCTTACCCAACTTGGTGAGACTGCTTATGGATTATTAGGAAGGATTTCGTTCTCCTTAACTAAGCTATGCTTGCCTCAGAGGGAATGAAATGAAGTTTCATTGGACTTATTTTGGATTTGGCTTAGGAGAAGAGATTGAGTAACGGTAATTGCATTGTCTAGAATTTGGAAGAACAAGAGAAGATTTTACCAAAATATACAGATAATTCATTTTTGTTAAACTGTTTAGATTTTGCGAAGAATGGTCAGCAAAGCTAATGAAATTTTGTGAAGTTGCCTTGCAAACTAGCAGCAACATCTGCATTTCCACTCAGTTGGAAATGAAAATCAAAGTTTTGAAAACAGCAGTCCATTATACAATATATAATTGTGCTCCAATGTTGCAGTGCAGCAAGGAATTAATATCATCAGAGAGGAAGTACGTAGGAAATTCTCCCACAGTTCCTGTGCTTGTTTGACCTGGTACAGACTGTACTTCTCCTAGTTTACTTGAATATAAGGAAACAGTGATGTCACCCAGGTAAGTATTTATCTTTTTGGTGCTTAATTGTACTTAATGTTTTGAAGCCTACAAAATACATTAAGCTCTTTTACTCTTTAATGTTTGCACAGCCTTTTTTTTTGTAGCTTCAATAGTCTTCAGTAGTTTGAATGCTTTGGTTTTCTAAGACATTTATTATTTGACAGTTCTGGCTAAGTCAGCGGTGTGACTACTAATGATGTTTCACTCTTATTACATCAGATAAATGTATATTATTCTGAGATCAACAGTGAGAGCAGATAACATGGCAGAGTCTCCGGAAGACTGAAATAGCTGATCTCTTCCTAATTCAAAGGTTCAAAGTCAAAGTGATATACACCCTAAGATTCTTTTTCCAACAAACAGCCACAAAATGAAGAAACACCATAGAACCCATTCAAAGAAAACATCAAACACGCAACACTCAAAAAGAGCAAATCATATAAATGGCAAAAAATGAGGGAAAAACATACACAACGTAAAATATCAAACCACAGAGTCCTTGAAACTGTCTAAGAATGTTCAGATTAGATCAATTCAGTTCAATGTCTCATTGACTGAAAGTCACAGATCCTGTCCGCTCTGATCAAAATCATACAAAATAGCAATAAAAAATGAGTAACCAGAAACAAAAAAAAAACATGTAACACGAATTGCAGAGTGTAAACCCCAAATTATGTTGATTAAACCTAGCCCACGACCCGAGATTCCTGCATCTTCCTCCGGCAGCAGTGGGCGAGAGGAAGAGAGAGATCGGTCAAATGTAGACAAGCTCCTCCTGCAGCAGAGAGTGAGAGGGAGAGAAAGACTGGTCACACGCATTCAGATGGTGCTGAACTCCCACTCTCCATCTGCTGTTGTCCTCGCTGATCTCAATCTTCCTCAATGCTTTAAATGGCGAGATCAGTGGGAAACAGAGTCAATTGTGGGCTTGCATCCCATCTCCAGACTGCACACCAGATCTCACCGGAACTCCCTCAGAGACAACAAAATACCAGATCACTCAATTGGCCTGAAAACACACCATTAAAATGTAATTTGCAGGCCACAAGTGCGCACAGCTTAATAGCTGAATCGTATTTGAAAGAAGAAGTAGTTTTGTGAACTATCTGAAAAACGTTACCATTGGTCATGTTGTTCACTGGTGGCATCTTCTTCAGAAGTTTGAATGCAATATAGATCAGATAGTGGATGAATACATTAAGGAGCTAAATTATATGTTTAATATAGCTAACAAGATTTGTTAAACAGTGTTAACAAAGCTAATGTACTTAATGAAATTCTATTAACAAAGCAACATACACTGACGAAGGGTTTTGGCCCAAAACATCAACTGTTTATTCCTCTGCCTAATACTGCTGAGTTCCTCCAGCACTTTGTGTGTGTTGCTCTGGATCTTCAGAATCAGCATGTGACGTGAAACTTGTTAACTTATCAGCAGCAGTACAATGCAATACATAATATGGAAGGAAAAAACAAAATAAAATAATTATAATAAATAAATAACTATATCAATTACAGTATATGTTTATTGAATAGATTAAAAATTTGTGCAAAAAAAACAGAAACACTATATGTTAAAAAAGTGAGGTAGTGCCCAAGGGTTCAATGTCCATTTAGGAATCATATGGCAGAGGGGAAGAAGCTGTTCCTGAATCACTCAGTGCCTACAGGCTTCTGTACCTCCTACACGATGGCAAAAGTGAGAAAATGGCATACCCTGGGTGCTGGAGGTCCTTAATAATGGATGCTGCCTTTCTGAGACACCGCTCCTTGAAGATGTCCTGAGTACTTTGTAGGCTAGTACCCAAGATGGAGCCGACTAAATTTACAGCCCTCTGCAGCTTCTTTGGGTCCTGTTCAGTAGCCTTCCACGCCCCCACCCCCACCCCCCAATACCAGACAATGATGCAGCCTGTCAGAATGCTCTCCACGGTACATCTACAGAAGTTTTTGAGCATATTTGTTGACATACAAATCTCTTCAAACTGCTAATGAAGTATAGCCGCTGTCTTGCGTTCTTTATAACTGCATCGATATGTTCGGACCAGGTCAGATCCTTAGAGACCTTGACACCCAGGAACTTGAAACTGCTCACTCTCTCCACTTCTGATCCCTCTATAAGGATTGGTATGTGTTCCTTCGTCTTACCCTTCCTGAAGTCCACAATCAGCTCTTTGGTCTTACTGACGTTGAGTGCCAGGTTGTTGCTGTGACGCCACTCCACCAGTTGGCATATCTCACTCCTGTATGCCCTCTTGTTACCACCTCAGATTTTACCAACAATGTCAGCAAATATTCAAGTCACGTTCAAACTGAGCAGTACATCTGTGAATTTTCTAGGCAGCCTAAACATTGGCATTGAAACCTAGCCTGATTTATGGAGATTTTTAAGAGTAAAAAACAAGTCAAACACGAATAATTTGTGCTTACAGCTGTCCCTCACCCGTACTGAAACAAGGTTTCGGCTATAGAATATATACACATAGAACTAAGTTACTGAGTCCATTTTCTCTTTGTCTACAAAGACTTCCTCTTGTCTTTCTTCAACTAAGTCTACAATTCTCTCTTCCTCATTTATTTGTCAATAAAAGTGCTTTTGTATGACACAACTCATCCACTCCTTGTGAAATTGAATTCCACATCATCACCACTTCTTCACTCTGAAAGTTCTTCTGAATTCCTATTGGATTTATTTGTTACTCCTCCTGCATCCTCTCTAGTTCCTCAGTCTACTTTTCATAATATAGTCAACATAACTGTACACTATAACTGAACTCGCCTCACTATAGGAAGGACGTGGAAGCTTTGGAAAGGGTACAGAGGAGATTTACCAGGATGCTGCCTGGTTTAGAGAGTATGCATTATGATCAGGGATTAAGGGAGCTAGGGCTTTACTCTTTGGAGAGAAGGAGGATGAGAGGAGACATGATAGAGGTTTTCAAGATAATAAGAGGAATAGATAGAGTGGATAGCCGTCGCCTCTTCCCCAGGGTACCACTGCTCAATACAAGAAGACATGGCTTTAAGGTAAGGGGTGGGAAGCTCAAGGGGGATATTAGAGGAAGGTTTTTTACTCAGAGAGTGGTTGGTGCATGGAATGCACTGCCTGAGTCAATAGTGGAGGCAGATACACTCGTGAAGTTTAAGAGACTACTAGACAGGTATATGGAGGAATAGAAGGTGGGGGGGGCAGGGTCATATGGGAGGGAGGGTTTGAGAGTCAGCACAACATTGTGGGCTGAAGGGCCTATAATATGCTGTAATATTCTATATTCTGTGTTCTATGAATCCTGGTTTACTTTATGTGCAGATTGTAGAGAGTGTGTATTTGTATTCCAAGATCAGTTTATTTCCTTTAAACTATTCAGACGCACACATTCTAAGTAAAGCAACCCTCATGGCCTACGGTCAACCATCCTACACTATTCTTCCTATCAAATTGTAGCACCTTACCATGTCTCCACACTGAACATAATTTTTCAATTATATCTCCATCCTCCTTTTTGCAAATTTATTAATGCCTTCTCATTCTTTATTGCATCCTCCTCAGTGTTGACAATTCTTCCCCAATTAAATATCATCCACAGTATTAGAAATTATGTTCTTTGCTCCAAAGTCTAAGCTGCTAATGTCAATTGTGAACCCAGCACTGATCTTTGAGGATGACCATTACCCATCTTTTTCCATTGTGAATAGCTGTCCTTCATTCTCATTACCTGCTTTCTGTCCAGAAGACAGTCAATAGCTCATTCTGCCTCCTGATCCCTGACTGAACAATTGCTGACTGTATAGATTAGTCTGTTATGAGTACTTCATTCAAGGACCTTTAGCAAACCTTAAAAAAATAATTAATTAAAATACCCAATAAAATCTGTCAAGCAAGACCTTCCCCTTTGATGTTGTTACTATTATTATAATTATTTGTTGGAAAGTTCTTCTCTTCTCTCTCTGTTGTATTTCCTACTACCAACATTAATTAGGTCTCTCATTTCCTGAACTTGCTCCAACCTGCTTTCTAAATGCAAGCACTATAAGAGCTTGGTGTTCTGGATACAGCCTCCTCCACACTGGTGAGAACCAACGTTAATAGAAGGACCGCTTTGTTGAGCACCTCTGCTTCATACACCACAAGTGGAACTTCCCAGTGTCTAAACATTTTAATTCTGATTCCCATTCCCATTCCTACATGTCAGTCCATTTTCCTCTCCTACCAGATTCCTTCATCTTCAACCGTTCACCTTTCCCACCCAGCTAGCTTCACCTATCACCATTCAGCCATCCTCCTTCCCCTCTGCTCTCATTTTTATTCTAGTGTCTTCCCCCTTCTTTTCCAGTCCCAAAAAAGGGTTTCAGCCCAAAACATTAACTATTTGTTCATTTCCATAGATGTTGCCTGACCTGCTGAGTTCCTCCAGCATTTTGTGTGTATTGCTTTGGATTTCCAGCATCTGCAGAATCTTTTGTGTCTATGAGTACTACATTAACCATCCGCCAGTTCTCTGATACAGGTTTTTTATCTCATGAATTATTGAATACATATAGTGATGCCTCTGCTGGTTCTTCCTTCCTTCAAAATGTGTAGAAACAATCTGGGCTAATGGTTTTATCCTGTTTGATTAGTTTAGTTAGTATTACGGTCCTCTTAGGAATAAATTTCCATTTTTTTGGTGATGTCATTTTCATTTTGGAAATGTCCCTCTAAAGGGCCTGAGCAGGCAATATAGGCCTGTAATCCAACACAGTACTATGAGATGGTTCAGCATTAGAGATGTTATTGCTGAAGTGGGGGATATCTTCATTCAGGTGGAGTAAAAGATCCAGTGGCACTAGTTGGAAGAAGATCAAGCAAATTATCCTGGATATCATGGCCAATAATTAACCTTCAACCAATGCCAATAAAAACAGGTTTATCCTATCATTAATGCTTTGCTGTTAGGGGGACATGTTGGGTGCAATTTGTCTGCCAGATTTCATACATTGCAACAGTGACTATATAGTAAAGTACTTTATTGATAATACGGTACTTTAGGGTGCTACATAAGAGATGTGAGAAGTGCTACTTAAACAAGCCGCTCGTTTTTCCCTCTTTACACTGTCATTTAGAAGTCCGTCATGTAAGGAATAATTTCCAACAAATTAGAAATAGATACTGGATATGTTAATATTCAGAATCTCAATCGTATTATGATTTTTCTTATTTAAAGGACAGCTTTCATATCGTAAGATAGTTCAGAAAGATGGACCTATAAACTGACTTAATACAAGCAGCCATCTGGTCTGCGCATACATACACACACACACACACACACATTCTGATGCATATTCCAGCCATTTTGGGTGGCTATGCCGACATGAGATAGTGTGGGGTCTTCTCCAGTTTCCCTTTGGATAATTTCTGCCGTAACAGGGAGACTTTCGATTTGCATTAGGGAGAATACCTCGATAGGAGTGTCCCCTTTTGTAAATTTTTCAGGTATTTCCTTTTTCCAATGGTAGACAGGACAATCCATCAGATTTCCATGATTAGTTGTCCTCTGGAATTGTATCTTCCAATAATCAGAGCCCATCTCGGCACTTGTGCAGCTGTTGTCAGTGGAGCACCCACCTTCCGATTGATATGGACATGAGTGATTGATGTGCAGTAATGAGGGTAAACTCTCTCTCACACAAGTACTTTATTGAAATGTTTTACACACCAACCCAGACTCAAGCCCTCTCTGTCAATCTGTGCAGAATTCTTTTCGGGCAGTGGTAAGGGAACATGATGCAAAGGCTATGGGGCAGTCACTCCCATCACTCGTAACAGCTGACGTGACTGTACCTATACCATAATGTGAGGTATCGCAGGCAAGTTTCACTGGAAGATGTGGATCATAATGTGTGAGTTCAGTATTTGATACCACCACTTCCTTTATGTGTTTGAAAGCCACTTTACAATGCTTTGTCCATTGCCATTACTTCCCAATCTGTAGCAATGAGTTCAAGTGGTGGAGCACGTTGGCCAGGTTTGGCAGGAAACTGTTATTGTAATTGACAAATCCTAAAAAGAACCATAACTGTGAGATGTCCTTTAGCCTTGGGACATCCACCAGTGTTTGAATTTTCTCAGTACACTTGTGTAATGCTTCTAAGTCAATGGTGTGACTGCAGTAAGTAATGCCTGGTTTAACAAAATTCATATTTGTTGCATCATGCTCTGAGCCCATAATCTTCTAATTTTTTGAACAATGTCTTGAGATTTTGGAGATGTCCCTAGTCATCCTTGGTATTAACAATGATGGCATCCAGGTAACACTGACTGCCTGGGCAGCCTTGCAACACCTGGCCCACAGCTTTCTGCCAGAGTGCAGATGCAGATCCTACTCCAAAAATAAGCCTATTATAGTGATAAAGCCCTTTGTCAGTGTTCATGGTGAGAAATATTTGGACTCTTCTTCCATCTCCATCTTAGGTAGGCCTCAGCTAAATCCACTTTGCTGAAGTGTTTCCCTCCAGAAATGTTTGCAAAGATATCCTCTCTCCTGGGCAGAGGTATTCATCTACTTTCAGTACTGGGTTGATGGTGATCACAGATCCTAACAGTCCCATTCTTCTCTAAGTTGGAAAGAATTCCTTCAACATCCATGCAATCTAGCTCACTGGCTATTTTAACACAGACAGTATAAGAAAATGGACGGACTTTGTAAAACCTGTGTGTGGCATTTTCACTTAACACTAATTTACCCTTCATATATTTGAGTGTTCCAATGCCATCCTAGAATACTGCTGTTGTATCATTCAGTTCCTTCCTTAATTCGTTTTTAGTTGACTCTATTGCAGGGGATGTGGCATGCAAATGGTGGATGGATCTCCAATCAAGTTGTAGTTGTCTCAGCCAATCATGGCCCCACAATACTGTCCCTCCAGTTTTTACCACAAACAAGCTCAAGGTGAGTTGTTGGCTGTTGCATTTCACTGTTACGGATGTCATCCCCATAGGAGTTCTCTTTTCTCCAAACAAGTTCTTAGTTGGATATCTTCAAGCTTCATCTGAGTATCTTTGAAATGCTGTTCAAACTCATTTTGTGTAATGACTGAAACAGCAGAACTAGTGTCCAATTCCATTTTAATTAATTTGCCGTTGACTTTGGGTGCTGCGCTTTTTTAAAAACTCGAACATGTCCCTGCGCATCAACAGGTAAACAGTCATCTCAGATTTGTTTTAACCCTTACATACTGTCCGGATCAAATTTGACCTGTTTTGACATTTGACAGCGGTAAAAACACCCTAAATGCCACATTTTTAAGCCAAAATTTGATGACTTTTCCTAAAGTTTTAATAATTGTGTCATGTAGACTAAATCTATGTAAAACTCTATAAAGAAAATTCCAATTAACCAAATCAAATGCCTTTTCAGTGTCCATGCTTATCACTATTGCTTCAATTTCATTCTTTGTATATGATCCATAATGTGGTGTCCTACGTATATTGTCTTATGTTTGGCATTGTTGTATAAAACCTGTCTGATCATTATGTATCAGTGTGGGTAGAAACTCTTCTAATTGTTTGGCCATGATGGAGGTAAATACAGATATTGGTCTAAATGACCCACATTCCATTTTACCCTTGCCTTCTTTCAGTATAGCTGAGATTATCACCTCCTTCCAGCTGGGTGGTATTTGTGCCTTTCTCAGGGCCCAGTTCAGTGTGGGGAGTAAAACAAGGATTAACTCATCTCTAAACTCCCTATACCACTCTGCTGTATATCCACCTGATCCTGGTGACTTGCTTAATTTAAGCCTACTAATTGTAGTTTTTAGTTCAGCTTCAGTTATGTCAGCAGTCATCGTTCTATTTTGTTCTTTGCTTAAAGTGGGTAACTCTAAGGAATTCAGGAAGGTGTCAATTTGGGTTATGCTTCTCCCTGGAACATTGGAATATAGAGTTTTGTAAAATATTTCAAAAGCTTCTTGAATTTCACTTAGCTTATTTTTTATTACTTTTGTTCTTGGATCCCTAATTCTATGTATTGTATTTTCTGTTATCTTTTTTTTTCAGTTTCCAGGCCAGTATTTTCATAGATTTAGATCCACTTTCATAGTGTCTCTGTTTCAGAAACATTAAATTTTTTCTAATTTCTTGTGTAGTGAAACTACTAATTTCATTCCTAATTTTTAAAATTTCCTCTAATGTATCCTGTGCCAAACTCAATTTGTGTTTTTTTTCGCGTTCCTTCAGCTTATTTTGTAATTCCTCTCATGTTTTATTCCTTATTTTTTTCTTATATGAAGATATCGCTATAATTTTCCCTCTTAAGACAGCCTTCAGAGTATCCCATAGAATGGGAGGTGAAACCTCTCTATTATCATTGAATTCTAAGTAAAGACCAATTCCTTTTTTAATTTGTTCCTTAAAATGGGGATCATTGAATAGACTTGAATTTAGTTTTCAAATAGTATTTTTTGGTTGTAGGTCAAAATCGACAGATAAATATATAGGTGCATGGTCACTTACATCATTGTCCCAATTCCACAGGTGATCATTTTGTCTTTATCTTTTCCAAATGTTATGAAATAGTCTATTCTTGTAAAATGGAATAGGGGCAGAATAATGAGTGTAATCCCTTCTGTCGGGGAAAAGGTCCCTCCATATATCAATTAGACCAACATCTTCAAAAAGAGTGTTAACTTCCTTATGTAAGAACTTCGTTTCATAAGTTTTTCTATTGGAAGGGTCTAACTTTGGTTGTAATTGTAAATTAAATTCTCCCCCACATATCAAGAGACCTTCTTCTGGAAGAAACTAATATCACTTCCTGGGGGTGCGTATATATTCAATAAAGTTTCCATCTGTATTTCAGTCTATATTCCACCTTACCAGAATATCTGCCCTCCTTATCTCCCATTTCAAATATTTTTTTCAAAATTTAGTTTGCTTGAGATGAGAATAGCAATTCCTCTTCTATGTTCTGATTTATATGAGGAGCAAAACAAATTAGTGAAACCCATTCTCTTTAATTTTCCATGCTCATTATCACTTAAGTGAGTTTCCTGTAAATATACTACATGGGCTTGTTCTTTTATCATTTTTATAGAATTTCACTGCGCTTGACTGGATTCAACAGCCCATTGACATTAAAAGAAATGAATTTTACTGTGTCCTTAGCCATGTGTGTTTATCTGTTAGTATATCATTGAAATTTGCAGAATATAACTTAATCGATCTACTCCCTGAACAAATAAGAGCCAAAAAGCGAGAATAGCAAAAAAAAAGGTAACAAAGGTGTGATTTCAAGGCTGGGGTCTCTAGATGACTCTGGGTTGAGCTAGAAGAAACATCTAGCCGTGGGGGATAGCCCCACCTACCTGTGAGTTGAGGGCCCCCGCTGCAGTACCTATAAAAGTAAGTAAAATAATCCATGTCCATTGCACAGAAATGATTTCCCTGTGTATTCCTCCCATGTATATATTCTCATTTAGGTGGGGAAAAAGGAGTGAATGAATGAATTTTTAAAAATTGAGTAACATAAAATCCACATTATAATACATATTTCTCAAGATAGGTATATCAATGTCTATTTTTGCTTCCGTTTAGTTTATCAGCGCTTTTAAAGTTAGCCAAACCTTATGGTTTTTCTGGAGGAGGTGATGGCTGTCCTCGGAGAACTCACAATCTCTTTCTAATATCCTTCTCTCATCCCCCTCCAGTCTCCTGCTTTCTCGGTTCTCTTACTATTTCCCAAGCAGATCAGGATAACTGCTCAGCCAGAATTTCCCTTGTTTTTAACATGCTAACGGGCAGCCCTCTGTTTTTCAAGTCTGTAGACACCTCTTCCACCGTCTGATATAGATGTATGCCTTCTTTGTAAAATACCCTCAGTTTAGCAGGGTACGGAGTTTGGAATTTAATCTTTTCTTGTTCTAATATTCATTTCACTTCGGAATATTCCTTCCGGTTCTGTAGGAGCACCGGGGGGGGGGGGGGGGTAATCTCGATCCACCTTGCTCTTGAATCGAAGGAATCTAAGTACTATTGAGTGTGTCTTACTTTCTCTCTCTCTGGGAGGCCTTGGAATGAGCGCACGATGCGCCCTCTCAATTTCAATCTCCATAGTCGGGGGAATCTCCACCACGTCCTGCAGCAACTTTTCTACAAAGTCCATCATCGACAATCCCTCTGCTCCTTCGGGAACATCATAAATCCTGATATTTTTCCGTCGCGATCTTCCCTCCTGGTCAAGCAATTTACTTTCCTGTTGATTTAATATTTTTATTGTCTTACTTAGTACCTGTTCCACATTTTGCACGTGATCTTCCTTCTTCTCAATTCGAGTCTCTGCCACCACTATTTTCTAATTGACGTTGGTGAGCACTGACATGATATCATTGAGTTCCTGTTTTATATCTCTTTGGACTTCCCTTATCTCTTCCAGAATCTTTATCATCTTTACCGCTTCACCTGAACAATGCCCCGCGTCAGCTTCGCCACCATGCGCACGCGTAGGAGAGCCGCGTGTTGCACCTCTCTCTTCCATAGGATCCACAGTGATGCTTTTTTTTAAATCTCCATTACTCTTCCTCATTCTTGCCCCCCTTATCAATTCAGATATTTTCGAAAGATCTTATACTTGATGGATTAACGTGGCAAAATATGTGTTTTTCCAGAGGAGCTATTGATTTAGGCTGCCATTCTGAACGATGGCATCACCGGAACCCACTGTTATTTTAAATGAGGCACGCATGCATGATGTGACGACATGATGGTTCATACCATTCACATACTTTTACATTTAAACAACCAAGAATGCATAATGTTACGTAACCGGCAGCAATAAATATCGATCGAGTCAGGTTATATAAAAACAATCAAACATTTATTAAACATGGATAACAATAAAAAACAAACGAAAACCTCAACCGGAAGTTAACCGTTATGCGGCTGTTCAACAACCCGTCACTGGGTACTGGTTCTTAAAGCGATAAAGGCGAAAACAGTTCTTAAAGCGGTAAAGTCAAACACAGTTCTTAAAATGGTAAATTTGAAAGTCCAACAGATTTATACATTCAATTGGGAGAGGCTTCTCTGGAGAAGGATTTCTTCATAGATGCGACTTTCTTGTTGGTTCTGTCCAAAGGATTCACGATGAAGGAACTAAACGGCTTAAAACAACTGACCTTTATTTCTAGAGAGCACCTTGCATGAACTTCCTTGCTCTTTTGGCAGGAGCGACTTCTTCAATGAAGGCTCAATAAGGTCGATCCTTTATTAAACTGCCAAATGATACCAACTTCTCTTAATCCTTCAGGTCCTGTACTTTGATAAAGTCTTTATTCTCCAATACTACTGAAAAGGTACATCAACAAATCTAGCAGAAATTGCCAGTCCAGCACTATTGTACCTTGCAACAGAATGTAACATTCCATTTTAAAAATGAAACTGCGTCATAAAACAAATACGGAACAGAACGGAGACACTGACAAATGCTCCAGCTGGAAAAAACTAAGGGGTCTTTCCTTTTATACCTGTGGTGAACATGTCGTTGTGTGACCTCACATCGGCGGGAAAATTACATCAGGTAGCCTCCAAAAGACCATTACATCATTCTCACAAGAAAGTCACAAGATCTCCTTGAGGTATGTAACAATAATCAAACAATATATATTTACAATATTACTCAAATGTTACTGAAATATTATATACCCATTGTCCTTCTTCAAAGAATGGGTTTTCCCTTCCTTTACTATTGATGCTGCCCTCAACTATATCTTCTCCATTTCCCAGACATCTGCCCTCTCCCTGTCTTCCCATTGCCATAACGGAGATAGAATTCCTCCTATCTTTGCCTATGAACTCACTAGCCTCTACATCCAGAATATCATTCTCTGCAACTCCTGCCATATTCACTGGGATCCTACCACTGAAAACAGCTTTACCTCCCTCCCACTCTCCACTCTCCACTGAGTTCCCTTCTGGCACTTATATCTGTAAGCCAGAGAAATGCTACACCTGCCCCTTCACCTCCTCCCTCATCTCCATTTACGGCCCCAAACAGTCCTTCCTGTTGAGGCAAAACTTCACTTGTGAGTTTTCTGGGGGTATCTACTTTATCCAGTGTTCTCAGTGCACCCTCCTCTACATCAATGAGACTCAACTTAGACTGGGTGACTGCTTTGTTGAGCACCTTGTCTCTGTCCACAACAGGCAAGATTTCCCAGTGGCCAACCATTGTAATTCCACTCCCCGTTCCCATTCTAACATGTCAGTTCATGCCCCCCTCTTTTGCCACAATGAGACCACAATCAGGTTGGAGGAACCACACCTCATATTCCGTTTGGGTAGCCTCCAACTTAACAGCATGAACATTGATTTCTTTAACTTCTGGTAATTTCTCTCCCCCCTTTTTCTTTTTCATTCCCTGTTCTGACTCCCCTCTTACCCCTTCTCTTCTCCTCAACTGCCTATCACTCCTCTCTGGTGCCCCTCCTCCTTTCCTTTCTCCCATGGTCCACTTTCCTCTCCTATCAGATTCCATCTTCATCAGACCTTTACCTTCTCCACCTATCACCTCCAAGCTTCTTCATTTATCCCCCCTCCCTCACCCACCTACTTTTCCCCTCACTTGCCTTCATCTATCACCTTCTAGCTTGCAGTCTTTCCCTCCATTCCACCTTCTTATTCTGGCTTCGTCCCCCTTTCTTTCCGATCCTGATGAAGAGTCTCAGCCGCAAATGTTGAGGAATCATTTTTCTCCATAGATACTGCCGGACCTGTTGAGTTCCAATAAGATGTTGAGTGTGTTAATTGGGAGAGGACATACAACAAACGTCAAGGCCAAGCAAAAATCAGATCATTGTTTTCCTAACGAAGGCGATTTGCATTTCGGGACTAAAACTATGACTTCAAAAAGTTTAAATAATTTTACTTCTCAGTTTCCAACTGTTTATCTTTACCCCCATAAGATAGGGAACAGAATATATGTATAAACTGGGACAGAAAATATTTATCTGACGAGAACCATCCAGTCCCTCTATCTCATGGTATGAACCCAGGTGCGGAGGAATGGCAAACTGACATGTTGAGACAGAAACAGTAGTTTATTCATCGGATCTCCAAATGAACTTCAGTGATTTGACTGAACAACATCGCAAGACAAATCATTCTTGAAATACGCTCAAGGACCACTTGATAATGCTAATTGAGAGTCTGATTTAAATAATCACAATCGGCTGAAAACCCATGCCAGTCAAAATAAACTTGACAATAGAAAACATAAGGGCTTAAGGACTCTAGAGAAGAAGGCAATTAACAAACACAGGTGCAAGGCTGGCAGGCTCATGACATTCTAAGGTTTAATACTTGGCATAGGGAGCCTGCCCATTGGCAACATAGTAAATTAGGCAAGATTGATGTAGGTGCATGGACATTTGCACTATCTTAAAATCTTGCCAGGGGAAGCAATCCTCTTGTGGCTAAATTGGTGATAATCTTCAAAAAGAATTCCTTTGCATGCCATGGCAATTTTGAGCAAAGATTATGATTGATTGATAAACTGGTAACAATAATTAGGGAGTTTTCAAGGAAAAGGAGTGAGTAATTTTTCTTATTAATGTGATTTAATAAATGTATAATAGAAATTGATTGAAATAAATAATTTTAAATGCTTCAAATGCAAATGAAGCATTTTCATTTGAAACAAATAAAGTATTCTTATCAGGCCCTGTGAAACAAGGTTGAATATAAGCGTTGCACACACTGAGACCCCTCAATCGGAAACAGTCAAAAAAAAATTCTCCTTCCATCCACTTTGCCTTTGTCATTGTTTATTGGCTGTAAAATACATTAGGAAATCTTGAAATCAGGAAGGCAGGAGATTGGGGCTGAGAGGAAAAATGGATTAGCCATGATGAAATAGCGGAGCAGGCTCGATGGGCCAAATGGAAAATACTTTATTTTCTTATTTATTTAGAGGTACAACGTGCAACAGGCTCTCCTGGTCCAACGAGAAGTGCCACCCAGAAACTCACCACTTAATTACCTACCTATTCCCCATTATGCCACTGGCATCTAGATCAGCAATGGTCCTGGAGGTGTTCAGAGCTTCTGTCATCATGTCGGTAGCTCAGATTTCACTTTCAGACTTAGGAAAACTGTCACACTCAGATGGAGAAGGATTCTTCATTGTTGTTTCTATGATAATTTTGTTTCACCAGTCAGGGTTGTTAGCCTCAAGCTGAAGCCCTGTAGCTGGGGGACCAGTGGACCACTCTTAAACTGGCCTCTATTCTTTGACCTGTTTGACATGGGTGACCCTACCATGAGCGAAAGCATAAAGCCCCTGACTCCAGCCAACACAGCTCCCTGGGTCATTGATGCACACAAGCCTCCAAACCACAAGATTGTGGTCCTCTTGGAGGAACCCACCTATTTAACCTAATCACAGGACAATTTACAATGACCAATTAACCTACTAATCAGAACATCTTTGAACTGTGGGAGAAAACTGCAGCACCCCGAGAAAACCCTCACGATCACAAGGAAAATGTACAAACCCCTTACAAGATGATGCCTGAATTGAACTCTGAACTCGGACAACCCAGGATGTAATAGTGTCACGCTGACTGCTATGTTACCATAGCACCCAACTTCTTTCAATGTTTCCAAGCTTTTCTATTGAGAAAAGAAAGTTTAAACCACTGAGATTCATAATAACCTTATGTCTCTGGTAGAAAAATAAAAATTTAAACTTTTGGAATTATGTTGCTATTAGGAGAGGAGAAATCTGTATTTAGTCATTGTTGTCTAATATATTCACTGGTCGAAGTTTCCAGTTGTCCTTAATTTCAACTACTGAGATGCAATGACTCCAAAAGTTAAGAACGGATTTTTCTGGAGGAGATCCTTATCAATCCAGATAGATGTTCAAGACCTTTATTTTCCTTTGTTTGGCATAAATATAGAGATATATTAAAACATTTAGATTGCTTTGTTGGCCATTCAAGATATTAATGCACAAAAGTGCAATTAACATAAACAAAAAGCCTTTAATAGTTTCAAGACATCAATTCATAACCAAGTAATTCATTCAACTAATAAAACAGATAGTTGGGCTGTTTGCCTGCTTACCATTAGAGGGTGCTGTTATACAACTAAAGTGATTCACTGATGCCCAGTTCAGGTTTGAAATTTACTGTCGACTTCAAACTGCAAGTCTGAAGAAATGTCAGGCTTCAAGAGTATAAAACCCAAAGAAATTGTGTTAATTACTCCTCTCAATTAGTATCTAAATTTCATCTTCTTTGAATTTCATTTTAATTTGCTCCAATGATGAAAGAGTTGATACCAATGCACACAGTTTAATTAATTCAAAATGCAATTCATACTTCAACCAAATAAATTGCAGTTTAATGCAATCCTTCTTCTGGAAATGCAATAGAGCGAATATAGTCACAACTTTCTATGTTTAAACACAACACACTCGTAACAGAACTACAATGTCATTATCCTCAAATTTTGCACTTGTTACTATAATTTCGTAACAGAGAAGTTTGATCTTTCTGAACAGTATGAAAGACAGGATTTTCGCTGTACAGTATCTTGGTACATGTGACAATAATAAACCAGTTCCATTCCAACTCAAACGTCAAGCATCTTTTCCTAATACTATTTTTCCAGCTCTTTCTCCAGACTTCTTATCTAAGACTGCAAAGAAGGTCAGCGGCAATGTAATTCTAACATAGAATGTAAATGTTTTGCATTTAAAATTTAAGTAATGTTTGAATATATGTTATTTGATTGAACATTCTTGTTCATTTAACTAATTCATTGTGGTTATATATAACAATACATGAATTGCATGTCAGCCAGCACTGTAGTGTGGGGGTTACCACGTGTTTTACGGTACCAGTGACCAGGGGTCAATTCCCGCTGCTGTCTCTCCAAGATCGTGTGGGTTTCCTCCAGGTGCTCCGGTTTTCTCCCACAGTCCAAAGACGTACCATTGTTAGGTTAATTGGTCATTGTAAATTATCCCATGATCGGGGGTTGCTGGGTGACGCAGCTCTAAGGACAGCTCTTGTCTGTGCTGTACCTCAGTAAGTAAATAAATCACACTACTACATGCTTCATGCACACCTTTCTTAAAGTAAACACCAGGTTAAACCCGGATTTCAGACTCTTTGTCTTTCTTTGAATTAGTATAATGTTCTGAAGTTGCAAAAAATAACAACAATGACATGTCAACAATCGCCCAATAAGGAAGTACCTTCTATCTTGTAACCTGAATATCTATTTATACCTTGGTATCCCAGAGAGAAGTCCAAGAGCAATGTAATAACACGCCGAAGCCTTTTCCTGCAGTCAGCAAGTAATAAAATTATCTATTGCCAACTATTGTAAAAGGTAATAGAGTTTACATAATTTAGGGCTTTTTTATTTGAATTTGTCAATATTTTCCTTTAGGGCTGCGGCCTTAAGCTGTTGTTGCAATGCACAACCATGTTCCTCATCTCCCCTTTTTGTTAACTCAGATATTTGTCACTCAAGACAATTTGCTCTGCTTTAGCATTGGAAATCAATATCATGTGAGTTTCTAAGGATTTCCTCAGATGAGAAAAGTGTCAATTAGGGCACTGTTCACATATATTTACGAAAATCCAATCCCATTAGAAATACAAGGTCAAAATCATTATAATGTTGTATACATTCTTCAGAGGCTTGTACCATCCAGGCCATGCCTTCTTCTCACTATTACCACTGGGCAGAAGATGCAGAAGCCTTAGGATGCACACCATCAGGTTTAGGAACACTTATTACTCTATGACCAAGAGGTAAGAGGCTAGAGTGAGTGGGCAATAGAGGAAGAGAGGTGGAGGGAATTTTCCTTTTAACCAGAAGGGTAGATTGCTATTCATGCTATCAGGAGGCTACCTGGATGGAATATAAGGTGTTGTTCTTCCACCTTAGGGTGGCCTCATCTTGGCACAAGAGGAACCCATGGACTGACATGCGGGAATAGGAATGTGAATCGGAATTAAAATGCTTGGCCATCGGGAGTTCGGCTTTGAGAGGATGGAGTAGAGGTTCTCAAGAAGGCGGTCCACCAATGTGTTGTAGACAGTGTGAGCCCTGCTTATGTTTGGTGCCTGTTCATCCAGGAGAGTTGACTCACTTGTGGAGGGTCAAAAGAGGTACACTCTATATGGTAGCTGGTTTGTTTAGGTGGACAGAAACCATTCTGAGGTAGCAGGCTGGACTCAGGGCAAACCAGCCTATAGATCCTAAAGACAAACGATTCTACAGAAACTGTAAATCTAGAGTAACACATAGAAAATGCTGGAGAAACTCTGCAGGTCAGGCAGCATCGATGGAGAGGAATAAACAGTTGAGGCCAAGACTTTTCACCAGGACTGGAAAGGAAGGAGAAGGATGCCAGATTAAGAAGGCGGGAATGGTGGAGAAAGACAACCTAGAAGGTGATAGGTGGAGCCAGATGGGTGGGCAGGAGGGATGAAGTAAGAAGCTGGGAGGTGATAAGTGGTAAAGAAAAAGGGCTGGAGAAGGAGGAATCTGATAGGAGAGGAGAGTGAATCATGGAAGAAAGGGAAGGAGGAGAGGCACCAGTTCTGCGCTACATTGATGACAACATTGGTGCTGCTTCAAGCACCTGTGCTGAGCTCAACAATTTCATCAAATTTGCTTCCAATTTCCACCCTGCCTTAAATTCATGGTCTATTTCTGATGCCTCCCTCCTCTTTCTCAATCTCCCTGTCTCTATCACTGGAGACAAACTGTCTACCGATATCTTTTATAAGCCCAATTCCCATGACTATCTTGATATACCTCCTCCCACTCTCTCGCCTGTAAAAATGCCATTCCTTTTTTCTCTTTTTATTCATCTCTGCCGCATCTGTTCCCAGAATGAGGCCTTCCTTTCCAGGACATCAGAGATATCCTCCTTCTTCAAAGAACCTTTGAAGAACCAAGTCATGATCAGGGGCCTCAGCCCAAAACGGTAACTGCTTGTTCCTCTCTGTAGATCCTGCCTGAACTGCTGGAGATCCAACGGCTTGTTTCTGATGCTTCTTACATTCGTATAATGCTTATAATAGTTTATTTTTCATTTTCATTATTTATTCATTCAGATAAATGTAGTCGATTTTTCTTTGAACTAACTGTGGTAAGGTAATTCTTACAAGGCCAGTGGCCAATTGCTCAGTCATGTTATAGATTAAGTGCAGTCTTACTAGTCATGGCAATATGGTGCAAAACAAGGGGTAAAATGTTCAAGGTGCTGGAAATGGAGCTGCAAATAGTACTCTGATGCTTCATTAAACATTAATGCCCCCTGTACTTACCAGGAGATGGAGACAATGTGGGGACAGCGAACAATGTCAAAGAGCATGGTTGGGTTTCTGCTACAGCAAGGATTCTAACAAAGTACTCTTGTGGACATACTCTGTTGAAGCCAGAAGCATGGCGACACTAGTGGGTTGCCCAGCACAAATTGAACTGATCTGATACAGCGCAAACAATGCATTTCACTGGATGTTTCAATGTACAGAACTGTGCAAAACTGGATGTTTCAATGTATAGAACTGTGCAAAAGACTTGCCACATACTATATATATAGCTAGGATACCTAAGACTTTTGCACAGTACTGTAGTAATTTTATGTATTCTACTGCATTGCTTCCACAAAAAAAAATAAATTTCATGACACGTGAGTAATGATTAATCTGATTCTGATATGAGTCTCTGTTGTGGACTGAGAGTGGGAAGGGGGCAGGGAGAGGGGTATCAGAGGTAGGAAAAAGAGAAGAGAGAGGGGAGGGAACAGGAGGCACCAGAGAGACTTCCTGTAATGATCAGTAAACCAATTGTTTGGAATTAAGTAACCTTGACTGGTGTTCCAGGGTTGGGTGTGTCTGCAACCGTGCCCTTGGCACTCCTTCTCTGCCACCTGTTCAACGCCCCTCCCGGAGTGTTCCACCATTGACATCCCCAACATTCTTTGCTCCCACCAGATTTAGAAAATCGCCCTCTGCTCCACGTTGACAAATACAGCACTGCGCAAAAGTCTTAGGCACCCTGGCTATATATAGGTGCCACAGATGTGACAAATAAAGCTAATTTTTATCAATTAAAAACAGAACTGGTGTGTTGCAATATAGAAGAGCAGCCAGTCCACAGGTTCTGATGGGTGTCCCTCAGTACTATTCTAATGTCGGAAATAAACAGCAGCAATGCGAGGGACAGGATGACAGAAAGAGCTGGTGAGGGATGGATGGCCACCACTCAGCCTCACTAAATCAAGGGGTGACTGAAAGGGTCACCCAGGAGTCTCAGCTTTGCTCAACTTGACCCAGCTCCCCTTTGTTCTGGCTCACGGTGGGGAGACCAAGTATGTGAAAATACCCCATTTCTGCTCAGCAGATGATGGCTGCAACTCTGCAGCCACCGACAAATTCATCCCACCAGTCTCCCAAACACTCACCCATATGTTCCAGGTTCATAAAGTGGGCATTCCTAACCAGAGTAGGACTTGCATTGACATTGAAATCAGGTTCAAAACCAACAGCATATGTCATGAAATTTGTTAACTTTGCAGCAGTAGTACATCACACTACATAATAATAGAGAAAAAAACTGTGAATTACAGAAAGTATATTTATATTAAATAGTTAAATTAAATAAGTAGTGCGAAAAATAGAAATAAAAAAGTAGAGAGGTAGTGTTCAGGGGTTCAATATCCTTTCATAAATTGGATGGCAGAGGGGAAGAAGCTGTTGCTGAATCATTGAGTGTGTGCCTTCAGGTTTCTGGACCTCCGCATATTCTAGGTGATGGGTGTCCTTAAAGATGGATGCCACCTTTTTAAGGCATCACTTCTTGAAGGTGCTCTGGATGCTATGGAGGCTAGTGCCCATGATAGAGCTGACTAAGTTTACAACTCTCTGAAGCTTACTTCAATCCTGTGCAATCCAACCCCACCTCCCTTCCAATACCAGATGAAGATGCAGCCAATTAGTATGCTCTCCATGGTACATCTGTAGAACACTGTGATTGTTTATGGTGGCATACTAAATCTCCTCAAACTCCTAATGAAATATATCTGCTGTGTACCTTTTTTGTAGCTACTTCGATATGTTGGGTCCAAGTTAGGTCCAGCCATGAAGTTGAAATTGCTCCTTCTCTCAACTTCTGATCCCTTTATGAGGACTGGTGTGTGTTCCCTCATTCAACCCTTTCTGAAGTCCACAATCGGTTCTTTGGTCCTGTTAACGTTGAGTGCAAGGTTGTTGGTACTTCACCACTCAACCAGCTGATATTTCTCACTCCTCCATGCCCTTTTATCACCATCTGAGGTTTTGCCAACAATGGCTGTATCGTCAGCAAACTTATAGGTGGCATTTGAGCTGTGCCTAGCCACGCAGTCATGGGTGTTATAAGAGCAGAGCAGTGGGCTAAGCGCACATCCCTGAGTTGATGATCAGCGAGGTGGAGATGCTATTTCCAACTCGCAAAGATTTTAGCCTTCTGGTTAGGAAGTTGAGGATCTAGATGCAGAGGGAGGCACAGAGGCCCAGGTTCCAGAGCTTTTTGATCAAAACTGTAGGAATGATGGTGTTAAACGCTGAGCTGTAATCAATAAACAGCATCCTGACATAGGTATTTGTATCATCCAGGTGATCCAAGGCCACGCGGAGAGCCATTACATATCTATCCATTCCTTAATAGATCAATCTTAATAAGATTTGAAGTTTTGCCCGGAGTTACATTTCATTTCAAGAGTTTTGAAAGAGTCATGAACATACATCGACAATTCGCACAACAGTCTTTTTGAGTTATACTTGTGGAAGCTTTCGTTCTTCTTTGAAGGTCAAGTCTTGGAAATGCAACATAAGCTGTTTTGTCAGTAAAATATGACTTGTGAAAGGCAGTAGCAATACTAACCGTGGCAACTTATATCAGTGCTGCCTCCCCAGTGACCTTCAGCTATAGATGTAAACATGTAAATAATTCAATTTCACTGCAAACACAGAAGTACTGTTCACACATGGTGATGACAAGGTACTTGTCATTTGCAAAGGGGCCACAGTAGTGTAGTGCAATGTTATTACAGCTTGCGGCATCAGAGTTCAATCCCAGCGTCGTCTTTAAGAAGTCTCCGTACATCCTGCCTGTGGAATGCTTGGGTTTTCCCTGGGTGCTCCAGTTTCCTCCCACAATCCAGAGACATACAGGGTAGGTTCATCAGCCATTTTAAATGATCCCATGACTAGATTAGGGTTAATCTGAGCTGCTTGGGTGGCGTGGCTCAAATTGTATTGATAAATAAATAAATAAATAAATAAATAAATAAATAAATAAATAAATAAATAAATAAATAAATGCACATTGTGTGAACAGAAAACGAAAGAGGAGCAACTGAATTTTCTAACCCAAAGGTTTATTTGTAAAGGAGACACAAAAGACTGTAGATGTTGGAATCTGGACCAACAAACAATCTGCTGCAGGAACTCAGGGGCGGGGGGGGGGTATCAAGCACCATCTACAGGGCCCTGATGCAGTGTTTCAACTTAAATCATTGACAATTCCTTTTCTCTCAGAGATGTTTCTTGACCTGTTGATTTCCTCCAGCAGACTGTGTGATGCACTTGCAATATTAGGGTCATAGAATCAGCCTGAAAACAGGCCCTTCAGCCCATCTAGTCCATGTCAAATCATTTAAACTACTTACTCCCACTGATCTGCACTGGGACCATAGCCCTCCATACCCCTCTCATCCACATACCTATCCAAACTTCTCTTAAATGTTGAAATCGAGCTCACGTGGAGGACTCGTGCTTGCAGCTCGTTCCACACTCTTACCACCCTCTGAGTGAAGAAGTTTCTCTTCATGTTCCCCTCAAACTTTTCACCTTTCACTCTTAACCCATGACCTCTAGTTGTAGTCCCACCCAACTTCAGTGGAAAAAGTTTGCTTGCATTTACCCTATCTATACCCGCCCATAATTTTGCCTCGTATGCAGTGCCCCACTACGTCAGAGAGGCGTGGAGGGAAATTATCCCCTAACCGGAGAAACTCCGGATGCGATGTACCTTTCCTTTCCTATTACATCACCCCTTAATCTTCTGCGTTCCAAGGAATAAAGTTCTAATCTATTCAGTTTTTCTTTATAACTTGGGTTCTCTGGTTCCAGCAATGTCACTGTAAATTTTCCCTGTACTCTTTGAACCTTATTTACATCTTTCCTGAGGGTAGGTGACCAAAACTGTACACAATACTCCAAATTAGACCTCACTAAGGTCTTATACAACTTTAACATAACATCCCACCTCCTGTACTCAATACTTTGATTTATGAAGGCCAATGCGCCAAAAGCTTTCTTTACCACCCTATCTGTGCCGCCACTTTCAATGAACTATGGGCCTCTATTCTCAGAACCTTTTGCTCTACAGCGCTTCTCAGTGCCCTACAGTTCACCATGTACAAACTGTCTGGTTGGCCCTACTATTGTAAACCACCTCACACTTTTCAGCATTAAATTCCATCTCTCATTTTTCAGCCCATTTTTCCAGCCGGTCCAGATCCAACTGCAAGCTTTGATAGTCTTCTCTGCTGTTCACTACACCCCCAATCTTGGTGCCATCTGCAACATTGCTTATACAGTTAACCACATTATCATCCAGATCATCGATATGGAGGACAAGCAACAAAGGACCCAGCACAGATCTCTGCGGCACTCCCGTAGTCACAGGCCTCCAATCAGAGAGGAAACCATCTACTACCATTCTCTGGCTTCTCCCACAAAGTCAATTAGTAATCTAATTAACTACCTCATCTTGAATGCTGAGCAACCCAACCTTCTTGACCAACTTTCACTCCCTTGCCTTCAACAACATTCTTGGTAACTTCCTCGATAAACTCTATAAAGCTGGTTAAGCGTGGCCTACCAAATACAAAGCCGGGCTGACTGTTCCTAATCAGTCCATGTCAATCCAAATACTCACATATCTGGTCCCTTCAAATACCTTCCAATAGCTTTCCCAGTACTGACAGCAGGCCGACCACCTATAATTTTCTGGTTTATTTTAGAGCCTTTTTAAAAAAGTGGAACAACAATTGCTATCCTCCAATCCTGCAGTACCTCACCTGTCACTAAGGATGATTTAAAAATCCCCCATGGCCCTTGCAATTTCTGCACTTGCCTCCCACAGGGTCCGAAGGAACAACTTGTCATGCCCTGGGGATTTATCCACCTTAATTTGTCTCAAGACAATAAACACCTTCTTCTCTGTAATCTGTATAGAGTCCATGAAGTCGATGTTGCTTTGCTTCACTTCTATAAGACTCTATGCCCATTTCCTGAGTAACTACAATAGCAAAAATTCCATTTAAGATGTCCCCCACCTCTTTTGGCTTTACACATGAATTACCATTCTGACCTTCCAGAGGACCGATTCTGTCCCTTGCAATCCTTTGGCTCTTAACATATCTATTGATCCTTTAGGATTCTCCTTCCACATGGGCAAACTCCTGCCTTCTTTTAGCCCCCCAATTTCTTTCCTAAGTTTTCTCTTGCATTTCTTATAGTCCATAAATACATCATTCATTCCTACCTCCCTGTGCCTGCTATGCACCATATTTTTCTTCTTAACCAGGGCCTCAATATCTCTTGAAAACTAAGGTTCCCTAAACCTGTTACCTTTACTGTTTATTCTGACAGGCTTATACAAGCTTTGTTCTCTCAAAAAATCCTGCACCTTGGGTGTAACTACCTCCCTATATTCAATATCAAACCCTTATTTATCAGCTCATGTCCTACAAAAAGTAATGAAAACATGATCAATTAAGTTGATTTATTTTTGTCCTTAAAAATCAATAATTTCCATGTTTCTTTTAGATATTACATTGAAACAGCCTTATCATCTGGATGCAATGAGACATTCAACACCAGGTGGCAGTATATTTACTCTGAGAGATTTCCTATGCTCAAGACTAAAGAATCAATTGCGGAATTTTATCATTGGTACAGAGGAGTACAAGTCATGTTATTGAAATATTGAGAAATCATAACGGACTGCTTTAGTAGAAATTAACTTTATTGAATATTTGAGTGAAGTTTAGAAATGTTAAGTTAAAAAGAATCTTGATACATCTGTCTCTTGGAGTTGAATGCAAAAGATTTAAGTTGTTTGGCTACTTTACTGAACAGAATTTTTATATAGTGACAAAGCAGAGCAAAATGATTTGTGCTGATAGATCTGTGCAAACCTATTATGAAACTGATTGATTATATCAAAGTACTGATATGAATAGCAACTATAAAAGCAACAAGGAGAAAAAATATTTGTACCGCATCTTCCTTATCCTTTTCAAATTCTTCAATCGATTTATAGACAACTAAGTACTTTTAGACTGTATTTATTGTTCTAATGCAGCCAATGTGAGCATGAAAAACTCCCACAAGCAACAATATATTAATGACCAGATTATGGTTTAATAATGTTGACTGAAGTATGAATACAGGCCTAGACAACAGGATAATTCTTCTTCGTCATGATAACTGGTACTGTGGGATCTTTTGGGAGAGCTGTAAGGGCTTCAGATTAATGCTTTAGCTCCTTATAAATTCATTGTAGATCAGTTGTGCAAAATACGCTATAAATTAGTTATTTAATGCTTCATTCCAATGACAGAATTCAGTTTCATTGGTGTCAGTTTCTGAGTTAGTGCATCCAAATACATTAGCAACTCTCCGTAGTGGAATTTGAACCACTTCTTTACACATATGCACACACACGCACACACAAACACACACACACACACAGAGAAACACTCATCTAAATTCTACTCATGGACCCTCAATCACTATTAAAGTAGACAACTCCCTTCATAATTATGCAGATTTAGATTTTATATTACTTATTCCTTATTACACAGGACAGAAAAAAAAGCTACTAAACTGACAGAACAAGAGGTGCCTTGTTAACAGACATCAGTGTGGACACTAATTTGCTAGCATTTCAAGTGGGACAAAAACAGCCTGTCAGCAACGTTGAAGGTTATATTTCCAGCATTAACAAAAGTAGGCGTATTAATGACAAGAAGGCAAGAAAAATCTTTAGATATACAAGCCTAAAAATTTAATTTCACCTTTAATTAGTTCACTAGGTGTGTGCCGCTTTACTGTGATGGTGTTAGATCTGTTGACTGCAAAAATCTGAACTCAAACAAAGACCTTAAGCCCTATCTTGACATAAATAGTCATGAATACTCTCACCAAGCTGTAGCTACCCAATTTTCAAAGGCTAGTTCACTTCCCTGTTTATCTTCCACAGCGAATTTAGCTGCTAACGCCTACTACTTGAGTGATGGGTTCCCTCTCCCACCAAGGACTTCTTCCAGCTAACAAAGTAGCATAAAATATTGTTTATATATTTACAGTGATAAGCATTTAAATCCAAAATACACTCTTTTTCTTTTTCAATATTTTAAAATAATTTCTACATAGAAGAATACAGAGTACAAGATATATATTACATGTAAAACAAAGATAAAATAATACCAAATACATGATTATTGAATCACACTTGCAATCGCATTATCTTATATTCATGTAAATTAAATCAATCGCAATATTGAAATATGTTAATTTATTATACAAAAAACATCTAAGCCCACTACCAAGATCGAAGATGTATGGTAAAAAAGAAAAAAGGAAAAAAACCTTATCATATAGTGAAATATGTTATTAGCCAACATCTGTACTTTAACAGCAAATCAAAGATTTTGAAAATAGTTCAGAAATAGTCCCCAAAATGTTTGAAAGTCTTGGCTAGATTCAGAAATTGAACAACGAATCTTCTCTAAATTTAAGCATGACATAACATCAGGTAACCATTGAGCGTGAGTAGGCAGAACGACATCCTTCCATTTAAACAAGAGCGCCCTCCTATCTATAAGAGAAATAAAAGCCAAAATGTACAAATCAGATGTCTCCTAAATAATATCTTTTCCTCCAGCAATACCGAATAAAGCTGTCAAAAGGTTAGGCTTAAAATTTACTTTGAAAAGCACAGAGAAAGGTTGGAATACTTCCTTCCAGTATTTTTCAAGACTCTGGCAGGTCCAAAACATATGAATTAGTGAAGCTTCTGCATTGTTATATCTATCACAATAGGGAGATATATCTGAATAAAAATGAGATAGCATATCCTTAGTCATGTGGGCCCTATGGACCACTTTAAATTGCAGGAGAGAGTGGCGGGCACATAACAATGATATGTTAACCAATTTAAAAATTTCATTCCAAGTTTCCTCAGAAACTGATGTCTGTAAATCTTGTTCCCAAAGATTCTTAATTTTGTCTAAAGGAGCATTTCTCATTCCCAGCAACATGTCACAAATATTGGATATTGAACCATTATGAAAAGGTTTCAAATTGGAAATTACATCTCATAAGTTCTTATTGGGGCTTTTAGGAAATGTATATAATTGAGCTCGCAGGAAATCTCTAATTTGTAGATATCAAAAAAAGTGGGCTTTTGGTAAGCTATAGTTAGCCGACAATTGCCCAAATGAAAAGAGACTCCCTCCACAAACAAATCTTGGAAGCATTTAATACCCGAGCTATCCAATCTTTTAAAAACTAGATCGGTCATAAAAGGTTTAAAAAGAAATTGGAAAAAATGGGACTTGAAAGAAAAAATCTCAATAAACCAAAGTATTTTCTAAATTGTATCCAGGTCCTTAAAGTATGTTTAACTACCAAATTGTCATTTAGTTTACTTAATTATAAAGGCAGTGAGGATCCAAGAAGAGAAATGATAGAAAATTTATTAACAGAGTTAGCTTTTAAAGAAACCCATACCGGACAATCCTCGTGGTTAATATAATATGACCAAAATATAAGATTTTGTATGTTGACTGCCCAGTAATAAAATCTAAAATTTGGTAAAGCTAAACCTCCATTCTTTTTAGCTTTTTGAAGATGAACTTTATTTAATCGAGAATGTTTGTTTTTCCATATATAAGAAGATAGTATAGAATCAAGAGAATCAAAAAAGAATTTAGGAATAAAAACGGGTAAGGCCTGAAAAAGGTATATAAATTTAGGCAAGATATTCATTTTAACAGAATTAATTTGGCCAATCAACAATAATGAGAGGGGCGACCAATTTGATAATGCCCTTTTTACATAATTCAGTGGGGTAAGAATATTTTCTTTAAGTAGGTGTTTATAATTCTTAGTAATTGTTACATTCAAATAGGTAAATTAATTTCTTACAATTTTAAAAGGAAGGTTAGTATTAATTGATACCAAATTATTCAAAGGAAAAAGTTCACTCTTATGTAAATTCAGTTTATATCCTGAAAACTGGCTGAAACAGGAGAGTAAAGAAAGCGCATGAGGTAATGAAGTCTCGACATTAGAAACAAAAAGCAATAGGTCATCAGCATAGAGCAAAACTTTGTGGGTAATATCTCTCCTTAAAATACCGGTGATATCACTAGATTCTTGAAAAGCAATGGCTAAGGGTTCTAAGGCCAAATCAAAGAGCAAAGGGCTTAAAAGGATAGCCTTGTCTGGTTCCATGTTGAAGTTTAAATGGTTTGGAATTCTGAAAAGTAATAGGAACCAGAGCAGAGGGAGATAAGTGAAGTAATTTAATCTATTGAGTGAAATTGAGCCCAAAATTAAAATGTTCTAAGGTTTTAAATAGATAATTTCATTCAACCCAATCAAAAGCCTTCTCAGCATCTAAGGATATGACATATTCTAATATCTCCTTAGAAGGACAATAGATAACATTTAATAAATGAGGAATATTAAAGTGGGAATATTGATTTTTAATAAATCCAGTCTGATCATCAGAAATAATAGATGGTAAAATATTTTCAATCCTACGAGCCAAAACTTTGGATAGGATTTTAGTATCAACATTAAGTAAGGAGATTGGTCTGTATGAAGAGCATTCAGTTGGGTTCTTATTCTTTTTAAGGATAAGCAAAATAGAAGGTTCATAAAAAGATTCTGGCAACCTACCCAACTTAAAGGACTGAACATAAATGAGGTATAAGCAGTGAGGAAAAAATCTTATAAACACTCTTAAAACATGCTTAAAGTTCAAAGATTTCTGTCTTAAATATTTCCCAATTCTCACAGAGGATTTTTGTCTTACCTTGAATCATCGAATCATTACCTTGAATCTTGAAATAATATAAAGTATTTCCAATTTACAAATCATTTCTAAATCACAAAGCACAAAGCATTTCTTAAGGATAAAGTATTTAGTACAAAGCATAAGCATTTCTTAAGCATAAAGGATTAGTCATTACAGATTTCCAAAGCACCAAGGATTTCTTAAACTCGAAGCATAAAGCATTAAGGATTTCCAAAGCACTGGTGCAATTATTATAAACTAAAATGAGATACCAAAGAGTTTTAGACACCGAAGCTATAGGACTTGATTCTCACTTTTCTATATTCCTTCTTGACATTGCATTCTCTATTTCTAATAAGCGTGATATGCTGTCCACATTTATACTGTACCCTTTTTCTCCCACTTGGGTGACTTCACAAGCATGTGCTATTTCCTCAGATATCCTTTTAACACAGTCTTAAAGCATTTTTAGAAACTCAGCTTAATGTTCACAGTTCCTAATTAATGCTGTAGAGCTAACTTCCTTAGGTGCATAAACCGTCCAAATATAAACACATCAGTTATTGATATACTAAATAATATTATCCATCTGATCTGTAAGCTTCTCTGAACTAAACAACCTAAGAGTCAGCTTGTTTGTTTGAAACAACCCAAATTAAACAACGTATTGTCTTATACTATATCTTCACCAGTAATATAACAGATGCAATGAGCTAGCACCCACCTGCCACAAACAAAGCATCTTCAAAATACAGAGCTTGTTTTCAAAACTCTGCATTTTAAGTTCAAGCTGATTACTGGTTTCAATTTATATTTTAAGAACTGAAGTCTCACTTCCTTTTATGACTAGACACTAAATAAACTGTTCACTTACAACTGTTTGTGGTGTTTCAAATGGTAGCTACTATTTAGAAAGCAAGTTTAGCAAAGAAAAAAACCAACAAGAAGTGAATAACTATCACACTGTTAGGGGTTGGGGGAACCAAAAAATGAAATTGGATACATTTACATTTGAATAATCATCAGGGTCCAACATATTATTCTCCGTAACTTCCGCCACCTCCAACGGGATCCCACCACTAAGCATATCTTTCCCTCCCCGCCTCTCTCTGCATTCCGCAGGGATCGCTCCCTACACAACTCCCTTGTCCATTCGTCCCCCCCATCCCTCCCCACTGATCTCCCTCTTGGCACTTATCCGTGTAAGCGGAACAAGTGCTACACATGCCCTTACACTTCCTCCCTTACCACCATTCAGGGCCCCAAACAGTCCTTCCAGGTGAGGCATCACTTCACCTGTGAGTCGACTGGGGTGATATACTGCGTCCGGTGCTCCCGATGTGGCCTTTTATATATTGGTGAGACCCGACGCAGACTGGGAGACCGCTTTGCTGAACATCTACGCTCTGTCCGCCAGAGAAAGCAGGATCTCCCAGTGGCCACACATTTTAATTCCACATCCCATTCCCATTCTGACATGTCTATCCACGGCCTCCTCTACTGTAAAGATGAAGCCACACTCAGGTTGGAGGAACAACACCTTATATTCCGTCTGGGTAGCCTCCAACCTGATGGCATGAACATTGACTTCTCTAACTTCCGCTAGGCCCCACCTCCCCCTCGTACCCCATCTGTTACTCTTTTTAATGCACACATTCTTTCTCTCACTCTCCTTTTTCTCCCTCTGTCCCTCTGAATATACCTCTTGCCCATCCTCTGGGTCACCCCCCCCCCGTCTTTCTTCCCGGACCTCCTGTCCCATGATCCTCTTGTATCCCCTTCTGCCTATCACCTGTCCAGCTCTCGGCTCCATCCCTCCCCCTCCTGTCTTCTCCTATCATTTTGCATCTCCCCCTCCCCCTCCAGCTTTCAAATCGCTTACTCACTCTTCCTTCAGTTAGTCCTGACGAAGGGTCTCGGCCTGAAACGTCAACTGCGCCTCTTCCTATAGATGCTGCCTGGCCTGCTGCGTTCACCAGCAACTTTGATGTATGTTGCTTGAATTTCCAGCATCTGCAGAATTCCTGTTGTTTGTGAATAATCATCAGAGTGGTTTTCAGGTCATCCCATGTGTTGTGTTGAAAAAAAACTACTCAGTACCTAATGGCAATAACTTGAATAAGATAATTGAGAATGCACAAATCAGTGACTCATTTAAACATGTAAAATGTGTTAAAACATAAATACATTGAATTCAGTTTTAATGTTTCCTTTTTATGATTATATTAGTTATGAACAATATTTTGTTGGTTAAAACTGTTAGTTTCTAAAGGATAAAGTGATGTAATTAATTTCACTCTGGTCTGCAACAATACCTGTTGAAAGTTCCAGAATGGCAAAGTGTGTGAAGGGCTCTGTTTCCTTCGGTTAACTTTGCTCTCTCTGTAAAAGCATTGAACATCCATAAAAGATGCAAATATTTTATATGGGGTAAAGAGTGCTTCTCTATCCCCTATAAAGCTTTTGTAAAGGGTTTTTACTGTATACCTGCTCCACAATTTTTGGCTATCTTTAGTTATGAGATTTCTCATCTTCCCAAAATGTGAATTAGAGGTTAACCATGAGGCAAGTAGCTTCATTTAAAATGTTGGAAGTGTTCTGGGGTGAAACATTAAAAATATTCCACCTCTGAAGGGGGAAATACCTTCTGAGCTACATTAGACACCAGCCCTCCAATGAGACATCCTGAAAACCAAATTGGGAAGTGTTTTTAGAATAGAAGAGTCATAGAAAGGCACAGCACAGAAACAGTCCCTTTTGCCCATCTAATCCATGCTGAAACTATTTAAGATGTCTATTCCCACTGATCTGCTCTGGGCCCATAGCACTCCAGACCATCCATGTACCGATCCAAATTTTGCTTAAACATTGAAATCAAGCTTGCATGCACCACTTGTGCTGGCAGCTTGTTCCACACTCTCATGACATTCTGAGTGAAGATGTTTCCCCTCATGTTCCCCTTAAACTTTTCACCTTTCACCCTTAGCCCGTGACTTCCCATTATAGTCCAACCTAGCCTCAGTGGAAAAAGCCTGCTTGCATTTACCCTATCTATACTCCTCATAATTTTGTATAACTCTATCAAATCTCCATTCATTACTTTTTTCACTATTTGTTTAATTTAACTATATTGTAATTCACATTTTTATTATTATGTATTGCAAAGTACTGTAAAAACAACAAATTTCATGACATACGCCGATGATATTACCAAACTTATGCTTTAAACTCTGCTAAAGTTTTGAAGTTTTTTTTTTAGTTTGCATTAATGAACCTAACCTTCATGGTATCTTCCACTTAGCAAACATCAGAAGTTTTGAGCACCGAAGTATAGACTGATAGTCTAAATCATTACAGAAAGGATGGCGAACTATTTAGATTTGATATTGAACTATATCCCCATTTCCTTTCTAAGAATAACATAAAAGAATGCAAGGAAATGCATTAAAGTGCAAAGCTTACAGAAATATCCTTTATTTCAATAATATTCTTCATCTGCACTTTTGTGCTTTTATAACCTGTCAGAATCTCATCTGTCTGTAAAAGTCACAAAATAAATGCAAGTCTTTTGTCAATACTCAAGGTTTCAGAGCCCAGTAGTACTAAAGAAAACAAAGATCCAGGGAAACTTGGCTGTGAGATTTCAGAATTGGCCTACCCATAGAAGGCCATCGCAATGTGTACTGACAGACGACTGAACCCAGGTGCGGAGGAACGACAGACTCCTATGTAGAGATGGAAACAAGAGCCTATACATAACAAATCCAATAGAACATCAAGCAACGCTGCAACAAGAATCTTTCCCAAAACACAAGGACCCCACAATAAGTGCTAATTGGGAGTCTGCTTTAAATAATAACAGTATGTTGAAAACCCATTCCATTCAAAACAAACTTGACAAGATTAAGCAGAAAGCACAAGTACCAAGGAGCTAGATAAGACAAGAATTAACAAATACAAGTGCACAGGCCTGCATGGGTCATATTAGAAGGCAGAAGGTGGCTGTAGATGGAGTATATTCTGCTTGAAGATTGGTGACCAGTGGTGTTCCGTAGGAATCTTTTTTGGGGCATCTGCCCTTTGTGACATTTATAAATAACTGGATGAGGAAGTGGGTTAGTCAGTTTTCAAAGAACATAAAGGTTGGTGGTGTGGATAGTGTAGAAAGTTGTTGAAGGTTACCACAGAATATTGATAGGGTGCAGAACCGGGTTGAGAAGAGGCAGATGGAGTTCAACCCAGAAAAGTGCGAAGTAGTTCAGTTTGGAAGGTTAAATTTGAAAGTAGAATACAAGGTTAATGACTGGGTTCTTAGCAGTGTAGACAAGCCATGGGATCTTGGGGTCCACATCCATCAATCTGTCAAAGTTGTTGCGCAAGTTGATAGGGTGGTTAAGAAGGCCTTCATTAGTCTTGAGACTGAGTTCAAGAGCATGAGGTAATGTTGCAGCTTTATAATCTCTGGAATATTACGATCAGTTCTGTTGACATCATTCTAGGAAGGGTGTGGACGCTTTAGGAAGTGTACAGAGGAGATTTACCAGGATGCTGCCTGAATTACAGAGTGTGTCTTATGAGGATAGATTGACTCTTTGGAGTGAAGGAGCTGAGAGGTGGCTTGATACAGGTGTACACAATGAAAAGAAGCATGGATCGAGTGGATAGCTAGTGCCTTTTTCTCAGGCAGAATTGGTTAATAAAAGAATGTATAATTTTAAGATGATTGGAGGACAGTATGGAGGGTATGTCAGAGGTAAACTTTTTACACTGAGAATTTTGTGTGCTTGAATGTGCTGCCAAGGATTGTGGTCAAGGCAAATACTGTATATTGGGGACATTTAAGAGACTCTTAGATAGGCATATGGATAATAGAAAGGTGGAGGGCAATGTAGGGGAGAAGGGTTAGATTGATCTTAGAGTTGGTTAAAAGGTCTGTGCAGTGCTCCATTGTTCTTCATATGTTCTATATCTGGGGTATTGTCTGAAAGAGAGGAGAACAGCAATAAGATTTACCCTCCTGTGATTTTCTAACAACAAATCTAGTAAAAAACATAAAGATTTAAAAAAAACATTTTCACACTTCACATACAATGCTGCTGTATTTCGCTGTTGGAATAGATGTCTGATTTTAACTCATCTCAAACACCATTTTAAAGAATTCTTGAATGCTGCTAAGGACAATATTACATAACAGGTCTGACTAAGAAGACTATAAACCAGATGTAAGCTTTGATAATCGCTGATTATATTTATTGTTCTCAGCCTTAATCTTTCCATTCCGGAATACTATCTGATCAATGAAATGGTTTTATAAGCGTTAGAATCTCACTGGCAGATTTTTTCATTTAAAGTGCCAGGACATTAACAAAGATATATATCAGAAATGAAGAATTGCTTCAGGGTTTCAGTAGATTCATTTTTCTCAAGCCAATAATACCCAACAATATGAAAAATAGATGCTGTGAATAAGGCAATGACTTGAAATGGAAATTCAAATAAAAACATAAAGTAGTTAAGTCCGAGTATTTGCAGCTTGTGGGCAACATGACAACATGAATTTGGACAGTACAAATTTCAACGCGAGTCATGTGCACTGACTGAGAAACTGCTTTAGCGATGATTTATTATGCAGGTCTGAATCATGTACCTTGCATGAAACAATAAATTTAGACATTTGAATACTTGTAGCAAGCTCACCAAGACTGTCAAAGAAGTGCATCTTATCAGAAGCTCAGACATTTGGATGACTTTCCTGGATATATTGGGTCTGTTGCCTGGATCAAAATAGTATTTGAAAACAATGGACATTTTATTGTAAATGAGCAGGAAAACATTTCCATCAAATTTCTTGGCATAATTTAGTTCTTTCTTAACTTTAAACTTTAGCAGGCAAGCTTAACAAAGATTCATCTTCTGATCTGAATATTATGAGCAATACCAACCTGCATCAAGACCTGCACAGATGGGTGTGTCATTTCAACAATATATTGCGTTTTCCCAAAACAGAGGCCCTGGATGAACCAAGAGATTCACACTCTGCAGAGGGATGGATCTGCAAACTGGCAATTCAGAATCAACCCACCTAATCCTCTTCTTGTACTGGCTATGACACCCCAGTCCAACATAGCTGCTCATACCCTGAGTTCATCGCTTTACCTGTCAGGTCTCTTGCACTGAAGTAAATGCAATTTAATCCAACAGTCTTACCTTGCTACTGACCTTACTGTCATTGAATTCTGTCTCAGCTTCCAGCCTCCCATCTGTTTTCAATCCCATCCCACTCCCAAACTAGCTTAAACCTCCCTGGTGTCATCAATGACGCCTACTTGTAACTTAAGCAAACAAGGTATTCACAAAAAAGTGGTGTTCTGAACTTCAGGAGCAGTTTTCCCTGCAGTGAGAAATGGTGCAATCCAAAAGCAAAATGGTGATGATGCTAGAAATTTAAAAATATAAATGGAAAACACTGTAAGTACAGAACAGATCGGGCAGTCTCTGTGGGAATGAGAGATAGCATTTCTGATTTCTGATCTTTCATCCCGAAAAATCCAATTGGATTCTGAGTTGTACCAATTGGAATCATGTCATTTGAACCACCATGGCAGTGTAGCGGTTAGCGTGATGCTGTTACAGCTCGGAGTTCAGAATTCAGTCTCTCTGTAAGGAGTCTCCATACTCTGTACCCGTGGGTTTTCCCCGGGTCCTCCGGTTACCTCCCGCAGTCCAAAGACGTACCAGATAGGTTAATTGGTCATTGTAAATTGCCCGGTGTTTAGGTTAAGGTTAAAACAGGGCTGTCAGGGGTTGCTGGGCAGTGTGGCTCAAAGGGCCAGAAGGGCCTATTCGACACTGTATTGCTAAGCAAATAACTAAATAAATAAATATCTTTATTGAATTTTGTCCAGACTTCCACTGTAAACCCTAATGCAGAGCTTTGACCTGAGACTTTGAAAATTCCTTTCCACCCACAGTCCACTGAGTTCCTCTAAATGGTGAAAAGTCTCCTCAATTCCCTGCTCTTACACTGAATTCCAGGAGGACAATGCCTTTTGACTGGAGTTAACAAAGCAGCCATCAGTTGCTGACTGCAACTTCTGTGCTTTAATTTGCTTGCCTTCACCTCTGTTGAGAATTACATTGGAAAGTACTGTCATTTTCTCTTGCAGAAGCCAGCACATTAAAGGGAATTTATCCTATTACGTTCTAAATGCTGAACAATTGAATTTAAATTACCCAATAGTTAAACTAAAGGCTTGTTTATAAGTACACACATAAGGGTTCATTATAAGCATCTGTAATCTCATTAGCACATTCAAAGAGCTAGACCATAATTGTTCTGACAGTACCTGGAAATTCTGGTATAGAAACTCTGCTTTATTTGGCAAGAAGCCTAAATCCTACTTTTACTCAAATGTATTAATTATTCATGCAATATTTCCTGCTTTCACCAAGGAATCATTCATTCTGAATGACCTTTTCTGAATTGAATGTCGTTGTACATAGCAACTATTGAAAGGATGTGGGATTCCTTGCATAATACCATTAATCCACTGGTGAATCACATTAGGATGCTGCTTTTGTTAGAAAAAATGCACCATCAGTGATGTCCACTGACATTTCTTTTAGGTATCGCAGGAGGCTTTCATATTTGTCGTATTGCTTTCCCTTTTTTTTCTGGTTCATGGTAACTAGTAATGCCTTGAAACAGTTTATGACATCAGCTGAATTCAAACTGACTAGAGGCCAAGTTGAGAAGTAATAGAGCTGGGGGAGACAGGATATTTTAAATGCAAAGAGAGCTGGCTAAATGAGTTAATTTTGGCCTATGCTGTCACGATGGTGACTGACAGGACTGGATCCATGAGCAGAGGAACGGCAGGCTCTATCACAGTGCACCCAGGAGTGGAGGGACGACAGACTGCCCATGAAGAGACAGAAACAAGAGGTTATACTCACAGGTGTGGCAACAGAGCATCAGAGGCATGAGTGAGCAACACTAAGAGACAAACCACTCTCCACAAACACACTAGGACTGGACTCCTCTCCTGTGCTAAACAAGAGTACCCTTTAATAATCATAGAATGCGGGAAACCCGTGCCTGAAACAAAATTAACCAGAAAGCATTAGGGCTTAATGGCTCTCATTAAAATAGCAACACATGCAAAATTTTGGAGGAACTCAGTAGGTCAGGTTGCATCCATAGAAAACAGTAAACAGCCGACATTTCGGGCCAAGACTCTTCTTCAGGACAATTAGTAAATACAGGCGCTCGAGAAATCTGGAAGCCCAATGCTGTACAGTAAGCCACAGAGGCTCACAGAGCTCATGACACAATGCATTTCCTGCCTGCATTGCGATAGGGCTGCTTTACATTACTCTTAATGTCCCGTCAGAGCAAACATTATATGATATGCCTAATTTTAAGGTGATTGGAGGAAAGTATAGAAGAGATATCAGAGGTAAGTCCATACACAGAGAGTGGTGGGTACAAGGAATGCCATGGTGGTGGTACAGGCAGATACATTAGCGACATCTAAGAATTTCTTAAAATGGAGGGTTATGTGGGAAGAAAGGGTTAAATTGGCCTTAGAGTAAGTTGAGGGGTAAGCACAATATTGTGGGCCAAATGCCGATACTGTTCTGTAATCTTCTATGATCTATGTTCATGACAGTGGTGAAATAATCATGTTAAGTGCACAAGATTCTCTCACCTAGTATTGTAAGCAGTCCAAGTCGATTCCTTGGATGAGAAAGTCGCTATATTGAAAAGGGGTAGGCAATTTATGTCTGTATTTTTTGAAGTTTAGCAGAACGAAGACTGACTTTATAAGGACATATCAGATCCTGGCTGGTGTGACAGGGAGCTGCTTTCACTAGCGAGAGAGTCGCGAATGAATGGATATAGTTACAAGCTAAAGGGTCCACCATTTGTAACATGTGCATTGAAATACTGTATCAGAAGTTGTAGAGGCTCCATCATTTCAGGATTTAAGGTGGAGTGGTTAATTTTTTGTATGTTACGAATTGGCACAGAGGAAAAGTTGAGGATATTGTGGAGTAGCTGTGATCATGCTGAATGACAAGGCAGGCTTGAGGTGTCAGGTAACCTACTCCTGCATTAATTTTTTTTATATGTTCTTGTGTTAACATCAAACAGTACAATACAAGAACGGGTGCTTCAACCTACCATGTCGGATCTAACAATGATGCCAGAATAACTAATACCATCTGCCTGCATGTGGTAGATGCTCCTCTGTTCCCTGATTATTTACCCTATCTATCTCCCTCATAATTTATACATTTCTATCAGGTAACTCCCCAGCCTCAGATGCTCAAGGGTCAAGTTTGTCCAATCTCTCCTTGTAACAAATACACTGCAGTCCAGCAAACAGCCGGGCGAACCTCTGCTGCACCCTCTCCAAAAACTTGTGACCAGGAATGCATACAGAGCTCGAACTGAAGCCTAAACCTAAGTTTTATACAGCCTCAACATGAATTCTCAAATGTTATACTTAAAGCCCCAACTAAAGAGATCATAAAGCACGCCATGACCTCTTTACAATCCGATCCACTTGTGCTGCCACTTTCAGGGGGCTATGGACTTGTTGCCCAAAACTTCTCTGAACATCAACACTCCTAAAGTTCATTCAGAATGAATGATTCCTTGGTGAAAACAGGAAATATTGCATGAATTATTAATACCTTAGAGTAAAAGTAGGATTTAGGCTTTAGCTAGGGAGTGGTGAATCTGTGGAATTTGTTGCTACAGGTGGCTGTGAAGGCTAAGTCATTGGGTATATTTAAGGCAGAGATTGATAGATTTTTGATTAGTCAGGGCATGAAGGGATATGGGGAGAAGGCAGAAGACTGGTGCTGATAGGGAAATGGATCAGACATGATGAAATGTGAAGCAGACTTGCTGCATTTTCCTCCTGCAATTTGTCATCCCATCTGTCTGGATTAACTTCCATCTGCCAATTCTCAACCTAATTTCTAGTTAATCTATCCTGTGTTGTATCCTTTGACAACCTTCATTACTACCCACAATTCCACTAATTTTATGGCATCTACAAATTATTAATCAGAACACATTTTCATCCAAATCATGTACAATTAATACAACCAATATAGGTCCCAGCGCTAACTCCTGTGGAACACAACTGATCATGGACCTCCAGTTATGAAAAAAAACACCACTCCACCATTACCCTTTGTCTGCTGTGACTAAATCAAATTTGTATCCAATTTATCAAAGTATTATAGATCTCATGTCTTATAAAATCCTGGACCAGCATACCATAATGTATTACTAAACTCCATGTAAGGAACATCCACTGCTCTACCCTCATCCATAAACCTCACCATGACTTCAAAACTCAATTTGTGGTAGTATTGCTTTGTGTGTGAGTTATGTGTACTGTGTTTTGCACCTTAGTCCGGAGGAACCTTGTTTCATTTGGAGATATACGTGTATACGGTTGAATGACAATAAATTCAAATAAACTTGAACTTAAAAAAGATTTGTGAAACAGGACTTCCAAAACACAAAGGCATGCTGGCTATCCCTAATAGAGCCATGCTTTTTCAAATGTAAGTAAGTCCAATCCTGAAGAACTTTGTCCAATAATTTCCTTTCCACTAATGTAAGGCTCACAAACTTCTAATTTCCTGGATTATCTTTGTTGCTCTTAAAGAAAGACTAAAGAAACAAGCTTAGCCATTCTCCAGTCTCCTAGGAGCTTGCCCATAGCTAAAGTGGATACAAAGATCTATGTCAATGCCCCAGCAGTCTCCTCCTTTTCCTCCCTCATGCCCATGATGTGAACTCCTGAACACATAAATTGAGTGACTATTTTGCTGAGCACTCTATTCCTTCCTCAGGTTTAATGATTCAAGTTGTCTGTCACTCTAAATCTCTCTTCCACTCCTAATTCAAAGTGTTGTCACTTTACATTTCTCTGGATTGAACTCCATCTGCCATTTCTCAGCCCAGGTCTGCTTTCTATCAATTTCCCTTTGTAACCTTCTACACAATCCATAATACCACCAACTTCCACGTCATCTGCAAACTTTCTAACCTACCTCTTCAACCTAGTCATTTATAAAAAAAAACCACAACTTGTAGAGACATTGCCACTTCTACTGCAGTTCCCATTGTAATGTTGATGGTGTTCCTCAGTCCAGGGATTTGCCTGCTTCCTAAATACTGTCCCTGGTGAAGTATGATTTGTTCACTATGCAATGTTGAGAAAGCTTTGCTTCCTGCAGTAGGATTGATCTTCTGACATATGCATAAGTTTTAATAAATCTGCTCAAATTAACTCTCAGAGCTTCCTGCTGTACCTTAATTTTTGTTTCCTACAGTGCTTCTTTCAATGACATTTACACATACTGTTAACATATTATTGCTGTACACACTGTAGTAAATATTGGTCTAGTTCATGATCTGTTACCCCACTCTATGCTTAGCCTCCACTGTCTCCTGCAGTGTGAATAGCTCTCTCGAATGCCTTAATTTGTTGCACAATTCACATTAAGACTGGGTAGCTTTGTACAAATACAATTAATAACTGTTAATGTATAAAGCACGCTATCTATGCATTAAAATGACCTGTGATTGTTAATGCACGAGTAGTATAATGGTGAATTAATTTATGGCTCATTATTAATGCAGAATGACGGTGAATTTCCTTTTTCTGGTTATCATAGAGTCATAGAAAACCTCAGCATGGAAGCAGGTCCTTCAGCCCATCTAGTCCTTGCTGAACCATTTAAATTGCCTACTTCCATCAACCTGCACCTGGACCATAGCTCTCCATACCCCTCCCACCATGTACCTATCCAAACTTCTTTTAAATCTTGAAATTGAAATCTCACCCACCACTTTCTCTGGTTGTTCTGAAAACTGAAAACTTCTCTTTAATTAAGTAATTAATTAGTATTTCCCTGCATAGAAATTAGGCCATAAGATCATAAAATAGAAGAAGCAGAATTAGGTCATTTGGCCAAACAAGTCTACTCCGCCATTTCATCCATTTCCCTCTCAGCCCCAATTTCTTGCCTTCCTCTCCATATTTCTTCATGCCCCGAATAACCAACAATCTATCAATCTTTGCCTTAAGTATATCCAATGATTTGGCCACCTTAGCTGCCTGTGGCAATGATTTCCACAGATTCACTACTCGCTAGCTAAAGAAATTCCTCCTTGCCTCCACTAAATGGACATCTGTCTATTCGGAGGCTGTATCCTCTTGGCTTAGACTCCCTGACCATAGGAAATATCCTCTCCAAATCTACTCTGTTGAGGCCTTTCAATATTCGATAGGTTTCAATTGGATCCCCCATCAATGTTCCCCTATTATGCCTCTGTATACATAATAGTTGTCAGCCAAAAAGCAGAGAATCATTTCTCCCATTGTACTAATGTCTGTTCTGTCAGATTTAACACCATGTTAAAAGAGTGATCTGTTTAAAAAGTTATATGTGTTAACTTGTAAATCACCAATGGACTAAAAGCAAACCCCAAATCAATTAAATTATATCAATATAATTTTCTTGTAATATTCTGCTTCTAAATGCCAGAATTATGGGGAGCAACAATATAGCGGTTAATTCACTGAACTGGAATCTTGAGTTCTGTATGGTTGACACGAGATGAATCCCACTGAGGCAGCTGGGGAATTTAAATACAAGTAAGTTAATTCCTGTATCAGATCTAGAGTCAGAATCAGGTTTATTATATAAACTACAATAAGAAGTAAATATATTTTTAAAATAAATTACAGTATGTAGTGCAAATTGAGAGGAAAAATTACTGAGGAAGAGTTTATGGGTTCATTATGAATTCAGAACTGAAAGCGGAAGGGAAGAAGTTCCTAAATATTGAGTGTGTGTCTTTAGGCCCCTGTACTTCCTCCCTGATGTAGCAATGAGAAAAGGGCATCTCCTGGATGATGGGTGTCCCTAATGATTGGGGCAGTCATTTTGAAGTATTGTCTTTTGAAGATGTCCTGGATGCTGAAAAGGCTGGTGCCCATGATGGAGCTGGCTGAGTTTACAACTTTCTGCAGCTTTTTCTGATCCAGTGCCAGGGCCCTTTCATACCAGACAGTGCTTCAACCAATTAGAATGCTGTCCACAGTATATCTGTAAAAATTTACAAATGTCTCTGGTACCAATTCGCCTCAAACGCCTAATGAACTATTGCCACTATTGTGCCTTCAACGTAATTGCATCAATATGTTGGGCCAGGATAGATGCATCTGGAATGAGTTCTTCTTGTCCTCACTTATCACGTAAAAAGCATTCACATCCAATACATCATCCTCTGCAACTTCTGTCATGCTTAACAGGACTCTACCTCCCCCCCGCCCTGCCACTCTCTGCTTTCCACAGAGGTCACTCATTCTATGATTCCCTTGTCCATTCATCCCTCCCCAATAATTTACCTGCTGGCACGTATCCTTGCAAATGACAAAAATGTTACACCTGCTCATTCACCTCCTTCGTGGGTCTCAATCCTTCCAGGTGAGGCAACACTTCACCTACGAATATGCTGGGGTCGTCTACGGTATCCGGTGTTCCCGATGCAGCCTTCTCAACATTACTAAGACCTGGCGTAAGTTGAGGGACTGCTTTGTTGACCACCTCCACTCCATCCACAAAACCATAATTTCTTGGTGGCCAACCGTTTTAATTCCTATCCCTATTCCTGTTCCAACATGTTGGTCCATGGGCTTCTCTTCTGTCATGATGAGGTCACTCTCAGGTTGGAGGAGTAGCACAATAGCTTCCAACCAGATGGGCATGAATATTAATTTCTCTAAAGTTAGTCATTTATATTGTGGCAGCACTATAAGTCCTGAAGACATGGGCGCAGAATTAGGCCATTCAGACCATCGAGTCTGCTCTGCCATTCCCTCATGACTGATCCCGGATCCCACTCAACTCAATACACCTGCCTTCTCGTTATATCCTTTGATGCCCTGGCCGATCAGAAGACTATCAACTTCTGCCTTAAGTATACCCACAGACCTGGCGTCCACCACAGTCTGTGGCAGAGCATTCCACAGATTCACTACGGTCTGGCTAAAAAACTTCCTCCTTACCTCTGTTCTAAAAGGTCGGCCCTCAATTTTGCAGTTGTGCTCTCTAGTTCTGGATACCCCTACCAAAGGAAACATCCTCTCCACACCCACCCTACTATCTAGTCCTTTCAACATACGGTAGGTTTCAATGTATGAAAATGGTGGTTGTCCATCCTGTCCGATGATGACAGGAAACCTTTGTGGGAGCGTTTTTAAAGTGAAAAAGCCATTACAGTGGGGCAGTTCTACACTCCCGACCTCGGAAGTCCAAGTCCAGTGGTACAGGTAGTCATCACAAACAGGGGTCTTCCTTGGTTGCAGTGGATGACCATGACATCTTCTGTATCTTGTCATGCCCTTCACTCTCCATGGAGCATTGCACAACCACCTTCCTGTCCATTGGATCTCACTGTAGATCCCATCCGCCCAGTCCGCCAGAGCTGACTTCACCTGCTAGGACAGGTACGCCCCTAACTCACTGGGGTACGAAGCCGCCGGCTGCCCTTACCTGGTTTAGCCCGCCTGTCGAGGCGGTGTACCGGGGTGTGGCCGCTGTCGCATGCAAACAGTTACTTGGAGCCACAGGTGAGAGCTGAGTGTCTAGTAGGGACCAGAGAGGAGTGAGCTGCCCTGGGATGGACATGACAGCGCCCATAATCAGAGGTACTACCCCTCCCTGGACACCCCATACACACAATGTATGCAAATACAGTACAAGTAAAAGAAACACTCACGGGTCAACCGTTCTCACCATGTGCGTCTCTGTTGCATCCGATTTACTACCAGTACTAAACACTAGAGGGTGAAGATAACACTCTCAGTAAATGCTTGAAGAAATAGTAAGAGGTAGAGCATCAGGCCAAACGTCCATTTTATTTATTTATTTCAAGATACAGCACAGAACAGGCCCTTCCCGCCCACTAAGCCACACCACCTTGCAGCCCACCGATTTAACCTCAGCTGAATCACAAGACAATGTAAAATGACCAGGTAACCTACTAACCAGTACACCTTTGGACTGTGGGAGGAACCTGGAGCACCTGGAGGAAGCCTATGTGCTGACAAGAAGAACATACAGATTTTATTAAAGAGGATGCCCGAATTGAGCTCCAAACTCCTGCGCACCGAGCTGTAATAGCGTAGCACTGCTCTACCCTCTCTATACCCATGACTGGGTGGCTAGGAATAGCTCAAATATCAACTATAAATTTGCTGACGATACAACCATTGTTGGTAGAGTCTCAGATGGAGATGAGAGGGCGTATAGGAGTGAGATATGCCAACTGGTGGAGTGGTTTCGTGGCAACAACCTGGCACTCAATGTCAGTAAGACAAAAGAGCTGCTTGTGGGCTTCAGAAAGGGTAAGACGAAGGAACACATACCAATCATTAATAGAGGGGTCAGAAGCAGAGGGAGTGAGCAGTTTCAAGTTCCCGTGTGTCAAGATCTCTGAGGATCTAAACTGGTCCCAACATATGGTAACAGTTATAAAGAAGGCAAGACAGCGGCTATACTTCATTAGGAGTTTGAAGAGATTAATATGTCAACAAATACCCTCAAAAACTTCTATAGATGTACTGTGGAGAGCATTCTGACAGGCTGCATCACTGTCTGGTTTGGAGGAGGGGACTACTGCACAGGATAGAAAGATGCTGCGGAGGGTTGTAAATTTTGTCATCTCTATCTTGGGTACTAGCCTACCCAGGGCATCTTTAGGGAGCGGTGTCTCAGAAAGGCAGCGTCCATTATTAAGGACCTCCAGCACCCACGGCATGTCCTTTTCTCACTGCTACCATCAGGTAGGAGGTACAGAAGACTGAAGGCACACACTCAGTGATTCAGGAACAGCTTCTTCCCCTCTGTCATCCAATTCCTAAATGGACATTGAACGCTTGGACACTACCTCACTTTTTTTTAATATACAGTATTTCTGTTTTTTGCATGACGTTTAATCTATTCAATATATGTATACTGTAATTGATTGACTGATTGATTGATTGATTTTCTTCTATATTATGTATTGCATAGAACTGTTGCTGTAAGTTAAGAAATTTCATGTCACATACCGGTGATAATAAAGCTGATTCTGATTCTAATTCTAACCACTACGTTATTGTGGCATCTTGTAATAGGAAACTATTTAATAGTGGGATAGAAGATGTTCTTGAGCCTGATAGAATTGCTTTTATCAGCTTTGTATTTTCTGCACAATGGAAGAGAGGAGAAGAGAGGCTGTCTGGCATGAGTGGGATCTTTGAGGATTCGGTTGTTTCACTAAGGCATGAAGGGGAGACTTATTTCCGGGATGCGCTGGAACTGTGTCTACAGCTCCCTGCGTTTTCTTGTGATCATGTGTGGAGATGGTGCCAAACCAAGACATGACGCATCCATATAGATGCTTTTTATGGTGCATCAATAAAAATTGGTGAGAATTACAGGGGTATGGAAAGTGCTTTTAGCTTCCCGAGGAAAGAGAAGCACTGGTGAGATCTCTTGGCTGTGACGTCTACATCAATAGACTAGGGCAGTCTATTGGTGATATTAACCTCTAGGAAATTGAAGCTCCTATCCTCTCAGTGACATAGGTACCACCCACTTCCTGAGATATACCAGCTAGTATATTTTCCTAACATTGAGGGAAAGGTTGTTGGCATGACAGCTCTTCACTATGCTTTCTATCTCCTTCCTGTATGACGACACATTGTTACTTGAGATTCGGCTAACTCTGGTGATGTCATCTGCAAACTTGCAGATCAAGATAGAGCAGAATCTGGTCATCCAGTCATGAGTGTACAGGGCATGGGGGCCTGAGGATACAAGCTTGCAGAGCACCAGAGTTTGGAGTATTCATGGCAGTGGTGTTATCTCCTGCCTTTACTGATTGAAGTCTATTTGTCAGGAAGTTAATGGTCCAGTTGCAGAGGGATGTGTCAGAACCCACTGTAGATTCATAGTATACTACAGCATACAAACAGGCCCTTCAGTCCATCTAGTCCCTGCTGAACCATTAATCTGCCTAGTCCCATTGACAAGCTCCCAAACAATAGCCCCCCATATACCTCTCATCCTTGTACCTATTCAAATATCTCTTAAATGTACCCATTACTTACACTGGCAGCTCATTCTATACTCTCCCCACCCCCTGCGTGACGAGGTTCCCCCTTATATTTCCCCTTGCAACTTTAGCCCATGACCTCCAGTTGTAATATCACCCAAGCTCAGTGGAAAAAACTTGACTTGCATTTACCCTATCTATACCCCTCATAATTTTTTATACCTCTATCAAATCCTCCTTAATCTTCTACATTCTAGGGAATACAGTGCTAACCTATCCAACCTTTCCCTCTAACTCAGGTCCTCTGGTCCTGGCAACATCCTTGTAAATTTTCTCTGCAATCTTTCAATCTTATTTACATTTTTCCTGTAAGTAGGTGTCAAAAATTGAACACAGTACTCAAATTAGGCCTCAAGTACATCTTATACAATTTGAACTAAACATCTCAATGCCTGTACTCAGTACGTTGATTTATGAAGGCCAATATGCCAAAATCATTCTTTATGACTGTATCTATCTGTGACGCCACTTTCAATAAATTATGGGCCTGTATTCCCAGATTCCTCTGTTCTACTGAATTCCTCAGTGCCCTACCTCTCTCTCACTGTGTAAGTTCTTCTCTGGTGCATCTGCTATTTTTCCAGCAGGTCCAGATCACGCTGCAAGATTTCATAGTCTTCCTCTCTGTGCACTACACCACCAATCGAGGTGCCAGTTGCAAATTTGCAGATCTAATTTACCACGTTATAATCCAAATTATTGATATATGTTTGTCCATCATCGACATCGATGAGGACCTCGACACCATTATGAAGGTGTCGAGACTAGCACGTGATTTGGATTTAAGTGAGGGAGAGTTGCGCAGCGTCAGCCTCACTCTCTCTTCCCAATTCCCATCTGGATCCAGTGGCAAGACAAGAGTCGAGACGGCTGGAGATGGGACTGGGCGCAGTGGATGACCAGGATGTCTTCTGTGCCTTGTCCTGCTCTACACGTTCCACATCGCTTGCAGAGACCGCTTTCTTGCCATTGGACCTTCCATTGGTCTCGTCCACTCAATCCACCAGAGTCCGTCTTCACATGCTGGGATAGACAACTCCCTATCTCACTGAGGTTTTGAGTCCCATCGGCTACCCTCACCTGGTTTAGCCAGCTTGTCGAAGTCGTTGCCCGGGGTGTGGCCGCTGTCACATGCAAACAGCTACGGGGAGCCACAGGTGAGAGCTGAGTGCCAGGTAGGGACCAAAGGTAGACTAACCACCTTGAAAAGGACGTGACATGTTCCCCCACCAGAGGTGCTACCCCTCCCTGACATCCCATACACTCCATATACCCTTATTATTGATATAGATAACAAACAACACAGAACCAACACCAATCCTCATGGCACCTCACTGGTCACAGGCCTCTAATCAGAGAGGAAGCCATCTAGCACCATTCTTTAGCTTCCCTGTGATGGCAGTGGATAGATTGCTGTGAAGAGGTTTTTAAAAAGACCAAAACAGCTGTGTCACAATCTGAAGAACTCACACATTTCAACCCATGATTGCCCATACAGTATGGGGTGGGGGCAGTTATTTCACACATCATGCCGTCAAGCGAAGAGCATTCAACTGGTTTCAAATCAAAGACATTAAGCAAGGTAGAAAGCCACTATGCCCAGATTGAGAGGGAAGTACTCACAATTGCCTTTGGAGTTGAGAAAATCCATCAATTCCTCTTTGGTTGACGATTTACATTACTCATAGGTTATTACCTTTTGACGTCAATTTTTGGTCCACAGGTGCGTATTCCTTATCTGTCTGCTAGTCAAATGCAGTGTTGGATGGTGTTATATAAAGTACATTTGAATGTTGATGGACTATCCAGACCTTCCTTAGCTGTTACAGAGCCAGAGCAATTCCCAGATGAAATCTTTTTACTTCAAGCAATACCTACAACTCTGATACTACAGCACAAGTCCGGAAACACAAACTTATTGACCCGGTTCTATCTAAGGTGGTGGACATGGTAATTTATGAATGGAAAGGGTAGCCAACCATAGAATTGTAACCTTACTGGCCTCAATGTAAGGTGATTACAGTCCAAGCAAGATATTTATTATGAGGCTAACATGTTATCATTCCTCCACCATTGATGATCTACATGCAGGACACTGTAGTTAGTGCACGTGAAATAAACTGATGCAGCTACCTGTGGTAGCTAGGACTGGATGTAACCATTGAACAGAAGGCCAAAGCATGCCCACATTGTCAGCGAGTGAGAAGTGTCCCTCAAGTTGTTTTTATATCTATGGGAATGGCCAGAAGAATCATGGCAGAGAGTTCATACCAATTTTGCAGGATCTGTAGAAGGCCACCTATTCTTGGTTGTGGTGGGCACATAGATCAAGTGGCCCGAGGTTGCCATCATGAAGAGCACTACATCTGAAAAATGCATTGAGGAGCTGTATTCCATTTCAGCAATGCAGCCAGCTTGACCTGCTTAGAACCCCGCCACCCCCCCCCAAAAAAAAAACAGGTCATGCTGAATGAACAGAAAACCCAAGCAGAGAGATGTACCAAAGTGAAGTTTAGAAGTCTCACAGTAGGAGAGATAGTGCTTACCCAGAACTACATCTCTGGAACAAGGTCGACACCTGTGGTGGTGGTAGCACACTCTTGTCCTGAATTCCACACAGTGAAAACTAGTAACAACAGCATCTGGAGAAGATATGTTACCCACCTCAGAGGCCACTGAAAACCAATACAAACTGATCAATCCAGATCCAACTGTAGAATTGGGACAGGATTCTAAGACAATGACTGCAGAACCTCCATTACGATCAAATAACACATCCAGTGCTCCTCGATCACCTATGCTTTCTGGGGTGATCCCTACTGACAATACAGGACCCAAGACAAGATCTAAACATACGTCATCAAGAGATAAAATGACTATGGCGTCTCCTCCAGGTTGTCGGTACCCTCACAGAAGCAGGCAGCCTCCGGAAATATTGAATCTCTATTTAGTAACTAACCCTCAGCACATGGGGCAGAATAATCCCCAGGGTTATGTCTGGGAATGGAGACAGTTTACCCTCTTTCCCTCATTAAGGAAAAAAAGTTTTTGTTGGTTCAATTTGGTGATTACTCATTTGATAACGACTGAATTGAATGCTAATAGTTCAGCAGCTGGTCTGTGTATGGGAAGGAGGAGACACTTGTAAAATAAGAGGGGGGAGGTATATTTTATGTATTCATGCATATTTTGAGCCTTACAGATTGCCATTAAGCTTCTCTCTGTGTGTTACGTACTGCATGTAATGATATAATGTGAGAGAGCATTCCGGGTAGATGACTTGCAAGTAAAGTAAACTGCACACGTTTTGTTTCTTCACATCCTCCATCCCTCAAGGATGCTACTGAAGGCCACCCAGACTCCCCATACCACAAAAATACCATTACCTACTTCAAAATAGCGATCATGTGCTATGGCAATACTTGGTTGGTGCATTACTTCATTCAATCCAAATATGTTCTCCGCCGTGGTGTGTTGAGAGTTGAGCAGGGGTAGATTAGTCTGATACTCTTGATGTTGTTTACATTTCTTTGCAGAGTCCACCATTCCTGGTCATAGAAAAAACCCTCTGGCAACATGTTTAATACACCTATGTCTTCCATGAAAATGTTCCAGAATAACTTTATTGCCTGAAATGGAAATTCTTTATCAGCAAAGACCAGGCTATTCTGGATACCTGAATTATAATTTCTAATGCAATTCATCAACAAAGTGTCATCATGCATTCTCTTTTTCATTCATGCTGAATATTTTATGGCCCCATGAGAGGGAATGGACACATACAATTTTGCAGTCAACAAAGTAATTTATTATCAATGTTCAAAGTACATTTATTATTAAAGTATGTATATATTACACAACCTTGAGATTTGTCTCCTTCCAGGCAGCCACAAATCAAGTAAACCCAAAAGAACCTATAAAAACAAAAGACCATCAAACACCTATGTGCAGCGAGAAAGAGGAAAAAAAACAAATCATGCATACAATATAAGAAAGTAAATACCTTTTTCAAAAGACATGAAGTCATGTGTCACTGTAGCTGGTGCAGGCAACATCCACAGTTCATCGCAAAGCCAAGTAACTGTTTCCTCGACCACCCTTTGCTCATCCCTCCATTGTTAGTGTTGTTAGCATTGATCATTATCAAATAAGTGTTATTAATACTTCCCTCTGTTTTGGTTTTGCCACCAATATGTAGTCATTGGGCATCACGAGTGCCATGTTAGACTGAAAAAAAATTTTCAGTTGTGGATAGTGAGGAATTCAGTCAAAGGTTTCAGTGGGATATAGACAAGTTGGAAAAATGGACAGAAAATGAGAAATGGTGTGAGGTATTTCACTTTTAGAGGTTAAATGCAAGTGGAAAGTCAAGTATATTGTCATTTAACAATATACATGTATATAATGTATGAAATCTTTAAATGCATATAGAAATGAGACAATGTTTCTTTGAACCAGGGTGTAAAGAACATAACACACATAACACATGACAACTTAGGAACGTAAGGATAAAATCTACAGATGAATTACACATAAATAACAAACTAAAGTGCATAAATTAAATATTGTAAGCTTCAGAGGAGATTAAGCAGTTACACTTCAAAGGTGTTGCAGCAGGGAGTTCAGAAGCCTAATGGAAGAAACTGTTTCCCATCCTTTCTGTTCTTGTTTTTATGCATCATCATCTGCTGGCTAATGGCAGAAAGTCAAGAAGGATGCTGGATAGATGGGTGGGGTAATACTAAAGGCCCTGCACTCCTGATAAATGTTCCCAATGGATGGTAGGGAGATCCCTGTGATCCTCTCAGCTGTTCTCACAATTTTTTATGGGGACTTTGAAGTGCACAGCAATGGCTGGACCTCCAGGGATATTACAGAGGTGGTAACGAAGGTGCACAGCATTCTTGCCATCATCAGAAAAGTTGGGAAATCATTTTACAATTATATAAGGCTTTGCTTAGAACATTGTAGGGAATATATTGTGTTGTTCTGGTTCCTGCCCCCCAGCATCACGACAAACTCAACAGAAACTTCTTACCTTCATCCACAGCTCACAGCTTCTTTGCCTATTTCCATATTGTCTAATGACTCAACTGTTCTGATACTTTCAAATAGTCGTAAGTGTTCTTAGTCGTTATGAAGTCTTGAGCAGGCTTTCGTTTCTGTCATGTTGGTCAAAATAGATGTATCCACAAATGGATGGTGATGTGCAGCATCAACCTTGTAAGGCCAAGATCATTCACTTCTGCTACTGTAAGCATACACGAGTCTCCTACACTATGCTCCTGCTTCTCCAAATTGTTAAGATATCCCTCCAGAATCACTTTGATTTCATCCTGTCTTTTCAGTCCACTCATGATCATCTTGGATCAAACCATCCATTGTCTTATGGGGAAAGACATTATCCCAAATAGAATTCTATAGTATTGGAACAGTTCAAGCTGAATTTGAAAAGACATTATCCCAAATAGAGTTCTATAGTATTGGAACAGTTCAGGCTGAATTTGAATCGTTGAGTACACTTTTGGACCTTTGACAAAATCGACCTTTGGCTAACCATATGACACGTCACTGAAAATCTGCCCTCTACCTAGCTAAACAGAGAGAACATCAATCAGAGATAAGGAGTAATTGTCTGTCTTAGTTTTTTTCTCTGTTGTTTATTATCTTGTAATCATCACAGATCCTTGTGGTGCCATCTGTCTTCACTACAGGAATGATTAAAGCTGCCCAGTAAGAAAGCTCAACTATTTTAACAACACATTACTTTTCAATTCTTTCTCAACCTCCCCTTGCAGAATGTGAAGTGTGAGTCACAGTTTGAAAACCTGAAATGTGACATTCTGCTTCAGATAAATCTTTCACACCATGTGTGTGACCAAATTTTTGAAGCAACTTCTCTGGGTACCAGTAAAGCAATTTAATTAATGTATTTTATCTGTCCCCTTGTCTGTCTGTCTAGGTACCATATCCGATGCGGACGTTGGTGACCATGGTTTTCCATATAGATCTATCCTTCGTTTTTTGGATGACTTCCATTTCCGATGTGTGGCCACCTGGCTAGGCTTTTGATGTACATAAGCCGAGGTCTTCCTCTAGGTTTTCTCCCCTCGATCTTTCCAGAGAGTATGAGTTTTTCTAGTTCATCTTTCCGCATGATGTGTCCTAGGAATCTGAGTTGTCTTTCTCTTATTGTTGGTATGAATGATCGAACTGCTTGGGCTCTTCTGAGATCTTCTTCATTTGATGTGTGTGTGGTCCATGATATTTTTAACATTCTCCTGTAGAACCATAATTCTGCTGCTTCTAGTCTCTTTTCCATTGCTGGGGAAATGGTCCAGCATTCACTTCATAAGTCAAGATAGAATAAATGTAGCACTGCAGTTTTCTGTTTTTAGTGTATGTGCTCATCTTTCTGTCAGTTAATATGGTCTTCATTTTTTGGAAAGCTTCTTTTGCCATTCCTATTCTGTATTTGATATCTGTGTCACACCTGCCATCACTTATTATTAGTCTGCCAAGATATCTGAATCTGTTTAACTTGTTTGATGTTTGTATTTCCGATCTTGGTCACACATTGTGGGATGTTTGTCTTTCTGGAGATGACCATGCTTTCTGTCTTCTTGGTGTTAATTGCGAGGCCTCTGCAATTACTTTCTGCTGCCACTATAGTGAGTTGTTCTTGAAGTTTTGTTTCTGAGTCAGCTATTAGTACGGTGTCATCAGCATATCTGATGTTATTTATATTGTAAAGACACTGCATTGGAAGCAAGCAAGGGAAGCTACTTCTTGTATTTTATCCCTAGTACAACCATGGTTAATACATACACAAATGTCTCCTTGATTTATCCTAATTTATCGTCATCTTCTTCTTCGCTCTTCTGCCCCTTCCATCCCTTCTATTCCAGTCCTGATGTAATCCCAATAATGTAGACTTCTGTAGAAAAGCCTACAAAGTGTAGTGGATCCAGCCCTGTTCATCACAATCAAAGCCCTCCCTGTCATTAAGCCCATTTACATGGAGTGCTGCCAGAAGAAAGCAGAATCCATCATCAAGGCCCTCCGTTATTCAGACCATGTTCTCTCCTCACTAATACCATTGGGCAGAGGGTACAGGCACATTAGGTGCCACACCAGCAGGTTCAGGAACAGTTATTACCCTACAATCATCATGTGTCAAGATCCTGACCATTAATTCCCCATTTTCTCTTAACTCCCTTTGATTGTGTCATGGTCCCGACCATTAATTCCCCATTTTCTCCTAATTCCCTTTGATTGTAACATACCTGATTCTCAACAAGACCTGCAGCATAAATATCCCCGCTTTGCATCCATTCATTGCCAGATCGTTGCTTTAGCCTGTGTGGTTGTTCACGCTCTCGGCTGCTTAGAATTGCGTATTCTAAGTTCTGTTTCCACGCTGTTTGCCCGTGTTAACTCTGTCACTCGACCGCTTAGGATTGTGTATTCCAAGTTTTGTTTCCGAGCTCTTTGATGATGGATTCTGCTTTCTTAACCTGTGTTAACTCTGTCCCTCCGTGTTAATAGGAGCATTGCATGCCGCCTGACTTCCCATTCATCATTTCCTCAAGCCACGCTCACACCCTGGTCTGCATCCCTGCTGTGCCTCGTTCCGCCGTCCGCCTACACTCTTCGCTGGCTCGGTGGTTAAATGCTGCATTCCCACCTTAGTGACGCAGGTTCGATCCACCGTCAAGCCTCGTTCACTCCTTGGCTTTCCTCTGCCTAATTTCTGCTCCCTGGCCTTCCCTGTAACCGTTAATAAACACCCTTTAGATTACTCTACCGCCGTGTCTGTGTCCTGCGTTTGGGTTCACCCGTTCCTCGCAATATCATTCTCCTGAAACAGCAAGGATAACTTCATTCACATCAATGCTCAACTGACTCCACAACCTATAGGCTCACTTTCAAGGACTCTACAACTCATGTTCTCAGTATTTTTAATTTACTTGTTTTTATTTACTCAATTTCTTTTCATTTGTGATTGTTTGTCAGTCATTGCTTATCTATAGCTTTTTATAAATTCTATTGCATTTCTTTACTTTCCTGTAAATACCTGCAAGAAAATGAATCTCAAATTAGTATACGATGGCATATGATAATAACTTTAACTTTGATAAAGAGTTTCAACCCAAAACGTCTTCTGTTAATTTTCCCTTCATAGATGCTGGCTGACCTGCTGAGTTCCTCCAGCATTTTACGTGCATGGCTTTAACCTTGTTAGGGAATTCTACCTGTAACTTCAACTGGTAACAAGTGGAAGAGAGCGCTTTGCTTCACATTCTCTGCTTCTTCCCTTTACTGGAGAAATATGTTCAGTATATTTAACAAACATTAAGACAGACTCTTATAAAGGATATGGATTAATGAGGGTACAAATGGGAAAAAATGTTGGCAGGGATGTAGTATTCCAAGGGGCTCCTTCCTGTGCATTACAACTCCATGACTCTAAAAGAACATGCAAACTCCAAACAGACAGCACCAGAGGTCAGCATTGAACTTGTGTTGTTAGAGGCATGAACCAGCAACTTTATTAGTTGTACAACTGTGCCCATCTTGCAATGTGGTTTTACAAGATAATATTTTTTCAATCCTTTTATTATCTCTTTAATCTGTTCCATTTTATGAAGCTGATTAACATTGTACCTAATCAAGATACATAGGTTTAAATTTTTTTTAAAACAGGAGAATTCAGGAAACACTTAACAAGTCATATTGCATCTTTGGAAAGAGAAACAGAAGTTTTGTATCAAACTGATGACCATTCATCAGAACTATGCTTATTCTGTCTGTCTGTCTCTCACTGGTACTGCCTGGTTTGCTGTGTCTCTGACGCTGGCTGTGTGGTTATGGCCCATGTGCTGACAGGGAGACATTGAAGCAGATCAACTTTAATAGGAACTGTGAAGAGATAAAGGAAAAACAATAAACACTAGGCCAACTGGCCATTAACTAGAACATTCAAATTAAAGTCAACGCTGATACCACGGCTCAGCAGTAGCAGCCTTGATAGTAAATAAATACTGAAGGGTAATGTAATTGGGAGAAATGTACAAAACTCACAGACACTGAGTTGGGGTTTTACTTTAAGAGGCTGGTCCGATGTAATGATGTTGTTACGTAAGGATTTTTAGCATGCTTTTCTGTTTTAGATTTTGGAGTTCAATAAAATCTGTTACGGGTTTCATTAAACATAAAGTGCTTCACCATTTTATTTGCGGAAATCAACAATAGTGACCCCAATATTCTAAGACAATTACAGAATTGAAAATGTTGGCCAACGCAGTCACCATGTCCGATGGTGGTTGACGCCCACGTAGTGATTATCGACGCCTTAACAAGGCCACCATCCCCGACTGTTACCTAGTCCCATACATCCGAGAGTTTTTGGCACATTTAACCAGAACGTTATTTTTTTTCCGAAGTCAATTTAGTTAGGGGTTACCATCTGCTGCCTGTGTGCTCAGAGGACATTCTCAAAGCAGTAAGACCAACCCTCTGACTCTCAATACAGGAGACCCTAAGGGCTGCGTACTGAGTGCCCTCCTTCCTGTATACCCATGACTGTATTGCCACCCACAGCTCCAATTTGCTAATTAAATTTGCCAACGACAATATATTGATTGGCCTTATCTCAAACAATAAAGGGGTGACCTACAGGGAAGAAGTCATCTCTCTGACACAGTGGTGTCAAGAAAACAACCTCTCACTCAATGTCGCTAAAACAAAGGAACTGCTTGTAGATTACAGAAGCAATGGAAACGGGCTAACCCCTATCAACATAATTGGATCTAGGGTTGAGAGGGTGAACTGCTTCAAGTTCCTCAGCATCCACATCACCGAGGACCTCACGTGGTCTGTACACACCAGCTGTGTGCTGAAAAAGGCACAGCAGGGCCTCTTTCACCTCAGACAGTTAAGGAAGTTTGGTATGGGCCCCCAAGTCCTAAGAACTTTCTACAGGGACACAATTGAGAACATCTTGACTGGCTGCATCACTGCCTGGTATGGGAACTGTACTTCCCTCAATCGCAGTTCTCTTTAGAGAGTGGTGCAGACAGCCCAGCGCATCTGCAGTTATGAACTTCCCATGATTTAGGATATTTACATGGACATGTGTGTAAAAAGGCCCCTTAGGATCATTGACAACCCAAGCCATCCCAACCACAATCTATTCCAGCTGCCACCATCTGGGAAGCGATACCACAGCATAAAAGCCAGGACCAACAGACTCCGGGACAGCTTCTTCCACCAGGCCATCAGACTGATGAACTCATGCTGACTTGAGTGTACTCTATATTACATTGACTGTTCTATTTATTATAAATTATTATAATTTACTATGATTGCACATTGCACATTTAGATGGAGATATAACAAAGATTTTTACTCCTCATGTACGTGAAGAACGTAAGAAATAAAGTCAATTCAATTCAATTTAACACAATTCAAGATCATAAGACAATAAGACATAGGAGCAGAATTAGGCCATTTCACCAATCGAGTCAGCTTCACCATTCCATCAAGGCTTATCCTGGATATCACTCAACTCCATACACCTGCCTTCTTGCCATATCCTTTGCTGCTGACTGATCAGGAACTGATCAACTTCCACCTTAAATATAACTACGGACTAGGCCTCCATAGCAGTCTGTGGTAGAGCATTCCACAGATTCACTACTCTCTGGCTAAATTAATCCTCCTTACCTCCGTTCTAAAAGGTCTCCCCTCAATTTTAAGGCTGTGTCATCTAGTTCCAGATACCCCGCCATAAGAAACATCCTCTCCACATCCACCCTAAGTAGCCCTTTCAACATTCAGTAGATCTCAATAAGGTCCCCACGCATTCTTTTAAATTCCAGTGAGTACAGGCCCAAAGCTGCCAAACACTCCTCATATGTTAACCACTTAATTCCCAAAATCATCCTCATGAAACTCCTTTGGACTCTGTCCAATGACAACACCTTCTTTTAGAAATATGGGGCCCAATACTGTTGACAATACACTAACTGCGGCCTGATTAGTGTCTTATAAAGCCTCAGCATTATCTCCTTGTCTTTTTATTATATTCCCCTTGAAATAAATGCCAACGTTGCATTTTCCTTCTTTACCACAGATTCAACCTGTAAATTAGCCTTCTGGGCATCTTGCATGAGGACTTCTAAGTCCCTCTGCACCTTTGGTGTTTGAACTTTCTCCCCATTTAGATAATCATCCGCATTATTGATCCTTTTACCAAAAAGCATTTTTGTACATTTCCCAACACTGTATTCCATCTGCCACTTATTTGTCCATTCTTTCAATTTGTCTAAATCATGTTGCAATCACATTGTTTCCTCAACACTGTCTACCAATCCACCTATCTTCGCATCATTCACAAACTTTATTACAAAGCTATCAATTCCAATATCCAAATCATTGACAAAAATGTGAAAAGTAGTGGTCTCAATACCAAAAAAGACCCCTTTTATTTTCAATTGCTGCCTCCTGCCTGTCAGCCATTCCCCTTTCCTGTATAGCCATCTTGTTAAGCAGCCTCATGTGTGGCACCTTATCAAATGCCTTCTGAACATCCAAGTAAGTGACATCCACTGCCTCTCCTTTGACCACCCTGCTTGTTATTTCCTCGAAGAATTCTAACAAATTTTTTTCAGGCAAGGTTCCCCTTTATGGAAACCATGCTGACTTTGACTTCTCTTTCTTTTCATTTTTTTAATGCCATCGTTATCTCTTCAGCAACCTCTTTCAGGACTCTGGGATGTAGTCCATCTGGGCCAGGTGACCGATTTGCCTTAAGCTCTTAGAATTTGCCTAGCACTTTTTTCTTTGTAATAGCAAAGGCACTCACTCATACTACTCCTGTTAGTCCTGACGAAGGGTCTCGGCCCGAAACGTCGACTGCACCTCTTCCTACAGATGCTGCTTGGCCTGCTGCATTCACCAGCAACTTTGATGTGTGTTGCTTGAATTTCCAGCATCTGCAGAATTCCTGTTGTTCACTCATACTCCTCGACACTCACAAACCTCTGGCACACTGCTGGTGTCTTCCACAGTGAAAAGTGCTGTGATAACCCCATTTGGCTTTTTTGAGTTTCTTCCCATTCCATTTGGACTGAAAAATGCAGTGCAGACTTTCCAATGGCTGATGGATGCTGTATTAAAAGACATAAGTTTTCTTTTTGTTTACCTGGATGACAAACCTGTCGTCAGTGCATCCAAATCTGAACACGTATCTCACTCCTCACACTTGTTGAGTGCTTATCCCAACATGGTTGATTATCAACCTTGCTAAATGCCTGTTTGGGCCATTGACTTTCTTTGTCATTGCATCTCTGCAAAAGGTGCAATACCCTTTCCATCAAAAGTAGCCACTATTATGGATTTCCCATCATCTTGCATTACTAAAGAACTACATGAGTTTTAAGTATAGTGAATTTCTATCACTGCTTCATTCCACGAGCTGTTGAACTTATGGTCCCCCTGTACAGTGCACTTAAAAGGCAATGCCTCTAATCAAGTGCTTGACTGATCAGCGGACATGACCAGGGTATTTGACAATGCCATATGAGCTCTTTCTAATGCGACCCTACTGGCACACTCACTCCCTAACTATTGACATCTCAAACTATGCTGCGTGTGCTGTGCATGAACAGCCGGCCAGAACTGTGTGGCAGCTGCTCACCTTTTCAGTTTGCAGCTTTGTTTCTCCCAAAAGGAAGTCCAGCACATTTGACTGTGACCTTCTCGGTCTCCACGTGGCTGTCTGCCAATCTCATTTTTTTTAGACAGTTGCCATTTCACAGTGTTCATTGACCACAAACCCCTTGTGCATGCGATAGTCAAAATGTCAGACCTCTGGTCTGCATGGCAGCAACTTCACCTGGCCTACATATATCCAAGTTCACGACAGATATACACATATCAAGGGGAAAAATAATGTCATGGCCGATTGCCTCTCATGGCCAGCCATTGAGCCTGTACACATAGGGGTTGATTATGCCAGCATGGCAGCCAACCAAGTTACTGACCCAGAGGATCAGATTTATAGAACAGCAGTCACGGACCTGCAGTTGGCTGACATTAAGATCGAGGAAGTTGGGATTTCTCTCCTGTGTAATGTCTCGACCAGTCACCCTCGCCCCTTTGTGCCCACAAACTAGTTTTGACTCCATACATGGCATCTTGCATCCAGGCCTGGAGGCCTCACAGAAACTGGTGGCACTAAAGTTTGTTAGGCACAGCCTCAGAAAGGATGTGCGTGATTGGACTGCAGCCTGAGTGGAGTGCCAGTGGGCAAAAATTAACCGTCATGTTCAGGCACCACTGGCACATTCTGAGGTCCCTGAGCAACAGTTTGACCCTGTCAATGTAGACCTTACTGGTCCGCTTCCAAACTCCCATGGTTTCATGGGCTTCCCACTATGGATGACCTTACCACCAGGTGGTCACAGGTTGACCCTCTGGCATCAATGATGGCTGCAGGCATGACTTGGCCGTTTTTCAGCACCTGGGCTGCTCCTTTTGGTACCCCATCTGATATTTCCTCTGACCATGGGGCTCATTTCATAACAGAGCCCTGAGCTGTTTGGCCCAGAACCTCAGTATTAGGCTACATCACACCACAGCGTATCACCCGCAGTCCAATGGCCTATGAGAGCGGTGCCACCGGTCCTTAAAGGCTGCTCTGAGGGCATCTCTGACCGATGAGTGTTTTGCATAATCATCTCCCATGGGTCCGGCTAGGGATCAGAACTGCTCTACTGAGGACCCTGCATTCACCTGTAGCTGTGTTGGTATATGGACAGCCATTATGAGTGCCAGGTGATTTCATTCCTGTCCCCTTGACTGTCTGGTTGGCCTCTCAACAGAGTTTCACCCTCCTCAGTAAATTCAACTCCTTTTCACCTATTTCTACCCCTCATCATGACGTACAGCACTCTTGGGTTCCAGTTGACCTACCTTGCACCTTGTTTGTTTTCATCCACCATGATGCTCACCAATATCTCCTTGGGCCCCCTTACGATGGCCCATTCTGCATTTTGGAACAGGATAAGAGGACCCTTACCAATTCTACTTTGTTATTCTACATACGGGGAGAGGAGCGGAGTTAACAACACTAATGGTCCTATCTGAGGTATCATAATAGCCCACTCTCTTTCTTTTTGTTAGCTTAGGTTTTCTTTAGTTGGTTTAGATTTTTTTTTTCTGTTTTGGGGGAAATTTTTTTTCTCTTTTTTCATGATTTTTTTTACCATTTTTATCTTATATTTCTTATATTAGAGCTGTACTTTTTGAGATTTTGGGAGGCTCATGAATTATGTGTCAATTGAGGTTATATTTGTTTAAACTATCTTTTCAATAAGGTAATCCCAATTTCTCTGTATCTATTTTTCTGTAATGTATATGATGCTGAAACTAATAAAAAGATTGAAAAAAAAGGATAAGAGGGGTAAATCTGAACATTTGGATCATAGATCCAAATTAGACCAGTGATGTTGTGGGGATGGAACTGGACTCTCCGACGGTGGTGTCTGAAAAGAGGATGCTGTCCAAGTTGCATGCCATCTTGGACAATGTCTCCCATCCACTACATAATGTACTGGTTGGGCACAGGAGTACTTTCAGCCAGAGAATCATTCCACCGAGATGCAACACTCAGCATCATAGGAAATCATTCCTACCTGTGGCCATGAAACTTTACAACTCCTCCCTTGGAGGGTCAGACACCCTGAGCCAATAGGCTGGTCCTGGACTTATTTACATACTACTATTTAATTATTTATGGTTTTATATTGATATATTTATACTCTATTCTTGGTTGGGGCGAACTGTAATGAAAATCAATTTCCCTCGGGATCTATAAGGTATGACTATGACCATGACTATAGATAAGAGGGGTAAATCTAAACATATTTTGGTAGGTTGCCTTAAAATGGCCAACCAAGACTTAAAGTATTCTACTGCCATGCCCTGGTGTCACAACATGATCATGTGTGTCAACACACCTCTGGACGAGCCAGAGGCACCCGCGGTTCCTCCACCCATGGAACACAGGACCCGAGCCACCAAGCTCCAGATAGGCTCACTATGCTGGTTTTGGCAAATTCTGGGGCAGGAGGCCTGTGTAGGGTGATGTAATTGGGAGAAATATACATAGTTCACAACCACCGACATTGAGTTTGGGGTTTCGCTTTTAAAGGCTGGTCTGACGTGATGACATAGTTACATGAGGATTTTTAGCACTCTTTTGTGGAGTTCAATAAAATGTGTTACTGGTTTCATTAAACAAAATGTCTCACTTCATTTTATTTGCAAAATCTTACAATACCGGCTTTTAACACTGTCAGTCTAAATGGCAGTCTTCTTTCTCCGACAATGGTAAGCAGGGAGTGTTAATGTTGCGGTCCTTTGGTCAAGTTGTGACAAGAATGAAACAAAAGGAAGGGAGTTAAATACCATCACAATGAAACACTGACTGGCTGTATCATGTTTAGTCATGGCCATGATTGCAGATCCCAATCAAGAGCCTGCCTGAAAAGGTGTGCAAACCCATGGCAGAGTCCCTGGTTGTGACAGTCTCCACTACTTCTGTTTCTAATCCAGATTTCCAGCACCTTCACTTTCGTGTTTCTAGTGTGAGTGAGTGAATGTGTGTATGTGTGTGTGTGTGTGTGTGTGCGTGTGTGTGTGTGTGTGTGTGTGTGTGTGTGTGTGGTTACTGCCTGTTATGCCTCTGGTGTTTACGGCAGCAATGAAGGTATTCCATCTCTGGTGGTGTTCAGGGCTTCCTTCATCATGTCAGTAGCTCGTTTTTCACTACTGTCAGTCATGCATGTCCTGGATGGAGACTCAGGAACACCATCGCACTCAGATGTAAAAGGATTCTTCTTTGATTTTTCCATAACAATTTTGTTTTACCAGTCAGGGTTGTTAGCCCTGAGCTGAACCCCCAAACCTGGAAGACTGGTGGACCACTCTTAGTCTGGCCTTGAACTTTTGACCTGTTAGCATGGGTGACCATACCAGGAGCCAAAGCATAAAGTCTGACCTCAGCCAACACAGCTGTCCGGGTCACCGAGGCACGCAAGCCTCCAAAGCCTATGAGAAGGTCGTGGTCCTCTTGGAGGAAGTCAAACTTGGAACTTAATAAACAAATTTTAATGAGAAGCAGATTTCTCAAAGGACAAATAAAATTTAAAGGAAAATCTTGCTATTTTATTTGTAAAAAACACTAAGTTGTTCATTTATTTTACTTCATTTAATTGGGTGTAGTGAAAAGATTCATAGATTCAATGAGTTATATAAACACAGAGACAGGCCCTACAGTCCAACTCATTGAATTGTAACTAAGGTGCTTGTCAAGGGTATCCCTCTAATCCAGAGGATCCCAACCTGTGATCCACAGACCACTCGGTTAATGATAGAGGTCCATTGTATAAAAATGGTTAGGAATCCCTGTTTGGACAAATCACCTCCTTTGCAGTGTTACATAACCGGCAACAATGAATATCATTCGAGTCAGGTTGTATAAAAACAACCAAACATTTATTAAACACGCATAAACAATTTTAAAAATGAAAAACTTAACCGGAAGTTAACCGCTATGCAGCCATTCAACAAATCGCCACTCGGTACTGGTTCTTAAAGCGATAAATGCAAAAACAGTTCTTAAAGTGGTAAAGTCAAATACAGTTCTTAAAATGGTAAATTCGAAAGTCCAACAGAGTTATACATTCAATTGGGAGAGACTTCTCTGGAGAAGGATTTCTTCATAGACGCGACTTTCCTGCTGGTTCTGTCCAAAGAATTCACGGTGAAGGAAATAAACGGCTTAAAAACAACTGACCTTTATTTTTAGAGAGCAAACCTTGCATGAACTTCCTTTCTCTTTTGGCAGGAGTTCTCTATGATGCAGGTCGCTACTTCCTCAACGAAGACTCAATAAGGTCAATCCTTTGTTAAACTGCTGAACAATATCAACTTCACTTAATCCTTCAAGTCCTGTACTTCAATAAAGTCTTCACTCTCCAATACTACTGAAAAGGTACATCAACAAACCTGGTAGAAATTGCCAGTCCAGCACTATTGTACCTTACAATAGAACGTAAAACTCAGTTTTAAAAATGAAACTGACTCATAAGGCAAATACGCAATGGAACAGAGACTCTGACTAACGTTCTAGCTGGAAAACTAATTGCATCACCAGGGGTCTGCCCTTTTATACCCGTGGTGAACATGTCATCACGTGACCTCACATCAGTAGGAAAATTACATCAGGTGACCTCCAAAAGACCATTACATCATTTTCACATGAAAGTCACAAGATTTCCTTGAGGTATGTAACACCTCCCTCCAAAAAAAATATTGTCTGTTAAGGAACAAAAAATACAAAGGTATAAAATTTACAACATACACAATATACACAGTATTATCTTTCAGCACTTTACAAACTAATATACAGTTGGAGTGTTACAAACGTTAAAATACCACTCCCAAAAAAATTTACATTGTACATTTAACATCTAGATAGACAATCAGCAATCACATTATCTTTACCTTTAATATGAGTGATCAAAATACTATACTACTGTAACAGTAAACTCCAATTTAATAATCTTCTATTTTTGTTCTTCATCTTACTCAAAAGCACTAATGGATTATGATCGGTATAAACTGTAATTGGTTTATGAGTAGTACTAACATACACTTCAAAATGTTGTAAACACAAAACAAGGGATAATAATTCCCTTTCTATTGTTGAATAATTTCTTTGATAGGCATTAAATTTCTTAGAAAAATAAGCTACTGGACGATCAACTTCATCACCACCATCTCTTTGTAGTAACACTGCTCCTGCAGCTTCATCACTAGCATCTACAGCTAACAAAAATGGTTTTTCAAAGTCAGGAGATTTGAGTACAGGTTGACCACATATTATAGTTTTCAATTTATCAAATGCTTCCTGACAAGACTCTGTCCAAACAAACTTTTCATTTTTCTTCAAGAGATTAGTTAATGGAAGAGCAATACTTGTAAAATTCTTACAAATTTTTCTGTAATATCCTACCATACCCAAGAATCTTCTGAGAGTTTTCTTACCAGTTGGAGTGGGTACTTCTAAAATTGCCTGAACTTTTGCTTGAACAGGAGCTAATTTTCCTTGATTCACAACATAACCAAGGTAATTCACTGTGGCATGACCAAATTCACTTTTAGCTAAGTTAGTAGTTAAGTTAGCTTTTGAAAGTCTCTCAAATAGTTTCTCCACTGCAGTAATATGTGCTTTCCACGTATTATTTCCTGTAACTAAGTCATCAATATAGGCATCTGTATCTTTTAATCCATGAATCACACTATTAATCATCCTCTGAAAAGTACCTGGTGCATTCTTCATCCCAAATGGAAGAACATTATATTCATATAACCCAGATACAAACGCATAAATCTCCCTACCTCTATCTGTCAATGGAACACACCAATAACCTTTTAACAAATCAATCTTTGTAAGGAATTTGGCTTGTCCAACTTTATCCACACAATCATCTACCCTATGGATTGGACATGCATCAGTTTTTGTCATAGCATTCACTTTCCTGTAATCTGTACAAAACCTAATACTATTGTCTGGCTTAGGCACCATAACACGTGGTGAACTCCAATTCGAATTAGAATGTCTCATAATATCATTCTCTAACATAAACTTAATTTCTTGTTCAGCAAGTACACATTTTTCCCTGTTCATTTGATATGGATGTTGTTTTATAGGCTTTGAATCTCCCACATTTACATCATGCGAAGCTACAGTGGTTCTTCGAGGGACGTGTGGAAATAAATCTCTACATTTAAAAATCAACTGTTTCATCTGCTTTCTCTGCTCTGGCTGTAAATGAGCTAATTCCTCATCAATAATTTCTAGAATTTTTGAATTTGGTAACCTGGCTGAAACAATGTTGGGTTTAAAATGAGTTTCAGATGAATCATCCATTAAGTTTTCAGAAAGATCAGACTCATTATTGATCACAACAGTCATAGTAGCAGCTTCTCTTTCATAATACGGTTTTATCATACTTATATGACACAGTTGTGTTGGCTTTCATCGATCTGGGGTTTTTATTACGTAAACCACATCATTTACTTTAGATTTAATCTCATAAGGACCATGAAATTTAGCTTGTAATGGGTTTGTTTGCACTGGGAAAAGAACCAACACCTTATCTCCAGGCTTAAATAACCTCATTCTAGCTTCCTTATCATACCAAGTCTTCATTTTCTCTTGAGCCAATTTTAAATTTTCCTTTGCCAAGCTACAAGCTTTATATAATCTTCCTTTAAATTTTAAAACATAATCTAGCTGATTAGTGTGTACCTCTATATTAATACACTGTTCTTTCAACAAGGCCAAAGGTCCTTGAACTCTATGCCCAAACACAAGTTCAAAAGGACTAAAACCTAATGATTCCTGTACTGCCTCCCTTACTGCAAAAAGTAGCAAATGTATGCCTTCATCCCAGTCCTTTTCATTTTTCACACAATACGTCCTAATCATAGTTTTTAAGGTAGAATGGAATCTCTCCAAGGCTCCTTGCGATTCTGGATGATAGGCTGATGAGATAATCTGTTTTGCTCCCAGTTTATAAACTATCTGCTGAAACAATCCAGACATAAGATTACTACCTTGATCTGACTGTACTTCCGTAGGCAACCCAAAATAAGAAAAGAATTTTATAAGTGCCTTTGTCACAGTTTTGGTTGTTATATTCCGAAGAGGTATTGCCTCTGGAAACCTAGAAGCTGTGCACATAATAAAAAGTAGTTAACAAATATTGATGTCCAGTTTTAGTTTTTGGCAATGGACCTACACAGTCTACAATGATTTTTGAGAACGGCTCACCAAATGTTGGAATTGGTTGCAGTGGGGCTTCTGGAGTAACCTGATTAGGTTTACCCACAATTTGACACGTACGACACGTTCTGCAAAATGTCACTACATCTTTTCTTAAACTAGGTCAGTAAAAATGTTTAAAAACCTTGTTCATAATTTTCTTTACCCCTAACTGACCACCCAAATGAATACTATGAGCCATAGTCAAAATCTCATTTCAATAAACTTTAGGAACTACTACCTGGTGATTAACTTCCCATTCCTCACTAGCAGGAATTGTAGGCGATCTCCACTTTCTCATTAATGCGCCCTTTTCAAGGTAATATCCTTCTGGCACTTTTTCAATTTCCCTATCTAGAAGAGCTTGCTCCTTTAATTTAACTATCTCAGGTTCTCTACTCTGCTCTGCTATCATCTCCTTCCCAGATAAAGACAAATCTTCATGGTCAGTCTTACTACCAAAATCCTGATCAAATAATGTAGGTAAGAAAGTTTCTGATACATACTCAAAATTTGCATCCCAAGTTGAAAAGTCATGGGTAACAACCTGTACATCAATCTTTTTAGCCATAGCTCTTGTTATAACACAGGAAGAATCGGTGTTAGAATCCCTCTGTGGTTCCTCAGAATTAGGATTTATTGTCAAATGCACTTCAGGAAAATCTTGTCCACCTGCTAAGTCATTCCCTTGTGACGAGAATACACATAGATGTTAGCTGTCCTGTGAGATCAGCAAGTGGTCTGCCACCTGTCCTCAGGGGAAGGAGAGATAAGGAACAATGGAGCAGCATCTGGAGATGTGTAATGAAGGGACGGGAGAGAGAGCTATCTGGAGCGGCTCCCCCTTTGAACCCTGAACTGTTTGAAGTGATGGACAGGCGATACCCCAGCAGGGGGATAAAAAGGGACAGGTTCGCTAAGGCAGACACACACGACACCCGAGGTAACGAGACCCTGGAAGCGGTGCGCCTCTTACGAGTCGGTGGGAAGTACCGGACCTTAAACGCATAGGGTGGAAAGGTACAATCAGCGGGAACCCGGTGTGTGTCCACCCTCGCTTGGGTGCCGGGTTCACTGCAGAGGATCGACCGCATCTGGAGGAGGGGTCACAGTCGGTGACCTCAGGTGACATCACAAGGACCTGCCCGAAAGCTGCTTGTGAGCAATATCGCCAGTCTGTGAGTGGAAGCCGTGTCTGAATGATCAGTCGTTCCCATTCTCTCTCTCCCTCCCCCCACGTTGTCCATCGCCATGGCAACGATTACTGCGAACTGAACTAAATTGGACTGAACTTCTGTGTCACTTTGAAATTTGGTCATTTACCCCTAGACAACGATAGAGCTTGATTGATGCTGTTATCTTAATTCTGTGCACATGTGTGTTTATCATTGCTGAACTGTTGCATTTATTATCCTTTTGATTACTGTGTTGCTAGCTTCTTTAATAAAACTTTCTTAGTTCTAGTAATCCAGACTCCAACTGAGTGATCCATTTCTGCTGGTTTGGCAACCCAGTTACGGGGTACGTAACACCCTAAAAAAGAGAAACATCGTTCACAGGTAAACTGGTTTGTAGTCCTACTTTAACAACCCCTGTAATTAATCCTGATCTTAAATTTACTCTATGTAAATGTACTGGCATAACGGCACTCCCAACTCTTTTTATATAGTTTATCTCACAAAGTCAGACTCATCACTAAACTTTAGCACATTGTCTAATATTAGTGATTGAGAAGCTCCAGTATCTCTAAGTATTCTTATTGGTACTGAATTGGATCCTTCTTTCAAGGATACAAATCCTTCTGTTATAAAATATTCATATCCCCTCTTAACTTGGTCAGAATCTGACAAAACTTCATTAGTATTTATCAAACTCTGTGAATTTACATGTGTTTCAATAAGCTGCACACAAGCATCTGGAACTGCTTCCTTCGCTTTCTTTTTCAATCAAAAACAGTTAGCTATTACATGTCCAGGTTTCTTACAATAATTACAAATAATACCAAAATGTCTTTCCTTCACATGTCTCTCTTCATCCTTACCTTTCTCACTAACTTCAGATTTAATTTCTGGTTTACCTTGACTCTCTGTGCTATTTTTCCTTTTAAAAGTTCTACCTGGAGAAAATTTATTCTTATGAATTAAAGCATACTCATCAGCTAATTTAGCAGTCTCCTGTAATGTAGCGGTGTCCCTTTCATTTAAATATGTTCTCAATTCAACAGGAATGCTTCTTTTAAATTCCTCCAGTAAAATCAACTCTTTTAATTTATTAAACTCCCCATTCACATATTTAGAGGAAACCCATCTCTCAAAACACACAGTTTTCTCATAAGCAAATTCCACATAAGTTTTTTCCACAGATTTCTTCAAATTTCTGAATCTTTCTCTATACGCTTCCGGAACCAGCTCATATGCCTTTAATATATGCTGTTTGACAATATCATAATCCAGTGCTTCCTCAGCATTTAAAGCTGTATAAACTTGTTGTGCCTTGCCTTTAATTACACTTTCTAACATCACTGGCCATTGGTCACCCTAAACTCAGAGCAACAATTTTGAAATGCTGGAAATATTTGTCCACTTCAGCTTCATTAAATGGAGTAACCTCACGACTAGCAATAAACTGTTTTTTAGAACCAGAAGACCGATTCTCCATCCTTAATTTCTCCATCTCTAGCTCAAATTTCCTCTGGTTTTCAGATCCTCTTTCTTTAAATTCCCTTTATATACTTACCTCTCCTTCTTCAAATTCTCTTTTTTTATTTGCCTCTCCTTCAGCCATTTCCACTTTAAATCGTTCGAACTTTATCTGTTCAAGATGTAACTGCATTTCCAGATTACTCATTGGAAACCTATCTAACACCTCATCATCAAACTTTTTCAAACTGATATAATGCTCAGGAATCTTTCCTTGAATTAAGGCCTTTGTTGTACCCTTCGTAATACCTTTAATATCCAATCTCCTAGCAATCTCCGATACAACAGGTTTTCTCGCATTCGCTAAAAACTCCGGGTCAGGCGAATCATAAAGTTGTCAATATTCATTGCAGCTGAATACCACTCACACACCAATCAAACTAAAAAAAAAAAAATTGGGTATTTTCCTTTTCCAAATCAGAATGGAAATTAAACAAGCACTTAAGCTCAAAATTTGGAACAAAATCTGGACGAGCCCCCCACAATTTCTGTTACGTAACCGGCAACAATGAATATCAATTGAATCAGGTTATATAATAACAACCAAACATTTATTAAACACAGATCAACAATAAAAAAAACAAACAAAAACCTTAACCGGAAGTTAACCGCTATGCGACCATTCAACAAATCGCCACTTGGTACTGGTTCTTAAAGTGATAAATGCAAAAACAGTTCTTAAAGCAGTAAATTCAAATACAGTTCTTAAAATGGTAAATTCAAAAGTCCAACAGATTTATACATTCAATTGGGAGAGACTTCTCTGGTGAAGGATTTCTTCATAGATGCAACTTTCCTGCTGGTTCTGTGCAAAGGATTCACGATGAAGGAAATAAACGGCTTAAAAACAACTGACCTTTATTTTTAGAGAGCAAACCTTGCATGAACTTCCTTTCTCTTTTGGCAGGAGTTCTCTACGATGCAGGTCGCTACTTCCTCAATGAAGACTCAATAAGGTCAATCCTTTGTTAAACTGCTGAACAATATCAACTTCTCTTAATCCTTCAAGTCCTGTACTTCAATAAAGTCTTCACTCTCCAATACTACTGAAAATGTACATCAACAAACCTGGCAGAAATTGCCAGTCCAGCACTATTGTACCTTACAATAGAAGGTAAGACTCAGTTTTAAAAATGAAACTGCGTCATAAGGCAAAAATGCAACGAACAGAGACTCTGACTAGAATTCTAGCTGGAAAACTAACTGCGTCACCAGGGGTCTGCCCTTTTATACCCGTGGTGAACGTGTCATCATGTGACCTCACATCGGCGGGAAAATTACATCAGGTGACCTCCAAAAGACCATTACATCAGTCTCACAAGAAAGTCACAAGATTTCCTTGAGGTATGTAACAGCAGTCTAACCAACACTTGCTAAAGCTGTAACATGATCCCGTCCGAATATTTGTACTTACTCTCACCACCTTTTCACCACTCTGTCTAACTGTATCAGAACTGACAGGGAGATACATATTTTTTATCCCTACTCTTTGTTCAACAACATTCCCAAGGAGCTGCCATTCATTGTGTGAATTCTGCCCCAGTTTTACTTACTGATATGCATCACTTCACATTAGTCTAAGTTAAATTGCATCTGCCACTCCTTTAACCACATCTCCGGTTGATTAATCCGTTGTAACCTTAGACCATAAGACCATAAAACAAAGGGACAAAATTAGACCATTTGGCCCATTGAGTCTGCCCCACCATCCTATCATGGCTGATTTAATTTCCCTCTCAACCCCATCCTCCTCCCTTTTTCCAATGAGGGAAACTTCTACAGCTTTCCTCAGTGTGCACTATATCACCAATTCTGGAATCATTTGCAGACTTACTTATCATACAGTCCACATTCTCATTCAGATCATTAATATAACATATAAGCCAAATAACAGAAAACCTAGCACTGATCCCTCTGACACACAGAGTTTACAGAATTCCAATCAGAAATAACACTCTAAAACACATCTTTTGCCTCCTACCACAAGGCCAATTTTGTATCCAATAGTCTAGCTCATCCTGATGTAATCTTCAGGATCAGCCTACCACGCCGGTATGTTAAAATAATATGAGCATTATGAAATAGAAAAGCAACATCTTAGTGTGAGATGTTGATTGCACTCTGAGGTACTTGTCATTTTGTTGCATCTAAAGCATTTATAATTTCATTTCAATCATCATTATCATTATGTGCAGTGCTGTATGACAAGGGTAATCATGGTCTTTCCATGACCTTGATTGTTCCTGGCAAATTTTTCTACAGAAGTAGTTTGCTATTTCCTTCTTCTGGGCAGTGTCTTTTCAAGACAGGTTACCCAGCCATTATCAATATTCTTCAGTGGTCGCATAACCAGGACTTGTGATATGTACCAGTTGCTCCTATGACCATCCACCACCTGCTCCCATGGCCTCACGTAACTCTGTTGGGGGGGGGGGGGTGCTAAGCAGGTGCTACACCTTTCCCAAAGGGTGACCTACAGGCTATCAGAAGGAAGGAACACTTTACACCTCCTTGGGTAGAGGCATACCTCCAACCCGCCACCTGATTCAATTTAAAGGGACAATATTAAGGTGCTTAAATTCTGCTCAGCACAAAGCAGAAGGCATTAGATCAGCATCCATTATATGTAGGACGTAATTTTAGGTGCTATTGCATTCAGTATCAAGTGCTGCCTATTACAGATGTTCGAACTGACACTATTCTGCATCACAGCCAAAAAAGAAGTTCCATCCTTTATATTTTCAAAATGCTTTTCTGATTTGAAATCAATCAACGTTTCAATGAAGAATTATTTTATGGACAGTGATACAAAATCAGATAAAAATTAGAAAAAAATCACAGATGTGGGAAATTTAAAATTAAAAAGAAAACTACTGGAAATATAAGCACAAGAAAGTATGCAAGAAGCTGGAAATCCAAAACAACACATAAAAAATGCCGGGAGAACTCAGCAAGTCAGGCAGCATTCAATGAAGTGAATAAACAGTTGAATTTTGGGGCCGTGACCCTTCCTCAGGAATGGAAAGAAAGGAAGAAGCTGCCAAATATTGGAAATAGTCCAAGAGAAGGCCACATCTGTGGAAAGAGAAACATAGTTAATGACTCAGCTTGAGACCCTTCATCACAACAGTTCCTGGTAAAACTCACAATTGTACTCATGACATTCTTAGAGTCCTAGGCTTGATGATAATGCTAACACTAATATTAATTTATAGCTCTGAGGTTATACAAGGTAGAGATGTAGATGATGTACTTCTTGGTAAGAGTTACACAGTTGCCATCATAATGCAGAGTAGCGCACTGAGATTTGATTCAGTTGGCACCAGCTGTTGATGAATAAACTATCATGCTTTCTCCACATACCATGATCATAAGATGGAATGCACAGAGAAAATTGGCCTTTATATTGTACTTTTTTATTTCAGTTTATGCTCAGACACCAAGGCACGTGCTCAGGTTTGAAACACAATGATAGCTTCAGCATGGAGCACTGCTCCATCCTTTGTTTCCTCCTCGCTCTTTTGTCAGTACTCCAAATGAATGAGCGCCGATGGAGAAGATGGCTTATTGACAATTAAACACATACAGTATATTAAATGACAAATACAAAGACTAACTTTTTTCACTGCTTTGCCATGTAGTGTTAAGATTCATTTAAGATTTGTTAAATTAATAAATTAAAGCTCTGCATTTTTATCCTGCTTCATATTTCAACTTTTAACAGTATGAAGAATAAAATAATTAAATTCTAGATAATTTATTCACCATGTGTGACTTATTCACTGCCACCATCATTTCCAGTTCTGATGAAGAGTCATGACCTGAAACATTGTTTATTTCGCCTCTGTGGATGCCTCCTCCCTTCAGCGTTTTGTGAATGTTGCCTTGGATTTCAGCATTTGCAGAATCTATTCTGTTCACCATGTGTTGTGCAGGCAAACCTCGAGTCATTCAGCAATCTAGAATTTTTCTTCAATGTTAAAAGAACTGGCCTCAGCATTCACTTCAAACTCAGTGTCCTTTAACTTTTGTAAGCTTGTCAGTGGAGAGATTTCCTGAAATCTGCTCTCTAAATGCTGCCACCTGCAAGAGAATGGTGGCTCAACAAACAGCAACAGCAAGGCTCTTTAACCAGACTGGATGATTCTTACTCAGGCTCACAGAATTCAAATCAGGAAGTAAAAATCAGAAAAATTAATTTCAGCTGTTTCCAACTTGGGCAATATTGCCCCTTTGGGGATTGTACTCATTTCCAAGGGGTCTAGAAAGATAAAGGGGGCAGTGGTGGGGGGGGAGCTCTTGGTAGCAAGGGGGACAGCATAAGGATTACAGGCTTAATTTAAGAAATTAATTACTTATTATTAGCATTTTATCCTTAGTACCTTATAATTGATTGCAATGATCAAGTAATCACCTTATCTCTTGCTAACCTACCATTCTCTTAGACTTTGCTTATAGTGTGTTATAGCTGTTAAAAAGCAATGTGACACTTCTGTATTTGGCTTAATATGAGTAATCAGGACCGAAAAAATAATGTTATTTCCGGGCCCACATGCACATTATTGGCATTCACCAGTGTTAACCAGTACAAGTGTTAACTATTACAGGCGTTAACCAGTACAATTCCCATACTCTAATCACACATTGACACAGATCCTGTGAATTAGAGTATGCTATTTAATGGGGTACAGTTCAGAATGGGGTAAAGTTTTGAATTGTCTTGATCGCATTTTTGCCAGCTCACGGCCCAGCCGAGATATCACAGTCCTACTTTAAGTATCTTCAGGTAAAGAGTCAGGTTTGGCCTGAGTTATGATGATGTTATAAATTCTCCCTTTATTGGACTTAAGGAATAGGCAATTGACTGTCGTCATTGATCCATAACAAAAATGGCAGAAGCAGACCAAAGGAAAAAGAAAGTTTAGGTAGTATAATGTGGAGTAAAATATAGATTCATACCAGCACCAAGCAACTAACAGCAGACAATGTGTCTGTTGTGTGAAAGCGTTGTTTCAAATAATGCAATGAAATTGTCCAGCCTCCTTGAACATTTAAAAAGAATACACTCCGATAAAGTAAACTTGGCTTGTTTTCAGTCACTTTGCGAAGACTTTCAGAAATTGAAAACACTTCAAAACATATTTGCCAGCACCTCACAACAGTGCTTCATACATTTCATTCCTCATTGCTGAATCTGGATAGCCCCGTACAATTGGGGAAGAATTGATTTTGTCTGCAGTAAGGAAGGTCACCAAACTGAATAACTAAAACGATTTCACTCAGTGGCAACTTTATTCAAAGACGAATAGATGAAATGTCTGAGAATGCAGAAGACACATTGTGCAACATACTTAGGACAACAAAATTTACTCTGCAGCTGGATGAGTCAACTTTGTCAGGCAAGGAATCTTTGCTTCTTAGTTATGTTCGCTTCATTAAAGATGAAAACATGGTTCAAGAGTTGTTATTTTCAAGGAAACTAGAAACAGATATGAAGGGAGAGTCAATATTTCGGGTAATTCAGCAGTTTTTCAAAGAGAAGAACATTCCATTCACCAACATTGTTGCCTGCTCAACAGATGGGGTATCATCAATGCCAGGACACCATCATGAGGTTATTACTTTCTTGAAAAAAAGCCTTTTCTAACATATTTACCACCCACTGTGTAATTCACAGACGATATCTTGATGCTTAAAACCTAAGTGATCGGCTACACAAATCATTAAATTCGGTTATTACAGTGGAAAATAAAATCAAGTCCCATACTCTCAATTCTTGACCACGTTGAGACCTTTGAAGTGAGATTAATGAACAATCTGAATGTTTGCTATTGCACACTGAAGTCAAATGGACTTCAAAAGGAAACTGCCTGAGCCACTTGTATGCATTTTTGGAAATTGATGAAATTCTTTATCAGTTTCAAAAGCACATGCAAGTGCCTCAGGCAGTTTCCTTCTTTGCAGACTCAAATGCTTAATTCAGTAATCAGTCAAGAATATTAGACATAACATTGCTTATTTGTCAGAATTATTGAAAGTTTAATGAAATCAGTCTTCAGTTGCAAAGAAGTGAAGTGAATCTTATCAAAGTCACATCAGCCGTCTCCACATTTCTGTCCAAATTAATCCTACTTAAGGGCAACATTGGCCATAATGATCTTTTCCAGTTTCCGAGCCTCTCTGAGTTGGAAGAGAAAGAATACCAGATGATGATCTTCAAGTATACCTGTGTCAACCTGGGTGAGCTACATAAAGACATGTCAGAGAGATTTCAGGATCTTCTCTTGATCCAAGTTCCAGATTGAGTAATAAATCCATTCCTGAACACAGGTAATGAGTAATTAACAGGAAGGATGAAGGAAGAACTGATCTTGCTTCAAAATAACTTTGAGCTGAAGCCGAGGTTTAAAATATCATAACAAGACATTTGGTTGCAGAAAAAAATCTTGGAATGCTATCCTGCACTGTTAAAAAAAATGTCAAGATGTTCTCTATTGCCTTTTCAAAATCTTTTTTTTTGACACATTAGTAGCATAGTAATTAGTGTTGTGCTATTACAGCTCAGGGCATTGGAGTTCGGAGTTCAATTTTGACATCATCTGTAAGGAGTCTGTACATCCTCCACGTGGAATGCATGGGGTTTTTCCCGTGGCTCTGGCTTCCTCCCACAGACCAAAGACATACCAGCTAGTAGGTTAATCAGTCATTGTAGATTGCCCCCATGACTAGACCAGAGTGAAATGAGGGTGTGGCCCGATGGGCTGGAAGGGTCTACTCTGCATGCAGTATCTCAATGAAGTAAAATAAAATATTTAGCAGAACGTGGTTTCAGTGCAGTGAAGCAGACTGCAAATTACTGAACGTGGGGCTTCTGAGACTCCTAAGTGACTTGCAGCCTGATGCTGAGAAGCTGATATCACTACACCAAGCCCATCCATCGCATTGAAAGGTGAAGAGGCAATGAAATAGTGAATAGTTGGACTGCTACTGTGCATACTAAAATTGTTAATGGAAGTAGTTTTTAGTGTAATTAAGTAAAGTTATTTTATTTGTAGCTTTACATAGATTTGAATAACTTTTGAAATTGTCACTCCTTTGAATTTGCAGTTCTTATTTTCTTTCACTATATATTGTAAATCAAAATTCTTTTTAGTTTTTATGTAATGGCTGGAAAGAAAAAGGGTGATGCCAGGGATCTGGTCTGGGAGTCAAGGGGGTGGTACGTACCAAAAAATGTTTGGGAACCTATGATTTATTTCATAGGATCATTTCAATGACTGGAAACACAGGTGAGAATAGGGAAGAGCTATAAATTAAACAAACAGAATAAAATAAATGCAAACATTTTATTTTGTATTTTCTTCTGAAAATTTGGAACTCAGCACTCCTAAAAATATTTTCAGGTCGAAGTGATGGCTCAGCAGTAATTATCACGATGTTAGATATTTACATTAAACAATTCTGCCCCTAAATGTTCAGCTGTTTTAGGCTACATCCACGCTACGTCGGATAATTTTGAAAACGCTGGTTTCGAGTAAAAACGACAGGCGTCCACACTAAGCGTTTTTCAAAATATCTCTGTCCACATTAGATGGATATTTGGGCGAATCTCCTCCTGCTGGGCATGCGCAGGACATACAGAAAACAAGCGAAGAGGAAACGGTATACTTGGTGCGCGTTTGTCCAGTTACAGAGTAGAAAAACTTAAAAGGAATTGCTCTTGGATCTCACGCAGGAGGACTTAAATCTAAAAAAAACAAATACTGGAGTGTATGGAGGCAACCGACAGGGAATTCACGGACTGCATGACCCAGCTGATGACGAACATTGAAAAACTGACTAACTCTATTGCATTAATAAAGCACCTTGTTAAATGTATAAAACATGTCTGCATCAGAGTTATCTTGTATTTCCATACAATGTTACATTAGGCTGTTACACGTCTATTGTCAGAGAAGTACTTGCATAAATAGGTAAACTACCTTCATACAAGCAAGGACAGAAAACAGGGCAAAGTGAGTATACTTATTTATTCAGTAAGCTATGGGTCAAAGTATTTGGTGAGTACATTTCTAACTCTTCTAGCTTCAGTCTCGTTGCCGTCTGTTCTGAAATTGTTAGGTTATGTGGGGGGCTGCGTTCAAGAAAACAACGAAATGCCGCGCTGCGTCAATCTGTTCCGGCACGTCATGACAGTGTTTTTAAATAGTCAAAAAAGCTCACTTTAAAATTTTAACTCTCACGCCGTTCACACCGACTGCGCGTTATAACAGCTGTACGGCTGTGCTTGCGCATTACCAAGCAGAAGCAGAAAAAGCATTGTTGTTGTGGTGTTGTCATGACAGCATTTTTAAATCTCTCCGGTTACCCCGTACACACTGCAATGGATATTAGGCGTTTTCAGATTTATTCACTCTGGAGACCGTTTCTTAAAATCTCTGTTTTTGGGGGATGAAAACGCCGCTTTAGTGTGGACGGAGGGTCAAAACGAAGAGAAAAAGCTTTGTTTTCAAAATTATCCGGCGTAGTGTGGACGTAGCCTTAGTTAGTCTGTGACTATTGCAAGTCCATGCAGACTATATTGGTGAGTGCTAACCGTAACTTACTCTGCAGAGCAATGAGTTATGTCAGAAAGGAGATTCCAAAAAAAAACTATCAGCAGTTCCCCACAAAACTTGCAGCAAATTTTTGGTTTTCTGAGATGCATTGTTCTATGATGGAACATCTTTGTAAAGAACCTATCTCAAGTTGGAACCATGTGTGACACTCATGCATTTATTTCAATGGAGGAGGGTCTCCAAGAGACCAATTGGGAATTATTTGAGTCGATTTAAATACTTTAAGCATTTTTAGAATTCTAAAGAATACTTTCAATAATCTATATCTTAATAGTTTTTAAATGTGTAATATCTAATAGATAAATATCTTAAAATAATAGAAACATAAAAAATTAGAATGAGACATTCAAAGTGTTTTCTGTTATATAGGCATCCGTTAGTCTCATGAGACCATGAATTTGTGCCTTGGAAGGTTACCAGGGTGCAGGCCTGGGCAAGGTTGTATGGAAGACCAGCAGTTGCCCATGCTGCAAGTCTCCCCTCTCCATGCCACCAATGTTGTCCAAGTGAAGGGCACTAGGACCCATACAGCTTGGCACTGGTGTCGTCACAGAGCGATGTGTGGTAAAGTGTCTTGCTCAAGGACACACACGCTGCCTCAGCCTAGGCTTAAACTAGCGACCTTTGAAACACTAGACGAAGGCCTTAACCACTTGGCCACGCACCAACACACTGTCAACTAATTCAGAAAATTACTTCATTGCCGTCAAAAACATGTCATGGTTGTTAGGGATTATTGAGGGGTTATGAAATTATATATAGCATAACGATGGATTAACTAAGATAAGAACCAGTCTTCAAAAATTAAAACCTGTACACAATTTAACTTCAAACCAAACATTATATGTGGGACATCTTCTGTCCCATTGAAATTACACAGGGAAAGACAATGAATGAATGAATGTCCCTGTACATTGTTAAAGGTGTATTCCTGCTATTCAAGGCACAGTTCAGTTAACAAGTAGCGTATTCATGGAGCTATCCTTCAACGCCAGATCAAAAGGGATACATTTTGGGTGTCTGACTTTTGGAACAGACAGTAGTATTGAATATTCAAAATAGTTTTTCTACTTGAGATTTATAACCATTGCAAATATGTAATTCTGTAAATTTACTTGATTAGATTCCAATTGTTAAAGTTGTAATAATTGAAACTGTAGTTAATCACTTATCATTACAAAACCATAAGACTATCAGATATAGGACCAGAATTAGGCCATTTGGCCTATGAGTCTGCCTCACCATTTTATCATAGCTGATCCATTTTTCCACTCAGCCCCAGTCTCCTGCCTTCTTCTCATATCCCTTCATGCCTTCACTAATAAAGAATGTATTACCTCTGCTTTAAATACACCCAATGAATTGGCATTCACAGCCACCTGTGGCAATGAATCCCACAGATTCATCAATCTTTGGCTAAATAAATTCCTCTTCATCTCTGCTGTAAATGGACATCCCTCTATTCTGAAGCTGTGTCCTCTGGTGCTACATTCCCCCATTATAGGAAACACTCGCTCCACATCCATTCTATCTAGAATTTTCAATATTTGGTAGGTTTCAATGAGATCTACTTTGTGTTGAAGGAGTCTAACATTTCGTGTCAGGAGAGTGAGATTCTCCTGGAGTCGCTCCCTCTCCTAGAGATCTGCTGTGTGAATAAAGACTTTTACAATTTGAAATTACAACATCCATGTAGCTCAGTTTAAGTCAGTCACAATAAGGGTTTTCTCTGTGTCTGACAATATTCTTTTATTTCCCTGCCCTGTTGGCTCCCTCCATGACACAAGCTTTATATGATGCAATTACATTGCCAAAAGCTTTATTTTTCCCCACTGAATGGAACCAGATTCTTAATGTAAAGTTTCACTGGGGGGAACTGACTCTCTGCTGACTTGATAACATGCTGGTGAGGCCTGCTTTGGAGTATTGTGTGCAGTTTTTGTCACCTACCTACAGGAAAGATATAAATAAGATTGAAAGAGCATAGAAAACACTTACAAGGGTGTTGCCAGGACTGGAGGACCTGAGTTATAGGGGAATATTGAATACGATAGAATTTTATTCCTAAGAAATTATGAGGATAGGGTGAATTCAGACTTTATTCTCTGATGTTGAGTGAGACCACAACTAGAAGTCATGGGTTAAGGGTGAAAGGTGAAATGTTTAAGGGGAACATGAGGAGAAACCTCTTTAGTCAGAGGGTGGTGAGAGTGTGGAACGAGCAGCCAATGCAAGTGGTGGATGCGATTTCAATTATAATGTTTAAGAGAAGTTTGAATAGGAAGGGCACGAATGGCAATGGTCCGGGTGTAGGTCAATGGAACCAGGCAGTTTAAATGGCTTGGCATGGACTAGATAGGCCAAAGGGACTGTTTCTGCGCTGTAAGTTTTCTGTGCTTTTGAATTTCTGCCCCCCTCTTAATTCAGTGAGTGCAGGAAGTTGTCCAATTTGTCCCATTACAAACAATAATCACTGTCGATCAAAGCTGCAAAATTTGAGCTATTGTCACTTTTATAGCTGAAATATAACAATACTCAACATCTTTTCATTGTCCAGTAATTTTAGGATATAGCACTTTCATTGATCAAAGCAGGAAAATCCATATTTTATTTAACACAGCAAGAAAGAGAAGACTGCTATTCATAATAATGGCATAATACATCCTGAAATGTTATTCCTAAAGTAAGAAATCGCATCAAAATGTGCTACAGTTTCTTGCATTTTCATTATCCAACATTCTCCTTAAATCTCCTTGATAGGATTGGGTGACAAGTCTTGTAAAAATGCTATTTTGAAGTTAGACTATTATAGATCTGCTTCCAAGCTGTCGTTCCCCACCACTTCTACCATTGCCTTTGATAGGATTCCAGATTAATGTGAAGCCATCTCTTGCATAAGCATTTGGCCAACATTCTTATAGGGGTGTCAGTTTAAAGATTTTATGAACATAGATTTAATTTACACTTCTATTTTTCCCCCCAGTCTTCACCCAAGAAATATATAGCATAAATGACATTGAATGAGCATGTGATACAAGAGAATCCTATTGACAATAATATGGTTAAGGAGTAGACTTTGTGCAGAGTTCTGTACTCTATTGCAACAGTTACACCCTTTCATGATCATCTTCACTATTTTTAAATTTTCTGTCTAGAACTAAGAAATTTCCAACTTTCTATTTGCATTTCTGTTGTTATTGTACACATTAGTCCTTACATAAACATCATTATTACTCAGCCATTTAAGTTTGGGTATGCCTGCAAAGTTTACCAAAGATTGAAAAAATATGCTTATGGATAACACACCGCTTAGGTTCTAATAGTGCAATAACTGTCCATAGACAAAAATCAATTGACTCTCAGGATCAACACCAACAGGTCCAGGAACAAAAAAAAAAGTCAAAAAGTACGGGATAAGATGTTAATATCCCTCATGCCAATGGGTTATAAGCACTTGCTCAAAACTGCCTTGATTTTGGGAGTTGCACAGGGTTGACATGCAGGGATTTTCAAGTGGGCACCCCCCTTCCTCGATTTTTTATTGATTAGCCGATTAATTCTCCGGAGGGCTTGATGATAACTTCTGGCATCCCAGAGTCATCCTCTTTCTTGAAGCTATCTTGTCACTTGATCTAAAGCCAGGGTCTGCTTCTTTCCACCACCTCTGATATGGCTCTGATGGTTTCCCATACAGTCAGACCATGGATCCCTAGCTCCTTCAGCAATTTGATGGTGGATGTGGCCATAAATCTCCCTGAAACCCACTTCCACAGGACAAATGTTAGTTTTCTAGCCCCATCACTAAGCTTCAACTGCTAGATCCGTTTTGTAGCCTGGGAAAAATAACACACGCATGACAACAAATACTTTTTCGGGTCTTTAATTTCTTTACCTGTTTTAGATGTTTTAATTCAGAAAGAGGGTATCGAAATAAAAAAAATGACTAAATGAATTTTAAAAAAAACAGTTTCTTCTTTTACAATCTCAGCTTAATTTTGGACCACGTCCTTCTTACATATGCAGTATGAAAATAACTAGAACAAAATATACAAAATCAATATGGTAATGGAAATTCTAAAGAAAAATACAAACAACATTAGAATCCCACCAACCCTGTTCCTTATACACAACATAACAAAATATAAATAAATACATCTCAAATTAAGTAAGATATACTCATATTTGGCATACATGTGCCTTACTTCCAAATATGTATGGGCTAGACCTTGAAATGAGTTCTCCTCGCTCATGCTACATGAACAGAGATTAACACATTCACATTACTCTGTTACATTTGGTGATAAAACAATAAAGAAAGGAAAATAAACTTATACAATATTTTGCTTTGTAGTTGAATTACCAGAAAGACTAACTTATTAGGCCGATAAGGAATGTCATCCAATCACACAATCCTGCTCTGATAAATTTTATTCGCAAAAATCTAAAGCATCCACATGTGAAACATGTCAAATTACTGATATTCTAGATATGCAAACAAGTATAAACAAATCTACAGGGATATTATCAAATATTATTCACCTTTCCTCACCAAACCTGGAAAAAGCATTCGAACGTCGTCCTCTCTAGAACATGGCAAATCTTTGTTCTACTCCATCCATGCAAAATGACATCACCGTTTTCTCTTAAAGGCACAGGCAGCTATTTTAGCTTTACCAAGGTAAATACATAAGTGCACTTTAATAATAAAAAAGATATTCAACCGTCACTTGGTTACATTCTCCCCTGCATACGAGTAAGCGTCTTCAATTACTTGCTCACTGCAAAAGTACTTTTAACCTCTTTAACTGCTTCTCCAAATGGAACTGAACTTAGCTAGCGAGTACCTGTGACACTGCTGCAGGACTTATGGAGGCCACATCTAAAACTGACCTTGGTTCATGATGTGGGTTAGATTGCTGCCCAGCATTTACTCTCCTACTCCTGCGGGGTGTTCCAACAGGAGGGCCACCAACATCTGACCTTGTATCAGCTGTCACAGGCGCTATGGTCTCAGTTCCAGAAGTTTTACTGTCAAGGCTAGGGTCGAGATAATGTACACCCTGTTCTGACACATCTTCTCCCAGTATCACACCATTCTCTGAATCTGCAGAATCTGATTCATGTCGCAGGGAAGGACTATCCTGAATTACAGGAGTTTGCAGTCTCCTTTGGGAAGCTGGGGTGGGAACGTTCTCACAGGGCCTGTTGTCTACCCTGTTCACCCTCTTGATAGGCCCTCTCTCCAATGGTTCCACTGTGTATGTGTTGCCTGGCATCTCTACAACCCTGTAGACAGTTGATTTCCAAGCGTCCAGGATCATATTACGACCAAATGGTCTGTTCTGGAGGTAAACTAGTGCATTAACGTCAATCTTGGGACAATGAATTTTACCCTCCTGTAATGCAATGTGTTCTGCACCCTCCTGCTCAGAGTATTCTTCTGCTCTGGTATAAGCATCACTCAGTTGTTTCTGGTGTATGGTTAACCAGTTATATTTTCTGTAAACAGACTGTTCCCACCCTAGCACGGCATCCACTGGCAAGTGGGGATCAACACCAAACAGTAGGTAATAATCTGGTGGTTGCATGTGGTGTCACATTCTACGCACATACTAACTTGCTCTGTCCACCTGCGTTTCTTTTCTGGAGGCAACGTATGCAACAAATCATGCATTGTCCTGTTGAAGCATCCTATTCTTTATGAAACATTCACACTGAGCATTGCCAGTAGGATGATGGGGTGTAGTATGACTTTTCTTTACCCCTACAGTTTGCAAAGCTCAGCTATGACCTCACTTTTGAAGTTACGGCCCTGGTCAGAATGCAACCTCTCAGGAACACCATATTTCATAAAGCATTCCCTCAAGAGCACCTTTGCTGTGGTAAGCATGAGGAAATCTGCAGATGCTGGAATTTCAAGCAACACACATAAAAGTTGCTGGTGAACGCAGCAGGCCAAGCAGCATCTCTAGGAAGAGGTGCAGTCGACTTTTCGGGCCGAAATCCTTCGGCAGGACTTTTGATCCCCAGTTGGGAATGCTTGGGTGAATTTTGTTAAAACGTCTATGACTACTAAGATATTCTCACGCTCAGCAGCTGTTGGCTCAAGCACAGTGAAATCTACAGCAACAATTTTGGGCAACCGAGAAAAAAGAAATGATTTCATGAGGGAAGGATCTTAGGATGTGGTATCTTAGTTAACACACAACATGGACAATTTTTGATCCACCATGCCACATCCTAGTGCCTACCCACTCAAAAAACATAGGCTTCTCTTTTTTTTTCAGTCTTTTTATTGTTTCAAAATTAAACATAACAATAATAGTAATGATACATAGAGATTGGGATTACAATAATAACAGTTACGATGGAAAAATTGAGACTCGAGCATGAGTTCCGAGTAAAGCAGTTAGAATGGGAAGAGAAAGTAAATCATTTGGAACGGGAAGGGAGAGTAAAGCAGCTAGAGCGAGAAGAGAGTGATGCAGTTAGAACGGGAAGAGAGAGAGAAGGAAAGGAAGTTTGAGCTGGAGAAGTTAAGGATGGCGCTAGAGAGGGGCCAAATGCCAGGACAAGGTGGAGGGTTCAGGGTGACACAGGAGGTCAGGTTGGTTCCCTCATTTGAGGAGGCCAATGTTGATTGGTACTTTCTACATTTTGAAAAAGTCGCTGCAAGTCAGGACTGGCTGAGGGATAAGTGGGCGGTTTTGCTTCAGAGCATACTTAAGGGGAAGGCTCAGCAAGCCTACTCAGCTTTGTCAGCAGAAAATGCCCAGAGGTGTGATGTGGTGAAAGAGGCTACACTCAGGATTTATGATTTGGTCCCGGAGGCATACCAGCAAAGGTTCCGGAATGTGAGGAAGCAGTGGAGCTGCACGTATTTAGAGTTTGCCCATGAGACGCAGATGTATTGTGAGCGTTGATGTGCCTCGAAAGGGGTCAATGGGGATTATGACAGACTGCTACAGCTAATACTGATTGAGCAATTTAAAGGTTGTGTCCCTGAAGGTATGAGGCCCTATCTAGATGAGAAAGAGGCAGAAACCTTAGCCACAACTGCTAAGTTAGTGGACGAGTATGTGTTAACACACAAAGCAAAGTTTACTCCGAGCAAGAGCTACCAGAAGGGTCGTCGAGAGGGCGGAGAAAGTCCGCCGGAAAAGCCAGAAAGTAAGCTGGGGACTAGTGAGAAGGATAAGGAAGACAGAAAGCAGTTTGGTAGGAAGTCTCCTGGGGTCATATGCTATAATTGTGGGAAAGCCGGTCACATTGCATCCAGGTGTTTTGCCCCAAAGAAGGAGACAGGGAAAGGAAAAACGACGACTCGGACTGGCTGTCTTGAGCCGGCAAACAAACCACTAGGGGAGAAGAGGTCTGATAGAGTTCAGGAAGGGCGCGAGAAGTTTATTTCGGCTGGATTGGTGTCGGTGAAGGAGGGGTCAAACCCAGTTCCAGTACGGATCTGGAGAGACACTAGGGCTTGTCAGTCATTGATCTTAAAGAGGGTGTTAGACTTTAGTGCAGAAACCGAGACTGGGGAGGTCAGTGTGATAAAAGGCATTGGGAAAGGGACTGAAACAGTACCTTTGCACCAGATACACCTAAAAAGTGACTTGGTCTCCGGACCGGTCATGAAAGGGGTAAGGCCGGAATTGCCGATGGAAGACGTGGAGGTCTTACTCGATGACGACCTTGTAGGTGGAGATGTGTACCCAGCAGTAAAGCTGACAAGCAAGCCTGCCAGGACTGAGGACCCGCCCATGGACTCACAGGTTTATCCTATTTGCGCAGTAACTCGATGCATGTCCAGAAAAGCTGCCGAAGCAAATGTAGATTTAGCTGAGACGTTTTTACCAGCCTTGTACCAGGAGGGGTTAGAAAGTGAGAAGAAGGAGCATAGTGGAGCAGAAGGAAGTGAGGGAGTTGAGGTAGATTTATCATTAGCGAGGAAGGAATTTATACAGGCACAGGAATGAGATGAGGAGCTGATGGTTTTGACGGAGACAGCTCTCTCCGAAGCAGAAATAAAAAGGGAACCAGTGGGCTATTATGTGAAGGAGGAAGTACTGATGAGGAAGTGGAGACCAAGTACCGTGCCCGCAGATGAGGAGTGGGGGGTGGTACACCAGGTGGTAGTGCCGAAAATTTATAGGGACGAGATTTTTAACCTGGCCCGCAAGATCCCCCTCGGTGGACATTTTGGGGTGAGGAAAACAGTCCATAGAATTATGAACAAGTTTTACTGGCCGAACATGAGGAAGGATATTATTGAATATTGTAGACAGTGTCATTTATGTCAGGTGGTAGGAAAGCCGAACCAGGTCCTGCCTAAAGTACCCCTTCGACAGATACCCACTTTCGGGGAACCTTTTTCCTGAATAATTGTGGATCTTGTCGGTCCCCTGCCCAGAACTGCGAGTGGACGAGAGTATGTGATGACTATGATGTGCGCCGCCACCAGGTTTCCGGAGGCTGTGCCCCTGGCAAGCGTCAAGGCTCCCGCGGTGGTAAAGGTGCTTGTGAAATTGTTCACTACGGTGGGGCTGCCAAGGGAAATTCAGTCAGATCAGGGGAGTGTTTTCACATCTCACACATTCCGACGGATGTTGGATGAGATGGGAGCAAAGCAGATTTTGGCCTCCATATACCACCCAGAGTCCCAAGGGGCATTGGAAAGATTCCACACAACATTAAAGACCATGATTAAAACTTATTGTCAAGAGAATGCTAGGGACTGGGATGATGCCTTGCCCCTCCTGTTATTCGCCGTAAGGGACATGGTTCAGGAGTCATTGGGGTTCAGCCCATTCGAGCTCGTCTTCAGTCATCAGCCCAGAGGCCCTCTGACCTTACTGAAAGAGCAATGGTCCAGTCCGACAGTACAAATCAATGTGATTGATTATGTTTTAAAATTTCCTGAGAGGCTTAAAAGGATCTGTGACCTTGCCAAAGAAAATCTACGACACTCCCAAACTAAAATGAAACAGTGGTATGAGAGACGTGCCCGCGAACAAGTGTTTCAAGTGGGAGATAGGGTCTTAGTTCTGTTTCCAGTGGTAACCAACCCCCTCCAGGCGAGATTCCATGGTCCGTGAAAAGTGAGTAAAAAGACTCTTTGAATTATGTTATCGAAATGCCGGACAAACATAAGCCAACTCAATTAGTACACTTTAATATGTTAAAAGCTTACCACAATCAGAAAGCTGATCTAGTTGGTGTTATCACGAAAATTAATGAGGCTGGGGTGCCAAATGCTAAGGGGAAAACCCATCTTGAAAAGATAAATATGGTGTCGATGGGAGCATACGATTCTGTACAGATTACAGAAAAGTGAACCCCATCACAAAAACTGATGCTTACCCCATCGCAAGGGTAGACGATTGCATCAATAAAGTGGGGAGAGCTAAGTACATCACAAAGATTGATTTGCTGAAAGGGTACTGGTGCGTTCCTTTAACTGACCGGGCTAGAAAAATCTCAGCATTTGTCACTCCATCTGGGTTATACGAGTATAATGTTTTACCTTTTGGCATGAAAAACATCCCAGGGACCTTCCAAAGGATGATTAATTCAGTGATGAAAAGGTTAAAGAACGCAGAAGCGTATATTGACGATTTAGTGGTCTGGAGTGACACGTGGGAGGAGCATATTGTGGTAGTAGAGGAACTGTTTAAACTGCTGTCTGAAGCCAACCTGACAGCGAACCTGGCGAAAAGTGAGTTTGGCCACACTAAGGTCACTTATCTGGGGTATGTGGTAGGACGGGGGCAGCTGGCACCGATTCAGCCTAAGGTGCGGGCTATCTCTGACGGACAAGAGAGCCCTGAGAAGATACTTGGAGGTGGTGGGGTACTATTGGAAGTTTTGTAAATACTTTGCAGATATTACCCTCCCTCTTACTGAGCTCTTGCCGAAAAATGCAAAGTTTGTGTGCAATGACCTTTGTCACCAAGCCTTCGAGAGTCTGAAGGCGATTCTGTGTCACCACCCTGTATTGAATACACCTGACTTTTCAAAACTGTTCTCCTTAGCAACAGATGCCAGCGACGAAGCGGCCAGGGCGGTGCTGTTACAGATAGACAAAGAGGAGATTGACCAACCAGTGGCTTAATTTTCTAAAAAGTTTAATGTCCATCAGAGAATTTATTCCACTGTGGAGAAGGAATTACTGGCAATCATACTGGTATTACAACATTTTGAGGATTATATTTGTCTGGCACAGAAACCACTGATAATTTACACTGATCACAATCAATTAGTGTTTTTGGCCACAATGAAGGATAAAAACAAACACTTATTAGGTTGGAGCCTGGTATTACAGGAATTTGATATTAAGGTAAAAAATATAAAAGGAACTGACAATGTGATTGCTGATTGTCTGTCAAGGTGTTAAAACTTAAAGTTCTCTGTATTAGCTGAATAAAAGATGACTACCTGTATATTAGTGTGTATCTTATAATGTGCATTCATGCCCATAATTTTTACCCCGGTAAAAATCCTTTTAATGGTCGGGGTGTCATGTGCGACGCCAAGCAGAGCTACCGGACGGATGATGCTAATGAGAGAGATAACGGAAGACAATGGAGAAACATTCAAAATGCTAATAAGAGAGAAGAGCGAGATTAACGAGAAAGAAGCACAATTCAGATATTGACAGACCGTTTGCTTTGAACCTAAACTGTTTGAAGTTTGATGGACAGGTGATATCCCAGCCGAGGGATAAAAAGAGCAGGTTTGCTAAGGCACGACATGCCACGAGACCCTGGAAAGAGCACTGTGCCCCCACAAGTTGGTGGAGTTTGGAGGACCGGTTCGCGGGAATTGGTCAGAGGCTCACAGGGTGTTAAGGTACGATCGGTGGGAACCTGGGGTGTGTGTGTCCTCCCTTGCCTGGGTGCCGGGTTCACCGTGGAAGAACGATCATATCCGGAACGGAGGGGTCACAGTCGGTGACCACAGCAGGATCAGAAGACATCAAAAGGTCTGCCCGAAACCAACTGCACATCTCACTCTCTCTCTCTCTCTCTCTCTCTCTCTCTCTCCCCCCCCCCCAATGGTACAGCAACAGTGATTACTTCGAACTGCGCTAAACTGAACAGAACTCTGCTTCACTTAAGACTGATTATTTTACCCCTAGTCTGCGATAGAGCTTGGTTGATTCCTATTACCCTATTTCTGTGTATATGTGTGTATTATCATTGCTAATCTGTTATATTTATACCCTTGCGATTAGTGTACTGTATTATTTATTTCTTTAATAAAACTTTATTAGTTCCTAGTAATCACAGACTCACAAACGAGTGTTCCATTTCTGCTGGTTTGGCAACCCAGTTACAGGTTACGTAACAGGCAGTATACCCAGCCGGGTCCTAGGTGAGAGCCATACATCCTCTCAAGAGGTTGAAAACCTGTACTGGTACTGTTTAACTAAGTGAGTCAACAACCAGGAGAGTCTACAAGACCACCCGGTCGAGGGGTGTTAAACAGCTCAAGCAACATCTTATGGTCAATCCCAGCATCTCCAGTGGCCTTCCTAGCCACAATGGTAACTACAGATTCAGCAGGTATGCACTCAGTATCTTTTCCTGAAACTCTGCCTAAGGCTTTCTTTTCAGTAGTACGCATCTGCACATTCTGAAAAACATCTCTCCAAACAGGATGCAACTCTTCTTCCAAGGTCATGTCAAATTCAGCGTAGACAAGTTGTCTACATTGATTTATAATCTAAATTGTCTACAGTGCATGGGATGGGTTGTTCAGTGCTAACAGGATCTCTGACTACTAGAAAGCCACAATTTGGCATCTTCATGCCCATTGCTTGAACCTCTAGCTCCAGGTACCCAAGATAAGGAATAATAAGACTGTTAGCGGCTGTTAACCTAAGCCAGCCAGCAATGGACAACATATCCTCATCCTCTCCATTCAAGTGCTCTCAAATGAAATATTCAGTCATAGTGCTCACTTGATTACCTGTGTCTAACAGACAATAGACAGCAACACCTGGTCTCTTAAGCTCAACAACAGGACATGTGGCCACGGCACGTTGCAGTAACTGGTCACAGGATGTCTGTGCATTATCTGAGTCTGTGAGCTTCCCCCAGATTGCCCTCACAACAACCTGAGTGCCGGAGGATTCAGGCTCTATATCCCTTGCACTTCGCTTCTGTGGGCAATTCTCAGCCACATGCCCTCCCACCTGACACTTGAAACATACTGGTTGTCCATTCTTTGTAAACCTAGGCTGTAACTTAGGTCTACTGCTAGTAGCATGTGCAACACCTCTCTGCACAGCAAGATCTTTCACTGCTTGAATAAATTCGCTAATGGCTTTTCCCTGCTCTGTGTCTACTTTAAGGACATCGTCTACAGTGACATTCTTAGATTCCTGAGCTTTGGGAGTTGAGCACTGTGCCTGGTTACTGCAGGACTTGGACTTTACAGTCTTTGCATTTCCTGAAGACTCTTCTGAAAACCACAGATGAGCCTTCTCTCGCACTTCTATCATTGAGGACTCGGGGTTGTTCCACATGAATCAATGGAGCTATCTTCTAAGGGAAGGATCTCTGATGCCCTCTCTAAATTGCTCTCTGAGCGCCACCCTCTTATTGGCCACAGCATCAGGGGAATGCTTTAGTAGCCAGTTAAGAGCTTGAGCTAGGGCATTTGAAAACTCTCTTCCATCTTCACCCTCACAGTGTTTGCAACTATAGAAGCTATACAACGTCTAGGGTGTACTACGGTTGTCACTAAAAGTTCCCTGAGATAGGTGAACAAGACATCAGCTTGGTCTTCCTCAGCATCACTGCGCATACGTGCTTGTTCCAGAGCTGCATCACGAGCAGTGACAAAACAAAATCATACTGATCCTGGTCAGACTGATTTCTAGCACAAAGTACTCATTTGACGTCTTCAATAAAGTCATCGACAGACCTCCCATCTTTCTCAACATCCCCCATAAATAGAGCAATCCGTCTTTCCCTTGGAACATATACATAGGACCTTTTGCTTAATTTATTTATAGCTGCCTTGGCTTCCGTCTGCCTATTACGCAACTCTCTAATTTGTTCATTTAAATCAGGTTCAGTTTGCTCATTCTCTGAGTGTAACATTTTGAAAACTCAAGTCTTTAAAGTCTCTACTGTTACATGCTCAAGGAGATTTGTTTTTTTTTGTGAGAATGATGTAATGGTCTTTTGGAGGTCACCTGATGTGATTTTCCCGCCGATGCAGGGTCACGTGATGACATGTGCCTCGTGACTATATAAGGGTCGACTCAGGTGACGCAGTGGGATTTTTGAGTTTGTAGATTTCCAGGTAGAACGTGTTGTGCATCCGTTTCTGGTGCGTGTTTGATTTTGTGACGCAGTTTCATTTTTAAAACGGAAGGTGCATTCTCTTACAAGATATGGTATTATTGGACTGGAAATTTGTGGGTAGAAGTGCCAATTTACTCAATTCTGACATTTGAAGGGAGAGTGAAAAATTCATCGAAGTGAAGGATCGGGAGAAGTCGGCATCGTTTGGCAGTTTAATAAAGGATCGACCTTATTGAGTCTTCGTTGGAAAGAACCTGCATCGAGATAACTGTTGCAAAAGGGCAATGAGTTCATGCAAAAAGTTGCTCTCTCTCTCTCTAAAGAAATTTAAGGTCAGTCGATTTAAACTGTTTATTTTCGGCATCGAGAATCCTGTGGACAGAACCAGCAGTAAAGTTGCGTCTGTGAAGAAATCTTTCTCCAGAGAAGTCTCTCCCAATTGAATGTGAAAACTGTTGGACTTTCGAAGTTATTGCTTTAAGAACGATATCTGACTGTATCGCTTTAAGAACTGTTTTCGCATTTAACGCTTTAAGAACCAGAGCCGAGTGGAGTTGGTGAACGGCTGCGCACCTGTTAACCTCCGGTTAAAGTTTTCCTTTGAATTCCTCTGTAAGGGTAGTGAAAGGTAGTTCAAGGACTCCTTTACTATAGAGACTGATGTTATTGATACACCTTGGGACACTGAGCCACCTCTTTACAAATGATGGGATAGTTCGCTTGAGCTTCTTCACGGTTGTTAGTGGGACCTCATAGACAGTGAGTGGCCACATTACCTGGGGTAGGGGTCCAAACTGTAAGCGCCAGAGCTTCAATTTTCCTGGTCATGGTCCTGCAGCATGGTCTTGTCAATGTTATCCAGGCTGTTGTGATGTGTTGCTTAATAAATTCTAATTAGTTTTGCCAATAGTAGATGCCAACTATTGCACAAGCAGCTTTTTCAATATTCCAGGAAATGTTCTGTGAACAGATACATTCTCAGTGGCCACTATATTAGGTACATCAATACACTTGTTCATTGATGCAAATAACTGATCAGCCAATCAACTGGCAGCACTCAATATACTAAAGCATGCAGACATGGTCAAGAGGTTCAGTTGTTGTTCAGACCAAACATCAGAGGAGGAAGAAACATGATCTCAGTGACTTTGACAATGGAATGATTGTTGGTGCCAGATGGGGTATAGAACATAGAACAGTACAGCATAGTACATGCCCGTTGGCCCACAATGTTGTGCCGACCCTCCCATATAACCCCCCACCTTAAATTCCTCCATATACCTGTCTAGTAGTCTCTTAAATTTCACTAGTGTATCTGCTTCCACCACTGACTCAGGCAGTGCATATAACAGTGTATTGTCACACATGGTGGGGGCATTGGGAGCAAGGGTGGACCCAAATGCAAGACACATCTTGTGAGGCTAATTAAATTTAGTTTATTGTTCGATACCAGGAGAGCAAGGCAGGAGCAGGAGTAGCAATCTGGACAAGGACTCAGGACTACGATTAGGCTGGGACAAGGGTCTGGGCTTGGACTCAGAATCGGCTCCCAGAACTAGAGGAGACATGAAGAGGCTAGGGTATGGACTCCGAGCCCAAGACTGGGCAAGGACCCAGTACCTGGGTCTAGCCTCGGGCTCGGACCCCAGAACCAGGCATCAACATGATATGGGCTAGAGAGAGGAGGAACATGGGAACACAGAGCCTCGGTCTCGGGAGAGCAGGTACATGGAACCATGGAGACATACACAGAACACAGAGTCGGGACCCCTCCTTGGGAACAGGATATAGAGCCAGGACTCACACACAGAACAGAGAGCCAGGATCCCTCCTTGGGTACAGGACATAGGGCCGGGACTCATGACCCTCCACGGGGCAACGGCAAGACGGCCTGACTTACCCCACAGAGGCGAGGACAAGACATGACAAGCCATGACCCCCCACGGGGCAACGGCAAGACGGCCTGACTTACCCCACAGAGGCGAGGACAAGACATGACAAGCCATGACCCCCCATGGGGCAACGGCAAGACGGTCTGACTTACCCCGTGGAGGCATGGACAAGATAAAACATGACCAATACGAATGAACACCAGACAGTACCTATCTAGCTCCGGTGATGGAACTAGACCGAAGTGCAGGCGGGGGCTGCAGACAAGGGCTAGAGGCGAGAGGGGCAGAGAAGGGATTCAGACAAGGGGATAGGACAGACCGCCAGGGCCAGGACTTGACTTGATGCTTGAATGCCGCCAGAATCAGGACTTGACTTGGAGCCTCCAGGTAGTGGCGAGCTCTCGACTCGGCCCGGGAACAGTAGACAGTGGTTCTTGATTCCCTCCGGCGGGTTAACTGACGGACCCACCTCGGTGAGGAAGCTTTGCAGGCTCGCTTTGGAGAGGTAACTGGACAGGGTTGCTCCGGTGAGGAGAGGCGAATTATCGGCACTCGCTTTGGCGGAGACAAGGCTTGCTCTGGCCAGATGACATCGGCACACTGTACCTTGAATGACTTTGCAGACGCTCCCGCATCGAACGGCTGAAAGTCGGAGACTATGAACTACCGGTTCAGCCAAGCGTTAATTGCCTCTAATCACCAAAATCGAGGGACACAGGAAAACAGGGAATCAACGGTCTGGATCGTAACATAAACAAGGTAAATTTAAAGGGACCCCAATCCGGACCATGACATGCATAGTTTGGATATCTCAGAAGAAAAGCTAGCCTCCTGGGATTGTCATGCACAGCGATCTCCAGAGTTTACAGAGAATGATGCAAAGAGCAGCAATTCTATGAGCAAAAATGTCTTGTACATAAGAAGATCAGAGGAGAATCACCAGACCGGTTCAAGCTGACAGGAAGGGGAAAGTAATTTAAATGACCACACATTTCAACCGTGGTGTGCAGAAGCATCTCTGAATGAACAACATGTCAATCCTTGAAGTGGATGGGCTACAGCAGCAGAAGGCCACGGACATATACTCAGTGACTATATTAGGTACAGGAGTATAGCCACTGAGTATACCTAATGCATATATTGTGGCGGCTCGCTCATGCCGCAAGCGAACTGGCTCCAGCAATCGCGAGCGCATCCGCAGCCAGCGGCAACCGAGAGAGCTCTGAGTGCGGGGCAGACCTTGGCCCGGAAGCCGGTGTCACTTCCGCTCCGTGAAGAGCGGAGGATGCTGGGAGTGGGCACTTAAGTGCGCGTGGATTTAAAACAGTAAACAGTTCAACCAGACCCTGATCAACTCAGTGTGTTGCTTTCACTCATTGCGTATCAGCACGACTACATTGGTGACCCTGATGGTCCAAGGCATTCGGACCCAGCATAAACGACTCGGCTCTGCAGAATGCAGTTTCCCTTAAACTGTTTACCTTCTGGACCACTCAACCCCTGGTCTGATTCAAGCAAGCAGGGGGCCAGTTCCAGGCCAGGCAAATTGTCTCAGACGCTACCGGGTATTACTACGAGATGTGCGCCTTCCACCAGGAGACAGCAGGCCGTGTTATCAATTTTCTGCATTAGCCCCCGGCAACAGACAGGTACGAGGCACTCAAGGCCCTATTAATCCGCACATTTGGTCTTTTCCCGCCGTGAACAGGCCGCGCAGTTACTGCACATGGACGGCCTGAGCGACGGCGCGCCATCAGCCCTGATGAACAACACGCTAGCACGGCAGACGGCCATAAACCTTGCCTGCTTTTTGAACAGATCTTCTTGAAGCAAATTCCAGAAGACATCCGCTCCCTGCTAGCAGATGAAGACTTCAGAGACCCGTGCAGGGTGGCTGCCCGCGCAGACGTGCTTTGGCGCGCCAAACAAAATGGTGGAACCACCATCGAAATTAATGCTACGGCACGGCTGAACGCGCAGCCCTCCCACATACCAGCAGCAGAGCACGTAACACCCACACCAAGGGACGGCACCATTTCTGAGTCTTTCTGTTCTAGTCATCAAAGGTGCCCTCTTTCAAGCCCAAGGACCTACAACAGAGTAAGTATGTTTTTGTTCGCCAAGGTGCGCACTGACCACCTCTGCAGCAACCATACGAAGGACCCTACAAGGTAGTGCGTCATAATGGGATGACCTGCATTCTTGGCATCGACGGTTGTGAAGACACTTTTACCATTGACTGTCTCAAACCGGCACATCTAGACCTTGAACGCACGTTTGCGGTGCCACCCCCATGACGATGAGGCTGGCCACCTAAAAGAACTGACAGTGTGCAGGCTGTGGACTCTGCATCTCCTAGCGCCGGTTCTGTGGGGGGGCGAGGTCACGAGACAAGCGAACTGGCTCCAGCAGTCGCAGGCGAGTCCGCAGCCAGTGGCAACCAAGAGGGCTTTGAGTGCGGGGCAGAGCTCGGCCCGGAAGCCGAAGTCACTTCCACCCTGCAAAGAGCGGGGGATGCTGGGAGCGGGCACTTAAGTGCGCGTGGATTTAAAATAGTAAACAGTTCAACCATACCCTGCTCGACTCAGTGTGTTGCTTTCATTCGTTGTGTATCAGCCCGACTACAATATCATAAATGATTAGAACTTAACCTAGCTTCAGCAAGAGTTCAGTTTATTCTTTTGGTCATTGTACTTTTGTAGAGATACCATACTTCTGTAGAAGATACTGGGTAGCTTGCTTTCTCACTGAAGGTTTATGAACTACAAAGTGAGGGTGTGGAAACTGAAATGAACACTACATTTTCTTCAGTAATGCGAATAATGATATTTGCTTTCCAATAATCTTCTCGCTGATGCTCACATCCAGACCTCATTAAAGTTTTGCTCCAAAAACGGAAAGAAGAACTGAAGAAGTGACTGTTCTTTGTACCAAAGTATTATCTGATGAAATGCAGATTAAAGAGGTTAGAGTAAAGCAGTGAAACCATGGAAACTCACCATCAAATGGAGTGCTGTACAGATTGTAAGTGAAAAGGAAAATGATTATAGATGTTAAAGAACAAATCATATTGGAACATATCAGGTCAGTACTTCAAAGTTTAATTCGGACATTGTCTAGACCAACTATCTGCCTGATTATAAATAAGGATATGTGTCCATGTTCTGTTCCATTTGTACTTCCATCAGATAATTGCAGCAAGATCTGAACTGGATATAAACTGAACTTACACAAGAGTGAACTTTTTCCTTTGAATATTTTGCCATTAACTGATATTAACCATCCTTTTAAAATTGTAAGAAACCAATTCACTTATTTGGGTGTAACAATTACTAAGAATTATAAATACTTATTTGAAGAAAATTTTCTTACTTTATTAAATTATATAAAAAGAACATTACAGGTGTCCCCCGCTTTTCGAAAGTTTGCTTTATGAAACCTCACTGTTACAAAAGACCTACATTAGTACCCTGTTTTCGCTTTCAGAAGGTGTTTTCACTGTTACGAGAAAAAAGCAGCGCGCGATAAGAAATCAGCGCGGGAAAAAATTAGCACGCGATAAAAGGCAGAGCGCGCCCCGAGCAGCCGCTCTCCCCCGGATTCGGAACTGCTTTGCTTTAACACGTGCCTGTGAGCAGCCGTTTGCAAGATGAGTTCTATGATATCGGAAAAGCCTGAAAGAGCTTGTGAGGCTGTTACACTTATGGTAAAACTAGACATAATTAAGCGTTTTGATCATGGTGAACAAAGTAAGGACAACGTGAGTTTGGCTTGTGGAAGCTGACGAAGATGATGTTGAAGAGGTTTTGGCATCCCATCACCAAGAACTGACAGATGAAGAGCTGATGCAATTAGAAGAAAAAAGGATAACAATCGAAACCGAATGAGTAATGATAAAGCACGACTTTAATTTTGAAAGGGTACGTCGGTTTAGGGGATATTTGCAGGATGGTTTGAGTCCTTATTAAAGAAGTGTGTGATAGAAAAATGCACGAGGCTCAGCAGTCAAGCAAACCTTCCACATCAGCCACAGCAGACGACGAACCTTGACCTTCAACATCGAGGCGGGCAGTCATAGGAGAAGATGAGCTGCCTGCTCTAATGGAAACAGGCGATGAGATGACACCCCAGTGTCCCACCCCCCCAACCCCCAGGCCACGGACAGATACCGATTCGCGGAGAATGCAGTGGTAGCTGGGAGGCACACAGCACATCTTTAAGAAAAAAGCCGAAATAAACATGCCAATTAATTAGGTGCCACCGACACATAATTGTCGGCCCAGATTAGAGACGATGCAATCGGAAATCGGCACTGATCTGGATCAACGATTACATGTCAGGCGGCACCTAATTAATTAGCTTGTTTATTTCAGTTTTTTTCTTAAAGATGTGCTTTGTACCTCCTGGCTACCGCTGGACCCTTGCATGCTTCGCGGCAATGTATCGCTCAGCGGCCTGGAGGGTGGGGGGCCACTGCACCACCCAACCTGCGACGACTCAGTCTAACACACCATCATCCGTGTGCTCGGCAAGCTATCTTCCCGATTCCCGTAAGTGAAACTACACTGTACATACATTATTTCTACTTTATATACGCTGTGTATTTTTACGTGTTATTTGGTATGATTTGGCAGCTTCATAACTTAAAGGTTACTGGAGAGAGTGTTCTTGCCAACAACGCTTGTGTGAGATTTTCTGCCGACGGCGCTTGCGTGAGATTTTCTGCCGACGGCGCTTGGGTGAGATTTTCGCTACGGAGAACAGTTCAGTAATGATTGTGGAAAAGTATTTCTACTTTATATAGTCTGTGTATTTATCATATCATTCCTGCTTTTACTGTATGTTACTGTTATTTTAGGTTTTATGTGTTATTTGGCATGATTTGGTAGGTTATTTTTGGGTCTGCAAACGCTCACAAAATTTTCCCATATAAATAAATGGTAATTGCTTCTTCACTTTACGACATTTCGGCTTATGAACCATTTCATAGGAACGCTCTACCTTCGGATGGAGGGGGAAACCTGTATTAAATTGGTCGCCCCTTTCGTTATTATTGATTGGCCGAATCAATTCTATTAAAATGAATATTTTACCAAAATTTATATACAGGTTTCCCCCGCCATCCGAAGGTACAGCGTTCCTATGAAATGGTTCGTAAGCCAGAACATCGTAAAGCGAAGAAGCAATTACCATTTATTTATATGGGAAAATTTTGTGAGCATTCACAGACCCAAAAATAAACTAGCAAATCATTCCAAATAACACATAAAACCTAAAATAGCAGTAACATATAGTAAAAGCAGGAATGATATGATAAATACACAGCTTATATAAAGTAGAAATACTTTTCCACAATCATTGCCTGAACTGTTCTCCGTAGTGAAAATCTCACGCAAGCGCCATCGGCAAAAACACAGTGTAAGCGCTCTCCAGTAACCTTTAAGCTCTCAAGCTGCCAAATCATACTAAATAACATACAAAAATACACAGCCGATATAAAGTAGAAATAATGTATGTACAGTGTAGTATCACTTACCAGAATTGGGACAGCGTCGAGCACACTGATGATGGCGTGTTAGGCTGAGTCGGAGGTTGAGGTGGTGCAGTGGCCCCCACACTCCGAGCAGTGACCCGATACATTGCCGCGAAGCATGCAGAGGTCCAGCAGTAGCCGGGAGGCTCACAGCACATCTTTAAGAAAAAAGCCGAAATAAACAAGCTAATTAATTAGGTGCCGCCTGGCACGTAATTAATTAGCATGCTATTTTGGCTTTTTTCTTGAAGATGTGCTGTGTGTCTCCCAGCTACCGCTGCACTGTCTGCGAATTAGTATCTGTCTGTGGCCTGGGTGTTGGGGTGGTGGGACACTGGGGTGTCATCTCATCATCGATCAAGGTAGGCAGGTCATCTTCTCCTAGCTCTGCCCGCCTCGATGTCAAAGGTCGAGGTTCGTCATCTGCTGTGGCTGAAGTGGAAGGCTTGCTGGACTGCTGACCCTCACGCGTTTTTCTATCATACAGTTCTTTGTAAGCACTCAAACCATCCTGCAAATATCCCCTAAACCGATGTACCTTTTCAAAATTAAAATCATACTTTATCATTACTCATCCCGTTTCGATTGTTATCCTTTCCTCTTCCAATTGCATCAGCTCTTCATCTATCAATTCTTGGTCATGGGATGCCAAAACGTCTTCAACATCATCTTCGTCAGCTTCCACAAGCCTTAGTCCTTACTTTGTTCACCACGATCAAAACGCTTAATTATGTCTAGTTTTACACTAAGTGTAACACCCTTACGAGCTCGTTCAGGTTTTTCTGATACCTTAGAACTCATCTTGCTAATGGCTGCTCACAGGCACGTGTTTAAGCAATGCCGGCGAGAATGCCATTCCAAATCCGGGAGAGAGCGGCTGCTTGGGACATGCGCTGCCTTTTATCGCACGCTGATTTTTTTTCGCCTGCTGCTTTTCTGGTAATAGTGAGAACACCTTCTGTTAGCAAAAACAGGGTACTGATGTAGGTCTTTCGTATCAGTGAGGTTTCGTAAAGCGAACATTTGAAAAGCGGGGGACACCTGTACCTCTTTCAGGCGTTACCCATTTTTATTCTTAAGTCCTTTTTTGACTCTCTGGACTCTATTTTATCTTCCTACATATGGAAAAATAAACGTCCTCGATTGAATAAAATCCATCTCCAGAGAGTTAAAAAGAATGGAGGTTTAGCTTTACCAAATCTTAGGTTTTATTACTGGGCAGCTAATATACGGAATCTCATGTTTTGATTATACTATATTAATCACGAGGACTGTCCTGGGTGGGTTTCTTTAGAAGAAAACTGGGTTAATAAATTTTCTATTATCTCCCTATTGGGATCTTCACTTACTTTATCCTTAAGTAAGACAACTGAAAATGTTGTAGTCAAACATACTTTGAGGATTTGGATACAATTTAGAAAACACCTCGGTTTATTGAGATTTTCCCTTTCTAGTCCCATTTTTAAAAATTATTTTTGTAAGCTTTCTATGACTGATGTATTCTTTAAACAATGGGAAAGATTGGGCATTACATGCTTCCGGGATCTGTTTGTGGGAGGAACTCTTTCTTTGTTTGAACAGTTGTCAACTAAAGTAGTTTACCAAAAAGCAATTTTTTTTAGTACTTACAAATTAGAGATTTCTTGCGATCTCAATTACATACATTTCCTAATAGACCTGATAAGAACGTATTAGATGAAATTCGTAATATGAGACCATTCTATAATGGTTCAATATCCAATATTTATAATATGTTGTTGGGAATGTGATATGATTCTTTAGAAAAGATTAAAAATCTTTGGGAACAAGATTTACAGACCTCAATTTCTGAAGAAACTTGGAAAGAGATTTTTAAATTGGTTAATACTTCATCGCTATGTGTCTGTCATTCCCTCCTACAATTTAAAGTGGTTCGTAGGGCTTATATGACCAAGCATAAGTTATCTCGTTTTTATAGGGATATATCTCCCTACTGTGATAGGTGTAACAATGGAGAAGCATCATTTATTCATATGTTTTGGACGTGCTCAAGTCTTGGAAAATAATGGAAGGAAGTATTCCAAACTTTTTCTGTACTCTTTAAAGTAAATTATAAGCCTAATCCTTTGACTGCCTTATTTGGTATTGTTGGAAGGAAAGATGTCATTTTGAAGACATCTAATCTGCACATTCTGGCTTTTATCTCTCTTATGGCTAGGAAGGTCTTTTTGTTTAAATGGAAGGATGCTGTTCTGCCTAATCATGTTCAGTGATTATGGAATGTTATGGCATGCCTAAATTTAGAAAAGATTTATTGTTCAATTTCTGAATCTAATCAAGATTTTCAAAATTTGTGGGGACCTTTTTAAAATTATTTTCATAATCCCTGACTTCTTGTTAAAATATAGAAGTTGGTTAATAGTATACTTTATTATCTGATAAGTTTCTAATTTCCTTTTTTTCCCAAACAGCTTTGACTTTGGTAGTGGGTATAGGTCCTTTTTTTCTTAATAAAGTTGTTTATATTCTAATACATGAGTTAATCTAATCCATACAAATATAGAGTAAGGAGTTTATTAATATGATTCAATATACTGTATCTGGTATTATTACATTTTTTCTTTTGTTTTATAATATGTATTCTCTTGAACTCTGTATTCTTCTATGTTGAATTCCATAAAAAATATTGGAAAAAGAAAGAAAAGGTCTAAACAAAATTTAGGATGGGACTGATAATTGCCAAGAGCCAGGCACCCCTCCTTGACAATCAACATCATCACCAGAAATCACCATATGAACAGCCCAGAAAACACTAAGGCCAAACCAACTGGATTAGACACATACATACCACAGCCGCAAAATGATACAGAACATAGAACATTACAGCACAGTACAGGCCCTTTGGTCCACAATGTTGTGCTGACCTTTTTAACCTACTCTATGATTAATCTATCCTTTCAATCCTACATAGTCCTCCATTTCTCTGACAGCCACGTGCCTATCTAAGAGCTCCTTAAATGCTCCTAATATATCTGCCTCTACCACCACCCCTAGCAGTGTGTTCCACTCACTGGCCACCCTCTGTGTAAAAAACTTACCTGTGTCGTCTACCCGATACTTTCCTACAATTACTCTAATACCTCTTGGTAATAGCCATTTCCACACCTGGAAAAAAGTCTCTGGCTGTCCACTTGATTTATGCTTCTGATCATCTTGTATACCTCTACCATGACACCACTCACCCTCCTTTGCTCCAAAGAGAGAAGCATTAGCTCACCGAACCTATCTTCATAAGACATGCCCTCTAGTCCAGGCAGTATCCTGGTAAATCTCCTCTGCACCCTCTCTCTCACCTTCTCATCCTTATTATAATGAGGCAAACAGAACACAATATTCCAAGTTGGTTTAACCAGGGTTTTTATACAGCTGTAACATTATGGCTCAGTTTTAAACTTTATTCCTCCCCCCAAGTAATGGATGCCAATACACTATATACTTTCTTAGCAACCTTATGAACTTGGGTAGCAACTTTGACATAGATCCCCAGATTTCTCTATTTCTCAATACTCCTAAGAATCCTGCCATTAACCAGGCCCTCTGCTGTCAAATTCAACCTTCCAAAATTAATCACTTCATATTTCACTGGTTTGAACTCCATCTGCCACTTCTCAGCCCAACTCAGCATCTTATCAATGCTCTGTTCAGCTTACAACTCTCCACATATTCCACAACTCCACCAAACTTTGTGTCATCTCCAGACTTACTAACCCACCTTTCCATTTCCTCATCCAGGTCATTTATAAAAATTACAAAGAGCAGCTTCCAATGGGAGTGCAAATATTTTAGTTCAGTTAATTAATTGAATTCTGGATTTAGCAGTTGAGGCAATGAAATTGCTGGATGGTCATTAAAGTCTGGTCCTATAGCCTATATCCTATATCTTTATTCTGATCTGGTTTAAATCTGATTTCAGTCAGACAGTAATATCTTAATCTGTTGGTTTTTCATGGAGGGGAGGGAACGTCGACTCAGACCATGAGAGGCTTGCGTCGGGCATTTTCATGCCTTACAAGGCGTAGATTGGAGGTCTGTGTGGGACGCCACTCCTCGCACAGACTAGAGCAATGTGTGGTTAAGTACCTTGCTCAAGGGCACAAACACGCTGCCACAGCTGAGGCTCGAACTAGTGACCTTGAGGTAACTAGACGAACGCCTTAACCACTTGACCACGTGCCCAACACAAATATGGAAATATCAAATATTATGTCACACAAAGAGATTATAAAGTCCACTGTGTTTACCCTAGTCAAAAATGGAAAATGGTTTCTACAGCGGGTAGCAGGGTGGAGATGCATCTCTACCAAAGGAGGTGTAAAGTGCTACTTCCCTCCACTAACCTGCAGGTCACCATTGGGCAAGGTGTAGCACTTGCTTAGCCCCCTCTGATCAGGGTCATGTGAAGCCATAGGAGCAGGTGGTGGATGGTTGAATATCATGTGACCCTGATCTAGGAGGGGCCGGGGAGCGAAGCAGATGCTGTATGCAGGCTAGTGGATGGAAGAAATATCTTATATCTCTTTTGGTAGACACATATCTCCACCCAGTACACAAGTGTAAAGAAGAACAAAGTAATTGTTATGCTGATCTGATGCAGCACAAAAAACACAAGAAGATAAAGAACGCAATAATAAATATTACACAATAATAACAAATTTTACAATAAACTCAACTTTGATATCAACATTTACTTGGATTTTGTCTGTTCACAGAAACATGTATCTTGTTTGATTTTTTTTTTGCTTAAACTGCCTTTAGCAACCACTTTACATCTATTTCAGTAATGGAGCTTCAACAGAGATTGGTGACACTTTAAATTGCATAAGGATTGGTTCTAGACAATGGGGCACGTTATGCATAAGTGTTATCTTAAAAATTAACCTTATTTTAAACTGTGGAAATTCTGATCAATCCATGGTGTACATTATAAAATTCTGCTCCCACACACGCAAGCACAAGTTTTGGTGAAAACTCTTGAGTAATATTTGCTCTCCAGAAGACCACTGGAATTCAGAGATACTCTCCTGCACACCACTGTTGCAACACATGGTTATTTGAGTTAGTGTCACCTTCCTGTCAGCTTGAACCAAACTGGTCATTCTCCTTTGACTTCTCTCATTAACAAGGCAATCTTGCTCGCAGACTGCTGTTTCTTTTTGCACCATTCTCTGTAAATTCTAGAGGCTGTTGTGCTTGAAATTAAAGCTGTGATGCTACTTTTGACTTCTAACCTCATTTTCATTTTAAAATCTTTTTTATTAATTATTATTGAAAATCAACAACAAAGAAAAATATATCAAAATAATCAAGACAACATATCCATATGTAGAATAAGAGTTAAACTATCAACCAAGCTAAGCAGTATATCAATAACAATAAAAAAATCAAAATGTTAAAACTATTTTTTTTGAAAAAAAGAAGGAAAAAAGCACCCCTACTAACTAAAACAAAAAAAAACCCAATAACAAAAAAAACGGGGAAAAAAACTCATTTGGAGCAAAAACCCGGAGTTACACACCATACAAGCTTCCATAAAAAAAAGACATCGATCGGCCAACCAAATCCATTTACCCAAGAATCAGAAGAGGACCATCTTAATTAACTCAAATCAAGTGATAGTAACTACATGCAAACAATCAATAAAAGGTACACTGCAGTAATGTGATGTCTACATAAATTATCTGATATTATTAATCATAATATATAATAATGCACTGTAATAAAGATTGTAAATTACTTTCAAATTCTGGATATATTAACATAAATTCAATTTAGTAAAAATATCAGATAACTGTATCATGGAAAAATAAACTGATTCCCAATATTCCATTACAGATAATTCTTTCAATACTAATGTGAATCATTTTTGAAATTGGTAAGTAATTCTATCATTTAGCAATAAAAACAAAGAAATGAAAGAAAAATTAACTTCTAATTCACTTGTATAACCAGATTTAGTAGAAAACTTGGCAATCTAATCGAAATTTTAAGGCAATTCAGCATTCACATCTTAATATACTTATTCATGATGTACTGTCCTCACTGAGGTGTTGACAGTCAGCCAAACTCCATTCAAAAATGACACGAGAGTCAGGATATAGCATCCTAGCTCCTTGGTTTTATTGCAGAGTCAATGTCATGACATAGTGAACAAGCAGTGAAACTGAAAAACAACCAAATACAGTGCAAACTCTGCACTGTTCCATTCACAAAAATAAATGTACACAGGTAAGTAAGAACTTAGTTAACTTTCTGCAGGTAAACATTATACGATTCCGACAAGTAAATACTACAGGTAAGTAGTATATGTAAACAATTAGCATCTAGCTAAGTGTCTAATAAACTCAAAAATAACATTCCGTTTCAACAAAATCTTATTGATGCCTTTAGATTAACTTAGAAACATAGAAACATAGAAAACCTACAACACAATACAGGCCCTTCGGCCCACAAAGCTGTGCCAAACATGCCCTTTCCTTAGAACTACCTAAGCTTACTCTATTTTTCTAACCTCCATGTACCTGTCCAGGAGTCTCTTAAAAGACCCTATCGTTTCCGCCTCCACCACTGCCGCCAGCAGCCCATTCCACACATTCACCACTCTATGTAAAAAACTTACCCCTTATATCTACTCGGTACTGACTGCGAAGCACCTTAAAACTCTGCCCTCTCGTGCTAGCCATTTCAGCCCTGGGAAAATGCCTCTCACTATCCACACAATCAATGCCTCTCGTTATCTTGTACACGTCTATCAGGTTACCTCTCGTCCTCCGTCACTCCAAGGAGAAATGGCCGAATTCACTCAATTTATTCTCATAAGGTATGCTCCCCAATCCAGGCAACATCCTTGTAAATCTCCTCTGCACCCTTTCTATGGTTTCCACATCCTTCCTGTACTGAGGTGACCAGAACTGAGCACAATACTCCAAGTGGTGTCTGACCAGGGTTCTATACAGCTGCAACATTACCTCTTGGTTCTTAAACTCAATCCCACAATTGATGAAGGCCAATGCACCATATGTCTTCTTAACCACAGAGTCAACCTGTGTAGCAGCTTTGAGTGTCCTATGGACTTGGACACCAAGATCCCTCTGATCCTCCACACTGCCAAGAGTCTTGCCATTTTTGCTATATTCTGCCATCATATCTGACCGACCAGAATGAACCACCTCACACTTATCTGGGTTGAACTCCATCTGCCACTTCTCAGCCCAGTTTTGCATCCTATCAATATCTCGCTGTAACCGCTGACAGCCCTCCACACTATCCACAACACCCCCAACCTTCTAAACAATATAACATTAACTTACAAGCAATGCTTCTGTTGGGGAAACAACAGGATGCTTTTAGATAGAAACTGCTTTAGCTCCTAACATAAACCTCTGGCCTTCTGGAAGTCGATGTGTTTTCCTACTTACTATTTCCTGACCGCACAAGAAGTGACCTAATACAGATCTGAAAATGCTCATTTTGAAATAAAAGCTGAATGCGCTTAATCATATAGAGGGAAAAAAATGAATCAATAGCCCAAAGTGCAAAACAAACAATATATACAGTATATATGTCACTGGGGTCCTTAAGGCTGTCATAGTCAGGGGTGTAATGGGGATAAGTTCCCACTCTCTATTAAATGCTCCCAATGGCATGTGCCTCAAAGAGCCTCTGACAATCAAGTCCAGCTTCTCCCCTTCACATATGGCTTAATTTCTAAATCCAGCAGAACTGTTTCTATTGACGGGAGAAGGGGCAAAAGCAAGTTACTGGCACCTTAAAACCAATTGTTTCAGGCAGATGAGGCTCGTCAGCCGTGGTTGGCAGCTCCTCTGGGAGGAGGAAACTCTGATCTCAAATCTCCGCTGCCTTGTGGCTGTACCCAGTCATGGGGAAGGCTTCGGGAGTAAACCCCGAGGAAAATCTGGAACTGGAGTCCCCAATGCAGCCCTGCATTGAGTTCTACACTAACTGGCAACTCCTGCGGTGCCACTGGTACCAAACTGTTTTGGACTCTGCCGCTCCTTTAGATTCATCAGCTGTGTGGGGGCGGGAGGCTGCTGCATGGGCAACAGCTTGCTCGTCATATGATGTTCCCCTGGCTTGTTCGTTTATTGGTTTGCATATCGCATCTGATGTGTATTGAATATTTTAATAATATCTGAGTAATCTTGTATCCAAATTGGTTGATTAAGCATTGATGTTCATTTAAATAATTAATTATGTAAAAATATGCTATATGTATCCATCATCACACTACCACATGATACGTGCGCACCTTGCTGCAACCCGTACTCCTCTATCTTCCTTTGAATTAATTTAATGTTTTGAAGTTACAAAACATAACAATGTACGAAACTTCTGTGATCGACCCCAACCTCAGTATATATGTCACTTTGAAAGCCACATTATAAATATGTTGCAATGCATGCAATAAAGGTATTCTCTTAGTGTTATTACATTAGTCCTCCCTGGAGTTTGTTGACAGTGAAGTTTCTTAGCCAACATAATAAACAGTATGATTGCAGGAGAACTTGGAGGTTGTGTACATCTGCTGCCTCTGGGCTTCCAGGGGGTTGAGGTTGTGAAGTTGCAATAGTAAAAGTGTTAGCAATTTGCTGCAGACATTTAAACAAAAATCACTCACACGATACCAATATCACCAATCTTCACTTATCACATGTGAAGAGAAAGGTAGTAAACCATTGAAGAAAATAGTTAATAAGTTAAGAGTAGGTACTTCACTTTAAATCATATAGGATAACAGCTACAATATTTTGTACACTTGTACAGTTCGAGTCACCACTGGGAAGAGTGTGGTAGCATTAGGCAGAAGCAATTTGAGGGATATTGTTTGAACAGATAATTGTAGTAATGAGGATGGAATATTGAGACTGTGCAACACACACTAAATGTTGTAGGAAATCAACAGGTAAGGCAGCATCCATGAAGAGAAATGAACAGTGGGTGTTTTGAGCAGAGACTGTTCATCAGGCTTGGAACGAAAGGGGGCAGAAGCTAGAAACTTCCAAGGGAATTCATCATATACATCTTCACTAAACTTATTCACAGCATACACTCAGTGACCACTTTATTAGGCACACCTGTACACCTACTTATTAATGCAAATATCTGATCATCCAATCATGTGACAGCAACCCGATGCATAAAAGCATGCAGGTACAGTCAAGAAGTTCAGAGGTTGTTCAGACCAAACATTAGAATTGGGGGGAAATGTGATCTAAGTGACTTTGACCATGGAATGATTGTTGGAGCCAGATGGGGTGGTTTGAGTATCTCAGAAACTGCTGATTTCCTGGGATGTTCACACACAACAGTGCTTAGAGCTTACAGAGAATGGACCAAAGAACAGAAAATATCCAGTGAGTGGCAGTGAATGCCTTGTTAATAAGGATGGTAAGAGGAGAATGATCAAGCTGACAGGAAGGCAACAGTTCAAACAACTCAAATAACCAGAAGAGCATTTCTGAACACACAACACATTGAACCTTGAAATGGATGGGCTACAGCAGCAGAAGACCACAGCGAGTCCCTCTCTTGTAGCTAATAAAGAGGCCACTGAGTATTTGTGTTACCATGAAGAACACATTATTAATTGTCCCTGAAACAATAGTTGTGGTGTGCCCCTTTAATAGGTTGTGATCCATGTAGTGGAGTTGAGATTTGAGTAGATGCAGCTGGGTTATTTTCTTTGGAACAAGGGAACTGAGGGAAGATTTGTTTAGAAGTGATGAGATACCTGGACTGTAGGGACCTACTTGCCTTAATAAGAAAGTATAGGGGCCATAGAGTTAAGGAAATATAGATTTAAATTAATTCGTACATAGAACGGAGCGGAGTTCTTGGAAACATTTTTTAAATAGAGCAAGCTTGAAAAATTGCAGTGTGCAAGGATGAATAAACCAAAAACTATCATCACATGAGCACTTATAAGCACACGTCATCAATATGTCCCATGTCATACGTCCAACATTGACCATAATTGCTCTTGATAAATCTTTCCACATTGCTTTCTTCTGGGCAGTGTCTTTACAAGGTGAGTGAGCCCAGCCATTATCAATACATTATCAATACAAGAAAACTTAAGAGCTTTGAGACCATTCTGTACTTTTGTAAACACTTTGTGAGAATGGTTTTGATCTAATTGCAGAATTTATTAAATTATCAAAGTTTACATTTCACAGCAAACATTGTGGGACTTGAACTCAGGTCTTTGATCACCTGTACAGACTTTTTGCATGGTTGCTCCAGAAACACAATCACTATACTACCACATTTCCATACATATTTTATGTTATCCATCATTTATACCTGTGTTGTTGTTTTGATCTAGTTTCACAACGGTAAATTATCTTTATAGTCAATAGACAATAGACAATAGGTGCCGCCATTCACTATGATCATGGCTGATCATCCACTATCAGCATCCAGTTCCTGCCCTATCCCCATAACCTTTGATTCCACTATCTTTAAGAGCTCTATCCATCTCTTTTTGGAAAGCATCCAGAGATGGCCTCCACAGCCTTCTGGGGCAGAGCATTCCATATATCGACCACTCTCTGGGTGAAAAAGTTTTTCCTCAACTCTGTTCTAAATGGCCTACCCCTAATTCTTAAACTTTGGCCTCTGGTTCTGGACTCACCCATCAGCAGGAACGTGCTTCCTGCCTCCAGCGTGTCCAATTCCTTAATGATCTTACATGTTTCAATAAGATCCCCTCTCAGCCTTCTAAATTCCAGACTATACAAGCCCAGTCGCTCCAATCTTTCAACATATGACAGTCCCGCCATCCCGGGAATTAACCTTGTGAACATACGCTGCACTCCCTCAATAGCAAGAATGCCCTTCCTCAAATTTGGAGACCAAAACTGCACACAGTACTCCAGGTGTGGTCTCACCAGGGCCCTGTACAGTTGCAGAAGGACCTCTTTGCTCTTGTACTCAATTCCCCTTGTTATGAAGGCCAGCATGCCATTAGCTTTCTTCACTGCCTGCTGTACTTGCATGCTTGTTTTCAGTGACTGATGTAGAAGAACACCTAGATCTCGTTGTGCTTCCCCTTTTCCTAACTTGACTCCATTTAGATAATAATCTGCCTTCCTGTTCTTACCACCTAAGTGGATAACCTCACATTTATCCACATTAAACTGCATGTGCCATGCATCTGCCCACTCACCCAGCCTGTCCAAGTCACCCTGCATTCTCATAACATCCTCCTCACATTTCACACTGCCACCTAGCTTTGTGCCATCGGCAAATTTGCTAATGTTACTTTTAATTCCCTCATCTAAATCATTAATGTATATTGTAAACAGCTGTAGTCCCAGCACTGAACCCTGCGATACCCCACTGGTCACCGCCTGCCATTCCGAAAGGGACCCGTTAATCACTACTCTTTGTTTTCTGTCAGCCAGCCAATTTTCAATCCATGTCAGTACTGTGCCCCCAATACCATGTGCCCTAATTTTGCCCACTAATCTCCTATGTGGGACTTTATCAAAGGCTTTCTGAAAGTCCAGGTACACCACATCCACTGGCTCTCCCTTGTCCATTTTCATAGTTACATCCTCAAAAAATTCCAGAAGATTAGTCAAGCACGATTTCCCCTTCGTAAATCCATACTGACTCAGACCGATCCTGTTACTGCTATCCAGGTGTGTCATAATTTCATCTCTTATAATTGACTCCAGCATCTTTCCCACCACCGACATCAGGCTAACCGGTCTATAATACCCTGTTTTCTCTCTTCTTCCCTTCTTGAAGAGAGGGACAACATTAGCCACCCTCTAATCCACAGGAACTGATCCTGAATCTATAGAACATTGGAAAATGATTAACAATGCGTCCACGATTTCTAAAGCCACCTCCTTAAGTACCCTGGGATGCAGACCATCAGGTCTCGGGGACTTATCAGCCTTCAGACCCAACAGCCTATCCAACACCACTTTCTGCCTAATATAAATTTCCTCCAATTCATCCATTACCCTAGGTCCTTTGGCCACTATTACATCTGGGAGATTGTTTGTGTCTTCCCTAGTGAAGACAGATCCAAATTACCTGTTCAACTCATCTGCCATTTCCTTGTTCCCCATAATAAATTCACCTGCTTCTGTCCTCAAGGACCTAATTTTGGTCTTAACTATTTTTTTCCTTTTCACATACCTAAAGAAGCTTTTACTGTCCTCCTTTATATTCTTGGCTAGTTTACCTTCATACCTCAATTTTTCTCCGTGTATTGAGTTTTTAGTTTCCTTCTGTTGCTCTTTAAAAGTTTCCCAATCCTCCGGCTTCCCACTCGTCTTTGCTATGTTATACTTCTTCTCTTTTATTTTTATACTGTCCATTACTTCCCTTGTCAGCCATGGCCTCCCCTTACTCCCCTTAGGATCCTTCTTCCTCTTTGGAACGAACTGATCCTGCACCTTCCGCATTATTCCCAGAAACATTTGCCATTGCTGTTCCACTGTCATCCCTGCTAGGGTATTGTTCCATTGAACTTTGGCCAGCTCCTCCCTCATAGCACCATAGTGCCCTTTGTTCAACTGTAATACTGACACTTACGAGTTTCCCTTCTCCCTCTCAAATTGTAGATTAAAACTTATCATATTATGGTCACTACTTCCTAATGGCTCCCTTACCTCAAGGTCCCTGATCAAATCCGGTTCATTGCACAGCACTAAATCTAGAACTGCATTCTCTCTGGTAGGCTCCAGTACAAACTGTTCTAAGAATCCATCTCGGAGGGACTCCACAAACTCACTTCTCGGGGTCCAGTACCAACCTGATTTTTCCAGTCTACCTGCATGTTGAAGTCCCCCATAACAACTGTAGTATTACCTTTGTGACATGCCAATTTTAACTCTTGATTCAACTTACACCGTACATCCAGACTACTGTTTGAGGGCCTGTAGATAACTCCCATTAGAGTTTTTCTACCCTTAGAATTTCTCAGTTCTATCCATACTGACTCTACATCTCCTGATTTTATGTCCCCCCTCGCAAGGGACTGAATATCATTCCTCACCAACAGAGCCACCCCACCCCCTCTGCTCATCAGTCTGTCTTTTCGATAGGATATATACCCTTGAATATTCATTTCCCAGGCCCTGTCCACTTGAAGTCATGTCTCTGTTATTCCCACAACATCATACTTACCAATTTCCAACTGAGCCTCAAGCTCATCCACTTTATTTCTTATACTCCGTGCATTCGTATACAATACTTTTACTTCATTACTCCCCTCACCTCCCATACCAATTCCTATTTCACTTGGCCATACTGTACGATCCCTTCTTGAGCTTTCTGCTCTGTTGATTCTGCTGTCATTCTTAACTTTTCTTATTCTCACTTTCCCTTTAACTCCATCCTTATGTTTCCAGATTGTCCCCTCCCCCCCACTACTTAGTTTAAACACACCCGTGTTGCAGAGACAAACCTGGCTGCCAGAATGCTGGTGCCTGCTTATTAAGGTACAACCCGTCCCTTTTGTACAATTCATCCTTAACCCGAAACATACCCCAGTGGTCCAAGAATGTAAATCCTTGCTTCCTGCACCAGTTCCTCAGCCACACATTCCGATCCATTATCTCCCTGTCCTTGACCACTCCAGCACCGGGAATTGGAAGCAAACCGGAGATAACCACCCTGGAGGTCCTGCTTTTCAGCCTTCTTCCGAGTTCTCTGAAGTCGCTCTGTAGAATGTCTTTCCTCTTCTTCCCCACGTCATTTGTGCCAACATGCACCACCACTTCCAGATGTTCACCTTCACTCTTGAGGATTCCCTGCAATCGGTCCGTGACATCCTGGATCCCGGCACCAGGGAGGCAACACACCATCCTTAAATCTCGCCTGTTGCCACAGAAACCCCTTTCTGTACCTCTCACTATGTACCTCTTTCTATGTATCAGTGACATACAGCATTCATAATCAATGAAAAATTGGTGGAAACTTGTTGATTACCTTAAGAATATACGACAGAATTAAAACACAGGCCTACAAACATAGCCTTACTCTATTTAATGCAACACAAACAAAATGTCACTTAATCATCTGCGCTGTTAAAAAGTCTGGAAAATGTAATATTCCGTACAATGGATGACCTCTGCTCTTTAAGCATAAACATACACCAGTTTGATAATTAAAAAAGCAGGAGTGCACCTCCGCTCCATCCACCAAAACCGGAACTTCCTGGTATCCCAGCACTTTAATTCTGATTTTCATTCCTGTTCAAACACGTTGGTCTATGGCTTCATCTTGTGCCATGATGAAGCCACACTTAAGGTGGACGAGCAATACCTTTAATTCCATCTGAGCAGCCTCTAACCTGATGGAATGCATATCTATTTTTCCTTCCAGTAGAAAAATAATCCCTCTCCTCTCCCCTCTCCTTCTGTTCACCACTTTGGCCTCTTAACTCTTCTCATCTGCCTATCTCCTCCCCCTGGTGTACTACTCCTTCCCTTTCTCCTATGGTCCACTCTCCTTTCCTCTCAGACTCCTTCCTCCCCAGACCTGGACCTTTCCTCCCCACCTGGCTTCACATTATCACATTCTACTTATCCACCTTCCTCTCACCCTGCCTTCTTATCCTGGCATCTTCCCCCTTCCTTTCCAGTCCTGAAGAAAGGACCTGTCCCGAAAAGTCGACTGTGTGTTCATTTCCAAAGATGCTGCCTGACCTGCTGAGTTCTTGCAGCATTTTGGGTGTGTTGCTTTAGAAATTAAAATAATATTGATATGAGAATATCAAACAGTGCGAGTTAATACTTGTCCCATACAACACTGAGCTTCTGCACCAATGCTGAACCTTTACTGATCATATATAGTACATTCATTTTTATAAGCTTCTGTCTCACTGTTTTATTTCCTATATAGTTTTTTTTATATAAACCCTGTTGTGAGTGAAATTACTGACATGATCAGTGATAACCATTCTTATCATTATTACTTAGAAAACAAATTACTTTTAGGCATTGTAGTTAATCACATCAGAATCTGTGAAGATCATTATCCTAGAACCTACCAACCTCTGCTTTAAGTACATCCAATTAATCTGTGGAATTAATTGGCACAGCTATCTGTGGCATTGAATTCCACTGATTCACCACAGTCTGGTGAAAGAGATTGCTCCTCATCCTGTTGTAAAGTCACGTCCCTTTATTCTGAATCTATGTCCCCTGGTCCGAGACTTTGCTACTAATGGAAACATTCTCCACATTCACTCTATCTAGGGCTTTTGATATTTGGCATGCTTCCCCTCCCCCACTCCCCTAACTTCTAAATTCCAGTGAGTTCCGGCCCAGAGCCATCAAATGCTCCTCATGCATGAACCCTTTCCTCCCCAGGATCATTCCTGTAAACCTCCTCTGGACACTGTCCAACACTGGTACATCCTTCCTTAGATATGAGACCCACAGCCCACAGTCCGTGCCAGATTTTCTGAAGGATAAACCAGCTATTCCCACTCCCATGCCCTAATTCCATCTTCCTATAAACTTCTCCTTGAAGTATGTGATCGGTTCCCTTTTGAAGGCTATGATTGAATATATATCTCCCACATTCCTGCACTGTGTATTCACTATCCTAACCAAACTCAGCAAAGTTATTTCTAGTTCTTCTGCTCATCACCTTGAATCTGTTCCTACTTGTTCTCAGCCTTTCAGCCAATGAAAGAAATTTCACTTAATTTACCTTCTTAAGCTTTACATTGATTGTTAAACAGATTTACCAGAGATTCCTGCATCGATCTCTGCTCTATCAGAAAGGAAAACAAAATTATTCTTAAGTACCACCCTCTTCTTCACTGTCATAATTTAGTCTTTACTGTTCTCATAAAAAAAACAGACTTGCAATAGTAAGTCTTCTTATCCTCTCTTGCCCTGCGAAGAGTAAGAGTTTTAGGTTGTGTGCTGTCTATATTCTCTGATATTAAATTCAAACATTCAAGCTTTCAATTTCTTTCTGTTCCCACCTCATTGCTTTGATTTTGTTACTGTTATCATTTCCATCTGCAAATAACACTTGAAGCAGAGACATCAATCAGGAGAGATGAGTTGCCAAACCCACAGTTTCTAAATAGTGAATGTCACCATGATGTGAATGGTGTGTGAGTAAGACTGTGGTGAGTGTGTGGTGGGTCAGTTAAGAATGGACTAGGAATGGTTAAAGTCAGTTTTCCCGGACAGCACAGTAATGCAGCAATTGGAACCACTGCCTTACAGTGTCAGAGATCCAGGTTCAATCCCGACCTCTGAGATTTCTGTGTAGAGTTTGCACATCCTTTTTGTAACAGTGTGGATTTTCTCCCACACAAGGCATTGGTCAGACCACATTTGGAGTATTGTGAGATGTTTTGAGCCCCTTGTCTAAGAAAGGATGTGCTGGCATTGGAGAGAGTCCTCAAGAATGATCCTGGATTGAAAGGGTTAATGCATGACGAGTGATTGATGGCTCTGGGTCTGTACTTGCTGGAGCTTAGAAGAATAGGAGGGGGAATCTCATTGAAACCGATCGAATATTGAAAAGCTTAGATAGAGCGGATGCGCTAAGGATGTTTCCTATAGTGGAGGACTCTAGAACCAAAGGGCACAGCCTCAAAATTCCAGGACATCCTTTTAGAACAGAGATGAAGAGGAATTTATTTAGTCAGCGGGTGGTGAATTTGTGGAATTCATTGCCACAGAGGGCCGTGGAGGCCATGTCTACGGGTATATTTAAAGTAGTGGTTGTTGGGTTCTTGATTAGTAATGGCATCAAAGTGACAGGGAGGAGGTAGGAGAACAGAGTTGAGAGAGGTAAGTCAGCCTTGATGGAATGGTGGAGCAGACTGAATGGTCTAGTTCTGCTCCTGTGGTCTTTTGATCTCAAGGACATGCAGATTACCAAGTTAATTATCCATGGTAAATTATTCCTGGTGTGTATGCGAGTGGTAGAATCAGGGGGTGGTGTGGAGTTGATGATAATGTGTGATTAAAATGTGATTAATGTATAATTAATCTATATGTAGTGGTTAATGGTTTATTAATGTCATTATAGCTGGAGTGGTACTGGGGATAAGCTCCCACTACCTATTCAATGCTCCCAATGATATGTGCCTTAAATAGCCTCTGACAACCAAGTCCTGTCTTTCATGTGAGGCTTTGCTACTAAGCTGCGGAACCATTTCTACTGACAGGAGAAGGGGCAAAGGTGCCTTAAAACCAGTCACTTCAGGCAGATGGAGCTCATCAGCTGTGGTTGGCAGCTCATCTACGAGAAGGAAATTCTGATCTCAAACTTCCTTACTTTGTGGCTAAACCCACTCATTGGGAAATCTTCAGAATTAAACTAAGGGAAAGTCCGGAACTGGAGTCCCTAAAGTAGTATAATGTCGCGTTGAATGCTGACTGTCAACTCCTGTGACACCATTGGTGGCAAACTGTACTTGCAGTATCTCTGCTGTTCTTTTGGATACATCATCTTGCTCTCCGTACTGTACTGCCCTGGCTTGCATACAATGTAGACAGCTGGGACACATCCACGGTTGACCCTGACCAACAGAGGGCCTCCCACAGTGATTAATGGTCAGCACGGACTCAGTTGGCCAAAAGATCTGTTTCCGTTTTGTGTCTCTATGACTGTATAATTATAACACAATTGCCCATTTGTACTGTATTTGCAAACTGAGAATCAAGGATCCTGCTCATTCAAAATCCTTTGAGTGGATTTATAGTATTAAAAAGAAAGCTGTCCTTTTAAATGTACTTGTGGAGTTTAAAAGACAAAATCCTTTGTTTGACCTCTGCCTAGCCTAAATATTTGACATACATTTTGCTTAAGGGTCTCCAGTGTTCTGAGCCTGAGACAGGAGCAAACTTGTATAATTCAGATGTAAACAGGAATCTGTGATTTAATCAATAAAGCATATAGCTGACAACATTTTTTTTCACTTCACTGAATAGTTAGTTAAATCCAAAGTGTCTGAATAACAGTTGCATAGAATCCAGGAATGCAGAGTTATTCAAAAGAAAGAACACTCTTCAAACCAATGAATAGCAATCTCAAAGCAATACTGGCTAATGAGAAATACAAGTAGAAATGAGACACTATACAAAAGGAACTATTTTATAGAATCATTCATTGACCAATTAGAAAGAAGGCTGATTCCTGAATTCCTCTCTCTCAATCTCTGTACATTTTGCTATTGAATTAATAAACAAACTGCTGGAGGAACTCGCTGGGTCAAGATACTCAACATTTAGAGTTGAAACCCTGCATCAGAACTATTCAATTGGATATTTGCAATTGAATCTGTTTCTGCTCTTTAAGGCATAAGTTTAGTCGTAGAGAATCATAGAGTAATACAGCACAGAAACAGCCCCTTCAGTCCGGCTAGTCGATGCCCTCCTGATAGTCCCAGTTATCCTTATTCAGATCATAACTTTCTTTCCAATATTTTTATTATTAATTTTACATATAAGAATACAGAGTACAAGAAAAAAATATATATCAATACTTTATACTAAATCGCATATAAAGACTCCTTACCTGATATTCATACAGATGAATTAATTCGTAACATTGAGATATAGTAATTTTATTATATTAAAAAAACCTAACCCACTACCAAGACCGAAGCTGATTAGTAAAGAAAAAAAGGGAAAAAAATTATTAGTCATCATCTCTGTTTTAACAGCATATCAAAGGTTTTGAAAATATTTCAAAAAAGGTCCCCACAATGTTTGAAAGTCTTGGCTAGATTTAGAGATTGAACATCGAATCTTCTGTAAATTTATACATGACATCACATCACGTAACCATTGAGCGTGAATAGGAGGGTCCACATCTTTCCATTTAAGCAAGAGTGTCCTTTTGGCCATAAGAGAATTAAAAGCCAAAATATGCAAGTCAAATGACTCCAAAATAATATCCTTTCCTCCAACAATACCAAATAAAGTGGTCAAAGGATTAGGCTTAAAGGTTACTTTGAGAAGTATCGAGAAAGTTTGAAATACTTCTTTCCAATATTTTCCAAGACTCGGACATGTCCAAAACATATGAATGAGTGAAGTTTCTCCATTATTACATTTATCACAATACGGAGATATATCTAAATAAAAACGAGACAACTTATTCTGGTCATATGGGCCCTATGGACCTCTTTAAATTGTAGGAGAGAGTGGCGGGCACATAACGATGAAGTGTTAACCAATTAAAAAATTTGATTCCAAGTTTCCTCAGAAATTGAAGTCTGTAAATCTTGTTCCCAAAGATTTTTAATTTTATCTAAAGGAACACATCTCATTCCCAACAGCATATTATAAATATTAGATATAGATCCATTATAAAAAGGTTTCAAATTAAAAATTACATCTAGTAGATCCTTGTCAGGACTTTTAGGAAATGTACTTAATTGAGACCATAAAAAAATATCTTATTTCTAGGTATCAAAAAAAATGAGTTTTGCTAAACTATATTTAGTTGACAGTTGTTCAAATGAAAAGAGACTTCCCTCTACATATGAGTCCTGAAAGCATTTAACACCTAATCTATCCCATTCTTTAAAAGCCATATCAATCATAGAGGGTTTAAAAAATTAGAAAAAAATGAGACTCGAAAGAGAAAATCTCAATAAGTCAAAGTATTTCCGGAATTGTATCCAAATTCTCTTAGTATGTTTAACTACCAGATCATCAGTTAACCTACTCAGAGACAAAGGAAGAGAGGATCCAATAAGAGAAATAATAGAAAATTTAATAACAGAGTTATCTTCTATAAAACCCCGCATCGGGCAATCCTCGTGATTAATGTAATATAACTAAAATGTAAGATTTCTTATATTAACTGCCCAATAATAAAATCTGAAAATTAGTAAGGCTAATTCTCCATTCTTTTTATCTTTGTGAAAATGAATTTAATTTAATCTAGAATGTTTATTCTTCCGTATAATAGAGTCAAGAGAATCAAAGAAAGATTTAGGAATAAAAACAGGCAATGCCTGAAAAAGATATATAAATTTAGGTAATATATTCATTTTAATAGAGTTAATTCTGCCAATCAGCGATAACGAAAGAGGCGACCAATTTGATCGTATCCTTTCTACGTGATTCAATAAGGTAAGAAAATTTTCTTTAAATAGATGCTTATAGTTTTTAGTAATTATTACACCTAAGTAGGTAAATTGGTTTCTTACAATTTTAAAAGGAAGGTAAGAATTTGTTGCTATCAAATTATTCAAAGGGAAAAGTTCACTTTTATGTAGGTTTAATTTATAACCTGAGAACTGGCTAAAGCAGGAGAGTAAAGAAAGGGTAACAAATTCTCAACAGTAGAAATAAATAGCATCAGATCATCAGTGTACAGCTTTGTACTTTGTGACTTCGTGAATAGTGTCTCTCCTTAAAATACCGGTAATATCATTAGATTCTTGAAAGGCAATGACTAAAGGTTCTAAGGCCAGATCCAAAAGCAAAGGGCTCAACGGACAGTCTTGTCTGGTGCCACGTTGAAGCTTAAATGGTTTGGAATTATGAGAATTAATGATAACCCTAGCGGAAGGAGCTAAATAAATTAATTTAATCCATTGAATGAAAACACGTCCAAAATTGAATTTTTCTAAAGTTTTAAATAAATAATTCTATTCACCTCTGTCAAAAGCTTTCTCAGCATCTAGGGATACCACACATTCCGATATCATGTTAGAAGGAGAATAAATAACATTTAATAACTGACAAATATTAAAGTGAGAATATCAATTTTTGATAAATCCAGTTTGGTTATCGGAAATGACAGATGGTAAAATATTTTCAATCCTATGGGCCAAAACTTTAGATAGGATCTCAGTATCAACATTAAGTAAAGAAATTAGTCTATAAGAAGAGCATTCAAATGGATCCTTATTCTTTTTAAGGATAAGAGAAATGGAAACCTCATAAAAATATTGAGGGTGTCTGCCGGACTTGAATGAATCTGAAAAAACTGATAACTTTCCAAGCCCTTCTCCACATGTACCTACCCAAATATCTTTTAAATGATGAATTGAGCTCACCAGCTTCCTTTGGTAGCTTAATCCAAGTAATCTCTACCCTCTGTATGAAGATGTTCCCTCTCAGGCCTCTTTGAAATCTCATGCCTTTAACCTTGTATCTTCTGATTTTGGGCTCTCCAATCCTGGGGAAAGACAATTACTGTCCATCTTATCCATGCCATTGATGATTTTTTATAAATGTCTGTGAGGACACCCTTCCACACTCTGTGGAATAAAGATGCAGTTTGGCCAACCTCTTTCTATAACTCAGATCCTCTGATCCAGGAAATATTCTCATAAATCTTCTCTGTACCATCTCCAGCTTGACAATGTCTTTCCTATAACAAGGTAATCAAATCTATGCACAGTACTCCAAGTACTATCTTACCAGTGACTTATATCCCTACAATATAAAGTCTGCGCTCCTAAATTTGTTTCCTTGACTGATGAAGGCCTTCATGCCAAAAGGCCTTCTTCACTGCCTTTTCTATCTGGGAGATTGCTTTCAACAAACTATGCACTTATAGACCCAGGTCCCTCTATTCCACAATACTCGTCAGTGCCCTGACATTCACTGTACAAGTCTTATCTGGGTTTTACTGTCCAATGTGCATCACCTCACACTTATCTAAGTTGAAATTGCTTGACATTCCTCAGCCCAGCTTCCTAACTTATCAAGCTCTCTTTACCATTCATTGTAACCTGAATAACAAATAAAGAAAGAATAATGGAGGCCCCAACACTGACCCCTGTGGCACTCACTAGTCATAGACCTCCAGTCAAAGAATTGACTTTCAACCTTTACCCTCTGCTTCCTAACCTTGAGCCAATTCTAAATTCACTTTACTACATCCCTCCGCAACCTAATCTTCCAGATTAACCTGCCATGCAAGACCTTGTCAAAGACCTTACTAAGGTCCATGTGGACAATAGCCATTGTTATCTTTCATTTATCTACCTGGTTACTCTTTGAAAATTCCAAGATATTTGTCAGACATAGCCTCCAATGCACAAAACAAACCTCTTGATCAGGTTCGACTATCCAAGTGATGATAAATCTTCTCCCCTAGAATTCCCTCCAATACCTTCCCTTGTGTTGTCCATTTCTGCGTCTTATGGCACATTGGGTGGCAATCTTGCTAATTCTTTAGCATTTTGTCTGTTTATACTAGTTGGAATTACTAGCTTGATGGTCAATCCAGCATGGACGGAAAGTGTACAAGGATCCAGCCGGAATCAAACCGGGGGCCACTCACCTCGGAGTCCGGTGTGGACGCCACTACACCACCGGCTTACTAACTTCCCTTGAAATCACGGCATAATGCAGGATGAAGAGAATAATCCTCAATTTCCTCTAAAGTTTGTTTAAATTAAATCATTTTTAGGGACCTCCCTGCTTACAGAATCAGTTTTCGCACCTTACCAAAATATCTCATAATTTAGAAACCCCTCTAATAATCCCTTAATCTTCTCTAAAATTAGTACAGTCAAATTCCTCACTCAGTCTCTAACTGAAGACCATGACAGCCTAAAGTAGAAATGGAAAACCTATTTTTCACAGTATAAACCCAAATTAGCATTAATCCTTTTAAAAAAGTTCTCACACATGCCACGGTAAATTTGAGCAGGTATTGAATAATGAATTAGTTACAATAATTATGGACTTTTTGTAAAGAGATAGGATGAGTACTAATGCTTATTTATGTATAGCCCATTATTTTGTTATTAATAAAAGTATAACAGCAACAGATGGAAATAAATGAAGCATTTTAGAAAATCTGTTCAAAGCTTAATAATAATCTCTTAAAGAGACAATTGAAAAATAACATCATTTTAAAATAGTATTGTTATTGTAACCATTTACTATCCAAGTACTGATGCGCAAAACAGGTCTGCAAAGGTTTTAAAAATGCATCATCCAACATCACATATTCACGCAACTGTATAGCTGGAGCCAAGCTGGTGTGAAGTGTTTACTGTGAAAACAGCTCACTGCTTTTGGGAGTTAAAAAATCATTCACACAACGTACATTCTACTTTATGCCATGTAAAAAAATCATTCTCTGCTTAATTTGGTAGTAAAGATAATCATTATGGATCTTTTTATTATGGATGGGGTTTAAAGAACTGACGGAGTGGCACTGCATACAAAGCTTGCCAACAAAATTTTTGTGCATTCAATCTTCGGGCACACATGGCATTGGTTCGCCACCTTAAAGTACCCTGACTTTGAAACAATACTACAATGATTCATAAAATCTTCTGTACATTACTTTCATTTCTATTCTATATCCAGATCAAGTGAAAGACTACAGCAATTTTCAGAGAAATGTCGGAATCATTTCAGAACTAAAATGGCACACAGAGAATCATTTCCTCTGTAGTTCACTGTGATCATTGGGAATGTAGTTTATTCTCAAGGCTGGCAAACATACTCAATGTCATAGGAATTCTGGGTTTAACTATGCTGTATAAAATACAGAAGAATAGTTTAGAGTCTATGGGTTATAAAAGAGCGAAATAAAACAGCAATCCATTCTCCAAATGCCCAATTTTGCAGCACATAATTCACCTGTGCTTATTTCTTCTTTCATTTAAAGGAATTTGTATTTCAGGCCTCATCAAAATAAGTCTGTCCTAATCTAAACAAGGTCAAGCTCTTGATGTGCCTGAGAAATAGAAGTTTAGAGCCAAATTAGTGCTCTGTGCTAGACCTGATAATCTGATGTTGCAACCACACAGGTACAAGGTGCCTTGGAGCACGACGGGTGATTGATAGCTCAGTCTTACTCACTAATGGAAACCCATGAGGTAAATCTATCTCTCAGGGCAAAGATTGTTCACACTTTTCTCTAGATAGCAATGCAGCTAATGCCTTAACAGGTGGTCCAGGTGTGAAGAATCAGTAGAAAAGGTAGAGTTCATCCACAGATAGCTAATTAAACCACAATAAAACACATGATCATAAATAGACATACATTTCAAAACACATGGCCATAAATAGGCATACATTTCAAAGTTCAAAGTAAATTTTGTTATCAAATTTTATTATCTCAGGAATGTATATGTCACGATATACGTTCCTGAGATTCGTTTTCTTGTGGGCATACTCAACGAATCTAGAGAATAATAACTATAACAGAGTCAATGAAAGACCACCAAACTAGGGCATTCAAACAGAATGCAGAAGATAACAAACTGTACAAATAAAAAGAAAACACAAAAATAATAAATAAATAAGCAATAAATATTGAGACATGAGATAAAGAGTCCTTGAAATTAAGTCCATTCGCTGTGGGAATGTTTCACTAATGGGGCACATTAAGGTGAGTGAAGTTATACGCTTTGGTTCAAGAGCCTGATGGTTGAGGGATAGTGACTGTTCCTGAATCTAGTGTTGTGAATCCTGAGGCTGTTGTACATTCTTTCTGATGGCAGCAGTGAGAAGAGAGGATTTCCCGGGTTGTGGGAGGCTCTGATGATGGATGCTGCTTTCCAGCAACAATGCTCCGTGTAGATGTGTCACTGGTTGGGAGGGCCATACTTGTGATGGAATGAGCCATATCAACTAATTTTGTAGGATTTTTCATTCAAGGACATTAGTGTTTCCATACCAGGCTGTGATGCAGCCACTGAATATACCCTCCAACACTCATCGATAGAAATTTGCCTAAGTTTTTGATGTCACGCTGAATATCTGCAAATTCCTAAAGAAGTAGATTCATTGATCTTCACTGATCCCAATCACATTGGCAAACCCAATGCTCTTGAATCTGTAGTTTTGCACTTGCTAACAGAACTATTTGTATAAATTTCTCAGTAGCTTGGGACGGAGATGTTGGATCATGTATAGCACATCCAGGTAGGTGATCGCCAGTCTGTCGGTGTGGGAATTGTTAATGGGTTTAGTTGTAGATGCAACATAATTGGTCAGTTTATTGTGAGTACATAAAAAAGTGTGAAAGTTTATTATTACTTTTAAACACATTAAACATAGTTGTTCTCTCTAAGCAAAGAGGAAAAGGCATCAATTTGTCAAAGATTGCAACAGAAAGTTGAAAGTAACCTGATGGTGATCAGTTATTCATATATGGTGAAGGTGACAATGAGGAGATTGTAATTCTGAATGATGAGATTAAACCAGGTTCTGACATCAGTAAGACTAGTACAGGAAATAAATGGGTGGAAATGAAATATGCTTACTTATTTCACAGAGGGAAAAGCAGTGTCAGGAATATAAATTACAAAAACCACAGTAAGGTATCAGCTCTAAAAGCTGAAGAGAATGAATGAACAATTAAATAAAGCAAGAGAAAATCTAGAAGATGTGTTAATTAAGTAAAGCACCTTCTGGATATTCCACTCATTCCGATTAATGTGTGTGTGCGTGATTTGTTTTACTTGTATGTGATCAATCCATGAAAATTGTTAAATACAATGAAAACCCATGTTTTAATCTCTCAAAATTATGAATTGCCACCATTACTAAGGACCATTTATTTAGGAGGAAATGACAAAAAACACCTTTATAATGAGACCCCCTCTACCCAGCATCTTGTTAACAAATGTGCAGTTGCTGAAGAATAAAATTGAGGACCTGAGTGCAAGGTCGCTTTATCAGAAGGAAATGAAAGTTTGTTGTGTTCTACGTTTGACTGAGACGTGGATTACTCCCAGCATGGTAGATAGAGCGATCAGACACCAGGCCTTCTCGATTCACAGGATGAACCAAGCTGCTGATTCAGAAAAGGCCAAAGGTGTGTACTTCAGGATAAACTCTCAGTGGTGCTCTGATGTAGCGGTGTTGTCAAAGTTTAAAGAACTTTTATTATCAAAGTATGCATACATTATACAACCATTTTTTAAATTTTTGCATGTGCCTGTGTGCATGCGAGTCTGTGTGTGTGCATGTATGCACGTCTCTGTGTGTGCGTGTGCGTGTGTCCGTGATGATAGATTTTTCATGGCTTTTTTACAAGCCGCGGAGCAAGAGAGAGAAGGTGTGGTGTGCCACTCCTGACACGGATATTTTTTCGCAGTATTTTCCCTTTGTTTTACGAGGTCGAGTTGCGTACTCGACACTCAACCTGGCACAGATGGAAAGTGTACTCTGGGGCGGACCTGACTAGTTTTGAACTCGGGAATGTTCGCTCCCGGGTCCGGCGCCAGTGTTGTTGCACCACTACCCGGCCCTACATTATACAACCTTGAGAATCGTCTCCTTACTGGCAGCCACTAAACAATGAAACCCAAAAGAACCCATTAAAAAAAGAAGACTGCCAAACACCTAATGTGCAGGGAAAAAAATAAAAATAATGCAAACAATAAAAGCAAGAAAATAGTGTTCAGTACTGGTCCACAAAGAGAGCCTGTCCACAGGCCCTTACTTCAAAGCAGAGCTGAGTAAACGTCGCAGAGCAGTGAGTTGAACCGTCCCATCCATTGACTCAGCCGCCAACACCCTGATCTTATCAATCTGGCCTGACAACGAAGTCATCGTACAAACATTGGGTTCAGTTACTTCAATGCTCACTGGGGCCTGGTCCGCTCCGATTCAGCCTGCACCCAAACGTTCCGATTTAGCACGGTGCTTAAATTGATTAAACATGAGGTCTTCCCTGCTTTTGGCAATGGGTTCACTGTTGCGCCTCGCCACATTTCTGCCACATCGAATTGCCTCCAAGTCCAAAGAGAAGTTACAGGCTATTGTTTGTAATGAGCCTTTACCAGAAAAATTGTGAATAACAAAGTATTCAGTTGTTTTCCTTGTTTCATTGGCCACTAGCAAGAAGTCACTGAGATTCACCAGTGTCACCTTAAACAGGGACTTGTGTCTGACTTGTGTTCCCTGATCTTGAACACCTAATGATCAAATGCCATCCACTCTACTCACATTGGAAGTTCTCATCCATGATCCTCACCGGAGTTTACATACCACAAGTGGCTGAATATAATCAAGGCCTGAGACAATGCAAGATGCTATCTCCAATCAAGGAACAGTCCATCCTGACACATTTAAAATCATAGTTGGAGACTTCAATTTGGCTTGTTTAAGAAATCCCTGCTCAATTACCATCTGCATATAACGTGTTGCAGCAAAAGTGCCAACACAATAAACCGCTGTTACACTAAGACAAGGTATGCCTCCTGTTCCATGCCCAGACCACATTTTTGGAAATCTGATGACTTAGCTGTCCTCCTTCAACCTGCATACAAGCAGAGACTAAAGAGAAAAGCTCCAGAGATAAGGATAACAAAGAGGTGGTCCCAGGAGGCAGGTGAGCGGTTATGAGATTGTTCGAGTTGGTGGACTGGACCGTGTTTAAGGACATAACTGTGGATCTGAATGAATACAAGGTGGTTGTCATAGACTTTATAAAAACAGTTGTAGACTGTTTCTATAAAGTCCTGAGGAAGGGTCTCAGCCTAAAACATGGACTGTTTATTCATTTCCACAGATGCTGCCTGGTTTGCTGAGTTCCTCCAGCATTTTGTGTGTGTTACTGTAGATAACTGTGGCCCCACAAAATCATTCAGAGTCTTTCCCAACCAGAAGCCATGGATGAATCATGGCATATGCAGTCTGTTGAGGGCCAGATTAGAGACATTCAAGTCTGATGACCATGAAAGTTACATGATGGCCAGATACAATCTCCAGAAGCCATCTCATGGTCGAAGTGCCAATTCCAGACCAAACTTGAATCAACAAAGTATGATTGACAGTTGTGGCACCATCACTTCTAATAAAGTTAAATCAAGCAGCATAGGTGACAACAGGGCTTAACTTTCAGACAAACTCAAAGCCTTCTATGCACACTTTGACTGTCAAAACATGGAGGAACTATCAAAAAACTCCCACAGCCCTCGATGATCCTGTGATTTCAGTCTCTAAGGCCAACGTGCAAGCTGTGAACCTATGAAAATCATCCAGCCCAGACGGGTATGAAAGCACTGTGCTGAACAGCTGGCTGGAGAATTCACTGAGATCTTTAACCTCTCACCATGGCAATGTAAGTTACTCATCTTCCTCAAGCAAGCTTCACTCATACAGGTGCCTAAGGTGAACGTAGTGACCTGTCTCAATGACTACACTCCAGTAGCGCTTGTATCCACAATGATGAAATGCTTTGCAAGGTTGGTAGTGAAGTATATCACCTCCTGCCTGAGAAGCGATTTTAATCTGTTCCAATTTTCCTACCATCTCAATAGGTCCACAGCAAATGCCATCTCATTGGCTCTTCACACAACCTTGGAACATCTGGACAGCAAAGATACGTACATCAGGATGCTTTTTATCGAGTACAGCTCAGCATTTGATACCATCATCCCTCAAAACTAATCAATAAGGCACGAGGCGTTGGCCTCATTACCTCCTTGTGCAAGTAGATCCTCAATTTCCTTACTTGCGGACCCCAGTCTGTGGGGTTTGGCAACAACATCTCCACAATCTCCATCAGCAGAGGTGCACCACAAGGCTGTGTGCATAGTCCCCTGCTCTGGTCACTTTATACTTATGACTGTGTGGCTAAGCACAGCTCCAATGCCATATTCAAGTTTGCTGCAGCACCACTGTTGTAGACTGAATCAAATTTGGCGATGAATCTGCATATTGGAGGGAGATTGAAAATCTGGCTGAATGGTGCCACAACAGCCTCTTATTCAATGTCAGCAAGATCAAGGAGCTGATTATTGGCTTCAGGAGGAGGAAACTAGAATTCCACATGCCAGTCCTTGTTGGAGGATCTGACATGGAGAGGGTCAGCAAATTTAAATTCCTCAGTGTTACTATTTTGGAGGACCTGTCCTTGGACCAGTACATAAATACAGTTACAAAGAAAGCACTACATCTTCTCTACTTCCTTAGGAGTTTGATAAGTTTTGGCATGACATCTAAAACTCTGACAAACATCTATAGATATATGGCAGAGAGTATATTGACCAGCTGCATCGCAGACTGGTATGGAAACACTAATGCCTTTGAATGAAAAATCCTAAAAAAAAATAGAGGATACAACCCAATCCATCATGGATAAAGCCCTAACCACTACTGGAAGCATCTACACGGTGTGTTGCTGCAGGAAAGCAGCATCTATCATCAGGGACTCCCACCATCCAGGATATGTTCTCTTCTCTCTGCTGCCATCATGAAGAAGGTACAGGAACCTCAGGACTCAAACCACCAGGTTAAGGAACATCAGGCTCTTGAACCAGAGGGGATAATTTCACTCAACTTCACTTGCCCCATCACTGTAATGTTCCCACAACCTATGGACTCACTTTCAAGGACTCTCCATCTTAAGTTCCCAATATCTATTGCTTACTTATTTATTACTATTACCTCTTTCATTTTGTATTTGCAGATTGTTGTCCTTTGCACAATGATTCAATGCTCAAGTTGATGCGGTCTTTCATTTATTCCATTAAAATTATTATTCAATTATGAGTTTATTGGGTATGCCTGCAAGGAAATGAATCTCATGGTTGTATATGGTCACATGTATGTACTTTGAAAAGTTTATTTTGAACTTTGAAATCTGAACTTTTGAACTTCAGATTATCTTTCAATGTCCCACATGATTGCAGGAACAGAAGTGCACAAAGGGCAAAAGGCAAAATAAATATTGGGAACTTGAGATGGAGAGTCCTTGAAAGTGAGTCCATAGGATGTGGGAACATTACAGTGATGGGGCACGTGAAGTTGAGTGAAATTATCCCCTCTGGTTCAAGATTCTGATGGTTGAGGGGTAATAATTGTTCCTTAACCTCATGGTGTGAGTCCTGAGGTTCCAGTACCTTCTTCATGATGGCAGCAGAGAGAAGAGAACATATCCTGGGTGGTGGGGGTCCCTGATGATGGCAATCAGTGGAATTACTCTAGGTGCTATATTTAAGTTATCTGGAAGTCTCGTGGTTTATAACATGTGAACTATTATGAACTTTATTCATTTCTTGGGCATGAGTGATAAAACGTAGAAATATAGAAAATCTACAGCGCATTTCAGGCCCTTCGGCCCACAATGTTGTGCTGACCATGCAACCTACTCTAAAAGCTGCCGAGAATTTCCTTACCTCATAGCCTCTATTCTTCTAAGCTCCATGAACCTATCTAAGAGTCTCTTAAAAGACCCTATTGAATCTGCCTTTACCACCTTCACTGCCAGTGTATTCCTTGCATCCTCCACTCTCTGTGTAAAAAACTTACCTCTGACATCCCCCTTGTACCTACTTCCAAGCACCTTAAAACTATGCCCCCTCGTGTTAGCCATTTCAGCCTTTAGAAAAAGCCTCTGGTTATCCACACGATCAATGCCTCTCATCATCTTATACAAGTCCATCAGGTCACCTCTCATCCTCCATCACTCCAAGGAGAAAAGGCAAAGTTCACTCAACCTATTCTCATAATGCACACTCTCCAATCCAGGAAACACCCTTGTAAATCTCCTCTGCACTCTCTCTATAGTATCCACATCCTTCCTGTAGTGAGGTGACCAGAACTCAACACAAAACCTTCATAAAGAATACCGAAGTGAGCTTTATGTTACATTTACCCTACAGGAATTGATCTGATCATGGAACTTGTTTACCAGCAAAAAAAAAATGGCAGCTGTTGCAAAGATGTTCTCATTAACTGCTGTAAATATGAAACTTACCAGGCAGTATCAGTGGGAAGAGTACAGAGAATTATCATCTCATATTGATGACATTTCACCAGGCATTTTATTATGTTGACTCTTTATATTAATGAGAAGAATTTTGTGTAGACACAAACATGCATTGTATTTTATAGCTCATTTAATAAAAGCATTCCAAGGGGTTTGAATGCATCTGCAATACCTTGCCCAGCAATGACATATTATCGCACTGTCAAACAAAAGATAATGAAAATGAAGGCAGTGTAAAGAAAAATAAACACTTCAGAACAATAATTTTACTTCAGATACTGAAATGTTGGGGGAAAACCAGGGAAAATATAATTTCTGATCATTTGTATTAAATGGAGCATCTTAGCTAATAAATGTCTTTGCTATTTCACATTGAGGATATTTACCACCAGCAACTGTAATGCAATTTTCTCCACCACTGTGTTTTAAGACGAGGAGAGAAAAGATATTTGTGAGGAGAACATTAAACTTCCATCTTAGGGAGAGTTAAGGACTCTATCTTTTTATTTCATGCTTGTTATTTATTGCTATTTACTTATATTTGCATTTGCACTGTTTGTTGTTCATTCATCTTGTTTACAGTTACTGTTCTATAGATTTGTTAAGTATACCCGCAGAAAAAAAATCTCAGGGTTGTATGTGGTGACACATATGTACTCTGATAATAAATTTTACTTTGAACTTTGAATGAAGATTGAATTGCAAAAGTACTGGACCAGAAAGATTGAGTAAGGGAAAACTGAGTCACTAATAGATAATATATTGTATGCAAATCTGAGGAATGTAGAGAAAATGGAGAGATGCAGATTGAATGTTGTGTGGATTAGAGGGCATGAGTTATAAGGAAAGGTGGGATAAACTGGGTTGTTCTCCCTAGAGTGTCGGACGCTAAGGGAAGACATCATAGAGGTTTCTAAAATTATGAGAGGTATATGTACCTCCTGGAACTAATGAAGTGGCTACTGTGTGTATGTTCAAAGTCCAAAGTAAATTAATTACCAAATACATACACGTCACCACATACAATCTTGAGATTCATTTTCTTGTGGCAATCATAGTAAATAAAAAGAAACCCAACAGAATCAGTGAAAGACTACACCCAACAACCAATGTGCAAAAATTAAAAAATGACAAACTGTGCAAGTACAAAAGAAAGAAGAAGAAAAATAAATACTTAAATTATTAAGCAATAAATATCGAGAACATGACATGAAGAGTCCTTGAAATTGAGACCACAGGTTGTTGGGAACAATTCAGTGATAGGTCGAGTGAAGTTATACTTTCTGGTTCATGAGCCTGATGGTTGAGGTGTAATAAATGTTCCTGGACCTGGTGATACTGATCCTGAGGCTCCTGTCCATCCTTCCTCATGATGGCAGCAGTGAGAAGAGAGCATGTCCGGAGTGGTGGATGTCCCTGGTGATGGATGCTGCTTTCTTGCAACAGAGATCTGGTTAGATATGCTTAATACTGGGGAGGACATTACCCATGATGGACTGGACCATATCCACTACCTTTTATAGGCTTTTCTGCATCATGAGAGCACTGGTGTTTCCATACCAGGCCATGATGTAACCAGTCAATATACTCTCCATTACGCATCTATAGAATGTTGTTAAAGTTTTGGATGACATGTCAAATCTTTGCAAACCTCTAAGAAAGCAAAGGCACTGCTGTGCTTACTTTGTAATGGCACTTGCATGCTGGATACAGGACAAAACCTCTGAAATGATAGCACTGAGGAATTTTAAGTTACCGACCCTCTCCACCCCTGATCCCCTGATGAGGACTGGCTCTTGGACCTCGTTTTTTCCTCTTATAATTGTGGTCTTCTGCTGCTGTAGCCCTTCCACTTCAAGGTTAGACATGTTGTGTGTTCAGAGATGTTCTTCTGCACTTGTCTGTTGTCACATGTGGTTACTTGAGTTACTGTTATTTTCCTGTCAGCTTGAACTTCTCTAACTCTTCTCTTTGACCGCTCTTGGCATTTTCACCCACAGAACTGCTGCACTCTGGAATTTTTTTTAGCACCATTCTCTGTAAACTCTAGGAACTGTCAAGTGTAAAAACCCTGGGAGATAAGCTTCTAATATAATCAGTCCACCATGTCTGGCACCAACAATCACTCCACAGTGAGGATGACCTAGATCACATTCCTTCCCCATTCTAATGTTTAGTCTGAACAACAAATAAACCTCTTGCCCACGTCTGCATGTTTTCATGTATTGAGTTGCTGCCACGATTGGCAGATTGGATATTTGCGTTAACAAGCAGGTGTTCCTTATAAAGTGACCATTGAGGTTAGCGTAAAACAGTCAGAATCTTTTCCTCATGATACAAATGTCAAATGCCAGAGGATGTGGTTTTAAAGTTTGGGGGGGGGGGAGAGTTTAAAGGCGATATGAGGGATAAGTTGTTTGTGCAAAAAGTGGTATGTGTCTGGATTACCAGGGTACTAGTGGAAGGTGTCACTTTGGAAGTAGGCATGAAGAGGCTTTCAGATGGCCACACAAACATGAAAGGAATTGAGGGATATGAATGATAAACACAAGAAATTCTTAAGATGCTAGAAATCCTGAGCAATGCACACAAAGTGCTGGAGGAAATACACAAGTAAGTTACACACATAAAAAATGCTGGTGAATGCAGCAGGCCGGGCAGCATCTATAGGAAGAAGTACAGTCGACGTTTCGGGCCAGGACCCTTTGTCAGGACTAACTGAAAGAAGAGATAGTGAGAGATTTGAAAGTAGGAGGGGGAGGGGGAGATTGAAAATGATAGGAGAAGACAGGAAGGGAGGGGTGGATCTAAGAGCTGGAGAAGGGAGAGGATCATGGGACACGAAGCCTGAGGAGAAAGAGAAGGGGGGAGGGGAGCCCGGAAGGTGGAGAGCAGGAAAGGAGTTATAGTGAGAGGGACAGAGGGAGAAAAAAGAGAGAAAGATAAAAAAAGGGGGGGGGAAATATAAAATAAATAAGGGATGGGGTGTGAAGGGGAGGAGGGGCATTAATGGAAGTTAGAGAAGTCAATATTCATGCCATCAGGTTGGAGGCTACGCAGACAGAATATAAGGTGTTGTTTCTACAACCTGAGTGTGGCTTCATCTTGACAGTAGATGAGGCCGTGGATAGACATATCAGAATGGGAATGGGACGTGGAATGTGAATGTGTGGCCACTAGGAGATCTTGCTTTCTCTGGCAGACAGAACGTAGGTGTTCAGCAAAGCAGTCTCCCAGCCTGCGTCGGGTCTCGCTAATATATACAAGGCCACACCGGGAACCCATGATCCTCTCCCTTCTCCAGCTCTTCGATTCACCCCTCCCCTGCTGTCTTTTTCCCTCCCCCTCCCTCTTTCAAATCCCTTACTATCTCTTCTTTCAGTTAGTCCTGACGAAGGGTCCCAGCCCAAATTGTCGACTGTACATCTACCTATAGATGCTACCTGGCCTGCTGCATTCACCAGCATTTTTTGTGTGTGTTGCTTGAATTTCCAGCATCTGCAGATTTCCTCGTGTATGTAAGTAAGTTGCTGAGTTCCTGCAGCACTTCATGTGGGTTGTGAATGATACACAGGAAGACATTTCGAATAAAGTGGCAACAAGATCAACACAACATTGTGGAGCAGTGACTTGTCTCGTGCTGTAGTGTTCTAGGTTGTGTATTGGCTGTGAATTGAGAGAAGGGTAAAAATATCACAAACAAGAGAACATCTGCAGATGATGGATATCCAAGTAGCACACAAAAAATGCTGGAGGAACTCAACAGGCCAGGCAGCATCTGTGGAAAAGCGTATAGTCAATTTTTCAGCTGAGACCCCTCATCAGGGTTGGAGAATAAGAAGATGAGGATTCGGAGTTAGAAGGTGGTGAGAGGGGAGGAAGAAACACAAGGTGATAGGTAAAAATATGCTTTCTTGCAACAGTATTCCACTAGCTGATCAGATTATCTAGCTGAAACTACACCAACACATTCAGTGAATACAATAATAATAAGCAGAAAAATTCATTAAAACTCTCTGTACTCTTGTACCCAAACAATGCCAGACAGATTTGTAAAAATCTTCCAGGCATTTATCTAACAGTTAAATAAAAATGGATCTGCGACAGTGCTGATCAGAGAGTTAGTATCTTTTTTAAGATCTTCTCAGAAATAAGACCATAAGATATTGGAGCAGAATTAGTCCATTCAGCCCATCGAGTCTGCTTCGCCATTCCATTATAGCTGATTTATTATCCCTCTCAATCTCATTCTCCTGTCTTCTCCCCATAACATTCGACACCTTGACTAATCAAGAACAGATCAGTCTCCTCTTTAAATATATCCAATGACTTGTCAGTCACTGAAAGCAAGCATGCAAGTACAGCAGGCAGTGAAAAAAGCTAATGGCATGCTGCCCTTCATAACAAGGGGAATTGAGTACAAGAGCAAAGAGGTCCTTCTGCAGCTGTACAGGGGCCTGGTGAGACCACACCTGGAGTACTGTGTGCAGTTTTGGTCTCCAAATTTGAGGAAGGGCATTCTTGCTATTGAGGGAGTGCAGTGTAGGTTCACAAGGTTAATTCCTGGGATGGCTGGACTGTCATATGTTCAAAGATTGGAGCGACTGGGCTTGTATGCTCTGGAATTTAGAAGGCTGAGAGGGGATCTTATTGAAACATATAAGATTATTAAGGGATTGGACACGCTGGAGGCAGGAAGCATGTTCCTGCTGATGGGTGAGTCCAGAACCAGAGGCCACAGTTTCAGAATTAGGAGTAGGCCATTTAGAACAGAGCTGAGGAAAAACTTTTTCACCCAGAGAGTGGTGGATATATGGAATGCTCTGCCCCAGAAGGCTGTGGAGGCCATCTCTGGATGCTTTCAAGAAAGAGATGGATAGAGCTCTTAAAGATAGCGGAATCAAAGGTTACGGGGATAAGGCAGGAACTGGATACTGATTGTGAATGATCAGCCACGATCACAGTGAATGGCGGTGCTGGCTCAAAGGGCCGAATGGCCTACTCCTGCACCTATTGTCTATTGTCTATTCACTTGGCCTCAACAGCCATCTGTGGCAATATATTCCATGATTCATTACCCTCTGGCTAAAGAAATTCCTTCTCATCTTTGTTCTAAATGGACCTCTCTATACTCTGATCCTGTGTCCTCTGGTGCTAGACTCACCCACTACATGATACATCCTCTTCACATCCATTCAATCTAGGCCTTTCAATATTCAATAGTTTCAATGAGATTCCACCCCCCCTCCCCGCCCATTCTTCTATATTCCAATGAGTATAGGACCATAGCCATCAAACACGCCTCATATGTTAACCCTTTCATTCCCCGAATCATTCTCACAATCCTCTTCTGGACCTTCTCCAATGCAGCACATCTTTTCTTAGATAAGTGGACCAAAATTGCTCTAGATATTCCCTGTGTGGTTGGACAAATGCCTTATAAAGCCTCAGCATTTCTTTCTTGCTGTTGTCCATGGACTCAAGGACTTGGACTCTATTTTTTGTGTGAGTGCAGTTTACTGCTACCTCATAAAAGCTATATGTGCCATCTGCTTTGTATGACTGTTGGTACTGTGTTTTTCACCTTGGCCTTGGTGGAACACTGATACTTTTGGCTGTATTCATGGGTTCTCAGGTACGGTTGAATGACAATTAAACTTGAACTTGAGCTTGTTATTCTAGTCCTCCCAAAATGAATGCTAACATTGCATATGGCTTCTTTACCATCGACTCAACTTGCAAGTTTTATATATACCTATTTTTCAGTATGCTATTTTATATTTTGAGCTAGCTTACCTTCGTATTTCATCTTTTCTCTCTTTTTGGCATTTTTAGTTACCTTCTGTTGATTTTTAAAAGCTTCCCGATCCTCTAACATCTCACTAATGTTTGCTATAGTATATACCTTCACTTTTCCTTTTTGGCTGTTTTTGACTTCCCTTATCAGCCACAATTGCCTTATCCTCCCTTCAGAATACTTTGGGAAGTATGCTTCCAAATTGACACCAGAAACTGCAGCCATTATTGTTTTGCCTTTATCCCTGCTAGTGAACCCTTCCAATCACCTTTGGCCAGCACCTCTCTCATGTCTCTACAATTCCCTGTACTTCACTTTAATACTGATGCATCTGACTTTATTTTCTCCTTCTCAAACTGCAGGGTGAATTTTATCATATTATGATCGCTTTTTCTGAAGAGTTCCTTTACCTCCAGCTCCCTAATCAAATCTGATTCATTACATAGCACCCAATCCAGCATCACCTTTCCTCTAGTGGGCTATCCACTATGTGGCTTTCATAGATAGTGCAGACATAGGGAAAATCATACAAAAATTGTAGTTATACTTTGTTCACCATTAATATACATCTAAACTCCTCAAAACTACTGAAGGTTGATTGACAATCAACCATGACTTCTATCCACCATTATTCTCTTCTTAGAACTGATCAAGATGCTCTGGAGGATGAACAAGTGGCTGAGGAACTGGTGTAGGGAGCAGGGTTTCAGATTTCAGGATCATTGGGACCTCTTCTGGGGCAGGTGGGACCTGTACGAGAGAGACGGGTTACACTTGAACTACAGGGGGACCAATATCCTTTCAGGGAGGTTTGTTAATGCTATTGGGGGGGCTTTAAACTAGATTTGCAGGGGGATGGGAACCACAGTACCAGAGCTGACAGTGTGGCTGGGGTGAAAATAAATGATGTTAAAAGTTCAAGCAAATCCACTAATAGAAAGGTTGTCAGTGGTGGTAAAAATCTTCTGAAGTGTATATATTTCAATGCTAGGAGTATTGCGGGGAAGGCGGATGAGTTGAGGGCGTGGATTGACACGTGGAATTATGACATTGTAGCAATTAGTGAAACTTGGCTACAGGAGGGGCAGGACTGGCAGCTTACTATTCCAGGGTTCCGATGTTTCAGATGTGATCGAGGCAGAGGAATGAAAGGTGGGGGAGTGGCATTGCTTGTTAGGGAAAATATTACAGCAGTGCTCAGGCAGGACAGATTAGAGGGCTTGTCTACTGAGTCCTTGTGGGTGGAGCTGAGAAACAGGAAAGGTATGGCCACATTAGTAGGATTGTATTACAGACCACCCAATAGTAAAATAGAATTGGAAGTGCAAATCTGCAGAGAGGTAGCAGGCAACTGCAGGAAACATAAAGTTGCGGTGGTAGGAGATTTTAATTTTCCATATATTGATTGGTTCTCCCATACTATTAGGGGTCTAAATGGTTTAGAGTTTGTAAAATGTGTTCAGGAAAGTTTTCTAAATCAATATATAGAGGGAGCAACTAGAGGGGATGCAATATTGGATCTCCTGTTAGGAAACGAGTTAGGACAAGTGACAGAAGTCTGCGTAGGGGAGCACTTTGGTTCCAGTGATCATAACACCATTAGTTTCAACTTGATCATGGACAAGGATAGATCTGGTCCTAGGGTTAAGGTTCTTAACTGGAAGAAGGCCAAATTTGAAGAAATGAGAAAGGATCTAAAAAGCGTGGATTGGGACAGGTTGTTCTCTGGCATGGATGTGATCGATAGGTGGGAAGCCTTCAAAGCAGAAATTTTGAGAGTGCAGAATTTGTATGTTCCTGTCAGGATTAAAGGCAAGGTGAATAGGAATAAGGAACCTTGGTTCTCAAGGGATATTGCAACTCTGATAAAGGAGAAGAGGGAGTTGTATGACGTGTATAGGAAGCAGGGAGTAAATAAGGTGCTTGAGGAGTATAAAAAGTGCAAGAAAATACTTAAGAAGGAAATCAGGAGGGCTAAAAGAAGACATGAGGTTGCCTTGACAGTCAAAGTGAAGGATAATCCAAAGAGCTTTTATAGGTATATTAAGAGCAAAAGGAATGTAAGGGATAAAATTGGTCCTCTTGAAGATCAGAGTGGTCGGCTATGTGCGGAACCAAAGGAAATGGGGGAGATCTTAAATAGGTTTTTTGCGTCTGTATTTACTAAGGAAGCTGGCATGAAATCTATGGAATTGAGGGAATCAAGTAGTGAGACCATGGAAACTGTACAGATTGAAAAGGAGGAGGTGCTTGCTGTCTTGAGGAAAATTAAAGTGGATAAATCCCCGGGACCTGACAGAGTGTTCCCTCGGACCTTGAAGGAGAATAGTGTTGAAATTGCAGGGGTCCTGGCAGAAATAGTTAAAATGTCGCTGTCTACAGGTGAGGTGCCGGAGGATTGGAGAGTGGCTCATGTTGTTCCGTTGTTTAAAAAAGGATCGAAAAGTAATCTGGGAAATTATAGGCCAGTAAGTTTAACATCAGTAGTAGGTAAGTTATTGGAGGGAGTACTAAGAGACAGAATCTACAAGCATTTGGATAGACTGGGACTTATTAGGGAGAGTCAACATGGCTTTGTGCATGGTAGGTCATGTTTGACCAATCTATTGGAGTTTTTTGAGGAGGTTACCAGGAAAGTGGATGAAGGGAAGGCAGTGGATATTGTCTACATGGACTTCAGTAAGGCCTTTGACAAGGTCCCGCATGGGAGGTTAGTTAGGAAAATTCAGTCGCTAGGTATGCATGGAGAGGTGGTAAATTGGATTAAACATTGGCTCGATGGAAGAAGCCAGAGAGTGGTGGTAGAGAATTGCTTCTCTGAGTGGAGGCCTGTGACTAGTGGTGTGCCACAGGGATCAGTGCTGGGTCCATTGTCATTTGTCATCTATATCAATGATCTGGATGATAATGTGGTAAATTGGATCAGCAAGTTTGCTGATGATACAAAGATTGGAGGTGTAGTAGACAGTGAGGAAGGTTTTCAGAGCCTGCAGAGGGACTTGGACCAGCTGGAAAAATGGGCTAAAAAATGGCAGATGGAGTTTAAATGGGCTAAAAAATGGCAAATGGAGTTTAATACTGAGAAGTGTGAGGTATTGCACGTTGGAAGGACAAACCAACGTAGAACATACAGGGTTAACGGTAAGGTACTGAGGAGTGCAGTAGAACAGAGGGATCTGGGAATACAGATACAACATTCCCTAAAAGTGGCATCACAGGTAGATAGGGTCGTAAAGAGAGCTTTTGGTACATTGGCCTTTATTAATCAAAGTATTGAGTATAAGAGCTAGAATGTTATGATGAGGTTGTATAAGGCATTGGTGAGGCTGAATCTGGAGTATTGTGTTCAGTTTTGGTCACCAAATTACAGGAAGGATATAAATAAGGTTGAAAGAGTGCAGAGAAGGTTTACAAGGATGTTGCCGGGACTTGAGAAACTCAGTTACAGAGAAAGGTTGAATAGGTTGGGACTTTATTCCCTGGAGCGTAGAAGAATGAGGGGAGATTTGATAGAGGTATATAAAATTATGATGGGTATAGATAGAGTGAATGCAAGCAGGCTTTTTCCACTGAGGCAAGGGGAGAAAAAAACCAGAGGACATGGGTTTAGGGTGAGGGGGGAAAAGTTTAAAGGGAACATTAGTGGGGGCTTCTTCACACAGAGAGTGGTGGGAGTATGGAATGAGCTGCCAGATGAGGTGGTAAATGCGGGTTCTTTTTTAACATTTAAGAATAAATTGGACAGATACATGGATGGGAGGTGTATGGAGGGATATGGTCCGTGTGCAGGTCAGTGGAACTAGGCAGAAAATGGTTCGGCACAGTCAAGAAGGGCCAGAAGGCCTGTTTCTGTGCTGTAGTTTCTATGGTTTCTATGGTTAAGACAGATGAATTAGGTGTCCTAAAACTGGATGGGCTTTCTTTTCACTTTAGTGATGTGACAAATTTGGAAATGAGACTTCCTTCCTAAGACATCAGAGGCACTGCTAGTTGCCAGAATTATTAAACTGAGACCTAGAGGTTACCAACACCGTGATCTAACTTAACATTACACTGTAACATCCTGTTTTTATTTCCATTCTGAGTTTTGTCCTCATGCGAAACCATATCCATAAAAATTACCAAGCTGAAAAAAATTACTTTCTGAGTAGTGATAAAGACTATTAAAGTTAAATCATGGGTAACTGCACATGAATTTTACACAGGGAAGCCTGAATAGAAATATTTCTCCCAATTTTTGGCTCCATTATGCTTTATTGCTCGAGTACAATTGTGGATTAATGGAGCATTAATATTGCCTGAGTTTACACTCAGTGCCCAGGAACAGGACACGATTTACAGAGACACTGATAGTGACATTAAAAATATGTTGGAAGAGGAAAAGCTACAGAGAGAGGTTTTTCATGTCAGAGTTAGAACAGGAACGACGGGTGGGGGGAATGACTGATCAAGGAAGAGAAGAAAAGGATATCCCACAGGCTTTCATAAATAATTGATGAAGTGGAAATACTTTGGATTCTGAAATATACAATGAGGAAAGGGTATGGAATCAATTCTATTAACTGTTCCTCCACAGATGCTGTTTGGCTACATGGGTATTTCCAGCTTTTGCTATTTTACTTGTAGAACAATTGATAATGGGAAGTAATTCAGTGAAAAAGAAAATAACATCTGGAAAACATCAAATGTTAAATTTGAGACCAAAGTCTAAGGAAAATAGACTTAGACTTGAAAATCGTAGATGTTGAAAATATATATTGACAACTTCTATGTTGACTAACTTTTATAACTGTGTAGTGGATAGTGTATTGACTGGCTGTATCATCGCCTGGTATGGAAACACCAATGCCTTTGTATGGAAAACTCTACAAAAGATAGTGGATTTGGCCCAGAGTATCATGATTAAAGCCCTCCTAACCATTGAGCACACGTACATGAAATACTGTCGTCAGAAAGCAGCATCCATCATCAGACATCCCCACAACCCAGGCCATGATCTTTTCTCACTGCTGCCATCAGGTAGTAGAAGGTACCTTAGGATTGTACCACCAGGTTCTGGAACAGTTGCTACCCCTCAACCATCAGGCTCTTGAACAAAGGGGTTAACTCCACTCACTTCCCCAACCATTGAGATGTTCCCTCTAACCATGATCTCACTTTAAGAACTCTGTATCTCATTATCTCTTCATTTGTTACTATTTATTTATATCTGCATTTGCACAGTTTGTTGTCTTCTGCACTCTGGTTGATGTTTCACTGATCCAGACTATAGATTTACTGAGCATGCCCACAGGACAATGTATCTCTGGGTTGTATATGGTGAGATATATGTACTTTGATAATAAAATTTATTTTGAATGTTGAAGGTTATATCACAGCCAAGTTAGATTATAACATAAACAGACCCTTTAATTGACGTAGGTTGTTTTTATCATAATATTCACTGAAGGTTGAAATACTGTATACTGCATATACAGTAATTTAAGTTCTAAAGCATCAAGTCCATACTGCATGGTAAAAAGACTCTTTAGCCTGTCAAGCAACCTTTTACATTAATCCTAAACTAATCCCATTTTATTCTCCATACATCCACTCAATTCTCCCAAAATCTACCAGTTGCCCACAGACTAGTGTAATTTACAGTTGCCAATAATCCTATCAACTCACACATCCTTAAAATGTGGAGGGAGACCAGAACACCCAGAGGATGTTACAGGAGGAACATGCAAACTTCACAGAAGTGGCACTGAAGATCAGCATTATACCATATTAGAAAAATGGAGGGCAATTTAGGAGGGAAAGGTTACATTGTTCTTAGAGTAAGTTAAATGCCATTATACCATCATGGGCCGGAAGACATGTGCTATGCTGTAATATTCAATATGTGTGTGTTTGTTTGTTTATTTATTGGGATACCGTGCAGAATAGTCCCTTCCAGATCTCTGAGCTGCACCACCAAGCAAACCCCAATTTAACACAAGCATAATCATGGGAAAATTTACATTGGCCAATTAACTTACCAATCAGTAAATGTTTGGACTGTGGGAGGGAAGCAGAGCACCCAAAGGAAACACAAGCAGACATGGGGAGAACGTACAAACTCCTTACAGACGGCTGCGCAAATTGAACTCAAGTTGCCTGTATTGCACAAGTGTTGTGCTAACCACTACTGTACTATGCTGTCTATTCTATGTTCTGTGTTCATTTATTGGAGTTGTGAAACCATGGCTCTAATAGAAACTCTGCCATTCCCTTCCTTCGCCCCCCTGTTTCTGGAGGACAGAAATTGATTGCATAGTGATCTGTACATTACATAAAATGTACACTTTCTGTAGAAGAATGAAAATCTTGGCTTAACTTTAAAATAAAGATCTTTAGCACTTTACCACACCCTTTTCCTTGTCTCCAAATTTTGGTAACTCAAGTACTAAAGTGTTGTAACAAAGTCGCCAGAGACACATTGAACCCAGTCAACATAAAAGCTCTATTTTAGCAAAATAAGTATACAGCATCATATTCAAGACACTCTTGGAAAAAGAGGCCTGGCTGACTCAATATTAGATGACATACCTATATGCTAGATAACAACAGGCCACTTCTATAATTACAATGTATCTACAATGCTTCCTTTGAACGACATATAATTTTCCTACACCTCCATCTTCATGCCCACGTCCCAGACACCCAGAATAAATGTTAGTCAGCATTGCCTCTCTCTCTGGATTCGTACATCTGCAGACTTCAAATGAATGGGTGTTTCTGGGTTTATAATCAACCTCACTCTGCAGCTCCAGGAAGATTATTGTTCAGAGCTGCATTTTAAGTTCAATCTACAATCCACATTCAAATCTAAAGACTGGTTGCTGAAATTAATATTTGCTATATACCCCAACTCGAGAATATGCCCTAACAACAACATCATTGAGTTGCATTTCGGAAATCATCACTTCATCTTGAATAGCTCTGATCAAAGTTCATCAACCATAACTGTTCCTCCCTCTATGGGCATTGCCTGACTTACTGATTATTCCCAACATTTCTTTTTAACTTCAGATTTCTAGCATTTGCTTTATTTGTCCAAAAGTTTAAACTTATCAGCTATTGGATGATAATAGTGTTTAAAACAGGAACAACTAAAGTCTTATTGATTGCTTCAAGCTAGCAGTTGCCACACTGCATTAAACAATGAGACAAATTCTATCAACCTCATTGGTTCTGAGAAGACCGGCTCTCTAAACAAGATCTATCAACCACCGAGAAACCTGACTTATTTATAAAATATAGCAACACAAGATTTAAAGCACTGATTGTCGGTTTAAAGTTCCAATAGGTACGATTTATGATAACTTAAAGAATATAGGTAGTTCATGCAGTTCCATGGTGTGTTTATGAGCTGACTTAATTAAGAGTATTATTTTGTCTTATCATTTACATAATAGATACTAGGAAATATTATATAAGCAGTCCATGGATCAAAGATAAAGATATTAACAGTTAAATGTATGTGTTTAAGCACAGATATATTGAAAGTTCCATCTATTTGTAGTAAAGATGAATCCATTGTAATTTTCTTAGAATTAAATTGAAAATGACATTTGTTGTTGTAAGGTCTAACAGCTATATCAATCCAACTGGGTTATCCCCTTTCTGAGTTTATAATTTCTCCTTTCTTTTCACAAATGTGACTTTGTTCCTTATGGAGGATTTTGAGCTCTGGGCTGCAATTAGGTTCAATATAAATTCTTTAAGTTCCTTGGGGTGGATCTATACCTCTACCAAAGAAGGTGTAAAGGACTCATTCCCTCTACTAGCCTGTTGGTCGCCCTTGGGCAAGGTGTAGCACCTGCTTAGCCAACTCCCCTCCCCCCTCCCCCCCCCCACCACCCTGATCGGAGTCTCGTGAAGCCTTGGGAGCAGGTGGTGGATTAATGTATGAGCATCTGGTACACATCACAAGTTCAGGTTATGATACCAGTGACACCAAACAGACAATCTCTGAAGAGTATTGATAATGGCTGGGGCCATTCATCTTGTAAAGTCACTGCCCAGGAGAAGGCAATGGCAAGCCACTTCTGTAGAAAATTTGTCAAGCACAACCATGGTCATGGAAAGATCATGAACACTTAAGTCATTCAGCACGGCATGGCATATAACAAATGAACAAAGTAATTCCTCTCAAATCCTTGCATGATAACTAGTTGCAGACTTGGAAGGTTCAGGATGATTGGAGTTTGCTTTATTTCCTACTTCCCAGATTTTCATTTGTATGAATTCATCCTTTTCCCTCATCAGAAAGGGGGCTTATTTCAAATAGCTTCTCTACCTTTGACTCTCCAACAGAAACACCTACTAAAGGTAGTTTATACATTTGCCATATGCAAAAATTGGCGAAGAGATTTGCTACATTGGGTAAAATCATAAAAACATTTAGAATTGTATACAAATGTAAACATAAGGTCATAGACATGATGTACTATAGTATAAAACAAACCCTTTAGCATATTGAGTCCATTTCATTCACACCAATCCTATACCAATCCCAATGTTTTATTGTCTTCACATTCTCTTTACCTCCTCACAGACGCTATCACTCAGCCATATACTAGGCGAAATGTCACAGTGACCAATGAAACCAAAAACCTGCCCATCTCTGGGATTTGGGAAGAAAGAGGACAGCTGTGTTGTGGTGGATTAAATTTTGTAAAATATTAGATTAAAATCTGAACAATTCCAAGTGACACTAGCTCTTTGTGAGCTTGCAGCATGTAAAGTGTCAATGTGTATGTACAAGTTAAACACTGTAGCTTGTTAAATATTTGCTCATAGCAGCTGATTCTTTCGGGCCTCAGGCACCTGTGGCATCAGGATATCTGTCAATGAACATGAATTGTTAGAATGAAAGAAATCATGCTGAGTTAGTGCCATGAGAACAAAAGATAAAATAATCTGTCTGTCTCTTTGTGTCTCGCTATGATTGTGGATTGAACCCCTATTTATTGAGCCACCTTTTGCTCGGTTCTTGTGATTTAACCTAGACCAGAGGAATAATAATTGGTGCCTACGAGATCCAGGTAGGTTTCATAAGTCAGATGTTGGAGTTTCCTCTACAACAGCGACAATCAAGTCCCCTGACGACTGCAACAATCACGTGGAAACTACGAATTGTGAGCCCTAAGATCTCTGTAACTTACTACATAGTATGTGGTTTATTTGTGCTTTCTATTTTATGATATAGCAGATTCAGCAGCAGCAGAAGAGATACCAGGATAAGGTGTTGCCTCCTGAGTGCTGGGGTCTAGGACGTCTCTGAGCTTTTGCAGAATATTCTTCAAGGGAAGGGTGAGCAGCCAGAGGATGTGGTACATATTGGAACCAATGACATAGGCAGGAGAGGGGTAGAGGTCCTGTGTAGTAAGCTCATGGAGTTAGGAAGGAGGTTGAAGAGCAGGACCTCCAAAGTGGTAATCTCTGGATTACTCACGGTGCCGCAAGCTAGAGAAGGTTAGAACAGGAAGATAGCACAGATGAATGAGTGGCTGATAGTGCAGGGGGCAGGGTTTCAAGTTCTTGGATCATTGGCCAAAAAGTTCTATTTTAACTTCTTCAGTCCACATGACTTGTTTCCAAAATGCATCAGGATTGTTCAGATGTTCCTTTGAACCTTTTGAATAGAACTTTTTGGCTGCAATGAGCAAAGGTATGTTGGAGAAAAAAGGATGCAGAATTTCATGAAAAGAACCCCTCTCCAACTGTTAAGCACAGGGGTGCATCGATCATGCTTTGGGCTTGTGTTGCAGCCAGTGGCATGGGGAACATTTACTGGTAGAGGGAAGAATGAATTCAATTAAATACCAGCAAATTCTGGAAGCAAACATCATACGGTCTGTAAAAAAGCCAAAGATAAAAAGAGGATGGTTTCTACAACAGGATAATGAACCTAAACACACCTCAAAATCCACAATGTGATAGAGTAGAGGGATAGGTAAATATGGATATAGACTGAGAACAATGATCAGTTAATGATCAATACTGTCGCTGGGCAAGTCAGAAAGAAACCCTACCCAGCAACAGATGATGTGCTAGGCATTGTTCTCTGAAATGCTAGACAAAGGTTCAAATAAGGAATTATCTGATCATACAAAAGCGTCTCAAGGTATAACTAAATATGGGAAGGATAGTGTAAAGGGGGGGAATAGAATGTTCCATCTAATTGTATCTAATTGTATCATTTTACACCTAATTGTATCTTAGCTTGTGATTGAAATGATTCTAAAACTGTCTTGACTCGTGTAATTGTAAGATTTCCCGTGGACGTGATGATCAGTGTTATAAATTGTAAAGAACTGTGATTCGGGGGAGGGCAGTGTCTGGAATGTCTCTTTGGGAGATCGGTCTGTAACTTCCCCCATAGCATGCTATGAATAAAGAGTAAAAGCTAGAGAAAGATTTGCGTGTGTTAGTGTATTTGTGGTACTGTTGTCCTTGCATTGGGTCAATCCACCACAGCAATTTGGCAAGCCAGTCAGGAGTCCAAGACGAGACGTTCCCGTGAGACGGCGTCAGTGACAGGCTCGGTGGCAATGACCTGAGACGGATGCGCCCAGAGTGTAAGATTTACCTTGATCTCTCTTATTAATTGTCCACTTTGACGACCCCTTCGTCTGGTGGGTAATCCTCTGACAGACTCCTTCCGAAACCTGAGTTGAGGATCGCCCGAGTACCACAGGTTAAAAGAGGGGTTAGAGTACCCGACGAGGCATAAGGTAAGGTAAGAGGTTGGAGTCCCCCACGAGGTATTGTGAGTATTAAAGCCTGCTGGTGCTAACAAGTTGGGCAGCGGATCATTTGTAGTGATCTATTACATTTTTCTTTGAGTGTGTTACAGAAAATTGGTCAGCGGGTTAGTGGCAGTAACCTATTACATTTTGGAGCTGGTAACCATTCTAATTAACGTGGAGGCCGGGGCGTGTAGCACGGTAAATTTACCAGCACAGGGCAGAGCAGACGTTTGGCCAAACACAGGAGAAGTGGCTCTCCCCTGCAGTCTATCCGGTTGTTATAAATACATTTTAGTGTACACTCACGACAATTTGCCTGTCTCGGCACCTTACCCTAGACCAGTTGTTAAGAGGGGAAATCCCCCACGCAAAGGTCGGGACCCTGAAGTAGGTGCAAAGAGACACGGCACAAGATTAACGGGGAGTAGGGGCTATAGGTAATAAGGTGGTAAAGCCACACTCTGAAGTATCAGCACCCAGCCTTAGACCAGTTGATAAGAGGGGAAATTCCCCAGGTGAAGGTCAGGACCCAGAAGTGGGTGTGAGAAAAGGAGGCTGCTAACCCACCTGATTAGGAAGTATGGGGCAAACATTAGATAAATCTGTAAATAACATGCCATTGTTTAAACTATGTAAAGATGATCCAGAGAGAGAGCGAATGATTACTGAAGGTTATCAGCACGCCTAAATCAGAAATTGGGTAGTGAAATTCGGCCTTTGGGTGAGACCTGGGACTTAGATAAACGTCTGGAGGCAGTGGAAGCAATTTGGAAATGTAATGCCGGACAAAAATGGAAGGTTTTAATGTCCAATTGGAGAAAAACGGCCGAAGAATTAAATAACAGATCTAAGCAAAGTAGTTGGGAGTACAATGCACGTGGCAGAGGGATTAGTGTATGTGACAATGAAGGAAATTTGAAATCGTGGGAGACATTAAAAGGACTGTCTCAGGATTATGATACGAATAAGGAGAAACAGGATAGGGAGAAGAAAGATAGGCAGGTTAAGGATAGATGGCAAGGTAAGGGTGAAGCCAGCAAAAGTAAAACTGAGGTACCTCTTGACCTGTTGGACTGCCCAGGCTGTTTGATGATAATGAGACTGAAGGGGAGAAGGTCTGGTGCATCCGACCCCAGCCCACGGTGCTGCCACCCCCATATAACATTACTGCTGCCCAACCCCAGCCACCTCCGAATGCACCCTAACTTCAAGCCCAATAGCCTCCCCAACCAGGGGACAACTTCTGCAAAGAGGACGTAATAGGCTCCAGGCTAGGGGGCGACAAAACCTTTTGGTAGGAGACGGACCCCTGGTAGACCCTGAGACCAATACTGGTTATGACTCTGGTATTGAAAATGATGATCCCGAAGACCCAAGGCCCAGAGGGAGTGGGATCCCGGGGCAACTTCCTAACAGGACCGTTCCCAATCCTTTTTATACTCCTTGGAAGCCCCAAGAAATGTGTATGATCACGAACCAGGCCCCAAACAGGAAAAATGATCCCAAGGGATTTATCAATTATGTGATTGGCACAATCCAAATGTTTCAGGCGACTCCCCAGGATCTTTTTAGCTTGTGCTGCATGGCTCTTACTATCAGCGAGCAGGAAAAATGGAGGGAAGCTTTGAGAAATCATGCCAATTGGGAGTCCTTTTCTGCCGCAGTCGCACCCACAGACCAGGTGAATAACATAAAGAAGGCTCTAAAAAAAGGCCTTGCAGCGCCACGTAGATATCACTAAGGTCCTCGACTGCCACCCAAAGGTGGGGGAGGATGGAAGCGATTTTGGGGAATGCTTCTGCTCCCTTTATGCAACCTACTCTGGAGATGCTGCTTATAATGCCGGCAATGCCTCGCCCCGGTTTCAAGAAGGAGGTGGTTGACGGCATCACCCACCTCATAGAATCTTTCTGTAAACAGGGCATTTTTGTCCCGTGCCAGTCCCCTTGCAATACTCCTGTCTTGCTGGTCCCAAAGCCGGGAAGGCCAGATTGGTGGTTAGTGCAGGACCTCCGTAAGATCAATGAAATTGTGCAGCCTATACATCCGGTGGTCCCTAATCCCGCTACGATTTTAAGCAGCATTCCACCGGACTCCCAAATTTTTACTATAGTAGATCTGCAGCATGCGTTTCTTTGCAATTCCACTTGATCCTGAGTCGCAGTACCTCTTTGTATTTACCTTTCAAGATCAGCAGTACACTTGGACTAGGTTAGCCCAAGGTTTTGTGCACTTTCCCACCATTTTCTTGTAAATATTACATAGGCAGTTTAGAGATTTACAATTTCCTGGAGGCTCTACGGTAATACAGTACGTAGACGACCTCCTACTGGCAAGCCCGCCAGAAACCTGAAATGTGCAGGACACCAACACGCTTCTGAATGCCCTGCATTTGTGGGGATACGTGATCCCGCCCCAAAAGGTAAAAAGGTCCCAAAGGCAAGTGAGATTGCTGGGAACCCTTTTGAGTGCAACTGAAAGGCAGCTCACTCCTGAAAGGATGACCCCAATCTTTGCGACCCCCCCCCCCCGCCAACTACGCCAAAAGCCAGGTGTGCTTTCCTTGGCTTGGTAAACTTTTGTAGACAGTGGATTCCAAATGTTGCTCTGTATACAAGACATTTGAGCCCTCTGGCTTCCAGCATGTTTAGGGGGCATCTAGAACTAATGGAGCAACAGGAAGAAGCCTTTGAGGAATTGAAGAAATCGCTCTTGAGGGCGCCTGCTCTCAGCCTCCCACTCTATGACCGTCCATTCCAGCTTTTTGTGAATGTTTTAGATGGCTGCGCCACTGCAGTGCGCACGCAGTCTCATCGGGATAGGCTCAGCCTGTTGCCTATTACTCCACTAGGTTAGACCCCGTAGCGCAGGGATTACCCCCCTGCTCACAGATGCTCCTGGCCATTTCCCTAGTTACAGCTGCTTCCAACATCACTCACCAACAGCCAGTTACAGTGTATTCGTCCCATACCATTGTAGCCCTGCTGACCTCCCACCAGACCCAACATCTTACCCTGGCCAGACTAAGTCGCTATGAAATAGCATTACTTAATAACCCACTCCTCACCTTTGCATACTGTAATGCCATCAACCCCGCTACGTTTTTAGAGAGGGCCCCCGTTGAGTTAACTGAACCTGCTCATGATTGTCTGCTGTATTCGAGCCAAAGGCAAAAAGGCCAATGTTTATACAGATTCCTGCTATGCATTTGGGGTGGCCCATGACTTCGGACAGCTCTGGGCACATTGGGGGTTTCTCACCTCCTCTGGAACCCCCATCCAGAATGCCATGTATGTAAGAAACCTCCTCCAGGCCATACTCCTCCCCAAAAAATGAGCCATTATTAAATGTTCGGCTCATCTAAAAGATGAATCTGCAGTGACAAAAGGAAATAACAGCGCCGATTTGGCAGCCAAGCAGGCTGCACAGGAGGCGATTATTATAGTTCCACTGCAGAGCAATTGGCCTTTACCATGACTAAATCACCACGAGTGCCGGACACTTCAGACAGGGCTACAGTTCAAAAACTCCAGGGTACGCCCCTTATTTAGAAAAACAACTCTGGAAGACACACAGATGTGTGCATTCGGTGTCCACTGGCCTCTGGCATACCCCAGTTGGCCAAGTTTGCATTCCTCATGCATTGCTGCCTATTTTGCTTGATTGCTTGCATACAGACACCCACCTTGGCAAGGGGGGTAATGAGTAATATTTTGCTTCGTACATGGTGGCACCCCAGGCTGGAGGAGGATGCTTCAACAAAAATACAAGCCTGTTTGATTTGCCGAAAGACAAATGCGGGTAAGGGAATAAAATGTGCCCCAGGAAAACCTTCTTGCCAAGTGGTCCTTTTGAATGTATTCAGCTTGATTTTATTGTACTACCGCATACACACTGTTATGAGTATTGTCCAGTGATTGTTGATGTGTTCAGTAAACGGATTGAGGCCTTTCTGACCACCAATAATAAGGCTTCCAGGGTGGTAAGATTGTTACTTACAGAGATTATACCAAGATTCGGGGTACCCAGACAGATAAGTTCGGACAATGGCCCTCATTTTGTGGGAAAAATGAATAAAGAGCTGTGTGAGGTGCTGTGCATCGAACTGCAGTTTCATTGTGCCTATCACCCGAAAGGCTGCAGGAATAGTGGAACGGGCTAACGGCACCCTGAAAAATAAGTTGTCTATGTTAATGTCCGAAACCGGACATTAGGTCCTTCCGTTAGCTTTATACCATATGAGAATTGCCCCACATTCCACTACAGGGGTATCTGCAGCTGAAATTGTTTATGGACGTCCTGGAAGGACCCCATAGGACGTTAACACACAGCCTCCCGCCCAAATTGATCTTAATGTCATGGGGGATGAATTGCAGAAATACTTTTGCCAACTAACATTCTCTCTAAAGTTTCTCCACTCCCAGGTAAAGAATACCCTTAAGGATTCCGGAGGTCAGGGAACGGAGTGGCTGGAGTTGAAAATTGGAGATTCGGTGCTGATCAGGGATTGGGAGTGTTCCAAGCTTGGACCCAGGTGGAAAGGGCTATTCCAGATACTTCTGCAAACACCGATGGCCATTAAAGTTCAAGGACACAGCCGCTGGATCCACCTAAGCGATTGTAAATGATGGGCTCCGCAGGTGGACTAAAGACTATTATTGGACTTTTCACTGTTATAACTGCCTCCATGGTATTAAGCCTGGAGGACAATTTATTTTATAAGACTCATGTGCGTTTGCATGGTAACCGTACTGCATGTTATCCTTTGGTGCAGTCTGTAGAAGCACTGTTTGTAGCTAACCTGTCAGGGCTATTCTGGATACAACATGACCTAATAGTGGAGGACAGATCAGGGACAGAATGTAAAGGGATAGAGGGAAAGTTTCGAAGAGGGACTAGGGGAAAATGTATTGAGGGAATAGGTGATAACTATGCTGCAGACCCTGAGTGTTTGGAGACCTGCGAACGGCATGCAGTGGGGGATGGGGAAGAGTGGGTACCTGGTACATGCTATCGAAGCACCAGGGATTATCCCTTCTGCATCATGGGAAAGGGATGGGGAAGTGTTTTCGCCAGGGTACCCTGGGAGATACCTTGCCTGAAGAGACATCGTTTGGACCACCGATGTAAGATAAATCAGGGAATACTCTCTTGCGAATGTATCCACGAACAATGCATGTTCCTCTCTAAGGGAATTCAGTATGTATGTGGATATTATAATGGGATTCATATGTCAGCTGGTTCAGGAACTTTTGATTACTCCTCCCTGTATCCCAAGGAGCACTTTTGGTATGATAAAATAATACTTGGTAAGAATTCTTGCTACTGGGTCAAGACAGGATACGTGTTCTTGTTTAACAGTACCTATACTACAGCTACCACTACTCTGCCTTCCCTATTTGCACGACTCGACCACTTTCTGGGAGGGGGTGATAGAATGTTCCATCTAATTGAATGTAATTGTATCATTTTACACCTAATTGTATCTTAGCTTGTGATTGAAATGATTCTAAAACTGTCTTGACTCGTGTAATTGTAAGATTTCCCGTGGACGTGATGATCAGTGTTATAAATTGTAAAGAATTGTGATTCGGGGGAGGGCAGTGTCTGGACTGGCTCTTTGGGAGATCAGTCTGTAACTTCCCCATAGCATGCTATGAATAAAGAGTAAAAGTTTGAGAAAGAATTGCGTGTGTTAGTGTATTTGTTGTACTGTTGTCCTTGAATTGGGTCAATCCACTGTGGCAAATGGACTACCTCAAGAGGCACAAGCTGAAGGTTTTGCCATGGCCATCACAGTCCCCTGATCTAAACATCATCAAGAATCAGTGGATAGACCGCAGAAGAGCATGCAAGATGGCCCAGGAATCTCACCGAACTAGATTAGATTATGAGGACTCTCAGTCCTCGTTTATTGTCATTTAGAAATGCATGCATTAAAAAATGATACAACTTTCCTCCAGAATGATATCACAAGAAAACACAGGACAACCCAAGACTATAACATGCAAAATCACATAATTATAACATATAGTTACAACAGTGTAAAACAATCTGTTAATTTGATAAAGAGCAGACCATTGGCACGGTAAAAAAAAATTAGAAGCCTTTTGCAAGGAAGAATGGGCGAAAATCCCCCAACAGAGAGTTGAAAGACTCTTAGCTGGCTACAAAAAGCATTTACAAGCTATGATACTTGCTAAAGGTGGTGTTACTAAGTACTGCCATGCAGGGTGCCCAAACTTTTGCTTCAGGCCCTTTTCCTTTTTTGTTATTTTGAAACTGTAAAAGATGGAAATAAAAAAAGTTTTCTTGCTTAAAATATGAAAGAAATGTGCCATCTTTAACTCTATGCTTTTTAGAAATCAGTTCATCTTATACTCGCTTAGCTATTCACAGTAACAGAAATACTGAGTAGGGGGGCCCAAATTTTTGCATGTCACTGTATGAGGAGTATTTGAAAGCTATGGGCCTGTACTTGCTGGAGTTTAGAAGAGTGAGGGGGATCTCATTGAAACCTATCGAATATTGAAAGGCCTCAAAAGAGTGGATGTGGAGAGGGCTTTAAAAATTATGAATTTTACTTATGATTTTGCCTTCTGTTTAAATATACAGTATATGAATTTTCTAATATTTAGTTATCATGTTTGGAATACTATATAAAGACTTAGCCATCTTCTTCCAGGTCTGTTGTCTATGTGAATCTTTCAATGCAATCTGTTTATTGGATAGGTGTCATAGTGGGTGGCGTTGGGAATGGACCCAAATGCAAGACACAGACACTGAAGTACTAGGAACAGGAATGGACAAAACTAAATGATGGGACAGGACGCAGACTAGGAGTAGGAACAGGAACACAGACTAGGCTAGGGAAGCAGAACCAGGACGAGGGACTGGGAGCAAGAATCCTGGGTGTGGACTCCGAGCCAGAGACTGGATGTGGACCCAGAACCTGGGTCTTGACTCGGTCTCGGACCCCAAAACCAGACGAAGACGTGACGAGGCTTGGGTTCCTGGAGGCTCGGGTTCTTGGAGGCTAGACGAGGACATGATGGGGCAAGGGTGCTTCGAGGCAAATTCCTGGGCAGGACGTGGGACTCCACCCCACCAAGGCAAGGACAGGGAGGAATAGACCCAACTGAAGAATAACGGCCAACGGCCTGGCTTACCCGACTGAGGCAAGGGACAGGAAGGGACAGAACCAACCACAGGGTAAAGGCAATCAGCCTGGCTTACCCGACGGAGGCAAGGGACAGGAAGGGAGCAAGGTCCGGTGTGGCTCGAAGACTCGAGGCGGCCAGTAACCTCGGCAGGTTACGGAACAGCCAAATCATATAACCATATAACAATTACAGCACAGAAGCAGGCCATCTCGGCCCTGCTAGTCCGTGCTGAACTCTTACTCTCAACTAGTCCCACCTCAATCCATATCTCGATGGCTGCACTAGCCTTGCACCGGTGGGTGTCTCCAAGGGGAGACAGACAAGACAACCCAGTGCCCACACTCGAACCCAGGGCCGCTTATACTCCCAGCCCCGAGATGAGCATCAGGTGCTTATGGTTAAGTCCAACCAAAACCAGGACAGCCGGATGACCCAGAGTCCAGAGTCCAGGACCAGACCATGAACCGGAATGCGGACTTTGGACCGGACCATGACAATAGGTCGTTACACAGTAAACTAGAGTTTTTCTTAAACTGATGCCGGTTCCTAATTAAGATCAAAAGTGGAATTCTGTGAAGATAGCTGGGTTATTTTTTGTATCCACTTTCATCTGGCTTGGGAATTAACAGTGTTAACCACAAAAGCAAATTCCAGGTGTTTGAATATCAAATCTCGTTACTGATGTGGGGAAGCCTGCAAGGGACTGTGTTAACTCAGACAGCCACTGCCAGATTTCTGGGTTTTATTTATTTACTTAATGACGTACAGTGCAAAACAGGCCATTCCAGCCACATCATTCAGTGATCCACTGACTTAACCTGAGCCTTATCACAGGACAATTTACAATGGCCTTTTGACCTCCCAACCATTACATCTTTTCACTGTGGGAGGAAATTGGAACACCCGGAAGGAACTGAAAAGATCATGGGGAGAATGTACAAACACCTCACAGGCAGCAGTGGGAATTGAACCCTGGTCACTTGTACTGTAAAGCACTGCATTATCCTCTATGTTGTGTGCTGCCTCACATTAATGCTATAATGTTTAATGCTAAAAGAGTGGAGCCCAGGAGTTGCTGTCCAATTTAATCCTTAACAAGTGTGAGTGTTCATAGCCCCACTGTTAATCTTAACACTAATTTGACACCAATATTGGTATAGATGTCTTCAGAAAAGGTCATTATTAAAATATTGTTGGTGACAGGCTTACTCTGCTCTACTTAGGTATTATTAACAGACACCAGTAAACCAAACGTATTTAATCAACATGGAAATAATAACAGAATCTATGATAAATTGTCAATGTTGCCAAGGACAGATTTTCACTTCTGAGCAAACCAAGTTATTAGTCTTCATCTTTAGAATCTGACAGACTATCTTGAAATCTAAATTAATTTAGACCAATTCTCAATTTGTGAGATGTATGATTTTCATACATCTCTATTTTTGACAGCACACTCCCAATTTAGCCATGACTGAGAAAAAAAAAAGCCAGTAACGTATTCCTCTGGGTGAGAAATAATCTGTCTTGCTGCTGGAAGAAGAATCTGCTTTTATTATTTCAAAACACATGCAGCTTGAGCATATGACAGCATTTTCCCTCATTCAATCCTATTAATGATTTATTGTTCTATAAATATAAAGTGAATTGGACATTATTTAGTCAAACCTTATGACCACCTCATGGGATCAAAGCATGACAAGGATTCATTTGACAGGATCTGAGCTCTTCAACAAACTATAATAAAACTTTTGACATGATAATAGATGTGAAACAAATACATAGCAATTATCTTGCATATGATCAGTAATATATTGAATTTCATAACACTATGAGCAGAATTAGGCCATTTGACCCATTGAGTCTGCTCTGCCATTTCATCATGACTCATTCATTTTGCCTCTCAGCCCCAATCTCCTGCCCTCTCCCTACATCTCTTCATGCCCTGACGAACCAAGAACCTATCAACCTCTGCCTTAAATAAACCCAATGACTTTGCCTCCACAGCTGCCTGTGGCAATGTATTCCACAGATTCACCATTCTCTGGCTAAAGGAATTCCTCCTCATTTTCATTCTGAAAAAGGAAACTCCTTTATTCTGAGGCTGTGTCCCCCATCTTAGAAAACATCCTTTTCATGTCCACTGTATTAAGGCTTTTCAACATTCGATAGGTTTCACTCATCTTCAGTGTAAATTATGGCAGACAGTTCACAAAACTACCTCTTTTTTAAAATATACATCTACTATTAGTCTGTGTACCACTGGAGCCTATAATTTACATTTTGATAACGTGTTTCTGAGCTGACAGAGTGATCTGGTGCTTTTGCTGTCTCTAAGGAAATTTGGCACCGTTGAGAGCGAGGTTGAGAGCGGACTGTGCTTAATGGCATAGCTCAAACCCATGATTGGCTCCAATTCTTGACCAATTTGCCCATTAGAGGTGTCGAGCAAGGCTGAAATCAGTGAGGGTGAAAGTGGAAGGAGAGTGGATGCTCAGTGCCCTCAGAATTATTGCATCTCTGTCTACTTATGTATGACTGGTCTCCTTATCCCTCTCATTCACTGCTGCTGGAGGAAGGTGCAGGAGCCTTGGGTCTTCGGCAAGGCTTGATCAGTGCTGTTCGTGATTTGGACTCATTTTTGGAGGACTGTAGTTCCTGTTATATGTGTTTCTGGTTATTCCTTTTGTTTTGCTATTTTGCATGATTTTGATTGGGGCAGACCGGTTCTGCAGCTTGCAGTCAACAAATGATACAGTGCTAAATTGAACTTAACTGAACTAAACGGAACATTCATAGACTGTTACAAGGACTCTGCAGTTTGATGTTTGATATTCTGTGTGTTATTGGCTCATTTTTTGTCATTTGCAAAATTTGGTTTTTTTTTGGGTGTTGGGTGTTTGATGTTTTCGTTGAAAGGGTTCCACAGTGTTTCTTTGCTTCGTGGCTGTCTGGAGGAAGATGAAGCTCAAGGCTCTTTACTACTTACCTACTTTGATAATAAACAAAATTTGAATCTTTGTTGTGTGGAAACTGCCTGCCATCTTTCCTAAATTATAATGGTGGCTGTTCTAAGGTGTTTTAAGGTATCCAAGAGTCTATTAAAGGTTTAATTTATGGGTGAGTTTATCCTGCCTTTCACTGACAACACTAGCTTTATTAGCATTACTTTAGTTGTCAGGCCTGTACTGTAGGATTATTATTATGATTATGAGGACACGCAGTCCCCTTTTATTGTCATTTAGTAATGCATGCATGAAGAAATGATAAAAATGTTTTTCCATAATGATATCACAAAAACACATGACAAACTGACTTAAAAACTAACAAAAACCACATGATAATAACATATAGTTACAACAGTGCAAAGCAATATCGTAATTTGATAAGAACAAACCATGGCACAGTAAAAGTCTCAGAGTCTCTCAAAAGTCCCATCATCTCACGCAGACGGTAAACCCCTAGCGCCGCCAACTTGCCGATGCAGCATCCCAGAAGCATCCGACCACAGTCCGACTCCGAGTCAGTCCGAAAAACTCCGAGCCTCCGACCAGCTCTCCGACACCGAGCACCGAGCACCATCTCTGCCGAGCTCTTCGACCCCGGCCCCGGCAACAGGCAATACGCAAAGCCGAGGATTTGGGGCCTTCGTCTCCAGAGATTCTCGATCGCACATTAGCAGCAACAGCGAAGTAGGCTTTTCAGAAGTTACTCCAGATGTTCCTCTGTGCTTTCACGGCTGTTCCCATCAAATCCAGATTGATGCACGGCCCCCTAGTTACACGTATCGACATTCATTCAGAATGGCCACGTGCGCTGTGTTGTGCCGCCATCTTCTCCTCCCTCCCGGCTCCAATTCTTGATCAACTTGCCGATTAAAGGTGTCGAGCAAGACTGACATCAATGAGGGTGAAAGTGGAAGGAGAGTGGATGCTCAGTGCCCTCAGAATCATTGCATCTCTGTCTACTTATGTATGACTGGGGAACCTTCCATTCCCCACTCAGCTAATAGGATTCACCCATCACTAATTCCACACTTACACCTGCAGCCTATTTGAGCTCAGTTCTCATCCACAGTCTTTGTTCACTCATCGAATCAGGTGGCCTCCACCAGTTGTTTCAAGCTTTCACATTTGCTGCCTCAAGTTTATCAGAATCAGAATCAGAATCCTTTATTATCACCAAGTATGTGGACACATACAGGGAATTTGATGCCGGTTTCCCTGAGCTCTTGCTGTACAGAATCAAAAAGCAAACAAAACAATAGTGCAAATAATCGTGAACTATATACCATGAGATATACCAGTGTATGTACAGGTGGACTTGGTTTATAATAGACTAAAATTCATGTGTTCATAAGACTGATGGCATATGGAAAGAAACTGTTCTTGTACCTATTTGTCCTGGCATACAGTGATCTAAAGCACCTACCAGAAGGAAGGAATTGGAACAGGTGATGTCCAGGGTGTGATGGGGCTACAATGATGCTGTTTGCTCGCTTCCTTGTTGTTTGTTGTGTTTAGTGTCTGTTTTCTTTTGTTTTAATTTTAAGGGGCTTATGGCTTGTTATTTTGAGTCTATGATAAAAGTCATTGTTCACTGGTAAATCATCTCCACTGTTCTGCTTTTGGGTCAGTCTTGTACATTTCCTAACTGGATGAATCACCCAAAAGAGTATTCTCATCTCAAGGAAATCATCTGCTGACTGAGTGCAGCAGGAAACTATTGACTCCTCACTCACTTCTGGCCATTCTGGTGCACAACGGACTCTGGGTTTTCACTGAAGCAGGTTCTGGTGACCAGCATGATGGCAGAGGTATGTCAGTTTGTCACTGCCTATTGTTAGTGTGCCTGGTCCAATTCCTCCAACCAGTGGCTTTCTGGGATCTTGTGGCCCCTGCCCTTAATGCCCATGGTACCACATTACCATGGATCCAAGGTGATCATGACACGGTGGACTGGTTCTCCAAGGCAGCCCTCTTCATTGAGCTCCCCAACTTTCTGTGAGCTGTTGAGATTGCAGGCCTGGCTCTCCAACGTGTAGTTAGTCTCCACAACTTCCCTTAGGACAGTGTGTTGGACTGTGGCCCACAAATCGTATCTCACTTCCAGCAAGCCTTTTGCTCCTTCCTCTCCACCTCAGTGAGTTTGTCCTCTGGGTACCATCCACACGCCAACAGCAAGTCATAAAGAGTCAGCAAGTGGAGAGTTTTTTTGAGATGCTTTGCTGCCTCTGACTCCTCCACGTGGAGGAATTTTCTGCTCTGGGCTGAGCTGTCCGACAATCTACACACCTCTGCCAGGGGTAGGTGCTTCATGGTGACCTTTATTTCCCACGCTGGTGGTCCAGTCCACCAGGTCCCTGGTTCCTGCTGCTGGAATGCTTGGAGGAGGGTATAAAGGGTCATTCTAGCTGCCAACTGTGCCTACCGCTGGCAGGCCCACTGTTGTTGGTGCCCAGTTAGACTACTCCAGCCTGGGGAATGTGCCTAGCTGTCCTCATGAGATCTACCCCCAGTGCATCAACTCCTGCAAGCACTCATTCCAGTTTATCGGTCCCTTCAAAAGCGCCCATCACATCAACTGAGCCACTTACTGCCTTCAGCCACCACCATCCCTCAGGATCACACCGATCTTCCATGTGCCTTGCTGCAAGTCCATTATCTTTAGATCATTCACCTACCAATGCTTGCACCTCTGAAACATAGTCTTAGAACACTATAGAACACAACTAGGCCTTTCAGCCCATCTAGTCTGTGCAACACCTTTAATCTGCCTCGTCCCATCAACTTGCACCCCAACCATAGTCCTCCCTTGCATCCACGTACCTATCTACATTTCTCTTAAATGTTGAAATTCACCACTTCAGCAGGCAGCTTGTTCCATGCTCTCACCACCCTCTGAGTGAAGTTCCCCCTCATATTCCCCATAACATTTCACCTTTCACCCTTAACCCACAACATCTAGTTGTAGTCTCGCCCTACATCAGCGGGAGGAAAAAGGCCTATCTATATATCTCATAATTTTGTTTACTTCCATCAAATTTCTCTGTTCTTGGGTGTAAAGTCCTGAACTGTTCAACCTTTCCCTTTAATTCAGATCCTCATGTCCCGACAACATCCTTGTAAATTCTCTCTGGACTCGTTCAATCTTATTAACATTTTTCCTGTGGGTAGCTGACTGAAACTGCACACAGTACTCCAAATTAGGCCTCACCAACATCATATGCAATTTGAATGTAACATCTCAACTCCTGTACTCAATACCTTGATTTATGAAGGCCAATGTGCCAGAAGCATTCCTTGTGATCCTATCTACCTGTGACACCACTTTCAAGGAATTGTGAATCTGTTTCCAGATGCCTCTGTTCTACCACATTCCACAGTGCCCTACTACTCACCATATAAAACCTACATTGGTCAGTCTTTCAAATGTGCAAAGCCTCACACTTGTGTGCATTAATTTCCATCTGCCATTTTCTCACCCATTTTTTGGGCTGGTTCAGATCCTGCTGCAAGTTTTGATAGCCTTCCTTGTTGCCCATCACAACCCCAGTCTTGGTGTCGGCCACAAGTTTGTTGATCGATTTTTGCCACATTATCTTTCAGATCGTTGATATAAATGGCAAACAACAATTGACCAAGCACTGATCCCTGAAGTACACCACCAGTCTCAGGCCTCCAGTCAGAGAGGAAATTATCTATAACCACTTGCTAGCTTCTTCCAAGAAGTGTATGCCTAATCCTAGGATGATGATGGTGGAAGGTGGTCCTGTGTACATGGATTGCCTGCTGATGGGCTTGCATCAGTGTGGAGGGAAAAGATTGAGGAGAGAACAGCCCGGAGGATAGGTCTTGGCTGCTGTCCAGTTACATCTTGGATCTGTCACTCACCAAGGTGTCCCACCAGACCCATCCAGGTCATCCTGGGCTGACAGGGAGCTGGCGATAAGGAAGAGTCTCTGTCAGCCATGTACATTCAGAGACCACCCACTGTCCACCCAACTCATAGGATTCTCCCGCCACTCATTCCAGACTCATCCCCTGCAGCCTATTTCACCCCAGTTCTCGGCCATGGTCCTTGTTCATTCATCAAGCCAGCCAGGCTCAAAGAGCTTCTCACTGCCTAATGTTTACATTGGGGCCTGCTTGTGTTTCATTTCTGTTCTTTCTTGTTTTGTGGCTCCTTGTAGCTTGTTAATAAAGTTATCCTTCCCCACTGAATCGTCTTTGCTGCTCTTCTCTCGGGTCAAGTCTCTCTTGACGTTAGTAAATGTAGATTTAGCCCCCATAACCAGCTGGTAAAAGCAATGGGTATGAAATGTTTCTTCTTTGCATATCTATTCTTAAATAAACTATTCTTTAGTACTGGAGTAATGGATAAAAGTGTTGGAGCGGGGCCAAGTGGTTAAGGCGTCGGTCTAGTTATCTGAAAGTCGCTAGTTCGAGCCTCAGCTGAGGCAACGTGTTGTGTCCTTAAGCAAGGCACTTAACCACACATTGCTCTGCAATGACACCGGTGCCAAGCTTCATCAGCCCTAGTGTCCTTCCCTTGGACCACATCGGTGGCATGGAGAGGGGAGACTTGCAACATGGGCAACTGCCGGTCTTCCATACAACCTTGCCCAGGCCTGTGCCCTGGAAACCTTCCAAGGCGCAAATTCATGGTCTCACAAGACTAACAGATGCCTATATATAATTGGATAAAATAACTAAGCAATAGACCTGTAGGCAGAAAGGTGTCTGAACTCAGATGGTACTGTTGGCCAGAAAGAACTACAATCTGCAAATCAGTGAATTTGAATGAATCAAGGACAGTGGAAGCAGACAGACTAATTGGCCTTGTCCATGCCATTTTATGAAGAGATTGTGTTCTCCATTTTGTGTTAGTCATTGGCTTGATCAGTGAAGAAATGATGATGTGTTGGGTAATCTGCTGAACCAGGGATCATTTCCAAATAAGAAGTTATTTGTGAGCTGCTCTTTGGTTTGAAATAATGTGCAGGTTTGTGAATATTCATCTGCCTCTGATCTGTGAGATTCAAGCTGATTGAGAACAAAGAGCCATAAATTACTAGTTGTCAATTAAGACCATAAGACACAGGAGCAGAATTAAGCTATTCAGCCTGTTGAGTCCCCTCCACCATTTCATCATGGTTGATCCTGGATCCCACTCAATCCCATAAACCTGCCCTCTCACCATATCCCTTGATACCCCAACCATTCAGGAATCTATCAACTTTCCCTTTTAATATACCCATGAACTTGGCCTCCACTGCAGTCTGTGGCAGAGCATTCCACAGATTCACCACTCTTTTTCTAAAAAAAATTCCTCCTTACCTCTGTCTAAAAGGTTGCCCCTCAGTTTTGAGGCTGTGCCCTCTAGTTCTAGATACCCCAGCAAAGGAAACATCTTCTGCACATCCATCTTATCTAGTTCATTCAACATTTGGTAAGTTTCAATGAGATCCCCCTGCATTCTTCTAAATTCCAGTGAGTACAGGCCCAAGGTTGCCAAATACTCCTCATATGTTAACCCCTTCATTCCTAGAATCATCCTCATGAACTTCTTCTGGACTCTGCAATGACAATACATCTTTCTTAACATAAGGGGCCAAAAACTGTTGACAATACCCAAAGTGCAGCCTGACTGGTGTCTTATGACGCCTCAGCATTAATTCCTTGTTTTAATATTCTATTCCCTTTGAAATAAATGCCAACATTGTATTTGCTGCCTTTACCACAGATTCAACTTGTAAATTAACTTTCTGGGATTCTTGCATGAGGACTCCTAAATTCCGCTGCATCTCTGATGTTTGAGTTTTCTCTCCATTTGGATAATCATCTACACTATTGTTCCTTTAACCAAATACATTATCATACATTTCCCAACACTATTCCATCTGCCACTTTTTTGGCCATTCTTCTAATTTGCCTAAGTCCTACTATAATCACATTGCTTCCTCAGTACTACCTACCCCTCCACCTACCTTCATATCATCTGCCAACTTTACTGCAAAGCCATCAATTCCATTATCCAAATAACTGACAAACAATGTGAAAAGAAGCGATCCAATACTGACCCCAGAGGAACACCCTAAGCACTGGCAGCCAACCTGAAAAGGGCCTCTTTATTCCCACTCATTGCCTCCTGCCTGTCAGTCATTCCTCAATCCATCCCCGTATAGTTCCTGTAACATTGTAGGATTTTATTTTGTTAAGCAGCCTCATGTGAGGCATCTTATCAAATGCCTTCTGAAAATCTAAGTAAATGACATCCACTTTCTTTCCTTTGTCCACTCTGTTTGTTACTTCCTCGAAGAACTCTAACAGATTTGTCAGGCTTTTTCCCTTTGCAGAAACCATGCTGACTTATTTTATCATTAGTCTCCAAGTACCCCGAAACCTCGTCCTCAGTGGGTTCCAACACTTTCCCAAGCACTGCGGTTAGGTTAACAGGCCTATAATTTCCTTTCTTTTGCCTTCCTCCCTCCTTAAAGAGTGGAATGATATTTGCAATTTTCCAGTTGTCTGGGACCATGCCAGAATCAAGTGATTCTTGAAAGATCATGACCAATGCATCTATTATCTCTTCAGCAACCTCTCTCAGGTCTAGAAGATGTAGTCCATTGGGTCCAGGTGACTTGTCCACCTGCAGACTTTAGTTTGCCTAGCACTTTTTCCTTTGCAATAGCAATGGCACTCACTCCTGCTCCCTGACATTTGCAGATCTCTGGCACACTGCCAGTGTCTTCCACAGTGAAGACTGAGCAAAGTATTTATTAAGGTCATCTGTCATTTCTTTGTGTCCCTCCCCCCACCCCCCCACCCCATTTCTACTTCACCAGCATTTTCCAGTGGTCCAATATCAACTCTCACCTTCCTTTTATTCTCTATATAACTGATAAAACCTTTGGTATCCTGATTTATGTTATTGGCTAGTTTGCCCTCATATTTCATCTTTTCCCTTCTTATAGATTTTCCAGTTGCCTTGTTCTGTATTTTAAAGGCCTCCCAATTATCCAACTTCCCACTCATGTATGCCCTTTCCTTGGCTTTAATGCAGTTCTTAACTTCCCTTGTCAGCTACGGTTGCCTAGCCCTGTGGTTTGAGAACTTCGGTGGAATATATCTACCCTGTGCCTTGTGGACTAATCCAGCCACCTCTGTTCTGCTGTCATCCCTGCCAGTGTCCCCTCCAGTCCATCTGGGTGATCTCCTCTGTCGTGCCTCTGTATATCCCTTTATTCCATTGCCATACTGATACATCTGACTTATTCTTCTCTCTCTCAAATTGCAGTATGAATTCAATCATATTATGATCATTGCCTCCTAAGGTTTCCTTTATGTTAAGCTCTCTAATAAGATTTGGGTTATTACACAACACCCAATCTAAGATGGCCTTTCCCCTTGTAGGCTCGAGTGCAAGCTGCTCTAAGAAGCCATCTCGTAGGCATTCAACAAACTCCCTCTTGTGATCCAACACCACTCTAATTTTCCCAATCCCCTTGCATATTGAATTCCCCATTAGAATTGTGACATTACCACTATTACGTGCCCTTTCCAGTTTCCTTTGCAATCTCAACCCCACATCTTAGCTGCTACTTGAAGGCTTATATATGATTTCCATAATGAATTTTTAACCTTGCATTTTCTTAACTCCACCCATAAAGACTCAAAATTCTCCGACCCTATGTTACCTCTTTTTAAAGATAGTAATTCCATCTCTTAGCATTAGAGCCACACAACCACCTATGCTTTCCTGCCTGATACAAAACATATCCTTTGATGTTAAACTCCCAACTATGACCTTCTTCCACCCATGACTTAGCCATGACCAGGAAGAGGGCAAAAATGGATGCTGGCCTGGAGCAGAGCCGATAAATAGTGTTAAATGTCAGACATATGACCTACAGCCAATGACAGTGGAATTCAATACTTGAGTTGGTAAGAAATAAATATAAAAGCAGACACTTCAAGTATGATGGCAGTATTAACTCTGTAGGAGACCAACTATTGCAGATGTGAGGTTCCCCATAGACACGTGAAGATTTGAAATGGGACTACAAGGAACATGTAGCCAGTAGCAGAAACTCCGTTTTAACTGCTGATATCTTTTCTGTTCTTTGACTGTTTATGGAAGGTGAGGAAAACTTAGCTGGTGTGCACACAAGGAATTTAATGTATGAATTAACATATTTGTTAGTTGAGACAATAAAGGTACTTGTCAGTAAATACAGATTCTCTATGCCTCTCTAATCATTATTACAAGGGGTGATTCTTGTAATAGTAACTTACATCCGTTGGGCAATGTTAATGGGGATATTCTTATAATTGGTGTCAAAGTTCATAATTCAACAGTATTTTAATGCAAAAGCACTTCCACTAGTCAACCTTAATTGATGGTTTGTTTTTATTTTACCATATACTTCTAAAAGTAGTTCAGGAAAAATGTTTGAAGTCATTTCACTTTTCTTACTTCTAATCACAAGTTATTTTCTACAAAGCAATTGGATTATTTAAATGCACAATAACAGAATACCATAGAATAATAATCACTCCCATGGGAATAAAAAAAATATTTCCTTGACTGCATATCTCCTGCACAGCAAATCAGGCTACATTACAATATGTATAATAATAAATATTTCATGTACATCAAAATATTGAAACTGTGAAATGTGTCACTTGTATCAGTGACTAACACAGTCTGTCAATATGTTGGGGGCAGCCTGCAATGGTCGCTATACTTCTGCTGCCAATGTAGCATGGCCACAACTTACTCACCCACATTTGCAATCCATAGGTGATGATGGTGAGGGTTCTTTGAGAGCAGTTCAACTTGAAGACACATAGTCAATGTTTCATAAACAGTTTCCTCCTTTCTGCCATAAGATTTCTGAATGGACAATGAACCCATAAACACCATCTCAATCTCAATTTTTTCTCTTTTTGCACTACTTATTTAATTTGTGTATATATATATATATATGTGTGTGTGTGTGTATATATATATATATATATATTGCACACATAGTGTGATTTATCGATTTTTTAAAATCATTATGTATTGCAATATACTGTTGTCAAAAAACAACAAATTTCCTGACATTTACCATTAACATTGAACCTGATTCTGATTATGGGCTGTTAAGGTACTTCTACAAGAAGTCAGGGTCACCAAAGACGCTTGCAAGTTTCTACAAATGTTCCATGGAGGGTATTCTGATTGGTTGCATCACCACCTGGTATAAAGGGATCAGAATAACCTGCAGAAAGCTGTGAACTCAGCTCCATCATAGACACTAAGCTCCACAGCCTCGAGGACATCTTCAAAAGCTGATAGCTCAAAAAGGCAGCGTCAACTATTAAGGACCCCTATCACCCAGGGCATGTCCTTTTCTCATTCTACCATCAAGGAGGTGGTGCAGGAGCCTGAAGATACACACACAATGTTTCAGGAACTGCTTCTTCCCCTCTGCCGTCTGATTTTTGAATGGACAATGAACCCATGTATGCTACCTCACTATTTTTTCCTTTTTTTGCACTACTTACTTAATTTAATTTTTAAAAAATATATTTCTTATAATTTATAGCTATTACAAATTATTGTGTATTACAATGTGCTGCTGCAAAACAACAAATTTCATGACATAGAATCAGAATAAGAATCAGGTTTATATCACCGGCATGTGTGGTGAAATTTGTTAACTTAGCAGCAGTTCAATGTAATGCATAATATAGAAGAGAAATATATAATAATAAATAAAACAATTTACAGTAGACATATATTGAATAGGTTAAAATCGTGCAAAAAATAGAAAGAATTGTATATTAAGAAAGTGCTCACTGGTTCAATGTCCATTTAGGAAACGGATGGCAGAGGGAAAAAAACTGTTCCTGAATCGCTGAGTGTGTGCCTTCAGGTTTCTGTACCTCCTGCCTGATGATGATGTGAGAAAAGGGTGTGCCCTGGGTGCTGGAGGTCCTTAGTAATGGACACAGCCTTTCTGAGACACCACTCCCAAAAGATGTCCTGGGTAATTTGTAGGCTAGGACCCAAGATGGAGCTGACTAAATTTACAACCCTATGCAACTTCTTTCAGACTTTCCTCCCTGTGATATTAATTTTTTTTTCTGAATTTCATGATTTTGATCCAGCAGTGATGAAGGAACACTGAACTATTTTAGTAATTACCCCACTTTGTCTTTATTGTTGAAAACAACATTCGCCACCTTTCTATTAAAGAATGGTATAGCTTTATGCAGCTCCAGGCATTCATTAATGTGATTAGTTTGTGTAGTTAAAACCGTTAAAGGAATTTCTGAGCACTTGAATATTAAGGAACTAATTTGCAAAATGAATACTTGAATTAAAATATCATTTGACATATACATTTCTAATTACATTCTCACAAAATATTACGTATCCTATTAATGCTAATTAATTAAACTTTGCTTGAAACCAGAACAAAAGATATGGATATAAAGGTTGTGCAAATGGGAACAAAAGCATGTTTCTTTAATTGCATGATTTTATTCTATACCACCTGCATATTTAGAATTTAATAAGTGAATTAATGAAGTGCTGAAATAGTCAGAAAAAATCTTTATTACACCACAGTGGAGATCCTAATGCTTAGAATAATTATACTGACTTAGAAATAATTAATTGCACTATCCAAATTTGGTGTCCTCTTAAAACATGTACAATACCTTGGCCTTGTTATACATGTATAATCCTGGCCTATTTTCCTTAAGACTTGTATTCAGATTGCATTAGACAGGAACAATTTCAAATCCTTATCCCTTTATGATATTTATTTATTTCTCACATCTTGAATGAAGTCAGGGCCATACAAGTCTGAATCAACAGTGTTCAGTCAATAGTTATTTATCCAAATGTCAGGATCTGCCAAAGAACTTTATACTATCATATGGGCAAAATGAATCCTTATCTCAGAGGAAAAAAATGTGTCACTGAAAAATGTGACTCCACTGTTGCAGGCTGATAATCAGTACTTCTTCCATGGGAATAGGTGAATCTGCAGTATTTATTTGTGTATTGGCTGTAAATTTCATACATCATCCCCTAAAAAATGCCTGACTTGCTGGAGCATTTCAGAGAACCATTAAAAATTGAGCACACATCAAATAGTTAAAGTTGAATGCGAGCCGAGCTAGGTGGCAGCAGCAGCAGATATCTAGTGAACCACATGGGTTGTCACAGTGGAATTTAAAACATTTCTAGTGTAGACTAGTCCTCCTTTCCTAAAAGGGCATGTTAACCTAACAAATATCACACCTATTGGCTGTACATCGCATGACTTCCACCAGTTAGTAAATTATCAAACTTGATCTCAACATAGTCCATCAAAATCCATGAAGCACCTAGTCTGAAGAGCTTTGTGAAATGGTACCACTGATATACACATTCAAGTAATGTATTGTAAATCCATGCTACATCTTCCAATAACTTCCATGCAATGACATCAATTGTTCCCCTGTGGCTGAGCATTCAAATATCCGCCTTTCTGTTCTTCTCAGCAAAAATTTGAAATAGCCCCAACCCCTGATACGGTTCTTCTCTTTATAATAAATAACAAGGGAATTACTACTGCATTGTTAAATCTCATATCTGGTTCCTTAAATTTATCATTACAGGTTGAGGTAGTGGGGCTAAGCTTCCATTACCTATTAAATGCTCCCAGTGTTGTGTGCCTCAAATAGCCTCTGACGAACAAGTCCAGCTCCTGGCCTTCACACGTGGCCTTGCTACTAAGCCCAGCGGAACTGTTTCTACTGACAGAAGAAGGAGCAAGTGCAGGTTACTGGTGCCTTAAAAACAGTGGCTTCGGGCAGATGGGGCTCGTCAGCTGTGGCAGCTCACTTAGGAGAAGGAAAACTCTCTTCTCAAACCTCTGCTGCCTCGCAGCTATACCCACCCATGGGAAAGGCTTCAGGACTCCCGAAGGCAGTCCAACGCTGAATTCAACATTGACTGGCAACTCCCGTGACACGGCTGATGCCAAACTGTATCGGTTTTTGTCGTTCCTTTGGGCTCAACAGGTGCATGGAGAGGAAAGCTTGCTACATTGGCAACAGCTTTCTCTCCATATCGTACCACCTAGGCTTACATATGTAGATAGCTAGGCTGCAAAATCCATGGTCAATCCTGACCGACAGAGGCCTCCAAATATCTGGTTCACTAATATCCTTTAGAAATCTGCTCCTGTGTCCACCCTGGCTTGTGTGCAGCTCAACTCATGGCAATGTTCATGTTCTCAATGTTTCTTTGAAATATACCAACAGGCCAGGCATTTTCAGGAACAGGTGAAATAAGACTGTAAGATCATAACAGACAGGAGCAGAACTCAATCATTCGTCCATCGAGTCTGCTCCACCATTTCATCATGGCTGACTCATTTCCCTCTCAGCCCCAATCTCCTGCCCTCTCCCTGCTCTAACTATTCAAGAATCTGTCAATCCCTGCCTTAAATACACCTAATGACCTGGCCTTCATAGTCATCTGTGGCAATAAATTCTATAGATTCACTACACTCTGGCTAAAGACATTCCTCCTCATCTCTATTCTTAAAGGATGTGCTTCTATTCTGAGGCTAAGGCTGTCTCCTCGGGTCTTAGATTCCCCCACCATAGGAAATATCCTCTTCACATCCACTCTATTGAGGCCTTTCGTCATTCAACAACTTTCAATGAGATTCCACCCCCCCCCCCCATTCGCCTGAATTCCAATTGTTATGTACCCCGTAACTGGGTTGCCAAACCATCAGAAATGGAACGTTGGAGTCTGGATTACTAGGAACTAATAAAGTTTTATTAAAGAAATAAGTAATACAGTACACTAATCATAAGGACATAAATGTAACAAGTTAGCAATGATAATGCGCACATATACACAGAAATAGGGTAATAGGAATCAACCAGCTCTATCGCAGTCTAGGGGTAAAATGATCAGTCTTAAGTGAAGCAGAGTTCAGCTCAGTTTGGTGCAGTTCGCAGTAATCACTGTTGTCGTACCATTGGAGAGAGAGAGAGATGCAACTTGGTTTCGGCAGACCTTTTTGATGTCTTCGCAGTTGGTTTCGGGTAGATCCTTTGATGTCTTCTATCCCGCTGTGGTCACCGACTGTGACCCTTCCGTTCCGGATATGATCGTTCTTCCACGGTGAACCCAGCACCCAGGCAAGGGCGGACACACACCCCAGGTTCCCACCGATCGTACCTTTACACCCTGTGAGCCTCTGGTCAGTTCCCATGAACTGGACCTCCAAACTCCCACCAACTTGTGGAGGCACACTGCTCTTCCCAGGGTCTCGTGGTGTCGTGCCTTAGCAAACCTGCTCCTTTTATCCTCCTGCTGGGGTATCACCTGTCCATCAAACTTCAAACAGTTCAGGTTCAAAGCAACCGGTCTGTCAATAGTTTAATTGTGTTTCTTTTCTGTTAATCCCTCTCTTCTCCCTTATTAATATTTTGAATGTTTCTCCATTGTCTTTCTTATCTCTCTCTTTAGCATCATCAGACCGGTACCTCTGCTGGGCGTCACACATGACACAATGAATACAGGCCCAGAGCCATCAAACGGTCCTCATATGATAAACCTTTCAATCTCCAAATCATTTTTGTGAACCTCCTTTAAAACCTCTCAACTGTCAGCACACCTTTTTTTTTAGGTAAGAGGCCCAAAACTATTCACAATACACCAAGCAAGGCCTCACTGGTGCCTGATAAAGTCCCAACATTACATCCTTGCTTTTATACTCCGGTCCTCTCAAAATGAATGCTAACATTGCATTCAACACACATTCGTCCTGATGAAGGGTCTTGGCCTGAAACGTCGACTGCACCTCTTCCTAGAGATGCTGCCTGGCCTGCTGTGTTCACCAGTAACTTTTATGTGTGTTGCTTGAATTTCCAGCATCTGCAGAATTCCTGTTGTTTGCTAACATTGCATTTGCCATATATGTTGACCTTGCTACCAGTAGCAACTTGTACTGCAGGTTTTATTGCTTCCAAAAAGGCTTTCACAAAGTCCACACAAAGCACAATGTCTGATATAGGAATTGGAATGAAAATTCCACTTGCTGATACATCACCTGGAGGGCTGTCGTCTTTTGAGATTTGTGTGGCAGTGGAAGAAAATGAAAATGAAAAATCAGAAACAGCTTTAATATCACCAACATATAAATACAAAGGTAGTGAAATAAATTTTCATAGGTTCAATGTCTGTTCAAAAGTCAGATGGCAGTAGCTATTCATGAATCATTGAGTGAGTGCCTTCAGGCTTCTGTACCTCCTTCCTGATGGTAGCAATGAGATCAAGGCATGACCTGGGTGATAGGGGTCTTTATTGATGGATGCCGCCTTTTTGAGGCATCACTCCTTCAGGATGTCCTGATGCTGGGGAGGCTAGTGCCCATGATAGCAGAGAAGGTTACTGGGGTCTCCTTACCTTCTTTCAGAGTCGAAGCCTCCAGAAGACACAGTACATCATTAAAGACCCCTCACACCCTCTCCATGAACTGTTAGTTCTTCTGCCATCAGGCAAACGTTACAGGAGCATCAAAACTAAAACCGCAAGGCTACTAAACAGCTTCCTCCCACAGGCAGTCAGACTGCTAAATAGCTGCTCCATCTGACTCTGCTTTGGACACTTTTAACTTGCACTGGACACTTATAACTGATTTTAACTGACATGTGGCTGTTGTGTTTTACTATTTATTGTTATGTTTATTATTTAGTGTTGCGTTTGTTATGAATGGCCTACTCCTGCACATATTTTCTATGTTTCTATGCTATGATTGCACTGCCCCTGAGAAACGCTGTCTCATTCTGCCCTGCAGAGCTGATGTATGGTTAGAATGACAATAACCTTTTTTGAATCTTTGAATCTTGAATGATGAAGCTGACTGAATTCACGACTCTCTGCAGCTTATTTTGATTCTGTGCAGTAGCCCTCCCCCACCATCACCACCGCCCCCCCATACCAGACGGTGATATGGTCAGTCACAATAGGAAGGATTAATTGTCCAGAACTTTTCAGCTTGTTCCATTCATGCTGTGTCAAAGAAACTGACACAAATAACATGGAGGGCATTGCAGTAAACTACATTATAACCCTACCAGCTTTTCTGAAAGCTGGTAGAACTCAAACTTCACATCATGATTAAGACCATATAAAATATATTAGCAGAATTAGGCCATTCAACCTATTGAGTTTGCTCTGCCATTCAATCATGGATGATTCTTTTTCTTCAACCCCATCCTCCTGCCTTCTCCAAATAACCCTTAGTCACTTTTACCAACCGAGAACCTATCGAATTCTGCTTAAGTACACCCAATGACAAGGCTGTACAGACCTCTGTGGCAACAAAGTGCATCAATTCACTACACTATGGCTGAAGAAATTACTCCTTATCTCAATTTTAAAGGGATGACCCTTTATACTGATGCTTGTCCTCAGATCCCAGGTTCTCCCACTAATGGGAACAAAGGATCTTGTGGCCTGCCTAGTTCCCCATCCTCATACAAAGATTATTAATTACAGGGCTGTTTCCTAGATATCCCACTTCACATTCTCCAAGTTCTACAAAAAGCAGGCTTTCAAAAGGAACTGGACACTATAATGAAAATAATCCAGGAAAGGTTCATTGAAGAAAACAGGTTAGTTCAATGGATTTGTAAAGAGTTGTTACATACTTCATACTTAAGCAGTTTTGGATCTTATCTGTAATATTAATGTCAAATTTTAGATATTAGGCCTAGAGCTTATACTGATAAGGTAAGTTAGATAACAATGAAGCAAATAATAACATAAATCTTCTAATATCTGCTGTTTTACCAGTTCTAACAATATAGTTATCTCTTTTCTTTAAAATACACAAACTTCATTAATTCATGTTTTGGACTTGTTCATGTCTTGAAAAATATTGGAAGGAAGTTTTTCAAACATTTTCTTTACTTTTCAAAGTCAATTTTAAGCCTGATTCTCTGATGGCCCTATTCAGTATTGTTGCAAGACAAGATATCAAGCTGAAGACATCTGATTTACATATTTTGGCCTTTAGCTCTATTATAGCTAGGAGGGCGCTTTTGTTTAAATGGAAAGATGTTTTTCCTCCTACTCATGCTCAATGGTTATGCGACGTTATGTTATGCTTAGATTTAGAGAAGATTCGTTGTTCAATATCTGAATCTTGTCAAGACTTTCAAACATTGTGGAGACTCTTTCTGAATTATTTTCAAAACTTTCAAAACCCTCAATTCGTTGTTTAAATTTTGATGTAGGCTATTATTAATTTTTATTTTACGAGAAAGTATTTTACCTTTACTTTCTCCTTAGTAAACAGCTTCAGTCTTGGTAGGGGTTAGACTCCTTTTCTGTAATAAATTAGTACATTTCAATATAACTATTGACTAACCTACATGAATACAGGGTAATGAGATTGTTATTATGAATAAATATAATGTAATTGGTAGTTTTAAAAAATCTTTTTTGACCTTTTATATATACTTCCTTGTACTCTGTATTCTTCTATGTAGAAACTTATAAAAATATTGAAAAGAAAATACACAGAATTTACATGTTTCAAGGATAATGAGACAGAATATAAAATATAGTAATAAACAAAGCCATGGACAAATCCATTAGCCATAAACACAAGCAATTAGAGAGCATTTTTCTAATATGCAATAGCTACTGATGAGTGTGAAATTATGCTTCCCTTGGTGAAGAGCAACCTCTGATCAGAAGACTTCTTTGCCAGATAGCTCTATTCAGTCCACCAATGAAATCTTTAACTTCATGTTCTACAAACAGCACAATTCACAGCCTGAAAATTATATTTATTAAGAGAGAGAAAATAATTCCTTGTGAAGGATTTATTATGCCCAGGAGATAATTAATGTTTCGATGTGACTAAACTGAACAAAAACTTAACTGCAGCAGTGTCGCAGGCACGAAGTATCATATAAGCAGCATTCACAAGATAAAGATAAATTCAACACAAAATATACACAATTTTTATAATAAAGAATGCAATTAGAACAAAAAAGTCCATATATTGCAAAGTGATCAAAGAGATCTTAGAGTTGCTAAATTGCAGTGATTAGGACTATGCTGGTTGGTTCAAGAACTGAATAGCTGAAGGGAGGTAGCTGCTCTTACTCCCGGTGATGTGGGCGGGAGGAGAAGATAGCAGTGTGCTGCGTGCGCAACTCTCCGCTGAAAATGATATTGTATCCATTAAATAGGGGCCATGGACAATTCTGATTTGATGGAGACAGACGTGAAAGCACACAGGAACATCTGGAGAAATTTCTGAAATGCCGGTTCGCTGCCGCAGTTACTGGGCGATCGGGAAGCGTCCGGAGGGAAGGCCCCAAAATCCTCGGCTTTGCCTGCTGCTGGCGATCGAGACTGAGGTCAAATCGTTTGGATAGAGATGGTGCTCGGTGTCGGAGGGCTGATTGGAGGCTCGAAGTTTTCGGATGATTCACAGTCGGATTGTGGTCGGGCATGGCAGGGGGAATTTTCTTCCTTCTCCCGTCTGCGTGAGATGTGGGACATTCAAGAGACTTTGAACTTTTTTGCTGTGCCATGGCCTGTTCTTCATCAAGTTATGGTATTGTTGCACTGTTGTAACTATATGTTATAATTATGTGGTTTTGTTAGTTTTTTCAGTCTTGGTCTGTCCTGTGTTTTGTGATTCACACCGGAGGAATATTGTATCATTTCTTAATGCATGCATTACTAAATGACAATAAACAAGGACTGCTTGTCCTCATAATCTAATCTAAGTTTCTGTCAGATGGTAGCTGTGAGAAGATGGCATGGACTGGGTATGGGAGAAATCTTCAATTATGGGTGTTGCCTTCATGAGTTATTACCTCCTGCAGATATTACCAGCGGTGGGGAGCAATGTGCTAGTGATTTACTGGACAGAGTATCTTCAAAGATACAAGGCTAAAGAGTTACTGCTACCATTAGCAGCAGGTCAGTGGAACACAGATTTAAGGCAACTAGCAAAAGAAGAAAGGGTGGATGTAGGAGAGTCAAGGAAAGTTCCATTGATAAAGTGCAGAGCATTGCTACGATTAGATTGTCTTGCCTAAAATGTTGATGGAAACACATTCAAAAGTAACTTTCAAAAAGTAATTTCACATACACTGGAAAAAATAGAAAATATAAAATAATAAAGAGATTAGCTTTAATTGTCATATATACAATTACAATTAAAGGACAAGGACATGTCCTTATACAAGGATATGGCAGACCAATTGAATAATTACTTTGGTTCTGTCTTCACTAAGGAGGACATAAATAATCTTCCAGAAATAGTAGGGGACAGAGGCTCCAGTGAGATGGAGGAACTGAGCGAACTACATTTTAGTAGGGAAGTGGTGTTGAGTAAATTGAAGAGATTAAAGGCAGATGAATCCCCAGGGCCAGATTGTCTGCATCCCAGAGTGCTTAAGGTAGTAGCCCAAGAAATAGTGGATGCATTAGTGATAATTTTTCAAAACTCGTTAGATTCTGGACTAGTTCCTGAGGATTGGAGGATGGCTAATGTAACCCCACTTTTTAAAAAAGGAGGGAGAGAGAAACCGGGGAATTATAGACCAGTTAGCCTAACGTCAGTGGTGGGGAAACTGCTGGAGTCAGTTATCAAAGATGTGATAACAGCACATTTGGAAAGTGGTGAAATGATCGGACAAAGTCAGCATGGATTTGTGAAAGGAAAATCATGTCTGACGAATCTCATAGAATTTTTTGAGGATGTAACTATTAGAGTGGATAGGGGAGAACCAGTGGATGTGGTATATTTGGATTTTCAAAAGGCTTTTGACAAGGTCCCACACAGGAGATTAGTGTGCAAACTTAAAGCACACGGTATTGGGGGTAAGGTATTGATGTGGATAGAAAATTGGTTAGCAGACAGGAAGCAAAGAGTGGGAATAAACGGGACCTTTTCAGAATGGCAGGTAGTGACTAGTGGGGTACCGCAAGGCTCAGTGTTGGGACCCCAGTTGTTTACAATATATATTAATGACTTGGATGAGGGAATTAAATGCAGCATCTCCAAGTTTGCGGATGACACGAAGCTGGGCGGCAGTGTTAGCTGTGAGGAGGATGCTAAGAGGATGCAGGGTGACTTGGGTAGGTTGGGTGAGTGGGCAAATTCATGGCAGATGCAATTTAATGTGGATAAATGTGAAGTTATCCACTTTGGTGGCAAAAATAGGAGAACAGATTATTATCTGAATGGTGGCCGATTAGGAAAAGGGGAGGTGAAACGAGACCTGGGTGTCATTATACACCAGTCATTGAGAGTGGGCATGCAGGTACAGCAGGCGGTGAAAAAGGCGAATGGTATGCTGGCATTTATAGCGAGAGGATTCGAGTACAGGATCAGGGAGGTACTACTGCAGTTGTACAAGGCCTTGGTGAGACCACACCTGGAGTATTGTGTGCAGTTTTGGTCCCCTAATCTGAGGAAAGACATCCTTGCCATAGAGGGAGTACCAAGAAGGTTCACCAGATTGATTCCTGGGATGGCAGGACTTTCATATGAAGAAAGACTGGATGAACTGGGCTTGTACTCGTTGGAATTTAGAAGATTGAGGGGGGATCTGATTGAAACGTATAAAATCCTAAAGGGATTGGACAGGCTAGATGCAGGAAGATTGTTCCCGATGTTGGGGAAGTCCAGAACGAGGGGTCACAGTTTGAGGATAAAGGGGAAGCCTTTTAGGACCGAGATTAGGAAAAACTTCTTCACACAGAGAGTGGTGAATCTGTGGAATTCTCTGCCACAAGAAACAGTTGAGGCCAGTTCATTGGCTATATTTAAGAGGGAGTTAGATATGGCCCTTGTGGCTACGGGGATCAGCGGGTATGGAGGGAAGGCTGGTGCAGGGTTCTGAGTTGGATGATCAGCCATGATCATAATAAATGGCGGTGCAGGCTCAAAGGGCCGAATGGCCTATTCCTGCACCTATTTTTCTATGTTTCTATGTTTCTATACATTGAAATATTGAAACTTACAGTGGCTTGAGTTAGGGATGTGCTGGGGCACATTGCGAGTGTTGTCATGCTTCCAGCACCAACAGAGCATGTCTACAATTTTCTTATCCTAACCAGTGTGTCTTTACAGGAAACCAGAGCACCTGGAGGAAACCTATGTTGTCACAGGAAGAACATACAAACGAAATGAACCCTACTGGGTGATCACGGGTACTCTAAAGTGATAGGGCTAACCAGTATGTTGCCATCCCTATAAGCCACTATGGAAAGCTTAATAGAACATAAAACATAGAATAGTACAGCACAGTACAGGCCCTTCGGCCCATAATGTTGTGCCGACCCTCAGATCCTGCCTCCTATATAACACACCCCCACTAAAATTCCTCCATATACCTGTCTAGAAGTCTCTTAAACTTCACTCATGTATCTGCCTCCACCACTGACTCAGGCAGTGCATTCCATGCATGAACCACTCTCTGAGTAAAAAACCTTCCTCTAATATCCCCCTTGAACTTCCCACCCCTTACCTTAAAGCCATGTCCTCTTGTATTGAGCAGTGGTGCCCTGGGGAGGAGGCGCTGGCTATCCACTCTATCTATTCCTCATATTATCTTCTACATCTCTATCATGTCTCCTCTCATCCTCCTTCTCTCCAAAGAGTAAAGCCTTAGCTCCCTTAATCTCTGATCATAATACATACTTTCTAAACCAGGCAGCATCCTAGTAAATCTCCTCTGTATCCTTTCCAATGCTTCCACATCCTTCCTATAGTGAGGTGACCAGAACCGGACACAGTACTCCAAGTGTGGCCTAACCAGAGTTTTATAGAGCTGCATCATTACATCGCGACTCTTAAACTCTATCCCTCGACTTATGAAAGCTAACATCCCATAAGCTTTCTTAACTACCCTATCCACCTGTGAGGCAACTTTCAGGGATCTGTGGACATGTACCCCCAGATCCCTCTGCTCCTTCACACTACCAAGTATCCTGCCATTTACTTTGAACCCTGCCTTGGAGTTTGTCCTTCCAAAGTGTACCACCTCACACTTTTCTGGGTTGAACTCCAACTGCCACTTCTCAGCCCACTTCTGCATCCTATCAATGTCTCTCTGCAATCTTCGACAATCCTCTACACCATCTACAACACCACCAACCTTTGTGTCGTCTGCAAACTTGTCAACCCACCCCCCCATTACCCCCACATCCAGGTCATGAATAAAAATCACGAGAAGTAGAGGTCCCAGAACAGATCCTTGTGAGACACCACTAGTCACAATCCTCCAATCTGAATGTACTCCCTCCACCACCACCCTCTGCCTTCTGCAGGCAAGCCAATTCTGAATCCACCTGGCCAAACTTCCCTGGATCCCATGCCTTCTGACTTTCTGAATAAGCCTACCATGTGGAACCTTGTCAAATGCCTTACTAAAATCCATATAGATCACATCCACTGCACTACCCTCATCTATATGCCTGGTCACCTCCTCAAAGAACTCTATCAGGCTTGTTAGACACGATCTGCACTTCACAAAGCCATGCTGACTGTCCCTGATCAGACCATGATTCTCTAAATGCCTACAGATCCTATCTCTAAGAATCTTTTCCAACAGCTTCCCCACCACAGGCATAAGGCTCACTGGTCTATAATTACCCAGACTATCCCTACTACCTTGTTTGAACAAGGGGACAACAGTTGCCTCCCTCCAATCCTCCGGTACCATTCCCGTGGACAACGAAGACATAAAGATCCTAGCCAGAGGCTCAGCAATCTCTTCCCTCGCCTCGTGAAGCAGCCTGGGGAATATTCTGTCAGGCCCCGGGGACTTATCCGTCCTATTGTATTTTAACAACTCCAACACCTTCTCTCCCTTAATATCAATATGCTCCAGAACAACAACCTCACTCATATTGTCCTCACCATCATCAAGTTCCCTCTCATTGGTGAATACCAAAGAGAAGTATTCATTAAGTCCTCACTCACTTCCACAGCCTCCAGGCACATCTTCCCACCTTTATCTCTAATTGGTCCTACCTTCATTCCTGTCATCCTTTTTTTCTTCACATAATCGAAGAATGCCTAGGGGCTTTCCTTTACCCTACTCGCCTAGGCCTTCTCATGCCCCCTTCTTGCTCTTCTCTGCCCCTTCTTAAGCTCCTTTCTTGCTTCCCTATATTCCTCAATAGACCCATCTGATCCGTGCTTCCTAAACCTCATGTATGCTGCCTTCTTCCACCTAACTAGATTTTCCACCTCACTTGTCACCCATGGTTCCTTCACCCTGCCATTCTTTATCTTCCTCACCAGGACAAATTTATCCCTAACATCCTGCAAGAGATCTCTAAACATCGACCACATGTCCATAGTACATTTCCCTGCAAAAACATCATCCCAATTCACATCCGCAAGTTCTAGCCTTATAGCCTCACAATTTGCCCTTCCCCAATTAAAAATTTTCCTGTCCTCTCTGATTCTATCCTTTTCCATGATAATGCTAAAGGCCAGGGAGCGGTGGTCACTGTCCCCCAGATGCTCTCCCACTGAGAGATCTGTGACATGACCCGGTTCATTACCTAGTACTAGATCTAGTATGGCTTTCCCCCTAGTCGGCCTGTCCACATACTGTGACAGGAATCCGTCCTGGACACACTTAACAAACTCTGCCCCATCTAAACCCTTGGAACTAATTAGGTGCCAATCACTATTAGGGAAGTTAAAGTCACCCATGATAACAACCCTGTAATTTTTGCACCTTTCCAAAATCTGCCTCCCAATCTGCTCCTCTGTATCTCTGCTGCTACCAGGGGGCCTATAGAATACCCCCAATAGAGTAACTGCTCCCTTCCTGTTCCTGACTTCCACCCATACTGATTCAAAAGAGGATCCTGCTACCCTTTCTGTAGCTGTAATAGTATCCCTGACCAGTAATGCCACCCCTCCTCCCCTTTTTCCGCCCTCTCTATCCCTTTTAAAGCACTGAAATTCGGGAATATTGAGAATCCATTCCTGCCCTGGTGCCAGCCAAGTCTCTGTAATGCCCACTACATCATAATTCCATGTATGTATCCAAGCTCTCAGTTCATCACCTTTGTTCCTGATGCTTCTTGCATTGAGGTACACACATTTCAGCCCTTCTACCTTACTGTCTTTACACTGTTTATTCTGCTTCTCTTTCCTCAAAGCCTCTCTATATGTTAGATCTGGCTTTACTCCATGCACTTCTTTCACTGCTGTATCGCTCTGGGGTCCCATCCCCCTTGCAAATTAGTTTAAACCCTTCCGAACCATGCTAGCAAACCTACCTGCAAGGATATTGCTCCCCCTCGAGTTCAGATGCAACCCATCCAATCTGTACAGGTCCCACCTTCCCCAGAAGAGATCCTAATGGTCCAAAAATCTAAAACCCTGCTCCCTTCACCAACTCCTCAGCCACGCATTCAACTGCCATCTCCTCCAATTCGTACAATCACTGTCACGTAGCACTGGCAGCGATCCTGAGAACGCCACCCTTGAGGTCCTGTTCTTCAGCCTTCTGCCTAGCTCCTGAAACTCACACTTCAGGACCTTATCCCTCTTCCTGCCTATGTTGTTGGTCCCAACATGTATCACGACTTCTGGTTGCTTTCCCTCTCATACCAGGATGTCGTGCACCTGGTCAGAGACATCCCGGACCCTGGCACCCGGGAGGCAACAAACCATGCGGGTGTCCATCTCACATCCACAAAATCTCCTGTCTGCTCCCCTGACTATAGAGTCTCCAATGACAACAGCTCTCCTCTTCTCCGTCCCACCCTTCTGCACCACAGGGTCACACTCAGTGCCAGAGGCCCTGCCACCGTGGCTCACAACCCTCACGTGGTCGTCCCCGCCAGCAGTATCCCGGACGGTAAACTTATTATTCAGGGGGATGGCTACAGGAGTGCTCTGCACTACCTGTCTGCTCACCTTCACTTTCCCCCCTCTGATTGTCACCCAACGACCGGCTTCCAACAGCCTAGGTGTGACTACCTCCCTGTAGCTCTCATCTATGACTGCCTCATTCTCCCTTATGAGTCGAAGGTCATCCAGCTGCTGCTCCAGATTCCTTACATGGTCTTCCAGAGAGTACATCTACTGTAAGTAGAAAACCCTTTCAAAGAGGTGGCAGAGGTACTGAAGCAAGAAGCTGCAGATACTGGAATTGTAACATTAAAGCACTATTTAGATTATGAGGACACGCAGTCCTCTTTTATTGTCATTTAGTAGTGCATGCATTAAGAAATGATACAATATTCCTCCGGTGCGGTATCACAGAAACACATGAGAGACCAAGACTGAAAAAACTGACAAAACCACATAATTATAACATAAAGTTACAACAGTGCAACAATACCATAACTTGATGAAGAACAGGCCATGGCACAGTAGAAAAGTTCAAAGTCTCTCGAAAGTCCCAAATCTCACACAGACGGGAGAAGGAAGAAAACTCTCCCTGCCATGGCCGACCACAGTCCGACTCTGAATCGTCCGAAAACTTTGAGCTCTGATCAGCCCTCCGACACTGAGTACCAAGCAGCATCTCTGCCGAACGCTTCGCCCTCAGCCTCGGTCGCCAGCAGCAGGCAAAGCCGGGCATTTTGGGGCCTTCCCTCCAGAGATTCTCAATCACACAGTAGCAGCAGCAACAAACCGGGCATTTCAGAAATTTCTCCAGATGTTCCTCTGTGCCTTCTCACATCTGTCTCCATTTGTATCTCTCGCCACAGATAATGACGTACTAAATGAGTATTTCCAGCCTTTAAGATTATTTCAGATTACCTCTGCAGTGATGAGGGGCCATAAAGATGACATCTGAATTTGACTTGTATCAGCAATAGGCAAATTGCAGTGGGTTGACTGTGTCTGGGAGGCTGAAGTTAATACGTACAATGACCACCCTTTTGAAGCATCTTCGGCAATTTTCAATAAGGTCCCATGTAGTCCCATGTCAACGCCTTTGCAAAATCCATTTAGATAACATCCACAGCTCTTCCTTTATCAGTCACCTTCATCACCACCTCACAAAACTCAATGAAATTGGTAAGACAAGATTTGCCCTGCACAATGCCTTGCTGACTGTCCCAAGGCTCTTTAAGATGCTCATAATGCAATTCCTAATTCCTCTCCAATATGCCTTTGAAGACTCTCAACCATCCAGGTCATTTTATATTTAGCAGTAGTAAGTCAAGGCAACTGGACGCCGTGTTGGGTAGAAGACATTTCACCACTCACTTGAGAGGCTTCTTCAGTTCTGATCAATGGTGGGTAGTTTTCCAGCTTATAAACTCTGTGTTTAAAGGTACAGCAATCACATGAGTGTCGTTAAGAGTCACAGAGGTAATGAAAGGCTCATGAGACTTATCTTTACATGAATGTAGATGTGAACTGTTGTGGAGACACTGTGGTAGACACCCATTAGAACACTATATCACTGCGCCCAGAATGTGCACACCAATGTTCAAGCTCAAGACAAGGAGCTCAAGTATTTGAGAGAAGCCTTGAAAGCTTGTTGCTAACATGACCGGGCCTTCATCAAGGCAGCAACAAAAATCAGCCAGGATATCAGCTCTACATACAGAGGTAGGGAGCAAAGCAGACAGAAAAACATAGCCATCCCATATGTAGCTGGAGTTTCAGAGAAACTCAGAAGAATTTTCAACAAACAGCAAACCCTGTGCTTTTCAAACCTACAAACACTCAGACGGAAACCCGTCCACCCCAAGGATCCTACACTCAAACATAAACAGAGCAATAATGTATATGCTATCCAATGCAATGACAAATGCACAGATCTGTAAATCAGTGAGACAAAACAACCACTTCACAAACAGATGGCCCAACATGGGTCAACAGCTCAGGTCAAGATTTGGCAGTATACCTACATCCAAAGGACAAGGGACGCTCCTTTGATGATAGCGATGTGCATATTTTGGACAGGGAGGTGGTTTGAAAGAGGGATTAAAGAAGCCACCTTTGTCAAACTGAAAAACCCGTCCCTGAACAGCGAGAGTGGGATACGACACCACCTATCAGCTACTTACAATGCAGTCCTAACATCTCTATCCCAGTGTCTCCACAATAGTTCACTCCTCCATTCTTACAAAGATAAGACTAATAACCCTCTCATTACCTCTACAACTCTTAACAAACCCTCGTGTTTGCTATACCCTTAAACAACTCACAGAGTTTATAAGCCGGGAAACTACTCACCATAGATCAGAACTGAAGAAGCCATTTGGATGAGTGGTGAAATGACGTCTTGACAACACAGCAAGTCCAGTTGCCTTGATTTACTACTGCATGATAATCCTCTCCATTAGCTTTCCTACCGTTGATGTGATACTCGCTGGTCTATAGTTACCAGGATTACCCTTATTTCCCTTCTTAGACAACTAAACAACTATTCTCCAGTCCCCTGGGACCTTTCTTGTAGCCAGAAAGGACACAAAGATCTTGGTCAAAACTCCAGCAATCTCATCTCTCTTGCTTCTCTTAATAACCTGAGGTATATCTTATCAGTCCCTTTTGACATATTCATGTTCTTCAAGAGACTTAACACTGCTTCATCCATAATCTCAAAATGCCCGAGCATATTAGCACGGCCCACACTGATCTCACTATCTTCAGCTTCCTTCACCACGGTAATTACCTCACTCACATCCTCTTCTTTTAAGCACATAGTCCCTCGTTTATCCTTAAGTGGTCCTACCCACTCCCTAGTTATCCTCTTGCTCTTAATGTTGTTATAGAATGCCTTGGTATTCTTCCTGATTCTTTTCATGACTTTTCCAAGGATGTTTCATGACTCCTCCTGACCTTGCTAATTCACCTTCTTGAGTTCTTTTTTTAGCTCCTTTATAACTCTCAAGCACCATGTTTGATTTAAACTCCCTAAACATTATATATACTTCCTTTTTTGTTGTTCTTGACTAAATTCACCACCTCTCTAGTAATTGAAGGATCCCGTACTTTGCCATCTTTGTTCTTTCTTCTCACTGCAATTTACTTGTCTTATACACTGTGTAATTGCTCTTCAAACACCCTTCACATTTTGAATGTGGTCCTCTTCATGAACACTTGTTCCCATTTAACTCTCCCCAAGTCCTGTCTAATACTCTCATAATTTGCCTGCTCTAATTTAATAATCTCCTGCAAGTTCTATTCCTATTCTTATTTATAGCTATCTTAAAACTTATGGGGCACTGATTTCCTAAATTTTAGTCACCTGGCCAAGCACATCTCTTACTTCCAAAAACACGAGAAAGTCTATAGATGCTGGAGATCCAAAATAACACACACACAAAATGCTGGAGGAACTCAGTAAGTCAGGCAGCATCTAAAGAAATGGATAGATAGTCAATATTTCAGACTGGGACCCTTCTTCAGGACTGAGAAGGAAGGGAGAAGATGTCAGAATGAAAAGGTTGGGGAGAGGGGAAGAAGGCTAGCTAGAAGGTGAAGCCAGATGGATATGAAAAGTCAAGGGCTGGGACTTAATACCAGGTCCAGTATGCCTTCTGGGATCTGGTCTTCAGTACCAATTAAAAATTCATTTTCCAGGCTACTTACCTCATCTGTTGTCAGTCACACAGCAGAATCCCAGTATCTTACCACACATACAGTATCATCTAAAGCAAAACTATCAATTCAAAATACAATTTAAAAAGATATGCATAATTTCAGGCAATGAGCTGGTTATCGTGGACAGTTCCAATAAAATGTACACCGACAAGCCAACAAACATATCCATGTGAATGCCATTCATTAAAAATTCTTAATTACAACTATTTCAAAATAAAAATTGTATCTGTGAATCGCACCCAAGTGATTTGTATTAATTCAAAACAACTTTAGAGAAGTCCTCCTTTGATGTAATAATACATCCATTTGTGACTGAGAATATGTCCTAATATTATTTTCATTTTATTCAGGAGCTCTGGAAAAACTTCACTGTCCAATACAACATATTAATAAAAGTTTTAAACTATTAATCAGCTCTTCCCACAAAATCGAAGCTCCGAGCGTATTCTTGGTTTGTTCATGTTTCCAGAAATGTCCCAGAGATCCCCCTACTCATTGTACTGATGTTTATTGTATCATGTCAGAATAACAAATCTAACAATTAGGATTAGCTTTAGGTATCTCATGTACATTGAAACATCGAAACACACAGTGAAATACATGACTTGCTTCAGCAACAGTTTACCAGCAACACACATCAAAGTTGCTGGTGAACGCAACAGACCAGGCAGCATCTCTAGGAAGAGGTACAGTCGACGTTTCGGGCCGAGAGCCTTCGTCCTGACGAAGGGTCTCGGCCTGAAACGTCGACTGTACTTCTTCCTAGAGATGCTGCCTGGCCTGCTGTGTTCGCCAGCAGCTTTGATGTGTGTTGTTTGAATTTCCAGCATCTGCAGAATTCCTCGTGTTTGCGTTTTTAAACGATTTACCAGGATGTGCTGGGGGCAGCCGTCACGTATCGCCAGGTTTCCAGTGCCAACACAGTATGCCCACAACTTACTAATGACAGCGGCTCTATTTCATTAGGAGTTTGAGGTGATTTGGTATGTCACCAAATACACTCTCAAATATCTACAGATGTACCATGGAGAGCATTCTAACTGGTTGCATCACTGAGGTGAGGGGGGTGTTGGAGGCTGGACGTAGCTACCACACAGGATTGAAGTGAGTTTCAGAGAGTTGTAAACTTAGTCAGCTCCATGATGGGCACTATCTTCTGTAGTATCCAGGACATTTTCAAGGAGCAATGCGTCAGACAGGCAGCATCCATCATTAAGGACCCTCATCATGCAAGACAAGTCTTGTTCTCATTGCCACCATCAGGAAGAATGCAGAAGAGTCTGAATGCACACACTCAACAATTCAGGAAGAGTTTCTTCCCCTCTGCCATCCAATTTTTGAATGGATATTGAACCCATGAACAGGACCTCACTACTTTTAAATTTTTATTCATGCGCTACTTATTTAATTTAATGATATTTTATATATATAGTATATATACTATATATAATAACTATATATATATAGTACACACACACGCACACATATATATATACTACTATGTCGACTCAGGCCTAGGGGACCAGCATCGGGCACGATGACAGACTCTTCACCTCTCCCTCTCCCTCATCAGTGTGTTCAGTTCATCTACATTAGCCGCGCCGCTGTCTTCTAGGAGCGTGTTGACCATAGTCTTCGGAGGGCGCCCACAAGTGTCATCAGGCTTCTGGTGCCAGCATAGCGTGCCCAGAACGTACTAACCCAAATCTCTTTGGAATGTAGGAGGAAACCAGAGCATTCAGAGGAAACCCACATAGTCACTGGGAGAATGTACAATATCCTTATAGACAGTGGCAGGAATTGAATCTCGATTGCGCTGTAAAAAGTTATGCTCACCACTACATAGTTCAACATAATTGCACTGACGTATTTTGTTAGAGGTCTGTTTTGATTCATCAGTAATAGCTGATACATATTTTCAGTTAACATCTGTTTAGATTACAGATAATTTTTGAAGTACAATTTGTTTTGGAAAATAACAAATATCCTGAATATGTTAAGTCTGAGGCTCTAGAAAACAAAATATTAAATTCAGATTCTTACCTTGCTGTGTTATTTGAAGTTCTTAACTTCTCAAAAATTGGCCTCTTGATTTTCAAAACTTTGCAAGTCACTAATAACAATTGGTTTAAAAAATTAATTTATCTTGGGTCTGCCTGAGAGGCCAATATATTAATTTGTTACAATAGTAAATTTTTTAGGTTTAAAATTTTCTAAGAAGTCAAAGATTTCCCAAACAATAAAGTCACCTGGAACAGTTCTTGCACAAAACAAAATGAACAGCAATCCATAAAATTGAACAGTAATCTCTATGTGGCCATTTCTCTTCCACTGCCAACAATAGCATCTACTGTGCAGAGGCAACATGACAAAATGACTCACATCTTGAGGCCATTACCCATCCAATTACAGATTCAGCCCAGTTGATGAACACCTGAATTATGTGCAGCCTGTATGTATAGACAAGAATTTGGGGAACTCGTGGGAGAAATTTGCTGGCTGCTATGAACTTGCAAACAACTTCTACCATCTGGGAATATGGTTTGCGGCAATATCAATGCATCTTGCAGAGAGCTCAAAAGTCTTGAGTTAAATGGTGCATGAGGTTTCAATTTCAACATTTAAGAGAAATTTGAATTGGTGCATGGATGTGAGGGGTATGGAGAGCTGTGGTCCGGGTGCAGGTTGATGAGACTAGGCAGAATAATAATTCAGCATGGACTTGACTGGCCAAATTGCCTGTTTCTGTGCTGTAGTGTTCTATGACTCTTTGACTCTGAATACCTTTTTTTTTAAACTACGTTGCCCATGGGTGGTCCATGTTTTTTATTTAAATATTTGCTGCATGTCATCTTCAGGGAGCGATACCTCAAAAAGGCGGCATCCGTCATTAAGGACCCCATCACCCAAGTCATGCCCTGATCTTATTGCTACCAACAGCGAGGAGGTGCAGAAGCCTGAAGGCACACAGCCAATAATTCAGGAACAGCTTCTTCCCCACTGCCATTCAATTTCTGAATGAAAACTGAACCCATGAAGACTACCTCACTACCCTTTTTATTTTTATTTTGCACTACTTATTTAATTTAACTATTATATATATTTTTTTACAGTAATTCATGTTTTTCCAATTATTTTATATATTGCATTGTACTGCTGCTTCAAAGACAACAAATTTCACAATATCTGCCTGTGATATTAAACCTGATTCCTGATTCTGATTCTGACACTGAATTTGAAATTTGATTCATAAGAACAGGTTTTTTTTTAAATTTTTAATGCAAGCAAGTTAAAAATACAAAACTTCTTCCAAGTTGACTGGAGTTGCAAATCTGTGTTATTTTGTGATCTGTGGCTTTTCATTTATCTCTCCTGTAAAACATATCTGTTGTAATTTATCTATAGCTCAACAATTTTTACTGCTGTTGTCCACATTGTACGAAGTGATTAAGAGATAATAGTGTTGTCAAATTATCAATCGAATAATCATCACATCAGTTGTATCCTTGTACTCAAGTAAAAATATTAGCAAGTGATCAAGCAGTGTCAAATTGCAGCTGGTGCTATTTACAATGTTATTTTCAGTGCCATGCTTGCTGAGTCCAGGCGTTTTGTGAACATGTTATTTAATTGAATGTGAAGGATTTGACCTTCAATTTGATGAGAGAAAATAGTTATAAATGCTGAAATGAATGGAACTGGAAGTGAAGTACTCTCCTCTTCATTGTAGCTCGTATGAACATTTAGCAGAACACTTCAGGTGAGAACTTAAGCATTATCCTGAACTACTGATTATCTTTCACTTGAATTCTTCATTCCAGACCTAAACCCACAGTGATCATGGCTTCTTGCATCGTTCACTGAAGAACAGAGCAGCCTCGTTCTTCTACTGCATGAACTACAGCTACCCAGACTCAATGCTGTGTGGAGATAATTATCAATTCCAGCACTTAATTTTCAATTTCTAAAATTGTAGTACTTTCCCCTCAGAATTCACAAGAAACATTTATGTGGAGCACTGAAAGCAGTGAAAGCACAAGAAAGAAAAAAAAACCTTCTTTTTATCTTAAACATGTTTCTGGTACTGTTCGAGCCTGTGATCTACAGCTTGAAGATCAATTGAGCAATCTGGGGCTTTGTTGCCTCCAAGAAGATTTTAGGAGTCAAGCGGCTACAAGGCCTGGAAGCTTAGAGATGGAGCTTGGGCCCAGGACTGACAACATTTCATGCTGATCTTGTCAATTAAAGTGCTGAGGAAAATTGAAACATCGAGCTGAGTGCGGAAGGCTAGCATATGTTTAGCACCGTCTACCAGCCTCTCGTTCACTGCTTCTGGGGAAGAGTGTCTGCACGTGATCGTCTTTCACTTACTGCTCCTGGGAAAATTCCCTGTGTTCAGGTGGTCTCTCTCTCTCTCCTGTGATGCTGTCAGAGGATGACACCAACGTTCCCGGTCTGCGATTTATAGATTGGACTATGGATCTCTTGGACTCTTTCAGTTTTGTGTTTTATATTCTGTGTTTTCACCTTTTCTTTTTTGTTGCTGTTAGCATGATTTGTTTTTGTTTTTTTTTGCGCACCAGAGGGGGTTTTAGGTTCGATGTTCTTGTTGCCATTTGCACATTTTAATTATTTTGTTTTGCACGGGAGAGCAGGGTTGGGGCTTGAGGTTGGATGTTCTTGCTGTGTTTGCATGATTTGTTTTTATTTGTACATGGGAGAAGTTTGGGGTTTGATGTTCTTGTTGCCGTTTGCGGGATTTGTTTTTTTTTTCTGCATGCAAGGGCTGGAGCTTGGGGTTTGACTTTCTTGTTGCTGTTCGAGCAATTGGTTTGTTTTTCATCAATGATTTTCTTCGAAAGGCTTCCATGGTCTTCTTTGCTTTGTGGCTGTTTGGTGAAGATGAATCTCAGAGTTATATACTTGAATAATAAATCTACTTTGAACCTTGAAAGCAGCATCCATCTTCAAGGACCCACACCATCCATGCCATGCTCTCCTCTTGCTACTACCACCAGCCAGGACCATACAAGCCTTGGGTCCCACACCACTAGGTTCAGGAATAGTTATTACCCATCACTATCAGGATCCTGAACCAGCATGGATAACTTCACTGCCCACAGCTCTGAACTTGAATTCTAGGACTCAACAACTTATTTTCTCAGAATTATGTATTTTTATTTGCTCGGTCGTCTTTTCTACATTGATGTTTGTCAGTCATTGTTAATGTAGAGATTCTCATAAATTTCACTATATTTCTTGCTTTTCCTGTAAATGCCTGAAAGAAAATGAATCTCCGAGTAGTTAACATGTATGTTCTTTAATAATAAATTTACTTTGTGACTTTGACTATGAATTTCAGATGACTTACTGATTCTTACATGCCAGGCCTGTCATCCAAAGACACTGCCACATTCCAACGCTTGCTACAAAGGGCAAGAACTCTTGCTATTGCAGAACTAAAATAACATGAATCATACAGAACATGTTTCAGAAATGCATATTACCAGAGTCTATGCTTGGTATGTCAAGGTCTATGATAGTTCCACAACTATCATCAACTGTGAAAGACTTTCCAACTAGATGTTGGCAAATGGCAGAGGAGCATTATCATTATGAATAGCTAAAATTAATGTTTTTCCAAGATGTGCAACAATTGGAAAAGTGAGAGATCAGGAAAGCTCAATAACATGCATTATAACAAAGCACAGTAGCATGGGCCTGCCAATGACAGACTGAGGAAATACCACACCTGCATTCAGGGTAGCGGACACCAACAGAATCAACAAACTGATCCGTAAGGCCAGTGATGTTGTGGGGATGGAACTGGACTCTCTGACGGTGGTGTCTGAAAAGAGGATGCTGTCCAAGTTGCATGCCATCTTGGACAATGTCTCCCATCCACTACATAATGTACTGGTTGGGCACAGGAGTACATTCAGCCAGAGACTCATTCCACCGAGATGCAGCACAGAGCGTCATAGGAAGTCATTCCTGCCTGTGGACATCAAACTTTACAACTCCTCCCTTGGAGGGTCAGACACCCTGAGACAATAGGCTGGTCCTGGACTTATTTCATAATTTACTGGCATAATTTACATATTACTATTTAACTATTTATGGTTCTATTACTATTTATTACTTACGATGCAACTGTAACGAAAACCAATTTCCCCCGGGATCAATAAAGTATAACTATGACTATGACTATCATCATCATTATGAGCCATGCCATAAGATGTAGGTGATCATGGTGATCATAATTATTCTTGGCAATATTTTCTACAAAAATGGTTTGCCATTGCCTCCTTCTGGACAGTGTCTTTGCAGGACAGGTGTTCAGTTAGCAGATAATGGTTAATGATAGTTTCATGCATTTTAGAGAAAATTATTCTAATTTTCAATAGTTGTTGGATAGAAGGATGGAGACTAAAATAAAAATGAAGGCAGAGTAAGTGAGGTAATATAGCTTCTGTCTCCACTTAATTTGTGTTTCTTCTCAAATAAAACTAATCAATTTAAAAATAATAAAGAATAACAATTTCAAAATAATAAACTAAATCTTTTTAAGGAAAAGGACAGAAGGCAAGGATTGTTATGAGAAGAGAAAGTAGCAATGATAAGAGCTATTTGCATTTCAGCACCTTTATTTGTGGGACAGTAACTAGGGCTTTAGGCAAATGGATTGAGATTGTGGTAGGCGATAACAAAGGAAGGTGAAGTTGGTGACAAGAGTAAAGATGCACTAGAAAGATGAATAGCTGCACTTTTACAACTGCCTCCGTTCCGAATGCAGTCTCCAGCCTAATTTATTCCTTTTCTCATATAGACTCTTCCCAGCCATCTATAATCTCTGCCCAGTCCTCAGGGAGAAGAGAAGGAAATAATAGGAAAAAGGGCAATGAAGAAACAACACAAAAACATGCCAGAGATAAAGTACTGCACTCAACGCAGCAGCAGAAGTGAATATAAGAGAATGGAGAGGGAGAGAGAGAGAGAGAGAGAGAGAGAGAGAGAGAGAGAGAACAGATAATAGAACATTATAGCACAGTACAGGCCCATGATAGTTTTTCGACATTTTAATCTATTCCAAGAATCCTTCACTCTGACATAGCCCTGTTTTTTCTTTCATTCATGTGCCTGTCTAAGAGTATCTTCAATGTCCCAAATGTATCTGCCTTTACCAACACCCCTGGCAGCATGTTCCACGTACTCCTCTCTTTGTACCAAAAAACCTACTCTGGCATCCACCCTTGTACTTTCTTCCAACCAGCTTAGCATTGTGCCCTCTTCTATTAGCCATTTCCAGCCTGGGAAATATTTGCTGCCTGTTCACTCGATCTGTGCATCTTATTATCTTGCATACCTCTATCAAATCATCTCTCATCCTCCTTCACTCAAGAAGCAGGAAGCCATCCTGTATGGTTGGCAACAAGAGTAAACTTGTCTTAGAAAGATGTTGAACATATGACCATAAGACATAGGAGCAGAATTAGGCTATCTGGATAATCAAGTCTACTCTGCCACTCAATCATGGCTGATCCATGTTTTCCCTTCCTCAGTCTTTTCCCCGTTACCTTTGATGCCATGTTCAATTAAGAGCTTACCAAGCTCTGCCTTAGATACACCCAATGACCTGGTCTCCACAGCTGCATATGGTAAGAAATTCCACAAATTCACCACCCTCTGGCTAAATAAGTTTCTTTGCATCTCTGTTTTATATAGATGCCCCTCCATCCTGAGGCTGTGCCCCCTTGTCCTAGACTCCCCCACCATGGGAAACATCCTTTTCACATCTAGTCTGTCTAGGCCTTTCAATATTCAAAATATTTCAGTGAGATCCCCACTCATCCATCTAATTTCCAGTGAGTACAGACCCAGAACTATCAAACATTCCTCATATGATAACCCTTTCAATCCCAGAATCATTCTTGTGAACCCCTCTGAACTCTCTCCAATGCCAGCATATCTTTTCTTAAATGACGGGCTGAAAACTGTTCACAGTACTCAAGGTGAGGCTTCACCAATGCCTTATAAAGCCTCAGCATGACGTCCCTGCTCTTGTATTCTAGTCCTCTTGAAATGAATGCTAACATTGCATTTGCCTTTCTCACCACTGACTCTTAGAACATAGAACATAGAACATAGAATAGTACAGCACAGTACAGGACCTTCGGCCCACAACGTTGTGCCAACACTCAAACCCTGCCTCCCATATAAGCCCCCACCTTAAATTCCTCCATATACCTGTCTAGTAGTCTCTTAAACTTCACGAGTGTATCTGCCTCCACCACTGTCTCAGGCAGTACATTCCGCGCACCAACCACTCTCTGAAAAACCTTCCTCTAATATCCCCCTTGAACTTCCCACACTTTACCTTAATGCCATGTCCTCTTGTATTGAGCAGTGGTGCTCTGGGGAAGAGGCACTGGCTATCAACTCTATCTATTCCTCTTAATGTCTTGTACACCTCTATCATGTCTCCTCTCATCCTCCTTCTCTCCAAAGAGTAAAGCCCTAGCTCCCTTAATCGCTGATCATAATGCATACTCTCTAAACCAGGCAGCATCCTGGTAAATCTCCTCTGTACCCTTTCCAACACTTCCACATCCTTCCTATAGTGAGGCGACCAGAACTGGACACAGTACTCCAAGTGTGGCCTAACCAGAGTTTTATAGCAACACACATCAAAGTTGCTGGTGAATGCAGCAGGCCAGGCAGCATCTGTAGGAAGAGGTGCAGTCGACGTTTCAGGCCGAGACCCTTCATCAGGACCAACCGAAGGAAGAGTGAGTAAGGGATTTGAAAGTTGGAGGGGGAGGGGGAGATCCAAAATGATAGGAGAAGACAGGAGGGGGAGGGATAGAGCCAAGAGCTGGACAGGTGATAGGCAAAAGGGGATACGAGAGGATCATGGGACAGGAGGTCTGGGAAGAAAGACAAGGAGGGGGAGGGGGACCCAGAGGATGGGCAAGAGGTATATTCAGAGGGACAGAGGGAGAAAAAGAATGTGTGCATAAAAATAAGTAACAGATGGGGTACGAGGGGGAGGTGGGGCCTTAGCGGAAGTTAGAGAAGTCGATGTTCATGCCATCAGGTTGGAGGCTACCCAGACGGAATATAAGATGTTGTTCCTCCAACCTGAGTGTGGCTTCGTCTTTACAGTAGAGGAGGCCGTGGATAGACATGTCAGAATGGGAATGGGATGTGGAATTAAAATGTGTGGCCACTGGGAGATCCTGCTTTCTCTGGCGGACAGAGCGTAGATGTTCAGCAAAGCGGTCTCCCAATCTGCGTCGGGTCTCGCCAATATATAAAAGGCCACATCGGGAGCACCGGACGCAGTATATCACCCCAGTCGACTCACAGGTGAAGTGTTGCCTCACCTAGGAGGACTGTTTGGGGCCCTGAATGGTGGTAAGGGAGGAAGTGTAAGGGCATGTGCAGCACTTGTTCCGCTTACACAGATAAGTGCCAGGAGGGAGATCAGTGGGGAGTGATGGGGGGGACGAATGGACAAGGGAGTCGCGTAGGGAGCAATCCCTGCGGAATGCAGAGAGAGGCGGGGAGGGAAAGATGTGCTTAGTGGTGGGATCCCGTTGGAGGTGGCGGAAGTTACGGAGAATAATATGTTGGACCCGGAGGCTGGTCGGGTGGTAGGTGAGGACCAGGGGAACCCTATCCCTAGTGGGGTGGTGGGAGGATGGAGTGAGAGCAGATGTACTTGAAATGGGGGAGATGCGTTTAAGAGCAGAGTTGATAGTGGAGGAAGGGAAACCTCTTTCTTTAAAAAAGGAAGACATCTCCCTTGTCCTAGAATGAAAAGCCTCATCCTGAGAGCAGATGTGGCGGAGACGGAGGAATTGGGAGAAGGGGATGGCATTTTTGCAAGAGACAGGGTGAGAAGAGGAATAGTCCAGATAGCTGTGAGAGTCAGTAGGCTTATAGTAGACATCAGTGGATAAGCTGTCTCCAGAGACAGAGACAGAAAGATCTAGAAAGGGGAGGGAGGTGTCGGAAATGGACCAGGTAAACTTGAGGGCAGGGTGAAAGTTGGAGGCAAAGTTAATAAAGTCAACGAGTTCTGCATGCGTGCAGGAAGCAGCGCCAATGCAGTTGTCGATGTAGCGAAGGAAAAGTGGGGGACAGATACCAGAATAGGCACGGAACATAGATTGTTCCACAAACCCAACAAAAAGGCAGGCATAGCTAGGACCCATACGGGTGCCCATAGCTACACCTTTAGTTTGGAGGAAGTGGGAGGAGCCAAAGGAGAAATTATTAAGAGTAAGGACTAATTCCGCTAGACGGAGCAGAGTGGTGGTAGAGGGGAACTGATTAGGTCTGGAATCCAAAAAGAAGCGTAGAGCTTTGAGACCATCCTTATGGGGGATGGAAGTATATAAGGACTGGACATCCATGGTGAAAATAAAGCGGTGGAGGCCAGGGCATGGTGAAAATAAAGTGGTGGGGGCGAGGGGAAAATAAAGCGGTGGGGGCCAGGGAAAAATAAAGCAGTGGGGGCCAGGGGAAAATAAAGCGGTGGGGGCCAGTGGAAAATAAAGCGGTGGGGGCCAGAGTTTTATAGAGCTGCATCATTACATCTTGACTCTTAAACTCTGTCCCTCGACTTATGAAAGCTAACACCCCATAAGCTTTCTTAACTACCCTATATACCTGTGAGGCAACTTTCAGGGATCTGTGGACATGTACCCTGAGATACCTCTGCTTCTCCACACTACCAAATATCCTGCCATTTACTTTGTACTCTGTCTTGGAGTTTGTCCTTCCAAAGTGTACCACCTCATACTTCCCTGGGTTGAACTTCATCTGCCACTTCTCAGCCCACTTCTGCATCCTATCAATGTCTCTCTGCAATCTTGGACAATCCTCAACACTATCTACAACACCACCAACCTTGGTGTCGTCCGCAAACTTGCCAACCCACCCTTCTACCCCAACATCCAGGTCGTTAATAAAAATCACGAAAAGTAGAAGTCCCAGAACAGATCCTTGTGGGACACCACTGGTCACAATCCTCCAATCTGAATGTACTCCCTCCACCATGACCCTCTGCCTTCTGCAAGCAAGCCAATTCTGAATTCACCTGGCCAAACTTCCCTGGATCCCATGCCTTCTGACTTTCTGAATAAGCCTACCGTGTGGAACCTTGTCAAATGCCTTACTAAAATCCATATAGATCACATCCACTGCACTACCCTCACCTATATGCCTGGTCACCTCCTCCAAAAACTCTATCAGTCTTGTTAGACACGATCTGCCCTTCACAAAGCCATGCTGACTGTCCCTGATCAGACCATGATTCGCTAAATGCCCATAGATCCTATGTCTAAGAATCTTTTCCAACAGCTTTCCCACCACAGACGTAAGGCTCACTGGTCTATAATTAACCGGACTATCCTTACTACCTTTTTTGAACAAGGGGACAACATTCGCCTCCTTCCAATCCTCCAGTACCATTCCCGTGGACAACGAGGATATAAAGATCCTAGCCCAAGGCTCAGCAATCAGCATTTTCCAACATTGTATTTCATTTGCCACTTTCTTGCCCATTCTCCTAATCTGTTTAAGTCCTTCTGCAGCCTACTTGTTTCGTCAACGCTACCTGCCCCTATATCAATCTTCGTATCATCTGCAAACTTGACAATGAAGCCATCTATTTCATCATTAAATCATTGATATACAGCATGAAAAGATACGGTCCGTTGTGGAATACCACTAGTTACTGGCATGCAACCAGAAAAGGATCCTTTTATTCCCATTCACCTCCTCCTATTAACCATGCCAGTAACACTCCTGTAATGCCATGGGCTCTTAAATTGTTAAGTAACCTCATGCATGGCACCTTGTCAAAGGCCTTCTGAAAGTCCAAATATATGACATCCACTGCATCCGCTTTATCTATCCAATTTGAAATTTCATCAAAGAATTCCAACAGGTTCATCAGGCAAGATATTCCATATAACCTTATAACAATTACAGCACGGAAACAGGCCATCTAGGCCCCTCTCGTCCATGCCGAACTCTTACTCTCACCTAGTCCCACCGACCTGCACTCAGCCCATAACCCTCCATTCCTTTCCTGTCCATGTATCTATCCAACAACTTTAAACGACAACATCGAACCTCCCTCAACCACTTCTGCTGGAAGCTCGTTCCACACAGCTACCACTCTCTGAGTAAAGAAGTTGTCCTTCATGTTACCCCTAAACGTTTGTCCTTTAACTCTCAACTCATCTCCTCTTGTTTGAATCTTCCCCACTCGCAATGGAAAAAGCCTATCCACGTCAACTCTATCAATCCCCTTCATAATTTTAAACACCTCTATCAAGTCCCCCCTCAACCTTCTACGCTCCAAAGAATAAAGACCTAACTTGTTCAAGCTTTCTCTGTAACTTAGAAGATGAAACCTAGGCAACATTTTAGTGAACTTCCTCTGTAATCTCTCAATTTTATTGACATCTTTCCTATAATTTAGTGACCAGAACTGTACCCAATACTCCAAATTTGGCCTTACCAATGCCCTATACACTTTCAACATCACACCCCAACTCCTATACTCAATGCTCTGATTAATATAGGCTAGCAAACCAAAAGCTTTCTTCACCACCTTATCCACATGAGATTCCATTGTTCAAAATCTCCCCCATCTCTTTTGGCTCCGCACATAGCCGTCCACTCTGATTCTCCAAAGGACCAATTTTATCCCTCACTATTCTTTTACCACTAACATAACTGTAGAAACCCTTTTGATTTATTTTCACCTTACTTGCCAAAGCAGCCTCGTATCTTCTTTTAGCTTTTCTAATTTCTTTCTTAAGATTCTTTTTACATTCTTCATATTCCTCGAGCACCTCATTAACTCCAAGCTGCCTATATTTATTGAAGATCCCTCTCTTTTTCCGAACCAAGTTTCCAATATCCCTTGAAAACCATGGCTCTCTCAAACTTTTAACCTTTCCTTTCAACTTAACAGGAACATAAAGATTCTGAACCCTCAAAATTTCACCTTTAAATGACCTCCATTTCTCTATTACATCCTTCCCATTAAAACAAATTGTCCCAATCCACTCCTTCTAAATCCTTTCGCATCTCCTCAAAGTTAGCCTTTCTCCAATCAAAAATCTCAATCCTAGGTCCAGTCCTATCCTTCTCCATAATTACATTGAAACTAATGGTATTGTGATCACTGGACCCGAAGTGCTCCCCAACACATACCTCCGTCACCTGCCCTATCTCATTCCCTAACAGGAGATCCAACACTGCCCTTTCTCTAGTTCGTACCTCTATGTATTGCTCCAAAAAACTATCTTGCACACATTTGACAAACTCCAAACCATCCAGCGCTTTTACAGAATTGGCTTCCCAGTCTATGTGTGGAAAATTAAAATCTTCCACAATCGCAACCTTGTGCTTACTACAAATATCTGCTATCTCCTTACAAATTTGCTCCTCCAGTTCTCGGTCCCCATTAGGTGGTCTATAATACACCCCTATAAGCGTCACAACACCTTTCCTATTCCTCAATTCCACCCAAATAGCCTCCCTGGACGAGTGCACTAATCTATCCTGCCAGAGCACCACTGTTATATATTCTCTGACAAGCCATGCAACACCTCCCCCTCTTGCCCCTCCTATTCTATCACATCTGAAGCAACAAATTCCTGGAATATTTAGTTGCCTATCACACCCCTCTTGCAATCACGTTTCACTAATAGCGACAACATCATATTTCCAGGTATCAATCCATGCTCTAAGCTCATCCACCTTTCTTACAATGCTCCTAGTATTAAAATAGATGCATTTAAGAAACTCTCCACCTCCCACTCTCTGTTTATCCTTAATGGAGCAAACTTTGTTATCTTTTTCTTCCTTTTCCCCTACATCAACCTCCCCTCTCCTAGTCTCCTTAATTTGATACCCTCACCCCAACCATTCTAGTTTAAAGTCACCTCAGTAGCCCTCGCAAATCTCCCCGCCAGGATATTCGTTCCCCTATGATTCAAGTGCAACCCATCCCCTTTGTACAGGTCACCCCTGTCCCAATAGTGGTCCCAATGATCCTATCTCATTCTGTGTCACCAAGTACTCCATAACCTCATCCTTAACAATTGACTTCAACATCTTCCCAACCACTGAGGTTAGGCTAACTCGTCTATAATTTCTGTTCTGCTGCCCTCCTCCTTTCTTAAAGAGTGGAGTGACATTTGCAATTCTCAAATCCTCTGGCACCATGCCATAGTCCAATATTTTTCGAAAGATCACTACTAATGCCTCCACAATCTCCCTTTTGAGCACCTTCTCCCATGTAATAGTAACTGCACTCACTTCTCTTTCCTCACACCCTTTAATATCTGGCACACTGATAGTGTTTTCCACAGTGAAGACAGATCTCTGCCATCTCCTTGTCTCCTGTTATTATTTCTCCTGCCTCATTTGCTAGTTGTCCTATATCCACTCTAATCTCCCTTTTATTTTTTACATACTTATAAAAACTTTTACTATCCACTTTGATATTGTATGCTAGTTTGCTTTCATATTTCATCCCTCCCCTCCTAATGACTCTTTTAGCTGCTCTCTGTAGGTACTTAAAAGCTTCCCAATCCTCTGTCTTCCCACTAATTTTTGCTTTGTTGTATGCCCTCTCTTTTGCTTTACATTAGCTTTGACTTGCCCTGTCAGTTACGGTTGTACTATTTTACCGTTTGAGTATTTCTTTGTTTTTGGAATACATCTATTGGGCACCTTCTTCATTTTTCCCAGAAACTCATGCCATTGCTGCCAGCATCTCCTTCCAATTTGCTTTGGCCACATCCTCTCCCATACCATTACAATTTCCTTTAATCCACTGAAATACTACTACGTCAGGCTTTACTTTCTCCTTATCAAATTTCAAGTTGAACTCAATCATATTGTGATCACTGGCTCTTAAGGGTTCTCTTACTTTAAGCTTCCTAATCAGCTCCGGTTCATTGCTTAACACTCAATCTCGTCTAGCAGATCCCCAAGTAGGCTCAATGACAAACTGCTCTGAAAAGCCATCTCGTAAGCATTCAACAAACTCACTCTCTTGAGATCCACTACAACATGATTTTTCCGATCAACGTCCATGTTGAATTCTCCCATGACTATCATAACATAGCCCATTTGACACGCCTTTTCTATTTCCTGTTGTAATCTGTGGTCCATGTCCCGGCTACTGTTTGGAGGCCTGTATATAATTGCCATCAGGGTTCTTTTACCCTTGCAGTTTCTTAACTCAACGCACAAGGATTCCACATCTTTCTATAGATTTGATACCATTGTTTACCAACAGAGCCACGTCACTCACTCTGCCTACCTTTCTATCCCTCTGGTACAATAAGTAACATTGGACACTCAGCTCCCAACTACAGCCATCCTTCAGCCATGATTCAGAGATGGCCACAACATCATGTCTGTCAATCTGTAATAGTGCAACACCTTATCTTTCACTCTCTGTGCATTGAGATATAACACTTTGAGTACTCTATTTGCTAACCTTTTTGATTCTGCATCCCTAATAGACTGATACTCAACCTGCTTGCTTCAATTTTCTCCAATCATTTGCCTGCCCTTCCTGACAGTCTGACTACACACCAGCCTTGCTTTTTTGCCATCCATCCTATCCTGAGTACCCTCACTCTGGGTTCCACCTCCCTGACAAATTAGTTTAAACCCTCCACAGAAGCGCTAACAAACCTGACCACAAGAATATTGGTCCCCCTCAGGTTGAGGTGCAACCCATCACTTTTGAATAGGTCATACCTCCCCCAGAAGAGATCCCAATAATCCAAGAACCTGAAGCCCTGCCCCCTGCACCAGCTTCTCAGCCACACATTAATCTGCCAGATCATCCTGTTTCTACCCTCGCTGGCGCATGACACAAGCAGCAATCCAGAAATTACTACCCAGGAGGTCCTGCTTCTCAACATGATGCTGTCCACATTAGCTCAATTGTTTTGCATTGTGACTATCCACATCCATATTTGTTGTTGTTGACTTTAGAATTCTGCATTTCCAACAGTGGTGGACTTCCATTTTGCCTAATCCCAACACAGCCTAATATGCAACAATCAACTGAGTTTCATGGCCATTAGACATAGAGGCATAGAAACATAGAAAATAGGTGCAGGAGTAGGCCATTCGGCCCTTCGAGCCTGCACCACCATTCAGTATGATCATGGCTGATCATCCAACTCAGAACCCTGTACCTGCCTTCTCTCCATATCCTCTGATCCCTTTAGCCACAAGGGCCATATCTAACTCCCTCTTAAATATAGCCAATAAACTGGCCTCAACTGTTTCCTGTGGCAGAGAATTCCACAGATTCACCACTCTCTGTGTGAAGAAATTTTTCTTCATCTCGGTCCTAAAGGGCTTCCCCATTATCCTTAAACTGTGAGCCCTCGTTCTGGACTTCCCCAACATTGGGAACAATCTTCCTGCATCTAGCCTGTCCAATCCCTTTAGAATTTTATACATTTCAATAAGATGCCCCCTCAATCTTCTAAATTCCAGCAAGTATAAGTCTAGTCGATCCAGTCTTTCTTCATATGAAAGTCCTGCCATCCCAGGAATCAATCTGGTGAACCTTCTTTGTACTCCCTCTATGGCAAGAATGTCTTTCCTCAGATTAAGGGACCAAAACTGCACAAAGTACTCCAGGTGTTGTCTCATGAAGGCCTTGTACAACTGCAGTAGAATCTTCCTGCTCCTGTACTCAAATCCTCTTGTTATGAATGCCCGCATACCATTCGCCTTTTTCACCGCCTGCTGTACCTGCATGCCCACTTTCAATGACTAGTGTACAATGGCACCCAGGTCTCGTTGCAGCTCCCCTTTTCCTAATCAGCCACCATTCAGATAATAATCTATTTTTCTGTTCTTGCCACCACAGTGGATAACCCACATTTATCCACATTAAATTGCATCTGCCATGAATTTGCCCACTAACCTAACCTATCCAAGTCACCCTGCATCCTCTTAGCATCCTCTTCACAGCTAACACTGCCGCCCAGCTTCATGTCATCCACAAACTTGGAGATGCTGCATTTAATACCCTCGTCTAAATTATTAATATATATTGTAAACAACTGGGGTCCCAGCACTGAACCTTGCGGTACCCCACTAGTCACTGCCTGCCATTCTGAAAAGGTCCCGTTTATTCCCACACTTTGCTTCTTGTCTGCCAACTAATTCTCTATCCACATCGATATCATACCCCCAATAAGTAAGCAAGCTTTAAGTTTGCTCACTAATCTCCTGTGTGGGAACTTGTCAAAAGCCTTTTGAAAATCCAAATATACCACATCCACTGGTTCTCCCTTATCCACTCTACTAGTTACAGACTCAAAAAATTCTATAAGATTCGTCAGACATGATTTTCCTTTCACAAGTCCATGCTGACTTTGTCTGATGATTTCACCGTTTTCTAAATGTGCTGCTATCACATCTTTGATAACTGACTCTAGCATTTTCCCCACCACCAATGTCAGGCTAACTGGTGACCATAAGGCATAGGGGCATAGGGGCAGAATCATGTCACTTGGTCTATCAAGTCTGCTCTGCTATTTCATCATGGCTTATCCAATTTTCCTGTCAGCCCCAATCTCCAGCCTTCTCCCCGTTTCCCTTCATGCCCTAACCAATCACGAATCTACCGACCTCTGTCTTAAGTATATATAAAGACTTGGCCTTCCACAGCTGCCTGTGGCAATGAATTCCACAGATTCACCACTCCCTAGATCAAGAAATTCCTCCTCATCTCCATTCTATAAGGAAACCCCTCTATTCTGAGACTGTGTCCTCTGGTCTTCGACCCTCTCACCATAGGAAACATCCTCTCGACGTCCACTCTGTCAAGGTCTTTCACCATTCAATAAGTTTTAATGAAGTCACCCCTTATTCTTTTGAATTCTAGTGAATACAGGCTTAGAGTCATCAAACACCCTTCATATGACAAGCTATTCAATCTTGGGATCATTTTTGTGATCCTCTTTTGAACCTTCTTCAGTTTCAGCACATTCTTTCTAAGATAGGGGGCCTAAGTGAGGCCTAGGCAGTGTTTTATAAAGTTGCAACATTATATTCTTGCTTTTATATTCTTGTCCTCCTGAAATGAATGCTAACATTGCATTTGCCTTTCTCACCACAGACTCAACCTGCAAATTCACCTTTAGAGAATCCTGCACAAGGACTTTTTGCCTCTCATTTTTTTGTACTTGCTCTCCACTTAGGAAAAAGTCAACTCTTTAATTTCTTCTCCCAAAGGGTATAACCATACACTTCCTGACACAATATTCTATCTGCCACTTCTCTGGCCATTCTCCTAATCTGTCAAAGTTGCTCTGTAGCCTCTCTACATCATTAAAACTACCTGTCGCTCCGCCTATCTTAATATTTTCTGCAAACTTTGCAACAAAGCCATCAATTCCATCATCCAAATCATTGACATATAACATAAAAAGCCATCGCATAGATATTCTACAAATTCCCTCTCTTGAGTTCCAGCACTAAACTGCTTTTCCCAATCTCTGCATATTGAAATGCCCCATGACTATCATAACTTTGCCCTTATTACATGCCTTTTCTATTTGCTGTTGAAATTTTTATCTCACATCCCAACTACTGTTCAGAGGCCTGTATATAACTCTCATCAAGGTCTTTTTACCCTTGCAATCCCTTAACTCTACCCACAAGGATTCTGTATTTTCCAATCTTATGTCCACCTCTTTCTAATGATTTGATTTGATTTTTTACCGACAGAGTCACCCCACTCCTCTGACTATCTGTCTGTCCTTTTGATAAAAGGTGCATCAGGCTCCCCACTATGATCTTCTTTCAGCCACGTCTCAGTGATGCCCACAACACGGTACCTGCCAGTCTTTGTCTGCGGAGTGGGAGTTCACAGAGTGAGTTAGAGACAGTTTCTTGTGGGCTTTACCTGCCAGTTTTAAAAAGCAAGCAGGGACTGTGGGACTTGTCCGTGGAGAGGGAGATCACAGAGTGAGTTGGGGCAGTTCTTTATGGACGTTGCATGTGAATATTAAAAAGCAAGTGGAGCCTGTTGGGATTTGCCTGTGGAGCGGGAGACTGCTTGGGTTAATAGTAACTCAGGTTAATTAGCAAGAGCCAATAAAAAGACGCAGGGTTTGAGCTGAGTGCCCATTTTGTGCGTGAACGATGTTACTGTGGTCAAGCTTTGGCTCAACAAGCTTGGGCGAGTACAGGCGTAAGCTTGTATGTAAGTTTCATAAGTTAGAGGCATAACATGTGTAGGCAGGATTACAGTTCAGGCAATGGAATGATTCTCCTGTAAGAAGTGGGATTTCAGGGTACTTAACAGTCTTCATCTTTAGGAACTGCACCCAACTTCATCTCCTGAGTGATAAGTTCAAGGAACTGGAGCTGGAGTTCGATGCACCCAGGACCATCCGGGAGGCTGAAAATTTCAGAAATGAATCTTTTACTGAGGTGATCACACCCTTAGTGCAGGCTTCAGTTAGTAGATGGGTGACCACCAGGAGAAGTAAGGGGAGTAAACAGTCAGTGCAGGGCCTCTCACATCATGGTGCTAATAAATAACATCAAATCAGAAATTGATTAAACATTTTAAAATAATTTATAATTCTAGACTACTAATTGAAAATACATTGTCTATCAATATGTGGACCAATATGAATTTTATATACTGCCTTCCTTCAAAAGTTTAGTCTGGGAACTTAAACTGGAAATTAAGTAACTTTGATCATTGAGCGTGGTTTTTAAAATACCTACCGTATTTGTATATAACATTCAAGCATTAATACTACTGTAATACTGTCATATATCAGCAAATCTAATGGATCATTCCTGTTTATTAAGTTTTATAATAATTAATTGGGAAAACTGTACTGATTCATCAGATTGTGAACTCCAATACTACCTTCCTACCTGGACCCTTAATTATCTAGATAATAGACTTAGTAGTAATCATGGATAATCTTTTAGTTCAACTTCTCTAAAATTATCAATATTGAATGCGACACTATTGTTAGTTGGTATTTGTTTTTCTGTAAATCAGTATATAGCTGTTGTTGCTAAGAGAGATCGGTTGACCATCTTAGAATTCTTGTCTTTATAACAGACAAATAGAACTTTGTCTCTATGGTAGCTCCAGTCCTGCTGCTAGCATCCTTGAGTAAACAGTACAATTACCAATTTGAGTGTGTTTGCTCAAGCAAGGGAGAGCATGATCGTATCATCAACTGATAATACTAATAGATTTTTCTCCAACTTGGATTATTATACTGAAGAGAATACATCAAAAATAATATTCTGCAATGTCATCCTGTGCTCTTCTACAATGTGCTTGGCTGAATTAAGACAGATGAAAGAATGATCCTGAATAAGTCTTCTTGGGTAGGATATTCCCAACCACTTAAAGCAGCTGTGCACTCAAGTTGGAATAAGATGTTGCTGTTAAAATTTTGGAAGACGCAATTTACAATCTAGTACTTTCCCAGCATATATGATGAATAGACACTTCTTGGGCTTCCAGTTAGGTACAGGTATCGATTTTAACCGACATTTTGATGACAAACTCTGCCATCATCCTCAGGGATGATGCATAGGCATGGCTAATCCAGTGGTATATATACCCCCATTTTCTGTCCTCGCAATGGTCTTCTTCACCAGTCAGTCTCAAAAAGCCATTGGTACGGTACAGTAGTTTTGTGCCATCGAAGTCAATCCCATGGCCATTACGAATGCAACGTTCTACTACCGCCAGTTTCTCCGGTTAACCCAAATGGATACACCTCCTTTGCTCCTTGATGCGGGTTTCCACCCTATATCCCATCTGGCTGGTATACACTGCTCTGCATTCACAGGGAATCCTGTAAGTGCCAGCCATTCTGAGTCCCAGGTCATCTTTGATCCACATAAGCTGTAACTTGAGCTTCCTTCTGAGTTTGCTGATGGATTTCATTCAGTAGTAATTCGACGGCACAAAACTACAATGCCATGCCATTGGTTTTTGGGACTGCCTGTTCAAGGCAGACATTGAAATAAAATGAGAGAAAAGAATTTTAACAAAGATGAAAGTCTCGCTCTAAGTAAGAACTGGAATTCAATTGTAAACAAGGTGGAACAGCGGAAACCATATTGGATGAGGGCAACCAATCAGGAGGGCCAAACAACAGGGGTGTATATACCATTGGACTAGACATGCCTAGGCATCATCTCTTGATGAAGATAGCAGTTTGTCATTAAAGCATCAGTTAAAAGTGATACCTGTACCCAGCTGGAGGGCCGAGAAGAGTTTATTCAACAATGGTTACATTACTAGGACCTAATAGCTCTACCCATGTATGTAGAACACGAAGTATTGTTAGTTAATTGACTTTGACAGCTATTGATATTCTTCCTATTATTATGCACTCTCATTACTATTGTTGATTATTTGAAGTTTGTTGTAAATTTTGTTTGTTGGAGAGCCAGTACTGATAGGAAAGGCCAAATGGCCCCCTTCTGCATTGTAACCATTCTATGATTTAATTACTCTTTGAACTTTTTTCATCTTTTTGTATTTAAGTCAGTAATTGTAGTTACTGTTACTGTGAACTAAGAAAATGCAAGCAGATAAACAATCAAAATCTGAATCAGGTTTAATATCATCAGCATATGTTGTGAAATCTGTTGTCTTTGCAGCAGCAGTATAATGCAATACATAATAATCCAAAAATAACTGTGAATTACAGTGAGTATATATATAAAATAGTTAAATTAAATAATCAGTGTAAAAATAGAAATAAAAAAGTAGTGAGGTTGTGTTCATGGGCTCAATGTCCATTTGGAAATCGAATCACAGAGGGGAAGAAGCTGTTCAAAAATGAATGTGTTATAATGAACAAAGTTGTCTGCATGCCTTTAATAGTAAACTACTTCTCAGCTATCCGTACCATTTCTACATCTGTACAAATGAGTATACCTTTTGTATCTATGTTTCCACATTCATCCATCTCTTTCAACCCCCTTTCTCTTCCTCCTTGTTGCTCGTCAATTCTGTAACTAATTGACTCATTTAGTTAATTAGTGTGCACAGCATTTTTTTTTCAGTTCCTCCATTCAATTAAGAAAATGTTCACTGTGTTATTACTGGAGCCTACTAATCTAATTTCTAATCCATATAATTACAATCTAATGCTAATCACATCACCCACTTAAGATAATTTCATCCATAAAATGTGCCTTTTACCCCTATTACTTGATTATAATAGCCAGAAAAGTAAGAATTATGAATTGCTTCATGGATCAGGTATTTTTGGATCACAGTATGTTGGTGCTGTAAACTATTTACAGATGTGATATAAGTGCAATTACTAACCTATTCAGTGTTCACTATATTTCAGGGAGTGGAAGATTTAAAGCTAAACTTTCTCATCTGTCTTGGGAATGGGCATGCAGGAGTGATTATTGCTGTAGATATTTGTAACATTTTGTAACTTCAAAATATTAAATTAATTCAAAAGAAACCCACAGAGTCTGAAAATATGGTTGTAAATTTGAGTTTACGTTAAGCAAGGTGCACACCAATCACATGGTTTAAATTTTTTTTTACCTATGACCCATGATTAATTATTTAAATTAACAAGAATATATATATATATATAGAGAGAGAGAGAGAGAGAGAAAATGAGAGAAAATGAGAGAATTAAGAGAATTAAGGAGGAGGAGCTATGCCAGAAGTTTTTCCAGACCCAAATGACTTCTTCCAGTTCATCCAATGAACAAATTATTCTTTCTCTTTTATGTCCTTTTCTTTTCAAGATGCTTGGGGCTCTGTCAGAGTCCATGATCTACAGTTCAAACTGCGATTCTTCACAAGCGGTGGGTTTCCGGACCGGTTGTGCAGCCTGGCACTTCACTATCTCCAGGAACAATCTGGAAGACGTGCGCCTTCAGGGAGAGGCAAGTAGGCAACCTGGTTCCTCACCAATTCCACCAACTGAAGTGCTGTGGGAGAGCTGAAACATCAGGACAGCAGGTGTAGTGTGCTGCTATCGGAGGAAGGCCTCTATGCTCGAGCAATCACTCTCTCTCTCTCTCGTGATGGAGAGTGAGAGCCTGTGTGTCCCCGAGACAGAGAGCTTGGCAAAGCGCCACAGAAGGCTATAACATCAGAACAAGAAGTTGCTGGTATTGTTGTAGGGGTGACATCTCTCTCCCTCAATGGAGTGGAGAGCTTGTCTAAGATACTGAAGTTCTAGGTTATGTACCATAGTTTTTGATGGACTATAGATCGAGGTCTCTTTGGGGGCTTTTGCTATTGCTTGCATGATAGGGAGGTGGGGGGACAGTCAGTGCTCTGCTGGTGCATTTGTGGGGTGGGAGAGGGTTCATTATTTTTCTGTTGCTTGTATGACATGAGGGGGAGGGGGCTTTATGGTACTGATGTCTCTATCATTCACCTTATGGGGTTTCTTTTTTCCTGGTAGTCTGTGAAGAATAAGAATTTCAGGTTGTATACTGTGTACTTTCTCTGATATTAAATTGAACCATTTGAACATTTGAAATACATTAAACACAAACATCATCATGTTATCATCTGATACGTGCACACCTCGTTTTAGCCAGAACTGCATTCCCAGACTTCCGTGTCTTCTTTGAATTAATTTAAAATTTTGAAGTTACAAAACATAACAATATTCCAAACTTGCTGCTGAAAATCTGACTGAACTTTGAAATAATCAGGAATTTCAGGCACTATTGTAATTGAGGAATCACAATGAGTTACCCTCTAACATCAGTCCCAAAGCAGGCAGTCAGATACATTAATATTACTGCGCAAAACTTGAAATGGAGGTTTTCTGAACCCTGTATCTTTGTATATGAAATCATAACACCACTATACCCTGACCTAAATTCTTTTATGGTCTTTTAAAAACTGTGTTGGGTTTGATATACCAGAGGAATGGAAGGATTTAAGCAAAAAAAGCATGAATAATGAAGATTAAAGATTGGAAAGGGTCAGTAACCTGAAATTCCTTGCCTTTATCATAATAGATGATCTATCCTGGGCCTGATTCCCAGGAATGTAGCAAGTGCCATCACATAGAAGACACAACAATGCCTCTACTGTCTTAAAACTTTGCGCAGGTTTGGCATGTCATCTGAAACTTTGACAAACTTCTATACATGAGCAATGAAGAGTATCTTGACGGGTTGCATCAAAGCCTGGTATGAAAACACTAAGGTCCAAGAATAGAAAAGCCAACAAAAAGTAGTAGACACAACCCTGTTCATCATGGATTAAAGGCTTCCCCATGGTTGAGCACATCTACACGGAGAGTTGTTGAGGAAAGAAGTGTCTGTCATCAAGCATCCCACCATCCAGGCCATACTCTCTTCTCACTGCTGCCATTGGAACCTTAGCGTCCCACACAATCAGGTTCAGAAACAGTTGTTACCCCTCAACCATCTGACTCCTGAACCAATGTGTACAACTTTACTCACCTCAACTCTGAACTAATTGCTATAGACTCGCGTCCAAGGACTCCATAACTCATGTTCTTAATATTATTTATTTACTTGTTTATTTTTCATTTCATAGTTTGTCTTCTTCTGCACATTGGTTGTTTGTATGTCTTTGTGTGGAGTTTTTCATTGATTCTATTGTATTTCTATTGGGCACGTGGCCAAGTGGTTAAGGCATTGGACTAGCTACCTGAAGGTCATGAGTTCGAGCCCCAGTCCAGGAAATGTGTTGTGTCCTTGAGCAAGGCACTTAATCACACATTGCTCTGCGACGACACCCGTGCCAAGCTGTATGGGTCCTAATGCCCTTCCCTTGGACAACATTGGTGTCGTGGAGAGGGGAGACTTGCAGCATGGGCAGCTGCTGGTCTTCCATACAACCTTGCCCAGGCCTGCGCCCTGGAGAGTGAAGACTTTCCAGACGCAGATCCATGGTCTCACAAGACTAACGGATGCCTTTATTGTCTTTCTCTGTTCCATTGTAAATGCCTGCAAGAAAACAAAAATGAATCTCAACGTAGTATATAGTGACATATACATACATAGATAATAAACTTACTTTGAATCTTGAATAGAATCACTACATATTTTGTAACGCTAGAATATGAGCCTCAAATCTGGCAGTATACAGACTTTGTTGCTTCAGTCAAACCAACGTAAATTGGGGAACTGCTTTGGCAGGCACCTTAGCTCCACCTGTCAAAAGTGGAACTTCCTCATGACCAAATAATTTAATTCCCATTCCGACATGTCAGTCCATTGTCTCCTCTTGTGCCAAAATAAGACTACACTCAGGATGGAGGAGCAACACCTTATATTTTGTCAGGATAGCCTTCAACCAGATGGCATGAATATCAATTTCACCTTCCGGTAAAAAAAAGTTTCCCTCCCCTTTTCTCTTCCTCATTTCCACACTCTGGCCTCTTACCTCTTTTCACTTGCCTAGCACTTTCAATTTAGTTCCCTGCTCCTTCCTTTTCTCCTATGGTCCACTTTCCTTTCCTATCAAATTCCTTCTTCTCCAGCCCGTCACCTTTCCCACGAACCTGATTTCGCCTATCACCTTCCCACTACTCCTTTTTCCACTTCTCCACTATTTCTATTCCGGCCTCTTCCCCCCTTCCTTTCCAGTCCTGAAGAAACATCTGGGGCTGCAAAGTTGACTCTTAATTCCTTTCCATAGATGCTGCCTGACCTGTTGAGTTCCACCAGCATTTTGTGTGTATTTCTTTAAATCATTTGTTCTACCTTTTCGATTTCTATTTTTGTGATTAACTCCTTTCCTTTTGATTTAACAAGTAGCAGGTATACCATTTTTTCCATGTAAAGGACAACAATGTTATTTTTTAGATTCAAAGAACCAGAGGGCTCTCTCTCCATGTGTCGCTGAGGATGGTTATAACACAAACAATTCTCATAACAGAGCAAAATTTTATTCAGTGGTTAGCCAAGGATATCTGTGCACCAGGCTGTAAAATTTAATGACATGCAGACTGCTTGAGGTTTTAAGTTACTAAGCAGCAGTATTTCAAAACAAATGGCCACTATCCATTAAACCTTTGAAGAGAAGTGAACATTCAATTTTAATTTGGAAGTCTAATTATTTCACAGTTGAGGTGGTTCTTAGAAGTTCTTCATGAGAAGTTGACTTTTACAAGCTGTTCTTGAAATTGCTTTGCCTCAGAATTTATTCTCAGACCAATAGTCCTAAATGGGCAAAACAATACAGACCATGTGTTATACTTCATTTCTGAAACTCAGAAAGAAGAAGATAGAAAAGATCCCTTATATAAGGGGTGACATGGATGTCATTGTTTTCACTGTCAACCTGTGGGTAAAGATGTAACCATAGTATTTTGCCCTTGATTCTGAGTTAATTGGCTGGAGACAATATGCTGCATATTTCTAAGGACTTGAAAGATTGAAGCATTATGACAGGAACTAATACAAATCTTCTATAAATTACTGTCATTTAAAGTTGAGTAGTAAATCTTATCTTGCTCTTAGTTAGCAGACAGAAGAGTGATATAATATCATTTTAACCAGCATTCACAAAAATATCAGGTTATCAGTTTAAATGGATGAAGAAATACCCTTTAAAGCATATTTTTAAAAAGATATTCTAAAAGTCTATCTAAATATTTTTCATGGAAGGTTTTATGTTTGGCAATATGGAGATGAGCTTAACATCAACATAACCAACAATTCATTTGTAAAAACTGCTTACAAGTTTAAGTATTGTTTTTGCCCCAGATCAATGATTGCCCCTCCCCCGTGGACATTTCTGACATTATTTTGAGGCATGTAGTTAATCTTAATTATATTCTTCTTGATTTTACCATTTTCCACAAGAATTTATTGTACATTTTGAAAATATCAGTCTCCCAGGCACTGCGTTTATCTAAAAGCTTCTCTAAGGTTATACAGTAAATGAAACCTGATACATGTCCTCATCGTCATATTTTGTACTGAACATATTTGATTGTGCAGAAGTATGTTACCTGCAAATAGATCTGATAATAACATTAAGAAAGTCAAACATATATATCTTGAGAAAGAGGTTCAACACTTTGCAGAAAATTGGTACAAAAGAATTTTTTTTAGATTATGAGGACACGCAGTCCTCTTTTATTGTCATTTAGTAGTGCATGCATTAAGAAATGATACAATATTCCTCTGGTGTGATAGCACAGAAACACAGGACAGACCAAGACTGAAAAACTAACAAAAACCATATAATTATAACATATAGTTACAACAGTGCAACAATACCATAACTTGATGAAGAACAGGCCATGGGCACAGTAAAAAAGTTCAAAGTCTCTCAAAAGTCCCACATCTCACGCAGACAGGAGAAGGAAGAAAAACTCTCCCTGCCATTCCCAACCACAGTGTGACTCTGAGTCCTCCAAAAACTTCGAGCTCCGATCATCCCTCCGACACCGAGTACCGAGCACCATCTCTGCCGAATGCTTCGACCCCAGCCTCGGTTGCCAGCAGCAGGCAAAGCCAAGGATTTTGGGGCCTTCCCTCCAGAGATTCTCGATCGCACAGTAGCAGCGGCAGGCAGCTGGGCATTTCAGAAATTTCCAGATGTTCCTCTGTGCCTTCTTATATCTGTCTCCATCAAATCAGAATTGTGCACGGCATCCTATTTACAAATACGATATAATTTCACCAGAGAGCTGCGCGCGCTGCGTCGTGCTGCCATCTTCTCCTCCCACCTTCATAGAACATCCTACATTGGTAACCAGAAACGGCCCAAAAAGTGGACGATGGTTATTCACTCAGAGGTGTTGCCTTAAGAATTGATTCTGCGGCCCAGGTTACACTGCTCTAACTTTGATGGAGTATTATTCACTCAAGGAATGTGGACTTTGCACTGTCACCAGGTTCGGATATGGCCCAAGTGCGGAGTGAGAGACACTGAAGCAGGTCGATAGTTCAGAGACTTTAATGTGAACAATGTTAAAGGGAAAAGAAAACAATAAACACTAGACAAAACAGAGCCATTAACTAACACTCTCAAATGTTGAATGAAGCCTACACTGCGGCTGAAAAGAAGAACTAAGATTAAAACAAATACCGCTAGTCTTCAGAGTCAGTTGACTTGACAGTCGAATTTCTCAGGCAAGACGGAATGCAAGCAGGCAGCGAAGCGTTGTTGTGTCCAAGTCTCAACAAAAACTATGACGGAATGAATGGAGTTAAATACTATCTCAATGAAATAATAATTAGCTGACACGTGCATATTCAGAAGCGCAATTGCCATATCTACTGCACTGCCGAATCCGTGGTTGTCACATGCACACTGAGTCCCACCCTAATTGCCCATGAGAAGGATGGGTGAGCTGTTGCTTTGAACAACTGCAGTCTTTAAGATTTGGGTGCAAGCACAATGTTGTTTGGGGGAAGAGGAGGGAAGTTCCATAATTTTGACCTAGTGACGATGAAGACATAATATTTTCAAGTTACCCTTCATTATTCAGGGGATTGAGTTCAAGAACTCTCAGGTAATGTTGCAGTTCTATAAAACTCTGGTTAGACCGCACTTGAAATATTGTGTTCAATGCTGGTTGCCTCATTCGAGGAAGGAAGAGGAAGCTTTAAAGAGGCTGCAGAAGAGATTTCTCAGAATGCTGCCTGGATGAGAGAGCATGTCTTACGAGGTTAGATTGGGCAAGCTAGTGCTTTTCCCTTTGGAACGATAAGAGTTATGTAGGAAAGAAGGGTTAAATTGATCTTAGAGTAGGTTAAAAAAGTTGGCACACCATAGTGGGCTGAGGAGTCTGTACTGTGCTGTGATGTTCTATGTTCAGAGGGCAGCTTGGATAATACACCTGGTTGGTGGTATCCTCACACTTTTAAAGCCCTTCTCCTCCTTGCTGGCAGACGTTTTGGGTTAAGGAGGTACTGTCTAAGAAGGCACGTTGAGTTGCTGCAGTGCATCTTGTAGGTAGTACCAACTGCTGCTTTTGTGGGTCTGGAGTGGAATGAGTGAATGGTTGTTGATGGAGTGCTTGTCAAGCAGACTGCTATATTCTGTACAGAATTGAGCTCCTTACAGTACATTCAAGTACAAAGTTCAAAGTAAGTTTATCATCAAAGTATAAACATGTGTTACAAGGATCTACCCCTTAGTAGTAACGATCAGAATCAGAATCAGGTTTATTATCACCTGAACGTGTCATGAAATTTGTTAACTTAGCAGCAGCAGTTCAATGCAATGCATAATATAGAAAAAAAAATCAATTAATCACTCTGTTACAGTATACATATACATATATCGAATAGATTAAAATCCGTGCAAAAACAGAAATAATATATATTAAAAAATGAGGTAGTGTTCACAAGTTCAGTATCTATTTAGGAATCGGATGGCAGAGGGGAAGAAGCTGTTCCTGAATCGCTGAGTGTGTGCCTTCAGGCTTCTGTCCCTCCTACCTGACAGTAACAGTGAGAAAAGGGCATGCCCTTGGTGCTGGAGGTCCTTGATAATGGACGCTGCCTTTCTGAGACATCACTCCTTGAAGATGTCCTGGGTACCTTGTAGGCTAGTACCCAAGATGGTGATGATTAAATTTATGAACCTCTACAATTTCTTTCTGTATGGCCCCCCCACCCCCCATAACAACAGTGATGCAGCCTGTCAGGATGCTCCCCTTACAGAGAGAATCTGTAATTTCTGACAATTACCCTTATAGTCTCAGTAGAAGAACATGTGAATTTACACAACTGAATACCTGTGTACCCACCTATTAAGTTTTCCTGACCCTCCATGAACAGTCATTGAATAGAAAGGGTAATGCTCATCAAAGGAGTCTATGCTGACCATTTACTTGTCATGGTCCTGCTCCACACTCCATATTCCGTGGTGTACTCCACATCCACAGTGGTTAGTCTCTGGTGGTCAGAGAGATATCACTACTTTTGCAACTGAAGTATCTGCTTTTATATTCATTCCTTACCTATTCAAATGTTACATTTAAGTGTTATTTCTTATGGGTTATCTGACTGACCAATAACACCTTCTTACTGGCTCTGGCCCAAGCCAGCATCTATTTATTGCCCTTCTTCCACAAGTGACAATTGATAATTTATGGCTGTTTGTTCTAAACTAATTACCATACCAGGAATCAGCTTGAATCACTCAGGGCAGACACAGAACCCACCATTCCCAAAGCTGCATGTTATATCAAACCAAAGAACACCTCACAAATAACCTATTATTTGGAAATGATCTCTAGTCCAATAGATTACCTGGAGCATCATCCTGTCCACCTTAAAAGACCAATCCAGTCTAGCAACTCTAGTTCACAAAATGGAGAACGCAGAGCAGCTTTACAAAATAGCAGCCTCTATCTCCTCCAAGCGCATGGCAAGAACAAAGACAATTGGTTTGTCTACTTCCACAAACCTCGATTCATCGGAATTCACTGATTTGTAGATGGTAGTTTTTTCTAGCCGAATATGTTACCATATCTTATTTATTTATTTATTGAGATGCAGCTGGAATAGGCCCTTCTGGCTCTGCGAGCCACGCCATACAACAATCCCTCCAATTAGATTATGAGAACTCTCAGTCCTCTTTTACTGTCATTTGGAAATGCGTACATACATATAATGCATACATGCAATAAGAAAAGAAATTTAATCCTAGCCTAATCATGGGACAATTTACAACAACCAATTAACCTACCGACTGGTACGTCTTCGGACTGTGGGAGGAAACCGAGGCACCCGGAGGAAATTGATGTGGTCATGGGAAGAAGCTACAAACTCCTCACAGACAGGGGCAGGAACTGAACCCAAGTTGCTGATACTGTAATGCGTTATGCTAACCACTACACTACCGGGCCACCCCATACTACACTGAGATTCATTTCCTTGCAGGCATTCACAGTAAATGCAAAAAACCCACAATAGAATCAATAAAAAAAACTGCACACAAAGATAAACAACAACCAATGTGCAGCTCATGAGAAGCTAGCCATCAGTAGCTTACACCACAGACGACAGGTTGCTGCAGCTACTGTGCTATACAAAATGCATACCAGCCACAGCCCTGCAGACCTTCGCACTATGCTGCCTTCATCTTATGAGAAATGGCGCAACACTCGATCAAGTTTATCTATGCCTGCTCATGCTGTTTCCATGCCTGATGCGAGAACCTACACACCGGATAGAAGCTTCCTTCACTGTGCTATCAGAATTTGGAACAGCCTTCCAGATGCTGTGGTTGGAAACATCTGCAACGACGGGGTCCAAGCCTTCAAGAGTCGAGTGCACAAACGCTTATCATCTCTGGGAGGGAAGTCACATGCTTCTTCATAAGCTATCATGAAGGGGACCAGGATGGCAATGTTTGGTTGTTGGTAGGTAGGGTTAGTACCTGACTTTCAAGAGCACTTGTGAGTTATGTTCTGGCTGGACTTAGTCCTTAAACTGCTGGAGAACAATGCAGAAAGAACAGGTGCAGTTTTCTCCCAGTAGGGGTTAGTTTTTAGTTCCAAGTGCTCCTGCCACGGTTTGTCCACCCTGCAACCTTATCCTTCAGTCTCTTTGAATTATTGAGGACAGCATGTGTATAAATGTCTCTCTCCAGCAGACTTCATCATGATCATCATGACTCCAGTATTTCTACTATTTTTTAATGTTTCTTAATTGCACATATGATTTTTTTTGTGTTCTATCACTGAGTAGCAGTGAACCATCTGATTGGCCTATCAGAGCTCTCCTTGGGAACTAATTGACTTGATCAGCATTTCTCATCTGGCTGTTGTTCACGATCACACTTAATAAAAAAAAATGACAGCAACTTGTGCAATTAAAAAAGAAAAGACCAAAAATGTGATGACTATTGAGAAGACGAGTTGTAGAGTCCTTGAAAGTGAGAAAGTATCTATTGTTGAAGCTGCATTCATCCAGACAAGGTTAATGATATGGTTTGTTTCTTCCAGCCCTATTCTTATTTACAGAAGGACTCCTCACTAGTGCATAATTGAAAACATTTTCATTAGATCATTTTCAAATGGCTTGAATTGTTTCTCAGGCATTTCATGCGGAGGAGTTTCCACCATTGACTGCTGCTGCATGTTCTCTAATGCTTTTCCCACTTTGAAGCTGCTTAACTGATACTTTCTTTGAATAACTTCCATGGTTTTTCTCTGCTTCATTGCTGTTTTTGGGAAGACAAATCCCCTTTAGAAAACCATGTGGACATTGGCTTTTCTATTACGTGCCTCCAAGTATCCTGAAACTTCTTCCTTAACAATGGACTCCAACAACCTTCTGACAACTGAGGGCAGGTAAACTGGCCTATAATTTCTTCTCTTCTGTTTCCCTCCCTTCTTAAAGAGTGAAGAGACATTTGCAATTTTCCAGTTCTCTGGAACCATTCCAGAATCTAGTGATTCTTGAAATATCATTACAAATGCCTCCACAATCTCTTCAGCTACCTGTTGCAGAACCCTGGATTTTAGTCCAGGTGACTTAGCCACCTTCAGACATTTCACTTCCCAAGCACCTTCCTCTTAGTAATAGCAATGACACTCATTTTTGCCTCTTGACACTCTCTCTGGTATGCTGCTAGTGTCGTCCACAGTGAAGACAGATGCAAAATACTTATTAAGTTCCTCCGCCGTTTTGTGTCCACCATTACAACCTCTCAAGTGTTATTTTTCAGTGGTCTGATATCCACCCATGTCTCTCTTTTGTTCCTTATATTTCTGAAAAACTGTATGTTTCCCTACTATTTATACTATCTAAACTAATACTGATCTTGAAAACTTAATCAAATCTCCACTTTACCTTCTTTTCTCTACAGAGAGAAACTCGAGACTCTTCATTCAAACCCAAGTGTGCGACAGAACGAATTATAATTTTTTTTTCTCTCAGTCAAGGTGGTGCCAAGCTGCATTCTCCATTGAGATCGTGATTCAGACTTAGTTGTTTTTTTTGGTATTTTTAGGTTTGTCGGGATAGATTTGGGGACCGAGAGGAGAGTTAGGCGTCGGGTTAGAGTTCAGGGAGGTCGATATGGGGAATTAGAGGACAGTCTGGAGTTTAAGCCACTGGTCTGTGTTTGAAGGTCAGCAATGTTGACAGCAGACCAGGAGTTGCCGGCAGGTTGCAGGATCGGAGTTCTGTGCAGGCGGGTGGCATGAGCGACAGTGACCCATAAGGTACACGATTTGGCGAGATTGGAGTTTGAGACCAAGTGGTGGGGTCCCATCATCGGCGAGTCTGGAGTTCGAGGCCTGGAGTCCGTCTCCTTATTCGTCATGATTGGCGAGCCCTGGGTTGACACCGAAGATAGATTGGAAATCCAGAATTCAATACCCATTGGCCAGAACCCTCAAGTCCACGAATCCCTGCAAGACAGCTGGGAAAGTCAAAATCCAATGTTCGCAAGTCCACAAGCCCGCTGGAGATGGCCTGACCTGGAATTAGAGATGTGGGTGGGCAAAAGGGAGGTATATGAGATCTGTTTTGCTGTTGTTGTTTTGTTACATGGACTGTTCTGATTTGCTGTGTTCTGTGTTGTTCCGACAGACATTGTGCTATTTTGGAATGTGTGGCAACACGAGCGGCTGCCCCATCACATTATTTCACTGTATGTATCAATGTAACATATGATAATTAAATCTGAATTTTCTATCCCTTGCTGTTTGTAGTGCTAATCATAATCTGTCAATCTGTCCAAGGATGATGATTTTCAATAGAATAAATCGGAATGGATTTAGATGAAGAGGCCAGGGATATAGAGACATGTCTGAGTGAATGACATTGTGAGAAGTAGAGAATAGGTAGCAAAGCCCAGATTAGTTACTAGAACAGGGAGGCTTAGTGAATTTTCAAATATGACAAGGAGGGTGAGAGACAAAGAGATGCCACCAGGTATCATGAACATGATTTCTCTAACTTCCAGTAATTACACCCCCTATCTGCTTCTCTCTTTTTCCATTCCCTATTTTGGGTAGATGGAGCTCGTCAGCCTGGGAAGGCAGTCCATCTAAGAGAGGGAAAACTCTGATTTCAAAGCTCTGCTGCTTTGCTGCCATACCCACTTATGGGAAAGGCTTCGGGAGTAAACCCTGAGGGCAAATCTGGAGCTAAGGCAGTGCAACGTTGCTTTTAACCTCGCTCTGGCAACTCCTACGACAACACCGGTGCCAAGCTGTATCAGCCCTTGCCCTTCCCTTGGACAACATCGGTGGCGTGGAGAGGGGATACTTGCTGCTTGGGCAACTGCCGGTCTTCCATACAATCTTGACCAGGCCTGTGCCCTGGAGAGACTCAAGCAAGACTTTCCAGGCACAGATCCTCGCAAGACTACCGGATGGCATTCTGGTTATCCTCTCTCCTCTACTCTTCTCCTCACCTACCCATCATCTTCCTCTACTTTGTCTCTTCTTTCCCTTTATTCCATGGTCTACTATCCTCTCCTATAAGATTCATTCTGCTTCAGCCCTTTACCTGTTCCATGTATCACCTCTAAGCTTCTTAATCCATCCTCTCCCTCACACACTCCTATCCCTCCTCACCTGATCTCACCTATCACCTGCCAGATTGAAGTCCTTCCCCTCCCCTCCACTCCCCACATTCTTATTGTGGCTTATTCTCCATTCTTTTCCAGTCCAGAGGAAGGTTTGTGGCCTGAAATGTCGACTGTTTATTCCCCTCCGTAGATGCTGCCTGACATGTTGATGGTTCTGGTCTGTACTCACTGGAATTTAGAAGGATGGGGGAGGGGAATGATTGAAACCTTTTGAATGTTGAAAGGCCTAGAAAGAGTAGATGTGGAAAGGATTTTGGGGAGTCTAGGACAAGAGGGTACAACCTCAGGATAGAGGAACGTCCTGAGATGCGGAGAAATTTCTTTAGCCAGAGGGTGATGAATTTGTGGAACTTGTTACCACAGCAGCTGTGGAGGCCTGGTTGTTGGGTATATTGAAGGCAGAGATTGATAGGTTCTTGATTGGACACGGCATCAAAGGTTACAGGGAGAAGGCCGGAGAGTGAGGCTGAGGAGGAGGAAAAAAGGATCAGCCATGATTGAATGGCAGTGCAGACTCGATGGGCCAAATGGCCTAATTCTGCCCCTATGTCTTATGGCCATATGTTGAGTTCCTCCAGCATGTTGTGTTTATTGCTCAAGATACCCTGCATCTGCAGAATCTCAGCGAGTGAAAGACGTGTTTTCCTTGACAACTCAGTAACTCCAAGAAGTCATTTCTGAAGTATAGAAGTACCTCGCTGCCAAAGCTACACTACTACAGTAATTGTTCATCTCTTGAAAGGTTATAAAGAATTTCTGGTAACATTTAAGAAGAATGTTAAATATGACTGTAATTCTATTAGGGAGAGGATACCTCGTGTCCCAAGCAAACCTGTATCATTACATTGAATATGGTTGAAACCACAGAACCTTGAAAGTCTTGCTTGTACAAAATGAATTTGACTTACTTCAAATACAACCAAGGACTGACATTCCTGAAGTGACAGGTGACATGCTGATACATTTTGAGCAAAAGAGTAATGAATTTTGCTGTGGGAGGACAACCTTGTCACCGAACTATCTCTTGAATGACACATATATTAAATCTGCTTCAGCAGTGTAACCATCAGGCGCACTCAATATTGCTTTTGAGTAAACAATACCCTGTGATAGTGCTTATTGTTCATGAAATTACTTCAGTCTACCAAACTCAGCTTCTTTGCTGTTAGTATGTGAAGAAAAATACTGACTAACTCCTTTGGGTTCCACTGGGTTCAGAATTCTATAGAGCCATTTTCTCTTACCAAACTTTGTCTATTGGCTTGTTGTCAACATAGGTAGAATCTGTTGAACCTCTGTCCCTGAATCATAACATTTAAGTGCAGTTATATTGAATGGAGTACAAAATGCACAGTTTTTAAAAATCAAAATACACAGCATAGAAACAGGCCCTTTAGTTTACCAGGTCCATTCTGGCAAACAATCATTCATTTACACTAAGTCAACATTAATATGTTACAGAATCTATCTGAGGATACTGGGAGAAGCAAGAAGGAAGATGCTGGGGCCTTCCTCCTCTTTAGCAACAGGTGAGTTAATATCATAGAGCCATAGAACAGCACAGGTACAGGCCCTTTGCCCATCTAGTCCATGCTGAAACCAGTTAAACTGCTCTGGGAACATAGCCCTCCATTCCACTACCATCTGTGTGCCTGTCCAAACATTTTTAAACATTGAAATCAAAGTTGCATCCATCACTTGCACTGACAGCTCATTCCACACTCTCAGCGCCCTGTGAACGAAGAATTTCTCCCTCATGATCCCCTTAAATATTTAAATTTTCACACTTAACCCATGACTTCTGGTTGTAATCTCACCCAACCTCAGTGGAAAAATGCCTGCTTGCATTTCATCATCATCATCAGGTGCCGTGCCCAGTTTGAGCTTCGACAGCCATGGCCCACACACTCCTGTTTCGGGTCAAGTGGATCAATTCATTGGTATTCATTTCCAGTTCTCTGGCTGCTGTCTCCATCATCATTTGTCTTTGCCTTCCTTTTGCTTTCTTCCCTTCAATCTTTCCCATAATTACCATGCATTCTAACTCCTCTTTCCTAATCATATGTCCAATGAAGTTATGTTGCCTTTTCATGATCTCATACATTATTTCTCTTTTTATGTTTGCTCTGTTTATGACATCCTCGTTAGATATTCGTTTCGTCCATGATATTCTCCGCATCCTCCTCAAAAACCACATCTCTGCTGCTTCAATTCGTTTCCTCATGTTACTAGATATTATCCAACATTCTGATCCAGATAACATAACCGGATAAATGTAACACTTCAGTACTCTGAGGCGGGTTGTCATGCCTGGTTTAGTGATGGTCAGTATACTCTTCATTCTCATAAAAGTGTCTTTTGCCGTCCCTATGCTTCTTTTGATGTCCATGTCGCACCTGCCATCTGATGTCATCCACCTTCCAAAGTAGCAAAAGTTCTGTACTTGTTTTATGTATTCCCCATTTATTTTCAGCCTGCAGATAGGATTCTCCTTCTTTTTGGATATCACCACACATTCTGTCTTTTTGTGATTGATAGACCCATTTTTGCACTTTCTTCAACAACTATATCAATTAAGTTTTGTAGTTCTTCCTCCGTACTTGCAATTAACACAGTGTCATCCGCGTATCTGAAATTATTGATGTTTTCACTGCCAACTTTGATTCCCAAGATGTCTCTTATTTTTTGTAATATTGTTTCACTGTACACGTTAAACAAATCAGGGGAGAAAACACACCCTTGCCTAATGCGTCTCTTGATTTTTGTAAACTGACTAGGGGAAAGAAATGAAAGAGGTGAGAAATGGTAGAATGGTGCAAGGTGAATAATCAGGTCATTATGAATACCTACTTTAAAAACCATCCAAGACGATTGTGGACCTGGAAAAGTCCAGGTGACAACACCAGAAATCAAATTGACTTTATTACTATAAGCCAAATATTTAGAAACTCAGTGACTCAATGCAAAACATATCCAGGTGCAGACTGTAATAGTGACCATAACCCAGTAGTATGTCACGTAAAAGTAAAACTTAAAAAACTAAAGAAGCAAAAACCTTAACAATCCCTTGACTACTCGCAATTAATTAAAGAAAACTTAAGACAAGAATTTACAATTGAAGTAGGGAATAGATTTCAAAGTCTAGAAATAGGATCTGTTGAAGAGGATAGCAATCATGTAGAAATGAAGTTTAACTCTGAAGGATGCCTTGGTAGAATCAGCAAAGTCAGTGATTCCTAAAAAAGAAAAAAGCACAAAGAATAAATGGATAACAGATGAAATCAAAAATCTAATGGAAGAACGGAGACGGAAGAAAGCAAATCCTATGGAATATAAGTCCTTAGATAAAAAAGTTAAAAGCTTATGTCAAAAAGCCAAAGAAGAATGGTTAAACCAGAAATGTGAGCAACTAAAAAGAACCCCTGTTACTGATCCAAAAAGGGTACATCAACAAATCAAGAATATCGCTGGTTAAAAAGCTCCTCTGTTCTTCTGGTGGATGTTTGAAAGCAAAGGACGGTACCATTATTATGGAAAAAGATTAGATTATGAACAGATGGACTGCATATATTCAGGAATTGTTTGAAGACGATCGAGGCGAAAAACCAGAAATCAAGAAGAATATTGAAGGTCCAAGTATTTTAAAATCTGAAGTTCATAATGCAATAAACAAGATGAAGAAAGGAGAGGCAGCGGGTCCTGATGAATTAGTAATACAACAAATTATCCCCTTTGAAGATTATGGAATTGAAAAACTTACTGATTTAATCAATGACATTTATCATACTGGAATAATAGCAGAAGAAATGAAAAAAAAATCAGTATTTATCACTCTTCCTAAGAAACCTGGAGCAATAGAATGTGAATTACATAGGACCATAAGTTTAATGAGACATATCACTAAGATACTTCTAAGAATTTTGATGACAAGAACTAAAAGTAAGATACAAGCTGAAATAGGTAAAGAACAATGTGGTTTTGTGAAACACAAAGGTACAAGAAACGCGATATTGATGTTATTGATACTATCAAAACGAACTATTCAAGTGCAAAAAAGATTTGTTTGTTTGTTTTATCAACTACACAAAAGCATTTGATAAAGTGAAGCACAATAAGTTGTTTGAAATATTACAGGAGACTCTAGATCTAGATTTGAAAGACCTCCGCCTAATCAGAAATCTGTACTAGAAACAAACTGCTTGCATTTACTCTGTCTATACACCTCATAATTTTGTATACCTCTATCAAATCTCCCCTCAATCTTCTACCTTCTATGGAATAAAGTTCTAACTTATCCATTTTTCCTTTTAATTCAGGTCTTCCAGTTCTATCAACATGCTTGTAAATTTTCTCTGCATTGTTGCAAACTTATTCAGATCTTTCCTGTAGGTAGATAACCAAAACTGTCCAGAATACTCCAAATTAAGCCTTACCAACATCTTAACCAATTTCAACATAATTCTGTACTAACTTCTGTATTCAGTGCTTTGATCTATGAAGGCCAATGTGCCAAAAGCTTTCTTTATGATCCTATCTCCTTGTGCCCCCACTTTCAGTTAATTATGGATCTGCATTCCCAGATCCCTTTGTTCTACTACACTGGTCAGTGCCCTGCAACTCACTGCGTAAGACCTACTCAGTTGGTCCTTCCTAAGTGAATCACCTCACACTTGTCTGCATTAAACAGCTGGTCCAGATCCAGCTGCAAGCTTTGATAGTCTTCCTCGCAATCCACTACACCCTCAGTCTTGGTGTCATCCACAAATGTGCTGATCCACTTAACCATCCAGTTTCTGATATAGATGACAAACAACAATGGACCCATCATCAATCCCTGGGCCACTCCACTAGTCACAGGCCTCCAGTCAAAAAGGCAGCTATCTACTATCACTCTTTGGTTTCCCCTGTAAAGCCAAAGTCTAATCCAATTTACTTCCTCAACTTGAATGTCAAATGAGTGAAGCTTCCTGACCAATCACCCATGCAGGACCTTGTCAAGTTCCTTGCTAAATGTCCATGTAGACAACATCCACTACCTTGTCTTCATCAACTTTCCTGGTAACTTCCTTGAAACATTCTATATTATTGTAAAAGACTGTTAAGTAACTACTTCTTAGTTTAACAAAGGCAAAAAAGGATAATCCGGAAATTATAGGCTGGTGAGCTTTAAGCCAGTTGTAGTACAATAAGTGGAGAAACATTTTAGGAATGTGATTTACTCACACATGGAAAAATGTGGATTTATTAGGGATACAAGCAACACACATCAAAGTTGCTGGTGAACACAGCAGGCCAAGCAGCATCTATAGGAAGAGGCACAGTCGACGTTTCAGGCCGAGACCCTTCAGTCAGTCCTGACGAAGACTGTACCTCTTCCTAGAGATGCTGCCTGGCCTGCTGCATTCACCAGCAACTTTGATGTGTGTTGCTTGTATTTCCAGCATCTGCAGAATTCCTGTTGTTTGTATTAGGGATACTGTAGCTTTATGATGGATGGACATTGTCTTGCAGATTTGATTAATTTTTTAAATATGTGATGAACATGATTGATTAGAGTAGGACAGGGATATTATCTACATGGATTTAAGTAAAGTATTTGAAAAGGTTCCTCAAGGTAGGCCAATCCAGAAAATTGGGTCTCACAGGATCCATGATGATGTGGTAAGATGGAACCAGGTCTGCGATTAGTGGTGTTCTGCAAGGATTAGTGCTGGAATCTCTGATATTTGTAATACATTTATATTAAACATTTGGATGAAAATGATGATTATCTAATAAGTAATTTTTCAGGTGATATGGAAATTGGTTGTGTTGTGGATGTTAAGGAAGGCTGCATAGGATATAGACATGTTGGAAATTTGGACAGATTGAGTTTAATCTGGACAAATATGAGATGGTGCATTTTGGGAGAGCAAATGGAAGTGGAAGATATACAGTAAATGGAAAGACATTTAATATCATTGATGTATGGAGGAGTTTGGGGGTGCATATTCACAGCTTCCCGTATAGCGTTAACACAAGTAAACAGGAAAGTGAACATATACCATAGTTGCCTTCATCAGTCTAAGCACTGAGTAGAAAAGTTGACAAGTTATGTTGCAGCTATATAAAGCTTTGGTTGAGGCACATCTAGAGCACATTGATCAGATCTGTGCCACAGTATAAGAAGGATGTGGATGCTTTAGACGGAGTGCAGAAGATGTTCACCAGTCAACTGGCTGGATTGGAGAGTATTAGATACAAGGAGAAGTTGGACAAACTTGGATTGTTTCCACTGGATCATTAGAGGCTGAGAGGTGACCTGATAGAAGTAAATAAAATTATGAAAGTCATAGTTATGGTAGGTAGTCGGAGTCATTTTCCCAAGATAGAAATGTCATATGTTACATTGCATAGGTTTGAGTTGAGTCAAGGAAAATTTTAAAGGAGATTTGTAAGGAAAGATCTTCACGTAGACAGTGATAGGTGTCTGGAACACACTGCCAAGGAAGGTGGTCAAATGAGATATAAGACGACAAGACCATGAAATATAGGAACAGAAGTAGGCCATTTGGCCTATCAAATCTTTTCCTCCATTCATCATGGCTGATCCAACATTCCTCTCATCCCCATATCCCTTCCTGCCCTGACCAAACGAGAATCTAACAAGCTCTGTCTTAAATATACATAAAGACTTGGCCACCACAGCTGCCTGTAGCAAAGAATTCCACAGACTCACCGCTCTCTGGGTAAAGAAATTCCTCTTCACCTCCGTTCTAAACAGATGCCCCTCTGTTCTGAGACTGTGTCCTTTGGTCTCAGACTCTCTCACCACAGGAAACATCTGCTCCACACCATTCGATAGGTTTCAATGGGGTTGCCCTGGTACTTCTGAATTCTAGTGAGTACAGACCCAGAGCCATCAAAATCTCTTCAGATGACAAGCCATTCAATCTTCAAATTATTTTCGTGAACCTCCTTTGAACCTTCTCCAGTTTCAGCATATGCTTTCTAAGATAGGGGGCCCAAAATCACTCACAATTACATACATATACATATGACACACTACAGAAATTTGGCGTTTTACTGTCTCCAAGAAGCTTCCAGGAAGCGACTGGCTTTGAGGCCAAAAAGCTTAGAGACGGGATTCCATTTCTCACTGATTTTACTGACTAAATCATTGAGAAAGACTGAAACATAGAGGTGAGTATGGATATTGAGCGAGTATTCAGCACCGTCTACCAGCCTCTTGCTCGCTGCGGCTGGTGGAAGGTGTCTGTGCGTAACAGTCTCTCTCTCCCTCTCACTCATTGCTCCTGAGGAGGTCCTTGCATTTGAATGGTCTCTCTCTCTCTCTCTCTCTCTCCCCCTCACCCCCGCCCCCGCTCTCTGTCTGTCGATGCTGTCAGAGGAGGGTACTGAAGCTCAGGGTCTGTGGTTTGAGGATTGGACTGTAGTTCCTGGTTGCTCCTTTTTCTGTTGCTATATCTGGGTGACTTTGAATCAGGGCAGCCTGCAGATAATAAACGCTGAGCTGAACTGAATATGGGCTCTTTCAGTTTTGTGTTCTATTTTCTGTGTTTTCGCTTGTCCTTTCTTGTTGCCATTTGCCAGATTTGCTTTTTTTCGCAGGGGGCAGGGTTGATTGGAGAGGTTCCATGGTGTTTCTTTGTTTCGTGTCTGTCTGTGGGAAGATGAATCTCAGGGTTGTATATTGCATACATACTTGGATAATAAATATACTTTGAATCCTTCAAATCCATTTTGACAGCAATATAGACATAAAACACACTTAGCCAGACACATGTATAGAAGGAAATAGAGTGGTGACTGTGTTCAAGCAGATAGGATTAATTGATAGCAGCATCTTGCTCAGCACTACCAAAGGGGCACTAACTATGCAGTTCTGTTCTCTGTTTTATGCTTGATGTTCTAATCAAATATACCATAGGTTTTTTCAAAAATCAAACCACCCATTCCATTTTTTTTACTCAACATGCCTTTTCATTAGGTCCACTCACCTACGCACTAATAGCAAATCCCAGTGGCAAGTTAACCTACTGCTCCACACATCTTTGGGATGTGGGAGGAGCATAGAACATTCAGCACTGTGCAAACATTTTAGGTACATATATATATGTAGGTACACAAGGCTTTTGCATGGCGCTGTAGTAATTTTATGTATTGCACTGTACTGTTGCAAAAAAGAAACAAATTTCATGACACAGGCATATATATATATCAGGTGCCTAAGACTTTTCCACAATACTATATACTGGTACTATATATTGGTTAAAATAGGAAGGTGGTTGGTTAACAGAAATGATTATTTAGCTTTGATTATGGGGAGCAAGGACATGGCAGACCAATTGAATAATTACTTTGGTTCTGTCTTCACTAAGGAGGACATAAATAATCTTCCAGAAATAGTAGGGAACAGAGGGTCCAGTGAGATGGAGGAACTGAGCGAAATACATGTTAGTAGGGAAGTGGTGTTAGGTAAATTGAAGGGATTGAAGGCAGATAAATCCCCAGGGCCAGATGGTCTGCATCCCAGAGTGCTTAAGGAAGTAGCCCAAGAAATAGTGGATCCATTAGTGATAATTTTTCAAAACTCGTTAGATTCTGGACTAGTTCCTGAGGATTGGAGGGTGGCTAATGTAACCCCACTTTTTAAAAAAGGAGGGAGAGAGAAACCGGGGAATTATAGATCAGTTAGCCTAACGTCGGTGGTGGGGAAACAGCTGGAGTCAGTTATCAAGGATGTGATAACAGCACATTTAGAAAGCGGTGAAATGATCGGACAAAGTCAGCATGGATTTGCGAAAGGAAAATCATGTCTGACGAATCTCATAGAATTTTTTGAGGATGTAACTAGTAGAGTGGATAGGGGAGAACCAGTGGATGTGGTATATTTGGATTTTCAAAAGGCTTTTGACAAGGTCCCACACAGGAGATTAGTGTGCAAACTTAAAGCACATGGTATTGGGGGTAAGGTATTGGTGTGGGTGGAGAATTGGTTAGCAGACAGGAAGCAAAGAGTGGGAATAAACGGGACCTTTTCAGAATGGCAGGCGGTGACTAGTGGGGTACCGCAAGGCTCAGTGCTGGGACCCCAGTTGTTTACAATATATATTAATGACTTGGATGAGGGAATTGAATGCAGCATCTCCAAGTTTGCAGATGACACGAAGCTGGGTGGCAGTGTTAGCTGTGAGGAGGATGCTAAGAGGATGCAGGGTGACTTGGATAGGTTGGGTGAGTGGGCAAATTCATGGCAGATGCAATTTAATGTGGATAAATGCAAAGTTATCCACTTTGGTGGCAAAAATAGGAAAACAGATTATTATCTGAATGGTGGCCGATTAGGAAAAAGGGAGGTGCAACGAGACCTAGGTGTCATTATACACCAGTCATTGAAAGTGGGCATGCAGGTACAGCAGGCGGTGAAAAAGGCGAATCGTATGCTGGCATTTATAGCGAGAAGATTCGAGTACAGGAGCAGGGAGGTACTACTGCAGTTGTACAAGGCCTTGGTGAGACCACACCTGGAGTATTGTGTGCAGTTTTGGTCCCCTAATCTGAGGAAAGACATCCTTGCCATAGAGAGAGTACAAAGAAGGTTCACCAGATGGATTCCTGGGATGGCAGGACTTTCATATGAAGAAAGATTGGATGAACTGGGCTTGTACTCGTTGGAATTTAGAAGATTGAGGGGTGATCTGATTGAAACGTATAAAATCCTAAAGGGATTGGACAGGCTAGATGCAGGAAGATTGTTCCCGATGTTGGGGAAGTCCAGAACAAGGGGCCACAGTTTGAGGATAGAGGGGAAGCCTTTTAGGACCGAGATTAGGAAGAACTTCTTCACACAGAGAGTGGTGAATCTGTGGAATTCTCTGCCACAGGAAACAGTTGAAGCCAGTTCATTAACTATATTTAAGAGGGAGTTAGATATGGCCCTTGTGGCTACGGGGGTCAGGGGGTATGGAGGGAAGGCTGGGGTGGGATTCTGAGTTGGATGATCAGCCATGATCATAATAAAGGCGGTGCAGGCTCGAAGGGCCGAATGGCCTACTCCTGCACCTATTTTCTATGTTTCTATGTTTCTATGTTTTGTATTAGCTCAATAGTATTCAGTGTTATTGGTAACTGGAAATACATAATATATAACCTGTGACGAGAATACACATAGATCAAGGTGTTAGCTGTCCTGTGCTGGCACCAGTGGGATCAGCAGTTGGTCTGCCACCTGTCTTCAGGAGAAAGAAAGATAAGGAAAACAATGGAGCAGCATTTGGAGATGTTAATGAAGGGACGGGAGAGTTTAACGGAAGGAGAGCTGTCAAGATGGGCTCCCCCTTTAAAACCTGAAATGTTTGAAGTGATGGACAGGCGATACCCCAGCAGGGGGATAAAAAGGGATAGGTTCGCTAAGGCAGGACACATATGACACCCCGAAGTAACGAGACCCTGGAAGCGGTGCGCCTCCCACAAGTCAGTGGGAAGTTTTGGAAGGCTGGTCGCAGGACCAAGCCATAGACGCACAGGGTGGAAAGGCACGATCAGCGGGAACCTGGTGTGTGTCCGCCCTTGCCTGGGTGCCAGGTTCACCGCAGAGAAACGATCGAATCTGGAAACGGACGGGTCACGGTCGGTGACCTCAGATGACATCACAAAGGGCTCGCCCGAAAGCCAACTGCGAAGAATATCGAAGGTCTGTGTGGAAGCCGTTTGAATATTCATTCATTTGGCTCTCTCTCTCCTTCCCCCCCCCACTGTCTATCTCCCACGGTAGCGATTACTGCGAACTGAACTGAACTGAACTAAATTGAACTGAACTTTGCGTCACTTTGAAACTGGTCATTTACCCCTAGACAACGATAGAGCTTGATTGATCCTGTTATCTTAATTCTGTGTACATGTGTGTTTATCATTGCTGAATTGTTGCATTTATTATCCTTTTGATTAGAGTACTGTGTTGCTTGTTTCTTTAATAAAACTTTCTTAGTTCTAGTAATCCAGACTCCAACTGAGTGATCCATTTCTGCTGGTTTGGCAACCCAGTTACGGGGTACGTAACAAATCGTGCTGTGCAAAAATTCTCCCCACACTTATTATCTTTTCCTTTTATTCAGAAAGGCACACACAAGCATTGTACTTTCAATATTTCATTTCTGATGGGCTCCCACTTACCAAGTACACTTTGTCAAAAAACAGCCTATTCTAATCCACACTTGCCAGATCATTTCTGATACCATGAAAACTGGCTTCTCTCCAATTTAGGATCTCAATCCACAGACCAGAACTATCTTTTTTTGTATATTTACTTTGAAACTAATGGTGTTGTGGTTACTGGATGCAAAATGTTCCCCTACACAAACTTCTATCACCTGCCCTACCTCATTGCCTAGTATTGCATGCTCTCTCATTGAAACTTCTACTTACTGACATCCTGAGTGTTCTTTCTGCAGGTTTTTGTTTTCTTTTTTGTTTGTTCAGCATAGTCACTGGAATTCAGAAGAATGAGAGGGGATTTTATATAGAGATATAAAATTATGAAAGGGATAGATAAGAGAGGAGCAGGGAAGTTGTTTCCACTGATAAGTGAGATAGACCTAAGGGATATAGACTCAAGATTTGTGGGAATAGATTTTGGATAGAGATAAGGAAAAATTGCTTTTCCTATAGAGTAGTGTATCTGTGAAATTCTCTGCCCAGGGAAGCAGTAGAGGCTTCCTCAGTAAATGTATTTAAGGCAAAGATAGATAAATGTTTGCATAGCAGGAGAATTAAGGTTATGCAGAAAAGACAAGTAGCTGGAGCTGAGCCATGACAGATCAGCCTTAATCTTATTGAATGGTGGGACAGGCTCATTTGGCCAGAGGCCAGTTCCTGCTGCTATTTCTTATACAAAAAGGTGTATCTAATGTGAGGTTTATTTTCTGGAGGTCCTGAACACAATCTTCTAAACAATGGTAGACATGGGAGTGGTATCCAAGGAATGGAGAACTGCAAATATTGCACATCTGTTCAGGGAGAAAGAGGATGTATGACTAAATCATGCCACTATTGGCCAACAGCAGTGAAAGTGAAGTTTGTAGAAACAATATCCAGAGGCAAAATTAGCGATCACCTGTGCAAGAGAATGGTGTAACCACTCAGCAAGTGAGCAGTTAAGGTGTTTTGAAATGTTCAGTCAACTACACTAAAGGAAAGTCACGGCTCAAGAAGAAGAAAGACAATTCAGAGAGATCTGCAAAGATAATCTGATCATTGGAGCAAATTCAACGATGACATAGGAACAGAAAGCCGCAGGGTTTAGATGACCTCACGGTAACTAAACCTAACTTGAAAGGGAAATGTCAGGAGGAGTTGAAGACAGCAAGTGAAGAGATATCAAAGACATAAATGTCTGGGAAAGACTGTTACTGAACTGGAACTGGATGATGTTGGTGTTGGTGTAGATGTGTCCTGCAGCTCAATCTGAATTAAGTTAAGTAAGTTTGATCTCCCTAAAAGGTGTCTAATACTTTGAGATAAAAATATATTAAATGTGCCAACTGAGAAAAAAAAGGTATGTATGTAAATAATCAATTTTAACTTCATGGATAAGATCTTAATATTGACACAGACTGAACATTAGTACAACACGGTCTGAAACAAGTAGATGAGATATTATTTTTGTCTGTCCAGCCAATCAAAATCAAAATCAGGTTTACTAACATTGGAATATGTTGTGAAATTTGTTGTTATGTGGCAGCAGTACATTGCAATGCATAATAATAAAAGCTGTCCAGAAAGAAATGTATATTAAAGAAGTTAAATAAGCAGTGCAGAAAGAGAAAAAAAAGTAGTGAGGTAGCATTCACGTGTTCTTTTCTTTTTCCATTATTTTTATACTTTATACTTTATTGTTGCCAAACAATTGATCCTAGAACATACAATCATCACAGCGATATTTGATTCTGCGCTTCCTGCTCTCTGGATTACAAATACTAAATATTAAAAATAGTAAAAATTAGTAAATATAAAAATTTTAAATTATAAATCATAAATAGAAAATAGAAAAATAGAAAGTGAGGTAGTGCAAAAAAAAAACCGAGAGGCAGGTCCGGATATTTGGAGGGTACGGCCCAGATCCGGGTCAGGATCCGTTCAGCAGTCTTATCACAGTTAGAAAGAAGCTGTTCCCAAATCTGGCCGTACAAGTCTTTAAGCTCCTGAACCTTCTCCCGGAGGGAAGAGGGACAAAAAGTGTGTTGGCTGGGTGGGTCATGTTCTTGATTATCCTGGCAGCACTGCTCCAACAGCGTGCGGTGTAAAGTGAGTCCAAGGACGGAAGATTGGTTTGTGTGATGTGCTGCGCCGTGCTCACAATCTTCTGCAGCTTCTTCTGGTCTTGGACAGGACAACTTCCATACCAGATTGTGATGCACCCTAGAAGAATGCTTTCTACGGTGCATCTATAAAATTTAGTGAGGGTTTTAGGGGAGAGGCCAAATTTCTTTAGTTTTCTCAGAAAGTAAATGCGCTGGTAGGCCTTCTTGGTAGTGAACTCTGCTTGGTTGGACCAAGTCAGGCCATTTGTGATATTGACCCCGAGGAACTTAAAGCTTTTGACCTGTTGCACTTGCGCACTACTGATGTAAATTGGGTCCTGCGGTCCGCTACTCCTTCTGAAGTCAACAACCAATTCCTTCGTCTTGCTGACATTGAGAGATAGGTTATTGTCTTCGCACCATGCCACCAGGCTCTTAATTTCCTCTCTGTACTCAAACTCATCATTACCCGAGATACGGCTTTTATTCATTTATGTACAAGAATACAGAGTACAGGAAAAAAATATATGTCAATACATTAAACTAAATCGCATATAAGGACTCCTTAGCCTATATTCCAGGGGTCCCCAGCCTTTCTTGCACCGCGGACCAGTTTAGTATTGACAATAGTCTTGCAGACCGGCCAACTTGTCGGGGGGGGGGGTGTTCAATTAGGGTTAAACTCACCTCAACATGTCTTTTACAGTTAGGGTTGCCAACATTCTCACTCCCAAATAAGGGGCAAAAGTAGCAGTCAAATACGGGACACTTAGATTCACCCCGAGAAAGACTACCATGACCATGAAGCCTTGCATGGGCACCTCCGTGTGCATGCCTGTAGATGCTGATTTTTTTTCCACAAATCGGTTTTGGCTTAATCTTCCCGACTATACTGTACATACATTATTTCTACTTTATATAAGCTGTGTATTTATCATATCATTCCTGCTTTTACTATATGTTAGTGCTATTTTAGGTTTTATGTGTTATTTGGTATGATTTGGTAGGTTATTTTTTGGGTCTGGGAACGCTCAAAAATTTTTCCCATATCAATTAATGGTAATTGCTTCTTTGCTTTACACCATCTCGGCACATAAGGTTTCATAGGAACGCTCTACCTTAGCGAGGGAAATACGGGACAAGGACAAACCAATTTTAGCCCAATATACGGGATGTCCCGGCAAATACGGGACAGTTGGCAACCCTATGTTCAAGTTCAACAGTGCGTGACAGAGAATGAGGAAAGGTGCAGCTGACTCATATTGTTTTCTTGCGACCCAGTAGCACATGCTTTGCAGCCCGGTACCAGTCCGTGGACCGGTGGTTGGGGACCGCTGCTATATTCGTACAAATCAATTAGTTTATAACATTGAAAAATAATAATATTTTATATTAAAAAATTCTAACCCACTACGAAGACCGAAGCTGATTAATAGAAAAAAAAAGGAAAATAGATTGTTAGTCATCATCTGTGCTTTAGCAGCAAATCAAAGATTTTGAAAATAATTCAGAAAGGGTCCACACAATGTTTGAAAGTCTTGATTAGATTCAAAGATTGAACATTGAATCTTCTCTAAATTTAAACATGACATCATATCATGTAACTATTGGGCGTGAATAGGAGGGGGCACATCTTCCCATTTAAACAAAAGCGTCCTTCTGGCCATAAGAGACATAAAAGCCAAAATGTGCAAATCAGGTGGCTCCAAAATAATACCTTTTCCTCCAACAATACCAAATAAAGCAGTTAAAGGATTAGGCTTCAAATTTACTTTAAAAAGTATCATGTGTTCAGTGTTCATTCTGATATTAGATACAGAGGGGAAGAAGCTGTTCCTGAATCGTTGAGTGTGTGCCTTCAGGCTCTTGTATCTCCTTAATAGTAGCAATGAGATGAGCACATGTCCTGGGTGATGTGGGGTCCTTAATGATGGGGGCCATTATCAGCAGACATCTATGTTTATCACTAATTAATTCCATGCAGCTTTGTCTTACATTGAATGAGTTAAATCATGTAACACAATAAGGTTCTGTTCGCAACTGGGGAGTTCAATTGTCTCCACAGCCACTTTGGGTTGATGCATGGGGTTTAGTGAATATTGATCTATCATTCCTATAATGGAGCACGAATATTTTTCACACTTCTTGTTTTACAGTTGACTAAACATTTACAGAGGGAGAAAGGAGACAAGTGCCAAAAAGCACATAGAGATGGCTGCTCCTTGGTCCTGGGAGATTGTTGAATTAAAGAGTAGGAGATGATCAGATCACTGGCCCAGAAGGTTGAACATGTGGGTAATTGCTGAGTATCGTATTGGGGATCCATGGATAGGAACAGTGCCAATGACAAGTATGAAAGTTGTGGTACCTGGTTTAACTACTTGCTCTGACAACTTGTTCCATATATTCACCACCCTCTGCTTGAAGACGTTATCCCTCAGGAGGTCCTTTTTAAATCTTCCCTTCTCATCTTACATCTATGCCCTCCTGCTTTTGGTTCCTTTTCCTGGAGGGCTCAGGGGGAGATTGTGTGAATTCACCATATCTGTACCATTATATATTCAAGAAAGCAAGCAAATGGATTGAAAATTAAAACAGTCAAAGGATGTTTATGTACAGGAAAGTGGTGCAAACGTAAAAGATATGCAATGATCTAATTGAATAGGGACATAGGTGAAAGAGGCTGAAAGGCTCTCTCCGACTTCCATTCATCATGGGATGTTGAAGAGTTCACCCAGAATGAGATGGGCTGGTTGCAGCAGACCAAAATCAAAAAGCTGGAGAAATGATGGATGCTTAGCCTAGATGCTTTGGTATGTTTTAAAATTCAAGAACCTGTGATGTCCTAATATGTATCATCCTTTCATTATGTGCCGTGTCGTATGATGTGGATGATCGTGGTCTTTCCAGGAACATGATTGTTCTTGGCAAATTTTTCTTCAGAAGCATTTTCCATTGCCTTCTTCTGGGCAGTGTCTTTACAAGATGGGTGACCCCAGCCATCATCAATACTCTTCAGAAATTATCTGCCTGGTGTTAGCATCATATAACCAGGACTTGTGATATGCACCAGCTGCTCATATGACTATCCACCACCTAATCCCATGGCTTCACGTGACCCTGATCAGGGTGGGGGGAGCCAAGCAAATGCTACACCTTGCCTAACAGTGGCCTGCAGGCTATTGGAGGGAAGGAGTGCCTTACACCTCCTTTGGTAGAGCCATATCTCCATCCTGGCATCCACCTAGTATACACTACTGCTCGCAAATTACAGAGCATCTTCAAGAAGAAAGGTATTCTCTAGAGCCATGTTAGCAAAAAGTTTTATCTTCATAAGGACAGTAGACCAAAAGCTTAAGCAAAGAAATAAGTTTTAAGAAACAAACAATTTTCTGGAAGAGCTCAAAAAGTTTGAGCAGCATTGTGGAAGAAAAGGAATGGGTTTGAGTCAAAACCCTGCATTAGATTCTGACATCTGCAATCTTTTGTGTCCCAAAGGATTTAAGAATGGGCTTAAACAAGGGGCGATTCTGCACAAATATCCTAATAATTGCAGACAAACATTAATTATATTAAAAACACAAGCACTTGCTACACGACATCAACATAAGTGAATTATGATAACACACTGATTTGTATACTGAATGCCAGCTAGTTAACTGGGTTAGTGAGAAAGAGACATGAGAGATTGGTTTGAATCTCACCACGCCAACAAGAGAAATCAAATATAGTGAATTCTGCAAACCAGGAATCTAACTGAGATAGTATCAGTGAAACTACAGGGTTATTGTGAAAACGTATCTGGGTTTAAGAGTCCTCTGCCAGGAAATAAACCTACCTTAAGCCAATGTCCTGGCCACCATTACTGTTCAGGTTCAGTTTTATTTGTCACATATACATTGAAACATGAGTCCTTTCCCTTAATAACCAACACACCCAAGGATGTGCTGGGGCACATAATTCCACCACAATTCCAATACGAACATAGCTTGTCAACTGAACTTGGCAGAACAAAACAGAACACAAGCAACACAACAAGCCCCATTCCTCCCTCCTCCCACCCAACGCACACAAAGTCCTCCAACCCCCGGACAGTCGGGATTGGTTGGCTCTGACTTTTTTTTTATGCTCAACTAAATCAAAATGACCTTTTTTCATATTCTGAGAACTTTGTCCTCACCACATTGAATAAAAGCAGTGTTGTGCAGTTAAAATTGAGTTTTACTTCGAGCTGAGCAAAATTGTGTACATTTCTGGTTTCTTGCTTTATGGAGTGAAATCTCCAATTGCAACCATTTTGAGAAACGACAGATGATTGTCTAGGCCTTGGAGCTGGATATTGGACATCTAGAACATTGATGTGAACTATCTTGTTTCAATCAAGAAGTTTGATGGTCTTAAGGCATGCTCCCATTGTGGATACATCAATAAACTAAAATACCAAAGCAACCTTTGAATTGTACTTATTGAGATTGTATTTGATCATCTGTTAATGTTTCTATATCTAAAAGTGTAAATATAAAAGCTGCTGTGAACTGTCGGTTCAGCATAAAAAGCCGCTGGCAACAGTCTAACATCACTTCAGGACAAGTACTGTATGTGTTCAGGACAAAGAAGCAGCAGGAAAAATCATTAAGGATGCTATCCACCCTGCAAACTGCCTTTTCACCCTGCCGAGTCCCTTCTGGAAAGCACTATAGGGCTATTAAAACAAAAACTTCATACCATCTTAAAAATTTAATCTGAACAATCATTCTAGTTAGACACCCAAACCCCTTTATCTATTACCTCAGTTACAGCACTGCACTGTATTTGAAAATACTTTTTTGTAATGCTGCATTCATTGTAATTCATCGTCAAAATTATTATGTACCAAGTCATATGACGTAGGCAACCATGGTTTACATTGTAAATACATGCTGGTGTTTATGTACTTGTGCACATTTTATTCCTTATCCCTACTTTAATGTCTAATTGTTTTTGGATAATTTTTTTATTCTTTAGAATTGTCAAATGTTGGTATTTATGTTGTTGCATGTAACGGCTTGATCAGCCCACCATAGTCAATTCCTAACACTGCACCAGTAAATGCGCATGGTGTAGGGAGGAAATCTCATCACTGATTGGCTGTGTAGTGAACTTAGTGCATTGTGGTCAGGAATTTTGCTAACATTGGTCATAAATAGGGTCAAGCTCTACGTGTTTGCTTACTGAATTGTTCGAGGAAGGTTATATGTCTTAGTTAGTTATTGTATCATTACCAATATCTGTTGATGTGAGGTATGAAATACCCTGACTAGATGCATAATTTGTAGCTCCAAATTTACTTATTTATTTATTGAGAGGCAGCATGGAGTAGGTCTTTCTGGCTCTTTGAGCTGTGCTGCCCTGCCACCCCCAATTTAACCCTAGCCAAATCACAGGACAATTTACAATGACCAATCAACCTACCAGCTGGTATGCCTTTAGACTGTGTGCGCAAACTGGAGCACCCAGAGGAAACTGATATGGTCACAGGGAGAACAAACAAACTCTTTCCAGACAACGATAGTAATTGAACCCAGGTCACTGGTACTGTAAAGCATTGTGCTAAACACTATGTTACCTTAAACTGCTGAGTTCCTTGCGGTCTTCTTCTGTCCATCTATCAGTCACAGATCTTCTCATTGACAGTGACAATACAAAGTTTCTGAACTGGCCTCAGCAGGAATTGGAACTGTAACTGCAATCAGCAGACCAAAAGGTGTTTTTCACAATATGTCTCTTGCTATAATTGTGTGCATAAAATATTGCAGCATTTTAGCATTTTGGCTATTGACCTCTTACGGAATTACACACAACTGCTGGAGGAACTCAGCAGGTCAGGCAGCATCTATGACAAGGAATAAAGAGTTGATATTTCTGGCTGAAACCCTTCATCAGGGCTGGAAAGGAAGATGGAAGTAGCTTTAATCCTTTTGATACATCCTGCTTGACTTGCTGAGCTCCTCCACTATTTGTGTGTGTTACTCTGGATTTCCAGGAACTACAGAATATCTTGTGTGTATTTATCTTTTATGGAAGAATTTTCAAATTGTTTGTTCCTCTTCAGATTTCACAGGAAGCTGTTCAGTCGCCCTAACACTCACAATCACCTCACTGGCCCCATCTCTACATTGCACCTATCCCAATCCCTGGTGCTTATCTATCCGTACAGCGTCAGTTCTGTAGTAAGTGAAGGCTTTCTGCCGTAGTTCCCTTTCTGCACATACAAGGTGTCACTGCTTTTCTTGTATATATGGCTGCCTAACCTCTGCCTTTTGCTTTCCATGGAAGTGTAGGATAGATCAAGCTCTTTGGAAAGTCAGATATGCAGTAAATGGTAGAGCACGTCAAGATAGTCACTGGCAAGACTGAACCAGATGCGGAGGAATGACAACTCTGTCATTGTGAGCGCTGGCTATGATTCAACCCAGGAGCAGAGAAACAGCAGACTCCCCATGAATTAAACTCCGAAATCTGACGTTGCGCTAATTACTTCGCTACCGTGGCGCCAAAATGATGAGAGCAGTTTAAGAGATTGGATAGGTCGGGATGAAGGTGAGATGAAGTTTTCAAGGGGATGTGAGAGGAATATATTTATAACAGACAGTGGTTTATCTCTGCCAGAGGATATGGTGGAACCAGACGTAATTGAAGATTGTTTAATATTATTTTCTGTACGCAAGCGTAAAGAAGAACAAAATAATAGTTCCTCTGGATCCGATGAAGCATAAAAGAAAACACAAAAAACAGTAAGTTAAAGAACACTATAATTTAAAAGAAACAATAAATATAATACATTAGATAGCTTAAGTACATAGATTGATTGAATGTCCATAAAGCTAGATATGGGTATCTTTGTATATAAGGTGACTCTGACGGAAATGATAAAGCAGTGGTGGTGGTGGGGGGCGGTGTGGAGTGGCAGGTTAGTGGGTGGAGGTATAGGTCAACCTTCCTGCTTGGGGAACATAACTGTTTTTCAGTCATGTGGCCCTGCCATGGTTGCTATGTAGCCTCCTCCCTGGTGGGAATGGGACAAACAGTCAGTGAGCTGGGTGTGTGAGATCCTTCATAATGTTACTGGCCTTTTTCCAGCATGTTTCTGTATATATGATTACTTTGAAGGAGGCATTTAGACAGGCGCCTGAATAGGAAAGGCATCAAAGGGTTTTGATTTAATGCTGGCTGATGGGATTAGTGAACAGAGGCAAATAGGTTAGTATTGATGTAACCGGTCACAGGGCCCATCTCTATACTAAATGATTTAATGCTATGTGAATCTAGCATAATCTTCCTTTTTATCTCCACCCAGGGCTGCACACCATCTTTCTAATCTTCTTAACCCTCTTCCAATATGGTTTTCCATTTTCAATACTCCTGAGGTATCAGCTGACAATGGTGACAATATCAGTGCTTCCTATACAACTCAGTATTTCAATACTGGATTTTGCCAAATCATTGCATAATTAAGAAACAAACATTTAGGTACAGATTTGGGGTTACAGAAGTGAACTTTTTACGCTGAAGTCCATTATTTTTTATGATAATCCACCAGTTTCATTTTTGCTATTCATTTTATTTACTAAATTTAAATTTCCAACAATCATGGTGGTACTTGCATTCACATTGTAGAAATTAATAATTTAAGCAGTGAACAGTACTGTTTTGACAGATATTCTTCCATCTATAGAGACACCAAAGAAAACTAAATGGGCAGAGGCAGCAGGACACAGGCTGCACACTTCCAAGTCTATTCATCTTATCTGTTGATGAGTGTTCTTGGGCCTTGCAAGAAAAATGAGTAGTGCTGTTGATGAAAACAACCTGCTGTCCTTAGAATAGCTGCCAGATTCCACCTCAAGCCAGAACCAACATGTTCTTGGCAATGTACCAAAAGTCCCACCTCCTTAACCACTCTTAATATCCAGTTGGATGCCAGAGAGGCTGACATATTGGAGTAGAATTGACCTATAGCCCATCCTCATAATAGCTTCACTGTGAGATTAAGTGCTTGATTACAAAGATAAATAAGAAGTCTTTCTATAAAATAAGCAAAAGTTCCACAGCCCAGTATTCTCTATAAACAATAATGTCTATAACATTGTAACATGCAGGGAAATGCACCTGTTTAAAAGCCATTGAAACTGTTTTCTGTCTGTCTGTACTGTATTTTGTGTTGCACATTTATTATGGGCAATTTGTCACATGGGTTGGGGTGTGATAGAAGAAAATGAGTATAGTTACATACCATCTTTGTCTTAATTGGTCAGTTTAGTCTCGTCAAGAGTTAGAGGAATGATTTGTTTTTTTGTTGACCGCTAATTGGACAGTTTATTTCACTAGTTACACTAAGATCGCTAACTTTATTTACATTTATTTTGTTATATTGCTACAAGATCTTTTGGCTTTGCTATTTTGGTAATAAAGTATCAAATGTACTTTTTCCAACTTGGAACTTAGTTATTTGTAAACGCATTATACAGTGCCCACTCCCGTACACGGTCTCTCAGTGGTTTTTGTTCTATTCTCAAGTAACCACTACAATGCTATTTGCATCAGATCAAATCAGTGAGGTTGTACTGGGAAGCCTGCAAGTGTCACCACATTTCCAGTGTCAACAATTCATTAACCCTCACCTTATATCTTTCGGAATGTGGGAGGGAACCAGAGCAGAGAAAACCCATGCAGTTATGGGGAGAACGTACAAATTCCTTACAGGCAGCAGCAGGAATCGAACTCCGGTCGATGATCGTTGCTGCTGCTGCAACAGCAGTATGTTAACCACTACAATTCCATGCCACACCTGCTATTTGGGATGCATGGCAGGCAAGAAAATAATGAGTGTACCCAGTCTATTTTTACATGGAAATAAAAATACCTACAGTGCAAATGTGCTCAGTTGCTGTAAATCAGCTGGGAACAACAACTGTTTTAAAACTCCTTGAACATCATTCTTATGATCTCAGACAGAGTAAATTCTTTCAATTGTATTTACAATTCTGCTTTCTTTGTGCCTCGGATTATTGATGTGATTTCTTATATGTCCAGTTCATGCAGCTGAAAAATGGAAGTAACTCTCATTCATTTGATAACATATTGATTGGAGAGCAGGTGACTAAAAAGTAAAAGCTTCTACTATTGAGGCAGTCATCTGAGCATGATTAGACAATGCTGTTGAGAAATCAATGGTTTCTGTCCATCCTTATTCAAAACCAATTACCAACACATACTTGGGTGCACTAAATGTCACTAAAGCCTGTATTTAAGTTAAAGGGGGATGTGATTTCAGAATCAGAATCAGAATCTGGTTTAATATCACCGCCATATGTTATGAAATTCATTGTTTTGTGTCAGCATTACATTGCAATGGTGGTTGTCCATCGTGTCTGATGATGACAGGAAGCCTGTGCGGGAGAGTTTTTCAAATGGAAAACCCATAGCACAGGGCCTGTTCTACTCTCTCAACCTCAGAAGTCCAGGTCCAGTGGTATGAACAAACGTCACAGACTGGGGTTTTCTTTGCTTGTAGTGGATAACCATGATACCTTGTCGTGCCCTTCACTCTGCATGGAACATTGCAGTACCACCTTTCTGGCCGTGGTATCTCACTGTAGATATCATCAGCCCAGTCGGACAGAACTGGCTTCACACGCTAGGACAGATATGGGGTATGAGGCAGCTACTTTCACCTGGTTTAGTCTGCCTGCCAAGCGGTGTACTGCGGTGTGGCCACTTCATATGCAAACAGCAACTTGGAGCCACAGGTGAGTGTCTGGTGGGGATGGAAGATGAAAGGTGAGTGAACTGCCTCAGACTGGACACAATAAATTCCTTCATCAGAGGTAATGTCCCTCCCTGGACACCCCATACACCCCACATTGCAAAACATAGTAATAAAAACTATAAATTACAATAAGAAATATATATAAAAATAAACTATATTGAAAAAGGAGAAGGAAAAAAAGAAATAGTGAGAGGAAATGTTTATGGGTTCATTGTCCATTCTGTAATCTGATGGCGGAGAGGAAGAAGCTGTTGCTAAAATGTTGAGTTTGTGTCTTCAGGCTTTTATAAGTAATTTAAAAGTAAACAAATAGAAGCATCTTTGCAGAATTTTATTTTACCTTTGACCTATAAATAAATAAATTTTCAGTTAATAGCACACTGTATCTGTCTACACCAACATACTTCTCTTTCTTTTCCTAACATTTCTATAACCCTATTTCCAACTGAGAACTAACTTCCATTTACATTCAGTTGCTTTCTCTATCACTGGCAACAGAAGATTCCATGTTGAATTTTCTTTCTATCCATCTATCTATCTATCTTTCTATCTAGTTGAATGCTAAAGAGGGAAATGTCTTAAACAGGAAAAGACCTATGGCCGAGATCTTGCTGTGTTCTGACAATGGTAAAGGACTAGATGCTGGAAGGTCAGATTCTCTAAAACTTCTGTGAAACGCTTGAGTTTGATAGAGCAGTCTCTCTTAACTGGGTGAGCTTAATTGCAACATTACTCATGGGGCTTGGCACCCTATCTTCCACAGTAAACATTTTCTCCCTCCACTATACCATGCACACTATCTATTGAATGCTGCCACTGAATCTAAATTGTCTTTTCTCCTGGGTAGATTATTCCAACACTAACCGCTCACTGTGTTTCCAGGTTGTTGATGTGACTGACCAGATTATAGATCTAGTCTTGTTTTATCTCCGGTTTCACTTAAGCATTTAACAATATGGCTGCACTGTTTGTCCCCTCATCCCTTGAACATCCAATAAAACATGCAACAGAATATTGTGCCAAAGAGTCTGAGTTTCACTATGTTCATTTAATCCAAATCCTCAACTCCCTGCTGTTGCAACCCAAAATTGAACAACCCAAACACAAACAGGAAAGGCTGGTTAACAAGAATTGTTAAGCTCAGAATTAAGTCTGATTTTTGTGGTATGCCTGGATAGAAAATGACACATTGACACATATGACAAATGGCACACATCTTTCCCTCCCCCTCCCCTCTTCTATTCCTCACTTGGGCCTCTTACGTCTTCTCACACACCAATCACCTCACTCTGGATCCCCTCGTCATTCCCTTTCTCCTGTGGCCCACTGTCTTCTCCTATCAGATTCCCTCCTGTCCAGCCCTTTATCTTTCCTACCCACCTGGCTTCACCTATCACTTTCTCCTCCCCACACCTTTTTATTCTGGTGTCTTCACCCATCCTTCTCAGTGCTGAAGAAAGCTATAGGCCCTAAACATCGACTGTTCATTCATTTCCATAGGTGCCGCCTGATCTACTGAGTTCCTCCAGTGTCTTGTGTGTGTTTTACATAGTTCCTCAAGTTTATTGGGAATTAGAATTATGTAAGAAGCCATTGACAGAAGTAGGAGTGAGATGAAGAAATAAAGTGCTATGTCAGTGGAACTTCAGGAACAGCCTTGTGCACTTTAAAGCTTTTATCCAATACACATTTGATTTCTGCATTATAGGTCACACTATGAGCACCAAATGCAGCAGACTAAATTGGAAGAAGTGGAAATGTATCATTGCTACATTTGGAATTAGCATTTCCATGTCAAGATGGCAGAGAGGGATGTGGTAAAAGAGAAGACGCTGTACTTCCTTCAGTGAATGGTTGGTGGAAATGGAACTATGTGCCAGGGAATTATTAGTGCAATCATCCTACCTAATGCTGAAAGGAGAGGGCGGTGAAGAAGCATTTTGTTGAAAGTGGTAGAAGTTCCGGAAGATCATCTATTGAATAGATGGTGAGGGCAAGGGGCGTTCTAAACACAAGAGATTCTGCAGATGCTGGAAGTCCCGAGAAACACACACAAAATCCTGGAGGAGCTCTGCAGGCCAGACAGTATCTTGGAAGAGAGGAATAAAGAGGTGAGATTTCTGGCAAGAGCCTTCATCAGGGCTTGAAAGAAAGGGGGGGCGGGAAAGCCAGAATAAGAAGGTGGGAAGACGGGAAGGAATATATGCCAGAAGGTGATAAGTGAACCCATGTGAGGAGGAAGGTAGGTGAGTGGGGGAAGAAGGATGAAGTGAGAAGCTGGGAGGTGATAAGGAGAAAGATAAAGGGCTGAAGAAGAAGGAATGGAATCTGATAGGAGAGGAGAATGCACCATGGAAGAAAGGTAAGGAGGAGGGGCACCAGTGGGAGGGGATAGACTGGTGACGTGAAGAGAAGGGGCAAGAGGAAAGCGAGAATCGGGAATAGAAAAGGAGAGAAGGGGGAGGGAGAAGAAATTAACAGATGTTCGAGATCTCGTTCTGTTTTGTTGAAGGAGGATGAGAGCAGAAGTGTGTGAAATATAACAGACGTGGTAGAGAACTCTGCTATTTTAGAGGGGAAGCTATAATTAAGATAAAAGGAAGATTCCTCAAAAGTACTAAAATGGAAATATCAGCAGAACAGATGCAATGCAGATGGGAAAATGGAGAATAGAATGGAGTTCTTGTTGAATGTAAGGAGAAGAGGGTGTGTAGTCAAGTTAGCTTTGGGAGTCTGTTGCCTTTTAATGGAGATTGGTCACTAAGCCATTCCTTGAAATGAAGATGAAGAAACCAAGGGAATGAAGAGGCAGATGTGCAACATATGAAACTGAGAACAGCATGGAAATTGGCAGGGGGATTGATGAAAGATCTAAGTTCAGTACTAGAGCAGGAAGCTACTTCTACATAGCCTTCATTGTAGTGTGAAAAGAAAGAGAAATGGGTAATGACTATTCCCTCTCTCCCACATGGAGATAAATAACATGAATCCTTGAGAGCTGCGACTTTGATATGAAGAAAACAATAGGAGTTAACGGAGCAGGCCTTCAACATAAGAGTGAGTACAAGTAAACTTAGAAGGAAGATGTAGGCTCTCAAGTCATCCTGTTATGGAACAGAGGAGCAGAAGTGTCAAAAATCCATGGGAAAAAGAGTCAAATGAGACCAGGAGAATGAAATCTAGCAAACTAGCAGAGAGGAAGATGGATGTCTGTATTAAATTCAGAAGAATATTGTCAATGGAATAAGTAATGGAATCAAAGAAAGAAGAAATTAGTTCTATAAGTCAAAAGCCATCAGAAACACCGGATTTAGCGGGCCAATTCAGAGTTAGATCAGGAGATAGAAACAGACTGTGTGAAATTGGGGCTAGAAGCAATAGAGTGGAGTTTCCCTTCCAAATGAGTTTAATCAATCAGGGAGATAATGCTTGATACTGAATAGCAGACAGCTGGTGTCCAGCCTCTATGAAGTGCAAGTCATATTGGCAAGTAGCACCACCCTTGTTAGCAGGTTTGATGACAATGCTAGGTTTCCATCTTAGTGGACTTAGTACTCCATATTCAGGATAGATGGATTACTTTGAGAAGAAAAAGGGTAATGAAGAATAATTGAGACAGGCTAACAATTAATCAAAGTTCAAGGTTAAAAATTCAAAGTAATTTTATTATCAGAGTACATATACTGTATGTCAACATATGAATTCTCTTGTGGGCATACACAATAAGTCCAAAAAACACAACAGATTCAATGAAAAACCGCACCCAGGACGGTCAACAACCAAAGTGTAAAAAGCAATAAACTGTGCAAATACAAAAAAAGAAAGAAAAATAAGCAGTAACTGTTAAGAACATGAGATGAGGAGTCCTTGAAAGTGATTCCATAGGTTGAGAGAACAGTTCAGTGATTGGGTGAGTGAATTTGATTTAAGTTATCCCCTCTGTTCAAGACCTGATATTTGAGAGGTAATAAATGTTCTTGAACCTGGTGGTGTGGGTACTGAGCTCACTGTACCTTTTTCCTGCTGGAAGCAGTGAGAAGAGAACATGGTGGGGGTGTTGGCTGTCCTTGATGATGAATGATGCTTTCCTGTGACAGCACTCCATGTAAGTGTACTGAATGGTGAATAGATACAGAAAAGCATGAAATCTGGGGGATATATCAGATAGATTGGGAGTTAAGAAAGTGGGAGAAAGGTTCCGGAATCTGAAATGAAGTTTTCAGACTGCAGAAGGAAAATGAGGTGGAGGCAGCTGAGGAAAAGCTCAATGCCATGCAAACCTCAAAATTTGTTCAGATGGGCAAAAGGGAGAGAAGCCAATGCTTCCACTGTTAACTACTCATTTGAAATCAGAGAGGAGATGGTCAAAGGAATGGTGGAGGAACTCAGCAGGGCAGAGAGCATCAATGGAAAAGGGTAAACAGTCAACATTTCGGGCCGTGACATGTCAGTCCTGATGAGTGGTCTCGGCCAGAAACGTCGACTATTGACTATTTTCCTTAGTTGCTCCCTGGCCCGCTGAGTTCATCCAGCATTTTGTGTGCATTGCTTTGGATTTCCAGCACCTGCAGATTTGCTTGTGTTTGGGAGAATTTTCTGACCGACTATTAGAACACAAATGCTATTTCAGTCTCCAACCTCGGATGCCTAAAAGAAAGGATAATGTCTTTTATTGCAACTTTGAATGTGGCTTTTTAATAAGATGACCCAGTGTTGTTTCAAAGTAAGGTCAAGAGATAGTCAATTTACTCAGCCTCTTTATGTGCTCACCACTGCCTTTTGCAGTTTAAGGTTGTACACAGGGCTATTATGTCTAAAACTACCCTGACATTAGTCCCATTTGTGATAAGTGTAAAGGGGGCGAGGCTTCTCTTATCCATATGTACTGGGCCTGCCCTAGTCTAGGGAAATTCTGGAGAGAAGTTTTTTCAACTCTATCCCATATTCTTAACTGCCACTTAGAACCTAACCCTCTGATTGCTCTTTTTGGCACCTTGGGTGAAGTAGACATGCACTTGAGTCTGACTAAATGTCAAACATTATCTTTCGCCTCTCTCTTGGCTAGACGGTTAGCTCTTCTTAGGTGGAGAGATGCTATCCCACCCACTCATGCTCAATGGCTTAGTAATATTATGTCCTGCTTAGACCTTGAAAAGATTCATTATTCACTTGTTAATTCGGACATAATTTTCATAAGGTGTGGGGACCTTTTCTTGAATACTTTCATAACTCCTCTTCAGATTAAGTTTATCTTTTATTTTGTACCACAATCCCTTACTTTCAGCTTTTTTTCTGTAAGTTTTATGGTTTTTTTGTCATGAGTTACATTATAGCTTTGGTAGTCGGCATTATATTTTCTTTTTTTTATATATAATTACAGCTCTGCGGGGTTGAATGCTCTGATTAATTTTTCTCGTATACATAGAAATTGTTGGCCTGGGGTTTTATAGTGGGAGGGTGGGGAGGACATTAATTTTATATGAATTTATTTTGGGTGCATTTTTTGTTATTGTTATGAATCATATATAGGACATGTTTGTTTCACACTGTATAATTCTCCATTTTGTTGATGGTTTTTTTTTGTTGTATTGTAGAAACGCATAAAAAGATAATTTAAAAAAAGAGATAGCAGGTGTCAATGCATAACAATAAACAAGGATTCTAAGATTCAATAACAAAAGGAATTCAAGAAATGCTGAATATCTTGAACATACCTTTAATTTTGGTTGGGTCCAAAATATGGTGAGGGAATTTCAGTAGGAGCGCATATGGAATAATCGGAGCCAGAGACATTTGCTCAGGAAAGTAATGTGGCTATGGAAGCAAGTTTTCATCAACAGCTTATCAAAGATAAAAGAGAAGCAGAAGGCGTTGGGGATGAACACAATAAAGGAAACAAACAGAAATCCTACCAGTGAGAGGTGGAGAACTTCTTTAAGCTGGGCTTTCTTGGGAAAAAATTTAACAGTACTTGAAAAGCAAAACACTATTTAGCTGCCTCACTTCAGGAGTAGTTAAGGAACAGGTAATAAATCTTGATGACACTGTCAGTGATGTCTACATTCCACACTTGAATAAAGCAAAAAAGCTTTTCCATTGTTTATTACGATACTATTTCTTAAAGACTGGCAAAAATGTGAATAAACCATGTTCTGCTTTAAATTAAGCAATCTATGATAGTATGTTTTCAGATGAATAAGTATTAAGCTTCATTTTGAATGCCGGAGATACTTAACTTCTGACCATCAAGGATAAATGAAGCACAGAGTTGCCAAGTGCAACATTTGTTTTCTCAGTGCCTGATAAACCTGATGGGTAATCATTATTGTAACTGTGAACAAAGTCACCAGAGAGATGTAGCTGGTAGAGATAAAAGACATAAAAGTCTTTATTTGGGACACACACAAGTTGGCAGCCTTTGGTCTCACAAGAGAGAGAATGAGAAAGAGAGGGAGGACAGGATTAGAGTGAGGGAGAGAGATAGGGAGACTCCACATTATTATATGTTAAAGAGCAAAGGTAACAGGAAATTTTCTATAGCTACAATGCCCTCATAATGCTTCTTTCAAGCTACATGTAATTTTTCAAATCCTTGGATCTTCCCACCAATGCACCCAGAATGAGTGTTAATTACTGAGTCGTATTCATGCAACAGGATGTTGATTAAATTCAGGCCTTTGCAGACATCTCAGTTAACTGGATATCTCCTGGACTATAAATTACTCTAAATGCTGTCACCTGAATCATATTCATGCATTGGGTTGTTGATTGCCTTCATGCATACACAGACATATATCAGTTAAGTGGGTGTTTCTTGGTCTGCAGTTTTCTGATCCAAGCTGCATTTTGAATTCACTCCACAATCAATATTCAGGGCTGAAGATTAGTTACTGAAGTTAATCTTTGCTGTACACACCAACTCCAGAATACACCCTGATATTATGAACCAATCATTTTCAAGTTTATTTGTGATTTGATCAGATTCACTTACAGTGTCAAAATTCTGGATCACATTTAATGGTGCTTTTTTGATGTTCACAGCTAATAGTCTGCCCTATTTATCCTCAGAATAATTCTGTGGCTCAAAAATGTGACAGCGTTTATGTGCCTGTCAAAATTTAAACCATGTTTCGTTATCAGTAAACTATTCTGCATAAATAGAATATTATATTTCAAAAGTATATTAATACATTTGACTGTAATAATTTTTAAATAATGAAAGTAATTGATACAGATTCTTTTACCAATGCACAAATTATGTCCAATGACGCTCTAAAAGAATTGCTTGAAAAATTCACACTTAATGAAACATTAGCATTTTAAAAATAAATATTGTCAAATGTGTTGTTAAAAATTTCTAACCCTTTGGGCAATATGAAGTGTAAAACATGAGAGATAAAGGCAGTATTTGTCCTTATCGGAGATGACAGGATTGACATCTCAATGAGCAAGGTTAATTGGCTAACTCATGAGTAACAGCCGAGTCATTGTCAGGTCATGACTGCACCTGCCTGCAGCACACTGAGAGAGACTTTGACATATCTGTACTTGTAACAATGCTAGCTTCTTAATGCGAGAAAAAATTAATTTAAATTAGTGCTTCTATTGCATATAAATCATTTGGGAGCTCTTTAGAATGACACTATAGTATGATAACACCATTCAGTAGTAATGTGATTTTAATTTCCATTGATGTGTTCTCATGTATGTGCCAGCAACCTTTTGGCATTGTGATCTTATTGCTAATTCAAACTTGCTTGAAAAGAACTCAGATGGGAATTTCCATTATAGTTCTGTTAGAACATGGTTTTATTTTCTGTCCTTAGAAGTCCAGGGACTATAGGACTGTCAATGTTAACAGTTCATGGAATTCTGCCATTTCCCCTTCTGTGAAAGGAAAAGAGTGAGAGTACTACTATTGCCTGTTGGTTCCTTTAAAGTTGCTAGTGCATTACGGGTATGCATATAGGCCGAATAATCCAAATTTAGAAGGGTTAAAGTACTGAACTGTAAAAATTACAGCTGATTCAATATTAAAACAAAAAGATAGCTTAAAACAAAAAGATAGCATAACAGCATTAAAAAATGTGAAAATCTAAACCATTAATCTAATTCCTAATCCGACAGGTTGAGTTGTACATTATGCTTAAAACCTGCGTATGGTCCCTCTTACAACAGCAATGTGAACTAGATGAATTACACAGGGCTTTTCAAATGTCAATGAGTGGTTCGGTTACTGGATAAGCAGCCAAAATTTTGGACCTTAGATCTAAGGACAAGAGTTCACGTCTCACTGTAGAGCTTTAAATCAACTAATAATTCTAGAATCAAAATGGATAACCTCGTCTCTCCAATACTTAATTGTTACTCATGAGCTATCATTAGGTTATCGTAATAATCAACAACTTCACCAAAGTCCTTCAGTGATTGAAATGTGTGATCCTTACTTAGCCTGGTCAATATGTGACCTTGGGCCCATAAATTTGGTTGGCTGTTAAATGCCTCCTCAGTTTAGAAACAACAAGGATGGTCACTATTGTACACATTTTACCAGTGATATTCACCACGTAGTGAATGAAAAACAACAGGCTTTTTTTGCATCCAGGTGAATGATGTTACTCACATGAAAATCCACTTTTAATTGCATTTATGGAGTCATAGATTGACAGAGTTATGTAGTACGGAAACAGACCCTTCAAACCAACTCATCCACATTGACTGGGTTATCTACCTGAGCTAATCCCACATGCTGTGTTTGGCCCAGACCCCTCCAAACCATTCTTATCCATGCACCTGTCCAAATCTCTTTAAAATGTTGTAATTATACCTGCCTCTGGGAGCTGATTCAATGTACTCAGTACCCTCTGTGTAAAAGGCTTGCCTTTAGGGTCACTTTTAAAGCTTTCTAATTTCACATTAAACCTATGCCCCTAGGCTTAGGCTCACCTACTGTAGGAAAATGACTGTGAGCATACACATCACTGAAGTCCTCATGATTTTATAAACCTCTATATCAGGGGTTCCCAACCTACTTTATGCCACGGACCCCTATCATTAACTGAGGGTTCCATGGACCTCAGTTTGGGAACCCATGCTCTATAAAGTGACTCTCAACCACAGTTATTATTTTGATTATTAACTTAGTCACTTAAAAATAATAAAATAACTGCTTGGGTGTAGCTTTCTTTTCATGTCAGATGAAAGAAAGATTTTTATAATGGTTTTCTTGTTTAATTTCCAATATTGATAATAAGAACGAGAAAATACTTGTAATATTCAGCGTTCCAGGCACTTTTTATAGAGAGAGAGAGACAGACAGCGCTGTGTTAATGGATTGGAATGTGCTTGTTGTTGGCGAGCTGATCAGTAGAGGATGGCCAACTATCTACGTTGTGAGTGGTAGCACACTGCTAAACTCAGAGGAGTTCACTGGTGGTCAAATTGGCATGCATCTGACCTTTCACACTGCCCCAGATACTCAACAATATCTCTTCCATAACCACAATCAGTACAGGTGCACCTCAAGGTTGCGTGCTTAGCCCCATGCTCAAAGAAGAATGGCAGACCTATGTGTGAACGATTACCTAATATTTCTCCTTCATCAAATATCACCAAAATGGATTATTTGGTAATTATCACTGTGTAAAGTAGCTTGATTGTTGCACTTCCAACTTCTTTATCACTGGTGCCTCCAGATCGAACATGGATTGTTTCCACTCCAGTTTTATAGTTCTAAGGTGACTGAAGAGTCCAATGTTGATATACCGTCTCTTTCACAGATGGGGCAGATAGGTGAGTAGCTTGTGAGGTAGTTCTTTCCATCTATTATTTACACCATGCTTTTATGTGTTGGTGACACATGGATATGCTGTCATCTCAAATGCTCCTTGTCCATTTTTTTTAGATTATGAAGACACGCAGTCCTTTTTTATTGTCATTTAACAATGCATGCATTAAGAAATGATACAATATTTCCTCCGGTGTGATATCACAAAACACAGGACAGACCAAGACTGAAAAAACTGACAAAACCACATAATTATAACATATAGTTACAACAGTGCAACAATACCATAACTTGATGAAGAAGTCCATGAGCACAGTAAAAAGTTCAAAGTCTCTTAAATGTCCCACATCTCACGCAGATGGGAGAAGGAAGAAAAACTCTCCCTGCCTTGCCCGATCACAATCCATCTCTGGGTCATCCAAAAACTTTGAGCCTCCGAATCAGCTCTCCGACACCGAGTACTGAGTGCCATCTCTGTCTGAACGATTTGACCTCAATTGCAATCGCCAACAGCAGGCAAAGCCAGGGATTTTGAGGCCTTCCCTCCAGAAGATTCCCGACTGCGCAGTAACGACAGCAGCGAATGAGCGTTTCAGAAATTTCTCCAGATGTTCCTCTGTGCTTTCACGTCCGTCTCCATCCCCATAAATTAATGGTGGGTCACAGTTTTTCAGATAGATTTTGATTAGGTCTTTGATTCTTGTTCTCTGTCCTCCTCGTAAGTTCTTATATGACAAAACTCAGGAAGAGTGCCCATTTCAGGAATCAGGTATTAGGCATGTGTGTAACATGGTTCAAAGTTCAAAGTAAGTTTGTTATCAAAGTACATATATGTCATCATGTATAACCCTGACATTCATTTTTTTGCAAGCATGCACAATAAATCCACAATAAAATCAGTGAAAGACTAAACTAACTTGGATGTTCAATCAGTGTGCAAAAGACAACAAACTGCACAGATACAATATGATAGAAATAATAAGAATACATAAATAAGCAATAAATATCAAGCACGTTAGATGAAGAGTCCTTGAAAGTGAGTCCATAGTTTGTAGGAAGATTTCAGTGATGGGACAAGTTAGGCTGAGTCCCCACTGATTCAAGAGCCTGATGGTTGAGAGGTAATAACTGTTCCTGAACCTGGTGGTATGAGTCCTGTAGGCTCCTGTATCTTCTTCCTGATGGTAGTAGTGAGAAGAGAGCCTGAGCCTGACTTATGTGGTGGGCATTCCTTACCATGGACGTTCCTTTCCTACGACCACATTTCATGCAAATGAGTTCAATGGAGGGGAGGGCTTTACCTGTGATGAACTGGACAATATCCACTACATTTTGTAGAATTTTCCATCCAAGAGCATTGGCGTTCCCATACCAGGCTGTGATGCAGCCGGTCAATATTCTCTCCACTACACATCTATCGAGGTTTGTCAAAGTTTTAGATGTCATGCTGAATCTTCACAAACTCCTAAGGAGGTAGAGGCATTGTCGTGTTTTCTTCATACTTACACTTACGTGCTGGGCCCAGGACATGTCCTCTGTAATGATTATGCTGAGACATTTAACACTGCTGACCCTCTCCATCTCCAATCCCCTGACAAAGACTGGCTGATGGACCTCTGGTTTCCTCCTCCTAAAGTCAATAATCAGCTGCTTGGTCTTGTTGATATTGAATAAGAGGTTGTTGTTGTGGCACCACTCAGCCAGACTTTCAATCTCCCTCTTGTATACTGATTCATCGCCACCTTTGATTCGGCCTACGGCAGTGGTGTTGGCAGCATTGGAGCTGTGCTTCGCTACACAGACATGAGTGTAAAGTGAATAGAGCATGGGGCTAAGCATGCAACCTTGTGGTGCACCTGTGCTGATTGTGATTGTGGAGGAGACATTGTTGAGTATCTGAACCGACTGGGGTCTGCACTTGAGGTAATCGAGGATTCAATTGCACAAGAAGGTATTGAGGCCAAGCTCTTGAAGCTTATTATTAGTTTTGAGGGAATGAAATTGACCTACAAAGCTGACAGAGTGCAATTTGAGCTTCAATACTGAAAATGTTGGCTTGGGAATGGTGACCAAAGTTAGCTTGCTCATCCTTCCAAACAATTCAAAGGGTTTTACAGAGGCAGTGTTGACGTGGTGGTATCTTTCTAATGATTCACGGGTTCTGCTGTGGTTAGTCCAGGTTTCATAGAGTCATGGAGTCATAGAATACTACAGCACAGGAATAGGCCATTCAGTCCATCTAGTACATGCCAAACCATTAATCTGCCTAGTCCCATCGACCTGCACACAGACCATAGCCCTCCATACCCCTCCTATCCATGTACCTATCTAAATTTTTCTTAATTGCTGAAATTGAATCTGCATCCAGCACGTTCACTGTCAGCTTATCGCACACTCTCACCACCCTCAAAGTGAAGAAGCTCCCCCTCATGTTCCCCTTAAACATTCCACCTTTCACCCTTAAACTATGATTTCCAGTTGTCTCACCCAACCTCAGAAGCATGCGAGAAGCAGGGGTCTATGCTGCCCAACAGGAAACGAGTCTTGTTGTGTATTTAAGGTCTTGAGCTTGAAGCATTCTGTTCCAAAAGTAATACTGGATCACTGGAGTTTGAAGTTGATGGTTGAATTTCTTCATTGATGTCTCTCAGCACAGCAAGAAACAGGAAGTGATCCATACCTTCAGGACTTTTATTTTCAGAGGGTGGAGTTGCACAATAGGGGAAGGTTTGGCAGAGAATTTTTTGCTTTACAAATATATAGTGCAAGGACCATTCTTTCACATTCTTTAGTGAACATATTAATGGAGCAGCTTCTAAACATATACATGTTTAGACATTACCTCATAAACATAAGTTTGCAGTTTCTGGATATCCAAAGCAACACACACAAAATGCTCAAGGAACTCAGCAGGTCAGGCAGCATCTATGGAAATGAATAAACAGTCAATATTTCGGGCTGAGACTTTTCTTCAGGACTGAGAAAGAAGGGTGGGGGGTGGAAACATCTTCTTCTTCTGGGATCTCCCCCCTTCCTTGTCAGTCCAGAAGAAGTGTTTTGCCTCAAAACATCAACTGTTTGTTCATTTCCATAGATGCTGCCTGACCTGCTAAGTTCTTCTAGCATTTTGTGTGTGTTGCTATAGACTTTACCTGCCTAGAGCATCCCCATTACTTAGCTGCCAAAAATAGATTACCTAGTAATAATTGTGCTGCTGCTTTTCTTGTAATAAATTGATGATTACACAATAAAGTACTCCACCGCCTGCAAAACATTTTGAACACTTTGATAAACTAGAAGGCTCTATATAATACAAATCTTACTTTATGCCTTTTTTATGATCTGCAATAAAATTCCTGAAAATGAAAATAGATCCAATGGTAATTTTCAAGTAGTGATTGGATAAACATATTTAGGGGAAATATCTTCACAAAAAAAAGGGCAAGGGATGTAAATAATGTTCCTCTTGTATATTGGTGAGACCCGACGTAGTTTGGGAGTCTGCTTTGCTGAGCACCTATGCTCCGTCCATCAGAAAAAGTGGGATCTCTAAGTGGCCACCTATTTTAATTCCATTTCCTATTCCCATTCCGATAGGTCCATCCATGGCCTCTTCCACTATAAAGATGCAGCCACACTCAGGTTGGAGGAATAACACCTTATATTCCGTCTGGGTAGCCTCCAACCTGATGGCATGAACATCGATTTCTCAAACTTCCAGTAATGTACACCCCCCCACTCCCACCTCCTGCACCATTTCCCATCCCCTTTTCCCTCTCTCATCTTATCTCCTTGCCTGCCCATCACTTCCTCCCCCACTTTCTTCCTTCCGTGGCCTTTGTTCTCTGTCACCAATCAGCTTCCAAGCACTTTCCTTCATCCCCCCCCTTCAAGTTTTCCTCTTCTTTCCCCCACCTTTTAAATCGACTCCTCAACCTTTTTTCTCCAGTCCTGCCGAAAGACTTCGGCCCAAAACGTCAGCTGTGCTCCTTTCCTAGATGCTAACTGGCCTGTTGAGTTCCTCCAGCACTTTGTGTGTGTTGCTTGAATTACCAGCACCTGTGGATTTTCTCTTGTCTTTAGTTATGCAGGCTGCTCTACCAGGAGAGTGACAAGTGCAGATGGAGGTCATGGAGGAGAGACTAGTTTCTGTGATTTTATTTATTGAGATACATTTTGAAGAAGGCCCTTCTGGCCCTTTGAGTCATGCTACCCTCAACCCCCAATTTAGCCCTGGCATAATCAAGGGATAATGTACAATGACCGATTAGCCTACTAACTGCTACGTCTTTGGACTGTGGGAGGAAACTGGAGCACCAAGAAGAAACCCATGAGTTCACAGGGAGAATGTACAGACTTCTTACAGGCAGCAGCAGGAATGAAACCCAGTTTGCTGGTACTGTACAGCATCATGCTAACCACTACTCTACTATGCCATCTTGTATAGAATTTCATTGTATGTTTTGATGTGCTGTGCTCTGTCCACTGGAGTTTCATATAGCCATGGGAAGAACAGTTGCCATACCACAGCAACACCACAAAATGCTGGAGGAACTTAGCAAGCTGGGTAGCATCTATGGAAATGAATAAACAGTCGATGATTTAGGCCGAGACCCTTCTTCAGGACTGTTAGTTGCCATACCAAGCCATGATTCATCCAGATAGGATGCTTTCTGTGGTCTATCGAGAAAAACTGGTGATGGTCAAAGGGGACATGCCAAATTTCTTTTGCCTATTGTGGACGTAGAGTTGCTGGTGTGATGCCAAAGTAGTTGGACAAGGACAAGCAATTGGTGATGTTAACTTCCAGCAAACTGAAGCTTTTAACCCTCTCGACCTCAGCACCGTTAATGTAAACAGGAGCAGGTGAACTGCCCCCAAACTTGAAGTCAATGACCGGCTCTTTTGTCTTGCTGACATTGTTGGAAAGGTTGTTGTCATGACACCTTGTTACTGAACTTTCTGTCCCCTTCCTACACTCCAACTCATCGTTACTTGAGATATGGCTGACTACTGTGGCACTATCCACAAAACTGTAGATGGAGTCACAGCAGAAGCTGGCCATGTAGTCATGTATGTACAGGGAGTGGGGTAGGCTGCAGCCTCATGGAGCACCATTGCTGAGAACAATTGTGGCGGAGGTGTTGCTGACTATCCTTGCTAATTGTGGCCTGCTGGTTAGGAGGTCAAGGAACCTATTGCAGAAGGAGCGGTGGAATCCCTGGTCTCACAGTTTGGAGATGGGTTTGCTTGGAATGATAGTATTGAAGGTGCTGTGGTCAATAAACAATAGTCTAATGTAGTTATCTATACTATCCAGATGCTGAAGTGACAAGTGTAGGTTCAGGGAGATGATGTCTGTCATGGACCTGTTTAGGCAGTAGATAAATAGCAGAGGCTTGAGGTTATCTGTTAGGTGGGAATAAAAACAATCTAGGCATTAAAACATTTGCTCTAAAATATTTCAGGATAGACTAATGATCAATGAAAATAATCTCTCAGTTTAAAAGCGATTCAGTGAATGAAATAAGACCATTTCACTGAACACCTACGCTCTGTCCACCAGAGAAAGCAGGATCTCCCAGTGGCCACACATTTTAATTCCGCATCCCATTCCCATTCTGATATGTCCATCCACGGCTCCTCTACTGTCAAGATGAAGCCACACTCAGGTTGGAGGAACAACACCTTATTTTCCGTCTGGGTAGCCTCCAACCTGATGGCATGAACATTGACTTCTCTAACTTCCATTAATGCCCCACCTCCCCTTCGTACCCCATCCCTTATTTATTTATTTATTATTATGTTTTTTTTCTTTTCCCTTTTTTCCTCTCTTTTTTCTCCCTCTGTCCCTCTCACTATAACTCCTTGCCCATCCTCTGGGCTTCCCCCCCCCCGCCCTTCTTTCTCCTGAGGCCTCCCGTCCTATGGTCCTCTCCCTTCTCCAGCCTTGTATCCCTTTTGCCAATCAACTTACCAGCTCTTAGCTCCATCCCTCCCCCTCCTGTCTTCTCCTATCATTTCGGATCTCCCCCTCTCCCTCTCACTTTCAAATCTCTTACTATCTCTTCTTTCAGTTAGTCCTGACGAAGGGTCTGACATCAACTGTACCTCTTCCTATAGATGCTGCCTGGCCTGCTGCATTCACCAGCATTTTTTGTGTGTGTTGCTGAAGTAAAATGCTTCTCATTTTTCTTAAGTGCCACCTGTTTATTTACTGTAACGTGTCTGGGTGGGTTTTGTGATCTGGTGCCAGAGCATAACAACTCATGCAAGCTGCTCTCAGCAGATCCACTCATAACATTAGTTATAATTTTTCCATTTGTTTAAATATCATTTTTGTAACTGGAATATTATACCCAGCATTCTGTTCTCCTTTTACCACCTCAGTGCATTCACGGTATGGAATGACCTGACTGATCCACAAACACAGTAGTGTAGCTGTTCATGTGACCCTGTTACAGCGTTGAAGTTTGGATTTCTATCCTGGCATCCCCTGGAAGGAGCCTGTACGTCCTCTGCACGGAATGCATGGGTTTCCTCCGGGTGCTCCAGTTTCCTCCCACAGTCCAAAGACATACCAGTTAGTAGGTTAAATGGACATTGTAAGTAGTCCCATGATGAGGTCAGGGTTAAAGTGGGGGGTTGCTGGGTGCTGCAGCTCAAAGGGAAGGAAGGACCTATTCCATGCTGTATATCTAAATAAATAAGTAAGCTTTTCGCTGTTATCTCAGTTCATTCATTATGTGCTATGTCGTATGCCTTGGGTGTCATGGTCTGTCCCTAACCACAGTGGTCCTTGGTAAATTTTTCAACAGAAATGGTTTGCCATTGCCTTCTTCTGGGCAGTGTCTTTACAAGATGTGTGACCCCCGCCATTATTAACACTCTTCAGAGATTGTCTGCCTGGCATCACAAGTCACATAACCAGAACTTGTGATATGCACCAGCTATTCATATGACCATCCACCACCTGCTCCCGTGGCTTCATTTGACCCTGACTGGCAGGGTTGGGGGGGGGGGACTGCTGATCAGGTGCTACACCTTGCCCTACACATTACCCCTCCTTTGGTAGAGATATATCTCCACCTCACCACCCATGTATCTCAGTAAATGTGACAATAACCATAAACCAATACATACACCAATGAGTATTTTATTGTTTCAAGAACTTTCTTCCCTTAATCTGTATTACGTTGTCATTGAAGACTAGCACAACCACTGCTTGGGATTTAGGTACAGGTAATTTTGCTCTATTACGTCATGAATACAGATGAACCTTTTCTCGGGAAATGTAGATGATTCTAAGATAAGTGGTTTTGTGGATAATGAAGTAGGTTTTCAAAGCTTGCAGAGAGATTTAGGCCAGTTAGAAGAGTGGGCTGAAAGATGGCAGATGGAGTTTAATGCTGATAAATGAGAGGTGCTACATTTTGATAGGACTAATCAAAATAGGACATACATGGTAAATGGTAGGGCATTGAAGAATGCTGTAGAACAGAGGGATCTAGGAATAATGGTGCATAGTTCCCTGAAGGTGGAATCTCATGTGGATAGGGTGGTGAAGAAAGCTTTTGGTATGCTGGCCTTTATAAATCAGAGCATTGAGTATAGGAGTTGGGATGTAATGTTGAAATTGTACAAGGCAATGATGAGGCCATATTTGGAGTATTGTGCACTGTATTGGTCACTGAATTACAGGAAAGATGTCAACAACATAGAGTACAGAGAAGATTTATTGGAATGTTACCTGGGTTTCATCACCTAAATTACAGAGAAAGGTTGGAACAAGTTGGGTCTTCATTCTTTGAAACGTAGAAGGTTGAGGGGGGACTTGATAGAGGTATTTAAAATTATGAGGGGGATAGATAGAGTTGATGTGGATAGGCTTTTTCCATTGAGAGTGGGGGAGATTCAAACAAGAAGACATGCGTTGAGAGTTAAAGGGGTAACTCCCCAAAAGTTCAGGGGTAACTTGAGGGGGAACTTCTTTACTCAGAGAGTGGTAGCTGTGTGGAACGAGCTTCCAGCAGAAGTGGTAGAGCCAGGATTGATGTTGTCATTTAAAGTTAAATTGGATAGCTATATGGACAGGAAAGGAATGGAGGGTTATGGGCTGAGTGCAGGTCGGTGGGACTAGGTGAGAGTAAGAGTTCGGCACGGACTGGAAGGGGCGAGATGGCCTGTTTCCGTGCTGTAATTGTTATATGGTTATATGGTGGAGACACCTCAGCAGTAAATGGTACTTTACTGTGTTGCTTGTCCATTGTTTCTGATGATGATGTAAGCTGTGTGGGAGGAGTTTTATCGTGAAAAAGCTGTTGCACTGGTGCAATTCCACTCCCTCAGCCTCAGAAATCTTGGTCCAATGGTACAAAAATCAGCATGAGAGGAGACTTCCTTGGCTTCAGGGGATAGCTCTGACCCCTTCTGTGGCTTGTCATGCTCTTTGCCCTCCCCAAAGCACTGCAGCACCGTCTTCTTGGTTGTTGGTTCTTGTAGTTGATCTCATCCGCTCTGTCCACTGGATCTGGCTTCACATGCTGGGGCAGGCACATCCTGATCTCACTGGGGTTGAAGGTTCCTGGCTAGCTTCACCTGGTTTAGCCTGCCTGTCAAAGTGGTGTACCAGGGTGTGGCCACTGTCTCATTCAAACAGATACATGGATCCATAGGTGGCAGGTGGGGACCAAAGGTGGATGAGCTGCCCCTTAGTGGAGTACAACAAACCTGCCACCAAAGGTGCTACCCCTTCCTGGACACCCCATACTCCCCAGTTTACTAATAAACTGCAAAATAACAAGCCATGAGGGGCCACAAAACAAGACGGAATGGATACTAAGCACAACAGCCAACTAAGTAATTGCAGTCTAAGGACAAAAGGTTGAGGCTGGCTGGTTCAATGGTTGAACAAGGACTGTGGATGAGAGTTGGGTTTAAATAGGCTGCAGGTGAGTTGGAAATGAGTGGCAGGTGAATCCTGTTAGCTTGGTGGAGACTGGAAGGTACCTGCCTGTGTAGACCTGATACATAGTCATAGTCATACTTTATTGATCCCGGGGGAAATTGGTTTTCATTACAGTTGCACCATAAATAATTAAATAGTAATAATAAAATCATAAATAGTTAAATAGTAATATGTAGATTATGCCAGGAAATAAGTCCAGGACCAGCCTATTGGCTCAGGGTGTCTGACCCTCCAAGGGAGGAGTTGTAAAGTTTGATGGCCACAGGCAGGAATGACTTCCTATGACGCTCAGTGTTGCATCTCGGTGGAATGAGTCTCTGGCTGAATGTACTCCTGTGCCCACCCAGTACATTATGTAGTGGATGGGAGACGTTGTCCAAGATGGTATGCAACTTGGACAGCATCCTCTTTTCAGACACCACCGTCAGAGAGTGCAGTTCCATCCCCACAACATCACTGGCCTTACGAATGAGTCTGTTGATTCTGTTGGTGTCTGCAACCCTCAGCCTGCTGCCCCAGCACACAACAGCAAACATGATAGCACTGGCCACCACAGACTCGTTGAACATCCTCAGGGTCGTCCGGCAGATGTTAAAGGACCTCAGTCTCCTCAGGAAATAGAGACGGCTCTGACCCTTCTTGTAGACAGCCTCATTGTTCTTTGACCAGTCCAGTTTATTGTCAATTCGTATCCCCAGGTACTTGTAATCCTCCACCATGTCCACACTGACCCCCTGGATGGAAACAGGGGTCGCCGGTACCTTAGCTCTCCTCAGGTCTACCACCAGCTCCTTAGTCTTTTTCACATTAAGCTGCAGGTAATTCTGCTCACACCATATGACAAAGTTTCCTACCGTAGCCCTGCACTAGGCCTCATCTCCCTTGCTGATGCATCCAACTATGGCAGAGTCATCAGAAAACTTCTGAAGATGACAAGACTCTGTGCAGTAGTTGAAGTCCGAGGTGTAAATGGTGAAGAGAAGGGGAGACAAGACAGTCCCCTGTGGAGCCCCAATGCTGCTGATCACTCTGTCGGACACACAGTGTTGCAAGCACATGTACTGTGGTCTGCCAGTCAGGTAATCAAGAATCCATGACACCAGGAAAACATCCACCTTCATCGCTGTCAGCTTCTCCCCCAGCAGAGCAGGGCGGATGGTGTTGAACGCACTGGAGAAGTCAAAAAACTTGACACTCACAGTGCTCGCTGGCTTGTCCAGGTGGGCGTAGACACGGTTCAGCAGGTAGACAATGGCATCCTCAACTCCTAGTCGAGGCTGGTAGGCGAACTGGAGGGGATCTAAGTGTGGCCTGACCATAGGCCGGAGCAGCTCCGAAACAAGTCTCTCCAGGGTCTTCACGATGTGTGAGGTCAATGCCACCGGTCTGTATTCATTGAGGCCGCTGGGGCACGGCGTCTTCGGCACAGGAACGAGGCGGGACATCTTCCACAGCACAGGAACCCTCCGGAGCCTCAGGCTCATGTTCAATATATGGCGAAGTACTCCACATAGCTGAGGGGCACAGGCTTTGAGCACCCTTGTACTGAAACTATCCGGTCCTGCAGCCTTGCTTGGGTTGAGACGTTTCAGCTGTCTTCTCACCTAAATAAGAATATACTTGTTTAAATTTCAGATTATTTGTAAGAACAAACTAGTTTTTACATTTACTAATATGCAGCAGGAAGCCACTTAGTGCATCAGTCCATGCCAACTCCAAGCGGTGTAATCTCATCAGTCCCATACACCCTCTTCTTATTTCCCTGTAGCCTTGCAACTGATGATTAAAGTGATGGAGAAGGCAATGAAATCCACTTTGATTATTTAAATTCTTAATATCACACGAGTGGCGGGTGGAGATACGTCTCCACCAAAGGACGTGTAAGGTGCTCCTTCCGTCTGCTCCTTCCTTCCGTATAGGACCTGCTTATCCTCCTAATCTGGGTTATGTGAAGCCATGTGAGCAGGGGATGGATGGTTGTATAAGCAGTTGGTGCACATCACAAGTCCTGGTTATGCAAGCATTGACAATCTCTGAGGAGTATCGATAATGGCTGGCATCACCTGTCTTGTAACGACCCTGCCCAGCAGAAAACAATGGCAAACCACTTCTGTAGAAAAATTAATGATGGTCATGGAAAGACCATAATCTCCTAACTCATACAACATGGCAGTAATGATTCAATGAATGAATAAGTTGCTGGTGAACGCAGCAGGCCAGGCAGCATCTCTAGGAAGAG